>NC_049237.1:44156173-45406948 GCF_011100685.1 Canis lupus familiaris | reverse complement strand
ATGTTTTTTCCTACTTGTATTTAGAAGACTAAAACATTTTCCACTTTTGTTTTTATTCAGTAATGTTTGTCTACTGAAATACACAGAAATGGGGACCCCAACCAGAATCACAAAGCTCAGTATGGTGGTGTCTGGATTTTCATTGAAATCCTGTGCGCTTTCTAATCTGGGTAACTATTATTTACTTAGTGAGCTGGGCTAGCCGTTAAATAGTAGGTGCTGACAGTATGTATGATGGGTCTAACTTAGGAGCCCAATATGTGCTCACTGATGAAGTGGACCAGTGATTTTTTATCTTCTTCATGTGAAAATTCACTATGTCCTAAATAATCAGAGCTACATTTGTATTTAAAATAATCACTTCATATTGTCTAACTTAAAAAAAATTAAAGTCCTTCAGGTAAACATTTAAAAATTTGTTATTAAGACTTTAATTCTTTAGAGCAATTTTAAGGTTGCTGCAAAATTGAGGGGAAAGTATAGATGTCCCATACACCACTGCCAGGACACATGCACAGACTCCCTCATTATCAACATCCCTCACCAGTGGTACATTTGTTACCATTGATTAATGTGCACCGACACATCATGATCCCCTCAAGCCAACAGTTTATACTCTCATTCACCCTTGGTGTTCTATATTCTATGGGTTTGGACAAATGTATAATGACATTTGCATCCCTCCCTCACCCCACAATGAACCTTTTTATATGGAATTTACAAATACTGTGACTGGGATTTTACCAATGATATTAGTGAATTGATTTCTTAAGCATGGTTTCTTCTGTTGTGCAGCTTGTATTAGGGACATTTTCCCCAGCACGGTGTTTGCAGACAATAACATTGACAGCGTCATGGCTCCAGATGCCTTTGTCTGTCGCCGCATTTGTACTCACCATCCCAGCTGCTTATTTTTTACCTTCTTTTCTCAAGAATGGCCAAAGGAATCTGAAAGGTAAGGAGTTAATAACAGCTGATCCAAATCCATCATTAAAAATTCTGAGCTACTGGGGCACCTGGATGGCTCAATTGGTTAAGGGTCTGCCTTCGGCTCAGGTCATGATCTCAGGGTCCTGGGATTGAGTCCCACATCGGGCTCCCTGCATCCTTCATGTAGCAGGGAGGCTGCTTCTCCCTCTCCCTCTCCCTCTGCCTCTCCATCTCTTTGTACCCTCTGGTTTTCTTTCTCTGGTGCTCGCTCGCTCTCTTTCTCTGTCAAATAAATAAATAAATAAATAAACAAATAAATATAAATAAATAAATAAATAAATAAATAAATAAATAAATTCTTTAAAAAAATTCTGAGCCACTAAACCTTTAATCTAAATGTCTGTATAGGATAGATCAAAGCTGCGAAGAATTTCTAGCTCCACTCTCTTTCTATTCCCCACTTAATGGCCACAAATCTCATGTTAGCAAGGACTCTTGTTTTCTTTAGCTGAGGTAGGGCCCTGCCTTCAGCAAGGAGAAAGTTGCTTAGTTCTGAACAGAATGAAGAAAATATGGATGACCATTTGGAGGCAACTTAGTCCAACACCCAGTTTGAGGTCATTGAACCCTGAGCAGAAAGAGCTGAGAATATTAGTGAAATATCAAATCCAAAGTGAAGAGAAGGGGAAATGAAGGCCTCCATTAATGGAATTGGGGGTAAATGTGGACAGAGGTTTGAACTGAGATGCTGCTCCCTACTGATGGGTATTAATATAGGAAACCATAATAAAAGCATAGGAAATTTCTTTGATCATTAAAGGGATATCTGTTGGGGTTGCTGCCCTGCATTAATAAGACTCATTTAAAAAAACTTAAGATTAAATTGGCTTCAAAATCTAGCTTCTCTATATCATCTGAGTCAGAATTGTCAGAATCCCTGATAACTGCCTGACTTGGCTGCCCACATAGGGAATGTGTCCCCAAGAACAGTCCATCCAAGGTAAGCCCTCAAGCTCCTTGTCCGTCAAGCAAGTCTGATTTTCCATGGAGTGACTCTCAGAAGTACTAAGTCCATCACATGAAAATATATGTGTTGCTTTCATGTAGTCAACAATATAATATAATTTATTTGGTGCCTACTGTATACCAGGCCCTCTTCTAAGCACCAGGGATACCATTAGTGAACTAAAGAGAGAAGAACTCTACCCTACTTGGACCAGAGTGGAAGTGACAGAGAAGTAATCAGATTGGAATTAATTGTCCATATAGGGAAAATAAGATTTGGTGATGAATTTGATGTCTATCCAGAGGAAAGAGTCAGTGATAGATCTTAGACTTTTGGCCCAAGGAATTGAAAGGATAAAAAAGACCCATGACTGGGATACAGATTTCATGAGGAACAGTTTTCAAGAGGGGAGCCTCGTAGACATCCAGAGAGAAGGGTTGAATTGGCAGTTGGGAAGAGAAATCTGGAACTAAGCAGAGAGGTTTATGTTCTAGATCTGTGTTTGGGTGTCACCAGCATACAGCTGGGAATTAGAGTGACTGAACCTGGGTGAGACCATCAAAGGACCAGATGCAGAGAAGAAAGTAGCTTCAAAGATTGAGCCTTGGGACATTATAAATGTCACAGATTAGAAAGATGGCTTTGTACTGTTGGGTTAATCATTGTTCTGTTTCTTTTTTATTCCTTTAATAAAATTCCCTATTGACACCTACACAAGTAGTAAAACATTGGATCCTCAATATGATGATGAATGAGAGAAGATGGTGAATGTGACAAGCCAAGACTTGGCTTTTTTAAATTAATTAAAATTAAATAGAACTATGTATTCATTTCTTCAGTTGTATTAACCACATTTCAAGTGCTCATGAGTCACATGGGGGTAGTGGCTATTGAATTTGGGTGGCACAGACATGGACTCATTTCTATCATTGCAGAAAATTCTGTTGGACAGCACTGCTCTAGACTGGGATTTGGGGCTAAGTAGGAAAAGTTAACTTCCTTCCAGGACAATGTTGCCTGTGTAGAGCCTGTGTTGGGTTTGATTTATCCCTGTCTAAACCAGGGGTAAATCTGCCATCCAGAGTTGCCCAGCAATTTCTCTGTAGCATGAAAATCATGGAATCTTTGAGACAGGCCAGGAGTGTTGAAAGAGAGGAGGTAAGGGAGGAAGATACTAGGAACACTGACCATAGAACCAGCTCAGAAGATTTTGTATGGAGGCAAGGGGTTTCTTGGTTTTGAAGATTTGTCTACAACCTATGGATCATGGGGTCTGATTCAGTGATTTATGAGGAGTGCTTGCAACATGAGAAACTGTTCCCTATTCAATACCAGCATGAGTTGCCTTTTTTGAAAAAGAAAGATTTTATTTATTTATTCATGAGAGACACAGAGAGAAGCAGAGAGACATGAGCTGAGGGAGAAGCAGGCTCCCTGTGGGGAGTCCAATGTGGGACTTGATCCTGGGATCCTGAGATCACAAACTGAGCCAGAGGCAGATGCTGAACCACCAACCACCCCCCTCCCCCCCGGGGTACCCCATGAATTGCCTTTTGTATGTGCTGCAAAAATGGTTCTTTTTGTTGATATGTTTTACATGATAAATTTACATCCTCCCCATTCTTTGTTTTGTTTTGTTTTTATGGTTAGAAATCTTTGTCTCCTGAAAACATCTGAAAGCGGATTACCAAGCACACGCATTAAAAAGCACAAAGCTCTCTCTGGTTTTAGTCTGCAGAGCTGCAGGCACAGCGTCCCAGGTAAAGAGCGGCCGCGCTTTCTCCTGGTGGAGATGGGCCACCCGCGGTTGACAAGCGCTGAGGTCTTGGGTCTCACATGTGACCTGTGTTTTGCTGCCTAGTGTTTTGTCACTCTTCCTTTTACCACAACACGGATTTCTTGGGAGAGGAACTGGACATTGTTGATGTGAAGGGTCATGAAGCCTGCCAGAAAATGTGTACCGATGCCATCCGCTGCCAATTTTTTACCTATTCCCCTTCTCCGGAATCTTGCCACGGAGGGAAGTAAGACATATGAAGCCTCACCTGGATGCTCCTGCCCCGTCTCTTGAGGGGTGCATTATGTTTATACTATTGTGTTTCCAACCTGCAGGGGTAAATGTTACTTAAAACTTTCTTCAAATGGATCTCCAACTAAAATACTTCATGGGAGAGGAGGCATCTCTGGATATACACTGAGGTTATGTAAAATGGATAATGGTGAGTCTAATGTTACCTGGAAAAAAATCCATCTGAAGGGGTTATTCTACCCCAAATATATCATGACTGAGACAGTCAATAATAGCCACAAGGAAGAGAAAATTGGTACGGTAATGAGCTTGGATGCAATTTTCTGTTATTTTTGCTCCTGTTACCCAAGCTGACCATGTTTTCGGGGTGAATATTGAGCCTTAACTAAACTCTGCATTGCCTAGTATTGTATGAATATGTGTTTTAAGTTGACACATTTATATAACTGGTATTTCATGATGAGAGTCAGGTTTAGCTGACTCTTTGATGTTTGATTCTTGTTAGGAAGCCTAGTGGTCTTTCTTATCCTTTAAAATTAAACATAAAAAAAATTAAATTAAATTAAACATCAGCCAGCATTTTGGTTAATCAAATCATTTTCATTTTCTGTCCATGGGCCATTACTTGACCTTTAGTTGAAACAGAAACAATGATCATATGTTTTAAAAAGTATGTATTTTTTCCAAGATTTTATTTATTTATTCATGACAGACACAGAGAGAGGGGCAGAGACACAGGCAGAGGGAGAAGCAGGCTCCCTGAGGGGAGCCCGAGGTGGGACTTGATCCCAGGACCCCGGGATCACGACCTGAGCCAAAGGCAGATGCTCAAACACTGAGCCACCAGGCGTCCCTGAAAAATTATGTATTTATTCTAGAAATAAAGTAGCTCCTTTTCAGGGGACTTCCTTCTTTCAAATGGCCTGCAAGTGTTCTGCATATTTATGAATATTGGCAAAAATTTACAGTAAAACCTTGTTTACTTATAACAGTGAGTGTGGTCGAGTAAAAAGGAAATGAAAAGATTGTCTAGATTAAAGGAGACTATAATAACATGAGAATTGTAACAGAAATCAGATCAGCAGTGGCCAATTCCAGTGGCTAATTTCTGAGCACAGTAGCAAGGGCTGGCTTGTAGGCAAACAGATGAACCAAGGGACAGAGAATCCCCAATGGGAAAGGATATACCACACTCCTCCCTAAGCCACCATAATAACCTATTATGACTTCAGTATTTACTGATTTACATAAAACTATATTTTAGACTTTTATTGCCTAATGTTCAATATTCTAAAGCACTACAAATTTAGGATTCAGCTGAGACTTAATGAATAAAATAGAAGTGATGATTATACTTTGTAATAGTTTTCAAAGTATAAAAATCTTTTGTCAGAATTATTTCTCTATTGAGAAGGTGTGTAAATCCTTAACGTCTGTGAATTTGTTTCATAGCATGTACAATATTGCATCCCGTGCTAACATCCTAACTCGGAGACCATGCCTTCCTGGAGTGTAGATGGATCTGATGGGAATCTTTGGATGGCTCAAGCTCCTTTAAAAAGCAAGCCAATTAAGTTGTATCTCAAATATTCTGTTTTCTTCGCAATACATTCACCTAAGACAGGAAGAGTATTTATGATAATTTTGTCATCTTAATTCTGCTAAGCCCTAGAAGGGACACTTGGCAGACTTTGTTGTTAGTGATGTTGATAGAGTTTCTAAAATGGGAATCAGCACTTACACCTTAAATTGCAGAATCTATTCCCCACCCTCCTTCTTTCATTATCTTCTTCTCTGATGAATGTATGGATCCTGATCTGTGAAGGCTACAGAATATATCAGGTGGAAATTGGTAGCTGAAGCAGAAAATACAAGATAAAGGGAAATAAAATCTTACGGCTTTTTAGGACATCTTCTGAAACTAGATAATTAGGTTTTCCTGCACTATATTAGGTGAAATAATACCCTAATGGGAGGTGATATCTACCAGAGATATTTATCATGACTTATACTGTCCTTGGTCCTCATAACTTTTTGAAAATCCAGAGTAATTGCCATCAAAAGAAATGTTCCCTGCCCCCAAATCTAATGCCAAACACATATTTTCAGCATTTTACTTAAACTGAGAGACAAAACAGAATGAACAAGACCTATTATTTATCCCTAAGAAAATCTTTATTGACCTATCTGTAACATACTTTGGTTACTGCTTACCTATTAGTTTTCCTAAACGTTGCCTTTCCTTTCTTATAAATCATCATCTTATAAATAAATCATCCCTGTAGTTCCAGAATCTAGTCAAACTCTTCAGAATGTTTCTCTGAACCTAATGTCACCCCATCTACTCTCAGGTGACAACTCTTCTCTCAGCACACCAGCCTATTTAAACTATCACAAGCGCACTTCTTCAAGATTCCTTTTCCTGCCCTCTCCTTTTCTTTGAAGCCTGCCCCAGGATTATGCATCCATTTTCCTATTGAGGAAAGAAAGACCTAGAGAGATTATTTTGCACCTATAAAACTACAGAATGGACCATCTAGGACTTGGATTTTGACTAGTGACTCTTTTAACTTCACAATCCTCCTTTAGCTAAGGCCATGAGGCTTCCCTGATCCTCTGGGCCTTACTATTCTGGTGTGTCTGGGTGTAGCATGTTGACATCACTGGTGAGCTTGCTAGAAAAATTTTCACGTCTTGCCCCAGACTGAATCAGAATACAACATTTAAAAGATATTTAAAAGATAACTGGGTGAAAAAAAATAAAGTAAAAATAACATAAAAGATTACCCAGTGATCCATATGCACATTAAAATATGAGAAGACTTGTTCTAGAAAGCTGTTGTCTATGAGTAACTCATTTCCAGTCTATCTAGGTTACTGGGACAGATTTGGTCAAGACTCCCATCAGGAGGGTGACATTCTAGGAAGTAGAAGTAGAATGGATTCTCCTGCCCAGGACAGCTAAGACAGGAAGAAACAAAGGGGTAAATCTGAGTCATAGTCCTTGGAAAGTATCAAGGATTGAACCTAGGGAAACCCAAATTGTCACCAAGGCCAAAAGGCAGAAACAGTTCACAAACAGAAGAGCAGCCCCGGTTTGGATGGAACCCAGCTGGAGCAGGAGAGACTGGGACCAAAGATCAGCCTGAGGGGAAAAAAGATGAGGGGAGGGGGAGGTTGGACGGATGCTGTAAACTGAGTGGAAGGTGCTCACTTTTCTATATAACAGTATTCTGAAATTTTAGCAGGGCTGATTGAAATTCAGATGACTAGACTCCACTGTCCAAGTTTCTGATGTACTGAATCTGAGGGAAGCTCAAGAAATTGCATTTCTAACAGTTGGTCCAAGGGCCACACTTGACAACTACCGCTTTGAAAGAACCATCACAGTTATCACATGAGGGCATATAAGACAGCATGCAATACCAAATGAGACTTTCTTTGGGGGCATGTGATTACAAGCTGCCTTAGTCATTCAATTTTCCTGTGCATGTTTTGCTTGCCAACCTGATTATAAAATGTCTTCAAGTCAAGGTCATGATAAAATAGCGAATCGAGGGAAGGTTTTCTTCTCTTTGTGCCTGAAGGAACATAACTACCGATAAAAAAGGAAGATTTAGGAAGTTACTCATTGCAACCCTTCTGTTGTAGTGTGCACAACCAAAATCAAGCCCAGAATTGTTGGAGGAACGGCATCTGTTCATGGTGAGTGGCCGTGGCAGATAACTTTGCATACCACGTCACCCATCCGGAGACACCTGTGTGGAGGTTCCATCATTGGAAACCAGTGGATACTAACAGCTGCTCACTGTTTTGACCAGTCAGTACTATTACTGTTTTTATAAGTTCCCAGGCTCATATATTTATGAGATCTATCATTAGCAGTTTAGTAAATACTTTAAAAATGTAAATTATCCTATTTGTGCAATTAAATTTCTATTATGAAAAAAAATTTCTGTTATGAAATAAAAAGGAAAAGGGAAGAACTACCTATGGTCTACCAGCATTAGGTTAGGTACAGGAACATGATGGCATATTATTTCACTTTCCCATTTAAATGCATACACATGCCCAGGGGTGTTCTTGCTGTTTCCTTTCAGAACATATCTTCTGTGCCTTACCTTGGGCATCAGTTCCAGAACTAAACACAAAGAGAATTTCCCCTTTTCTAAATCTAGTATGTCATTCCCTGTCTTCTTCACTTCTTCCCTGTCTGGTCTTGTTTCCTCCTCACTCCCCTCCCCTTCCTTTCCTTCCCCTTCCCTCCCCTCCCCTCTTCTCCTCTTCTTTCATCTCCTCTCCTCTCTCTATGTTTCCAAAAATAGGTGAAGTTCATTATGTATCCTCAAATTGGATTCCCTACTTAGGTTAATTTCAACACAGGCCAAACCTAAAAGCTTCTTCAAGAGAGTACATGACATGTATCCTAGGGAATTTTAATTTTAGTTGGCCAAACTTCCTCAGTATTCTCTGACTTTCCAGACATGGTATTGTGTGTTTGTTTTTCTTTTTTCTCAGTATAGCATACTCATATTATAACTCAAAGATCATTTGAAGTCAATAGTTTCCTTTACCTTTTATCCTTTTCCATATAGGAAAATGGAATACCAGAAAATCCAAGTGAATTTCTCAGGGTCATGGCTAATCAGTGGTAGGGTTGAGATTAAAACCTGGGACTCTTCATGAGAGGGAAATTGAGAGAAAAAGAGAATGAGAGGGAAAAAATGTGTGTATGTGTGTTTGTTGGAGGGTGAAAAGACCCTTCATTCATTTTTATGTGCTTAATATATTAAGTACTAGCCCAGAACTTTCTACAGGAGGAATATATAAGTGAAAAATCTTAGCATGAAATCATTCCTTTCCATCAAAAAGCCTACCACCTGCAGAAAACATTAGTAATAGGCAGGTAAATAGCAATATAACTCAAATATTTGGGAATTATTTGGTAATGGGAATTTCTCTTCCTCTTACTGTTTATTCATTAGGGTAGAGTCACCTAAAATCTTGCGTGTCTATAGCGGCATTTTAAACCAAACAGAAATTAAAAAGAGCACATCTTTCTTTGGGGTTCAAAAAATAATAATTCATGATCAATATGAAGAGGCGGAAAGTGGGTATGATATTGCCTTGTTGAAACTGGAAACAGCAATGAATTACACAGGTATGTGGAGTTTTAAATGGAAATTTATCAACAATGATGACCTAGATGTAGTGTTTAACACCAGATTCACCAGACCTGACCCAGCAATCTCAGGGTAGTATTGTAATCCTGAAAGAGAGGATGTCTGCAAAGCTAGTCTTTTAGTCTATTCATACTGGAATTCTTTCCCGATTATTAAATCTTATTGTGGGGTGTGAGTGAAGAACTAAGTTTTCTGCAGGTTTCCTCAGCTGCACCAAATGATAGTATCTATAATAAATTGGAATTTTAAAGATGACTTATATCTCTTTTTTAGGGACAAAAGGATTGCAGGTCAGAATGAGTAACCAATTTCTACAGGGTCACAGACCTAGTTAGAGAGATGGACCTAGCAGGGAGGGCTGTACCTTGTCTCCCCATCATTCCCTCACCCTGGGATGTTGATGGATAATGCTAAACATGAGGAATGAAGATGAATAGCAATGAGGCAAAACCCAAATATAATAAATAGAGAACGCACTGCATAATATAAAGTGAAATAAGAGAGTCTCTCTGGAGAGAAGATATATTTTGATTCTGATGACTAAACTATGATTTTTAAAATTTAGATGCTCAAAGACCCATATGTCTACCTTCCAAAGGAGATAGAAATGTAATATATACTGATTGCTGGGTGACTGGATGGGGGTACAGAAGATTAGCAGGTAAGGAATGATGTATCTCAATGTGCTTCATCCTAAAGATAAAAGAACATAGTTCAGTCTTACCCTTTCCTACTGTATCAAGCAAGGCACACAGCTAAAATGTGAGTAAAATAATCACATCCTTCAATGACAGAGAGCATGTTAATAAAAGTGAAAAGGCAAAAATTGCCCAAGTGAGGAGGATCCCACATCTGTTTGATTGGAAAATTTAAATATGACAGTCTCTTTAAAGACTAATTGAAGTTTAATGTGAAACCTAGCACTTTTCATGAAATGTCCTAGCCTGTTACCAGTTATTTTCTCTGGGAAGTAATTCCAGTTAGAACCATACTTAGTTTAGAGCTTAATGTTAACAAATAATCTCTTCTCTATACTTGGTAGTTACAAAAGGTCTGTGAGATAAACCTAATATTTTTTTCCTTCTAGATTTTTATGTAGATATTTTTATTTCAAATACACATCTTTATATTATATATATGATCATTCCATTAACAAGCCAAGATATTTTTTTCAGGCGAAATACAAAATACGCTCCAGAAAGCTAACGTACCCTTGGTGACAACTGAAGAATGCCAGATAAGATACAAAGGACACAAAATAACCAATAAGATGATCTGTGCAGGCTATAGAGAAGGAGGGAAGGATGCCTGTAAGGTAAGAGTGTTTTCAACCAATTAAATATATTCAGGGACACTTGGGTGTCTCAGTGGTTGAGCGTCTGCCTTTGGCTCAGGGCGTGATCCTGGGGTCCTGGGATTGGGTCCCACACAGGGCTCCCCATGGGGAGGCTGCTTCTCCCTCTACTTATGTCTCTGCCCCTCTCTATGTGTCTCTTATGAGTAAATAAATAAAAATCTTTTCTAAAAAATGAATATATTCACATTAGAATGTTTAATGCATTTTTTTTTTTTTTAAAGAGACAGCACCCGTCAGGGGAAGGGCAGAGGGAGAAGGAGAGAATCCCAAGCAGGCTCCATAGCTGTACCACCCAAGCTCCCCAGAAAGATTAAAGCATTTAAAAAGCAGTTTTCTGCCCCTGACTAGGGAACCATGGCATATTTGTTTTTACTCACATTGAAGTTTATTAAAGAGCCAAGAATAGAATTTGAGGCAAAATCACTCTGAGAAACATGTATTTGAGATGAGAAGCATCTGAACTCATCTGTGCATCTTTTCTTTTTTTTTTCTCCTCCATCACAGGGAGACTCAGGGGGGCCTTTGTCCTGCAAACACAATGAGGTCTGGCACTTGGTGGGCATCACCAGCTGGGGAGAAGGCTGTGGCCAAAGGGAACGGCCAGGAGTTTATACCAATGTGGTTGAGTACCTGGACTGGATTTTGAAGAAAACTCAAGCAGTGTGAAAGAGTCCCCAGAGGCCATTTGACATCTGACCCTGATAAGGCATAACAGATTATTTCTGGGTGGGAAGGTTCTGATTTCACTGAAGAAGAAGACACACCATTTCCCTCCATGGGTTATAGTACTGAGACAGTAACGCATGGGAGGGGGTTGGTATTTGTGAGAATGTGCCAATTAAAAACAAACTCATTGTCAAAATTCCCATTCTATGATAAGCATAGTTTGTGTTCAGCATCCAGTCTCTTGCTTTCTGATCACACCTTACTGAGCCAAAGAAATACTACACGGTGATATCTTTTAAGATTCAAGTATTGAGAGTTTTAAGATTAAAGAATCAAGTTGTGGCGCCAGAGGCTCCAGTGGGACTGCCAAAAGCAACCACCATGAAAAGATTCGTTAAGAAATGGGAGCTGGAGAAAATGGGGACAAGGACAGTCACTATCAATTTGCAAGAATCTGTACTCTGCCTATGTGAATATCTTTCTTTTGTGAAAGGAGAATTTGGGTTCAATGGCAGGTTTTCAGAATAATCAGGAATCTTTGTCACTTCAATTTTTTTTGAGAGAGAGAGGAAGAAAGAGAGATAACATGAGTGGGAGGAAAGGCAGAAGGAGAGGGAGAGAGAGAGAATCTTAAGCAGGTTCCATGCTCAGCATATAGCTTGATGTGGGGTTCAATCCCATGACCCTGAGATCATCACCTTAGTGAAATCAACAGTTGGACTCTCAACTGACTGAGTCACCCAGATAACCCTGTCATTTCAATTTTGTAATATGTTTTTAAATTGGTTTGGGTAGACACAAGCCATGAGTGAGTGTGAATGTGGACTCTAGAATTTCTATATGGGAAAGGATTGAAGGCTGTAATTTACCTAAAAGTGGCACCTTAAGGGAAGAATCTTAAAGTTGACTTTCCTTAAAAACTATTAGTGCGTGGAATATATATTTATTCAGTGTGGTTCTGGGTAATGGAAGCTGATAGAGGTGAGGGGAGCAAGCTAGAGCCTTCCTAAGACAAGGTGTCCAGTGTGAGTGTGAGTCTACAAATCTACATTTATGGTAATAAAAGAATTGGACAGAAATCATACACAGTACATCCATACTACAGGGAAAAAGCAATTTAGGAACAAATGGATGGCTCGTAGAGTCTTTGTTATCTTCAAAACAGCTCTCTGTATGTTAAGTATTAGGGTTTTTCCCTGTAGTGAGAATATTTGCCTGGTAATTGTTTCTAATGTGGTGCAATAACTAGAGTGTCTTCACTGCAGTTTTCAGCCTATGTCAACAACTTTACATCGTATCCAATACGAAAATTACTTATTGAGCACACAGAACTATAGAACACAATGTAAGCAAGTAGCCGTGTCCTTGCCTTCATGGATCCCTGGTCTAGTTAGCATAAACAACAAAAAGTAAAACAATTACACGAGCATAAAACTTCAGGGAGGGATGCCCAGGGTTCTATGACAAGAGAGAGCAAGAAGAGCATTTGAGGCAGGTTCAAGGACTGGGATAAAAATGAGTTTGTGCTGAGGAAGACAAACGAAAAACCAAAGCAAACAGAACCCCAAATCAAAGACTGGGATGGTATAAAGGGCCCCAGATCCAAAATGCTTACAGAGTCAAACAAGACTGGAACTGAGACTTGAGCACCTTTAAGATTACCAAAGAGCAGCAACAATGTTCCTATTATTTGCTCATTACCTTAGTAGTCTTGACGTAACACTTAACATTAAAAAAAAAAAAGTTAGGATATAATTCCTCATAGGAAGAGATCTTTCCTCTATGTTCCCCATTTGTGTCTTTTGTTTTGTTCAAAAGGAGAGGAAGAGGCATGAAAGGTGGAGGAGACCATGTGTTACTAATGCATTTCTGAATAAATATGTGCTCTTTAAAAGAAGGATAGAGAAAAAGATCTTTCTGGAAAGTCTTTCTCGACAAATATTTGAGAAAACCGTATTAGTTTTGTCACACTTAATGTTGTATATTATTTTAATTTTTGAACAGTAAGTATATGCCCATGATTCAGAAATGGAAACAGTGTGAGGAGATATAAAATATACAATGGGAAGGTCTCCTGCTCTGCATCAGAAGATTGCACACTCTACACACAGTTCAGCACTGTTCTTGTTTTCATGTAGTTCTCTGCCTTCAAAATATTTCTGATTGGTGCATAAAGGGCTTTCTCAGTCTGTTTTTTACAAAAGTATGGTATTCCAGTATGGGGATTCCATACGCTAGCTGCCCACTGATGGACATTTAGGTGGTTTCCAATTTTTTCACTCATTGATATGTATGCAGGTAAATTTGTAGCTTATATTCCAGAAGTAGGATTGCTGAAAACGAAACAAAAAGAGCAAATGCATTTGTAATTTTGATAAATATTATCCAATCTCTCTTCAAAAATCGGTGGCCATTTTCTCTCCAATTGGCAATGCAACAGAGGGTCACATTTGAGTAACATTATGATATTACAACTTGGGAATTTTTGATGGCCTGATAGTTGGATAAAGGTATCTCAATGTAGTTTTTTTTTTTTTTTGCAATTTTCTTAATATAAATGTCATTAAACATTACATGTGTAAGATGACCAACTTATTAACAGCTTAATTTTTATTTAAATATTAATTTAGTAGTTACCGTGTAGACAAAAATAGATTATGTTCCTTGCAGCCTTATAAACATGGTAGGGGCAGTCCGGATGGCTCAGCAGTTTAGCGCTGCCTTTGGCCCAGGATATGATCCTGGGGTCCTGGGATCGAGTCCCACATCGGGCCCCCAGCATGAAGCCTGCTTCTCCCTCTGCCTGTGTCTCTGCCTCTCTCTCTCTCTCCCTCTCTGTGTGTCTCTCATGAATAAATAAACAAAATCTTAAAAAAAAAAAAAAACATGGTAAGAATTCTTGCAAGAAAAAAAAAGCCTAAAACATCCAGAGCTTATCTTGTTCTAACTGGACAGTAGCTCAGTATTATGAAAATATTGGTTGGCTGTCCTTCCCCTTGCATGTTACAGACATAAATTTGGGCCAGAAGTAGTGCCATCTCCAGTTCCAGGGATGGATCCTGACTTGTGTGCATCCAGTAATAAATGCTATCTTCCTTGCCCTGGGAATTAGTCTGTGGATGAGTGAGTCTAGGCAGCTGGCACATGCATCCCCCAGCTACTGTGATTGGCTCAGAGATGTCAATCTGAGCAACATTTAAGACTTTGATTACGGATGGGAATGACTTTCTCCTCCTCCTCCATGTGAATGAGGAAGCACTGATCTTGGTTGTGGCAATAGCAGTTTTGAGAAGTTTTGAGAAGTCAGCCCAGGGCCCACTGAGACATAGATACAGAATGCCTGAGGCCTGAACAAAGTCTGGGCCTCCCTGCTTCATTGCAAAAAATCCCTTTTCATGTTTATAACAGTTCAAATTGGGTTTTCTATTACTTGCAGTGGACACATTAGGATGTACTGCGAATTAGTGACCTAAAGTATTAATATTACCCTGATTCAAATAAATGTAACCTACATATAATTAGGCACTTACAACCTATTCTACAGGACATGGTCTGTTTTTTTCTTCTATTTTTTTTTTTGTTTTTTCTTCTAATTTTAAAAGTTATTATTTTTTTAAAAAATAATTTTGATTCTATGCATTCAAAGAAAGGTTGGTTGTGACTCTTTATAGAGCTGTCCCTCTCTCTGAGATGAGTGGTGCTCCTGGGCAGTGAGTGATGAGGTCTCACCTAATGCGGTTCTCACAGGCCAGCACCCTGGGCACCCACACGTTGCCATTATCATAGACTCTAGGAAGTGAACCCAAACTTTGGTATGAGAATCATATACAATATTAAGCCATTTATTTAAGAAAGACTGTAAACATCACATTTTATATTATATATGTTACACTTAGGGCCCTACCCATTGTCCATCCTCATTAAAGAATCAGGGAACCTGATCCATTTGACGAAGAGGCATCTTTCCCTTTGGTCCTGTTCAGTCCCTCTTCTCTCTTCATCCTCTGGACTCTACAATGTGCTGGGCCTGGAAAATCCAGGTCTTCTGATTATAATCCCTGGTTCTCCCAGGGCCAATCCAAACGTGAAAGGAAGTCAGATAACACATGAAGAGGCAGTCCTTTGTCAGGGCATGTCCTTCTTTTTGTGGCCACATACATATTAGAAAGAAACAGGTTTCTAAGGCGCTACACGTTACCACAGGCGTTTTACACAGACCTGCTCTTCTGTGCACCCACGGCCTCGCTACTCAGGGAAGGCTGCTGTTCTCAGGAGGTGTGTGTCCTCCAGCCACTTCTAGTTCAGTTTTGG
Source organism: Canis lupus familiaris (assembly GCF_011100685.1). Taxonomy (NCBI): domain Eukaryota; kingdom Metazoa; phylum Chordata; class Mammalia; order Carnivora; family Canidae; genus Canis; species Canis lupus. The sequence continues at coordinate 45,391,466 of NC_049237.1, read as the reverse complement.
GGAATAGCGCACATGGAAATCAACCAGGATCTTCTTGAGCAGCCTGGTAAACCATCCTATGGAAGGTGTGCCTGTAACGGGAGCATACCATTATCATGGCCTTCTATCCCAAAAGACTTAAAATGGACATTCTAGAGTTAAGCCAAGAGCTTAAGTGGATACCATAAACCTGAAATCTGGTAGGCCCAACAGCCAGTGATTCGTATTGTTAATAATAGCACTTTGATTAGCAAAAATAAGAAAATACAAATAAGGAATTACAATTATCTACCTCTTACAAGTGCGCCTGCACTTACAAGTGCTGCACGCTCTACTGTGTGCTTTACCCTTTCTACCGTCTCATGCTCCTTGTTACCACCACGTATGATAAGGTATTGTTATTTCCATTGCAACAGAATGTTATTTGCTTTTACAGGGGAAAAAAAGAAAATTCAGCTTGTACATATTTTCAGCTTAATTCGCCATTGTCCCACTAGATGGCACTTTGATACCTCTTCTTGTTACATTTTAAGCCCTAGTATCCAGACAGAATGCATTTAATATTGTCTAAAATTCTAGGTACAGACGTATCTAGCAGCCTTCAATCAATTGCTTCAATTCAGATACGCTTGACTTTTCTAATATGATTGCTGTAAATATCTAGTCTCTAGATAGTGGACAATGTGCTTCGGAGGCCCCAACTTTGGGGACTTCCCTTCCCGTTAGTGACTAACTACTGTGAGCCCCCAACAGTGGGCGCAGGTGGGTCTAGGTGTGCCAGGTGTGCTCCTCAGACACCTGGAGGACCGCAGGGGGAGAGCTCTCCTGTGTTCCACCAAACCATCCCTGTTGTCATTTGTCGCATGGATCAGGACTCCTTGTCATGTCTCTGTGGATTCCTATAAGCCACTGCCACTGTCCCCACCGTCCCACAACCCCCTCAACCTTCTGGTCACTCCCTGCCTCTCCCTCACACCTGATTTGCTAAACATGGGAACGGAATGCCCTCCCTTGATTACTCAGAATATTAGCCTCAAGTTGCAATATTTAAAACAAACAGTTTTTGAATCCTAGAGGCTTGATGATAACAGAAAAGAAAAAAAAAAAAAGAAAAGAAAAGGAATACCACCCCCCCCCCCACACACACACACCTACAGGCAAACACATACACACGTGCACACACTCAGAAGTGGATGTGGACACAGCCCCTCCAAAGCTCCACGGGTCCAGATCCTGCCTGCAGGTTTCCCTCCTGGCTGACTGTTGCAAGGCCGGGCTCAAGCACACTCCAACCACGGGGCCCACAGGGACAGAAGCGGCTTTGGTGGGGCAGTTGCTCGTGCTACTCTGTGCCTACAGAGGTCTCTATCCTTGGGTTTCATTACCCGGGTCTGGAAGCAGTTGCTCCTCATTCCGACTCAGCGCCCTAAGGTCAGTGGCAGGGCCTGCAGGGTAGTTACCTCGCTTCCTCCCCACGCCCCTCATTTCAGCAGCTCAGGTCGTCAAGGGAGGAAGGGTGAGTACCTTGGGGCAATATGTTTAGAGGGAGGGCGAGCCCACCTTCACATAACTTGTAATTCAGTATATCGTGACAGATCTCATTACGTGCTGCTAATCTCTCACTGTGCCTCATTTATACATGAGACTTCATCACAGGTAGGTCCATAGAGGAAAAAGCATAGTATCTAGAGGGTCTGGTACTGTCTGCAGTTTCAGGGCATCTACTGGAGGCCTGGGGTTGCACCCCCGCGGATGGAGGTGGGGAAACTACTGTGTGCCACGGAAAGCTACTTAGGGCCAGAACCATCTGCACTGGGTTTGTCCCCTTCATGTGAACAGGGCCTGACCTATGGGTCTTCCCCTGACTCATGGGCAGTGTGCAGGACGTTGGCCAGCTGACTTAGGGGCGTGAAAAAAATGAGAATAAAAAACTGGTGGAAAGATAGTGTGGGGAAGAAGGCTTAAGGATGCGGTTCTTGAGTGGGCTCAGTGTGAAATCTTCCCAGCTTCCAAAGATGCCACCAGAGGGTGCGGTCTGCCTGGGAGTTGCATACCAATGCCCTGTGGCAGTTTGGAGCCATGGAGAAGTTCCTTGCAGCCTTAAAATGGCATTCCTCCTCAGTCCCACCTTACCCTGTCTACAATCTGTAGCTCTCCTGGTCTCAGAAGCACTGGGTTTGAGCAGCCTGTAACAAAGTTATCACTCAGCACTACTGAGCAGAGGTGCTCAGGTATTGTGGGAGGTCATGTGGTGCAGTCACTGGAAATTTGCAGATACTATCCATTTTTTTTTTTTAAGATTTTATGCATCTGACAGAGAGAGAGAGAGAACACAAGCAGAGGCAGAGGGAGAGGGAGAAGCAGATTCCCCACCAACCAGGGAGCCTGACATGGGGTTTGATCCCAGGACCCCAGGGTCATGACTCAGCCAAAGGTAGATGCTTAATCAACTGAGTCACCCAGGCGCCCTAATACTGTCCATCGTTATCTGGTTCCCATGAGGTCCAGTGGGAGACATCTGCAGTGCCTGGGGATTGCAGGAATGCGCTTCAAATGCCTCCCCAGCTCAGCCATTGGGCCTTTAAGTTAAAATCACCTATGGAATTTTTTTTTTTTTTATAGCTCCCTTCAGAAAGCGAGTTCAGATGATACCCTTCTAGTAAGAGGTGCCTGAGGGGCAGATATTTATTTGAGCACTACATAATTTGGGGGGAAATGAAGCCTTAGAAGTCATACTTTATTCAAATGTAACCCATTAAATTGTTTACCTAAAGAAGAAAGCATAGTCTCTGTTAGACCACAGAGCAAACTTCTACACAAAAGTATTATTTTGAAATGAATTTCACTTCAAACATTTCCTTTTAAACTTAATGATTGCTACAAAGCAGAGGACCCAAAGATGCAAATACCAAAAATATTCAAAACTCCTAGAGAAAAACTAACAAAATTAACTCTCATCCATTACCCAATTTATCCAAGAATAGTTATTAAAATTAATTTTGAGACCTGTAACTGTCATATTTTATTACAGAGGATAGGAGATAGGGAAAAACCTTTTAAAACACAATTGGTAAAAAAATTAAAAAATTAAAAAATAAAAAAATAAAACACAATTGGTAATTATATAAAATGAGAAATGTTAAATGTTTTGTCAGGAGAACTTACTGGAAATGTTTTCATTATATTTCATACATTTAAATTTTTTTCTCTAAAATACAATGGGTGAATTCATAAATATTTCAATAAATGTCATGATTCTTTAAAGATTTTTTGTTGATGTTGTACATCTAAAAAAGTGGTTACATAAAATCATATAAAATTTCTGTTAAATATGTTAAATATTATCTGAAAAGTTTTGCCTTCTTAACTAATGGAAGCTTTTGGCCCAAGTTCACCTTCAGATTACCAAAAATAATGACTTAAGGCTCTTTAAAATGTTGAAGAATTTTTAATGGTATTTTGTGACTATAAACATAAGATCTGTTTCTTGAAGATTTGTAAACTCCATCACAGTACAGAGAGATGAATAAAAATCACCCACCATCCCAAAGCACAGAGCTCGCACTCTGAATTCCTTCCAGTCATTTTGTATTTCTAGAACCTAATAAAGCCAGTTTGAGAGGGAAACTTTGGTGCAGTGTTGTATTTGAATATAGATAGAAACATCCAACATGAAGCACAAACACAGAGAATTCAGATTTGGATTAAAATAAAGAGAGAAGCCATTTTATTCGATGTGAATGGATCTAAACTGATTTGACCTCTCCAAAAATGTCATGTTCTTTTGGTAAATAGTTTCTCATTGACTAGAGGAAGGTTGGCCGCTTCATACTCCCTTCCCCCACTAACTGCCTGTGAGATGGTATGTGACAGAGAAAGCAAGTGTTAGACCAAATTCTACCTAACATACAAACATTTATTAGCAAGGATGTACAAAAAGTTATACATGTCCCTGTGGTTTTGGGGGTGTCTGTAGGTTTACTACGAGGGGGACACAATTCTGGTAGAAGAACCTTGAGGTGGACTGGTATTCAGTAGACATTTCGAGCATCAGTGGGGTTCTGGCTCCAGATCTTGAAGGTGACATGGAAGACACAGGTGTGGGATTTACAGGATTTTCCTTTTCCACTCAGGTGTTGGTAGCACGGCCTGTGCAGATGCTTCCAACTAGCCTTCATTCCTCCTAAACAACACAATTGTGCTTCCTTATTAATTTTGCTAACTACCAGCCCCTCTGGTGGAGATTCTGATAGCATCCTTTGAAATACTAAGTAACCATCCCTGGGTTACTGATCTGTGCTGAGAGTACCTCAGATGCTAAGTAAGCACTCCTGTTACTGTTGAGGGTAACCTGTCACCCACATACATACTAGTCTCCTCCATTTAATCCTTTCCTTCCCTTTATCTAGTTTCAACCAGAAGTCAAAGTGACCCCATTACATCTTACGTGTAATCATGTTACTTTTTTTGCTCAGAAGCCTCCAGTGGCTCACCAGCAACCTTAGAGCATAAGGCAACTTCACGGAATGGCCTATCAGATCCTCCACAACACACACCTGTCATACGTAGAGGAAAGACTCAAATATTTTTGTACGAGTAACCAAACATAAGAACCAATGGATATGGAGGTATTTTTAAAATAAACTACCACATAATAGAGTTTTTGTTCTATTTCCAGTGAGTTTTTTTTTTTTAACTCCTTTCTGCTAATACTCTTAATTCTCCAGCTGTGATGTATTTGCAGACTGAAAAGCTGCTCAACTGCCCTAAAGGGACTCCTGAATTAATCTGGAGATAATTTAAATACAGGAAGAACCTTGTTTATTATGAATTTCATTTTTAGCACCAGTGCACCCACCATGAGACCCATCATGCCTTCAAACAGTTAGTTGTTTATTTTTCATTGGCATTCATATCTGGTACTGTTTATTATGGCATCGCTGATAATCACTATCTGCTGCTTTACAGTCTTTCATTTTTTTTCCTGAGTTTCAAAGTCCTATTGGCCTGCAAATACTACTAAGAAGCAAAAAGACCATGTTACATTTTGTGGCACTCAAGGCCGCCAAAATTAAGTTGATGCCCTGAATGAGATTTTACAAATTTGATGGCATCTTTTAAAATTTCTTATTTATTTTAACTTCTACTGAGACGTTAGTTTTTTAAAGTTGGAAGCTTCCAGTTGTATCTTCCCTCCCTCTCAGTGTTCTGATCCATTGCAGAGACCAGGATATTAAATTTAACCAAAGAGGGTACCATAGACCAGGCAATGTTCCCCCCTCCCGAAGATGCCCATGTCCTAACTCTTAGAACCTGTGACTATGTTAATTTACATAGGAGAAGGGACATTGCTGAGGTGATGAAGCATCTTGTGATGGGGGGGTTATCCCAGCGAGCCCAGTGCAATCACAAAATCTTTATGAGGAGACAGGAGGACCAAAGCCAGTAATAGATGTGACCATGGAAGCAAAGGGTTTGCAAGATGCAAGAAAGGGCCACTGGCCAAGGAGCGCAGGTCCTTCTGAAAGCTGGAAAGGGCAAGGAAATGGATATTCCCCTCAGAGCTTCCAGAAACACTGAAGTCCTGCCAACACCTCAACTTTAGTCAGTGAGACTGAATTGAGACTTCTGACCTCCAGAACTGTTAGATGATAAATTTGCTTTGTTTTAAGCTGCTGAGTTTGTAGTAATTTGTCAGAACAGCAGTAGGAAATTAATGCCCAGGGCTTTAGGAACCTCCCCTGTCGGCAGAGATGGTAGCTTTGTAGTAGAAGACCATTAAAAGTGCAAATACATAGAGTAAAATATTTTTGCTTTATGGGGGCACATTTCTGTGGCTGCTGAAAGTCTGCCCTGAATGCAAACTCCTATCATTCAAGGACACCATCTGCATTAGCATATTTTTTTCTTAAGTGTCCCAAGAATAATAATCTTGTCAGAATCGTGTGAGGCTCCACTGAGGAGGAGCAAAAGGGGACGGTGGACAGGCTAGAGCCTGAAGAAGCTGACTCGACTCTGAACTGTTCCACCTGACAGAGGAAAGGTCAGCTGACAGAGGAAAGGTCAACCATGTTGGCAGTCTATTGCTCCATTTCGTGCACTTAATAGCATTATTAATGTGCCCAGGGGAGTGCAGACCCGATTTTTGTTTGACTGTGAGAAGATAGCATTGGCCCAGACAGATTTGGCTTTGATTTCTCTGTTTCCCACCGTCATGAATGTACAGCTACTGATGAAAACTAACTTCTTTCAAATAAAGCCTCTTATTTCCCTTCAAGTAAGAAAAATATGGTGGACGTTTAGGAAAACAAGAGTGTAAATTTCTCTTGTAGGTAGCCAGGGAATCTGGGCTCAGATATCCCACCTCACCTACAGTTTGTGTGGTCACCCACTTCTGATATTTTAGGCACTCTCGGTTGAATAAATTGTAATCTAAGAAGGTGCAAGTTCATTCCTTGGGAATCGAGAGCCCTGAGCTTTTCACATCTCATTCATCAGCAGGGTCTCTGCTTTCAATTTCAGTGCCTCTTCTCTGCTGCCAGGCAATGCCCAGCCATCACCACCTCTTTCCTGCCTAAACTAATGTGAGTCTTCGAATGGGTATCCTTACCATTTCTTTGTGCTTTCTTACAATTTGTTCTTTGCAAGTAAGCAGAATTTTTTCAATATAGATTCCTGGACTTCAAGATCAGATCTTTCTAGGTGTTTGATTTTTACCTAAATTCTGACTCATTACCTGAGACTTCTAATCCCTGATACATCTGGCCCCTGCATCTCTGACAACCATCATTACCCATCACTCCACATCCTTGTCCTTGTTCTCCACCAATGCATTTTGCTGAGGCCCTGGGTAAGGGCTTCTCTGTTGGGAAGGCACTACTCTCAGCTTTCACTTGAATGGATCTTATTAATTCTCAGCTCAAATTATATGTGTTTTTTTTCTATTTTTGATCCTAGACTAGAAGTTCTGCTTCTAAAATATAGTTGATTTACAATAAGTATTTGCTGAGTGAATGAATACATGAATGAGTTAATGAATATGCAGAAAGCCAATTGCTTGCTTCTTGGGGTTTACCACAAACATACATTTCTAAAACCAGAGCAACAGAACCTTTTAATTCACAATGCTTTTCTGTTTTCCCATGCTTGTTACTGGAAATTCAAGTTTCTGTGTAATTTTCCCTAATAGAACATAATTGCCCTGAAAGATCTGTCCCCTGGAACAGACATTTGTCATAAATGAAAGCATTGCTGTTAACATGGCAAACAAACAACTGAATAGATTATTCTATTCTCTAAAGGGGACGCTATCAAAGGTCAAGCAAATGTTGAGACTTACTTACATTCTTTAATAAGTTGTTTAAAGTGTGGAGTGGGTCTGAAATGCGCTTTGAAACAGCAGAATAGAGCAATACCCTTTCTATAGCCCAGGCTGTGCTCATCACCCAGGACAATCTTTGTAGCTCTAGAAAGAGGTTGCTTTAGTTTCAGAAGCCTCATTAGATTGACTGGATTGTTTTTGTGCTGAGTCATCTCCTGTCAGGTAGAGGAGAAAAAAAGGGGGGATGTGGTTTGAAAGCATAAGATTCTTTGCCTAAGTAATAACAAAAATCTCTCTGGAAAAATTGGACAGTTGCATTCGGGGCCATTGATAACTTTCAGATTAACTGCCAACACTCCTTACAACTACTGTAAAACACTCTGGTTGATTCCACCATCCATGAAACGCTCATGGCTCAAAGGCTAGTTTGTAGCGCACACATGAGCTTCTGTGCAGTTGAATAACAGCTTCGGAATTGGCTGTTTGCATGTCCAGATTACTTTTACTTGTTATTGTAAAGAAGTAATTTACTTATAATTACATAAGCCCCGACCTGAAAGAGTTTCCATGACCAAAATTGGAACAATTTGAGTAACAAAATGAATGATGTAGTATTGGGTCATATCCCAAAGCAAAAAATGGAAATACCCATGAGTTTAAACTGATAAAAAATAATTGAATAAGTGCAAAAATGAGAGTGGAGAGAAATCTACGCAGAAGAATTCCAAATAACTTACAGAAAAATTCCTGCTATCACAAAAGTGGGGTTAATTCTCTACCTGTTTCTTCTGATGGGTGCAGGATGGCGAGGGATGAAAAGGTAGTTTTACAGTGTGAAACCAGCAAGGTGAATGAGGTTAACATCATCAGTGATCAGTCATATTAATAAGTCATCAGCGATAGTATGTATTCTCTAAATCAAGCAGATTTATTGTGGTATAATTCACAAACTCCAAAATATATTCATTTGAAGTGTGTAGTTCAGTGAAGATTAGTATATCCAGAGTAGTGCAACCATCAGTCTAATTTCAGAATATCTTCATCACTCTTGAAAGGAAACCTCATACCTATTAGCAGCCATCTACCATCCCGCCTCTGCTCTCTCCCTCCCCATCTACCCCAGCCCCAGGCAACCACTAATCTGGTTTCAGTTCCTATAGGTTTGCCTATTCTGGACATCGCAGATAAATGGAATCATACAACATGTCATTATTTGGCGTGCCTGGCTTCATTCACTTGCCACAATGTTTTCAAGCTTCATCCATGTTGTAGCGTATATCAATACTTCACCCTTTTTTATGGCTAAATATTCCTTTGTATAGATGTGCATCGTGTTTATCCACTCATTAGTAGATGAACATTTGGATTGCTTCCACATTTTAACTACCACAAATAATGCTGCAATTAATATCCAGGTATGAGATTTTGTGTTGACATACATTCCCCTTTCTCTTGGGTATATACCTAGAAGCAGAATTGCAGGGTTGTGTGGTAACACTATGTTTAGCATTTTTGAAGGATTCATAAACTTTAAAAAATTACAATGTAATTGACATGTGACATTATATTCGGTTTAGGTGTACAACATAACAATTCGATATTTGTATACATTGTGAAGTGATCACCGCAATAGATCTAGTCAACATCCATCACCACTACCACTCATAGCTGCAACTGTTTTTTCTTGTGATAAAAACTTTTAAGATCTCTCAGCAACTTACAAATAAATAATATGATGTTAATTAACTGTAATCACCATGCTATATATTACATCCCCCTGATTTATTTTATAATTGAAAATTTGTACCTTTGGACCCCCTTCACCCATTTTGCCTACCTCCCCTCTCCTAACCACTAATTTGTTCTCTGGCAACCACCAATCTGTTCTTTGAATTTATGAATTTAGTTTGTTTGGGGGCTTTTTTAGGCTCCATATAGAAGAGAGATCATACAGTGTTTGTGTTTCTCTGTCTTATTTAGTATAATGGCTTCAAGGTTCATCCACGTTGTTGTAACTGGCAGGAGTTCTTTTTTATGGCTGAACAATATTCCATCGTGTATATACACCACATTTTCTTTACCCTTTCTGAATTAGTGTCTGTTTCCTTTGAATATCCAAAAGTAGAATTGTTGGATCATATGGTAATTCTATTTTTATTTTATTTAGAAACCTCAATACTGTTTTCTACCAATTTACATACCACCAACAGTACATAAGGGTTCCCTTTTCTCCATATTCCCACCATCACTTGTGTCTTGTCTTTTTAATAATACCCATTCTAATAAGTGTGAGGTGATAGCTCATTGTGGTTTTGATTTGCATTTCCCAGATGATTAGTGGTATTGAGCATCTTTTCATGTACTTGTTGGCCATCTGTATGTCTCTTCTAGAAAAATACCAGATCTTCTGCTCATTTTAAAATCAATTTTTTTATTGAATTGTACGAGTTCTTTATATATTTTGGATATTAACCCCCCTTATCAGATATGTGATTTGCAAATATTTTCTCCCATTTGATAGGTTGCCTTTTTATTTTATTGATGGTTTCTTTTGCTGTGCAAAAAAACCCTTTAGTTTGATGTAGCCCCACTTATTCTCTGTTAGCTTCTGTTGCCTTTGCTTTTAGTGTCAAATCCAAAAAAAATCATCATGAAGACTGATATCAAGGAGCTTACTGCCCATGTTTTCCTCTAGTTTTATGGATTCAGGTCCTACAGTTTTTAATCTGCTTTGAGCTGATATTTGTGTTTGGTGTTAGGAAGTGGTCCAGTTTCATTCTTTTGCCATGTGGCTGTCCAGTTTTCTTAACACCACTTACTGAAGAGGTTATTTTCCCCCATTGTGTGTTCTTGGCTCCTTTTTTAAAAAATAAATTAATTGACTATATATGTGGGTTTGTTTTGAGGCTTTCTATTCTGTTCCCTTGATCTGTATCTGTTTTTGTACCAATACCATACTCTTAATGACTATAGGTTTGTAATACAGTTTGAAATTAAGAAGCATGATGCCTCTTTCTGGCTTTGTTCTTTCTCAAGATTGGTTTGGCTGTTCAGGATCCTTTGTGGTTCCATACAAAATTTTAGAATTGTTTTATTTCTGTGAAAAATGCCATTGGAATTTTGATAGAGATTGCGCTGAATTGGTAGCTAACTTTGGGTTTTGTCAAAGTTTTAAAATTACTAATCTAGTATCTTGATTAATGATCAGTCTATTCAGATTATCCATTTCTTCTTGAGTCAATTTCAGTATTTTGTATCTTTCTAGGAATTTGTCCATGTCTTCAATGTTTAGTTTGTTGCATAGAGTTATTCATAGTATTCCATTATAATCTTTTTTTTTTTTTTTTGGTCTGTAAGATTAGTAGTAATGTTTCCTCTCTCAATCTCGATTTTAGTCATTTGAGTTTCTTTTTTTTTCTTGTTGCACTAATGGTTTTTTGGTTTTATTGATATTTTTAAAAATGACATGTTTTCATTGACTTATTCTTTTTCTCTCCTCTCTTTCATTTCTCTCCTACTAGAAAAAAATGTTCCATTTGGGTGAGATGGGTCAGAGGAGTGCAGGAGAAACTTTCTCTGCAGGGGTAATAACCTTTCCACTTGTTTTCCTGCATGGAGTTTTCACCAGGCTCTCCCATTTAGCTTTCCCTGCCCTTCCCTACAACTGTCAAGGCAGGGCCTAGCACCCTTCCTCCTCCAGCATTGCCAGGGGGCCCTGCAGGGCTGCAATCACACAGGTCTCTCTCCAGATGGCCTGGGAGCCCTCGTATATTGTCAGCCACATCTTGCCTCCAATAACTGGTCTAATGCCAAAGATAAAGTATTTTAATATTTATTTACTTTATTAGTCTGCTTTTTTGTTTTTGATGCATTTTTACTCCTATTTGATGCCTATTATGTGCAGAGTACATAGCTAAGTTCCAAAAGGAAAATGATGAAGAACAACTCCCCTCAAACTATAGCCAATCAAATAATTTCCTTGCTTTACTTCCATGTCTCCTCTGTAAAAACCTTTCCTGTAGCTTCTGTTGGTAGAGCACTGCTAACCACTTCCAGTTAGGTAGGTGCTGCCCAATTGGAATTAATGATTGTGCAAACAAACTCATAAATTTTAGCATGCTTAAGTTTATTTGTTAACAGTTTGTTATTGTTTACTCTTTGTGATGTTAAGTTCTATAGTATTTGACAAACTTAGTGTCATGCATTTGCTGTTGCAGAATCATACAGAATCATAGAGAATAGTTTCACTAGCAAAATGTCCCTAGGCTTCTTTTATTTAATACTGCCTCCCCCCAACCCTACCATCTTCCCACAAACTCCTGGCAACCACTGATCTGTTTACTGTCTCCACAATTTTGACTTTTCCAGAAAGTCACATAGTTGGCATTATGTAGCATGTAAACTTCGTGGACTACTTTCACTTACCAACATTTAAGATTTACCTGTCTTTATTTACCTATGGCTTAATTGTTCACTCTTTTTGATTACTAAGTGGTAAACTGTGATATATCTATATGATGGAATGTTTATCCATTTACCTATTGAAAGACATCTTGGTTATTTCCAATTTTTTGGTGATTTTGAGTTAAGCTGCTATAACCATTTGCATGCAAGTTTTTCTGTAGGCTGTTTTCAGATCACTTCAGTTAATACCTAGCAGCAACATTGCTGGATCATATGGTATGACTATGTTCTGCTTTGTGAAAAACTGCCAGCTTGGATTCCTAAGGCACCATATCACTTGCTTTCTTGTCAGTAATAGGAAGTTCCTATTGCTTCACTTCCTCAACAACAATTGGTATTATCAATTTTTAAAATTTTAGTTATTCTAAGAGCTAAAAGTGATACTACTTTTTAAATTTATGTTCCCCCCTCAAATTATGATGTTGAGGATCTTTTCATATGCTTATTTGCTGATGAGATATCTCTTCAGTTCTTCCCCCTTGATAAAAATTGGGTTCTTTATCTCCTTACTGCTAAGTCTTTAGAGCTCTTTGTATTCAAGCCCTTCATCAGATATGTGTGCTGCAAAGATTTTTCTCCCTATCTGTGGCTTATCTTTTCATTCTCTTAACAGTGTCTTTTACAGAACAGAAGTTTTTACTTTTAGTAAAGTCCAATTTACTAATTTTCTATTTCATGGATTGTGCTCTTGGTGTTCTATGTAAAACTTCATCATCACGCTCAAGGTCGTGTAGGTATCTTTTATAGCTTCTCCTGGAAGTTTTGTAATTTTGGGATTAGGTCTATGATCCACTTTGAGCTAATTTTTGTGAAAGATAGAAAGTCCATGTCTAGCTTCATTTTTTTCACACGAATGTCCTATTGTTCTAGTGCCATTTGTTGAAAAGACTTCTTTCTCCAGCAAACTGCCTTTGTGCCTTTTTCAAAAATCAGTTGGTTATATCCATATGGATCTATTTCTGGATTCTCTATCCTATTTTATTGATCTCTGCATCTATTCTGTTGCCAATGCCATGTGCCTTAATGAGTGTACTTTTATTGAAATCAGACAATGTGTCTTCTAATTATGTTGGTCTTCAGTAGGATTATGTTGGCTGTTATTGTGATTATGGACTTGTGATAGACCTGCTGTTCTACTAAAATTAGTGTTTTGCCTTTCCATTTAAGAAAAAAGATTTACTGATATGTATAAAATAGCTTGGAGAATGAATTTTTATAAACTAATACCAGGGAAGAAATTATAAAGGACATGGAGAAAAACAGGAAGGAGAATTTTGAGAATGTGTATATTAATAGAAAGTAAAAAATTTTTAAAATCCTCAAGCCTCTAATTTCCCTGATTAAAAATGATTGAAGCACAGCAGTTGTCCTTTACAATTTGAGCAAAGGGTTCAATTCAAATTCTTACAGTTTCTTCTCCCCTCTTCCCCAGCAATGGTAAAGATACTTAATGGGAGATCTACCTTCTTAAGTAATTTTTAAGCACATAATACAGTATTGTTAACTATAGATACAATGTTGTACAGCAGGTTTCTGGAATTTACTCATCTCTTGTAAAAGAAAACAACAGATACAGAGATTGAAACAGAAGCTTAACCACTACAACGTTACTATGCAGATGAAAAAAGAGATTTCGTGTGTCTGGGAGCACAAGACTAACCATACACCTGCGTGTATTTTAGGGATGCCAGAAATGTCTTGTCTCCTAAGATGTCCTTCCCAAAGTCATTGCCCCTGGCTCTTTCTCTGTTGGGACAAGTTTGGTTGGCACGGTACTGCACATCCAGAGGACACCATGAGGATTTGCACACCCGTGGGAAGAAGTAGGAAGGAAAAGGATACTGAAAAGTACATTTGAAAAGGAAACAAAAGGAATTTGTCTCAGGCTAGTTTTGAGGAGTAAAAGCTTAAACACTTTTTTTTCATTAATGTAAATCTTAAATCATTGAAAGGTTAAAATAATAGTTCTAGGTAGCCAAAAAATGAGAATTCTGGCATTTTTGTTGGTAATAAGTCATACATTGTTGCATGAAAGCACTTATGTAAAGGGCTGTGGCAACTAGAGCATCCAATGATTGCAACCCTCTTGTCACCCAATCCCTCCTGCCCTGTGCCATGATCTGATCCAGAGGTGTCCTGTGCTTGGCCCCATGCTGCAAAGTGGTCATATCTGGAGGGTCTAGCACCTCTCTAGACCTGCCCTCTGTATGCTTCTAACCTTATGAGTAGAAGAATAAATAAAGTAAAACTTTAACCTTCAGACTGCTTTAAAAAAACAAAACAAAACAAAAAACAAACCAAGATGCGTGTGTGGCTCAGCCTTTGTCAGCTCAGGGCATGATCCTGGAATCCCAGAATTGAGTCCTACATCGGCCTCCCTGCATCGGGCCTGCTTCTCCCTCTGCCTGTGTCTCTCATGAATAAATAAATAAAATCGTTAAAAAAAAAAAAAAACCTACTTAGTTGGTTAGGTAATTTGCCTGTGAGAATTAGTCAATAAAAATCAAGTCAATAAAAATCTAGCTCCGCTAGATAGCAAACTTTTTCTGATTCCATCAACCATATTCTCTAACTGCTGGGGCCATGATGCCTGCTTCTGCTGACTTTGGAGGGATCTGCAATCAATCTGGTAAATTTTAATTTTATTTTATGGATAAAGAGTCAAGCTTGAATGTGCTGAACAGAACTTTTCCACATACATTTGGTACTATGAGTTGCAAATATGTAGAGATTTAATTGATAACAGATGAGTTTCACTTGGCAAAAATCAGGAGTGGGAACATGACATGAAGCCTATGCTGGGGCTCCCCTCATGACTGGGGAGACTTGCATGGTTCATCCCATATCCACCGCTTCTCCATCTGGGTGACTCCCATCCCCCACTCTGTAGCAATGGGGAAAAATGTGTAGCACCAGAAATAATGTGTATCACTTATATGTAGGAGGATTTACTTGTTGGTATAAAACTGTCTAGAATCTTTGTCTCCTGTTGTGGAATTGTGCAAGCTTGAATTGGTATGCAGGAATCACACTGGATATTACATGAGAGCCCATGGGCTGGAGTGTTGCCCAGACGTACGAGGGATTTTGCACAAATGAGAGACCAACTCTTTTGTTTTAAGCCACAGAGATTTAGAGGTTGCTTGTTAACATGGCATAACCTAGTGTGGCTAATGGACTCTCCATTTGCCTATCACCTTGTTCCAGTGACAAGTCACGCTACTATTACGTGTACTTCCTTAAAACTCATGCTGACAATTTATCCTAGATTATTTTTTAAATGATTCAGGTTTCTTTGGAAAGGGCTGCTGTTCTTCTTTTCAGTCTAAAAGTTGAAAATTCTCGGTAGAAGTGAGCACCAGCCATAATTTTTCAAGATGTTCTTATTTCTTATTTAATGTGAAAGAGTTAGGTTTTCACGCTATGCCTACTGCAGTGAAGAGTTTGGAAATGGATTCTGTTACCTCCGGTTATTGAGTACTTGGACTGAAGCTCAAGTGTTTCTGGGCACTTCAGAAGTAATTCTTACTTACTTTTCTTCAATACCAAAAATGGGAAAGAGGAAAGTGTTACTTGAGCTAATACACTGTAACAGAATTAGTGATACTTAGCTTCCCTTTTTACCTTATTTTGAGGCAGCAGGGATTCAAGCTGTAATACCACTGATGACTTATTTTGGGGTTTATTGATAAGGATGGAAGCTTAATCCTATTCATTAATTTCTTGTGCTGAATTTTGGTGGGGGTGTCACTCAACAACTATAATGTGATAAAGGTCAACTTTCAGTAAGTCGTAACTATTCTAGCAAAATAGATACATATATATCTCAGAGCCATTTAATTTTTTTGAGATTTCATTTTTAAGCAATCTCTACACTCAATGTGGGGCTCAAACTTACAACCCACAGATCAAGAGTTGCATGTTCTACTTACTGAGCCAGCCAGGTACCCCACAGAGCCATTTTAATGAAAATGAAAGTACAGATTTGACTTTCAAGGGAAGCAACATCATTAACTGGAAATAAAATTGGTTTGATGAATTTTCTAAAATACCTCATGATTTTTACATTTACTGCCTTTTACTTTTAACAATTACATATGTGTTAAAAACCTTTATTCTATTTTTTACACAAAAAATTGTAAATGATGCTTGAGCAAAAAGGGTACTATTGGAAAACATTTTTGATGAGACAGAAGAAACAAAACTCAAAATAATAAAGGCAATAGTATAAAAGTTGAAAAGGATAGTTATTTTTCTGGAGAAAAGACAGTCCACAATTTCATGCTGTGTGAAAGAGTAGCCAATGCAGGGATGTGTTATCTTCTCTTTCTCCCTTTCTGAATTGAAGGGAAGAAAAGCTAGGAGAGACACCAGAGAGAATTAATATGTGTGTGAGACTCTCAGAGGAGTGGTCTTGGTAGTTCAGGTGAATAGAGTTGGAAGAGTTGGAAACTTCAAAGTGAACTCTCAGGAATGTGTGGATGCCATCCAATCTGGAATTAAATTGAAATAGTAGATATTATTAACATAGATAGAATTAGATGATATTATATTTATACAGTAATATGTATAATATACAATTACATAGTAAAATTGCTTGTTACTATATATATTAGATTTAAATTAAATGACAAATCTCTATATATACATATGTAAATACACATATATACACATATATGTGAAGCAATGAGTATTTTAAATATATAGATGGCAGAGAAGGAAGGAGGAGAGGGAAGGAGGAAAGGGAAAGAGAAAATTTGATATATAGAGAAACAAAATATTAACATTTTTGATAAATGGTGAAATTATAGACATGATTTTTTAAGAAAATACTTTAAAGAAAATACTTGATAACTCTATATTGCTTCATTAATAAAAAATAGCAATGAAGCAAATGAAAAAAGGTATTACGAAAAATACCAAGTTAACCTAAGCATACTTTAAAGAAACATTTATTTCACTTAAAAATATGGCTGTTTCATTGAGAAATTACTTATATTTTATTTTATTTTATTTTTTTTTATAATGATATATTTTTTTTTATTGGTGTTCAATTTACTAACATACAGAATAACACCCAATGCCCATCACCCATTCACTCCCACCCCCCGCCCTCCTCCCCTTCTACCACCCCTAGTTCGTTTCCCAGAGTTAGCAGTCTTTACGTTCTGTCTCCCTTTCTGATATTTCCCACACATTTCTTCTCCCTTCCCTTATTTTCCCTTTCACTATTATTTATATTCCCCAAATGAATGAGAACATATAATGTTTGTCCTTCTCCGACTGAATCCTGAGAAATTACTTATATTTTAAAAACTGTACACTGGACTTCTGGTTTCTAGTCTAACACTTAAGCTTGAAGTGTCAGGGAAGCTGGATATTCATGTGCAAAAGAGTGAAATTGGATCCTACCTTATGCCACTCACAAAACTTAACTTGAAATGGATTAAAGACTTAAATGTAAGACTTTTGAAACCCTAAAACTCAAGAAGGACACATAGGAAAAAGGCTTCTTGACATTGGTCTTGGCAATGATTTTTTTTGGATAGGACAAAAAAAAAAAGCAAAAATAAACAAATGGAACTGTGTCAAATTGAAAAGCTTCTGCACAGCAAAAGAAACAGCGAACAAAATGAAAAGGCAACCTACGGATTAGAGAAAATCTTCTTAAAGTATATATATCTATACTGAAAAGGGGGTTAATATTCAAAACATATAAGGAAATCAGATAGCTCAATAGCAAAACCCCCCAAAATCCTAGTTAAAAATGGGCAAAGGACCTGAGCATAATTTTTTCCAAAGAAGACACATGAATGACTAAAAAATACATGAAAAGGTGCTAACATCACTTAACAGGGAAATACAAATTGAAATCACAATAATGATAACCCCTCACAGCTGTCAGAATGGCTATTATAAAAAAAGAAAAGAGATAACAAGTGTGGTGAAGATGTAGGGAAAGGGAAACCCTTGAGCACAGTTGGTGGGAATGTAAATTGGTGCAGGCACTGTGGAAAACAGTATGGAGGTTCCTCAAAAAGTTAAAAACAGAATTGTCATATGACCCAGCGAATTCCTTTTCTGGCTATATATCTGAAGGAAATAAAACTATCTTGAAGAGCTATCCATACCCCCATGGTTAGTGTAGCATTATTCATAATAGGATATGAAACAACCCAAGTGTCCATTGATAGATGAATAGCTTAGGAAAAAAAATATACACAATAGAATATTATTTATCCATAAAAAGAAGGAAATTCTATCATTTACAACAGCATGGATGAAACTCAAAGGTATTATGCTAAGTGAAATAAGGCAGAGAAGACAATTGCTGAATAATCTCACTTATATGTGAAATCTAAAAGAGCCAAACTGATAGAAATAGCATAGAATGGTACTTGCTGAGGCGAGGGGGAAATGAGATGCTGGTGAAAGGACACAAACTTCCAACTGTAAGACAAGTAAGTTCTGAGGATCTAATTATAGCACAATGACTATAGCTAACAATGCTGCGTAGTATAATTGAAAGTTGCTGATGGTAGGTCTTAAATGTTATTACCACAGTGACACACAAAAAGTGACTGTGCAAAGTAATGGATGTGCTAATTACTCTTACTCTGAAAATCATTTTGCAATATGATGAAAATGAAAATCATTTTGCAATATGAAGTTGTACACCTTCAACTTGCACAATGTTGTATGTCAAGTATATTTCAATAAAGCTGGGGGGAAAATCTAAAAATACCCTTTTGTCCACACAAAAACCTGTGTGTGAAGGTTTATGGCAGCTTTATTCATATTTGCCAAAACTTGGAAGCAACCAAATTGTCCTTGAGTAAGTGAATAGATTAAAAAAACAACAACAACAAGAACAACAACTGCGGGACATCCAAACAGTGGAATATTATTTACTAATAAAAGCAAACAAGCTATCAAGCCATGAAAAGACATGAAGGAAACTTAAAGGGATATAATTAAATGAAAGAAGCCAATCTGAAAAGGCTACATATGATATGATTCTGGAAAAGACAAAACTATGGAGATACTAAAAATATCAGGGATTGGGGCACCTGGGTAACTCAGTGGTTGAGCATCTGCCTTTGGCTCAGGTCATGATCCCAGGGTCCTGGGGGCCTGCTTCTCCCTCTGCCTATGTCTCTCTGCCTCTCTTTTTGTGTCTCTCATGAACAAATAAATAAAACCTTTAAAAAAATCACAGATTCACAAGGGTTTAGGGAGAGAGAGGGAGGGAGAAGATGAAAAAGTGGAGCACAGGAGACATGAGGGCAATGAAGCTATTCTGGACAGTGCTGCAATGGGAGGGGGCATGTATCATTTTATCTTTGTCAAAACCCACAGAATGTACAACACCAAGAATGAGCCCTAATGTAAACTATAAACTGTAGTTAATATTGTATCCATATGGTTCATCAATTATGACAAATGTTCTACACTAATGCAGGATGTTAATAGTTGGGGAATCCGTGGGAAGGGGTAGAGAAGGAGAGTTTTGGGGGGCTGTCTTGTATTTTCTGCTCAGTTTTTCCATAAATTTAAATCTGGTTTACCAAAGAAAGTTTATCAATTTTTTAAAAATGTACACTGGTTTGGAAATAAGTTATACTAGGTAAAGCATGATGGGCGTGAGCCTGGGCTCACAATCCAGACCTGCCAGAGTCTTGAACAAGTGTCGTGTGTAAAAATGGCAGGAATGGTGTCTTGGTCATAGGGCTGATTTGAGGATCAGATGAGATCATCTGTAGGGGACATTTGGCGGAGTGCCTCTGGATGGTTCATTTTCAAACAGACTTCTTTGGAGGAAATTTCTACTAATCAAAAATTCTCAAAATGTGACTAGGCTTTCTTGTGAACCAGTTTCATGTCACTGGAATTCAAGTATAGACTGACATTGTACACGTAGTATCAATTTTGAAAAGAAAGACATCTGCAAGAAGATAATCAGCATGCCAGTTAACATCCCTTTAAATATTAAAATTTTAAAGACTTATGAAAGGAGATGATGCATGGAAAGCCACTTGGGAAATTGTAAAAGCCAAACATTCAAGATATTGTTCATAACGTCTCCTGCATATTTCAGTTCATTGTTAAAGAAATTTCTTCATAACCTTGCAGTGAAATAGAGTTGGAGAAAACCTCAGTATTCTAAATTCAACGACATTTTACAGATGCAGAATATGAGGCTCAAGAGAGTAAGTGGCTTCTCCATGATCACAAAGCTGATTAGTGAGGAAGCGGAGTTTAAACTGTGAGTCTAACCCTTGGTTCAGGGCTCTATTTTTTTTTTTTTAATCCCTGCTATTATTCTTTCCAGTTATAGTAACATTTTCAACATTCCACAGTTACATCAGAACAAAGAAAACTTTGTTCTTTCTTTTTGGAGTGTTTCCTCAAAGCCCGTAATCATCACCTTTTAATGAGAGTACTTCCAGCTGCTGCTCTGTGCAGAAATTCCTCCCATTTGCTGTTCCTTCTATTTCCACAATAGTGCAAATCAAAATTTTGCCTCAACATGTGGGCGATGACCTTTACTTACTAACATCGTAATAGCACCTTCACGCTAAACAATTTTCAAATCACTACTTATATTACCTCTTCTAATAGGCTTGTGAAATTGGTAGGATAGGAGTTTATTTTAATCTTCATTTTCTAGATAGCAAACAGGGACTCAGAGAAATTTCCTCAGTTATCCAAATTCGCAGAGCTAGTTCCCTGATGAAGTGGACTTGGACATGTGTCTCCTGATTCCTAATCTGGTATTTTCCTACCTGCTCCTGTTATTTGGAAATGAAGTATTAGAGTACAGCATATCTCAGATATACCATGGCTTTGGTTCCAGACCACCATAATAAAACAAATATTGCAAAAGAGTGAGTCAAATAAAATTGTTGATTTCCCAGTGCATATAAAACCCGTGTTTAGACTGTAATGTAGTCTATTAAGTGTGCAATAGCATTATGTCTTGAAACCAATGTACATACCTTCATTTAAAAATATGTTGTTGCTCAGATGGCTGGGTGGCTCAGGGGTTGCACATCTGCCTTTGGCTCAGGGCATGATGTCAGTGTCCTGGGATCAAGTCCCACACCGGGCTCCCTGCAGGGAGCCTGCTTCTCCCTCTGCCTATGTCTCTGCATCTCTCTCTGTCTCTCATGAATAAATAAATTAAAAAGAAATAGTTTGTTGCTAAAAAATGCTGTCATCTGAGCTTTCAGTGAATCATAGTCTTTTTGCTGGTGGAGAGTCTTACCTTGATGGTGATGGCTGCTGAGTAGTCAGCGTGGTGGTTGCTGGTGGTTGGGGCAGTCATGACCATTTCTTAAAATAAGACAATAATGAAGTTTATCACATTGGTTGACTCTTCCTTTTATGAAAGCACTATCTATGGCAGCTATAGCTTTATGAAATGTAATTTCTTTAAAAATAAGACTTGGAAGTCAAAATTACTCCTTGATGCATGAGCTGCAGAATGAATGCTGTGTTAACAAGCATGAGAACGACATGGATCTCATTGGGTACCTCTATCTGAGTCCTTGGATGACCAGATGCATTGTTGGTGAGCAGTAATATTTTGAAAGGAATCTTTTTTCTGAATAGGTTTCAACAATGGGCTTAAATACACAATAAAGCATGTTATAAACATGTGCTGTCACCTAGACTTTGCTATTTTGTTTACAGAGCATGCACAGAATAGATGTTGTGTAATTCTTAAGGCTCCTAGGATTTTTGGAATGGCCAGTAAACATTGGCTTCAACTTAAAAATCACCAGCTACATTAGCCCCTAATAAGAGGCACTCTGAGCTGTGAAGTTTGAATCCAGGCATTGACTTCTCTTCTCTAGCTATGAAAGTCCTAGATGGCATTTTCTTCCAATAAAAATACTATTTTTGTCCACACTAAAAATCTATTGTTTAGAAGAATCTATTTTTCTTCATGAATTATCTTAGCTAGATCTCTTGATAACTTGCTGCAGGTTCTACAGCAACACTTTCTGCCTCACCTTGCACTTTTATGTTCTAGAGATGGCTTCTTTCCTTAAACTTCAACTTTTCTTCTGCAGTTTCTCCACCTCTCTTAGCCTTCATGGAGCTGAAGAGAGTTTGAGCCTTGCTCTGTATTAGGCTTTGGCCTAAAGGGATGTCATGGCCAGCTTGATCGTCTATCCAGACCACTCAAATTATCTCCATATCAGTAATAAGGCTATCTTCCTATCATTTGTATGTTCATTGTAGTAGCTCTTTCAATTTCCTCCAAGTTGTCTCTTGTATTCACAATTTGGCTGTTTGGTGTAAGAGGCCTCGCTTTTGGCCTATCTCAGCTTTTGACATGCCTTCCTCCTTGAGCTGAAACATTTCTAGCTTCTGATGTAAAATGACTGGCAAATGACTCTTTCAGTTGAACATTTACAGGCCATTTTAGGCTAATAATTGGCCTAATTTAAATATTATAAAAAGATTTTATTTATTCATGAGAGACACACAGGGAGAAAGAGGCAGAAACACAGGCAGAGGGAGAAGCAGGCTCCATGGAAAAAGCCCGACGTGGGACTCAATCCCGGTCTCCAGGATCACACCCTGGGCTGAAAGTGGCACTAAACTGCTGAGCCACCCAGGCTGCCCCCTAATTTAAATATTATGGTATGTCAGGGACTATGGAGACTCAAGGAGAGGGAGAAGATGGAGGAACAACTAGTCAATGGAGCAATCAGAACACACATAACATTTGTTGATTAAGTTTCAATAAAAACATCAAAGATCACTGATCACAGATCACTATAACAAATACAATAATGATAAATTTGAAATATTGTGAGAATTGCCAAAATGTGACACAGAGACCCCAAGTGAGCAAATTCTGTGGAAAAATAGTGCCAATAGACTTGCTTGATGCAGCATTGTCACAAATCTTCAATTTGTAAAAACAAAACAAAAAAACAACAAAAAATGTGGCATCTGTGAAGTACAATAAAGCAAAGCACAAATAAAGTGAGGTATGATTATAAATAATTAAAACGCTTGATTCAAAATCTTTTCTTAGTTGAACATGTAAGATATTAATACTATTTCTATTTTGTAATATTTGATAGAGACAGAAAAACATAGTTATATTTTACTATTATAAAGTACAATTTACCTGTGTGTTTTCTTCATTTTAGCATTATCTCTTTGAAAAACTTTTAAAAAATTGTCACAAAATCATGACTATGTCTAACACTACATTTAGTCTTGTTTGTTCTTAAGTAACACAAAATTTTTTCTGAGATGTGTGCTGTCTTCAGGAAGTTGCTCTTTTTACTCAGTATTTCCAAGATTATTCTACTTTGTTTCTTATAACAGGAGTTCGTTCATTTTCTGCCTAATCATATTCTATGCAAAATATCTCAATGTATTTATTTCTTTTTTATTAGTGGACATTCAGGGTGCTGGCTTTTTTTCTGTTGTCAACAATATCACCATGGTATTTTTATGCTTGTCTCCTAGGCAAGTATTTAAATATATGAGATCCTGCCTTATTGGTTTCCAAGGTTATTTTAATTTTGTCAAGTCTCAATCTTTTCTAATTTTATGCTTATAAAGTGGTATTTCACTGAGGTCTTAAGATGTATTTCCTGAAAAGCTATGAGGCTAAGTTTTTTTGTGCTTATTTGTAATTTGGCTTCTTTCTCTTTGAAATAACTCTTCATGTCTTTTACCCATCATTCTACCTGTTTTTCTGTACTTTTGGGTTATATTAAAAAATTTGCTTCTTCACTGTGAAGTTTCTAAAGTGATTTTTCTTTTTTTTTTTTTTAAAGATTTATTTATTTATTTATTTATTTATTTATTTATTTATTTATTTATTCAGAGAAGAGCGAAAGAGAGGCAGAGACACAGGCAGAGAGAGAAGCAGGCTCCATGCAGGGAGCCCGACGTGGGACTCGATCCCGGGTCTCCAGGATCACACCCTGGGCTGCAGACGGTGCTAAACCGCTGTGCCACCAGGGCTGCCCTCTAAAGTGATTTTTCTAATTTTTCTTCCAAAGGATCTGAAGTTTTTTGTTTCACATTTAAGTCTTGAATCCATAAGGAATTTTATGGTGGTGTAAGGTACACAGAAGAGATCAATGCCCCCCACCATGGATAACCTATTGTCTCAGCATTATCTCTTGAAACCTTGATCATTTCCTCAGTTATCTGCAGTGCCACCCTATTTCAGTTTTTCATATATTTGTTACTCTATTTCTTGACTCTATTCAATTCTTTTATTCAGTTCTTACCATTTTGTTAATTTTAGTGTCTATACCACACTATCTTAATTAACTATTGCTTTACAATATATCTTCATCTTTGGTAGGATTGCATTTCACAAGTTCTCCTTCATCAGCATGTTGTAAATTCTTACGTGTTTGCTATTCCATGTTAATTTTAGAATCCTATTTCTTTAAAAAGGATAAAGAAGAACCTGTGGGTTTTGACTGAAATTGGATTGAATCTAGATTAATTTGGAGAGGGAATACTGTTGAGTATATTGTTTGGAAACTTGGTGATATTGAGATTTCCTATCCATGAACATAGACTATCTTCATTTCTTTTATTTTTATTTTTATATTTTATTTTAGGATTTTATTTACTTATTCATGAGAGACAGAGAGGGAGAGAAAGAGAAACAGAGACACAGGCAGAGGGAGAAGCAGGCTCCCCACAAGGAGCCAGATGGGGGACTTGATCCTGGACCCCAGGATCATGCCCTGAGCCAAAGGAAGATGCTTAACTGCTGAGCCAACCAGGCATCCCTCTTTTATTCTTATTATTGTGTTTTAAGTTTCTCCATACTATTTTTAAACCTCTTTTGCTAGATGTATTTCTGAGTATTTTTTTTTTTTGCAGATTTTACTTGTAAAACCATCTGATCCTTTTGATTTCTCTGTGCAAAGATTTTGATTATAGAGCCAATCATTGTAATGGCAAAAAAGTTTTAATTCAATTTTTGAAGAGCTTGCATGGTTAAAATATTTTCCTCTAGGAAAAAAATACATTTTCTTCTTTTGGGATTCAGGGAGCACTCCTGATTTAAAACCACTTCATCTCCTTGAGGGAGAGTATAGTCCTTGGGCTCTCACTCACCTTTCTACAGGTTCTACTGGTCCTAGATTTCTGTAATGTCATCTTAGAGTGCCAGAGAAATTTTGCTTTTATGTGACTAATATTTAGTACTTACGACTCTGTAAGATGTTTTATGCGGGATATAGGTGTTTTTTAGTGAAAAAAAATCTCTCAGAATATCTAGTCTGACATTCTATTAGAAATCAGTGTCTCAAGGTTGATTGTTAGGAAACTAATTAGCATCGTTCATGGCTCCCCATTGCTACAAAAATAAAATTAGTAATTTATGGATGTCGAGCTTGATGGAAGGTGGCTGAGAAGCATTCTTTTTTTTTAGAGACTATTTGAAGTAGACAGTGATTAGCTATCCTTTGACACTGCCACTGCCTTCTCTGGTTTTCTATACATCTACCAGTCAGAGAGCAGCAAAATGAGCATATTTCGATCCAAACAGCAATGTTTTAGGGAATTCTTAACACTTGTAAGTACCAAATGAAGTCCTATGATTTATAGCTTCTCTTATTTATGTATATACATTCGCTAAAAGAATCTTGCCAATGGTTATCAAATTCCAGTGAGGTATGCATGTGATAGGCATGATCTAGGAATAACCAGCAAAACTGTTACTTGTGATCATGCTCCAACTTTTCTAAGCTATCCACTCTCCTTTGGTTATTTGGACCTGAGCACTTGAGATTGCTCTCCATTTTTATTTTCTAAGAGTTCCTGTCACCCACCACCCTTGGATTAAGAACTACCTGATTCACCACTGTGTCAGCCACCTAGCCTGGTAAATATTTACTGTACTGCCCTCATCAAAGGGAGGGCTGGTAGAGTACAACTTGTTCCTTTTCTGCATGATCTTGGATATATATTCTGTTTAAATACAGATATGCTATGATATGATACTATCTACTAATTTGTAATTTGGCTTATGTTTGTTTATATGTACATAAATAAACATATATGTATGCTCAGAAAGCTCTTTTGGGATATACCAAATAAGTTGAAGCATCCAACAAATATTTTTGGGAGCATAACCTACAGGAATGCATAGACTTAGACAGTAAATGTTTAATTCTATCTCATTCTAAATGCCAGAAACATAGCTGGAAATTAGTCATCATCTCATTAGGGAGTGAGCTCTGCTTCAAGCCTAATTAACACCCATACTTGTGTTCTCTGTGATTTTGTACTTTATGCATATATAGTCTGGATTCTACCCTAAATTGTGAAATCGTTTTCACCATTTATTCTTTGAAGTAACAAACATTTATTGTGATTTTTGTGTGTACACCACACTGGATACTAGGAATACAATAAAATGAAAGAGACCAGGTACCTGCCCTAGAGGATCTCAGGGTCTTCAGGAAAAGATAGGTAGTCCTAAGAATGTGCAAAAATGCTTTGAAAGAGATACATACAAAATATCCAGGATAGTAACAGAATAATGAGCTCTGCCTGACAGTCAAGAAGGACTCAACAGAAGAAATTATATTTGAATCAGATGACAAGAGGAAGAAAATGTAGGAGTTTTCCAGGAGGCATACAACAGGAACATTTCAGGCAGAAGGAACACCATGATAATGTGATTATGAGACAGTCTGCTACAATGAGAAAAAAAAAAAAAAAAAAGCTTGAGCTCATATTTTGGCTCATTTCTACCTGAGTTTGGTTTGACAATCACTTCTTTTTCAGATTGAGCATAATTACCTATCCCAGAGGGTTGTTGTAGGTTTTATTCAGATAAATTAAAAAGTGGTTACTTAGCACACCAAATTGGCTCATAAAAATACACCAAAAAGTGGTAGCTCTAATTTGCAAAAGCAAATAAGTCATGATAAATCATGATCAAGAAATGAAGACTAGATAAATAGTTGTTTTAAATATTTTCCAACAAAGTCCAAAAATATTTGGAGACCCACCTACCATGGTTTGTTTACCATTGCTGTTTGATGGATTCTAAAAAGATACTTGAATAAATTGAAGGGTTTGAAGGTGAAGAGGAAAAATGCTCAGCCCCAATTTTTCTTGTTTTAAATGCAACTTCTTATTTTAAGATAATAGCAAATTCAAATGCAGTTCAAAAAAATAATACAAAGTGGATGTACTCTTTAACCAGTTTTCTCCAGTGGTAATATCTTGCCACTGTAGTACAATATCACACCCAGGGTATCGACATTGGTACACTTAAGATACAGAACATACCACTATCACAGTGATCCTTCATGTTGCTGTTTTGTAGCCCAAACCACTGCCCACCTGCCCTCATCCACTATTTAACCCCTGGCAAACACTAGTCTCCATTTCCATTAATTTGTCATTTCAACAATGCTGTATTAATGGAATCATACAGTATGTAACCTTTGGGGTTGAGTTTATTATTTTTTTAATCCACTATAATTATTTCTCAACCTTTGGGGTTGACTTTATTATTTTTTTAATCCATTATAATTCTCAGATATTGATCCAGGTTGTTTCCATGTATCAATAGTTCATCCTTTTGTATTGCTCTGTAGTAGTTTACTATGTTGGTATACCACTGTTTATTCACCTATGGAGGAATATCTGAATTGTTTAATGTTTGGAATATAATGAATAAAACTGTGAAGATTCATGTGCAGGTTATTATTTAGATCTCAGTCTTTATTTCTCTGGTATAAATACCCAAGGGTGCAATTTTTGGTGTATGGGGTGTGTGTGTGTGTATGTGTGTGTCTGCGTATGTAATGAAATTGCCAAACTGTTTTCTAGGGTGACTATATCATTTTATATTCTCACCAGCGATGTATTGGTTGTCCAAATTCTCTACATTTTTGCCAGAAGTTGTTCTTCAAAGAAAAAATTTCTTCCATTCTAATATGTGCATAATCATATATCATTGTGATTTTAATTTTCATTTCCCTAAGTGCTAACATGTTGAGTATCTTTTCATATGCCTATTTGCCCTCTGAATATCCTCTTCAGTAAAATGACTTGTGTCTTTTGCTCACTTTCAGATTGGATTTTTGGTATTTTTATTGCTGAGTTTTCAGATGTCTTTATGTTTTAGACACCATTCCTTTTTTTGCATAAGGAGTTTGTAAATATTTTTTCCTACTCTGTAACTTAGTTTTCATCCTCTTAGGGTCTTCTGCAAAGCAAAATTATTAAATTTTGATAAAGTCTAATTTGTCAATTTTTCCTTTATGGACTGTGTTGGTACCAAGTCTCAGAACTCTTTGTCCTAAATTCTGAAGATTTTTTTCTTAAAAGTTTATAGTTTTACATATCATATTTAAATGTATGGTCCATTTTGATTTGGTTTTCTAAAAATTATCTCTTTGGTCAAGGCATTTTTTTTCTTTCCCCAATACATGACCAATTGCTCTATCATTTGCTGAAAAGGCTATGCTATTATGCTATTTAATCTATGCTATTTTTTTACCTTCATAAAAAATCAGTTGGGCATATTTGTATGGATCTCTTTCTAGATTGGTTATTCCATTCTACCCAACTATGTGTCTATTTCTTTACCAACAGCACATAGTCTTGATTAGTGTAATTGCATACAGTTTTGAAACTGAGTGGATTGATTCCTCCTACTTCTTTTTTTCAAAGTTGTTTTACTCTTTGTCTTTCCATAGAAATTTTAGAATAATTTTGCTTGTGTGTACAAAAAGTTGTGCTGAAGTTTTGATAGGATCTCAGCAAACCTGGATTTAAATCTAGGAAAAATGAACATTATGATTTTAAATATTTCATTCCATGAACACAAATGTTTCTTTACATATTTAGATATTTTTGAATCTCTTTGTCAGCATTCTGTAGTTTGAGCATACAAGTCTTGTACCTATTTGGTCAGATTGACATCTAAGTATTTAATCTTTTTGAATAATTGTAAATGGTCCTACATCTATTTTTAAATTTTTGGTGTCCATATGTTTGCTGCCAGTGTATGGAAATGCAACTGATTTCTTGTGAGTTTATCTTGTATTCTGTGACCTGGTTGAGTTTACCTATTAATTCCAAGAGTTTTGTTTTTATAGATTGCTTGTGATTTTCTATACAGAAAATCATGTCATCTGCGAATAAGAGCAAGTTTGTTTCTGCCCTTCCAATCTATCTGTCTTTTATTAGATTGCTGGTTAGAACCTCTAGTACTATATTGAATACAGTGAGAATAAGCATGCTTTCCTTGTTCCTGATATTTGAGAAAAGCATTCACTCTTTTAATATTGAACAGAATGTTAGCTGTGTGTCTATCAATTTAAAAAAGTTCTCCTCTATTCCTATTTTCTGAGAATTTTTATTATGATTAGATGTTGAATATTACCAAATCCTTTTATTGCATTAGTTGAAATGATGTGATTCTTCTTCTTTAGCTTATAATATGATGGATCATTTTGATTGAATATAATCAAATATATTGATTAAATTTTGAATATTGAGCCAGCCTTGTATCCCTGAAATAAAACCCGCTTGATCACAGTTCATAATTCATTCTGTATATTGTTTAATTCTATTTGCTAATATTTTGTTAAGGATTTTTAGTTATTTATGAGAAATATTCATCTGTAGTTTTGGGGATTTTTTTTGTTGTTGGTGGTCTGATTTTGGTATGAAAATAATATTTTACAAAATGAATTGAATGATATTTCCTCTCTGTTTTCTGGAAGAAATTGTGTCAATTTGTGGAAATTCTTTTTTAATGTTTGATAGAATTCTGCAGTAAAAACATCTGGGCCTAAGGATTTGTTTTTAGAGATGGGGGGGTAAAATTACAAATTCAACTTCCTTAATAGTTATAGGGTATTTATATTATGTCATTAAGTCTTGGGGTAGTTTGTGTTTTGTTTAAAGAATTGGTCCATTTTGTCTACATTGTTAAATTTACATGTATAGGACTATTTGTAACAGTCTCTTATTCTTTTGATGTCTAAAGGATCTGTAGCAATATTTCATGTTTCTTTCTTAATAGTAATTTATCTCTTTTTGTCTTTTCCAGTCTTGCTAGAGACTTTTAAGTTTAATGATCTTTTCAAAGAACCAGTTCTTTATTTCATTATTTTTTTTATTATTGCCTGTTTTCAATTGGAATGATTTCTGCTCTTTTTCACTTTTTTCAGCTTGCTTTAGGTTTATTATGCTCTTCTTTTTCTGGATTCTTCACTGGAGTTTGGGTTATTAATTTGAGTTTTTTTTTCTTTACTCACATAAGCACTAATGCTAAATTTCCTTCTCAGCGCTTATTTGATTGTGTCTCACAAATTTGGGTATGTTGTATTTTCAGTCTCATTATTTTATTTTTATTTTATTTGAGACTTTCATTTTAACTTACAGATTATTTAGAAGTATGTTGTTTAGTTACCAAAGTTTGAAGACTTCCAGTTATCTTT
The DNA here is from genome assembly GCF_011100685.1 of Canis lupus familiaris. Classification (NCBI taxonomy): domain Eukaryota; kingdom Metazoa; phylum Chordata; class Mammalia; order Carnivora; family Canidae; genus Canis; species Canis lupus. Next base: position 45,361,223 of record NC_049237.1, on the reverse strand, counting down.
CAGTTATTGATTTCTAATTTGATTGCATTGTGATCAGAAACTCAATATAATTTAAATTATTTTAAATGTGTTGAAATTTGTCTTACAGATGAATATATGGTCTTTCTTGGTCAATGTTATGCGGTTACTTAAAAAGAATGTGTAGGGCTGCCTGGGTGGCTCCATCAGTTAGGCATCTGACTCTTGATTTTTGGCTCAGGTCATGATCTCCAGGTGCTGGGAGTTAGGCCCCCATCAGGCTCCACATTCTTTGGAAAGTCTGCTTGAGGATTCTCTCCTTCTGCCTCTCCTCTCATCTCCCCCCTCCCTCAAATAAATAAATATATATATTTTAAAAGTGGGATGCTTGAGTGGCTCAGTGGTTGAGCATCTGCCTTCAGCTCAGGGCATGATCCTGGAGTCCTGGGATTGAGTCCTACATTGGGCTCCTTGCATGGAACCTGCCTCTCCTCCCTCTGCCTGTGTCTCTGGCTCTGTTTTTGTGTGTCTCATGAATAAATAAATAAAATATTTAAAAAAAAACAAAATTAATTAATTAAATCTTTAAAAAAAGAATGTGTATCCTGCTATTGTTGAGAGGAGTGTTCTATAAATATTAGATCCTGTTAATTGATGATATTATCAAGTTCTATTTTTTGCTGCTTTTTTTGTCTAGTTATTCTATTAATTGTTCTTTTTTTCTATCGATTGTTCTGAGAGGTGAATTGACATCTATAACTGTAATCGTAGATTTCTCCCTTTTTCTATTCAGTTTTATCAGTTTTGTATCATGTATTTTGCAGCTCTATTTTTTAGTGTATACACATTTAGTGTTGCTGCGTTTTTTGGGGGGAAGACATTATAATTTATCATTATAAAATGTCCTTCTCTGTATATGGTAAATTTCTTTGCTCTGAAGTCTACATTATCTAATGTTAATCTAGCCAGTTATTTTTTCCCTTGACTAGTGTTCACATCATATATCTTTCTCTATACTTTTACTTAAAGCTGTTTACATCATTATATTTGAAGTGAATATCATGCAGACAACATATAGTGGGACCACGTTTTTTGATCCATTTTGCCAATTTTTTTCAACTGATGGACTTAGGCCATTTATATTTAATGTAATTATTTTTCCATTTTAGATATTATATGTTAAGATATGTGAATGTACTTTTTATTTTTTTAAGGACCTTTTATTCATGTGATTATTATTATATAAATAAGGATTATTTATTCATGAGAGACACACAGAGAGAGGCAGGGACATAGGCAGATGGAGAAGCAGGATCCCTGGTGGGAACCTGATGCAAGACTCAATCCTAGGACCCTGTGATCACAACCTGAGCCAAAGGTGCCCCAAGGTGCCCTACTGAGCCACCCAGGTGCCCCAAGATGTGCTAATATGTTCTAGAAAATGAGAATTTAGTATTTTCTGCACCTCCTTTATCTACCTACATACTTTTCATGCCCTTATCTTGCTAATGCTTACTCAGTTACTTTGTAATTTTGGTTTGATCCATATTCAGTGTTTACCTAAGTACAACTTTGCAACTGGTATTTATAAATGAGATATGGAGTAAATTATGATAATTCATTTTGTATATTTTTTCTTGTAGTTAATTTTTTGTTTTTCTTGGGCTTACTTACTTGCTCTGGTTTATTTCCAAACTCTCCACCATTATTTTTAGTCTCTGTGAAATACTCTTAGTCACATCTTGCATGTCTGAAAGTCTTTTTCCTCTCTCTTCACTCTGTACATATTTGATTAATATTTGACCAAAAATAAAATTTTATATATAGTTTCATTCTCCTCCAGAATTTTCAAGGTATTGTTCCATTATATCTTAGCTCATAATATTGCAGTTGACATATCAGAACCCACTCTGATTCTTAGTATAACCTATATTTCTCTCTCTAGAACCTTGTCAGATCTTCTAATTATCATTAGTGTTCTGAAATTTCTTTGAGATATTCTCAGCGTGAGTCTTTTCATTTTTTGTTCAGGGCATATATTGGGTTCTTTGAATCTGAAAACTCATGTTATTCAGCTTTGGGAATTTTTTTTTTTTTTTGTAATTCCAGTATAATTAACATACAATGTTATATTAGTTTCAGGTGTGTTATAGAATGATTTGACAATTCTCTACATTATTCACTGCTCATCTTGATAAATGTATTCTTAATTCCCTTCACCTATATCACCCATTCCTCCACCCACCTCCACTTTGGTAACCATCAGTTTTCTGTATTTAAGAATCTGTTTTTGGTTTGTCTCTTTTTTTTTCCCCTTTGCTCCTCTGTTTTGTTCCTTAAATTCCACATATGAGTGAAATTATAGAGTATTTGTTTTCTCTGACTTACTTCACTTAGCATTGTACTCTCTAGCTACATTCATGTTGTTGCAAGTGGCAGGATTTTGTTATTTTTGATGACTAAGTAGTATTTCATTCCATATGTATCCTTTGGGTAAATACTCAGGATTGGAATTACTGGGTCAAATGTAATTCTATTTTTAAATTTTTGAGAGAACTTCATACTGTTTTCTACATTGTCTGTATCAGTTTGCTTTCCCATCAATAGCACATGAGGGTTTCTTCTCCACATCCTTGCCAATACCTCTTGTTTCTTGTGTTTTTTATTTTGACCATTCTTGACAGGTCTGAGGTGATAACTCATTATGGTTTTGACTTGTATTTCCCTGATGATTAGTGATGTTTAGCATCTTTTCATGTTTCTGTTGGCCATCTGGATCTCTTCTTTGGAGAAATGTCTGTTCATGTCTTTTTAATTAGATTATTTGGATGTTTTGGTATTGAGTTACAGAAGTTCTTTTTTTATTTTGAACACTAACCTTTACTGAACATGTCATTTGCAAATATCAGTAGATTTTCTTTTAGTTTGTTGATTGTTGCATTTGCTGTGCAGAAGCTTTTTATTTTGATGTGGTCCTAATAGTTTATTTTTGTTTTTGTTTCCCAGCCTCGGGAGACCTATCTAGAAAAATGTTGCTATGGCTGATGTCAGAGAAATTACTGCCTGTGCTCTCTTCCAGGATTTATATGTTTTAAGGTCTCATATTTAGGTTTTTAATTCATTTTGAATTTATTTTTGTGTATGGTGTAGGAAAGTGGTCCAATTTCTTTCTTTTGTGTGTAGCTGTCCAGTTTTCCCAGCACCATTTGTTGAAAAGGCTTTCTCTCATTGTATATTCTTGCCTCTTTTGTTGGAGATTGATTGACCATATAATTGAGGGTTTATTTCTGAGCTTTCCATTCTGTTCTCTTATCTATGTGTCTATCTTTGTGCCAGTACCATACTGTTTTGATTACTACATCTTTGTAGTATATCTTCAAATCTGGAATTGTGATACCTCCAGGTTTGTTCTTTTTCAAGATTGCTTTGGCTATTCAAAATTGTCTGTGGTTCTATACAAATTTTAGTGGTATTTGTTCTAGTTATGGAGAAAATGCTGTTGGTATTTTGATAGGCATTGCATTAAATCTCTACATTGCTTTGGGTAGTATGGGCATTTTAACAATATTCTCCCAATCCATGAGCATGGAATATCTTTCCATTTGTTTGTATCATTCTCAGTTTGTTTCATAAGTATTTTATAGTTTTCAGAGTACAATTCTTTCACTTCCTTGATTAAGTTTATTCCTAGGTTTTTTTTTTTTTTAATTTTTAGTGCAATTGTAGATGAGACTCTTCACTTAAGTTCTCCTTCTGCTACAATATTTTCTGTATATTGATTTTGCATCCTGTGACTTTACTGAATTAATTCATCAGTTCTAGTTTTTTGGTGGAGTCTTTGAGGTTTTCTATTCATAGTATCATGTCCTCTTTAAATAGTGAAAGTTTTATTTCTTCCTTACCAGTTTATATGCTTTTTATTCTTTTTTCTTTTTTTTTGTTCGATTGCTTTGGCTAGGATTTCTAGTACAATGTTGAATAAAAGTGATAAGAGTGGGCATGCTTGTCTTATTTCTAATGTTTGGGGAAAAGCTCTCATATTTTGACCATTGAGTATGTTGTTAGTTGTGGCTTTTTCATATATAGCTTTTATTATGTTGAATTATGTTCTCTGAACCTAGTTGATTGAGAGTTGGTATAATGAATGGATATTGTTCCTTGTGAAATGCTTTTTCTGCATTGAAATGATCACATGTTCATATTCTTTCTCTTATTAATGTAATGTATTGATTTGAAGTTACCATTAGATTTCTATATAATGTCTTATGTATATACCACTCTATATTAAGTTGAATCCATTGTAAAATGACTTAATTTTAACTGCTTCCCCCTCACCCCTTTTAGGTATATGGTGTCATACTTTACATCATTTTATTTTGTAAATCCCTTTACTGATTTATATATATATATATATATATATATATATATATAGATAGATAGATGAACTTAATTTTACTGTTCTGCGCTTCCAGCTTTTCTTACTCCTATTTATGGAGTGCAATGTCCCCTGTTCACCAGAATTTGCTTTAAGGGTGTCTCCTATGTGTGCTGCATATTCAGGTGTGCTGCATATATGGTGCTTTTATAGGTGAGCCAAGTTTATGTAGAGCCCTGTCATATACAGTGTCTCTCTTTGTTGTGGGCAGGGTTTGGTCCCTGTGTTGTTAGTGGGCCACTTTGGGGCTTCCTTGGGCTTGAGTTGACTCAGACCAAGCATTTTCCAGAACTGTGGCTGCACCAAGCTGCAGAGTGATCTCCCTGTGTTGTGCCCTGAGAGGCTTTCTTCGTTGGGTGAGAGCTGCAGTCAGACTAGATGTTTGCCCTCAACCCTCTGCTGGGGCCCCATTGGGACTGGTGTGTGTGGTTATCTTCCTCTCTCACCAGTGTAGAGTCACTTTGGAGGGTGCTGGCTCCTGTTGGGGCTGCTTGCATACTGCTGGACTTATGGTACCACTTTGGTTCAGCTGCCAAGAGTATGTTGGAGGATGGGATCCAGAGGTATGGTGTATGATGCCAGCAAGGTCTGTGTTTGTTTGCTGCAGGTGGGAATCTGCAGCCCCCTGGAAAAACTCCTGCTGAGGCCAGATGGGCTGAAGGGGGTGGGTCTGCAGAAAAGTGCAAAGGCGGAGCACACTATTAGCAAACTAGGTGGAGAGATTTCACACTGTGCTGGTTCCCACAGGTGTCCCTATGTTAAGGCTGAGAGCAGAGGATGGCAATGATGCCTGTCATCTCCTTTGTTCCTGGAGAAGTCTCCCTAAGATCCATGCCCCTACAACACATGCTTGGAGATTAGTAAACAAATCTCCTTCAGGAGTTGTTCAAAAAGCTGCTCCTATGTTTTATCTCTGAAGGGCTGTTTGTTATGCTGTCTCTTTAAGGGCAGAGACTCAGTTTCCTATCTCCCTCTGGCTTTCCCAGAGCCAAGTCCACTGATTTTTAAAATTCCAGGTGTTAAACCCTACTCATTTATAAGATCTTGGAAGAAAGAACCCTCTGGTTTTCAAAGCCAAATGTTATGAGGATTTGTCTTCCCAACACGGGTCCCCAGTGCCTGGGTGTCTGGTGTGGGGTCTGCTCCCCAACTTTCTCCCTTCCCACAGTGTCTTTTCTTCCCATGGACAGTCCTGTGGATCCATTTGGCTTCTGATCACATCTCTGTCCTTTCTACCCTGCTTGAGGTAACCTCTCCTCTACAGTTAACTGTGGAAAATCTGTTCTGCTAGACTTCAGGACATTTTCTGTGCTATTTACACTAATGTGGGTATTATCTAGGTGTATCCATGGGTCAAGGTGAGCTTAGGTGATCCTCTCACTCTTCCAACTTTCCCAGAAGTGCTTTGGAATTAAAAAAAAAAAAAGTAACCAAGATTTCCCCTCTAATGTCTTTGTTCTCTTTTTGGAACTTTTTTTTTTATTATTCAGATGATATATCTCCTAGACGCATCCTTTAATTTTCATATCTGTTTTTTCTCATGTATTCTTTCAATTTTATTTTGTGTGACATTTCACCAATTTTATTTTTAATATCTGTTGTTTTCATTTATACCATAAACTTTTAAGCTCTAAGAGCTCTCTTTTGTTATGAAGTGCCCATCTTTTTGCTGCATTGTCTTCTCAGCTGATACATGTAACACCTTTCCTTATCACTTTGAAAACATAACTAAGTTAATTTTTTAGATTTTATCTTTTCTGCATAATTTCTATTTTCTCTAAGTTGCTTTTTGTCTGTTTCCTTTGCTTTTGTCTTTTTCTTTCCTGCTGGAATCCTTCCTCAGATGTCATGAGTTATCTGATCATATATGAGTGAAGGACCAAACATATAATTGGCAGTTCTTAATTTATCAGTGAGACGGTATGGTGACTAGGTTGGAAAGATTTTCTGGGAAACTGTAAATAGAGTTGGAAATAATTAGGGTAGAATTTTCCTCTTCCACTAGTCCTATTTCTTAGAGAAGATTTCTTCCATCTTCTACCTATAAGTAAAGTATGGACGCTAGTGGAGAAAGGAGTATGGAGGGGATTAGCATTCAGGGTGTATGTACTTACTTAATCCTTTAGTTTTCAATTTTTATGTGCCTTCTGTACTCCAAGGCAGAGGCTCCCCGTTTTCCCTTTCTATTTCCCCTTTTATAATAGTGAAGAAGGGAAGTTGTCCAGTGGTACCAAGTAGAGAAAGAGATCTAGGCTTCTATGTAAAAAGCTTTAAGAAATTTCTTCTGTATATTAGCTTATTTCTCTTCACTCCTACTGCAGAGGTCCCTGGTGCCCCCTATTTCTTAAAAATTCTATAGTTTATTATTATTTTTTAAATTCTGTGGTTTAAATCAAACTAATTTTTAGCTTTATCTTTTTGCTGGTTTATAATTCAAATTTCCTAAGTAGATTGCCATTTATCTAAGACAACTTCTCACACCAAAATATGTGTTACTGTTTCTTATCTTGCTCTCTCCTTATATCTTACAGTTGACCTTCACTGACATTTTGATAGAGTCTCTGTGGTGTAAGGTAGTAAAATTAGATGCTTGAGTTCAATTTTCCATTACTATGGTATCCCATATTCCATTTGGTGGTGCATAGAATTGGGAGATGGAGAGAAGATCATAGAGAGAGAAGGGGTGATATACACTGAGTTTGGGGAGAATTGTGAGAGAATGAGGGAAGATGCTGAGTTAGGCAAGATATGTGGAGAAAGTCAGGGGTTACGTCTAAGACCTCTGTGTAAATACTTATACTTTCTCAGGTATTTTTTTTAATTGTGTTTAATAACTTTGAGAATTATCTCATTATTTTTCCCTGGGGATTGAGTTGGGGCAGAGGAGTTACCAATAATATTCACCTGGCCCCACCTAAGGCTCACTTCTTGGTGGCACAGTGCCCTAGATCATCTCCATGTCTCATCATCAGGAATGTTCTGACAGTCATGAGAATAGCCAGCAAGATAGAAACAGACCAACCTAAGTTTTAACCTAACATTTAAGTGCACCAATTCCTTTATTCTTGATTGTTTATCCCTCTGAAAAAAATATTACCCCAATCTCCTTATTCTCTTTCTGAATCTGGTGTAGTATTTTAATCAAAGCCCTATTTGCTCTACATGAGATATACAATAGACAACTTTTAGCTTGCACTTTTTTTTTCCTTTGCAGGTCACCTCAAATCTATTATGGAACAGGAGGCATATTAATTTCTAAAATGAACTAAATATAATCAATTTCCTCAATTTGGATTATTTGCTATTTTGGTTCATTGATTTTCTGGGAGTAGGAAATAAAATAATTACTAGGTAAACTGACTTTCATCTTACATTTTGCATCAGTAAATGATTAGGTTGACATTATATGTCACTACACTAAAATATATCGTTGAAACAATCTGTCATTTACAGAATTTGAAAGCAAGTTAATTTTCAGTGACCTGTACTGAAAATCCTACTCATGTAAACATTTGGGGAGCAAATTGCAAATTAATTGAGAGCATATGGACAAAAATTCCCTTGAAAGAGGCACAGATTTAAAAATGAGAATGTATATGCTTGATAAAATATCAAGTACAGGTACTATACACAATGTTTAAAATAGTTTATGCTATTTAGTAAAAGCCATGATGTCACCGAGGACAACACCATGATTTCCTATGATCTAACATTAAGAGGATGGAAGTTTCTAAACTTTATTAAATGTATGTCTGGTAAACCATGCACTGAAATGAAAACTTCCATAAGAATAGGAGAAGACAGCAACTAGTTTAACATAAAAAGGCTACTTTGGTAAAGTGTCATCCCTTATGAAATCTCACGACAAGCATTTAGATTTAGCATGAGGTACAGAACTGTGGGAGGTTGAAAGAGGAGGCAGTGCAGACTGACTTTTCACTTTGGGAAATGTTCAAGAGAAAGAAAGTAGAGATTGAGGGAGAATTTGAGCTATATTGGATCATATGGGAAAACAACAGGTGCAAAATTTCATGATCATGGCCAGGTTTTTGTACTTTATTATTAGAATGATAACTTGGGGTTTTTGATCCTTCGCAGGACAAAGATATAAAAGTCCCATGAACATGCAGACTGGCCCATGTTCATCTAAATAGTGCAGATCTGTCATTGGCCCTTTAAGTGAAGGCAGCCTTCCTGGGAAGAGAGCACAGAAGAGTGGGTTGAGAGCCACAGCATCTGTCCAGGCTATTCACCCACGGCCATATTCCCGTATGCTTCTCAACACCTTATACTTTGTGTCTCTGGCATTTTGTTTCTGGCCTTGCACTACCTATCAGTTTTAGAGAGCCATTTGAATGAATGCAGTGAGCTCACCATATTTAAGTTCAGTGTAATTTTTAAGCTCTTGCCCTTATTCTATGTGAATTTAGTGGATTAAAAAGCAATAAGATCTCAAAGTTTGTCAGAAACTCACTTTTACTACATTAAAATACACAGTTATTAATTATACCATATGAATAAGCCTAGGGTGGTGTAGACAAAGGAATTCCCAGGATTTTAAGCCCTACATAGAAGTGTGTCTGGGCACCCAGGGTTAACGGATGAATTAACTGACAGGTCCCAGTGATCTAAAGGGTCATCATTGCAATAGGGAGCTTTCCATTTTCAGTCAGTTATAGTCACTACTTTGATACCAGCTTAGTTATAATTTTTGCTACTAATAACTGATAGAAAAGGAAATAGCTGCAATCATAAACCCAGGAGCAATCATGATTATGTGACTCCTATATGTAGGTATTTAGCCATTTGATTTAGTTCCTTCTTCAAAATTAATCTTCACATGTTCCCTCGTTAATACCTCATTCTACCCCATCTCCTGTTTGAGAAAGAGATGGGATTTTTTTTCTCCACCATCCTATTTCCTTATAAAAATTTCATGGCCTCCCCAGTATACCCTCCTGATCCATGAGAACAATTTAAACAAGTAAACTAGGAGGCCACCTGGATGGGATGGAAAATTCTCAAAATACTTGCCAGAGAAAGCCCAAGGGAATGAGAATGCCTGGCACTGCCCACATCTGGCATGGCACTTGCTCTTTCTTCCACATGTAATGCTATTCCCTGCTCTTCCACTTACACTTGGAAAACCTCTAACTGTAATTCTAACCAGTGCAAATCTTAACACTTCAATTAAAATTTCCTTTGGGTGCAATTATGCATTCATTTCTTTGTATTCCTATTACATTTGTACATAATATAGTGTAGGATTTATCCTGTGGCTCATACTTACTTTTTCAGATATCTAATTTCCCACCAGACCATGGTGTCTAATGGAGAAGGGACCTTTGTAATCTTTGTTATATACAATAACATAGGCTTTTGAAAATATCGAATGAATAAACTGGAACATAGAATTGATTCTTTATACTTCCCCAGAATCCTATACAAGAACAGGCTCAAAAGCACAAAGTAGATAACACAGATTTTCCTGATTCACCAAAAAGCTGTATGTTCTGAGTATTGTCAATTTAAGTCTGCGTCCATTGTAAAAATATGGTTGCGTATACCCAATATGTCTTGACTCCCAGCACTAGCTTGATTGTCAGTTTTTCCTCCTTTTTTTAGGAAAGAAGTTAAAAGATTTATTCCAGTCCTATCTCTATCATTAAGATAACTTGGACATAAGCACACAGTAAAGAGTAAGTGGAATACAAATATGGGAAGTCATATCCATTTCTTCTCATGTCCAATATTTTATGCATTATTACAATAGAATTGAATATTATTTTGGTTATGAGATTTTCATATATTAAGACCAATATTTACAAGCTGACATCATTTTATAGTAGTAGTAATATTAGTGCATTTTACTGAATGAATAGGTAAAATAAGGGGGAGTTACTATAGAAGGAGTTCGTTATAAAAGAACTATGGTTAATCACACTATCCTTTCTGATTTTGGCTTCTGATGCATGCTTTTTGTAGCTACACATTCAGATATGCCAAAACATTCATAATTGACTATTTTATACAAATTGTTTTGTTCTAAGGGGATTAGGTTGGAATAAAAGATGATTACACTGGAAAATGTGACTTTTTTTCTTAAGTAACTGTCATGAAGACTAGCTTAAATTTACTTTTGATTCACTGTGGTAGATGCAACGATGCTTTTAATACTCAGCTGCATTCATGTCCAAGCAGGATGGAATTTAAATGATTGCCTCTTGATAGCACTTGATGTTCTAAAAATAACAGCTGGCTGTTTTATATTTCAGATGCATTTCCCATCTCAACTGACTTCTCTTTGTTCTTAGGAAGGAAAGGGTTAATAACAGGTCTCTAAACCATTTCTCCTTCCTTGTAAACACCGGAAGCAAACTTGGCCCCAAACAGGGTCTGTCAGGGGTTGATATATACCAATTACTCATCTAGAAATGCTTTTAGCATTAGTGAGATACTCTTGGTCTGTCTAGAAAAGATTGTTTATTGTCAATAAGCCTGAAATTCGTGGGTAGGCGCTGCATTGACGAATGAACATTGGAACCAGAAAGAGGTACATGATATGGAAGATAAATAAGCTAAGAGAGCCCTAAACTCAATGGCAGCTTTTTCGCTAACCTATCCCCCATACGGTTCCCTTGCAGAAATCAAAGCCCATCCTGGAAGAAACAGGACTCGGGAAGCTTTATCTGATGTGCTTGGGAATCCCTAGGTATTGATGTTGCACATGCTATTGATTTCATATATATTTCATTTACTAATTATCAGTAACAGTCTGTGCCAGGTATGATAAATATTTCATGTGTGTCTGACAATTAAGGCCTTTGTCCTCACTCACTTTAAAAATCGTAAAAAAAATTCAACCTTAAATTGCCTTCACACAAAAGAATGACTCCAATTCCACCTGTGGGTAAAAAGTTGTAGCTTTAGGTTACTCTACCCTTCCTGGTGTTTGCACCCAGAAGTTGGGGAGCTGGTTCTCTACTCTGCTCTTACTTGATTATCTTTTGATGTTAGTAAGCATGTAGGACATTCTACTGGAACAAATACTCTACATTTACTAGTAAAGATATCTTGCTCATTCTGGGACTTGTCTGACAACAGTAATGATCTCATTAGTTATTTTAATAGTTTAAATAGTGCCTTGGAGAGTAAGAAGATCTGCCATTAAGGGAAGAAAAAGCACAGCTGAGTTGTCTCATTAATGAATTGAGCCACTCATTAGCTAATCTTTTCCCAAGTCTCTAATGATGTCCTGGTTAATGGCCACTAGAAATACAGAAGTATTTTAATAGCGAGTTCTCAATCTAAAACCTTTGCAGCTGTGACATGGATTACTTTGTACATAATAATAACAACATAATAAGAGCAGCCAACTTTTACTGAGTGTTTACTATCTGCAGGACACACATGGGGATAGAGGACACCTGAGAAGACAAATTGAATCTGTTTGGCCACCCACTAGATGTCTCACTCCAGGTATACAAATTTATTAAATTGGGTCAATTGACCTAATTGGTCAACTGTTCAAAATTGCACAGATAGTAAGGTCAGGTGAACCTCGAAGGTTCATGATTTATAGGAAAATATATATTGACATCTTGACATTGTGGAGAAAAAAAAAAACCTCTCCTTTCTCCCTAGCAGCATAAATCTATGTCCTGTCATAATAGAGGAGAAGGTTTTGTTGTATTTTTCTCTCCTTAATCTTCCAAACTTGTATTTAAAAGCAGTAAAAAAAAAAAATTAACAATGAATATTCACCTGTTGAATGTAAGACCCTGTAGTTAGGTGGTATGGAAAAAAGAGAGAATGTTTCTGAGTCCTTTTAAGTTTCTGATGTCTTGGCAGTTGATTCAGGACCTCTAGTTTCTCATCAAGTCCTGAACAAGACAGTATGTCAGAGAACTGAACCCCTTGTAGTATCTGGTACATACTAGTTTTTGTACCCAAGAGCACAGGTGTGGGGAGTCAGAAAGCTTGCACACAAGTTCCACTTCTGCTTTTCCTAACTGTATGATTTTGCCAAGATTATCAAATCTTCCAATATATCCATTTCCTCATCTCTAAAAATAGATATAATGTACCAGTAATAATGTAAAAATGTATACACTAAATAACCAATAGATGGTAGCAGGTGTTATTTTTATGTTTATTGTTAATAATGGGAGTGCCACTTGAGACAGTTCATCCCCATGATATTATGCCTTAGTTTTCACTGCCCAAATACATCTCCTGCCAATCTTGATTTGAATCCTGCCCCAAATCTGTTTTATCTGCCTTAGCCTTCCCACCCAGTGGTTAGACCCTGCTTCCTTTATACTCCTCCCACCAGTACTGTTTCCTTCTCCATATTCAGTCCCAATACTGACTCCAGTCCATGGGCTGTATTTCTGCCATAGTCAAAATGATGATGATGCCCACTTGTTTTTTAGTAAGAGCTGACATAGTAACTTTCTTTTCTATCCCTGACCCACTCAACAGCTAGACACCCTTAGATCTCAGAAATAGCCTCAGCTAGGGCGAAGCTTACCTTTTGTATCATGAATCATTTGACTGTATAGTTAGAGGCAGCCACTGTATTAGGCTGTTTTTCAAGCTCCTTCCCTAGCTTCTGTCATTTTCCTGTCACCTTAAGTGCTAGCATGCCTCACATATGAGCATTTTATATATTAGGATGTACACAGAAAAAGGAACTTACAGCAGCTTCAGCATACAATTTACTTTTCAACATAATCTTATCTTCTACTCCTGAAATACTTGGGCAACTGACATAAAACCTATTATTTTACTACCTATTTCTGTATCAGTGGAATCCTATTAATAATTAAAACCTGTGTTTTATCTTATTTTATACTGGCACGCTGGTATGGATACCAGGAGTGTGATTAAATGGGAAATAGAAGTTTGCCTCAAAATCCTTATCCAAGTTTTTCAGTCTATAAGGAAAGTACAGCAATTATATTTTAGTATTACTATAACATTAAATGTCACTAATAACATTCAGCATTATTTTAGCAGGAGTTCTAGATATATTTCTGAGATAAAGGAAGCAGAAATCATGATCCTTTCCCTACAACCAACTCATCCTCTGGATTTTTCATGCTTCTCAATAGGTTCTATTTTGATTTTAGTTTATGCAAGCTTACACATTTGGAGATATTCATATATTATTTTTGCAGAAGATACAAATAAACAGCTGGCAGTATCTTTTAGATAACATTGTTTTGGAACTAGCCTAACATGATTGCTCGTATAAACATCTTTTGGGTTTGCTATTTCTTACAAAAAGTTATTATTATTATTAAGACTATTTTTTAGAGCAGTTTTAGGTTCATGGCAAAACTGAAGGGAAGGTGCCTGGGTGGTTCAGTAGTTGATGGTCTGCCTTTGGTTCAGGGTGTGATCCCGGAGTCCTGGGATTGAGTCCCACATGGGGCTCCCCATAGGGAGCCTGCTTCTCCCTCTGCCTACGTCTCTGCCTCTCTCTGTGTCTCTCATGAATAAATAAATAAAAATCTTTTTAAAATTGAAGGAAAGGTACAGATTTTCTATATGCTTCTTGCCCCTAAACATGAATAACATTCTCCATCTTCAACACTCCCTCCCCCCACCAGAGTGATATCTATGTGACAATTGATAAATCTACACTGATGCATCAAAATCACCTGGGGTCCACAGTTCTTATTAGAGTTTTCTTTCAGTGTGTATATTCTACGGGTTTAGACACATGTAAAATGACATGTATCTATCGTTATGGTATCATACAGAGTATATTCACTGTCCTGAAAATCTTCTATGCTATGCCTATTCATCACCTCCCCATCACCTCGAACCCCTGGCAACCACTGAACTTTTTATTAATTATATAATTTTGCCTTTTTCAGAATATTGTATTATTGGAATCCTGCAGTCTTTTGTTGTTTCAGATTGGCTTCCTTCACTTAGTAATATGCCTTGAAATTCGTTCCATGTCCTTTCATGTCTTGATATCTCATTTCATTTCAGTGCTGAATAATATTCCATTGTCTGAATGTACCACAGTTTACTTATCCATTTGCCCCTTAGTTGCACAAGAGTTTTTATAATGGGTATGTAGCACTAGACGAATGATATTCAGTCATCAAAGCAATACCCTCAATACCATACACTGTAACAATTCAGTTTTCTTTTTTTTAAATAAATTTATTTTTTATTGGTGTTCAATTTGCCAACATATAGAATAACACCCAGTGCTCATCCCATCAAGTGCCCCCCTCAGTGCCCGTCACCCAGTCACCCCCACCCCCGCCCACCTCCCCTTCCACCACCCCTAGTTCGTTTCCCAGAGTTAGGAGTCTCTCATGTTCTGTCTCCCTTTCTGATATTTCCCACTCATTTTTTTCTCCTTTCCCCTTTATTCCCTTTCACTATTTTTTAACAATTCAGTTTTCTTTTAAAAAGGTTTAGATCTAATCTAATAATGTCAACATGTTGTACCAGGATAGTCTGTCCTCTGTAACAACACCCAAATCTCAGCACACTTTTCTCTCAAAGTCCAATGCTCGTGGGCAGCAGCACTCATGCATGCCTCTCCTCCAGGTAGTGACTCAGGAATGCAGGCCCTCTCCACTTTAGATGTCTCCCTCACTATGCATGGCCTCCAGGTTTGCTGTGTGAAGAGAAAACGGGATCAAAAATCTTCCACAGGGATGTTTATGGCCAAATCAGGAATTATCATATAACATCTACCTTCATTTGCATCAACTAGAAACTGAGTACGTAGCTCCCATATATGTGTAAGGAAGACCAGGAAATGTAATTGTTCAGAGTACCCAGGAGGGAAATTAAATGGATTTGTAAACATAGCATTGTCCTTGCTATACCCTTAACAGTTAAATTATATCTGTAATGTAAGTAAATTATACATAGATTGTAGTATCCATATGACGATGTCCTTAACTGTCTTTGATTATAAAGAACAGAACCAAGGTCTATGTAATTCTTAGTAGAGTGCCTAGTACATACATAGGCAGACAGTTGAATAAATGTTCTTCATATTGATGTTCAGAATGAAGTAATAGATACATTTAGGCGTATCTCAGTAAATTGTTGATTTAGGGCAGCCCTGGTGGCTCAGCGGTTTAGTGCCGCCTTCAGTCCAGGATATGATCCTGGAGACCGAGGATAGAGTCCTACATCAGGCTCCTTGCATGGAGCCTGCTTCTCCCTCTGCCTGTGTCTCTGCCTCTCTCTCTCTCTCTCTCTCTGTATCTCATGAATAAATAAATAAAATCTTAAAAAATGTTGATTTACAGTTGATTGTGGAGGGTGGGAAAAACAGAGCAAACTGGCCCATTCTCTCAGCCATTACTAATCACAAATTGGAGAACCACAGAAAGAAACAGGAGAGAATTAGGCAATGCTTTACTATAGAAATCCTACCAGAATAGTCTGGCTCCTGTGCTTCCCAAATGTCCTACATACAACCATTAATACTTATAAAAGGCCTCCATGAAGAATGGAATTTCCCCCTGCTGCGTGGGCACAATTTTGTCTGCTGCCAGATGAAGGAACTTTCTGAGGCAATTGTTGAGACAAAAGCCTTTGTGCACGGGCAACCAAGAAATCCAAACCACTTTTCTAAGAGACGCAATGGCTTCCCAGTTGTAGGCACATCAAGCACATACTCTATCAACCATTGGCATGTTTTGCTTTTTGTAACAGAAAGCTTCTTTATATAATATGGACAATTAGTCTTGTACTCAGTTGGGGGTTCAACTCAGCTTCTGTCTCAATAAACAGAACCAGGGAGGGATTAGCTCTAGTGCAGGATGCCTGCCAAGTGGTAATCCCTACTGGATGGATGAAAATAAACCATTATTAAAAAGTCCTGTTCTGGCCTTAAACATTTCCTCATGTTTTCACTGTATTGCCAGAGCTAACACATGTGGCTCTTCAAGTTGTGCACAGTCCTAGGGGCTGCCATTCTCCTGGGACTACCATGTTTTCTACCCTATGGTTGTACATGAGAAGCCTTTAGGCTGGTAACATATCTACTCACTCCAGGACGGTCTTTTCACAAAGGAAGATTGAATATATAATCACCTTACTAAAGACACATTCAATGCTCCTTAGTGCTTTTAGAATAATGACCCAAACCCTGCACACAGCCTCTGGAGCCTCCTGGCCTCGGGCCTCTTACTGTCTATAGAGCCTCCTCATGTCTCTTGCCAGCCCCTTGCCAGCTGCTTGCCAGAACCCACCCTTCCCTTAGTTCCCAGGTTTCCCTTGCTCCGCAGACCATCACCATCCCTCCTAGGTGTCTGTTTTAACGTCTAGTTCTAGCTCAACTGTTTCTTCCTGGGGAAGCCTTTTCTCACCTTCCAGATGAGGTGGAAATCCCTAGTGTGTGCTTTATTGCAGCATATACCACTTCCATGTGCCACTTTACAACATCATGTTTCATATGTACGTGTGTTACTATAGATATAGGTAACATACTTATTATAGGAGGTGGGGACTATGCAGGCATCCAACTTTTTTTCTAGCTATTTCTCTGAAGAGCACAAGGGCTGTTGGTGAAAGCCAACAATAATCTTTGGTCTACAGAGACTTTCTAACTCCTTGGAAGGCTTCTAGGAATTCTGAGGGCCAAAAATGTGACATGTTTGGGAATAGTTCTTGAACTCAGCTTAACTCACTATAGTATGGTCTTGTAAACTTACTACACTGATGCTGTAAAGCCTGGACCTTGTGGTCTGTATGTCCCTGAATAAGGGTTGTCTTCTCCTCTTTGGCATTGCTGCAAGCAGTGGCACCCACGTAGCATGTTTGATTTTTTTTTTACTGTTTCATATGAAAACTGTAAACTACTTCAATTTATATGTTTCCTCATTACAAATAAGCCTGTCATCTAGATTTTATGTGTGTGTGTGTGTGTGTGTGTACGTGTTGTACCAATTAACTGCTTTTGTGAGTTAAACCTATATCATTTCTTCTATTTTGTTTTGAGTAAAGGGAAAAAGATTTAACAAGCTGTAATCCCCTCTGAAAATGCAATATTAAAAAGCCATATATATATGTTACATATATAGGTATAATGATATGGTTAATAGTCATGTCCTAGGCTCCAAGCTTCATGAACCCAGAGACCATGTTGATTTTGCTTTTGCATTTCCAGGGCAAGGCTAGCTAGTTCCTGGGACATAGCTGGCCCACAATAATGCATTTCACTGAAGGCAGGGAAGCACTGGAAGTTAATCAGCCTTTATTCTGAAGGGAGACCTGGTCATTCCCAGTCAGTCCCTTATAGGCCAGGATGGAGTATTCCAGTTCAATTCTACACAGCTCTGCCCTACTGTGGGCTGCATGCTCCTGGTACCCTCATTTCTTGTGCCAAGTTTGCTTGCTGTTGTCCTACTTCTATTCATCATTCTGTCTAATAACCTACAAGTCCTTGATCCCTCATTCAGTCAGCTCCAGGATGCTCATCACAGGCTCAGCTGGGGGCCTGGATCTAGTGCAGGTCACCTTCTGTTAATGCTGAGCTGAACACTCTGTATTCAATGTTGTTACCAGGAAGCACTGAAGAAGCCATTCATAAACCCAGGTGATGGTGAGGCAAGGTCAATCGTCTATAAATGCTTCCCACATCTCTATTGTACTCACCACAGAGAGCTTTATGCTTTCAGACTTTTTGCCTTAAAGATTCATCTCTTTCAGGACATTACCCCTGTAGCAACTAGTCTGTCACTGTTTCTTTCCAAGGCTGAATTAATGAAAAAAGACTCAAATGTTTGTCAAGAAAAAGAAATCTTTACACTCCAGAGGGATTTGGATTGCTCAGAGATTTAAACTGTTTCTTTGAAGCTCTGACAGACAAAATCATGGTATTTACATACAGATACATGCTTCAGTAAGGTCAAGAGTGTATCATCTCAAACTAAATATTCTAGGATTTTAACTGCCTTTGTACCCCTGTGAGCACCATAGGACCCATGACCTACACTGGAACAATTTATAGAAATGTATTAACACAGTGGCATTTCTATACACTAACAATGAGACTGAAGAAAGAGAAATCAAGGAGTCAATACCATTTATAATTGCACCCAAAAGCATAAGATACCTAGGAATCAACCTAACCAAAGAGGTAAAGGATCTATACCCGAAAAACTACAGAACACTTCTGAAAGAAATTGAGGAAGACACAAAGAGATGGAAAAATATTCCATGCTCATGGATTTGAAGAATTAATATTGTGAAAATGTCAATGTTACCCAGGGCAATTTATACACTTAATGCAATCCCTATCAAAATACCATGGACAATCATCTTAAGATTTTTTTTTCATCTTAAGATTTGTGTGGAATCAGAAAAGACCCCAAATAGCCAGGGGAATATTAAAAAAGAAAACGAGAGCTGGGGGCATCACAATGCCAGATTTCAGGTTGTACTACAAAGCTGTGGTCATCAAGACAGTGTGGTCCTGGCACAAAAACAGACACATAGATCAATGGAACAGAATAGAGAATCCAGAAGTGGACCCTCAACTCTATGGTCAACTAATATTCGACAAAGCAGGAAAGACTATCCACTAGAAAAAAGTCTCTTCAATAAATGGTGCCGGGAAAATTAGACAGCCACCTGCAGAAGAATGAAACTGGACCATTCTCTTACACCACGCACAAAGATAAACTCAAAATGGATGAAAGATCTAAATGTGAGACAAGATTCCATCAAAATCTAGAGCACAGGCAGCAACCTTTTTGACCTTGGCCACAGCAACTTCTTTCAAGATATATCCATGAAGGCAAGAGAAACAAAAGCAAAAATGAATTATTGGGACTTCATCAAGATAAAAAGCTTCTGCACAGCAAAAGAAACAGTCAACAAACTAAAAGACAACCTACAAAATGGGAGAAGATATTTGCAAATGACGTATCAGATAAAGGGCTACTATCCAAGATCTATAAATAACTTATTAAACTCAACAGCAAAGAAACAAACAACTCAATCACGAAATGGACAAAAGACACGAACAGAAATTTCACAGAGGAAGGCATAGACGTGGCCAACAAGCGCATGAGAAAATGCTCTGCATCACTTGCCATCAGGGAAATGTAAATCAAAACCACAATGAGATCCCACCTCACACCAGCGAGAATGGTGAAAATTAACAAGGCAGGAAACCACAAATGTTGGAGAGGATGTGGAGAAAGGGGAACCCTCTTGCACTGTTGGTGGGAATGTGAACTGGTGCAGCCACTCTGGAAAACTGTATGGAGGTTCCTCAAAGAGTTAAAAATAGATCTGCCCTACGACCCAGCAATTGCACTGTTGGGGATTTACCCCAAAGATACAGATGCACTGAAACGCCGGGACACCTGCATCCCGCTGTTTCTAGCAGCAATGTCCACAATAGCCACACTGTGGAAGGAGCCTCGGTGTCCATCGAAAGATGAATGGATAAAGAAGATGTGGTTTATGTATACAATGGAATATTCCTCAGCCATCAGAAACGACAAATACCCACCATTTACTTCGACATGGATGGAACTGGAGGGTACTATGCTGAGTGAAATAAGTCAATTGGAAAAGGACAAACATTATATTGTCTCATTCATTTGGGAAATATAAAAATTAGTGAAAGGCAATAAAGGGAAAGGAGAGAAAATGAGTGAAAATATCAGTGAGGGTGACAAAACATGAGAGACACCTAACTCTGGGAAATGAACAAGGGGTAGTGGAAAGGGGGGTGGGTGGGGGGTTGGGGTGACTGGGTGATGGGCACTGAGGGGGGCACTTGGTGGGATGAGCACTGGGTGATATGCTAAATGTTGGCAAATCGAACTCCAATAAAAAAATTTAAAAAAAGAAATGTATTAGGGTTTATCAGTCTTGGTTTATTTTAATGTACAACTGAAATACATTCTGATTTTGACCTAAATTCTAAATTAATTCTGCACCATCTGCGTAACAGCCCACTTGCTGTTGAGAGTGAGGAGAATGGACAATCAAAGTCACTCATTTGTCACCAGAGTCACTTACAACCAAGTCAACAGACTAGTCAGTTTACCATCATTACAGACTTACATCAGAAGAAAGCTAGGAAAAGAGCTCATTGTGTCTGAGATTTAAGATCCAAACCGTGAGGCCCTCTTTTGTTGATGTGTCTTGGACTGTTTTCTTACTTGACCTTTTTCTTTGTGGCTTTCTAGTAGATCCAGCAATTCCTAGTTTCCTACCAAATATAGTTGCTTTTTTATAGTAATTAATACTTTCATCCATAATCTCTCTTTAATTTGTCTCTTAATTCCTGACCTGTTTCAGGCAGTGTTCTTGACAACCAACCTTCTTGCCTCGACCCTATAACACATTCTTTGAGTTATGTGATGGGTGAACCTAGACCTCTGAGGGTCAAGTTCAGACCTGCTTTGAAATATGTAATCTTATTAGTTACAATCTATTTTTTTGTATGGTTCCTACTCCAACACCCAATCTTGCACTCATATATACTAATGCTGAGTTCCTTTTGCAATAATGGTGAATTCATTTATACCAAGGATGAGTCACTATGTAGCACAAAGTGGGAGATATTAGATATATCAGAATTTATATATAAGGCATATATAAAAAATTTATATTTTTTGTTGTTTACTTATAAATTTTAACTCCAGTTAATGTAGTGTTATATGAGTTTCTGGTGTATAATATAGAGATTCAATAATTCCATACATCACCTGGAGCTCACTGTGATAAGTGTACTCTTTATTCCCTTCACCTATTTCACCCATTCCCCCCACTCACCTCCCTTGTGGTAACCACCTATAGTTAAGAGTCTGTTCCTCAGTGCCCCTGAGTGGCTCAGTCAGTTAAGCATCTGCCTTTGGATGGGGTCATGATCTCAGGGTCCAGGTTGGACTCCCTGCTCAAGGGGGGAGTCTGCTTCTCCCTCTCCCTCTGACCTTCCTCCCTATTTGTGCTCTCTGTCTCAAATAAATAAATAAAATCTTTAAAAAATTTTTAAAAAATAATCTGTTCCCCAATTCATCTTCCTCTCTCTCTTTTCCCCCATTGCTCATTTGTTTTGTTTCTGAAATTCCACATGAGTGATGTCATATGGTATCTCTTTCTCTGACTCACTTAATTCACTTAGCATTCTCTATTTCCATCCATGTCATGGCAAATGGCAAAATTCCATTCTTTTTTATGGCTGAGTAATATTCCATCATATATATATATAAAACTTCTTTATCTATTCATCAGTTGATGGACACTTGGACTACTTCCACACCTTGGGCTATTGTAAATAATGCTGCTATAAACATTGGGGTGCATTGTATCCCTTTGACTTAGTGTTTTTGTATTCTTTTAGCAACCACCCAGTAGTCCAATTGCTGGATCATAGGGTAGCTCTATTTTTAACATTTTGAGGAACATCCATACTATTTTCTACTAGCTGCACCAGTTTGCATTCCCACCAACAGTGCAGGAGCATTCTTTTTCTCTTCATTTTTGTAGCACCTTTTGTTTCCTGTGTTATTAAATTTACCCATTCTGACAGGGGTGAGGGGATAGCTCATTGTAGTTTCGATTTGCACATCCCTGATAAGTGATGGTGAGAATTTTTTCATGTGTCCATTGGCCATCTGGATGTCTTCTTTGGAAAAATTATTCATATCATCTTTGGAAAAATTCTTCATGTCTTCTGTCCTTTTTTAAATTAGGTTATTTGGTTTTTTGGAGTTGGGTTTTACAAATTCCTTATATACTTCGGATGCTAACCCTTTATCAGAGATGTCATTTGCAAATATCTTCTCCCATTCTGTAGGTTTCCTTTTAGTTTTGCTGATAGTGAAGGATCACTATGCAGAAGTTTCTTATTTTGTAGTCCCAATAGTTTGTTTTGTTTCCCTTGACTCAGGAGACCTATGTAGAAAAAGGTTGCTATGGCCAATGTCAAAGAGATGGCAGTCTGTGTTCTATTCTAGGATTTTCAGTTTCAGATCTCACATTTAGGTCTTTAATCCATTTTGAATTTATTTTTGTATGTGATGTAAATGATCCAGTTTCTTTCTTTTACATGTAGCTGTCCAGTTTTCCTAACTCATTTGTTGAAGAGACTGTTCTTCCCACTGTGTGTTCTTCTCTGCATTGTCAAAGATTAATTGACCATATAGTTGTAGGCTTATTTCTGGATTTTCTCTTCTATTCTATTGATGTATGTGCCTATTTTTGTAGTAGTACTTCACTGTTTTGATTAGTATAGCTTAGTAATATAAATCAAAGTCTGGAATTGTGATGCCTCCAGCTCTGCTTTTCTTTTTCAATGGCTTTGGCTACTTGGAGTCCTTTGTGGTTCCATACAAATTTTAGGATTGTTTGTTCTAGTTATGAGAAAAATGTTGGCATTTTGACAGGGATTACATTCAATGTATAGATTGCTTTCAGTAGTATAAACAGTTTAACAATATTTGTTCTTCTAATCCATGAGCATGGAATGTCTTTCCATTTCCATGTGTCATTTTCAATGTCTTTCATCAGTGTTTTCTAGTTTTCAGAGTACAGGTCTTTGACCTCTTTGGTTAGGCTTATTCCTGGGTATCTTATTATTTTGGGTGCAATTGTAAATGGGATTGTTTTCTTAATTTCTCCTTCTGCTGCTTCATTATTGGTATATAGAAATGCAACTGGATTCTGTACATTGATTTTGTATCCTGGGAATTTATTTCTCAGTTTGGGCAGTTTTTTGGTGGCATCTTCAGCATTTTCTATATAGAATATCATGCCATCTTTAGTGAAATTTTCACTTCTTCCATGCCACTTTTGATTCCTTTCATTTCTTTTTGTTGTCTGATTGCTGTGGTTAGGACTTCTAGTACTTTGTTGAATGAAAGTGGATATCCTTATATTGTTCCTGACCTTAAGAGAAAAGTTCTCAGTTTTTACTCATTGAGGATGATGTTAGCTGTCGGTTTTTCAGAGATAGACATTATTATGTTGAGGTATGTTCTCTTTAACCTTACTTTATTGAGGGTTTTTAACAAGAATGGATGTATTTTGTCAAATACTTTTTCTACATCTATTGAAATGATCATATGGTTTTTATCCTTTCTCCTATTGATGTGAGGTATCATGTTGCAAATATTGAACCACCCTTGCAACCCAGGAAGAAATTCCACTGAATCGTGATGAATGATTTTTTTTATGTATTGTTAGATTTGGTTTGCTAGTATTTTTTTGAGAACTTTTGTATTTACATTTATTAGGAACATTGGCCAGTAGTTCTCTTTTTTAGTGGTGTCTTTGGCATAAGGATCATGTTGGCTTCATAGAATGAATTTGGAAGTTTTCCTTACTTTTATGCTTTTGTAATAGTTTGAGAATAATGATATTAACTCTTCTTTACATATTTGATACATTCACCTGTGAAGCCATCTGGTCCTAGGGTTTTGTTTCTTGGGAGCTTTTGATTACTGTTAAATTTCTTTACTGGCTATTGGCCTGGTCAACTTTTCTATTTCCTCTTGCTTCAGTTTTGGTAGTTTATATGTTTCTAGGAATGTATCCATTTCCTCTAGGTTGTTCAATTTGTTGGCATATAGTTTTTCATAATCTTCTCTTATAGTTGTGTTTCTGTGGTGTTGGCTGTTATTTCTCCTCATCCGAGATTTTATTTGAGTCTTTTTTTCGTGATAACTCTGGCTACAGGTTTAATAATTTAAAAAAAATTTTTTTTTCAGCTCCTGGTTTCATTGTTTTTTCTTTTCTTTTGTTAGTTTCTATATCATGTTTATGGTCTATTATTTATTATTTCCTTCCTTCTGCTGGTTTTGTTTCATTGTTGTTTTTCTAGCTGTTTCAGATGTAAGGTTAGGTTTTTAGGTTGTCCGAGATTTTTCTTGCATCTTGAAGTAGGACCGTATTGCTATAAAATTCCCTACAATACTGCTTTTGCTGTATCCCAGATGTTTTGGACCATTGTTTTTCATTTTTCATTTGTGTCCATGTACTTTTAAATTTCTTCTTCTATTTCCTGGTTGTCCTGTTCATTGTTTAATAGCATATTATTTAATCTCCATGTATTTGTGGCCTATCCAGATTTTTTCTTGTGGTTGATGTCTAGTTTTGTCGTGTTGTGGTCAGACAAGATACATGGTATGACCTCAATTTTCTTGAATTTGGCAAGGCTTGTTTTATGGGCTACTATGCAATCTAATCTGGAGAGTATTTCATATTCACTTGAAAAGAATGTATATTTTGCTGCTTTGGGATAGAATGTTTGAATATATCTGTTAAATCTATCTGGTTCACTGCGTCATTCAGTCATTTTTTCCTTGTTGATGTTCTGTTTAGATGATCTGTCTAATGAAGTAATTGGGTGTTATCATCTCCTATTATTGTATTGTTACTAATTAGTTCCCTTATGTTCATCATTAACTGTTTTATATATTTGGATCCTCTCGCGTTGGATGCATTAGTGTTTTAGTTATATCTTGTTAGATAATCCTCCTTATTATTATATAGTGTCCTTTGTTTCTTCTTAAAGTCTTTATTTTAAAGTCTATTTTATACAATGTAAATATTGCTACTCCAACTTTTTTTGACATCCACTTGCATGACAGGTGTTTCTCCATCACCTCACTTTCACTCTGCAGGTGTTTAGGTCTAAAATGAGACTCTTATAGACAGCATATAGATAGGTCTTGTGTTTTTTTTTCCCATTATGACAACTATGTCTTCTGATTGGAGCATTTAATCCATTTACATAATATGTTATTGTCAGTAGATATGTATTAATTGTCATTTTTTATTTTATGGTTATTTCTGTAAATTTTCTTGATCTTTTCTTTATCTCTTTCATAGTTTGCTGATTTTCTTGAGTTTTTGTTTGGGAAACCCTTTATATCTCCTTCTATTCTGAATAGACTCTATCCTTGCTGGATAGAGTATTCTTGGCTGCAGATTTTTCCCATTGCAGATTTTTCCCATTCTGCACTTGGAATCATCCCACTCTCTCCTAGTTTGCAAAGTTTCTGCTGAAAAATCAGCTGATACCCTTATGGGTTTTCCTTTGTATGTTACTGTTGTCTTTTGTCTTGATGCATTTAAGATCTTTTCTTTTTCACAATATTTGGCAAATTTAATTACAATATATCTTGGTGTGGTACTGCCTTTGTTGGGGGTTCTCTGTATCTCCTGAATCTGGAGATCTGTTTCTTCCTCAGATAAGGGAAGTTTACAGCTATTGTTTCTTCCAATCAATTTCCTGTCCCTTCTCTCCTCTTCTGAGACTCCTATTATACAAGTGTTATTATGTTTGATGGAGTCTCTGAGTTCCCTAAGTATCTTCTTGTTTTGCATAATTCTTTCTCTCTCTTTTATTCGGCTTAATTACTTTCCATTACTCTGTTTTCAAAGTCTCTGATTCATTCCTCTGCTTCTTCTAGCCTGCTGTTCATTCCATGAAGTGTGTTTTTCATTTTAAGCCCTTTATATCTGCTCTGGTATTCCCTATCTCTGTGTTAAGGGTCTCACTTATGCCTTCAACTCTTTTCTCAAGTCCAGTGAGTACCCTTTTTTTTTTTTAAAGATTTTATTTATTTTTTCATGAGAGACACACAGAGAGAGGCAGAGACACAGGCAGAGGGAGAAGCAGGCTCCATTCAGGGAGCCTGACATGGGACTCAATCCTGGGTCTCCAGGATCACGCCCTGGGCTGAAGGCGGCACTAAACTGCTGACCCACCAGGGCTGCCAGTTTTGATCATTACTTCAAATTGTCTATCAGGCATCTTACTTCCATCTGTTTTGCTTAGATCTGTGGCCATGGCCTTGTTCTGTTCTTGGATTTGGGATAAGATTTTCTGTCTTCTCATTTTATCTTAATTTTATTTTTTATGTTTTTTAAAAATTTATTTATTTGAGAAAGAGAGAGAGAACAAACAAGGGGAGCAGCAGACAGAAGGAGAGGGAGAAGTAGGCTCCCCACTGAGCAGAGAGCCTGTGGTGGGGCTCAATTCCAGGACCCTGAGATCATGACCTTAGCCTTAGGCAAATGCCTAACCAATTAAGCTACCCAGGTGCCCCTTCTCATTTTACCTAAATCTCTGTGCCTGTTTGTCTGTGTTAGGAAATCTGTATCTCCTATCCTTGAGGGTAATGGCCTCTGAAGAAGAGTTCCTATGGTGCTCTCCAGTGGAGTGTTTCCTGTTCCACAGAGCCTGACAATTCTGGGGACATCTACAATGTGTTCTTTATATGTTCTGTTATTTTGCCCTGGCTACTTTATTCATCATACCAGATGTCTGTAGAGGCTCTCTTTGCCTGTTGTGGGCAGTGTTTGGTCCCTAGCTTGAATGTGGTGTGTCTTAACTAGCTATGCTATGACCTACTTGTGAAATGAGACCTATCACCAGTGCCTCTGGTATTGAGTCACTGCAAGACTCCCAAGTTAGGAAATGTAGTATGAGTAGGGGTTTGGGCTAGTCTTCTGAGGGAGAAGGCCTGCTGTGCTGGGACTGAGGCAAACATGACTGGGAAGGGCGCTTACACCCAGGGAGGGGAGTGGTTAGTCTTGGTATAAGCAAGTTAGGTAATGAGTTTCAGGCTGCACTGATTCCTACAGGTGCCCTCTGCTTATGCTGAGGGGCAGGGGCAGGAGATGACTCTGGTCAGTTCCTTTGTTCCTGGAGTCTCTCCATGAACACTGCCTCTCTGGGATGAACTTCAGGATGAATGAATAACCTCCCCACTGTGTGCTCCAGGTGTTCTTCAGATCACTGTTTCCATGCTATGTGTCCCCCAGTTCTTTGTCTGCCTTCTCTCCAAGAACAGCACAATACACTTGGGATTTTATCCCAGCCACACCCATTGACCTTTAAAACTCCAGGCTTTAAGCCCCCTTGGTTGCAAGAATTCAGGAAATTTGGCCCCTCTTGCTTCCAAGGCAGTTGTTATGGGGATTCATTTCCCCTGTGCATCCCCCAGTATGCTAGCCTGTCTCCCTTCTCTGACCACAGCAGCCGCAGTCTGTTTCTCTCCCACAGTGCATCTCCACACTTCCCACCTTCTTTGATATGGCCTTTCCTCTGCCTTTAGTTGTGGAGTTTCTGTGGTATGTAGGATGATTTGATATTTATCAAGTTGTATTTGTGGAATAAGGGTAACATGGGGTCCTCCTACTCCTCTTCCATCTTCCAACCCCTGGAAGTCTCTGTTTTTTTTTATTATTTTTATATTCAGATGAGTATAAGGTAACCATTGTTAATTTGTAGATTATTTAACCTAGTGCTTGCCAAAGTTGGTGTCATGAAATGCTGATGAGTGGGTCACAATATAAGAAAAAGTTTAATGCAAATGAAGATACTTTTGAGAATAAAAAGGCTCAATTAATAATTGCACTGGAACAAGAGGCATAAAACATCAACTGCCTTGGGCAAACTGGAATTATGGTCACCTTAGTCATGCCTGTCCTAAGGTTTGCTGCAGACCACTTGAATAATAAAGTGCTAAGTATGTAAATGGGAGCAGATTCGAAGTGCTTGCTCATTTATAGTTCAACATGCTTTCTTGAGTGGAAGAAAAAATTATTACAAATGTGTTTTGTTATGTTTCTAACTATAAATATCTCTAAGTAGCTTTACATAAATGTTGTTACAAAGTAACAGCATCATGGTCAATGATTTAGAGTTAAATTCATATGAGCTAGACAATGTGCACTGAAATTTTTAGAAAACTGAATTTCTGTGCAAGACAGGTTTATCATTTGTATCAAACTGTTCATTTTCTTGTTTGAATTTCCAGAGAAGCCTGACTCCTACTTACCTTCTTTTGAATTTCAAAATATACTCCTCTTCCTCATCTCTGGCCCTTTCCTAAAACTTGTATCATCCCCAAATTAATCTGATATGTCTGTGGAAGAGCATTTCAATTTTTAAAATCTTTACATCAAACTAAGTTTCAGATAGCATTCTTAAATCTTAGTTACTTCTAATTCATTTGTTCTTGATTTTTATGTGCAGGGGTATGGATAGAAACTCCTTCTATTGTTTCAATCTACCATGATCTATATTTTCCTTCCTTCCTTTCCCACAACATGGTTTGAACTATGCAGTTTAATGCTTATAGCCCAGAAGCATATAATAGGATTCTTTTTATGTCACTAATGGGAATGCCAGTTCCAAGTTAGCAACTAGCACTTTTATGAGCAGCAGGAATTGCTTTACTCTCCATTTTTTTTAAGTAGGCTCCATGCCCAGTGCAGAGCCCAATGGAGGGCCTGAATTCACCACCCTGAGATTAAGACCCGAGCTAAGATCAAGAGTTAGATACTTAACTGACTGAGCTACCCAGGTGGCTGATCCCATTGCAAAATCTGGAGTATAAAGAAGCTAGCAGATCTTGGTTTATGACAAAATATCATGACCAGGTTAGGAGTTTTACCTTACTTTTCTCAAAAAATAAATGCAATCATTTTACTGGGTCCAAGAATTCTAGAGGGAGTTTATAACAAACCCACAGAAAAATGGACCTAAAGGTTTTAAGGAGAATTATCTGTAATATATACAGTCTGTAAGAGTCAAGTGTCATGTATACATCTGTGCCTCATTATTTGACAAATGATTTCCTTCTATTATTAAATTGTTCTAACTTACATGAAAAGGGGGGAAACAAATGCAGTTATATTTGCTCTATTCCCAGGAATAGTAGATGTAGAGACTAATTACGTAGGAGATTTATGGGAAGGTTCACAAATACTGGTGTTGGATTTGTAATTACATACTTCCATGTATTATTCTCAAATAGTTTCATGCATTTTAATTTTTTTATCTGCTAATAATGATGTATATTGAAAATATACTTAGGAGTAAATGTCAAGTAAATGTCAGCAAAGATGCACAGATAAAGCTTTAGTGCAATAAGCTCTCAAAACTATCTTTGGTTTTTCTTCTCTAAATTTTTGCTGTTGGTAATGAAAGTTAGTGTATTAGTTTCCCAGGGTTGCCATACATAACAAAGCTCTGGGTGGCTTAAACAACAGAAATTTGTTTCTCATAGTTTTGGTGGCAGAAGCCCAAGATCAAGATGCCATCAAGTTTGGTTTCTAGTGAGGTCTCTCCTCCTGGCTTGTAGATGGCTGCCTTCTGGCTGCACACTACCACAGCCTTTTCTTAGTATGTACACCCTGAGATCTCTACTATCTCTTCCTCTCCTTATAAGGATGCCAGTTCTGTTAGATTACCACCCCCCCTTATGACATCCTTTCGCCTTACTTGCCTCCCTAATGGCCCTATCAATACTGATACCCCTCTCCCCCTTCACTTCGATTGCCCAACTAAACCCCATCTAAGGATAAATCTGATTCTCTGCCTTCTCTGACCTACATCCTGGACAGTAAATTGAAGTCATATACCTCAAAGAGACCACTGGGGACCAGACAGCATTTCTGCACTTCTTTTGTCCATTTATTCTTTCACTGCCGTAGAAAACTATGTTAAATCTTTATTCTCTTCAAATCCCCCAAATGTCTTCATAATTTTCACATTTGATTCTTATTTCGATGAGGAAAACTATCAGACACCAACATCTTCACTCACTCACCATTCCAACTTAACATGGCTATGCAAAGCCCCAAATAACTTGCCTTCAATTGAGTACTAAAAATGAACTGTTCATGATCATAAATAATGCCAAGCCCTCTACCTGTGTAGGGTCCCATGATTCTCCCCTTCTGAAGGTCCGAGTGGCTGGTCTCCCCTTTTCCTCCATCATATCTTCAGTATCTCCTAAGTTATCCCATCAGCATACATGCTGTTATTTCTCTCACTTAAAATGCCTTCTCTTGTTCTCACTTCCACCACGTTAATCACCCTATTTTCTCAGTCACCCAATGCAGCAAAACTTCTCAAAATCATCACCAAGTCTTCTCATCTCATTCTCCTCACATCCTCTCCCATCTGGTTTTCTCTTCTCAATTCCGTCAACACTGTACTCTTCAAGGTCACCAGAAAACTTATACATGGGACGAATACATTAATAAAATAAATTCTGAACACAGAATGGCGAATGGACCCAAACAACCTTTCCCTGAGTCATGATGTTGCTGGGAGCGAGGCATGGTTAAATATTGATGGTTACTGTTACTAGCATAATAATAATTGCTAGAGTAAAGAAACTACTATTTTCCTCAGCAGAAAGGAGTAGTACTGAAAAACAACTTTCTAGGAAATTACTAAAAAATTTTTACCATCCACTTTAATGAGACTGTTGATGTGCTAACAAATGCATTCTTAATTTTTAACAACTCCCAAACATTTTTAACCAGCCACTTTCATAGAGAGGTATGCACAGAAGTGCATCAGTGTGAATTGCCATAATACAGAATTAAAAAAAAATACTGCTGCTGGGGTGCCTGGGTGGCTCAGTCAGTTAAGTGGCCAGATCTTGATTTTAGCTCAGGTCATGATTCTCAGGATCCCAGGATGGAGCCACACATTGGGATCCATGCTCCGTGGGAAGTCTGAGGTTTCTCTCTCTCCCTCTGACCCTCCCCATGCTGGTTCTCTCTTTCTTTCTCAAGTAAATAAATAAATCTTTAAAAAAATTACTGCTGGGCAGCTGGCAGTAAGAGGTCCCATTGAGAATTTTTTACACTATCCAGGGTTATGCTGTCTTGGGCTTACCAATAACCTAAGGCTGTTGCTGCCATAGTTTTAGGGAATCATAGTAGGACTGGTAACAATATCAATATGGAAAGAAATGGAAACTTTCCTGTCTAATAAAAAAAAAAACCTGGAAGTCACTGCGAAATGATGATTTCTTTTACTAAGGTCCAGACCAAGTACAGGTTTTTAAAATGTACTAAAATTGTGTTACTTACCTTATGTATTTTTTGTTACTGTGTACACACTGATATAACAAGCAGAAAATCAAAGTGATTATATTTGTAAGTGATATAGACTTTAATAACTAAATTCCATTGAGTTAGAGAAAGCAGTTCCCTCCTGCATCCCTGCAGGCCTAAAGGGGAGTGTAGGGGTTGAGGTTGGTAGGTTTGTACCCAGGGTCTGCAAACCCCAGGTCACTGTCAGTGCCATCCTAGAACAGCCTCATGAAACAGGAAAGTCCTCTATTCACAAACATCTGAATCCTCTTGAGCCACATTTTACAATTCCATAAAATAAGTTTTCATCATACCCCGCTCTTTTTATTAATTCATTTGAGTAGGAGAGTGCATTTGGTTAGATTTGGTAGAATGTGAAATCAAAAATAATTAGAAAGAGAAAGAAAGCATTCTTAACCATTCTTAACCTCCTGGGGGATGGAAGGTAAATTTTGTTTTGTTTTGTTTTGTTTTGTTTTAATCCTCCAGATTTTATGCTAACCTTAGAAATTTCTGAGCTTATTAGCTTCCCTCTTCATAAGATAAATCTGAAATTACATGTTCCATTTTGTTTATCATAGTTTGATAAGGGCCAAAATAACTTTCAAGAAAGAAGAGAAGCCTTAGGATGGCCCAGAGGATGGTAGATGTGGCCAAGAATGTTTCAGCAGAGAATCCTGATCAATCCAGGGTGCAGACATAAATGACAACACAGAGCTTCTTCTCAGGATTGTCCCTGAGGTCTCAAATCAGCATCTCAAAAGTGCTCTTGTTCCCATCTCATCCCTGTGGGATCAAAATCACAGACCTTGCCTGGGAATCTGCATTTTGCATGCTCCGCAGCCACTTCTCATCATATTCTACAGCTTGAAAAACATTGCTATTCAAGTTAAAGCTAATCAAGGGCATTTTGTCACCAGTGGCTCTCAGACTTTAGATTACACCAGCAAGCAATGGACCATAGTCTCTTTAAAAATTAAATAATAAAGAGAGCAACTTTCCTGTCTCAGGTGCTTGAATTAAGATAATTAAGGCATAGATGAAAATGTACAGTATGTCCCATAAGCCAGTAAGTCTGCACCTGTTCATTTGAATATTTTGTTCAAAACTTGCTAGTGAAAATGTCTTCCATTTATTTAGCATTCTTTGGTTTCATAATTCTCCCCAAATTATTCCATTTTTATGAGACCAAAGATCTGCCTGTTGACTGTCTGGTGTGAATTACACTGTTGTCAATGGGAGCAAGAAGAAACCAAACATTCCATTTATTAGTAATCTTTTGCCCTGGAAAATGGTATATATCTTCCAAGCGAAGCAGATATTTTAATCTTGTGCTTGAATTTTTTTATTACTTTCATAGACTTCTTAGATTGCCTTATTTTCCCAGTAGAATTTAATCCCCAGAAGATTCTCATAATGTTTAAATTTTATGCAGACTTGGACTGATGAATAATATGAGGCATAGCAAATGAATAAATTCCTTTTTGGTTCTTCAACTTCCCATACAATTTTATTATGTACCTTTTATGAATAGAGAAGCCATTAAAAAGAAACCAACAAACCCTGAAGAGAATTTTTTAAAAATGAAATAAATGTTATAGCCCCTGCTTTTAAGGAGTTACTATTTAGCTACACCAAGGTAGACACAGCCACTAATAAATTGAGAATTTTTGGAGCTGGGTCTATGTATAGTCTGTGGGAAACTTCCAAGAAACATGAGCCCTGTACAATCCCTTCTTCTATATTCTGTCAAGATACATTTCATTAGTGTGTGCATATATAAGCAGAATTTACATATCATTGGGGATGGTCAGTTTATGACAATTTGGCTAAACTGTAGTCCCCAGATATTGAATCAAACACTGATCTAGGTGTTGCTGTGAAGGTGCTTTGTAGATGTGATTGACATTCCTAATCCAATGAGTTTAAATAAGGGAAATTATTCTAAGTAATCTGGGTGGGCTTGACTTAATCAGTTGAAGGGTTTTAAGAGTTAAGGTTTCTCTGAAGAATAAATTCCCCTATAGACAGCAGCTTCAGCCTGTGCCTAAA
This sequence comes from Canis lupus familiaris, assembly GCF_011100685.1. Taxonomy (NCBI): domain Eukaryota; kingdom Metazoa; phylum Chordata; class Mammalia; order Carnivora; family Canidae; genus Canis; species Canis lupus. The sequence goes on along the minus strand of NC_049237.1, from coordinate 45,327,910 downwards.
AGGTCAAGCCTGCCCTCCTGACATTCTGCCTTAAGGACTTTGGACTTGCCTAGCCAGCTCCTACAATCATGTCAGCTAGCTCCTTGTAGTAAATGTCTTGTATTTCCTGCTTGTTCTATTTCTTTGATTGAACCATGGCTGATACACTAGTCATTTTTTAAATTAATGCCTTCATTCATAAATGTGTTTGATCTTTGACACTTAATATGAAATTAGATGCAAAGCATTCCATGCCTGAGGAATAGCTTCAGTGTAAACAAGGACAGCACGGAGACCTCAAACAACACTGAATTGCTAGACTATAAGATACGAGGCTAAGCAGAGTAATTCATAAGCTCTGAGAGAATATTTTTTGAGGACTTTCTGTGGGCTAAGCACTATGCTGAAAAGCTTCCCATGGATCAATGTATTTAGTCAAGCACACCCTATGCAATAAGTACTCGGATTTGGCCCATGTTACCAACGAGGTAGCATAGAATAACCAAATAACTTGCTTGAGAACATTCAGCTTCAACATTTTTCCCTAATGACATATGACATATAATGCAGAGAATCTTTTATATGCTTATTCATCATTCATAGATTTTCTTTGGTGAGATATCTGGTAAGGTCTTTGCACCATTTTTTTTTTTTGGACCGAGTTGTTTTCTTATTGTTGAGCTTTAAGAGTTCTCTGTATATTTTAGATAAGAATCCTTTATCACATGTGTCTTTTCTAACTCTTTTCTCCCAGTCTGTGGCTCATCTTTTCAATCTCTTGAAGTTTTTTTATTGTATGAAATCCAGCTTATTAATTCTTTGTTTCATGGATCATGTTTTTGATGTTGTATCTGAAAAGAAGCATCACCAAACTCAAAATCATTTTGGTTTTCTCCTGTTATCTTGGAAGAGTTTCATGGTTCTGTATCTGTGGATCACTTTGAGTTCATTTGTTGAAGGGTATAAGAACTGTGCCTACATTCATTTTTTTTTTTTTGCATGTGGTTGTCCAGTTGTTCCATTATGATTTGTTGACCTTCATGCCATTTTTCAGTTGAGTTGTTTGTCTCTTCTTATTCATTTTGGGAGTACTTTATATATGATATCTTCATATTTACCAGTCATGTGCATTGTGTATAGCTTCTTAAAATTTGTAACTGGTATTTTCACTTTTCTTTGGAATATCTTTAGATTAACAGAAGTTTTTAATTTTAATATAGTCACATTTATCCATCTTTCTTTTATAATTAACATTTCCATGTCTTGATATGTCTTTCCTCAGCTCAGTATTTGGAAGGTATTCAACTGTATTTTCTACTTAGACTTTCAAAGTTTTGTTTTCTACACTTAAATCCATAAACCACTGTGACCAAGTTTTATGAAGGATCCATTCTTATCTTTTCCCCAAAAGTCTCTTAATGTCTATTGTATGGCAAATATAGTGTCACAGATCACTTTTATCATAGAGCAAATCTCATGACTAGACCTCAATTCAAGGCAAGGGATGGCATGGGAGTATAGTCTTTTTCCATATGCCTGATAGTAAAACTGTAAATATTTGATGGACAGCACAAATAACCCCATGTATTCACTGACCTTGAACTTTTGCACCAGACTCTATTATAGGTGCTAAGGATATAGGATAAATACAATAGACAAAATATCTGTCTTCATGAAGATTATATTCTCATTGGAAAGAGACAATAAATAGCATTTTAGCCAAGAAGGACACATGGCTTTAGAATAAGTCATAACCCTATAATGTTGCCTCCTATCAGAAATCTTCTTGGTCAAAACCACCTTGCACCAGGAATCCATTTAATCCATAATCTATAATTGACATTAAAATTGAACCATACAGCTAAAATTGAAGTGACTTTGTGCTGACTTTATTGTCCAACTTGGCAGTAGAACTGGCTGAAGCAAAAAATCAGAAGACTTTTTTTTTTTTTGGGACTTAAAATTCATATACATGCAACATACAGAGGCCAAAATAATCCCCCTTTTTCAGAACACAAGTTTATTGTGTAGACCAGCACTATGAATGAGTCAGTCACTCTCTGAAGGCTTCTGATCTGAGTTCTTTAGAAAGGCAATAAAGCCATTGTTACTTCCTGCAAAGTGCTACAGATAGGTGTGGGAGTTTCACTTCAGAGCATCTCATTTGATTCATAGGTAAAAGAGCAAAAAACCATGGTATTCTTACTCATTTTCATTACCCTCAGCCCCAATCAGTCAACACTTGGGAGATTCTTTAATAACGCAAGTGTGCCAGATTCAGTGCCAATGTGATCTAGTATTTTCATTTATATTTGGAGTCCATTGAAGAGTCATCCTGCATTGCTAGATTTCATTAAGAGATAAATGGAAGGGAATTTTGAGAAAAGATAATGTGTGTTGTAAATGAAAAGATATAATTCTTATCAAGTGTATTCTCATTTACCATTAGCAATCAAATGACCTGAGCTTTATGCTAAACTACACAAGCTAATAACTTACATTACCATTCAGATAAGCAGACATATAACAGCATGGTGCCAACTACAACTGTTCCTGCTAAAGAACAGAGTAAATACCAACATAAATAGAAGGCTTCTGTAACCTTATAACTAAGCTTGGTATCTTTAGAAATTCCATGGGTAATAGATAAAAGTCTAGAGATTCATGAATTTGAAAAAAAAAAAAAAAGCAATGGGGAAGAATTAACTTTGACAGTTAGTATAGAATACAAAATACCCTGGCAGTTGCTTTTGGATGATTTTGGAATGAGGTTAACTCTTGATAATTTTTTTTTTAAATCTCATGTATATCAAGGAGCAAATGCTGGTCTTTATTTTAGGTTATAGGGATAGGTTATTCCTTTTCATTTTCTTTTACTCACTAAAGTTTGGGTTTATTTTTTTTTGAAGATTTTATTTATTTTTTTAGAGAGAACACAAGCAGGGAAAGAAGCAGGCTCCCCACTGAGCAAGGAGCCCAATATGGGGTCAATCCCAGGACCCTGGAATCATGACCTGAGCCACAGGCAGACCCCTAATGGAGCCACTCAGGTGCTGGGTTATGGGTTTATGACAAAGGATATTAAAAGATACAAATTAGCAATCAGTAAAGCAGAGAGAAAGGTTTCAAACAAAGGAGCTTCTGTTCTTGCAGGTTTGGGGCTCAGCATGGTGGCACATACAAATGCTCTGACTCACCAGTCTGGAAGCTCTTCATTTTCAATGATTTTTGAGACACGTTACTACTTTCTAGTTCAAGGCACTCATCCCTTGTTTGGATGATTTCAACAGCATCTTAATGAATCCCTGGCTTTTTTTTTTTTTTTTTCCTGAGTCAAATCCCAACCACTTCTCTATAATGAAGCCCGAGAAACCTTTTTAAAAGATGTAAATCGTATCAGATCACTCCCTTCATAAAACCTGTCAGTGACTTTGTCATCAGATGGATCAAGAACCCCAATCTCCTTACTGTAACTGCCAAGTCCCTGAAAAAATCTGACCATTAACTACATTTCCATCCTCAACTCATTGTTCTTTTCCTCTCAGTTTATGCTGTTGTGTGTTGCAGTGGTACTGCATTTTCAAGCTGTATGGTGTTTCACTTTATACAAATGCAAAATTTATTCTGTTGGATATTTAATTTTCTTTCTATTTTTGGCAATAATGCATAATGCTGCACATATTCTTGCACTCAAGTGTGCATATTTATGCATTTTTGTTGAGTATATAGCCAGGAGTGAACATGCTATATTCAGCATTAGTAGCAAATACCACACGGTTTTGCAGTGTGGTTGTATAAACTGACACCCCAACCAAGAGCAAATCAGAGTAGTTTCACTCATATTCTCTCCAACATTAACTATTGTCTGTATTGAGGGTTTATAGTAGTACTTCATCATGGCTCCTCTCCCAAAAGGAATTTGTTGTTGTTGTTAATATTATTAGAGTATAATCATATTTAGCCTTTTTGTTTTTTTTTTGTGTGTGTGTGTGTGTTTTAAAAAATTTTTTTAGCCTTTCTGTTTTATTAGCTATATCCTTTGATAAATTTTAATTTTGTTTAAATCCATTTTATCATGTTTTTCTTCTGTGATTTGTGCTGTGTTCTGTCTAGGAAATCTTGGAGTAACTAAAAGTTTCAAAGTTACTCTTTTTTTTCTAAAAACTTTATAGTTTCAGCTTTTCAATTTAATTCTGCAATACATTTCAAGTTAATTTCCATAAATGGTGTGATATATGAATCAAATTCCCATTATTTTAATATAAATACTTGATTCAGTGCTATTTGCTTAAAGTTTTTCCTTATTTTCTTGAGTTATTTTTGAAAATCAGTTGACCATACATGTGGATCTATGTCTGAAATTCTATTCTGCTCTGTTGATCAACATATCAAACCACTGTTCATATCTCATGTCTTGATTACTATAGCTCTATAATATGTTTTAAAATCAGGTAATTTTGTTATTCTTTTTCAAAATTGTTTCAGCTAGTCTAAGCTCTCTACATTTGCATATATATTTTAGGATCAACTTATCAATATATAACTTCTCCACCCCCTCAAAAGCCAACCTTGCTGCAACTTTAATTATAATTGAATTGAATCAATAGATCAACTTGGAAGAATTAATGACTTTATAATATGAAAATCTTTTCATATTTCTCTCAATATTTTTGTAGTCTTTAGCTATAGAATACTTTATATGTATTTGAAACTTGATTCCTAGGTGCTTTATGTCTTTTCATATTAATTTTAAATGGTCTTGATCTTTAAAAATTTATCTATACAGTTACTTTTTTATATACCTTATATCCCAAAATCATGCTGACTTCAATTTACCCAGTTTAGTATAAATGTAGTAGTCTTGTTTAGGTTCCTTTGAGTTTTCTATATATATAAAATCATACCATATGCAAATAATGTACTTTTCCATTCCCAGTTGTTCTGCCTTTTATTTTTTTTCTTCCTGTTTTTTCATTTTTTCCTTATTACATTGATTTAGGCCTTTAGTGAATACTGAGCAGAAATGGCAAAATGGGAAATGTTGGCTTTGGTCTTGATTTTAGAGGGAAGACTTCCATATTTTATCATTAATTATAATTTTAAATGTAGGATTTATCACAGATGTCCTTTATCAGACTAAGGAAGTTTTCTTCTGTAGTTCCTATGAAATTTTTTTTTGTGTCATGAATGAATGTTGAATATTGTTAAATGTTTTCTTCTGAATGTATTCAATGGAACATCTGGTTTTCCTCCTTTGTTAATGCGGTAAATTACTTTCAAATTCTAAAATGAAATTAAAATAAATATTTATTAAGTGAGAATATTTTAGAATTTGAAAGTAAAGTAAGGTAATACATATATAGTTATAAATGTATATTTACAAATTAAATATAATTTATGAAAATTTTATTTCAAATGTTTGCATCTATGTTAATGAGTGAGATTTATCTATATTTTCTCTCCTTGTCAAGTTAGGTGCTTGCATTAGAGTTAAGATGGATTCAGAGAAAGACTTGTGAATTATTGCTGCTGCTTTTATATTCTGAAAATATTTCTTTAGGATTTAAGTTATTTTTTCCTTAAATGTTTGATAAAAATTCAACTATGATGCCATTTGGGGGACCTTGTCTGCCATGGATGGAAAGGGAAACTGTGCCCATTTTTTTTTAGATGCTTCCATTCAGGAGAGAGGCAAGATAGCAGAAGAGTAAGGGTCCTCGTTTCATCTGGTCCCCTTAATTTAGCTAGATAACTATCAAACCACCCTGAACACCAATTAATTCAACCTGAGGTATAAAAAAAGAATGGCTAGAACTCTAGAAATAGAAAAGTGACCACTTTTTGCAAGGTAGGAGTGCAGAGAAGAGAAACAAAAGGAATATATTGGAAGATAAATGGCAGGGAGAGGGAGCCTTTGTTAGCAGGCTGCAAGAAAAGGATACAGCCCTAGAGCTCAACATCAGGACCTGCAGAAATCTGCTCCTGTGAGAGACTTCCCTGCCTAAAAGGTGCTGATAGTGAAGTGGGGCAGAATTGCAAATGGGACAGTGGGGTCTCAATATGCCCAGAGGCACTGAAAGAACAGGGGTGCCTGAGCCAGAAGAATTCCCAAACATTGGAGCAGGGGAAATAGGTTTAGGTCAAATCCTGGGAGAAGCCTCAGTTTGTGCCATAAACCATGAAATGCCATGGGATCAGGTGACTGATCTCTGTGTTGGATCCCGGCAAAGGACTGGGATGCAGCAACCCTCCACCTTCCTCTGGGAGAGACAGAGCAGGGTGCACTCAACCTAGTGAATGCTCTCCATGTCAGGGCCTTGCAAGAGACAGAAAGGGGGCGACCTTGTGCTTCCTCCAGGCAGGACGGAGCCATGCAGGCACCAGCAGCAAAGGCTGTCCCTGCCTGAACCCTACAAATTGCACAAATCAGTGTCTCTCTGCCTGTGCCCAGAGAGGATCTGAGTGGGTGGGCATCATAGGGACCTGCAGAGTTTGGCACATTCAGCGATGTCTCAGCTCTGGTACTGGAGAGTGGGGTGCAGCCATTTTTATTTTCACTCTAAAGAGGCAAGGAAAGCCTCCAGGGAACAAAAGCCTCACTCACCAAACAGCTTACACTGAGCCTGGCCCCCTGGCAAGGGAAAATGCAACTCCACTCAGGCATGGACACCTGATAATCAGTGCAGCAGGTCTGCCACCCAGAAGACCAGCTGGAAGAACAGCCTTTCTGAATTGGATAAAATGACTAGAAGGAGGAATTCGCAACAAAAGAAAAAACCGGAGGTAATTTTCCTTGCCACAGATCTAATGGATATGGATTTAAGTAAAATGTCAGAGATGGTGTTCAGGATAACAATTATAAAGTTACTAGTTGGGCATGAAAAAAGCATTTAAGATTCCAGGGAATCTCTTAGTGCAGAAATGAGATCTAATCAGGCTGCAATTAAAAATATTCTAACTGAGGGATGCCTGGGTGGCTCAGTGGTTGAGCATCTGCCTTTGGCTCAGGTCATGATTCTAAGTCCTGGGATCAAGTCCTGTATCAGGCTCCCATCAGGCATAAAGTCCTGATTCTCCCTCTGCCTATGTCTGCCTATGTCTGCCTCCCTCTGTGTGTCTCTCATGAATAAATAAATAAAATCTTTAAAAAAATACTCTGAGATGCAGTCTAAACTGGATGCTCTAACAGCTATGGTAAATGAGTCAGAAGAGGAGATAAGTGACATAGAAGACAAGTTGATGGGAAGAAAGGAAGCTGAGAAAAACAACTAAGATTCCAAAAACAGAGGCTCTGAAAAATAAGTGATAGTTTGAAAAAAAAATAACATTGAATTATTAGAATTCTTGAGGGCACAGAGAGAGAGAGATAGAGGGGACCAGAAGGTATATTTATTTGAGCAAATCATAGCTGATAACTTCCCTAATCTGGGGAAGGAAACACCCATTCATATCTAAGAGGTAGAGACGACCTCTCCCAAAATCAATAAAACTAGATCAACACTCTGACATATAATAATGAAGCTTGCAAATTTTAGCAATAAAGAGAAAATCCTGAAAACAGCTCAAGACAAGAGATTTATAACATAGAGAGGGAGAAATATGAGATTAACAACAGATCTATCTGCAGAGACCTGGCAGGCCAGAAAGGGTTGGCATGATATATTCAGGGTCCTAAATGAGAAAAACATGCAGCTAAGAATACTTTATCCAGCAAGGCTCTCATTCAGAATGGAAGGAGAGTTAAAGAGCTTTCAGGACAGACAGAGACTGAAAGAATATGTGACACCTAGCCAGTTCTTCCAGAAATATTAGGTGGATCCTCTAAGAAAAGAGGGAGTCCAAGGAAACAGAGACAATCCACAGAAACAGGAACTGTACAGATAATACAATGGCACTAAAATCATATCTCCCAATAGTTACTCCTAATGTGAATGGGCTAAATGCTTGAATCATAAGACACAAGATATTGGATTGGATAGAAATGCAAGACCCATCCATATGCTGTCTACAAGAGACTCATTTTAAACCTAAAGATCCCTTCAGACTGAAAATAAAGGGGTGGAGAACCATTTACTATTCAAATGGTCCTCAAAAGAAAACTGGGATAGCAATCTTTATATCAGATAAATTAGATTTTAAGCCAAAAACTATAGTTTTTAAGCCAAAAACTATAGTAAGAGGTGAAGAGGGACACTACATCATACTTAAAGTGTCAATCCAATAGGAAGATCTAACAATTATAAATACTTATGCCCCTAATTTGGGAGCAGGCAATTATATCAATTAATGACCAAAGTAAAAAAACATAGATAATAATACAATAATAGTAGGAGACTTCAACACCCCACTCTCAGCAAAGGACAGATCATCTAAGCAGAAGATCAACAAAGAAACAAGGACTTTGAATGACACACTAGACCAGAGGGACTTCACAGATATATACAGAGCATTCTATCCTAATGCAACAGAATACACATTCTTCTCAACTGTGCATGGAACTTTCTCCAGAATAGACCACATACTGGGTCACAAATCAGGTCTCAACTGACACCAAAATATTGGGATTATTCCCTGCATATTTTCAGACCACAGTGTTTTGAAACCTGAACTCAATCAAAGGGCAAATTTGGAAGATACTCAAACACTAGGAGGTTAAAGAGAATCCTACAAAAGAATGAATGGGTCAACTATGAAATTAGAGAATAATTTTAAAAATTCATGCAAACTAATGAAGATAAAAGCACAACTGTTCAAAATCTTTGGAATATAGCAAAGGTGGTCCTAAGACAGAAGTATATTTTGATACAAGCCTCTCTCAAAAAATTAGGAAAATCTCAAATACACAGCTAACCTTACATCTAAAGGAGCTGGAGAAAGAACAGCAAATAAAGCCTAAAACAAGCAGGGGAAGGGAAATAATAAAAAGTAGAGCAGAACTCAATAAAATAGAAACCAGAAGAACAGTAGAACAGATCAACAAAACTAGGAGCTGGTTCTTTTAAAGAATTAATAACATAGAAAAACCCCTAGTCAGACTTATTAAAAAGAAAAAAAGACCCAGATTAATAAAATCATGAATGAAAGAGGAGAGATCACAACCAACACCAAGGGAGTACAAACTATTTTAAGAATGTGTTATGAGCAACTATATGCCAACAAATTAGGCAATCTGGGAAAAATTAATGCATTCTTAGAAACTTATCAACTACCAAAACTGAAATAGGAAAAAATTGAAAACCTCAATAACCAGCAAGGAAATTGAAGCAGTCATCAAAAACCTCCCAAGAAACAAAAGTCCAGGACCAGATGGCTTCAAAACCCCATGAAAAAGGAGAATTATAGACCAATATCACTGATGAGCATGGATGCAAAAAATCTCACCAAGATATTAGCCAATAGGATCCAACAGTATATTAAGAGGATTATTCACCACAAACAAGTGGGATTTATCCTTGGGATGCAAGGGTGGTTCAACATTCATGAAGGAATCAAGTTGATAGATCATATCAATAAAATAAAAGACAAGAACCATATAATCTTCTCAATATGCAGAGAAAGCATTCGACAAAATACAGCATCCGTTCATGATTAGAACTCTTCAAAAGTACAGGGACAGAGGAAACATTCCTCAATATCATAAAAGCGCTCTATGCAAAGCCCACAGTGAATATCATTCTCAATGGCAAAAAACTAAGAACTTTTCCCCTAAGGTCAGGAACATGACACAGATGCCCACTCTCACCACTGTTGTTCAACATAGTACTAGAAGTCCTAGACTCAGCCATCAGACAACAAAAAGAAATAAAAGGCAAAGGAGAAAAACTCTCACTCTTCATGATGACATGATACTGTATATGGAAAAACAAAAGACCACCCCAAAATTGCTAGAACTCATACAAGAATTTAGCAATGTGGGGCAGCCCGGGTGGCTCAGCTGTTTAGCGCCACCTTCAGCCCAGGACTTGATCCTGGGGACTCAGGATGGAGTCCCACGTCCAGTTCCCTGCATGGAGCCTGCTTCTCCCTCTGCCCGTGTCTCTGCCTCTCTCTCTCTCTTTCTCTCTCTGTCTCTGTCTCTCTCTCTCTCTCTGTGTATGTGTGTTTCTCATGAATAAATAAATAAAATCTTAAAGAATTTAGCAATGTGGCAGGATACAAAACCAATGCACAAAAATCAGTTGCATTTCTATACATTAACAATGAGACTGAAGAAAGAAATTAAGGAATTGATCCCATTTACGCTTGCAACAAAAACCATAAGATACTGAGGAATAAACCTAACCAAATAGGTAAATGATCTGTACTCTAAAAACTACAGAATAGGGACTCCTGGTGGTTCAGGGATTGAGCATCTGCCTTTGGCTAAGGGTGTGATCCCAGGGTTCTGGGATCAAGTCCTGTATCGGTCTCCCTGCAGGGATCCTGCTTCTCCCTCTGCCTGTGTCTCTGTCTCTCTCTCTGTCAATAAATGGTATTGAGAAAATTGGACAGCCACATGCAGAAGAATGACACTAGACCATTCTCTTACACCATACTCAAACACAAACTCAGAGTGAATGAAAGACCTAAATGTGAGACAGGAATCCACCAAAATCCTAGAGGAGAACACAAACAGTAACTTTTTTGACCTTGGTCACAGAAACTTCTTGCAATACATTTCTAAAGGCAAGGGGAAAAAAGCAAAAATGAACTCTTGGGACTTCATCAAGATCAAAAGCTTCTGCACAGTGAAGGAAGCAGTCAACAAAACTAAAAGGCAACCTACAGAATGGGAGAAGGTATTTGCAAATGTCTTATAAGATAAAGGGCTAGTATCCAAGATCTGTAAAGAATTTATCAAACCCAACACCCAAAAAACAAAGAATCCTGTCAATAATTGGGCAGAAAACATGAAGAGACATGTCTCCAAAGAAGACCTACACATGGCCAATAGGCACATGAAAAAATACTCTACATCGCTTATCATTAGGGAAATACGAATCAAAACCACAATAAGATATCACTTTATACCAGTTAAAATGACTGAAATTAACAAGGTAGGAAACAACAAATGTCGTCAAGGATGTAGAGAAACCCCAGTGTAAGAACCGTCTTACACTGTTGGTAAGAATGCAAGCTGGTACAGCCACTCTGGAAAGCAATTTGGAGGTTCTTCGAGAACTTAAAAAATATATGTTAGTAAATTGAACACCAATAAAAAAAAAATAAAAAAAAATAAAAAAAAAGAACTTAAAAATAGAGCTACCTTATGACCCAGCAATTGCACTACTGAGTATTTACCCCAAAGATACAGATGTAATGAAATGATAGGACACTTGGACCCCAATGTTCATAGCAGCAATGTTCACAATAGCCAAACTGTGGAAGGAGCCAAGATGTTCTTTGGCAGATGAATGGATAAAGAAGATGTGAGTATGTGTAAATATATATGTGTATATATATGTGTGTGTGTGTATATCTATATCTATCTATCTATCTATCTATCTACACATACACATACTCAGCCATCAGAAAGGTTAATACTTACCACTTACATTGACATGGATGGGACTAGAGGTATTATGCTAGGTGCGATCAGTCAATCAGAGAAAGACAATTATCATATGGTTCTACTCATATGTGGGATATAAGAAATAGTGCAAGGGACCATAAGGGAAAGAGGGGAAAAAGAGTGGGGAAAAATCAGACAGAAAGATAAGCCATGGGAGACTCTTAACTCTGGGAAACAAACTAAGGGTTGCTGAATGGGAGGTGGTTGGGGGATGGGCTAACTGGGTGAAGGGCATTAAGGAGAACACGTGATGTGGTGAGCACAGGTATTACACTGTGTGTTGGCAAATTGAATTTAAGTAAAAATATAAAAATAAAAACACAATGATGTTTTTAAAAAGCTTCTGTTCAAAGGAAGATTTTTGTCTCCTTATTTGCAAACTGCCAGTTCATAGTGCTCCTTCACAGTGGGCATGGTTCCCTAGACTTTCCTGGCATCATCAACCTTGAGTAAATTTTTCACTAGTTCTAACTTGAAAATATGTATTTTTTACTTCTTTTGTTTGCATCCTGATTCATTTTACTATTTCCTGTATTTTTTTTCAAGTTCTCTCTCTTTTCCAAGTATATTAGTGTCTCTTAGAAGATCACAGGACATGCCTTCTAAGTTTCTATAACCTGGCACTCAACACAGTACCATACACCTACAGATTTCTCCAATGATGGCTGTTGGTGAGTTTGATAGTGAGGGTAATTATAACCAGTGCAACCCAAATAATCAGTTTATGGCTCAAACGCAGAGACAATTCTTATTTTTTCTGGTCACCAACTTTAGTTCACAAATATCTTAATTAAGTATACTCTCTTGCTCTCTGAGGCCTTACTCCTAAGCCCACAAATTATTCAAAGCCCTTGGGGAGTTTGTTAGGAATAAGGGATTAGTTCTGAGTTCTAGTGCCACAGAGAGACAAAAATGAAGAAACTTGGTTTGTTTAATTGCATAGTAGCTTTGGTATTAATTAAGAACAACACCATATGATCAGAGGGACACATCTCCACACCCCTCATAGTCCTTGATGATTTGCACCCCCCCCAACACACCTACACCAAATGCATGCCTCATACTGAACTTCAAAGTTAGGGCTCACATGCTCAGCATTTGTTCCTCATGAGTTAATGAATATCATTGATACTTAAAATGGCTGTTAACATTAAGAAAAGAGACAGTCAGAAATATGCAATTTCCATGCAAACTGGTGCAGCCACTCTGGAGAAGTATAGAGGTTCCTCAAAAAGATAAAAATAGAACTATCTTATTATCCAGCAATAACACTACTAAGTATTTACACAAAGGATACAGAAATACAAATCCAAATGAGTATATGCACCCCAATGTTCATAGCAACATTATCAAAAATAACCAAACTATGGAGAGAACCCAAATGTCCATCAATTGATGAATGGATAAGAAGATGTAATATACATGAACAATGGAATATTACTCAGCCATCAAAAAGAATGAAAGCTTGCCATTTGCAATGATGTAGATGGAATCTGGAGTATTATGCTAAGTGAAATAAGTCAGTCAGAGAAGACAAATATCATCAAAGCTCATATATGGAATATAGGAAAGAAAACAGATGAGAAGGAGGGGAAAAAAGGAGATAGGGAAACAAATCATAAGGGACTCTTAACAACAGAGAACAAACTGAGGGTTGATGGAAGGAGGTGAGTGGGGGTTGGCTAGATGGGGTGATGGATATTAAAGAGGACATTTGTTGTGATGTGCACCAGATGTTGCATGTAAGTGATGAATCACTGAATTCTACTTGAGAAACCAATATTGCACTGTATATTAACTAAAATTTAAATTAAAGAAATATGTGATTTCTGATGAAGAAAACACAACCTTTGCAGGAAATGAATAAATTAAATAAGCAAATTACATCGAGTCTTTATGTTCACTACCAATTTAACAGAAGTACTGATGATAGAGGAAAGGAAAGCCTTAAAGACAAAATGATATCAAAACAATACGGGAATGGACTTGCCAAATTCAGACTCTTGTAAGTTCCTTTTTTTAAAATAATGCAAAAAAAAAATGCAAAAAAAAACAACAACAAAACAAACAAACAAAAAATAATGCATTTATTTATTTTCAGAAATGAACATGGCAGCCAAGTTTTTACACCAGACTAAGATTTAGGATTACCTACTTTAAAAAGCCCAAATGACCATTGGAAAAGATAATGAACAGGATTAAAAACCTGAATGGTAAAGCCCCTGGCAGCATGTCTTTATAGTGTTTCTGTTGTATATGTATATGCCCCTAGAGAATGATGTCAAATTTTTTTTCCCACTTTTTTTATTTTTTTAATATAAATTTATTTTTATTGGTGTTCAATTTGCCAACATATAGAATAACACCCAGTGCTCATCCCATCAAGTGCCCCCCTCAGTGCCCATCACCCATTCACCCCCACCCCTTGCCCACCTCCCCTTCCACCACCCCCCAGTTCGCTTCCCAGAGTTACGAGACTCTTGGAAGTTCTAAAGGAGAGATAATCAACTTTCTTCAAGAAATAAATTGTAAAGGATAAAAGGAGATGGAGAAAAACTGATAAATTAAAATAAATTTAATAGCTGTCTCAACGAATCACAGTAGGAGGCCTCGTCTGGATTCCCTTTGTAACAAAGAGTTTATTTTCTATACAACATTTATGAGACACATTAGAAATCTTAAAATTGATGTTTAATATTAATGTTTTATGAGTTAAGGAACTTTGTTATTAAATTTTTATAGGTGATCATTTGATGGCTATTCTATTTCTAGAGTCCCTGTCTTTTAGAGATATATACTAAAACATTTCAGAATAAAATCTTATAATGTCTGGACTTGTTGCAAAATAGTATGGGTGCAAGGAATTTGAGTAGGGGGTCGATGAAACAATATCGTCTTTGAACTGTTAATTTTGGAAGCTGGATGAAAATCATTATACCATTATGTCAAATTTTGTGTGTTTAAAATGGCTAGTAAATATTGGATATTGAAAATACTTCTTTTGGGGCCACCTGGGTGACTTAGTTGGTGAAGCATCTGTCTTGATTTCAGTTTCAGTCATGATCTCAGGGTTGTGAGATTGAGCCCTACATCATGCTCCATACTGGGCATGGAACCTGCTTAAGTTTCTTTCTCTCCTTCTCCTCTACCCCCCACCCCCATTCACAGCCTGTCTCTCTCCCTCTAAAAGAAAGAAAGAAAATACTGTTTTTCATAATAAAGAGTTTAAAAGTCTACAATAACAGCAGTAATTTGGAAATTCTTAGGCTTTAGTTCTCATACAAAACTTGACTCAAGGCAGGACACCCCACCAATGTTATGCCACATATGAACAAAGCAGATTATATTTTGTGGTTGTCAGATTCTTTTCAAAACTCAAAAAACTGTATAATAAGATTGAAATACAGTGGTGTTACACTTAGAACAACTGAGTTTTAAAAGCTTCAAAGGAAATATTAATAACAGTGTTAAGAAATTCTATATACCATATGCTAATGAAGTTTTTATGAGTTTTCTAGGGTGGCATGTCAGTCAAAATTTATTAATGTGAATGAAGACTATAATTTTTGCCAGGTATGCACAAATATCTTACATATTAAGGAGAA
Organism: Canis lupus familiaris; assembly: GCF_011100685.1. Classification (NCBI taxonomy): domain Eukaryota; kingdom Metazoa; phylum Chordata; class Mammalia; order Carnivora; family Canidae; genus Canis; species Canis lupus. Next base: position 45,312,775 of record NC_049237.1, on the reverse strand, counting down.
AGGGGCAATAAAATGATATTTAAACAATGCAGAAAAGCTTTAAAATTTATTGTATAATGGGTACAAAAGGTTAGGATCCAAAATATATTTCCAGATTTGGGAGACATGCTGAGTTAATATATTATACTTTAATCAATTCTATATATTACTCTAAGAGATCAAAGAAAGGAGATAGATAGATGATAGATTAAAAAAAGAATATTCTTTATTTTTTTATTGTCGATGATATTTTAGGAAAATTTATAATATTAATAGATACTGATATATGATCAAGCTAATGTTATCTAAAAATAATTATGAAAACAAAACAAAACAAAAAAATAAATAAAAAATAAAAATAAAAATAATTATGAAAAATTTTCACTTGGATTTGGCATTTATTTAGTTATGTGTTTCAGCAGGCTGGGAAACTGGAAACTTGTGTAATTGTTGGCGTTAGTCTTGAAATCTGTAAGATGGCCTGGTAGATTAGAAACTGAGGCAGACTTTCTATGTCAGTTTTGCAAATCCGTTCTCCACAACATTATTCAGGTTTCAGTTTTTATTCTTCAGGTTTCAACTTATTGGAAGAGAGCCACCCATATTATTGAGGATAGTCTATTTTACTTACAGCCCACAGATTGTAAATGTTAGTCATATTTACAAAATACCATTACAGCAACATCTAGACAGTTCTTTGACCAAATAACTGGGCACCATAGCTTACCTAAGTTGACACATAAAATGAACCATCACAAGCATATTCTCTCAACTGTAAGGTTATTGATTGAAGGAGACATTTGGGATCAAAAGTTACTTGTGTTATGTAATTGAAATTGAATAACAAATATGTTTTAGATTTTTAGCCAAAGGAATCATATTGAGGTTATGCTACAGAAATGTTTATTATGAATAATTATTTATTGAGTGCCTATTAAATGCCAGAGACTTTGTTAAATACTAGGTATATAGCAGTGATCAAATTAGCTGTTGGTTTGAGGAGTGTGTAAAGGATGACTTAATCTGTTTGCAGTGGCTGGGTCAGGAGTGGGGGATTGGAGGCCTTTGGTTATGTGACATTTAAATTAAGTCTTGGGCAGCCCTTGTGGCTCAGTGGTTTAGCGCCGTCTTTGGCCCAGGGCGTGATCCTGGAGACCCGGGATCAAGTCCCACTTCAGGCTCCCAGCATGGAGCCTGCTTCTCCCTCTGCCTGTGCCTCTGCCTCTCTCTCTCTCTTTCTCTCTCTCTGTCTCTCTTGATTAAATAAATAAATCTTTTAATTAATTAATTAAGTCTTGAATGGACAACACTTTGCCAGGTAAAGATGGGGATGGATAAAAACATTCAAGGCAGAAGAAAGAAGGTAGGCAAATCCTGATAGTAAGTAAAATCATGGCATGCTTAACGAACTGATAAAAGCTCATGGCTTTCATACATAAAGCAAGGAGAAGGGAGGAAATTCAAGCTTGAGGGATAAACTGGGGCCAGATTATTATAAAGGAAAGAAGGTTTTTAAAATTGTTATCTTAAGCACAGGAAAAAATATATTTAATAACTTATCCTATTTTCTATTATGTCAGAAGATAAGACAATATAATAGAGGGAAGATGAATATTCACCTGCTTTGGCTTCATTATTTAAATACAAAACATTTGATCAAATAAATAAAAAAGTGTTACTTGGTCTTTAACAGAGTACAGATCCATTAAAATATAACTTAAGTCAAAAGAAACAGATCAATGTCTAATATGTTTCTAGTTAAAATATAACTATTATAAAATATAACATATTATATTATTCTTGATCACTTCAAAAACAGTTAAGTTGTATACTTTGTTTTATGACCTAAAATTATGTGGTTGGCTATACAAATTAAAAATAACTAGTGGAGCAAGAACAGAAGTTCTAATATATATGATGTTATATATGAACTTAGTGGTAACCACAAATCAAAAACCTATAGGAGATACTCAAAAAATAGAGAGTAAATAATCCAACCATATCACTAAGGAGTTTCATCAAACCATAAAGGAAGGAAGCAAGATAAGAAAGGAACAGAGAGAAACTTTGAAAACAATCATAACACAAGTAACAAATGGCAATAAGTATATACCTATCAATAATTACTTTAAATGTAAATGGATAAAATGATTCAATCAAAAGACATGGGGTGACTGAATAGAAAGAAAAGTAAAAATCATCCATGTGCTGCCGACAAGAAACTCATTTTAGACCTAAAGACACATGCAGATTGAAAGTAAAGGGATGGAAAATCATTAACCATGCAAATGGAATCAGAAAGGAAGCTGGGGTAGCAGTACTTATATCAAACAAAATAGACTTTAAAACAAAGACTGTGTGTAAAAAAAGCCAAAATAGGACACAACATAATGATAAGGGGAACAATCCAACAAGAGGATGTAAAAATTGTAGATATTATGCATCCCACATAGGAGCACCTAAATACATAGAGCAACTGTTAACGGGCATAAAGGAAGAAATTGACAGTAATACAATAAAAGTAGGAAACTTGAGCACCTCACTTATATCAGTGATAGATCATCCAGACAGAAGGAAACACTGGCTTTGAATAACATCATGGTCCAGATAAACAGCAGACATATTCGAACATTTCATCCAAAAATTGAAGATTACACATCTTTTCAAGTGCACATGGAAAATTCTCCAGAATAGATCACATGTTTGACCACAGAACAAGTCTCTTAATTAAAACAGGTTGAAATCATATATGCATCTCTCTCTCTCTCTCTGTCTCTCTCTTTCACTCTTTATCACAATGGTATGAAACTAGAAATCAACCACAACAAAAAAATCTGGAAAGAACACAAATACATGGAAGCTAAAAAACATGCTAGTGAACAACAAACAAGTAAACGAACAAATCAAAGAAGAAATTTTAAAAGTACATAGACATGAAAATGAAGACACAATAGTCCAAAATCTTTGGAGTACTATTCTAAGAGGGAAGTTTATAGCAATACAGCAATACCTCAAGAGACAAGAAAAATTTCAAACAATCTAAACTTACACCTAAAGGAGGTAGAGAAAGAAGAACAAAGACCAAAGCTGGTAGAAGGAAGGAAATAATAAATATTAAAGCCAAAATAAATGAAATAGTAAAAAATAGAACAGATATGAAACCAGCTGGTTCTTTCAAAAGATAAACAAACCTGACAAACCTTTGGTCAGACTCATCAAGAAAAAAGACTCAAATAAAATGAGAAAAGGAGAAATAACAACTGAACAGAGAAATACAAATTATAAGAGAATATTGTGAAAAATTATATGCCAACAAATTGCACTACATGGAAGAAATAGGATAAATTCCTAGAAACACACATGCTCCCAAAATCAAATCAGAAAATTTAAACATAGGTATTACTAGAAATTAAATTAATCAATAATTTTTAAAATCTCCCAACAAATAAAAGTCTAGGTCTTGATGGCTTCACAGGTGAACTCTACCAAACATTTAAAGATTTAATGTATATTCTTTTCAAACTATCCCAAAAAATTAGAAGAGGAAGGAATGTTTTTAAATTCATTCTTTCAAGGCTAGTATTACCCTGATACCAAAACTAAATAAAGACACTATTAAAAAAAAAAGGTACAAGCCAATATCTTTGAACATAGATGCAAAAATACTCAAAAATTAGAAAAAATCCAATAATATGTTGAAAAATTCACAATCAAGTAGAATTTATTTCAGGGATGCAAGGGTGACTAAATATTCATAAATCAGTCAACATAATACATCACATTAAAAAGAGAAAGAATAAAAACCATTTGATCTCAACAGATGCAGTAAAAGCATTTGACAAAGTACACTGCCCATTTATGATAAATATTCTCAACAAACTAGGTCTGGAAAGGACATACCTCAATGTAACAAAGATCATATACTAAAATCCACAGCTAATATCATACTCAATGGTGAAAAACTGAGAGCTTTTCCCCCCAAAGTCAGGAACAAGGCAAGGATGTGTTCACTCTCACCACTTTTATTGAGCATAGGACTAGAAGTCCCAACCATAGAAACCAGACAAGAAAAAGAAATAAAATGTAGCCAAATTGGTAAGGAAGATGCAAAACTGTTAGTATTTGTAGATGAAGTGATACTGTATAGATAGAATACCTTAAAGATTGCACAAAAAACTACAGAACTGATAAATGAATTCAGTAAAGTTACAGGATACAAAATCAGTATACAGAAATCCACTGCATTTCTCTACATTAATGAAGTAGAGAGAAATTAAGAAAGCATTTACAATTGCACCAGAAATTATAAAATACATAGGAATAAATTTAACCAAGGAGATTAAAGACCTGTTCTCTGAAAACTATAAAACATTAATTAAAAACAGACTGAAGATGATACAAACAAATGGAAGATGTTCCATGTTCATTAAAAAAAAAAAAAGAGTTCTTTCTTAAGAGGCCTAGAGTTTTGCTTATCCTTTCAAAGAACAAGCTCCTGATTTCATTGTCCTTTTCTATTACTTTTTTGCCTTAATTTCATTTATTCGAGCTCCATATTATTTCATTCTACCAGTTGTAGGTTTTGTTTTTCCTTTTCCTAGGTTCGGTTGTTCATTGAGATTTTTCTTGCTTCTGGAGATATGCCGTTATTACTATAAACTTCCCTCTTAGACCTGCTTTTGCTGAATCCCAAAGGTTTTGGCATTATGTTCTCATTTTCACATGTTTCCATGCGCTTTATAATTTCTTCTTTGATATCTTCGTTTACCCATTGGCTCTTTACTAACATGCTATTTAACCTCCACATATTTTTGTTCTTTCTAGATGTTTTGTTGTGACTGATTTCTTGTTTCATGCTTGTGGTTGGAAAGATGATTAATATGATTTCAATATTCTTAAATTTATTGAGACTTGTCTTTTGACTTAATACGTGATCTATTCTGGAGAATGTTCCTCGTGCACTTGAAAAGAATGTGTATTCTGCTTGTTTGGGGTGGAATTTTCTGTATATATTTGTTATGTCCATATATTTGTGATTTGGTGTAATGTGTCACCGAAACCCACTGTTTTTTTACTGATTTTTCTGTCTTACCTATCCATTGATGTAAGTGGGATGTTAAAGTCCCCTATGGTCATTGTATGACTGTCAAATTTATAAATGTTTATCAATCTTTGCTCTATTTGTTTTGTGCTGCTATGTTGGATGCATAGATATATACAATTGTCATATATTCTTGTAGAATTCATCCATTTATCATTATGTAGCTTCTTTGTCTCTTGCTGCAGTCTTTGTTTGAAAGTCTACTTTGTCTAAATATTGCTATGCTGCTTTTTTTGCTTCACTTCCATGGAATATCTTTTTTGATCCCTTCACTTTACTTTGTACCTTTTGATACGAAGTGAGTCTCTTGTAGTCAGCATATAGATGGGTCTTGTTTTTTGTTCATTCAATTATCCTATAACTTTTGATTGCAGCATTTAGTCTCGTTATATTTATTGATTTATTTTTAATTTTTTATTTGAGTAGGATTAACATACAATGGTACATTAGTTTCAGTTGTAAAACATAGTGGTTCAACCTCTATGTACACCATGCCCTGCTCACTACAAGCAAGTGTAATTACCATCTGTCACTGTACAAAGCTATTACAATACCATTGTATTATATTGCCTATATTTCCTATGCTGTGCCTTTTATTCCTGTGACTTACTCATTCCATAACTGGAGGCCTGTATCTTCAACCATTTGCCCATTCTCATACCTCTTCTCCTCAAGCAAACAGTTAGTTAACTGCATTTACACGTCTGATTCTGTTTTTTTGCTTATTCATTTCTTCTGTTTTTTAGGTTCCACATTTGAATAAAATCATCATATTTGTATTTCTCAGTCTGATTTGATTTACTTAGCATTATACACTCTGGGTTTGTCCACATTGTCTTAAATGGCACGATTTCATCATTTAAAATTTTTTATTTAAATACTAGTTAATGTATAGTGTAGTCTTAGTTTTGGATATACAACATAGTGATTCAACAGTTCCATACAACACCTGGTGCTCATCACAACAAATGCACCCCTTAATCCCCACCCCACCCCCCAATCCCCTCCCCTCTGGTAACCATCAGTTTTTCCCTACAGTTAAAAATTTGTTCCTCAGTTTGCCTCTCTTTCTCTTTTTTCCCCCATTGCTAATTTTTTTGTTTCTTAAATTTCACATATGAGTGAAATCATGTGGTATTTGTCTTTCTCTGACTTTTTTTCACTTAGCATAATACTCTCTAGATCCATCCATGTTGTTGCAAATGACAAGATTTCCTTCTTTTTGTGGCTGAGTAATATTCCATTGTATATTCATACTTCTTCTTTATCTGTTCATCAATAGATGGACACTTGGGCTGTTTCCATACTTTGGCTATTGTAGATAATGCTGCTATAAATATCAGGGTGATGTATCCCTTTGAATTAGTATTTTTGTATTCTTTGGATAAATATCTAGCAGTGCAATTGCTGGCTCTTGGGGAAGTCCTATTTTGAACTTTTTGAGGAACCTTCGTATTCTTTTCCAGCATGGGTATATGGGCTTGCATTCCCACCAATAGTATATGTCTTCCTTTTTCTCCCCATTGTTGCCAACACCTGTTTTTTCCTTTTATTGTTGATTTTAGCCATTCTAAGAGGTGTGAGGTGATATATCATCGTAGTTCCCATTTGAATTTCCTTGATGATCAGTAATAGTAAATATCTTTTCATGTGTCTGTTGGTCAGCTGTATATCTTCTTGGAAAAATGTCTATTCAGTTCCTCTGTTTATTTTTTTAATTGAATTTTTTTGTCTTCTTTTTTTGGTGTTGAGTGGTATAAGTTATTTTTATATTTTATGTATTAACCCCTTATCATATAGACCATTTGCAAATATCTTCTCCCATTCAGTAGATTGTCTTGATGATTTCCTTCACAGTACAAAAGCTTTTTATTTTGATGTAGTGCCAGTAGTATAGTTTTGCTTTTGTTTCCCTTGTCTCTAGAGAATATCTAGAAAAATGTTGTTGCTGTGGTCAATGTCAGAGAGATTACTGCCTGTATTCATTACCAGATTATTATGGTTTTAGGTCTCACATTTAGGTCTTTAATCTATTTTGAGGCTTTTTGTGTATGATGTAAGGTTGTCCGGTTTCATACTTTAGCAATTAGCTGTCTAGTTTTCCCAGCACAATTTATCGAAGAGATTGTCTTTTCTCCATTGAACATTCTTGCCTCCTTTGTCATAGATTAATTTACCATATAAGTATGGGTTTAGTTCTGGGCTTTCTATTATGTTGCATTGATCTATGTGTTTATTTTATACTGTTTTGATTAGTTATAGCTTTGTGTGATATATCTTAAAATTTAGAATTGTGATACCTTCGGGTTTATTGTACATTCTCAAGATTTTTTTTTGGTTATTCAGGGTCTTTTGTGTGTACTATTAGTTTGGTGCAATTGTAATTGGTATCATTTTCCTAATTTCTTTCTACTACTTTGTTATCAGAGTATGAAAATGCTACTTATCTCCATATATTAATTTTGAATCCTGCAATTTTACTGAATTCATTTATTCAAGTAGGTTTTTGGTGGAGTCTTTAGGATTTTGATGTATATATTATGTCATCTGCAAATAGTAACAATTTAATTTCTCTTTACTAATATAGATGCATTTCTTTTTCCTATGTGATTGCTATGGCTAGGATTTTCAGTACTATGTCAAGTAAAAGTCATGGGAATAGACATCTTTGTCTTGTTTTTGATCTTTGGCAGAAAGCTCTCAGTTTTTCACTATTCAGTATGATGTTACCTGTGGATTTTTCAAATATGGCTATTATTATGTTGACATATGTTCTCTCTAAACCCACTTTGTTGAGAGTTTTTATCATGGATAGATTAAATTTGTCAAATGTTTCAGTTATGGTCCTTTAATTTGAACCCATTCTTTATTCCTCTCCTCCTCACATTTGAGGTATATGATGTCATATTTTATGTCCTTTTATTTTGTGAGTTCCTTGACTGATTTTTTACAGAAGTATTCATTTTTACTGCTTTTGTGTTTCGACCTTTATATCGTCACATTGCATCTCTCCTTTGCCCTCAGAGAGTTCCATTTAATATTTCTTACATGGTTAGTTTAGTGGTCATGAACTTCTTTAGTTTTTGTTTGTCTGGAAAACTCTTCTCTCCTATTCTGAATGATAGCCTTGCTGGAAAGAATATTCTTGGCTGCAGATTTTTACCATTCAGCACTTGGAATATATCATGCCACACTCTTCTAGCTTGCAAAGTGTCTGCTGAAAAATCAGCTGATAGTTTTAGGGCATTTTTGTTTGTATGTAACTGTTTCCTTTTCTCTTGTTGCTTTTAAAATTATTATTAATTGTTGCCATTTTAATTATTATGTATGTTGGTGTAGACCTCCTTGGAGCCATCTGGTTAGGGGCTCTCTATGCCTCCTAGACCTCGATGTCTGTTTCCTTCTCCAGATTAGAGATGTCTTCAACTATTAGTACTTCAAAGAAGTGTTTCATCCCTTTTTCTCTTCTTCTTCTGGGATCCCTATCATGGGTAGGTTATTACACTTGAATATGTCAGAGTTCCTTTAACTTATTTTTATTTTTTATTTTTTCCTTTTTGGTATTCAGCCTAGTGGCTTTCCATTACCTCATCTTCCAGATCACTGATCCAATCTTCTACCTCTCCTAATCTGATTCCTTCTAGTGTATTTTTCATTTTGGTTATTGACTATTTCTTCTCTGACCCATTTTTTAAATATTTGCCATCTGTTTGCTAAAGTTCTCACTAATATCTGCCTCTTCTCAAGTCCAGGGAGTGTCTTTATGACCATTACTTTGAATTCTTTATCAGGAATATTGTTTATCTCCATTTCATTTAGCTATTTTACTGTAATTTCTCTTGTTCTTTCATTTGGGGCATGTTTCTTCTATTTCTTCATATTTTCTAATTATGTGTTTGCTTCTCTATGTTAAGAAGGTCAGCTATGTCTCCTCATCTTGAAAGCAGTGACCTTATGTAGAAGGGGTCCTGTGGTGCCCTCTCACACGATTCCCCACCTCCATCACCAGAATCAGACTCTAAGGGTATTCTGTGTGGGCTGCATGTACCTTCTATTTTGGCTCAACTATGATATCCTTCAGCCCAGCTGGCTACAATCTCCCACTTTTCCTGTTGTGGTTGCATGGAGCAGTATTTCCTCTCATGATGTTGGGAAGTCAAGCTGTGGCTGTCATGGGTTTATTGGTGGGCAAGTCCAGTACTTAGTCTAGTTGTCTTGTAGTTAGCCTCTCTGTCACAAATGCAGGTGCATCAAAGGGCAGAGCTTGCTCCCAGTGCATATCACTAAACAGCCTGACTCTAGGTATTACAGGCATACTGATATGTACAGTTATCTGCCTTCCTCCCCAGGATAGGAGTTACTTTGGAGTGGTGCTGATCCTACTTGGGCTGCCTGCTGGGCGTGGTGAGAAGAAACCCCTTGGGAAGAATGCATGCTGTAGCAGATGAGTTGAATAGGGTAGGTCCACAGGGGGAAGCTAGGGCTGGGTATATAGTGTGAGCAAGGTAGATGGTGTGTTAGTGTTGGTTCCTGCAAATTTCAGCCTCTCTATGCTGAAAGAGGAGAAAAGAAATGGTGCCCACCAGCACTTTTGTTCCCAGAACAATCTCCTGAAGATTCCCTGTTCTTCTAGCACATGTTCTGAGATTATTCAGTAAATCTCATGTATACCTCTGGCACTTTTCAAACTACTGCTTCTGTGCTATGTCTCTGGCCAAGTTATTTAGTATAATGGCTCTTTAAGGACAGGGATTCAGTTTTCTATTGCCTTTGCCTCTCCTGGAGTTAATCCTACTGATTTTTAAAGGTCTCGGTGTTAAGCCCTCCTGGTTTTTAAAGCCAGACATTATGAGGATTTATCTTCCCATTGTGGGTACCCAGTGTCTGTAATGCCTGGAGTGAAATCTGATCCTCTTGCTTCTCTATGCCTGTAATATCCCTCCCAGTTGTGGTTAGTCCAGGTAAAGTCTTGGTTACCAACAGTGTCTCAGCTCCTCCTACCCTTTTTAATGTGGCCTTCTCTCTATGATGAGTTTTGAGGCCTTTTCTGCCAGTCTTCAGGTTATTTAAAGTTAGTTATATAGATGTAGCTTTTATCTTGGTGTGTCAATGCAGTGGGATGAATTCAGGATCTTCCTACTCTGCCATCTTCCGCCCAAACTCCCCCATTTTAAAAATGCATGTGGCATGAGAGAGTATTTTCTTTTTTTTTTTCTTTTTTTTTTCTTTTTTTTTTTCTTTTTTTTTTTCTTTTTTTTTTTTTGAGAGAGTATTTTCAAAGTAGGTATTTGTGTTAGTATGATATAATTTGAATGTTGAAGGTAATGTATGTCATCTACAGTAATTCTTATATCTGCTCTCTTAAAATTGAATAAATTATTATAAGTTGTTTCAAAATCTTTCAAATAGAACCTTAGGTGTATTTTTAGATCATTTGTCAAAAATACAAAAATACATCTGATTTCTAATTGCCTGGAAGGACAATTGATAAACATGAAGGAAAATTGAAAGTTTTCTGGAAACAGTTCAACAAACACCTTTTCTTAATTATTGGATAGAATTGAAAAATGAATATCAGAATTTTGTTTATCTCTTCCTGTTAAAACTCTTTGTAAAGTGTCTCTCTCAGCTATGAAAACCATTTAAATTAATGATGCTTTCATTAAATAAGCTGAACTGAGGTTTGATGCTTTAAATTGCTGTGCACAGAATATTAAGGCAAGATTTTTTAAAATAAGGAGACATTTTCTATCATATTTTGCTTCTCTAAATTACTAATATTTTTTTATGAAAGAGAAAAGTGCTGTCATTACATAACTATGTTTAAATTTCACCTTTGTATCACAATTTAAAAGTTTTTATTTTTTTGTATGTTTTATATAGGTATGTTATGGATTAATATTGCAAAAATTTTACAAGTAGGGCAGCCTGGGTGGCTCAGTAGTTTAGCACCACTCAAAATCTCATTATTTCCAGAAAATATTGGGCATAGTGTAGTCTATTTTTAAAAACTATCCTTTAATTTGAAGTTATAGAACATGCTATGGAGTTTAAATTATTCTAAAATTCAGGAAGATATTTTAAATCTAACATTTGTCTTTTAAGATGTGTGTTGCTGGGGCAGCCCGGGTGGCTCAGAGATTTAGGGCCACCTTCAGCCCAGGGTGTGACCCTGGAGACCCAGAATTGAGTCCCACCTCAGGCTCCCTACCTGGAGCCTGCTTCTCCCTCTGCCTGTGTCTCTGCCCCCCCCCCCATAAATAAATAAATAAATAAATAAATAAATAAATAAATAAAATATTAAAAAAATTTTTACAAGTATATGAATAAGAATATTAAAAGAATAGGCACAAAGCCCTTGCTATAAATGTGCACAATCAAAAATCTTTGAACACTGGTGTTGACAAGGTTTTCTTCATAGGAGAAATTCAGGGTTTTTTAAAAAGTGTTAATGAATTAAGATAAATATTTAAATCTGAATTAAATGAAACTAGTGAGAAATAAGGCAGATGTGAAAAGCCTTAATTGAAGTTAAAAAAAATATTTTTGCAAAAAAAACGATTAGACCCCTATTTTGCCTGTCTTGAAACATTGGACACTGGTCATTCTTCTGACCAACTCTCTGCAACTATCTCTCTGCCCACTTCTTGCTCCTTCTTCAACTATCCCCCCAACATGCTCTCCCTTCTCAGCCTATGTATTAGTCAGGGTTCTCCAGAGAAAGGGAACCAATATATGCCTGACATATATTGGGTGATCAATAAACATTTAAATAAATGGCATACTTTGTTTACACATGCATTCCTTACACAGGTGTTTTGTAACTTTCACTCTGTTCTTTTATTTTCCAATTTTTATTTCCCTGAATCAAACTTCTTACAGCACTTCCAAGATATTATCTATAAAAAAGTTTGTCCCTATGACAATTATGTAATGATGCAACACTGCACATGTCTAAACAGCTCACGTTGCTAAAAAATACAATCTCCTTAAGAGCTGTTTTCTGTAGCTGATTTGATCTGTATCTCTCAAGAATATGCTTTCACTTACTTAAATTGAATGGTTATCCCAGACAGATGGTCTTTACCAATAACAGGAACTAAGTTATTGTAAACAAAATCTAATTGCAAAGATAATTTTCTCTTTTATTTTATATATTTTTTATCCATTTTTCATAACTCTAGTGTATAATAATATGATTTAAGCATGTTATTTGATTGCTTGAGATTTAAGGTAAAGAAGAAAACATTTTGTGATCTCCATTTTGATTATTAGTTATTAGAAATATAGTTTAGATTATTTGTTATAAATTGCCAATTTAATAATCTCTTTTCTCCTCGATTTTTCTATTTATGTGGTATAATACGTTTCTCAAATTCAAATCTGTTACTACCCTCACTTAAATCCTTCCTTGCATTGCCTTCAGACTAATATTCAAATTCTTTAACACAACCTCACTATCTTCCCATCCAGGTCTCTATTTCTAGGTGATTATTCCCCTGACCCTGGTCATGATTGCATCATTACTCAGATGCAATCAGTGCAAGTGGTTACTTACACTTTCCAATATATTTTTCATGCCTCTCTACCTTTACATGTGTTCCCTTTACATCATATATGATACACCCACACCACTACTGCCCTCTTCCCCACACTGTTGTTTCTATGCTCATCCCCTACCCCCCTCCCACTACCCTTTTCCCAACTTAAAACCTAATGATTCTTATAAAATCACCTTAAGGATAACCTCTTTCTGAAAGCCTTGTCTCTTTTTTCATTGTCAGTGTAACCTAGAAATAGGTATACATGATAACTACTGAAAATGGTTATTCCTATTAGAGAAATCAGAAACTAAAATACTTAAAAATCAGCTTATTGAAAGAGTGAAAGCAGGAGTGCTAAAGGATTGTTCATGCAGTGTTGAGTAGCTATTGAAAATAGTGTGAAGAATGGAGTGATGTGGTGAGGTAGAAACGTCAAAACTTTTCAGTGGCATGTCTTAAAAATCAGGCTAAAGAAAAATGCCTAAAAGGATAAGGGCATCTGTAAAAGACTTAATTCTTAAGATAAAATTCTGTTGTGGTGTATGGAAGATACTGGATACAGGAAAGATGGAAAAAGAAATATAAACGAGATATTAAGTAGTCTCCAGTAGCAGTGGAGATAGGAAGAACAAAAAAGATTTCCCACCATGAAAGAATTATTGTCAACCTTCGGACATCCTTTGATCAGCAACATGAATAAGGCTGAGATAGCATTCCACTATTCTGTTCAAAACCAGATCCCTGGTGTCTTTCCTTTCCACACATAAAATTGAAATCTGTGCCATGGTATACAAGGCCCTACATGTTCTGGCCCATTACCTATCACTTAACCCCCTGCTAACTTTGCTTCAGCTACAATGGCCTCTTGTTTTTCCTGGATCATGTCAAGCTTTGCTTTGCCATAGGTATTTTGTACTTGCTGTTTCCTCTGCCTGGAATTCTCTTTCCCAGCTCTTCCTGACTAGTCCTCCAATTTCCTTCAGGTTAATGCCCAATATCACCCCATCAGATGAACCTTCTTATGCTATTCTAATTCAGCCCTTTATTTAATAAACATTTAGGCATTATTATACTCAAAAAATGTGCTAATTGCTGAAGTTACAAGATGAATAATAACCTTAAGTAGTCCATAGCATGGTAGGAAGAACTACATGCAAAAGATGGCAACATGGTAATGGGTCATTTTAGAAATATGAAAAAAAATGCAGTTGGAAAATAAGGGAGAGAACAATTAATTCTAAGTGGTTATCAAGAATGGCTTCACCAAAAGATGACATTTTGAGCTGAGCATTGTGGTTTGAAAAGAAGTTTGCCAGAAATGCCTGATGATGTTGGAGGGAGCATTGGTGAATGATGAGGTTTTAAGCAATGGTGCAAAGATGTGGTCTCTTGAAAGGGCTTTATGTGGATGGATGGAAGCAGAGGAAGATTCAGTTTGTCTTGAGGGTATTTTAAACTGAATAGAGTGGTAATTAGGAACAGGGGTTGGGTGTGAGAAGATTTGATTCTGAAGGATACTTCACTGGTCTCACCCACTTCTTTCCAAGATTCTTTATTCTTCATGTTACAAAAATGATACTTTTTTAAACATAAATACCTATCATTTCTGTGTGTCTCAAAGGCTGTGGCAGACTGTTAAGAGTTATCGGTGATATGTTGGAGAAGGAGTTTGTTCTTGATCTCAGATAGGACTTCTGGGATTGTGGTTGGAAGTCTTGACAAACTGCCATTTATTCTGCCAAATTACTGCTTGAATAGAGGTTCATATTGTCTCCCAGAAATTATTCAACACTTTCTTAAACATATTATGGTATATCATAACTTTCACTCTGTTCTTTTGTTTTCCAATTTTTATTTCCCTGAATCAAACTTCTTACAGCACTTCCAAGATATTATCTATAAAAAAGTTTGTCCCTATGACAATTATGTAATGATGCAACACTGCACATGTCTAAACAGCTCACGTTGCTAAAAAATACAATCTCCTTAAGAGGAGATTATTATTATATCATATGGGCAGCCCGGGTGGCTCAGCGGTTTAGCGCCGCCTTCAGCCCAGGGCCTGATCCTGGAGACCCGGGATCGAGTCCCACATCGGGCTTCCTGCGAGGAGCCTGCTTCTCCCTCTGCCTGTGTCTCTCTGCCTCTCCTTCTCTCTGTGTCTCTCATGAATAAATAAATAAATAAAATAAAATAAAATAAAAATCTATTTGCTCATGTCATTTAGTTAAATATTCCAGAAAACAGATTTAGTTTTCTTTTATTGTCCTGAATTGTAGCTAGGATTCTATATATATAAAAATGCAGAATTTCTATATGATCTAAACTAAAGATTTTATTTTGTCTTATTTTTTTCTTAAGGTTTTATTTATTTATTTAAGAGGGAAGGAGAGAGAGAGCATGAGCACAGGAACAGAGGAAGGGGCAGAGGGAGTTCTCTCCACTGAACAGGGAGCCTCATGCAGGGCTCATTCCCAGGATCCAAAGATCATGACCAGAGCTAAAGGCAGACACTTAACTGATTGAGCCATGCAGGTGTCCCTTATTTTGTTTTTGTTATGAGGAGTTTGAATTATCTGGATGTTTCTCTATTCAGATGCCCACATGTAGACAAAGAGTATTAAAAAAAATGAAAAGCAGAAAGAATAAACAGCTGAACCACAAAAGAACCCAAAAAAAGATTTGTTACAGTATAGATTTCTTCCAAAATTTCCCCCGTTTCCTTCTTTTAGTAGACATCATAAACATGGCAGCTTAGTTACATAGGTAAGAGTCTTGAAAACAAGATAAACATTAGAAACATTTAAAGTATTAAATATTGTGAAAATGTAGAAATATAAGTTCATATGAGATAGCCTTTTCAATTGGTTGCATAATCATTTTAATACAGGTATTTCAGAAAAATAATTTTTTCTGACATGAAATATTTGAATAATACCTGGGTGTTTGGACAATAATAGTCTTTCAGCACTTTCAAATATTCATATTTAAATGAAGTATATGTTAGAAAAAATTACTGTGACCACATTTACATTAATCAATTTATTTAAACATGTTTATTTTTTTCAATGGTTTAATATGGGGTGCTTTGCTTTTGAGCTAGCATGCTGTCTTCAGATTGGAGCAACATGAGTTTCTACAGATAGACTTTAGAGTTGATATATATCTAGCAGAACTAGTAGATGATTTTTGTACTTGTCAGGGACTGATAAAAAGATAGTTGAGGTGTGGAATGGGACCTTTCAGCTTTTGAAGCACCTGCTATCTGAGACTCTAAGAAGCTGCTTTGTCTGACACAATTGGGTATACTTGAACAGACAGAAGAGAGTGTCCTAAAAGTCTCTCTTTGTGGACAACTGGGGTGATTGAGGGAAAGAAGTCAGACATCCAACTAACTTCGCTTGGAGCTAAACTCAGAATGGAAACTCTGCACGATGCTCCCCAGAGATAGCAATAGGTTTCAAATTTTTCCAAATGAAGTAACCATGTTATAATTTGTTCAGGAGAGCAGGTGGGGTATTTTCTATATAATATTGTTATGATTTTCTGCCTTTGGGATCAAAAGGGAAAAAAAGCATGTTATATATTAGAGATGTTTACCTTCTTAAGAGATGTGAACTGAAATACCATTCAATAAGAAAGCACTAAATCAGGATCATCTAGTCTTCCAATGAGTTAAGCTTTGAAGTAAATAAACCAATTTAGAATTATCCACAAGTTGAATAAAGTAACTTTGGGGTCTGTGGAATAGTTAACAGCAGGCTGTTGGTCTGAAGGTAAATAGAGAAGAGCCAAACTATAAAAAACAGGGCCCCTGCTACATTCTGGACCATGGCAGTTTGTGGTCTGTATATTTCTGCTTGAAGAATCCAGCATTATCCCTCCCAGTCCACCTGTCCCCTTATTCTGAATGCTAAGTTTAGCCCAGGATTCCACACAGAGAAGGTATGGTCAAGAAGAAGCTATACCTCCACACCCATCCAGAAAGACACACAAGTGGGAAAAGCCATGGGTTCATTTTCTTCTATGCCACTCCTTTAATTCCCAGATATTCTGTTTGTTTAGTTGGGTTTTCCCTCATGGATACTGTATAGAGGGAGGGCAAATAAGCAATTTTCAATGCAGGCACAGTACAGACTTTCTGTGAACCTGATATACAATATCCAGCTTCATGCTAGATATACTAAGAAAGACAAACTTACCACTCTTGAGGCTGCCCAGTGGAAGGTGACCATGGTGGAGCATTATGGGACCAGTGCCACTGAACATGACTTGACTAGATCTTGGTAAGACAGGAAATTTCCTGAGTGTTTCAGGGGTGGCTCACACTGCTCAACAATTACATAAAATTCACATCTTTGAAAGAAGAATAACTTTATCATACTATAGTTACAAAATTAAAGTTACCTGGCATCAACACCAAGGGCCAAAATAATATGTTATTATAAATACACATTTTACATGAGGTGAATGGCTGGTATAGGCCTCAGCAGTCAGGAATGAACCAAAATAAAAGTAATTTCATTTACAATGTTTAAAAGTGACCTTAATTAAATTTGTTGTTTGCTACAGCTCATAGCAACTCTTAATTATCTGGAGATCTTAAGAGACACTCCAGTGTGCTCTGAATTGAAAATTCCAACTTTAAAAAAGGAAAGGAACAGATTGTTCTGGGTCTGTATAAGGTAATGAGAATTTGGTTGTTTTTTGAGGTGGTCAGTAAATGAGAAGCAAAATTAGAGTCCTTGTATGATCCAGTGATGATGATGTGCCATGGGCTGAAAGCTGGGACTAACCGAGGAAAGGGATGAAGGGGAGAAGAAAGGACAGTGAAGGGGAGGGGGGTGGACAGGAAAAAAGAGAGTGTACTTCCATCCTATGCTCTGAGCCAGTTGAAAGATAGATCAGGGAATCTAACAGATGGAGATAAAGTCAACTTTTGTCACTGATAGAGCTTTTGAGAATATGGCTTGATTCTGGGAGTCACCATAACTCTCTACACCTGACCCAGTGAAAGTGTTGTGTCTCCTCCAAATTCATTTGTTGAAACCTTAACCCCCAATGTGATGGTACTAGAGGTAGGGTCTTTGGGTGCTTAGATCATGAGGGTGGAGCCCTGGAGATGGGATTAGGGACCTCAGAAAAGAGATTCTTCACCAGGTGGGGTTACAGCAAGAAGGCAGACTTTTATGAACTGGGAAGCAAGCTCTTACCAGACACAGACCCTGAGCATAAGGACACCCTGATCTGCGACTTCCAGCCTCCAGAAGTGTGAGATATAAATTTCTGTTGTTAAGAAGCCACTTAGTCTGTGGTATTTTGCTCTAGCAGCCTGAACTAAGGTAAAGACCGAGGTTAGACAGGCCTGCCCACATTCATTGTCAATGCTGGAGAAGCAGAACTTACAACCCTCAGAGAAGAAGACAGGAGAGCAAACCAGGAAAGTGGGGTGCCCTTTGCAGGAAAGAAGGGGAGTTTTACTTCCAAATCATGCATTAATTTATTCCTCCAAACCTGGGGACAATAAGAGTGGTGCCAGTGAGAGAAGAGGATTATTTTTTTTTCTTTTTTAAAATTGAAGTATATTTAACACACAGTGTTATAATAGTGTCAGGTGTACAATATAATGATTCGGTAATTCTATACATTACTCAGTGCTCATCAAGATTAATGTATTCTTTTTTTTTAAGATTTTTACTTATTTATTCATGAGAGACAGAGAGAGAGAGAGAGAGGCAGAGACACAGACAGAGGAGAAGCAGGCTCCATGCAGGGAGCCCAACGTGGGACTTGATCCCAGGACTCCAGGATCAAACCCTAGGCCAAAGGCAGGCGTTAAGCTGCAGAACCACCCGGGGATCCCCCAGATTAGTGTATTTTTAATCCCCTTTATAATCACTCATACCTACCCCCACAACCCCACCTCTGATAATCATCAATTCTCTGTACATAAGAGGTGATTGGTTGGTTGGTCTCTATATTTTCTCTGTTTATTCATTCATTCTATTTCTTCCACATATGAGTGAAATCATATGGTATTTGTCTTTCTCTGACTTACTTCTTTCCCTAGCATCATACTGTAGATCCATCTGTGTTGTTGCAAATACCAAGATTTCATTCCTTTTTGTAGATGAATGATATTCCATTGTGGGTATATATCACATCTTCTTTATCCATTCATCTATTGATGGATGCTAATTGTTGAAATTCTCACTAAGATTCTCAACTCTTTTTTCTAGTCCAGTGAGTATCTTTATTACCATTACTTTTAATTTTTTATCAGCAATATTGTTTATCTCCCTTTCATTTAGCTTTTTTGTTGTGGTATTGTCCGGTTCTTTGATTTGGGACATATTTCTATCTCCTCATTTTGTCTAACACTATGTTTCTGTATATTAGAAAGGTCAGCTGTATCTCCTGATTTTGAAAGTAGTGCCTTATGAAGAAGAAATCCTGTGGTGTTTTGTAGTGCAATGCCTCTTGTTCTCCAGAACTGGACATTTCAGTGTGTTACCTATGTGAGTTGTGTGTGCCCTACTGTTGTGGCTAAGTTGTGTTTGCCTTCAGTCCAATTAGCTGCAATGGCCCACTTTGCTTGTTGTGGGTACACTGGGCAGGGTTTGGTTTCTGTGCTGTCAAGGGGCCAGACTGAGGACCCTGCAGGCTTAAAGCTGGGTAGTGTCAGAAGTCAGATCAGATGCCTGCCCTCAGCCCATATGTCAGGGCTGCCATCACACTGAACTACAGGGATTTCTCCCTGCACATTGTCCCTTTACAGGCTTTTGTTGATGGACAGGGCCAGGAGTCAGACCTGATACCTGCCACCTGTCTGTCTGCTGGGACTATAGCCCTACTAATTGGCAGAGCACTCTCTGTGCTAGTGGCTATAAGGTTTGGCTGCTGAGACAGGAGGTGCACTAGTGTATGTGATTATCTTACCCACTCTGCAGGGCAAAAGTCTTCTGGAATGGCACTGCCCTGCTGAAGCTGCCTGTAAAGTGTGTCAGAGCAGAAGCTGCTTTTGGAAGGTCTCCTGGAGAATGGGGTGACTTAGATGGAGTTGATCCCTAGGAGAGCACAGGAGCAGAGTGCACCATGTTAGCAAGGTAGGGGGAGACTATTTGTGCTGGGTCTGCAAGTATCCAGCTATCTAGGTAGGGGATGGGGTAGGTCCTTTGTCCTTGGAGAAATCTCTTAAAAATCCCTGCCCCTCTAGTATACACCCTGAGATTAGTAAATAAATCTCCTTCACATATACCCCAGGTGCTTCTCAAGCTGTTGCTTCTATGCTGTATTTTGGCCAGGGTATTTGTTATGCTGGTTCTTTAAGGGCGAGGACTATTTTCCATTACCCTCCTACTCTCCTGGAGCTAAGCCCACTGATTATTAAAGTATCTAGAATTAAGTCCCATTGATTGTAAAAACTCATGAAGTTAAGCTCCACTGGTTTTCAAAGCCGTATGTTTGGAGACTTGTCTTCCCAGTGCAGGTCCTCCATGTCTGGGGGGCCTGATGTGGGGTATGATCTCGCTTTTCTATGATTGTGGTGCTCCTCTCATTTGTGCTTAGTCTTGGGAGGGGTTTGTTTCCTGACCCCCGCTTTCTAATTCTCCACCCTCCCTATCCTTTTAATGTGGCCTCCTCTCCATGACTAACTATGGAAAGTGTGTTCCACTAGTATTTGGGGTGTTTTTCAGAGTTAGTTGCACCAATGTAGCTATAATCTCAGTGTTTCCGTGGACCGAGGTAAGTTCAGGATCCTTATTTTCTGCCATCTTCCGAAAAGTATGAGAACCAGATTCATTAGGGGAAATCTATCCCCATGGACACCAAAAAATTGAGGAAGAAGTAAATCTCCTCTGGCTTTCCTCAAGCATTCTTTCAGGATCCTTAGTGTAATAGGTTATAACTTAGGACAACCCAAGTAACCTAACAATAATTGTATTACAATCACCTGTAAATATATTATTTCAGTGGTTCTCAAAATTTTACAGTACCCTGGCATCACTGTCTGTGACTGTAAGGACTCCAGGTATTTGGGTTTTCTTCCAGACTTAGTGAATCAAATCTGCCAGCAGAACACCCAAAGCTTTATGTCCCTATAACTGCACTCTGGGAATGCAAAATCAAGCTAGACACAGTCCCTGCCCATAGGCCTCAAGAAAAGACAGTCAAATAGGCAAATAAATTACTGCACAATGGGACTCTCTGACAGAGAGGTGTTTAAAATATACAAGGAAAGCAGATGGCTACAGTTTAGTAGGTGGTTTGTTTCAATATCCATTATTTCCAATCTGAAGGATCCTGGAAGGATTGAATTAAAGGGCTCATTGACATTATGGTATCCAGTTGTGTTCAACCAATAGGGAACCTCAGGAGGAGATGAAGGAAGGAGGCTGGAATATTCTAAGCCAATAGGCTTATTCCACAGGCCATAGCTGTGGCTCTAACTAGAGGCTACGGCTCTTAACAGTTGGATTCTACAATGGGCAGTACCACTCTTTCTTCTTGCCCTATATGGCCTAGGAATTATAAGGCTTCCTTCCCCCTGGGATACTGAACTACATCCCCCGCCCATACCTATGTAAATGGTTTCTTTATTAAGCCCTCCTCAAATTACCTGATTCGTGTGTGCCAACTATTTTATGATTTACACAAGAGTCAATGGCTTTGAAGAAAATTCTGGAATGGAGAGCTCTTAGGGAATACTGCATCACCAATGCTCTCGATGGCACAGAAACTGATACCAGGCAGAACGTTATGGACATTAATGAATTTCAGTTGGTGATGGATTCAAATTAATGGTCTCTGAATGTCAAGAATTTCTGGAAATAATAAACTATATATTTCATTGATGTATTTCTCTTCTAATGCCATTTCAAATGCCCAATAGTGATATATGATTTTTTAAAAAATCTTTTTTTAAAGATAAATCTACCTATTTCAGTAAGTACAGAATAAAAATCTTAGTTGACAAGAAAGTATTGAATCACAATTTAATTGGCAAGATATATTCTTTTTAATTGAAATATAAAATGATAGTGAATCATAAAACCAATGCCATTTTAGATTCAATAAAACATGATAATGATTTTGGTGTGAATCCTCCACAGCATGATGTGAAGATTGTGTTCTCTGGCTTCTTTTTGCACCACATCACACATCTTAGGTGTTCCTTCATTTCCACCATTTCAGAATTACTTTTGTTTTAAACTTTTATTTATTTATTCATGAGAGACACACAGAGAGAGGCAGAGACATAGGCAGAGGGAGAAGCAGACTCCCTTTGGGGAGCCAGATGCGGGACTTGATCCCAGGTTCCCAGAGTCATGACCTGAGTCAAAGGCAGTCGCTCAACCACTGAGCCATCAAGTGCCCCAAATTACTTTATTTTAAATGTGCCCCAAACACAGCATATTATTTTTTGTTATAGCCACATTGTTTGCCTTACTTTCACCAATATATACATTTAGTGACGATTTCGAATCTTTTTGGTATATTTTTCTTTCTCATCTCTTGATGCACTGAGATTCACTCTCCCATAGTTTCTGAAAGAAGAATATGTAAGGACAGTATTTCCTACATTACTGCACGTTTAGGGATATTTTGCTAACATTTTTGCACAAATAACAGTTTGCCTTATGCTTTCTTCTTTTCAATATCTTGTGGGTGTTGCTTTGCTGTCTTTCGTGGAATTTTGCCTGGGAAAGCAGAGGACCAGTCTTTTACCCTCTTTATATAGAACTTTTTTTTTTTTTTTTTTTTTAGCTTTACTGTCTGCCAATTCTTTATCTTTAAAGTACAGTAATTTTCCTAGAATACACTTCGGTGTTGGCCATTCCAGTTTGATTTTGCCTAACACATAGTATGCTTTTTAATACAGCCATTCTTATTTCATGGTTGCTTTTAATTTCAGAACATTTTCTTAATGTTTAATTATTTTATTCAATTTTGTTTTCTTCAGGATTCCCTTTCTCTATTAGAATTCTTTCATCTGTTTTGTGTAACTTTTCTTCCCAGTCCTTTAAATTCCTTCCTTATCCTCATTTCATTTCCTCTTGTCATCTGTCATCTTTATCCATTAGTGTACTGTCTTTGATTTCTATTCTTTCTAGAGCTCCTTCCAATTTCATTTTTTCTATTTTTAAAATGTGAGTTCTTCAAGCTTATATTTTATTTACTGTTATTTCATCATTAGTTCTTCAAGTTATCAGGTTTCTGAATTGTGATCCCCCAACCTAGGGCTTATACATTAAGATTTGAAAATCTTACTTTTATTTTATTCAGGAAAAATTGAATATTCAAAGAATAATGAATATTCAGAGAAAATATTCAGTCATTCTTTTTGTCTGTACCATTTTTTCTGATCACTGTTATTCCTCTGTAAGTTTTACTGTTTTTCTTCAAATTTTTTCTTACAGTATTTTGTACCAGTGATTTCCTAGTTCCTGGTTGTGGTTGTTGTTTTCTGTGTTTCCCCCATCATTAAATTAGTTATAGTTTGTGGAAATTTTCCACGTAAGGGAACAGTCAGAGGAACCTTCTACATTTTTAATATAAAAGTTTGTCCTTCTCTGCTGCCATGGAGAAAAATAGCCTCTGCAACTGTGTCTGGACACTAGTTAACATTTCTTCTTTTGTAGCTCATTTCCTCCACTTCTTTGAAGCAAACCAAGTTCAAGAAGCCTCCTGCTTCCAACTCTGATTTTTCCACAAATTGTTACAAACAAGGAACATACTGTATGTTTTAGTTGAGGGAACCATTGACAGAAAGTATACTTTCTGCCCTTTCCTGAGATCTGCCCACTTGGTACCTGTAATTCCTCATGATTTTCCTCTTCAAGGTTGCCTGCCTCCTTCTGCCATATATCAGCTTTTTTATTGACATTGTGTACATTCATTTTAGACTGTAGGGATTACTTTCATCTAGTTTTGCTCAAAATGGAGGTTTTTACTTTATGATTTCCAGGAAGAGAAGAGGAAAGATGATGATTTATGCAGCACTACTTACACCAAAAATCTACTTAGAAATGTTTGAATTTGTATTTGTCAGAAATCATATTTTCTGTGACAATCAGCTTTTGGTTAATGCATTCTCTTTCTAGAGGACAATTTTTGAAAATCTGGTTCTCACAACAAGTTGCAGTGTTTCTAGGATGGTGCAAATATTAGGGTAACATTCAGTTTAATTAAATGTTAAATCATAGGAAGGAAAATGACTATATCCTTGCCCCCCCAAAAGCTAAAATACTATTTGCAGAAACAGCAAAATCCATAGAAATTTTCAATTTCATTTGATACCCCCTCTAGGATCTATTACCTATTAAGTAGTGTTTCGGGGGCCCTCCCCTCCCCATCTCCACAAATCTCTCCAATCTGCTTTTGCCACAGGGCCTTTTGAGGGCCAGCCTGCCATTTTGGCTGCCTGCCTCTGCTTAAAACACCTTTCCACTTGCAGAAAAGGATCTTCACTAAGCACAACATGGCCACACTCTCAACACATACACATTAAAAAGAATACCCAGAGAGTGACAAACTAAAGCACATGGCGAATTAAAAAAAAAAAAAAAAAAAAAAAAGGCCTAATTTCACCTTCAGTTTTGCTGTTGCATAGGAAAGATAAGCATTTGTTTCACTGTGAAGTTGAAATGGCATCTAATAAACAAGAAAGAAAATTAAAGCTTCATAAAAGCTATGATGATTCCTCTTCCAGAAACGGCTTCAGATACATTGCTATTTACCTGAACATAATGTCCTTCAAAGTAAGAGATGATATCTGAGCCATTTGAAGTTTGTTCTGACCTCTTGCCCTGTGATTTAGGTGTTTACTTGTGATGTATTCTGTTGATCCCATTAAAAAATCCCTGCAAATGGGTGACAGAACAATGTGCTTTTTAAACCTGTTGTATGCTTTCTTTTCAGACTGAAAAATTTCAAATTAGAAACACATTAAATGGTTGAGATTAGAACACCAACACTAGCTGGAAAGAGAGAGACGGTTCTGACATGACAAAAAGAAGCAACAAAATAAAAATTCAGGACTTTTTCTTCATCTTTCCTTGTAACAAAAATGGGACTTTTCAGCATTGAAGCAAAATGTTTGCTTAGATCATTTCTTCAGCACTATTTAAATATCTCCAGAGGTAGCCAATATGTGCCTATATGAAACTCCTAAAAAAGGAACATATTACTCTCAGCTATGGTGGTCGAGCTTCCTATAAATTTCTTTAACAAACAAACAAACAAAAAGTCATCTCTTCTCACTCAATAGATGGTTAAGTTTGGAGACTGTTATGTTTATTTTACTTCTATCACTTAAACCAACTTTGGTTCTGACCAGAATAGTCAGCTTCTGTTTATCTCAGATTCTGTGAAATCCACTGAAGTTTTACTTCAATAGCCTGACTACATGTGGAGTATAAACTGTTGTGTTTCTCATGAGAAAAAAAAATCCAATTTTAAAGACTCCAATTCAACCAGTCTAGTAACTTTAAAATCAGAATTATTCTGCAGAATTTTACATGGCAGAAGGAAATTTTTGAATATTTAATTTTGAAATGTTTATGAATTTTTAGCTATAGACTAAGATAATTTTTTAGAAATAGACCTGATTCCCTTTTAGACAATATTTGAATTTTTCCCACTGATGATATAATTCACTAAAGTTTTACCCTCTTAAAAAAATCTAAATAGCAGCATACTTTTAAGGAAAGAAAAGTATAATTTTAGATTATATGATATAAGGAGTGTTGCTTTATAGTTTAGGTCTTCAAGAATCAGTTTCTAACATTTTTATAACTATTATATAATTGAAACATAGCCCAGCTGGCCTCATCAAGTCATGGCCGCATTTTCCATGAACAAGAGGTTTAAGTATCCTGCTTTATTCTCCTGCCACCCATTTCCATTTTTTTGCCTTCTAGGTCTCAGCCTCATTGGTAGGATAGAAGGATAAAACAGGTAGATAATCAGTCAATAATTTCAGTTCAGATAACTAAGTGATTGGTATTGGATAGAAAAATCCTTCAAA
The DNA here is from genome assembly GCF_011100685.1 of Canis lupus familiaris. Classification (NCBI taxonomy): domain Eukaryota; kingdom Metazoa; phylum Chordata; class Mammalia; order Carnivora; family Canidae; genus Canis; species Canis lupus. The sequence goes on along the minus strand of NC_049237.1, from coordinate 45,287,121 downwards.
ATCAGCTGAGTTTTCAACATCTACCCATATATTTTGGCATCGTATAGACTCAGTATGTGATTTTTCAGCATGTTCATGTCGTACTTTAGTACTAAAGACTTCATGTAATACTGTTCCACCTGAGAAATACTTTGACAAGGAAATGCTATTGCAAAAAAGATGCAGTAATATATAGTATTTTGTTTTTAATGTCAAAATGCAGTAAAAACATTGTGTACAGATGGGGAATAGCTGACTCAACAAATTTTTGGTTTCAAGAAATAATGTCTCATGTAAATAACCTCAAGAATAGCAAGTTTTATCATGACATCATGGCATGAAAGCCCATTAGAACTCAGAGAGCTGTTCTTTCCATCTCCCTCTCTCTCAGGAGCCATGTAATCCTTTGCAAGGTGTATATATATGACTACCCTCCCCTTTCTCAGCTGGCTTTACAGTGGCCTCTACTGGTATTTGTGCCCCACTTTATCATAGCTAACTGGTCCACCTTACCAATTTCTCGACTTCAGGTTACTGAAAGTGGAATGTGATTTGCCTAGTTTACCTGTTCAACCAGGCTTTGCATCCCTAGCAAACCTATAGATCTGCTGCCTGTGGCAAAATACAGAGGGTTGGAAATTCTTTTTTACTTACCACTGAAAGATGAATCTAAGTTACCTCCCCTGAAAACTGGCCTTGCTGTAGTGATCTACTTGATAGAATATAGTAGATGTGACCTGGAAGAAGAACTTCCACAGGTCAGAAGAAGCCTTATAGCTCTACTTGGGCCTCTGGTAGAACAATAGTCTCTCCTGGATACGAGCTGCTGTGTTAACCACCCGGCTTGACAGACATGCACAAAGGCTCTGAGATTACATTGAAAGAGGGAAGGGCCCTGCTGAGTTCAGCCTTCCAGTGTCCCCACCAAAGTACCAGCCATGTGTCCCTAGCCAATGCTATGTGCAGGAGAATCACCCAGGTGAGCACTGTCTCAATTCCTGACCCACAGTTACAATATTTAATAAAATGGTTATTGTTTTATGCCACTAAATTTTAAGATAGTTTGTTATGCAGAAGTAAATAACTGAAATACCTCTGCTTCCATCAGCTGTGACTCAGATGTATACAGAGCAAGCTAAGACTACCCCAACAAGGCCAGTGGGTGGCATTTCCTTGTACAAAAAAAAAAATGCATGTCATTTTTAATTGAAATCCTTAGGTTAATTGCTGTCCTTACGTTCCCTGGAGGATGTAACAAGGAGGAATGGGATTAAGTTACAGCTAGACTCCGGTGGGATTTAGATTGATAATATGAAGGCACATCTAAATGAAACTACTGACATCACTAGCCAGGTTGCAACTTAATCATGGTAAAAAGGAGACAATCGTAGTCGAAAAAGATATGCACTTGGTTGACATAAAGATAATTATATCTAAAAACTTAAGACTTTTGTCAGTCTCTTTCATGAACATCTGAAGAAGAGAAATGTAATACATTTTAATAATGCTTCAATTTTTTTTGAACCTCGGGCTAAATGCATTTTGCAGATATTCATTTGAAAATGGAAGATACATATGTAAAAAAGTTGTGTGTGGATAGTTTTGGAGAAAAAAACTAAAGCTTCTAAACCAGTTATTACTATTTGAAAAGAGATACATGATTATATTTCTCATAATCCATGGCAGTTACTTAAATACAACTATTTTCCCGCAAACATCATAAGTTTCAGCTTTCAGTCTATGTATTTCTCCAGAAATCCCCACAAGCACCTATATAGTGTGATTAGTGTCAGGTAAATTCTGATTTGCTCTAAAATAGGTTGGAACTCTCTCAGTTACCCTTATTGATACAGAGTAAAAAACTTGATATCACCAAGAAATTTCTATGACTTGTTAAAAAAGAATAAAACATGAAAAGGAGACTCTTTGATCCTTGTTTAAATTTATCCTCTCTGTTTTTTCTATTGAACTAACTGGGACAGCTGTGTTAATTATAATTAATTACAAATGTCCCAACCTTCAGTTAGTACTTTTTGAAGTATTCACTATTTTGACCAAGTCTGAGATCCCTATTAGGCCATAAGCACAGAGGCAGTAGGCACTTTTTTTTAAGTGGCCAGAGAGATAGAAACCATACTGGCTCTACTCATTTTTCTGACAGTGTGATAATTCACACTTTAGGTGCTCTGAAAGTACCAGTCAACGGTACACTTGTTATTTTTACTGCCTAGCATCTTGTGTGTGTGTGTGTGTGTGTGTGTGTTTTCCAAATAGATTTTCTTTTTGAAGAACTCCCTCCTCTAGTTGTTCCATGATATTTGAGTGGACAGAAGACTTTTTTTAAGCCTTTAAAAAATATATTTTATTTATTTGTAGTGGCAGACAGAGAGAGCATACACCCACAAGCAGGGGGAGGAGTAAAGGGAGAGGGAGAGAAAGAGAAAATCTCAAGAAGACCACAGAGCCTCACGTGGGGCTCCATCTCAAAACCCTGAGATCATGACCTCAGCCAAAATCAAGAGTTGGTTGCTTAATTGATGGAGCCACCCAGGCACTCCAAGCCTATTTTTAAAAGCAAAAAATTGTTTCCTACTTGGAAATGACAGTATGTTTTTAAGGATACAAAATCTTTTGAGATATTTTTAATTTGAAAAAAAAACTTTATATATATAAAGTCCTTAAAAAGCTTTTGGAATCTTTGACTCATTAGACAGTCTAACTCTAAGAATGGACTATCATGGGCTTTAGTCAATCAACAAATCTTACTCCCTTAACCAAAAAAAGATTTTCTTAGAGATAAGCAATTTATCTAATAAAAAGTAAGGTGGTGTGTTCTGAGGCTTTTGCTAAAATAAAGGCTCTTTCTCTGGTTTGCAGGAGCTTCTGAAAGGCACCTTCTTTCTTCTGTTGGATGTGAGGTTGGAGATCTGAAACACAGTAACTATTTTGCTACCAGAAAGGGATATCATTGGTTTGCAAAGGGTCCTGTGTAAAGCAGAAAAAGCAGACTAGTGAGACAAACACAACTGGGTCCTTGGTGACTGATTTGAGCCATTGGATGAAGACTCACCTCAGGTATAGTTCTAGATTCTGCTTGTATATGAACCAGTAGATTCTCTTACAACAGGGATGAATTTTATTTTGGTTTATGTTTTGCAACTAAAAGATTTCTAACGGATACAATGACTTCTGTTTTGCTACAGCATCTGTAAATGATTTTTGAGATACACCTCGCTTTCCATTAGGGCAGGGATTCTTGTCTGTTTTGTTCACTGATAAATTGTTTTCCTTTGAACACTGCCTGGTAAAATTAGGTGCTCAGCAACTATTTGTTGTCGAGATGTTTAATTTTTAAGAAAATCAATGATGTTAATAACACATGCCTAGTGAAAGAACTTAAGTGCATATTCCTACAGGACACACATGAAATAAGAAACACCTAAAAATGTGTCAATATGTTTTCTTAAAAAATTATTGATTTTCAGCCACTTAATGAGCCAATGTGCTGGAATTGGCTTGTACTACAGAAGAATGGATTGTTGTCTATCTCTTTGCAACTCTACATCTATAGATTTCACATTGGTAGCTTGAAATTGGTCATATTGGAAGTATTCATAACAGTAATCAGCAAACACTAGAAACCAGGTATTTTATTCATGCCCAGAAAGCCAGTTTAACATTATTTCTCCCAGAACAAACTTCTGGTAACATGAGCATTTTTTTTTAAGATTTTTATTTATTTATTCACAAAAGACAGAAAGACACAGGCAGAGAGAGAAGCGGGCCCCGCACAGGGAGCTCGGTGTGGGGACTCGATTCTGGGACTCCAGGATCATGCCCTGGGCAAAAGGTAGACGCTCAACCGCTGAGCCACCCAGGCATCCCATGAGCATTTTTTAATAGAAAAATAAAAATTTTAAAATTTAGAGTTGGAAGGAAACTGAAGGTTTCTACATACATATCCTGAGTTTGGAGGAGGAATCTGAGTTTCAGGCTAAGTCACTGGGGCCATAGTACAGCTGGACACCTTATTTGTGTGGGTAAATCAGGTGTTATCCCTTTTATGAAATTTTTACCCATAATTAATATTTTTATGTGTTCTTCCCAGCGGTAAAGAGAAGCAAACATCAAGTGAACACTTTGCAATTTATTCATATTTGGTATGTTCGATTGATCAGTGATAACTTTGTACTAGTCAATATGATCTGCCTAATGTGATTATTTCTATTATTAAACTTTCTCCTCAAGTCAGATACTATAATTAAGACGACGATATTTAGTCCTTTGCTGTCAAGATTGGGTCTTTGAAAGAAAATTTGCTAATGAAAATATAAGTCTCATTAGAAAAAACAGTCAGGGCACTTTTGATTCTGTTGATCATGACTGGGATTACTGTGGGGTGATCATAGAAGAGCAATGAGACTCAAGGTCTGATTCAGAGATGATTTGCCCAGTTGACATTATATCTAGCTTTTGTTTGAACGCCCAGTGTTTTCAACAGTGTCTTTTTTTTTATTTTTATAAATGTCTGCTGTAAAAATGTGCTTAATGAGAAACAAATAAGTACTTTGGCTAGAGAGAATTAAAATAGACTACATAAAATCACCCAAGTTGGTCCAGAAAGTATTCTACAGATAACTAGCTTCAGCATCAAAAAGCCCAATTTAACCAATTACATCTATGTAATTAGAGAAAAGTACCTTACCTCCCTAGGCTTTTGTTTTCTTATTTTAAAATTAGTAAAGCTTAGTAACACTTTGAAAACCCCTTCATATTTTAACATTTATTGGTTCTAAGTGTATCCTTTCACAGAAAATCCAGTACATACACTGTACTGGGACAAAAGGTCTCAGTTGAAGGAGAGGAGACATAGGACAGATAACCCATTATATAATTTCTAGGTAGAGTCTTTTAGAAATTGACTATTTAAGAAGCTGTACTTAGAAAAGCATACTGTCATTAGTGTTAACAAAATTGTTCGGATCCTGATAAGATATATGTTATTTGGCTTTTTAACACCCCTCATTGCTATATATTAATTCTAAACAGATGTAAAAGCTATTAAATTCTGATATACATATATATATATATATTCAACAATTCATTCATTTATTCAAAAATTATGTATTAGATGCCAAATAGTCTCTCTCTTCAGATATTTGAATCTAGGAGAGTCTGAATACAATAGAATCTTCCTCTGGGAAAATAGAATGACACAGGGTGGAAAAAAATATATGGAACCCAGTTCTGAAGACTGGCTGGATGTATCAAGCTAAAGAACTGGAAGACCTCTGTATCCATAAATGTTATATTTTCTACTGTAATGCACAAACTTGACACATTTTCTTTGATAGGAAGCTTTCCAAGTGTTTGTACGTAGATTCAGTATAATTTTAAATCTTTACTGCTTTGCCTTAGTCCTAAAAAGAAAGTTTAGAGATTTTGACATTGTGCCCTTTTTGTAGAGAGAAAATAAGGCTGAAATGTTAACACAACTGGCTGAATACAATCCATTAAACAGAAACCCTAGCGAATAGTATGTAATATTTTTGTTACACAGAAATCTACCCAGCTATTGTCAGTGGAAATCTTTTGGATTGATTCAGGCCAACCATTTAAGCAGTAGAGGGAAAAGAAGTATTGAATGAACAAAAGGCCAAACTAAGGAAACAGCAGAGTTAAAAAAAAAAAAAAAAAACTCAAATTGTAAGAAACCATTTGTGGAATAAAAAACAAATTGGAACTCTAGAAATAAGTAAAAATAGTTATTTTACAGATAGGGATACTAAAGCTACAAAGGTTACAAAGTAGGTGAAATTACTTTTTAAAAAAAAGTTGAAGTTAATGAGAAAAACAATAATAAAGTATATAGCAGGCACTCTGTCTCTTCCCAAATTCCTGGTTTGGAAGTGGGCTTTCCATGATCTTTATGATAGTTAACTAGGAAAATGCATTATAGTATAAAAACTTACTAATGTTATTTATTCCTTGCAACAAGAGTACTTGGTAGGCTTCATGATTCCCATTTAGTAAATGAGAAAACTTAAACCAGTCAGAAAGTGGTAGTAGAGGCAAGACTTAAAATAAGCTTTGTGGAAGGGTTGAAATATGGAGTATAGAATATTGCTGCTTCCCTTTCATTTCATAAGCATTTATGGGCCATTCCATTCGGTGGAGGTTTACTGTAACACATTTACCGTTAACAGTGTGAGAGGAGCTAGTGAAGTTGAATTTGATTTTCCAGGGTAATATGGTTTTGAACTTTTTTTTTAATATAAGGACAATTTCTAATGCCAAACTATTTCAAAGAACTTCTAGGTAAAGATAGCATAGACATAGGGTCTTTTTCTCCTCCTTTTTGAAAAACTCTTTCTCCAAACAATAATGAAAAAAATTATCAATGAAATAAGGAGACTGATGACAATCCTCAACCCTATATTTTGAAGGATAATACCACTAAATGCTCAGAAATCTGAAATGAAAGGGGTTGCTGATATTCTATGTCCTATAGAATATATATAGAACATATTATAGAATATTCTATATTCTTCAAAGCTCATTAAAGAACAGATTTTTCTAAAGCCCACTGTGAACATGATTATCAAGGGGGCAAAAGAGTAAAATAAGGAGGGAAACAGTGGTCACTGGAGGCTAAATCAGGCCACTTATACCTACTGAATGTTGAAAAGGAAGAGGAGATATTTCCAATGCTACCAATGGCAAAAGGGAATTCAGAAAGCTTTACTAGATATATTTTATTGAGTGAGAAACTGTTGGTAAACAGGGGGACTTCAAAACCTAAAGTTTTAGTATAAAGTTGTTAGTATTCAGAGCTCAGTTTATAAAGCAAGAATGAGGAAGTACATTTTTTTTTTTTTTTTAGTAATTTGTTACTGGAAACTCACTTTCCTCTCCTCTCCTGCATGAGCTTACTGGTTTGCAGCTGATTAGCTAGGAAGCTGTAAGGTCACATTGACATGAAGAAGATTTAAGCTTTGTTTAAGGTCAGAGTCAGCATTTCAGAGAAATCAGTAGGATGGTTATGTAACTACGAATGTTTGGGCTTGGGGCACATTCAAATTGTGGTCTCCACTTTAGTTTTTATTTAGCATCAGTAAAAAGAAAGTGACAGACTTGGTGAAGTGTTTTGACCATAAGTAATCCAAGCAAACCTGTTTGGTGTTACTCCCTCCTCACTGCCTTCCCTCTGTTCCTGCCTGTGGTTTCCCACTTTTGGTTTAATAAATAATTTACCCAATACATGAATAATGAATAATTAAAAAAATTAACCAACCTGGGATCTATCACAAAGGTTAAAAAAAGGAGAAGAATAAAGCCAAAAGCAAATGAAGAAAATACCACACAAAAGGAATTAACCAAGAAAACAGAAGAAGAATTCAAACAGCTTTTTATTCTTTCAGAGACATTTCTCTCCCTCTTGCTGCTTCTCTCTTTCTGCCTCTGGATCCACTAAGTTACAAAGGCTTAAAAAGATACTAAAAGACAAGAGGACTAAATGAAGTGGCAGGACTCCAGTAACAAAGGGAAGCAAAATGTAAAAGCATTATAAAGATAAAAGATATATAAGGAGAAACAAAAACAGAATAAAAAACTAAACTTTTAGGGACTAGTGAACAAGCCTAGTGAAATAATATATGATAAGGTTTTAAAGAAAGCTATAAAAATAACTAGTGGTAAATACAAACTAAGAGTTTGAATATATCTTAAGTGACACTCCTAAAGAATTGTCCCATCCAGTGGCACCCACTCTGAGAAGCCCTGGAAGTGACGTATAGCTTTGAGCCTAAAGTCAGACTGCCTGGAGGTGGACATGTGTCTTCTCATCCTCATCATTGCCACTTCCCTCCAACTTTAAAATGTAAAAGGAGAGAGTCAAAGGTGCATCTATCTGTTGACCTCCTTTTTCTTTGTGGATTTGGATGTGATGTCTACTGAGACTGTGTGTGGTATAGGAGGTTTGAAAATAGTATAAAAGGCTTAATATAATGGCTTTGGAGAAAAAGAAATACAATGTTCTACCATATTTATTTATTTAAGTTTGAGGACTATAAGTTAATTTGTAGTGACTGCAATCAGCATTATATTGTGATTATGATTTTTACCAGTAGTTCTTAATACTTTGGAAAGAGTGGAGTGGAGTAGTTGAAGATTAAATTGATCTGGGGTAGAAGTTTTTTATGACACATGGGGAAGAAAGACAAAAGGGAGCTGAAGATATTTTAAGAGGTTCATTGAGGTGGTTGTCCCTAAAGTCCACCCAGATTGGATAGAGGAGAAATTAAAGATGAAAAGATTTAGAGAAAAGAGAAGTCAGATTGTTGAATCACTAATGTATTGTCTAGTGAATTAAAAATTGTAGTAGAATTTTTGATACTGTGGATTTTCACTCTGATTCTCATTGGGCCCTCCTTATCGAAAGTTCTTTGTATGCTCACTAAGCAAATCCTTGTTGAGCACTGAAATGCATTGCTCAACAAGTGTAGGCCCTCCCTCATTGTCCCTTGTCTTTATTTCCAAACCTAATCCCTCTTTTTGTTATCTTTATCCCATGATCATATTCTCCTATGTGTGTTTACTTCATTAATTCTTCTTCCTTTTTTTTTATCATAAAATCCTTTACACACAGAAACATGCTCAGGTCTTTGCATTTCTAATCTTCCATCACCCTTTAATACCATCTATTATTTAAATTATAATCTCTTTTCTTTTCCCAAGTACATGGACAACTTCTTGAGACGGTTCAACATGGACTTCTAGTAACAATATTCCCTAGGTTTTTTACATGCTAACCAACCACTTGGTTGGGATTTTTTCCCCAAGTTTTCACATGGTTAACATGTGAAAAACAATATTACATAGACAGTGGCTAAAGTTGCTTCATCTGTTCTTGTCTCTCTGTCTCTCAAATAAAGCAATGTATTTTACTAGATGAACATTATTTCACAAACAAAAAAATCAAATATGTGAACTGGGTCAAATCTCTGTAGAAGGGCAGCCCAGCTGGCTCAGTGGTTTAGCACTGCCTTCAGCCCAGGGCCTGATCCTGAACACCCAGGATTGAGTCCCATGTCGGGCTCCCTGCATGGAGCCTGCTTCTCCCTCTGCCTGTGTGTGTCTCTCTCTTTCTCTCTGTGTCTCTCATGAATAAATAAATAAAATCTTTTTAAAAAATTTCTGTACAAGCTTTTATAGCAATATCTAAGTTATATAAGGATCTAGTGAATTTAGTGCCTTAAGTTCTCATAATGGCTCTGTATGGTTAGAATTCTTGAGCCAGTCCTATATCTAGGAGATTGCCAAGAATTTTTTGGTACTTGATCAAAATAAAAGACTAGCTGTATATTGCTTCTATAATATTGTCATATTTGCCTCAAATGATCCTTTCATGGAAGAGGAACTGCACTGAAGCATATAAAATAGATTGTACAACTATTTTGTGCCTATTGACTAATAAATATATGAGTGGTGGAATTCTATATTACATTTATTCTCATTATAACATACTACATGGTAGCAAGTTTATAAAGAGTAATTACTCATCTGTCTTTAAATACAGGAGGTTGTCAATGTTTACTAAAAGAATCCAACAATTATGGACAACCAAACTTAGATAAAACAGTTTATAATGACAATTATTAAGAAAATAAATTATCTGTTTTTAAGATCAGGTCTCTAGTTACTGTTTAGGAAGATAATAAATCTATGACCCTTTAGCATACATAAAAAAGGTAATTTTTTAAGCAAACCTTTCAAAATATTTCTAATTTAGCATTTCTGACTGAGCCTGTTAACTTTAATTCACTCTAATTAATTCATTCAACTTTATTTATTGGATCCTATTTCTGTGCTACATCTTTTAGAGGGGTCAGGGATAAAGTGGAGAATAAGATGGACAAGGTCCTTGCTTTCACAGTACTTACATTCTAGTAGCACAAGACATTTAGCATTCAAGAATTCTAAAGATTTCCAGTTGTTCTCTTGGTTTTCCATGTGGTTATTAAGAAATGAAACAAAATTTGGTTTTGGTATCTATAATTTTTTTTCTTTAAAAATATAGTACATTACCAAAACACATTCACCAAAACAACCTTTTTTTTCCTTGGTTAAGAAATTGGTTATTCTTACCAGATAGAGACTCACCTTCTTTTTTGTATAAATTATATACTTCCGACAAGTGCCAGGCAGTATTTATGGAAAGCTTTTTTCCAAATAGTTACAACCTTTGTTGCCAGAATAATTGCAGTCTCAGTAATTATAAATTCAACAATGATAATGATAACATATATGTGCAACACACTTGTATATGCAATGCACTCTCCTAAGAAAAGGGAGGATGCAAAAGTAGTGAAAGAAAATTTCCTCTCCTGCAGTCACTTGTACTCAAGGTGGATTGGTGGTTCGCTTCAGGATCAGGTCTACCAGCTTACCAAGCTTTCTGATTCTTTTATCAACAACATCTTAAAATTTAGCCCTTATGTAATTACAATATTTACTTTCTAAAGTCATGTCACCTGGATCATAAGATCTGCAAAGATCTCTTCCTTTCAGTAGATTGCCTTTTCTTTTTGTTGATAGTTTCCTTTGCCATGCAGAAACTTTTTATTTTGGTGTTGTCTCGATAGTTTAGTTATTTATTTATTTGTTAGATTTTCTCAGGCAAGGGAAACAATCTAGAAAAATGTTGCTAGGGCTTATGTCCAAGATATTACTGCCTGTGTTTTCTTCCAGGAGTTTTTCAGTTTTATGGTTTCAGATCTCACATTTAGGTTTTTAATCCATTTTGAGTTTATTTTTGTGTATGGTGTTAGAAAGTGGTCCAGTTTTATTCTCTTGTATCTAGCTGTCCAGTTTTTCCAGCACCATTCATTAAGGAGACTGTTTTTTGCCATTGCATATTCTTGCCTCCTATGTCATAGATTAATTGACCATATAACTGTGGGGTTATTTCTGGGTTTTTTTATTCTACTCCATTAATCTATGTGTCTATTTTTGTGCCTGTACAACACCATTTTGATTACTGTAGCATTGTATATATCTCGAAGTCTGGGATTGTGATAAACCTCCAGCTTTGTTCTTCCTTGAGATTGTTTTGGCTATTTGGGGCCTTTTGTGGTTCCATACAAATTTTAGAATTATTTGTTCTAGGTCTGTGAAAAATACGGTCGGTACTTTTGTAGGGATTGCATTGAATCTGTAGATTGCTTTGGATACTATGAACATTTCCACAATATTAATTCTTAGGATGACTTGCATTTAACAATTGCTTGGCTAACTATGGAATCTTTGTCCTTGCCTGGGAGCTGTTAAAGGCACAAGGCTCCACCATCCCTGCCCCCATTCTCTCACTCTGTGCTTGCTGGTTTTGCTCAGTTGGTTGAATGAAGGCAGCAATTGAGTCTTTTAATCCATCCTCACTGAATTGCCATTGCAGTCATTAGATCTCCAGAGTTTTTTCTGTTAATGTATATATTTTCCCATACATCTCTTTTAATAGATATTTTAACAGAAATTAAGAATAAGAAATCCAGCTAGAGCCTAGAGCATTTATCTTATGCTACCATTCTGTATTCTAGAATTTGTTTGATTGACACTTGATTGTTCTGAGACGATGATGAATTTTCCTCAAAAAATTAACTTTTAAAAAAATAGAATATTATAAACTTTTCTAAGAGAATGTAAACTTGCCAAGACCCCAGCTGAGCAGACTGTTTTCTTTAGCTTAGTGCTTTTTTTGAGAAAAATCCTTCATATGATTGCTTAATTGTGATCTCTGATTCCACTAGTATTTCTTGGCTTTTTTAATTTAAATTCAATTAGCCAACATATAGTACATCATTAGTTTCAGATGTAGAGCCCAATAATTCATCAGTTGCATATAACACCCAGTGCTCATCACATCACGTATCCTCCTTAATGCCCATCACCCAGCTACCCCGTCCTCCTACTGACTTCCCCTCCAGCAACCCTCAGTTTGTTTCCTATAGTTAAGAGTCTCTCATGCTTTGTCTCCCTCTGATTTCCTCCCATTCCATTTTCCCTCCCTTCCCCTGTGATCCTCTGCATTTTCTTATATTCCACATATGAGTGAAACCATATGATAATTAGCTTTCTCTGAGTTAGTTAGCTCAGCATAATACCCTCCAGTTCCATATTCATCAATGTAAATAGTAAGCATTCAAGATATATATATATATATATATCACATCTTTATCTATTTATCTACTGATGAGCATCTCAGCTCTTTCCATCGTTTGGCTATTGTGGACATTGCTGCTATAAACATTGAGGAGCATGTGCCTCTTCAGATCATTGCATTTGTATCTATAGTGAATATCTAGTAGTGCAATTGCTGGATTGTAGGGTAACACTATTTTTAACTTGTTGAGGAACCTCCATGCTGTTTCCAGAGTGGCTGTATCAGCTTGGATTCCCACAGTGTAAGTAAGAGGATTCCCCTTTTTCTATGTCCTCATCAACATTTGTTGTTTCCTGACTTGTTAATTTGTTATGTACAAGCCACCATAAACCAAACAACAACTTCTTGTGACTTTTCTACTGAGCTACTACTTCTCGTCATAAACTGCTTGGTTTCTTTTTTAAATTGTGTATACTGTCCTCTGCCTCTCTGTTTCATGCCTATCTCTCTTTCTATCCCTATCTCCTCTTCTCGCCCTCCCTTGTTGCCTCCCTCCAGCTTCTGTTCCTTTCTCCCTCCCTCCAAAGTTACTTTCCACAGCTTCGAGCTTATCTTTGCTTGTAAGACAACACAGAGAAAAGGCTTGAGACAGCTTGCCAGTGTCTTGTAGCCAAAGACTATTCTCCACCCAGTGGAGAATCATTATCACTTAGGAAACCCCACTCTAGTGACATCTCTTCCTCCCTTCTACTCCCTGTTTCCTTAGAGAGAATTACCATTGCACTGTACCCTCCCCCTTCTCACCCTCACTCATAATCTTACCACCACAGAACATATCTTAGTTAAACTGCTACATGACCTAGTTTCCAATTTCAGAATTTTCCTTTAGAAATTATTTTATAATTAAGCTCTTTCATAGAGCTTAACTTAGCTAATATCTCAATTGAAGAAAACTAAAAGCCAAAAATACTTATTTGGCATGCCAATCACCTTTCCTTGAACAATTTTAATTTTCTCAGTGGTCTACTAGTTATCTTTTTCAGTATCCATTGCTGAATATTGTGAATGCCTTAAAGGCCTACTTGAAAAACAATAAAAAACAATCTTAACAATAAATAATGTTATATTTATAGGTTTATATGTTTGCATGAAATCCAGTTGAGAAACCAAATATGCCATTATAAAGATGATAAGAAATACAGAACCCTCATAAGTGTATACAAATATGGAAGAAGGATACTTCCATCATGATTTTAGTAGAATTATTAAATGAAAGTATGTATGCAAGACTAAAATTTTGCCAATATTTTCTCACAAAATTAGCTCAGTCATTTCTTAATATCATCCAGACATCAGCGTTACATAGTATTATTTTCTGAAAGAATGGGACAAGGTAATAACGGGTGATTATTATGTAATAGTCTACGCTTCTCAAAGTGCCATCCAACAGCTGCTTGCATGAGAATTGGGGTACTTTTTAAAAATGCAGAGGGGCACCTGGGCATAACAGTTGGTTAAGCTTCCAACTCTTGATTTTGGCTCAGGTTGTGACCTCAGGGTCCTATAATCGAGCCCAGCATTGGGCTTCTGCCCAGCCGAGTCGCTTGTCCCTCTTTCTCTGCTCCTCCTCCTCCTGCCACCACCACCTTATGTGTGCTCTCTCTCTCAAATAAATAAGTAAAATATTTAAAAATGTAGATTCTTGAATCCTACCCATACTACCAGTCAAGATCTCTGAAAACAGGATCTTGTCATCTTCATTACATGAGCTTCCTGCTTGATTTTTATGTACATTAAACTCTGAGACTTACTGAATTAGATATTATTATGCAAAAGGTAAAATTGGATAATTGAACTTAAGTGCCATCCTATTTTATTATTCTTTTCTCCATTTCAGAGGAAGATGTTTTTCTGGAGTCTTTTTAATTGCTTGACCAACAAACACATAAATCAATCAAACAACCTGTTAGAATCTCCTACTTCAATTTCAGACAATTTCTTAGATGACAATGGCCTTGAGTCTAATAGAATGACTGATACATAATTTTCTCTGATGTGTTTATCTAGTCCCAATTACCCCTAGATACATCTAAGTGCTCATAATAAAGCACATGTGATTCTCTGTCTTTCAATGAACTCTTTAAATTCATATTCTGGATGGTTATGTAAGCAATGCAATTAATCCAACAATACTTGTAGAACACTGAAACGATTAGGTTAATAAGGAAGAAAAAAAAGTAAACTTGGTGAAGAAGAAAATTGGATAAACTCATTTGACATTTGCAAATAAAACCACAGGGGAACTTAATAGACCATTTTATATATTTTAGAAAAATAAATCCAAATTGGTCCCAGATTATCAGTCATATTCAAAACACTGAGATGCCATTTACAATTTAATAACTTTGAATATCATTACTCTGTAATTGATTATCATTTAGGTTCAAACCAAAGCTGGTGTGTTCTCTCTGAATTCTTTTGATAAAGAAATGTCAAGTAAATTGATGGTACATCCAAGAACAACTTATTTTCAAGCATATTTAAACATTCCAAGCAGCTATTTACATGAAAGCAAATTACACACAAATTATACACTAAATACTGTCTGGGAGCAAGAATTCCTGTACCCTCAAAGTTTTGTCTAGCTGGACTAAGAATCAAATTGACATGAGAGACATTAACAGGAGAAAATCAAACATAATAGGTGAACGTATGGTAAATCCACATAGACATGAAAAATTGAAAGATAGGCAAAATGAGGTATATATGTTCTTCTGAATTAAGGAGGGAGGGAGTAGGGGTCTGGGATTTCAGAGGAAAGGAATGCATTTCACAGGATATTAAGAGGAGCAGATGTTTGGTAATTAGATGTTTATCCTCCCATAGAGATGGGTCACTCAGTTAAAATTTATCTCCATTAATAAGCTTTATTCTGGGAAAGATCCCCAATTTGATTCTTCTGTGTGGTTAAGGGAGGGACAAAATTTTCTCTTGAGTCCAGAGGATCTCAAGTACCTCAAAATAATCCACATGCCAAAATGGCATATTCCAGGGACTAGGGAGGGGTCATGGGAATGGGAGGGCTGTCCTGAAACCCTTCAATACTCTGTATCCTTAACTGTGCAACAAAAGAAATTCTTCCATAAAGTAAATCTGATTCCAGTCATTTGTTTTATGAGAATTTGGTTTCAGGGTGTGGTTGGTGTATAATAAAAAGAATGTGTCTATCTTCAGCTATCCCCCAATTTGCTGAATTATAAAGGACCAGCTTTTTGATAGATTACTGGATGGCTACTTTGATTGTCAAGACACTCAAAGCCAATTTTGATCCCTAATTAGAAAGATTTTTTTAAGATTTATTTATTTATTCAAGAGAGAGAATGTGAGGGTGGGAGGGCAGAGGATGAGGGAGACAGACTCATCCCAGAACAGGAAGCCAGTTTCAGGGCTCAGTCCCAGGACCCTGAGATCATGACCCAAGCCAAAATGAATAGTCAGAGGCTTAACCTTTTGAGCCACCCAGGCACCCCTCAATTAGAAAGTTTTAACCCTTCTGGTCATGTATACTACTGTCTTTTATAAGCTTCTTTTTTGTTTTGTTTTGTTTTGTTTCAAATTTTTATTTAAATTCTAGTTAGTTAAGATATAGTGTAATGTTGGTTTCAGTAGTAGAATTTAGTGATTCATCACTTATATGTAATACCCAGTGCTTATCGTAATAAGTGCCCTCCTTAACACCCTTCACCTATCTAGCTCATCCCCCACCCACCTCCTTCCATCACCGTCAGTTCTCTATAGTTAAGAATCTCTTTTGGTTTCCTTCTCTTTTTCTTTTCCTTTCCATAGGTTCATCTGTTTTGTTTCTTAAATTTCACATATGAGTGAAACTGTATGGTATTTGTCTTTCTCTGATTGATTTATTTTGCTTAGGGTAATACACTTTAGCTCCACCCACATCATTGCAAATGGCAAAGTTTCATTCTTTTTGGTGGCTAATTGTGCGTGTGTATCTATCTATCTATCTATCTATCTATCTATCTATCTATCTATCTATCCATACATACCACATCTTTATCCATTCATCAGTCTATGGACATTGGACATTTGGGCTCTTGCCACAGTTTGGCTATTGTTGATAAGGCTGCTACAAACATCTGGGTACATGTCCCCTTCAAATCTGTATTTTTGTCCTTTGGGTGCAAATTCTGGGTCAGAGGGTAGCTCTATTTTTAACTTTTTGAGGAAACTCCCTACTGTTTTCCAGAGTGGCTCCATCAACAGTGCAAGAGCGTTCCTCTTTCTCTACATCCTTGCCAACACTTGTTGTTGCTTGTGTTGTTAATTTTAGCCAGTCTGAGAGGTATGAGATGGTAACTCATGGTGAGTTTGATTTGTATTTCCTTGATGATGAATGGTGATGAACATCTTTTCATGTGTTTTTTAGCCATCTAGATGTCTTCTTTGAAAAAAAAAAAACTCTATTCATGTCCCCTGTCCAATTGTTAACTGGACTATTTGTTTTTTCAGTATTGAGCTTGATAACTTCTTATATATTTTGGATACTAACCCTTTATTAGATCTGACATTTGCAAATACCTTCTCCCATTCTGCAGCTTACTTTTTAAGGAAGCTGTGCAGAAGCTTTTTACCTTGATGAAGTCCCAATGGTTCATTTTTCCTTGTATGCCTTGCCTCTTGCAATGCATCTAGTAAGAAGTTGCTGCAACTGAGGTCAAAGAGGTTGCTGCCTGTGTCCTCTTCTAGGATTTTGATGGTTTCTTACCTCACGTTTAGGTCTTTCATCCATTTTGAATTTATTTTTGTGTATGGTGTAAGAAAATGGTCCACTCTCATTCTTCTGCATGTTGCTGTCCAGTTTTCCCAAAACATTTGTTGAAGAGACTGTTTTGTTTCCACTGGATATTCTTTCCTGCTTTATTGAAGATTAGTTGACCATACAGCTATGGGTCCATTTCTGAGTTTTCTATACTGTTCCATTGATCTGTGTGTCTGTTTTTGTGCCAGTACCATACTGTCTTGATGACTATAATTTGTAATATAGTCCAAAGGCCAGAATCACAATGCCTTCAGCCTTGCTCTTTTTCAGGATTGCTTTAGCTATTAGGGTCTTCTGTGGTTCCATACAAATTTTACAATTGTTTGTTCTAGTTCTGTGAAAAATGTTGGTTGAGGTTTTGACAGAAATTGCATTGAATGTGTAGATTGCTTTGGGTGGTACAGACATTTTAACAATGATTTTCCAATCCATGAGCATGAATGTTTTCCCATTTCCTGGTGTCCACTTCCATTTCTTTCATCAGTGTTCTATGGCTTTCAGAGTACAGATTTTTCACTGTTAGATTTATTCCTAGGTATCTTATTGTTTTTGATGAAGTTGTAAATGGGATTGATTCCTTGATTTCTTTTTCTGCTAATTCATTATTGATATATATAAATGCAACAGGTTTCTGTACATTGATTTTACATCTGGTGACTTTGCTGAATTTATGTATTAGTTCTAGCAAATTTTGGTGGTCTTTTAGGTTTTCTACAGAGAGTATCATATTGTCTGAAAATAGTAAATTTGACTTCTTCCTTGCTAATGTTGATGTATTTTATTTCTTTTTGTTGTCTGACTTCTGAGGATAAGACATTCAATACTATGTAAATTAGTAATGGTGAGTGTCTTGTTCCTGAATGTAGAGGAAAAGCTCCCAGCTTTTCTCATTGAGGATGATGTCAGTTGTGGGTCTTTTATTTATTTTTTTTAATTTATTTTTTATTGGTGTTCAATTTACTAACATACAGAATAACCCCCAGTGCCCGTCACCCATTCACTCCCACCCCCCGCCCTCCTCCCCCTCCACCACCCCTAGTTCGTTTCCCAGAGTTAGCAGTCTCTACGTTCTGTCTCCCTTTCCGATATTTCCCACACATCTCTTCTCCCTTCCCTTATATTCCCTTTCACTATTATTTATATTCCCCAAATGAATGAGACCATATAATGTTTGTCCTTCTCCGACTGACTTACTTCACTCAGCATAATACCCTCCAGTTCCATCCACGTTGAAGCAAATGGTGGGTATTTGTCATTTCTAATAGCTGAGTAATATTCCATTGTATACATAAACCACATCTTCTTTATCCATTCATCTTTCGTTGGACACCGAGGCTCCTTCCACAGTTTGGCTATCGTGGCCATTGCTGCTATAAACATCGGGGTGCAGGTGTCCCGGCATTTCATTGCATTTGTATCTTTGGGGTAAATCCCCAACAGTGCAATTGCTGGGTCATAGGGCAGGTATATTTTTAACTGTTTGAGGAACCTCCACACAGTTTTCTAGAGTGGCTGCACCAGTTCACATTCCCACCAACGGTGTATGAGGGTTCCCTTTTCTCCGCATCCTCTCCAACATTTGTTGTTTCCTGCCTTGTTAATTTTCAGTTGTGGGTCTTTTATATGTGGCCTTTATGATGTTGAGGAATGTTCCATCTATCCCTATTTTGTTGAGCTTTTTAATCAAGAATGGATGCTATATTTTCTCAAATGCTTTTTGTGCTTCTATTGAGAGGGTCACATGGTTCTTATCCTTTCTTTTATTAATGGGACATATCATGTTGTTTGATTTGAGACTATTGAACCACTCCTGCAGCGTAGAGTTAAATCCCACTTGATTGTGGTGAATAATTCTTTTAATATACTGCTAGGCTTGATTTGCCAGTATCTTATCGGGAATTTTTGCATCCATGTTTATCAGGGTTATTAACCTGTAACGGAAATAGATAATTTGAACAGATTCATAACCAGAAATTGTATCAGTAATAAAAATCTCCCCCCAAAAGTGTCCAGAACCAGATAGCTTCCCAGGGGAATTCTATAAGACATTTAAAGAAGGGTTGATACCTATTCTTCTTAAATTGTTTTGAAAAATAGAAATGGAAGGAAAATTTCCAAACTCATTCTATAAGACCAGCATTACCTTGATTCAAAACCACATAAAGATCCCACAAAAAAGGAGAATAACAGCCCAAATGTTTTTGATCTCTATTCAAAAACTTTTATCTGGTGTTTTTTACTATTCTTATAGTTCCTTCAAGAGATATTGGTTGTGATTCATTTTTAGAAAAATTAAGGTAGGGGTGCCTGGGTGGCTCAGCTGTTGGGTGTCTGCTCTCAGCTCAGGTCATGATCCTGGGATCTGGGATCAAGTCCCGCATCAGGCTCCCTGCAAGGAGCTTGCTTTTCCCTCTGCCTGTGTCTCTGCCTCTATTAGTTTGTGTCTCTCATGAATAAATAAATAAATCTTTAAAAAAAAAGAAAAATTAAGGTATTGATAAAGTATATTTTCATGTATGGTCTTAAATATACTACTATATTATGGTAAGGACTTCTTGGGAAGTGAAAAACAGGGGTGTTTTTAATACATTTAGATACAAAAGTTAATAAAAACTTTGTTCTAACGAGTTTAGGACTTTGAAAAACATTCTGCATCCATTCAGCAAACATGTACTGTCCACCTATAGAGTGCTGCACACCACAGATCTGCATATATATATCTATTCACAGTGATGCAAATGAGAAAAACAGAATCCCTGAACCCAGAGTTAAGAGTCCAATGAGATGATTCGTATTTAAAAGGAAGACAGTCCCTTTGGTAATCAGACTTGGGTATCAGTCAGAAATGGATACAGTTAATAGTAAGGAGATGGGTCACATACCATTACAGAAAAAATGAATCAGAAAACACTCAGGGACGGAATTTCATGTTTTCTGAAAAGGTGACTACCACGAGACTTTATCTGGAGTGTGATCATTTGGAGATTTGTATGACTGACAGCATCTGCATGTGGCTAAAATCATTCTATCAATTTTTGCAAATGTATGAAACACCAAACCAGTTTCTCCCTTGAGTGGTAGGATATGAGAATGTCAGAAGCAGCTAACATAATGAGAAAAATTTCTCTGAAAATATGACTGGCTAGAGCCTGAAGCAAATAAAAACTTCAAGGGGTCTCAGAGCTATAGAAAGTGGTAGAGAAGTAATGATATCTTTCTCTTGACAAGTAGCACGGACTCATCATTTTTCTATGAAGATGTCAGAAAAGGCTGTCTGATGATTTGAATACAGATATGTTATTGTCTGGCATGACATTCACCTGAGTGTCCCTGACAAATTAATATTTTAATAAAGTTTTTCCCTGACACCGAACAAAAGAGTTGTCTTTCCAAAAGGCAAATCACAGCAGGGGAGATATCAAAAATAGCTCCATATGACCAACAACTGGTTATTTTTGCCTCAGTTATCTGTATAATTCTTGGTCTGCTTAGATATAATCTGTATCCTCCTTAATATTAAACTTAGGAAAGTAAAAATTGTAAAGGGAAGTTTGTCTTGGAGATTTCCATCCTCCCTTTCAGGGTCCCATATCCCTTTGGGAGATATCTTGACCATCAGGATCTGATTTTGCTTCTACCTCTTTGGATCAGTCATTAGTTTCCTATTGTGCATTTATATTCATGTGCTATCCTCTTCTGGGATTTCTTTCATGGTAAAACTCTCCTCTAAATATGGAAGAAACAACAATCAAGTTATGGAATTTCAAATGTTACCAGGCAGCATTGTCTAGTACCGTAGGCTCATTTATGTCTAATTCAGAACATTCATTCATTTGGTAAAAATCAATTACCTTAATTAATGCTCCTTATCTATTGCCAGTACCACTAAATCTAACTCGGATTTTATTTATAAGCTTGAGTGAAAATAATTCTCCTTGACTAGACTTTCCTTTTTTCTGCTTGCCAGCAAAGAAAATATACATGATAGAATTTATTCTTTACTGCCTTTAAGTCTGGTAGACTATCACTTAAAAGTCATTCCTTCAGAAATATTTAATGAAGATTTTCAACATGCCAAAGTTTTTATGAGTAGGAGGTAGGAAGAAGAGTGGCACAAAGAGCCAAAATAACTTTGAAAAATTCTCTTTTTGTTTCATGGGGAAATGAACCATTGAAATATGCTAATTGGTTCAATTGTGTCTCTTTAATGATAGAGTCAGGGCTGATAAACAAAAATGTAAATAGAACACTTAAAATCTAACTCTGGGAAACGAACTAGGGGTGGTGGAAGGGGAGAAGGGCGGGGGGTGGGAGTGAATGGGTGACGGGTACAGGGGGTTAGTTATTGAACACCAATAAAAAATGTATGTTAGTTAATTGTATGTTAGTAAATTTGTATGTTAGTAAATTGAACACCAATAAAAAATAAATTAAAAAAATAAAATAAAATAAATAGGTAAAAAAAAAATCTAATTCCGTTTCAATGCTTTAGGTTTTATTTTCATTAGGATCTATCTATAGAAGTCTTTCCTATGTTGTCAACAAGTAAACTCCATGACAGCCACATTTTCTATAGTTGAATTAGTAGTTTGAAGTAGTTTTATAAATTAAATCAATTTATTTCTATGCATTTTATGTGCCCCACTTTAAGTCTAAATAGGACATGCAAAAATGAGGGATAGGGTGACAGACTATGTGCTGCTCAAAATACACATGCTGATAACTCTAAATACAATTTTAGTGACCTGAAAACAAAAAGCATTATTAAAAAACTGAATTTAAATGAGAGAACAGTTACTGTTTTTTAATTTGCCTTAACATAGTGACTACCAATGTCCTACAAATATTTAAAAAGCTTTTATAGAATCAGAGTTCAACAATCACAAATAAGAATAAGAAAACAACTCATTGGTTGTGGTATTTTGTTGGAGGAAAAAAAAACCTAGAGAAACTACAATTGGAGATATTAGATCAGGCAATTCTGAGGACAGGTTGTTCTATACAAGGCATGATAGCATTGCTACTGCCTCAGACTCCAACCATTTGAGTGGCCATATTCATGCCACCCAGTCTGTCTCTAACACACTGCTCTCTCCCAAACAGTGTGGAGACCACTTGGGGACTATTAAAAACAAGCTAGTAGGCCCAAAATGGAGTCAGTTGTGCTAAGCTCCATATCACCAAACTGAGACTTAATTACAGCTCTGTTCTTCCAGAAATGGAATCTTGAATCAATCTCTCAGGAATAGCCTGGTTAGCACTAGTGAGGTCATCTGCCCGAGAGACCCCTGCCATCCCTTAAAGGAAAGTGACTTTGCCACAGCCAATCTGCTTTGTGCTAGTATAACTTCCTTCTACTCCCTTTTGCCTGTAAAAGTCTTCCATTTTCTACAGCTCCTCAGAGATCCTTCCTATCTTCTAGATTACATGCTGCTTGATACATGAATAGGTCAAAAAAGCCAATAAGATCTTTGAAATTCACTTAGTTGAATTTTGTTCTTTAACAGGACCAAACGACATTTTGCTTTTTTTCTTTTACTATTTTTTTAACTGAAGTATGGTTCAGCAACTCTATATACTCTGTTTCCCACAAGTGTAGCTCCCATCTGTCACATGCAACACTATTACAATACCGTTGACCATATTTCCTATGCTGTACCTCTCCTGCCCATGACTTACTCATTCCATAGCTAGAAGCCTGTACCTCTCACTCCTCTTCACCCCTTTTCAACCATCCTTCTACCTACCCCCCCACCACTTTGTTCTCTGTATCTATGGATTGGTTTTGTTTGTTTTATTTTTTAGATTCTAAATATAAGTGAAATCATAATGGCATTTGTCTTTCTCTGACTTACTTCACTTAGTATAAGATCCTCTAGGCCCATCCATGTTGCCACAAATGGAACAATCTCATTCTTCTTGATGGGGAAGTAATATTCTGTTCCATATGTATACCTCGCATTCATTATCCATTCATCTGCTGATGGACACTTAGGTTGCTTCCATATCTTGGCTATTGTAAATAATTCTGCAATAAAAATAGGGGTGTACATATCTTTCCAAATTAGTATTTTCAGTTCCTTTGAGTACATACCCAGTAGTGGAATTGCTGGATCATAGGGCATTTCTATTTTTCTTTCTTTCTTTTTTTTTTTTTTTTTTTTTTTTTTGAGCAGACTCCATACTGTTTTCTATAGTGGCTGTGCCAATTAACATTCCCATTAACAGTGCACAAGGGTTCCCTTTTCTTCATGTACTTACCAACACTTGTTATTGTCTTTCTGATACTAGCCGTTCTTACTGGTGTGAGATGAAATCTCATTGCGGTTTTGATTTGCATTTTCCTGTTAATTCGTGATGTTGAGCATCTTTTCATGTGCCTATTGGCCATCTGTATGTCTTCTTTGGATAAATGTCTATTCAGGTACTGTGCTCATTTTTTAATTGTTTGTTTTCTGGTGTTAAGTTGTATGAGCTCCTTTTATATTTTGAATATTAACTCCTTATTGGATATATCATCTGCAAGTAGACTTACAAATTTTAGGATTATTTGTTCTCATTCTGTAAAAAAATACTATTGGTATTTTGATAGAGATTGCATTGAACTTGTGGATTGCTTTGGGTAGTATGGTACTTTAAACAATACTAATTCTTCCAATCCATGGTCACAGTATATTTTTCCATTTGTTTATATTATCTCCAATTTCTTTCATCAGTGGTTTTTAGTTTTCAAAGTGCAGGTCTTTCACCTCCTTGAATAAGTTCATCCCTAGATGTTTTATTCTTTTTGGAGCAGTTGCATAGAAATTTTTTTCCTTCTTTTTTTTTTTTAAAGATTTATTTATTTATTCATTCAGAGAGAGCGAGAGAGAGGCAGAGACACAGGCAGAGGGAGAAGCAGGCCCCATGCAGGAAGCCCGATGTGGGACTCGATGCCGGGTCTCCAGGATCACACCCCAGGCTGCAGGCGGCACTAAACCCCTGCGCCACCGGGGCTGCCCTAGAAATTATTTTTCATTTCCCTTTCTATTACTTCATTATTAGAGTATATGAATACAACAGATTTCTCTATATTAATTTTGTATTCTGAAACTTTACTGAATTTGCTTATTACTTTCAATAGTTTTTGGAGGGTCTTTAAAAAGGTTTTCTATATATAGTATCATGTCATCTTTACATAGCAAAGGTTTTATTTTTCCTTATCAGTTTTTATTCCTTTTATTCCTTTTTCTTGTCTGATTGCCCTGGCTGAGACATGTACTATGTTAAATAAAAATAGTGAGAGTGGACATCCTTGTCTTATTCCTGATATTCAGGGAAAAGCTCTGTTTTGCACCACTGAGTATAATGTTAGCTATTATGGGTTTTTCCATATATGGCTTTTATGACATTGAGGTATGTTCCCTTTAAACCCACTTTGTTGAGAGTTTTTACAATGAACTGAATTTGTCAAATTTGAAATTTGAATTTTGTCAAATGCTTTTTCTGCATCTATTGAGATAATCACATAATCTTTAAACTTCATTTTGTAAATGGGGTGTATCATGGTAATAGACTTGCAAAGATTGAACCCTCCGTGCATCCCAGGAATAAGTTCCACTTGATCATAGTGGATGATCCTTTTATTGTATTGTAAAATGTGGTTTGCTAACATTTTATTAAGGATTTTTGCATCTATCATCATCAGAATTATTGGCCTGTAGTTCTTTTTTTTTGTAGTGTCTTTATCTGGTTTTGGTAACAGGGTAATGCTGGCTTCATAGAATATATCTGAAAGGCTTCCTTTGTCCTGTATTTTTTGGAATAGTTCAAGAAGAATAAGTATTAACTCTTCTTTAAATGTTTGGTAGAATTCATCTGTGACACTGTCTGGTCCCAGATTTGTGTTTGTTGGGAGCTTTTTTTTTTTTTTTTTTTTAAAGATTTTATTTATTTTTTCATAGAGATGCAGAGAGAGAGAGAGAAGCAGAGGCACAGGCAGAGGGAGAAGCGGACTTCATGCAGGGAGCCTGACGCCGGAGTCGATTCAGCGTCTCCAGGATCACGCCCTGGGCTGCAGGCAGGCGCTAAACCGCTGAGCTTTTTGATTATCAATTCCATTTTGTTACTAGTAATCAATCTATTCATATTTTTTTTTTATTTTTTCTTGGCTCAGTTTTGCAAGATTGTATATTTCTGAGAATTTATTTCTTCCAGGTTGTCCAATTTGTTAGCAGATTTTGTTTTGTTTTTAATTTTTTTTAAAGTTTTATTTATTTATTCACGAGAGATCACAGAGAGAGGCAGAGACACAGGCAGAGGGAGAAGCAGGCTCCCTGTGGGGAGCCCAATGTGGGACTCAATCCCAGGACCCTGGGATCATACCCTGAGCTGAAGGCAGATGCCCAACTGCTAAGGCACCCAGGCATCAGCATATTTTTTTCATAGTAGTCCTTTATAATCTTTTATATATATATCTTTTATAAGATTTCTTCTCCTTGACTTCTTTTTCTAAAATAAAGATTTTATTTATTTGGGAGAGAGCGCAAGTGGAAGCAGGGTGCAGAGAGCACAAGCGGGAGTAGGGCAGAGGGAGAAGCAGAAGTAGACTCCCCACCGAGTAGGGAGCCCAAGTGGGGCTTGATTCCAGGACCCTGCAATCATGAGATCTAAGTTTTGTGTGTATATTCTCATATTTTGCATATTTTTATTTCGTGAGTGCCCTTAATTCATTTTTTTTAATCATTATGTGTCATCATGTAGACTTCCTTGAGTTTATCTTGCTTGGAACTCCATGGGTTTCCTGAAACTGGGTGTCTCTTTCCTTCCTCCAGATTATTGAAGTTTTCAACTATTGTTTCTTCAAATAAATTTTCTGTCCCTTTCTTTCTTCTCCTGAAGGAATCCTTGTAATGCAAATGTCTGTGCAGTTGGTGTTGTCCAAGAGATCCCTTATCCTATCCTCATTTTTTAAAATTATTTTTTGCTTTTTGCTGTTCAGTTTGGTTGCTTTTCACTACCCTGTCTTTCAGATCACCGACCTGTTCTTTTGTATCCTCTGATCGGTTGTTGATTCCTTCTAGAGTATTTTCCATTTTAGTTACAGTATTCTTCAAGCCTGATCGATCTTCTTTCTTATATTTCCTATTTCTTTGTTGAAATTTTCATTCAATACATCTATCTACTCTTCTCTCCAGCCTTGTAAGCATCTTTATGACCATTACTCTGAACTCTTCGTTTCGAATATTTCTTATCTCCATTCCATTTAGTTATTTTTCTGAGCTTTTTATTTTGTCTTGTTCTTTCATTTGTCTTTGTCTCCTCATTTCACTTAACTTTCTGTATTTGCTTCAGATTAGTTATTTCTCCTAAACTTGAAGGAATGGTGTTGAGGATGGTCATTCTCTGTGTGGACTGTGTGTGCCTGATGATTTTGGTTGACTGGCTGGGGCTGTGTCTGGCATGGGCTGGCAGGGTACTTCATGCTGAGGCCACCCTGAGTACCCTGGTTGGATGGTCAGAGTTGAAATGGGCATGGGCCAGGGTGTTCCCAGGGCTCTCACACAGCAGGCACCCTGGCAGATCAACTAAAGCTGAAGTGGTACAAGCTGGCAGGTCCTGAGGTTTTCTGTTGCTGAAAGTGTCATGGCAGGACAGCTGAAGGTGAAGTGGGTACCAGCCAGAGGTTTCTGGGAGCACTCCATGCACGGGGTGCTCTGGAAAGGCATTTGTTGCTAAGGGAGGTGCAGGCTTAGAGGTCCCTGGCAAGTCATCTGGAACTAAATGGTGTAGGCCTGGAGTTTTCTGGGATACTTTTGACTGTATCCCTTTAGCAAGATGGCTGGAATTGTAGTGAGTGCTGACAAAGGCTACTCAGTGTGCATGTACTGGGGCCACCTTTGTAAGATGTCTGGGGCTGGTATGGGGAAGGGATCTAAGGTTCACCAAGACAGTAGGCTAGCTAGGCCACCTGGACCCTGCTCCCCTGCACTATCACAGGGAAGGGGAAAGAAAGTCATAGTGCTTGCCAGTCCCTCTGATGCAGAGAGAATTCTAGCATCTCCCCTGCTGTTTGGTGGAGTTCTAGAGCTGGATCTTTTATATTCTCATTGTCCTTGAAACCATGGATTTTTTTTTTTCTGTGCCCCTGCAGAGGTGAATCTATTCGCGATGGTTCATTACTATCCCTCCCCACTGCATTTCATAATATTGGGAGTGGAGGTTCCCTTCATTACCATGTCTCTCTCTTGCCATTTTCTCTCTATCCTTTCTTGTGCAGAAGCTGTTCAGTCAGCCCTCAGTTCTTTTTTAGGAGGAATCACTCCAAAACCAAGTATCAATTTGGTGTGTCTATTTAATAGGTGAGTTCAGAGTCTATGTTGCCATCTTGGGTCCTTCCTCTCCCACTTTGCTTCTTTTTTGTGTCTCACCCTTTTCTTCTGGTTCATATCAGAAGAGTTGTTTCTGATTCACAAGCTAGGTCTGGAATGGATGTACTCACTGCAATTTTAGATTAAGTAAAACATAATCAGAAAAGTACTTTAGTATCTACTGTTATTCTTAAATTATTTTCCTCAAATACATCAATACATTTCTGGCTAAAGGATGCTAGGGTAAATATAATTTACCAACTATACAAGATGGGCTTTAAAAAATAATTCTGGTTAGGAATACATAAAAGAAACCTACTAGGATCTGTTTTTTTACTTGCAGATTCTCCAATTCTCTGGACATCAACTAGGAATCTAATGATTCAATTCAATTTTGACACTTTGTACCTGGAGTTAGGACAGACCCCACAGTAAACTGGGCTCAAACCCATAAGACTACCCCCATTTCATATGCCCATTGCAAGTCATGAGTCTCCCATATTTCTCAACAAGCCAACTATAAAATCAGGGTTCCCACATGCCCATTTTCAGTTTCAATAATTTGCTAGAATAGCTAACAGGACTCAAGAAAGCATTTTACTCATTATTACAAGTTTATTATAAAACAACTTCTCAGGAATAGCCAAATGAAAAAGATTCATAGGGCAAGATATTGGGGGCAGGCAGGGTATATGTGTACCGAGTTTCTGTGCCTCCTCCGGATATGGTACCCTCCCAGCACCTCCATGAGTTCTCTTACCTGAAGACACACAGTTGAACGTTTTTTATGGAAGTTTTATTACAACTGAAATTTCATCTCAATGATTAAGTCATTGGCCATGGGTTGAAGTTTGGGGCTATAATTTCTAACCCTTAATCACATCGTTGGCTCCTCTGGCAACCATCCCCATCATAAAGCTATCTATGGGCTCATTAAGGTCATCTTAGTAGTATAAACTCAGGATCTCATTGAAAGGGTCTTGTTATGAATGGCAAGAGTTTCTGCCCTTACCCCTACCACTCAGGAAATTCCAAGACTTTTAGGGGCTTTGTGCTAAGACCTAGGGATGAAGATCAAATATATATTTCTTATTATATCACTATATTTTGAACTAGTAAAGCTCAACCTATTTCCTTTAAAAAGTAACAAACTGTGGCAAAGTCTCCCCACTTCACCATTCACACAGAGCATCAGTTCTCACAGCTGCTGGGGAGGCTGACAGGTGCAGTTGGGCTGTCTTCTGTCTCCTAAAGGTATTAATCTCAAAAGTACTCCCTAGTAAACTTCCTGCACCCAAATATCTGGCTTTCTGAAGAACCTGTTGTGTATCTGAGTCCATGTAAGCTACTAAATATAAAAATTAATGAAGAGCAATGCATTACTAAACTCAAGCATCTTTCAAATAAATGAGACTAAGGTGATACACTTGAAAATGATTTTGTAATTGCCCTTAGCATATGCATCCATATTCTCCTTGCAATTTCATTTTCCATGTAAAACATGTAATAGGTCCTCATTAATTGATTAGGAACTGGAAAAACACCACTGTGCTAACACCAGGTGTTATTCTCATGAGCTCATGTGTCTTGTCCTTCCCCATCACTCTCTTCTCCTTAATGGTCTCCAGATGCTCATTTAACTATGGTATGTGTTCTTTTCCTCAAGGCCATCATATGTATAAATGTTGAGTATATATCAATATGAAAGTTAGGAGAACAGATAAAATAACTTGTTCCTATAATTTCACCTTTTCAAGGCCAACTTTATTTAACAGCAAACATTATTGGTCTCAGAAGGTCTAGAGACAATACATTGAATAAATAACTTTTCTATGCACCATGAACTAACATAATAATACAAGATTATGACTAACCACTGGGAAAAATGAGAACTCGGTAGAGAAAAGATATTTGAGAAAAAGACACAGATATTTTTCTAGGCAAAAGAAAATATTAATAAACAGATGTTTCTAACAGATGATTCCACTGTAACCCGTCAAAATTACATGATGTTTGGCTATACTGACTGAATTATAATTTATGGGGGAAAAAAACAGAATTCTGATAAAAGAAATTTTAGAGATTCTTCTTGAATGACTGAGTACCTTAAATATAATACTGTGAAAACTGTAAATGAATTCTTTTACTACATATTGTAGAGTTCAGTTGAGTGAGGAACAACTTGACCATATGTTAGACAGTGAATGAAACCAGAGCCGTTGAACACTCTGAACATCCCACAAAGACAGCACAACTAGGAGGTATAGTTGCAGAAAGAAAGAAAAGATAGTAAAGGGAAAAATGTAAAGAAAGTGTAGAATAGAATCTGAATCTGATCAAGGTCCTAGATGTAATTACTGGTAGTAGAGGAAGGTGACCACAGAGGGATATAATAAACAAAATCTAGAATTGAGGAATGTTATAGGATAATTGACTGGGTTTCTTCAACAAACAGTTAGAAAAAAGAGAGGAGAACTATTACAGATCATAGCTTTTTTTTTTTTTTGGCAGTTCATTTTATTACAGCTTTTTTAAAACTGTTACAGATTAAAGGGACTTGATATATCATGCACATGTGATATGTGGATCTATTTAGACCCTGATGCAAAAAAAAAAAAAAAAAAAAAAAACAGCTATAAAGCAAACACTGCTAAGCACTGGAAAGATATGAGCCCTAACCAGATATCTGATTGTATTAACATTGTTGATTTTAGGTATATTAATAATATTGCATTGATATTAAAGAATCCTTATGTTTTAGGAATATATACGGGCATATTTGTTAATAAATAATAAAATATCTAGAATCTGCTCTTTAATAATTCAGGGGTGGAAGAGGAGTAAGGAGGAAATAGATGAAAGAATGATTGCAGGGCGGTAATTGTTGAGGCTGAGTGATGAGTATGTGGAGGTTTATAAGAATATTCTTTCTTCCATATGGTTTGAAAATTTCATGTTGAATAGCTTTTTAAAACCTCTACTGTAACTAAAACTAACTAAAGTTTTAGTTATAGTGAATTAAATAATTGAAGTCACATATTAAAAATGCAGTCATTTTTAGAATCTATGCATCTGATGAACATTTAAAGAAATTTAGAAATCGAACATAATTGAAGTTTAAATGCATTCTTTTCTAACCCAAGAGGCTAATAAAAGCATTTTCTTATGGTGTTTTTTTATTGTTATACTCTTATCCACCACCAGAGGGAGTAAAAATTCACCTTTAACAGTTCAAATCACACACACAAAAAAAATCAGCATGATAGAATTAAACAGAAATTTAAATCCTGTAATTTTATAAATTAAGAATCTGAGATTGCAGAGATGAAGCAAATTTACAGCAGTTACATGGCTGACTAATAGCAGGACGGGATAAAGAATACAAATCTCCTGGTTTCTAGACCAAGGCTAATTTTCACTGCAACTATGTTTTTATCCTTTGAATGAATACAGTATTTCCTTCCCAGCCTGTTAGGTGGTCATATAAAATGTTTCAGAAAGTCAAGCTTAGTTTCTTACAAGTAAAGTTTATGTAATGGTCTCAAAGGCGGATTTTCTCTTTTCTATTCTAGTGTGTTCCATACATGTAATGATCAAAC
This sequence comes from Canis lupus familiaris, assembly GCF_011100685.1. NCBI lineage: Eukaryota > Metazoa > Chordata > Mammalia > Carnivora > Canidae > Canis > Canis lupus. Next base: position 45,256,200 of record NC_049237.1, on the reverse strand, counting down.
AAGACCATAGCAGGGAATCTGTTATAAGTGCATGTTGCTATTCGCATACCAGTATGGGCTATACCTTTCCTACATTTGCAATATGCTGCTAGACCAATTTTTGTGTTTCGGCTTAAATGTGCAGAGTGAAGGAAGATAATTGTGTAAACCTTTTCAGCTCAGATATTTTTTAATCATAAAATATACATGCAGATATTTATTTCAAGTGTGCACTTTATATTTAGTCATACTTTTTTTCCTAAAACCTGTAGCATTACCTGAAAATACTTCTTCATGAAATATATTTAAATATTAAATGGCTCCAACTCACCTTATTAAATATATTGGAGGTAATTGTCTAAGTGCATTTTGAGGGCAAACAATAAGAATGGTGGTAAAATTTCTGTGCCCTCCTAAAGCAGACTAAGGTATCTAACCCACTAATCAGATTTTTTAAAATTTATTTTATTTATGACGAGTACACAAAGAGAGAGAAGAAGAGGAATTCGAAGAGCGAGAGAGAGTAAGAAAATTGAGAGAGCAGAGAGATGTAGGAGAGAGAGAAAGAAGAGAAGCAGGGGAGAAGCAGGCTCCCCGTGGGAAGCCCAATAAGATCCTGGATCCCAGGAGCCTGGGATCAAGACTTGAGCCAAAGGGTGATGCTCAACCACTGAGCCACCCAGGCGTCCCCTAATCACCAATTAAAAGCTGATATCTAACCCTTCCATGCTTGGAACTACCTCCCTGCTCTGGCAGCTATTGCTCAGCTCTAGTGTAACATGGACTTCATATTCAGAGTGTTTTCCCCACAATGAAAATGGTACACATTAGCGGTGTGATTTTATGTCAAAACTAAGGCGTGTGCAAACAGTTCCTGAAGCACTATCTGAATACATTCACCGTTCTCTTAAATATATGCACTAAATAGATAAAACACTTATAAAAAATGGAATGTATCTATCATTTTCCTTTTAAAACAAGAAAACTTCAAGAACTTCCCATGCATTTAAGATGAGTTTTATCTGGCTATGATGAAACGATGGCAAATTCCCAAATAAGGGAATGTTAATGTCCCTAACATTAATTTGCCACATTAATATACTGGACAATTAAGTGTGAATGTTAACAAAAGCCAATTGATAGCTAAAAGGAGACAAATTTTGTCTTTGGGTCTTTCAAAAACACAATAAGATGTTTATATAGTAATGAAGTTATTATGCATGTTTAATCTGAACACAGAAAGAATGATAACAGTGAAATAGACTTTAAATCAATCTAAAATTAAATTCATATTAATTTAATTCATATTTCTGGGCACCTGGGTGGCTTAGTCAGGTAAGCTGACTCTTGGTTTTGGCTCAGGTCGATCTCACAGGTTGTGAGATCAAGACTCATGTCAGGCTCCACACCCAGCAGCGAGTCTGCTCAAAATTCTCTCCTTCTCCCCTGGCCAGTCCTCCCTGCTGGCTCTCTCTCTCTAAAATAAGACTTTCAAGAAATAAATACGTTCATATTTACATATAGAATGTGAAATCCATTTAAAATAGTTTATTATTGGGGCATTTGGATGGCTCAGTCGGTTAAGTAGCTGTCTTTGTCTCAGGTCATGACCTCAGGATTCTGGGATCAAGGCCCTCGTCAGATTCCCTGTTTGTGGAGGAGTCTACTTCTCCCTTTGCCTCTGCTCCTCCCTCTCACTTATTTTCTCTGTCTCAAATAAATAAATACAATCTTAGAAAAATAAAATTTTATTTATTTATTTATTTATTTATATTTATTTATTTATTTATTTATTTATTTATTTATTTATTTATTTTTAACCCTACCTTTTGAAATGTATTTTGGATTTTACAGATTTTCTGAAAATGACTTACAGTGATTTTCTGAAACTCAAATGGTGGTCGAATGCTAGTATGAACACAGCCCTGCACAGAGGCTACCAGAAGCAACGTTGTCTTTATTCACTCCAAAACCAACTAACATCATTATTTACCAGGAGTCTGTGCCAGACCTAAAGAACACTTTAAAACCAAACAGAACTGAATATTCTTTGTTTACAGCAGAACCTTTATCTTCTAGTTAATTGAATTATAATTCTCTCTTGGCTGATGGAATTCTGATATCCTGCTTGAGTCCTAAAAATGGGCTGGCTTATTAAGCAATGGTGGGCATTTTGTCTGTAGCATTAGAGTACCATTTACAATTTGGAGGGTCCCCCAAGATTTGGAGTGGAGAGAGGGAAAGAGTTAGAACAAATTGATATTTTACTACTGGAGGTAAATGAGGTCTCAGGTCTACCTGAGAAAATTGAGCCAAAGGAAGAGTATCAGTGTAAAGGAGGGGGAAGGGGAGAGAGAATGAGAGCAAGAGGGAAAGAAAGAATGAAAGAGAGAGGGAAAGAAAGAAAAGCGACCCAGAAAGTCTCTTGATTACTGGGTTTGAGAGACAGAAATTCCAACTCCTCTGTTTTTTCTACTCCTAGACAGCTCTCTCTTTTCCTTCCCACCTTACACTAAGCTAAAGCAAAGCCTGACTGGCTCCCTGGGAGCAGGACTCTATCCATATCTGTAACTCCTTGTTTCCACAGTTTCTATGCCTGAACTGGGAGGACAGACCTGCTTTGTGTTTATTCTCATTTCTAGTTCCTCTCTCTCCTTTTTCTGGTGATCTCAGGAATAGGAGGTACTATTTCAGCCTCCAGGCCCATGCAGGGTATTCTAATCCATTTTGAGTTTGTTCTTATGTATGGTGTAAGCAAATGGTCCAGTTTCATTCTTTTGCATGTGGCTGTCTAGTTTTCCCAGCACCATTTGTTGAAGAGACTGCTCATCCATTGTAGATTCTTGACATTTTGGTCATAAAATAGTTGATCATATAAGTTTCGGTTTATTTTTAGGTTCCACTGATCTCTGTCTGTTTTTATAAAGCTGATAACATATCGTTTTGTTTACTGTAGCTCTGTAATATGGCTTGAAATCAGGAAGTGTGATGCCTCTAGATTTGCTCTTTCTCAAGATGATTTTTGCCTCATGCTGGGTATTCTAATCCAGACTCTTATTAAAGAGGTTTGGTAGTTAATTGGTGCTAGCTCAAAAATAAATGAATTATACTTAAATTTTCATTCTGCTACCTTTTTTCATAGATATTATTCTCTTGATTAAAAAAAAGACTTAGGGATGGAAGGAAGGAAGGAAGGAAGGAAGGAAGGAAAAAGAAAGAAAGAAAAAGAAAGAAAGAAAAGAAAGAAAGAAAGAAAGAAAGAAAGAAAGAAAGAAAGAAAGAAAGAAAGAAAGAAAGAAAGAAAGAAAGAAAGAAGAAAAGAAAGAGAGAAGGAAGGGAAGGAAGGGAAGGGAAGGGAAGGGAAGGGAAGGGTAGGGTAGGGTAAGGTAGGGTTGGGTAGGGTAGGGTTGCCTTATAAGCCTGCATCACTTCAGAGTTCCTGGAACCCAACAGACCCCAATGCACCAGTAAAAGCTACATAATAGCCACATGTAGTCTAAGAGTGAGTAGAGATGTCAGAGATGGTTGGGAAGCACCATTGCAGGTGAGTCCTCAGCTTTAGGGTGTCAAATGAGAAAACACAGTTAGTAATGACTTTTAATATCTTTTGTTAAAGATTTTATTTATGTATTTATTTGAAAGAAAGAGAGAGCGGAGAGAGCAGGAGCAGAAGGAGAAGGATAAGCAGACTCCTCACTGAGCATAGAGTCCACACTTGGGGCTCAATCTCATAACCCTGAGGTCACAACCCCAACTGAAATCAAGAGTTGGACACTTAACCAGCTGAGCCACCCAGGCTCCCGAGTTATGATGTCTTCTATTCCAAGGGAACACAGTCCATGGATGGGGGAGTACGGTGCCTCACAGGCAGGAGAGCACTCTGAGGGATTTTGGCCAAGAGCAGCTTTTGTAGAGCTTTAGAAATGGCAATGAAGAAACGGCATGATTGGCTGGGGTTGCATATCTGACCTTTAAAAACATCAAGGAACAAGGAAGTAAGCTTAGATCCCAGTATTGGCTTGGAGTTTAGGAATTGGCTGGCCAGATATACTGGTGAAGTGGTGTTTCTGGTGAAGCAGAGTATTTACAGAGACACCAAAGTTCAGTTCATGAACACGGCACCCGGGCAGGAGCAGCTGCATCTTGAGCCTAGAAATTTGTTTCCATGAGGGGCTGAAAGATTTTCAAAACAACACCAAGGATGCAGAGCGGTGATGGTGGTCACCCTTCGGGTTCGGTTCAAGGGCTGAGTGGCTACTTCCCCTGCAGGTCCACACAAGCCGGTTCCTTCATTGGGAGCAGCAAAGAAAGGCAACAGGATGAGGGAGCAGAGCAAAGACAGAGTCAGCACCCCACAGGCACCCGAGTGGCTCTCCCCTCACTAGCTGACATTGAGCCAATATCCCTCCATCGAGTCACAGAAGGGCCCAGAGAATCTGACAAGAATAGGCTCCTGTCCCCATTCCTTCTATCCTTTGTGGAAAGCTGAGCGCCACCCTCTGTCATAGGACATTATAATTACCCCTGTTAGCACTCTTGCATCTCTCCGCAGTGGCTTTACTAACACCATGAGTCTTCCCAGCCGACTGGCAAAGGCATCCAACCAGCAAGAAGGTTTCCAGGGAGACTCAGGAGGTGACTGTGAGAGCAGGGAGGAGAGAGATGGAGGGGGAGACGAGGGTAGCCGTGGGCTTCCTCCTGCACAGCTGTGTCTCCAGGCCCTGGGGGCTGAGCCAGGCCCAGCAGGAGCCTTGGCCCTACTTCCCAGGCTGGTTTCATGGCTCCCCTGCCAGTGAGAAGCCTCCGTGCCCCCCCCCCCCCCAGGATCCATCTGAGGAAGTGACTGACCTTTGCAGTTAAATCATCAGTGTCCCCCCCTGTCGGAACTACGGCATTGTCAGAGCGGGACGAAAGGAAAGAGTGACAGAACTGTGACACCTTTCCTTGAGCAGAAAGTCTTGAGGAAAGGGAAAGAGATTGATGGAGGCTGTCAGGGGGGCCTTCTGGGCCCTGGGGCCACACTGCCAGTGCCGTGATCAGTGCCATGGAGAGCCAGTCACCAGGAAGCAGCGAGCCAGGGACACAGTGACATTGGGAGCCACTCAGCCTTGCAGACTGGTGGTCACACTCACGGGGCCCTTTTGTCCACCGCACCCCCCAGTGGGGCAGCAGGACCCCAGCCCCTGTCACGCAATGGGGGTTTCTGCCAATCTGGTAAAAAGGAAGCCTCGGTGGCTCGGTGGTTGAGCACCTGCCTTCAGCCCAGGGCCTGATCCTGGGGTCCCGGGATCGAGTCCCACGTCGGGCTCCCTGCATGGAGCCTGCTTCTCCCTCTGCCTGTGTCTCTGCCTCTCTCTCTCTCTCTCTCTCTCTGTGTGTGTGTGTGTGTGTGTCATGAATGAATAAAGTCTTAAAAAAAAAATCAAGGGAGGGCTTGGTTCCCTGAGGCAGCCTGGGACCTAGAGGCAAAGTGGCAACAGCCAGGAGAGCCGTCCAGGGAGGGGGTATGGGAGGTGAGGAAAGCAAAGGTTCACACACTTTTTTAAGTAAAAGCAAGAAATCAGAATTTCTTTGATTTCCCACCAGTTTCCTATTCTAAAATAGAACAAAAGAGTACAGGGATATATTAATTTTGCCCTGCTCCCCTTTTCAAATGAAATAAAGAATATAAGGAAAGTGCTCCAGGCCTCTTAGCAAGTTGGGGTGCGGGGGGGGGTCCAACTACAAAGAGAGAAAAGGAGCCACAAAGCGTTAATTTCTGCCAAAACCAGAACCATAAACAAACCTCCTATAGCCCAGACTAAAGAGAGGTTCTGTTTTCACCACTGGCTCCCTGCGGGAGAGTTCTCTTAAGCCGGATTGGGAGAACAGAGAGAGCATGGGGTCGAAAATTGATTGAACACGAGCATGGTGTCCAGAACAAAAAGAGTGTCTGCGGGATTCACAGGCGGCCTGTGCACAGGGTCCCCAGAGCCTTCCCGGCCCCAGTGGGTGGTGATTCGGGCAACTCACTTCTGAAAGTTGCTTTGTATTTTCAGCACAAATAAGATTAAAGAAAAGATTTAAAAAAAAAAAAAAAAAAGACAAAGCACTGCTATGGACAGACATACCCGTACAAATCAAAGGTAACATTTCACTGCCAACCGTGGTTTATTCTAGGAATGGAAGATTGGTTCAACCTTTAAGTGATCAAGGTAGTTTGGCATCTCATACTAGGAAAAGATAAATCACACGATCTAAATAGATGCACAGAAATCATTTGACACAATTCATATTCGACTGTAACGAAAACGATCAGTAAATTAGAATGGAAGGGAGCTCTCTCTCGACCTGATAAAAAGTCATTCGTGAAGAGCTTTCAGCTTTCTCTCTGAATGCTTGGCCTCCGGGAACAGGAACAGGATGGGAAGACCAACTCTCTCACTTCTATATCCCACCACATTTGAAGTCCTAAAAGCAAAAAGGGGAAGAGAGAGAAAGAAAGAAAAAATGCACAGATTAAAAAAAAAAAAAAACAAAAACAAAAACCAAACCTTTACTTATTAGGATTGTTTACATTAATATTGCAAATAATTTTTTAAAATGCTATTGAAATAAGGGAGTTTAGTAAGTTTGCATAATCAAGGTCAATATAAATCAAATGTCTGACAGTCAATAACTGAAAATTCAAATTTTTTTTAATTTATTTTTTATTGGTGTTCAATTTACTAACATACAGAATAACCCCCCGTGCCCGTCACCCATTCACTCCCACCCCCCGCCCTTCTCCCCTTCCACCACCCCTAGTTCGTTTTGAAAATTCAAATTTAAAAAAAAAATACCATCTGTAACAAAAATAAGTGTAATGTTTGAAGGTAAATCTGACAAAATATATGCAAAACTTACATTAAAGCTGTGAAACGTTTATTATTATTGAAGTTTAGTTCACATAGTATGTTACATTAGTTATAAGTGTACAACATCTCAGTTCCACAATTCTGTAATTATTCACTGTCACCGTGGTAAGTACAGTCACCATCTATCCTATAACATTATTATAATGCTATTAACTCTATTCCCTATACTGTACTTTTAAATGTCTTTAACATTCATTTTATAACTAGAGTTTTTAACTTCTTAATCACTTTTTTCTATTTCACCCATCCATCTCACCTACCTCCCCTCTTCTGCCAATTGGCAACTACCAATTTGGTCTCTATATTTAAGTCTGTTTATTTGTTCTTTGTTTTGTTGTTTAGATTCCACCTACAATTGAAATCATAGGGTTTTTGTCTTTCTCTGACTTACTTTACCTAGTATAATGCCCTTTAGATCTATCCATGTTATTGCAAAGACAAGATCTTATTCTATTTATGGATAAATAATATTCCATTGTATGTATGTGTGTGTGTGTATATATATATACAGTTATATATATATAATTTTATATACAATTTTATATACAAAATACACAATTATATATATATATAATTTTTTAATCCATTAATCTATTGATGGACACTTAGGTTGCTTCCATACCTTAGCTATTGTAAATAATGCTGCAATAAAGATTACGTGTGTATATATCTTTTCGAATTAGTGCTATTGTTGTTGTTTTGAGAGGGCTAAGTGCCCAGTAGTGAAGTTACTAGTTCATGTGGTATTTTAATTTTAATTGCTTGAGAAACTTCTATACTGTTTTCCACAATGGTTCCACCAAAATTACACTCCTACCAAGAGGGCATGAAGGTTTCCCTTTCTCCACATCTCTGCCATCACTTGTTATTTCTTGTCTCCTTTACATTAGGCATTCTGACAGGTGTGAGGTGATATTTCATTGTGGTTTTGATTTGCATTTCCCTGATGATGAGGAATGCTGAGCATCTTTTCATACATGTATTGTCCATTTGTGTGTCTTCCTTGGAAAAATGTCTATCCAGGTCCCCTGCTCATTTTAAACCAGATGTTTCTTTGGTGTTGAGCTGTAAAAGTTCTTTTTATATTTTGGATATTTAACCCTTTACTGGTTATATCACTTGCGAATATCTTCTCCTATTCCATAGGTTGCCTTTTGTTATTTTGGTATAGTCCCAATAGTTTATTTTTGTTGTTGTTTCTCTTGATTGAGGAGACATATCCACAAATATGTTGCTAAGGCCAATGTTTAAGAGATTACTGCTCATGTTTTCTTTTAGGAGTTTTATGATTTCAGGTCTCACATTTAGCTCTTTAACTCATTCTGAGTTTATTTTGTGATTGGGGTAAGAGGTCCAGTTTTATTCTTTTACATGTAGCTGTCTTGTTTTCCCAACACCACTTGTTGAAGAGACTGTCTCTTCCCAATTACATATTCTTGCTTACTTTGTTGTAGATTAATCAACCATATAAGTATGGACTTATTTCTGGACTCATTATCTTGTTTGGCTGATTCATAGGTCTATTTTTGTGCCAGTAACATACTGTTTTGATTAATACAGCTTTGTAGTAATCTTCAAATGTGAGATTGTGTTACTTCCAACTTTGTTGTTCTTTCTGAAGACTACTTTGGTCATTCAAGGTCTTTGTGGTTCCATACAAATTTTAGGATTATTTGTTCCTATGAAACAATGCTGTTGATACTTCGATAAGGATTGTATTAAATCTGTGAATATCTTTGACCTGTACAGACATTTTGATGATACTAATCTTCCAATCCATGAGCATGGTATATTTTTCCATTTGTTTGTGTTGTCATCGATTTGTCTCATCAATGTCCTATTTCCAGAGTATAGGCCTTTCACCTCCTTGGTGAAATTTGTTCCTAGGTATTTTATTCTTTTTGGTGTAATTGTAAATGAAATTATTTTCTTAATACTTTCTGCTACTTCACTAATAGGGTATAGAAATGCAACAGATTTCTTACAGATTAATTTTGTATCTTACAACTTTACTGAATTCATTTATTAGTTTAATAGTTTTTTGGTGGAGCCTTTAGGATTTTCTATATATAGTATCCTATCATCTGCAATGGTGGAAGTTTTTACTTCTTACCAATTTGACTGCATTTTCTTTTTCTTTCTTTTTATCTTTCTTTCTTTCTTTTCTTTTTTTTTTTTCTCTGAATGCTCTAGCTAGGATTTGCATTGCCAAGTAGAATGAACGTGGTGAGAGAGAACACCCTTATCTTAGAGAAAAAGCGTATTTCTGATCTTAGAGGAAAAGTATCTTGTTAGGCTGTGTGTTTTTCATATATGACCTTAGTTCAGTTAATGTATATTCCCTCCAAATCTACTTTGTTGAGAGATCTTATCATGAACAAATGTTAAATTTTGTGAAATGTTTTTTGTATATCTATCGAGATGATCATATTCTTTTTATCCTTCCTCTTGTTAATGTGATATATCATGTTAGTTGATTTGCAAATATTAAATTTTCCTTGCATCCCTGGAATAAATCCCACTTGATTGTGGTGAATGATATTTTCAATGTATTGAATTCAGTTTCTAATATTTTGTGGACAATTGTTAAATTTATAATCATCAGAGATGTTGGCCTGCAGTTTTGTGGGATAGTTTTTGTTTGTTTTTTGGCTTTTGTTTTGTAGTCTTTATCTGGTTTTCGTATCAGGGTAATACTGACCTCGTAAAATGAATTTGGAAGTTTTCCTTCCTCGTCTATTTTTTGCAATAGTTTGAGAATAGGTATTAACTCTTCTTTAAATGTTTGATAGAATTCATCTGGTCATTTGGAGAAGCCATCTGGTCCTGGAATTTCATTGTTTTGGAGTTTTTAAATTGCCAATTTAATTTCATTAGTATTAATTCATTTGCTCCGTTTTCTATTTCTTCCTCATTCTATTTTGGAAGTGTGTATGTTTCTAGGAATTTATCCATTTCTTCTAAGTTTTCCAGGTTTTTTTGGCTTTTATTTTTCATAGTATTCTCTTATAATCCCTTGTATTTCTGTGGTGTTGATTGTTCATTCTCCTTCTTCATTTTTTATTTTGAGTCCTCTCTCTTGTTTCTCTTGATGAGGCTGGCTAAATATTTATCAAGTTTGTTTACCTTTTCAAAGAATCAGCTCCTGGTTCCATTGATCTAGCCTCTTGTTTTGTTTTGTTTAGTCTATTTTATGTATATCCACTCTAATCTTTGTCATTTTCTTCTTTCTACTAGTTTTGCACTTTGTTCTTCTTTCTAGGTCCTATAAGGGGCATGACTGGGTGGTTTAATTGAGATTTGGGGGGGGTTTTTGGTGTATGCCTGTATCCCTACAAACTTCCCTCTTAGAACTGCTTTTGCTCTGTCCCAAAAATTTTGGACCAATGTGTTTTCATTACATTTGCCTCTATGTATTTTTTTATTTCCTCTTTGATTTTTTTGTTGGTACATTGATTATTTAGTAGCATGTTATTTAGCCCCTATAGTTTGTCTTTTTTTTTTCCAATTTTTTTCTTATAGTTGATTTCTAGTTTTATACAATTGTTGTTGGAAAAGATGTTAGTTTGATATAATTTCAGTCTTCCTAAATTTATTGAGATTTGTTTTGTGGCCTAATAGAGTTCCATCCTGGAGAATGTTCCATGTCCACTTGGAAAGAATGTGAATTCTGCTCTGTTTAAATGGAATATTCTGAATATATACTAAGTCCATCTGGTCTAATGTGTGATCTAAAACCACTGTTTCCTTGTTGAGTTTCTGATACAGAATTCAAAGTAATGATCATAAAGGTATTCACTGGGCTGAGAAAAGAGTAGATGGACTCATTGAGAATTTCAACAGAGAGTTGGTAAATTTAAAAAAGAACCAGAGTTGAGGACAGCCCTGGTGGCTCAGCGGTTTAGTGCCACCTTCAGCCCAGGGCTGGATCCTGGAGACCCGGGATGGAGTCCCATGTCGGGCTCCCTGCATGGAGCCTGCTTCTCCCTTTGCCTGTCTCTCTCTTTCTCTCTCTCTCTCATAAATAAATAAAATCTTAAAAAAAAAAAAAAAGAACCAGAGTTGAGGAATTAAAACCTGCTTAGCAGGGAGCCTGCTTCTCCCTCTCCTTCTGCTGCTCCCCCTGCTTGTGCTTACTCTGTCAAATAAATAAATAACACCTTAAAAATACTCTTATTATTTAAGTCAGCTATTCTTTTCCTGGTTGCTTCTATTCAAAGGAGCCAATAATTGTATGTTTAGTTATATTTAATGTTATATTTTATGTATGCTGTATGTTTGCATTCTAAAATACAATTAAACAGTAGAGAGAATATATAACAAAAATAAAAGATTGGCTGTTTAGCACAAGAAGCCTAGCTTTTGGCCTGTCTGGTCTTTGACACACCTTCCTCACAAAGCTTAGTCATTTCTAGCTTTTGATTTAAAGTAAGAGACTTTCATCTCTAATACAGGGCACCACCTTATTCATTTTCACATATTTAGAAATGTAGTTTATCTCAGAATTCATCTAAGGAGGAAAAGACAAAGAATAAGAAGCATCAAACAAGGAAAGGAAGAGAGTTCTCATTTAATAGAGAAATGAATTTTTACACCCTTAAGTACTGAGAGCAAAGAAACCTCTTTGGCAAATCTATTCCCATGAGCAATCTCTCTTCCCATAAGAGCCATATACTTGCTGTTGAAAACATTTTGAAGGACATATCACTTAACTATGTTTAGAAAAATTAATATGACTTATTCAAGGTAAATATCTAGAAATCTTGTAGTCCTTAGGAAGCAAAAGAAGAATTCTATCACCTGACTACAACCCACAGATTTTCCAAAAACAGATCAAGCAATCCACTCTAATAGATGGTCGGCTAGTTAACTAACAGCTTATTTCCTATGCTGAGGAGCAAAAATTCTTTGAAAGAAGGACATTTTTTAAAGAGGTTGAAATAACATTATAAATCATATCACATTTGAAAGAAAGAACAGATATCTGTCTCAATGAGTAAAGCCACAACAGAAATAAGAATATAAGGTCCATGAAGGAAGGGTTTGCATTGTTTTCTACTGTAATCCCAGGGCATAGCACATGTTAAATAGTCCATGATGTGAATATGAGTAATGCTGCAGACAGAATTGGAGTTTGCATGCCCAGTGTCTTTAAATATAAAAAGAAAAAGAGAATACACTTAATCTTCTGCTCCCATAGTTTTATATTAATTATGTCTACTCTAAATTTATAAACCTGCAAACCACCTCTTGATGGATGATTTTATTATTCAACCTCTCATGAAGATTTCCAGGAACAAAGCTATCAGTTAGTGTATTAGACAAGGGTCTACAGAGAAAGAGGACCAATAGGGTGTATGTGATGACTGTGTATCAACTTGAGTGGGCCCAGGTGCCCAGATATTTGGCCTGGATGTTTCTGTGAAAACATGGGGTTTGCATAAGTTTAACATTCAAATCAATAGACTTTGAATAAAGCAGATTACCCTCCATAACGTAGATGGGCCTCGCCTAATCAGTTGAGGGCCTTAAGAACAAAGACTGATGTTTCCTGAAGAAGAAGGAGTTCTGCAAATTTACTCATTGAGGAATTAAAAACTGCTTAGCAGGGAGCCTGCTTTTGTACTTGAAGTGCAAATCAGAAAGCTTTTGTACTTGAAATGCAAATCAGCTCTTCCCTGGTTTCCAGCCTGCCTGCCCACCTACAGATTAGGAGCTTGCCAGTTTCCATAATGACATGAACCAGTTCCTTAAAATCAGTATATCCCCTTGCACACCTACTGTATAAGTCAAAGCCCTTCAGAGAAACACTGGAGAATCCTGACTAATGAGAGAGAGAGAGAGAGAGAATGAGAATGATCAACTTTAAAGAATTGGCTCATGCAATCAAGGAGGCTGGCAAGTCCAAAATCAAAGGATGGGCCAATAACCTACAGACTCAGGAAAGAGTTGATGCTGCAGCTCCAGTCCAAAGGCAGTCTTCTGGTAGAACTCTCTCTTGTTGGGGGCAATCCATTTTTTCTTAAGGCCTTCAACAGATCAGATAAGGCTTGCCCACATTATGAAGGCTAATCAGCTCTATTCAGTCTATTGATTTAAATGCTAATCCCATTTTAAAAATACTTTCACACAAACAGCTAGAATAATAGATGGGTGACTACATATCTGGGTACCATGATCTAATGAGGTTGACACATGAAATTAACCATCACAACACACATTTTTTACCTTTTTGAAAAAGTGCAATTAGGTGTCAAGGCTGAAATCTGCTTTTCATAACATCTTATTCATTAGCACCTGAAGCCACATCACATAAACCTTGACCACCTAGACTTCAGTTTTTTTCTGAGGAACTTTATTACCATTCTAATCAGGTATGTTCTCCAAAATCAATAACTCAGTCTTTCAACATTTTCTTATCCATCACCCTGGGCTTTTCTACTCTGGAAATTCTTATCAGGAAATTAGAATATCCATCTGTGTGCCTCTACAGATTTAGCATCCAAATATGATAAAAATCACTATTTTCACATTTTATCCACATGTCTTCTCATCTCTTTAAATAATTCCAATAAAACCATCACAGATTAAAATCTATTACTGGAATCAGCTGCTTTCTTAATATAATTGAAATTCTGGTTCAAAATGGCATCCAGCTAGCATTCTCAAATCATTTTTTCTTTAACTTCTAACTAAAATGCAAAGAAAATCAGGGAGGAAAGGTTGAAAATCACAACACAAAACAGGCATCCTAATGTCTACTGTGTAACATGTCAACAATAATCAGGAAAAAGATGAAACTGAATTGAGAAGAATCAAAGCCAGAATTTAGTACATCATATCAAGGTTCACTCCATAAGAAATAGGCCACTTTGAAAAGCTGAAATGTTCATGTTTTCTGAAACTAAAATATATGTAGCAATTGGTCCATGTTTCTGGAAAATGGAATTAATAGAAGTCAGACTTTTTTTTTATTTAAATATTTATGAGAGAGAAAGAGTTCAAGCACAAGCTGGTGGGAGTCAGGGAGAGGGAGAAACAGACTCTGGGCTGAGCAGAGAGCCTGACCATGGGGCTTGATCTCAGGACCCAGAGATCATGACCTGAACCGAAAGGCAGATGCTTAACTGACTGAGCTACCCAGATATCCTGAAAGAGTCAAACTTCTATCACTTTAGAAGATTTCTTTATGAGCTCTGCTATTGACAGTATTTGTGTCCCCCAGATATTCATGCACTGAAATCCAAATCCCCAAGGTGATGGTATTAAGAGATGGGGCCTCTGGGAACTGATTAGGTTATGAGGTAGAGTGTTAATGAATGGGATTCATGCCCTTGTAAAAAGATATAAAAGAACTTGTATTTTCTCTTTTTCTCTGCTGGCTAAAAAACGCATTCCAGTTACTATGGCCTTGTAACAAATTACACCAAAACTCAAATGATAAAATACAACAAAAGGAATTTGGGCCAGATATTTGGAGAAGTCAGAGCTAGAATGGCTAGTCTTTGTTCCACACTGTGGCATCAGCTAGAAGACACACGGGCTGGGGGCTGGAAACTTTTGAAGGCTCGTTTACTCACATGTCTGGAGATTGATGCTGGCTATAGGCTGGGGGCCTCACTTCCTCTCTACTTGAGCCTCTCCCAATGGTCTCTCCCCACAGACTAGTTTGGACTTCCTCCAACATGGTGGTTGGGTTCTCAGGATCAAGTTGAGAGAGTGTATGAAAGAGAGAGATGGTATCACTACTTTTGCCACAATTTGTCAAAACAGTCAGAAAATCTTGGTCAGAGGAGGGAAAATAGATGGTCTCTTTTTTTAAGTTCTCTTCACCTAATTCCCCCCCTTACCCCCTTACCCCTAGTAATCATCAGTTCCTTTTTCTCAGTATTTATGAGTCTTTTTGGTTTTGTTTTTTAGATTCTACATACAAGTGAAATCATATGGAATTTGGCTTTCTCTGTCTGGCTTATTGCAGTGAGCATAATGCCCTCTAGGTCCATTCATTTTGTTGCAAATGGTAAGCTCTCATTCTTTTTATGGATAATACTCCGTTATATATGTATATATACCACATCTTTATCCATTCATCTATTGATGGTCACTTGGGCTATTTCCATTTCTTGGCTATTGTGAATACTGCAATAAACATAAACCTATATCTTTTTGAATTAGTCTTTTCATTTTCTTTGGATAAATAGTCAGTTGGGGAATGACTGGGTTGTATGGTATTTCTATTTTTAATTTTTTGAAGAACCTCCATATCGTTTTCCATAGGCTGCACCAGTTTCCATTCCTACCAGCAGCACATGAAGGTTCCCTTTTACCATATCCTCACCAACAATTGTTACTTCTTGTCTTTTTGATACTAGCTATTCTAATTGGTGTGAGGTGATAGCTCACTGAGGTTTTGATTTGCATTTCCCTGATGATGAGGGTTGAGCATCTTTTCATCTCCGTTGACCAGCTGTATATCTCTTTTGAAAAAATGTCTATTCGGGTCCTCTAACCATTTTTAAATCAGATTTTTTTTTGGTGTTAAGTTGTATGAGTTCTTCATATATTTTGGATATTAACCCCCTAATCAGATATATCATTGATATATCAAATATTTTCTTCCTTAAATGGATTGCCTTTTGGGGGTTTTTGGTGGGGAGCGAGTGGAGGTTGTTTCCTTTACTGTATAGAAGCTTTTTAGGTTGTGTAGTAGGTTCTGCCTCTTGATGGGAATGGAAAAAATCTGAAAAAACATGTAGGACTAGAAATATTACTGCGGTTATTTGTAACCACAAACAGTATGACACATAATCCATCAACTGAGAGAATAAATGAAGACATTTGGGGATATGCAAGAATTTGGAAAGTTTACCACAAATTAAATATTTTCTAAAACATCATTTCAAAAAATCACTCATAGCAAAATAAACAGATTAAATTTAGGAAAAAGAAGACATTTAAGGGGGGGAAGGTAAGTTAAAAAGAACAGTAAACAGAGAGTAATGTCTAAGTAATTGATGATACACAATGTTAAAATCAATAACCTGCAACTAAAATTCCAGATGATTCTAATGTAAACATGTTAGAGTTTTCCTTGATTTTTTGACACTAATTTCAGATGCCAATAGGAAAATAACATAAAATATATGTTAGAAAATATGAGGATAACTACTTGATAAATAAAACAGCATCATAAAACAACAGTAACAACAGGAGAAGCAATGAAAATTGAATTAATTCAAATCAGATAGAAAGGAGTATAGAGGGTAGAAACAGAATCATGCTCACCCTGTTGAGAGGTGACAAATAAGATCTGTGGGGACTAGCAGAATTCCTGACCTGCATTTTGAAGCAATAGTGTCGACAGGGAACATAGTCAGGAGGCCAGAAGCCGTGGCACAAGCCATGGCAGCTGACAAATAAGATCTATGGGGACCAGCAGAACTCCTGACCTGCGTTTTGAAGTAATGTGTCAAGAGGAAAGATAATCAGAAGGCTGGGTTTCCATACCACATGCACGCTTTTTCAAAAGTCACAGGAATTACACGTAAAAGTTGCCCTGGCTGGCAGTGAAATGGCTTGTTGGACTGCCTATAAAATCACCACTGTGTTTATTGTCATTTGGATCTTAAGGAGAAACACCATCCCTGAAAACCGGGTTAAGTGTACATGTAAGGGGGAAAAACATTACCAATTTCTGAAGATTATTATGGGTGTGAGATGATATTTTTAAAGCCACCACAAGTGTGGTAGTCATAATTTTTGTAGCTAGTCTCACAATCTAAATTATAAGATTGTAGATGTTTTTCTTTTTGCCTTCTTCCTAATTCATGTAAGGAACATGTCATGCTCAGGGAAGGAGTAAAATAAAAATGCACAAATTGTAGGGAAGAAAAGAAATGGGGTAACTCCAAGGTATGGCAGGAGGAGCCCAGATACTGGCGTGCTAATAACTTCAACATTATTTACTTAAAATACTTTACCTGTCTCCTGGGCTGCATGTTTAGAGTTTAACAAGAAAAAAAAAAAAAAAAAAGACCATTTAAGAAGCTTGCTTTCTTTTCTTTTAAAGTATCTGATTTTCTCTTTTCAGTTAGATTATTTATGATCAATTTACTTTATTTCAAAAAGAGCCCAGAAGACTGACTCTTGAAATTTGAGCTGTAGAAATAGCTGCAGCTGGGTATTATGATAAAATGCTGATTTTGAAAGCACCTGGGAAGTAAACCATATTGATTATTATGAGCAAATGTCCTGTTTGATATATATCAGAGAAAGCCAGGCTGACATTGCTGTATTATGTTCTCCTAGAGAATGGCTTAAGTTGATTTTCATAGAAAGGAAGAAAAAAGCATATACGGCTATGAGCTGATATATTTTTAACATTTCCTTTTGAGAAATATATGCAGACTTCTATTAACCTTTAATCCACCCACCTAATTTTTCTCCTAACTCCCCATATGACCTATTCCAGGCTTTTTGCTGACCCACTCACCCATTAGCATACCACTGGGTCTCATCAGACTCTTTTCCTTCTGTTTTTTTTTTTTTTTTTTTTTTTTTTCTCTCTCTCTCTTCCTTCTGAGGTCTCTCCCAGTCCAGTTTGTTCTTCAAGGACGAGTTCAAGGCCAACCTCCTATATGAGCTTTTCCAGACCACTCAGGCTTATAATTATCCCTTTTCTACAAATAAGGAACACTTCTTGACAAGAGCACTCGTTTTGCACTTGTATGAGTTGCTAGGGCTGCCCTAATAAATACCACAGGCTAAGTGACTTAAACAGAATTTTATTTATTTTTTCCCAGATCTGAAAGCCAGAAGTCCAAGAGTTAAGTGTTGACAGGGTTGATTTCATTCTGAAGCCTCTCTCCTTGTCTTGCAGATGGCCAGCTTCTCAGTGTATCTTCATATGGTCTTCCCACTGTGTTTGTCTATGTTTTAATCTCCTTTTCTTAGAGATACCTAATCATGTTGTGTTGGAGCACACCCTAACAACCCTCTTTTACCTTAATTTTATCTTAATTACCTCTTCTTTTACCACTATCTCCAAATATAGATGCATTCTGAGATACTGGGGGTTAGGGCTTCAACATAATGAATTAGAGGAGACACAATCCAGCCCATAACAGTCTTCTTTCATAACACTACACCTTGATATTTCATCTTGCTGTTCCACATGGTTCCCAAATGTTTATTTTCTGTATGATCCTTAAGAAGATGCAAAGCTTCAAGAACTAAGATCGAACATTTGTTTCTTTTTACCCTTGACAGCACTTTGCAGTAAGAAATGGACATCAGTGTTGTTGGAAAGAATGATTGGTGTTTCTGCAAGTTCCAAACTCCTTCAAACCCTTGTCAGCTCCTGTGATACTCTCTTCTTCTATATTAATGTTGCCCCCTTTAGGACATCACTAACTCTGTAGGTAAGAAATCATAGAATGGTGAGGGGTGGGGGTGGCCAGAGCTTTATCTGGAGGATGCAGGAATGAAGGGGGACAGTGCACTCATACAGTAATGGTGAATATGTTTCAAATGGGTATGTTATTTGGTAGTAAAATAAGACTCACAAGTAATTATGTTCCACATTAATTTTATCCTATCATGTTCCCAAAAGTATCTAAAGAAGCTACCAAAGACAGCCAAGTTGATCTCATAAAATGGAATTCTAAGATCTAGAGGAGGTCTTTTTTAAGATAAAGCTTTAAATGTTTATTTTTCTTGTTGTTTACTTCTTTACTTCTTTACTTCTGTTGGAGACTGAGTCCAGGAGACTTTAAGTAAAACCTTAACAGTATTCTGTTGCTTATATAGTAGGGTTTTTAGGATGATAAGGGCCACTTAGATAGGTCAAGGGCTGAGACAATTTGGCAGTAGGTCTTCTTACCACTATCTTAGCCCCATTTTTACATCTGACAAATTCCTATTCATCCTTCAGTTATCCAATCTCTGGTGCACTTCTGTATGAATTGTAGCTTACTTAAAATCTGCAGCCCCTAGCAGATTATGAAATTCCAAGGGCAAGAACAGTCTTACTCATGATAAAATGAGCACAATGGAATGATGGGACACTAAGAGGGGTCAATGGGTCAGTAAAAATAATTGATTATACTAACAATAGCCTATAATTTGGGGCAGAGCAACTCAATCAATCTCCTTGATCAGTTGCTGAATTATTTAAAATGTAGAACTCTTTCCTTTTATTTTTATTTTTGTTTTTTTTTAAGATTTATTTATTTATTCATTAGAGACACAGCGAGTGAGAGAGAGAGGCAGAGACACAGGCAGAGGGAGAAGCAGGCTTCCTGCAGAGAGCCTGATGCAGGACTTGATCATAGATCCTGGGATCACAACCTGAGCCAAAGGCAGGCGCCCAACCACTTGGCCACCCAAGCATCCAAGAACTCTTTCCTTTTCATTTCATTTTTTAAATTAATATTATTTATCTATTTATTCATGAGAGAGAGAGAGAGAGAGAGAGAGAGAGGCAGAGACACAGGCAGAGGGGAGAAGCAGGCTCTACGCAGGGAGCCCAACATGAGACTCGATCCCAGGTCTCTAGGATCAGGCCCTGGGCTGAAGGCGGCGCTAAACCGCTGAGCCACCCGGGCTGCACACTTTCCTTTTTGTTACTTGGACATATTTCTAGATAATCTTAGACTGAGGTTCCACTCTATCCAATAAAACATACTTCTTTCAACTTCATATTAGATTCGCTACTAATGCTACTAAATATTTGATTAACAGTCCAAGAAAAGCTCAGCACCTTGATATGCCACCTTGTCACCTACAGGTCATTCTCTCAAAGTACATAGCAGAATGCCTTCCTGTGGATACTCCAATTTTTCTGCAGAGTCATAGAATAAGGGCAGGGACTCAGGGTTTCCATCCCTGCCCCCATCACTTACTAGTTGTGTGCCTCTGGTAAAATTACTTAAACTCTTTGACTCTCAATGTTTACATGTAAAATGAGTGTAAAAATAGCCATACCTGCCTCATAGATTTGCTGTGGGAATTAAGTGACAGTAGGTGAACCAGAGGCACCACTTTATTTATAAGGTGCTTATTTAAAATGCCTGGTACTCACCAAGTCATATTGATTATTTTGATTAATCAGTTATTTTGTCAAGGACCTTTCACTTGGATGATAATCTATGTACACCCAAGTCCTAAGGCTTCAGGCATCAATTGCTCCTGGTTCCATGCTCAAGGGAAGACCTACCCCCTTTCTTCCCCAGAATCAGTTCTTAAGACCATTAATGAGGTTGGATACCCACTCTCTAAGTTCTAATTTCCTCATTCACCATCTTTGTTTCCAATCCTGCTCCCTTTCTTTCTTGTCTTCATGATTGTCTTCTTATGAAGCCTAGGAAGCCTTCTAGGACATGGGGGACATGTGAGGGATGGGAGACAGGAACAGGAGCATGTCAGTTTGCTTCAGTGTCCAGGAATTGCCAGAAATCTTTTTAAGGCATTGCTCTTGGTTTTTAATCTCAGGCCTAGGCTGTATTTTGGCACTTCTTCTATATATTCTGCTAAGAGACTCCTCTCTGGATATTTTTAGGGTAGAACAGAGTCACTGTGTCAAAGCTATAGGGCTATTTATCTTTATATTTTTAAAGGAGTTTCATTTGTGGAGTGTGTGTGTGTGTAATATTCATGAATGGATATTACACAGCCATAAAAAATAGGAGTTCTTGCCACTTGTGACAATTTGGGTGGATCTAGAGGGCATTATGCTAAGTGAAATCAATCAGATAGAGAAAGACAAATGGTATGATTTCACTTATATGTGGAATCTAGAAAACAAAACAAATGAATTAACAAAAAAACAGAATCAACCTTATAAATACAGAGAACACACTGATGGTTGCTGGGGTGGGGTGGGTGAGATGTGCAAAATGGATGACAGAGAGTAGCAGATTCAGGCTTCCACTTACAGAAGGAATAAGTCACAGGAATATAAGGGCATAGAGAATACAGTTGATGTTGTAGTAGCATCGTATAGTGAGAGATGGTAGCTACACTTGTGGAGAGCATATAGCACATGGAGTTGTTGAATCACTATATTGTACACCTGAAACTAAAGTAACATTGTGTATCAACTATACTCAAATTTTTACAATATACAGAAAAGAAAATAGCCTCAGAACCGGGACCTTGGGAGGGCCAAGCAATGCTAAGTAAATAATGGCCTATTTAATTAAAATGACCCAACATTTCCTACCAGAAAAAAAAAAACTTAGTTTTAGTCCAGAAGAAAGAAAATATGATTTAAATGTTCAAAACAATGTTCCTTCACATTTGAATCCTTTTTAGTTTCAAAAATGTTTTTTCATAATTACCTGATTTAATATTGAGCAATCCTTACACAGACAAGGCAGCCATTGCTCTTGACATTTTGCTGATGACACAACTCTAGCTTAAGTTTACACGAAATGGTATCCCAGTTCCTCTGACTCCGGATCCAGTGCTCTTTCCAATAATCTCACTGCAAATGAGAGAAAAAATGGAATAAGGCAAAGAATAATCTCATTAAAGGCATCTCTCCCTTCAAAGGTGAGAATCTAAGAACTCAATATGTAAGTACTCTAATGGCACACAGACCAAAAAGGGCTCTTCAGAAGGTCTTGAGAAACACCTTCTGTTAGAGTCTCCTCCCACTTTGAGCAAACATGGGCTTCTAGTGATAATCATATCATTAGAAACATCCACCCTACTCCAAAATTGTCCATGGAAATTATAAGGTCGTAAAAGAGCATTGCGAATATTGTCAGTGGTTGCTAAAGTGGCAAAGTAAGAAATTCTAATGGGCTGCTGTGCTCCAGGGGGACTCTTTTCTATGAAGATTCATTATCTCAACCCAGCCTTTTCAGATAATACAAGAATTTAAAAACCATGTGTGCTCATATTGACAGAAAAAAACCCAGATGAATAATAGGGTAGTAAGAATGCAAGACAAGAAATTTTTCCTTCCTAAGAATTATCAATATGTTGAAGAGCACCTTCACTTTTAAATTAGGAAGTGCAAAAATGTGTGATATGGTTTAGGAAAAAAAAAAAAAACTTCTGCTTTGGAAACTTCTTCACTTTTGCAAGTAATGGTGCCTTTCTGAATATTGTCAGAGATGTATGTACCCGGACTTTTCATATCACTTAATGTTTTTAAGCTGACTTTTAAAATAAGCCTAATAATCATAAAATAATCATAATAATTGGTGGTTTTGAACCACAGATTTGGCAAAACCAGCAGAAACATGAATCATTTATAGTCAACCTAGAGGCTGGAGATATAGAAGCAGATAAGATATTCTCTCTTCCTTCCTGGAATTTACAGGAGTTTAGAAAGAAGACAGAATGAGAAATCGGTGTTACTGGCATTGCAATTTGGTTAGCAATCCGAAGTGTACAGGCTGCTGTGGAAATCAAGGAAGATTTCCCCAGGAATAATGTCTAAGCTGATACTCCCCACAGGAGTGATCTGGTGACCTTTTGAAGATTGATGACTCTCCTGTGATTATCTTAGCCCTTTATTTTCTTCCAGCTTCAACAATGTTTATTGGAAAGAGCTGACAGGAAGGGGACCAATCAGGAGATGGGATGGGCATGATGAGAAGCTGTATAATTAGGATTATGACTCAGGTATTTTACCTCCTTAAGCTCAAGTACTTAGCCTGGTTTAAACAAATTTGGAAATCATTCTTTTCAAATATTGACCTAGCTCCATTTCCAAGAGCACTAGTTTGTTTATTGGAGTTACCCCTCTCTGCACACATTCATAGGAATCAGTAGAATCTATGAACAGTTTTGTTAGAAATGGGTCAGGGTGCTTCGATCCGGTTATGTTTCCAAGTAAGTCATTTTTCAAAGTTGTAAGGCCAAAGTAACACTATTAAAACAAGGGGATTTATTCTTGTGTCTTACGCGGCATAGTGACCTCTAACCTCCAGGAGGAATGTCCTTCAAGCACCAAAAAAGTTTCACAGCGAGTAATCAAAAAATTCACTGCTTGAAAGTAGCCATTAATTTAATCAGCATATTTTTAAAAATCAAGAATATGGGGATCTATACCATTTCTTCTTCTATGATTTGTCTGCTAATTATCAGCATATCTAGGAAGGAATTTTTCCTCAGGAAAATTTTTTCCAAATTTTAATGTTTTATCTTTTATTGTAGAGAAATATACATAACAAAATTTACCATCTTCACCATTTAGAAGTTCAGTGTTAAGTACATTCACATTGTTTGCCAAGACAAATCCCTAGATCTGTCTTGTAAACCTGAAACTCTGCATCCAATAAGCAACTCCCTAACCTTCCCCCCTCACCCCCTGCCAACCATCCTTCTGCTTTCTATTTTTATGAACTTGACTGCTCTAGAAAGTCATAAAACTGGAATCATACAATACTTTTATTTTTATGTCTGGCTCATGTCACTGGCTTAATGTCCTCAAGATTCATCCATGTGGTAGCAGAGTCAAGAATTTCCTTTTTTAAAGGCTGAATAATATTCCATTCTATGTATAAACCACATTGTGGGTTTTTTTTTTTTTTTTTAAGATTTGTTTGAGAGAGAGCACAAGTGGGAGGAAGGAGTAGGCTTCCCGCTGAGCAGGGAGCCTGACACGGGGCTCAATCCTGGGACCCTGGGATCATGACCTGAGCAGAGGGCAGACACTTAACCGGCTGAGCCACCCAGGCACCCCCACATTGTGTTTATCCATCCATCTGCCAGTGGATACTTGGCTGCTTCCACTTTTTGGCTGTTGTGAATAATGCTGTTATAAACATGAGCATTTAATTATTTAGGATACTCACCCCGAAGTGGGATTGCTAGATCATAGAGTAACTCTATTTTTAATTTTCTGAGAAACCACCGTCCTGTTTTCCATACTGGCTGTACCACTTTACATTCCCACTCTAGGAAAAACTTAAATTTCCAAGTAAAACTGTCAGTGAGAGTAGAATTAATGAAAAGTATATGTAGGTACATATTATATGCACAATCTTTTGAATAATTCTGTTGTCTCTAAGTTATTCTGGATGAATAATCAAATGAATTATATGAAATAAGACTGAAGCAATCATGTCTTTCGGGGCACTCTCATTGAAGGAAATCCTTAAAAAAAAAAAAAATAGAGTACATGGATTCTAAGACTGCAAAGATTCCCGCGCCGATGAGTAGAACAGCAAAGGGTGCCTCCATGCTACACTGGGGGATTATACATGTGGGAGACTGGGTTGCCTGGGGTGTGGTGTGCAGGAGATCTTAAAGGACTATGGTTAGAATCAACACCTATGGGTACATGAAAGAAGCATGATTGTGCCCTCAATTAAATTGTAAAGATATCACAACAAAGGCCTCAGGAAACCCTACAGGGAGTTCTGGATCTAGGACAGGCCTTTACAATTGTCTCAAGTTGGCCTGGGTGTCCCAGGCCTCTGTACTCTGGCAGTCATGGAACACAGATTGTCCTTCAGGAAGAAAGCTCAATGATGGGTGAGGCACCCCTCCTTCCTCTACAGCATGGGCCCAAAGAGAGAATCAGCTGAGAAGTGTCAGCTCATGATGGAATGCTGCTAGGCCCACCTGACCTTAGGGCTCCGTGAGTCTCAGCTCCTGACGAGCAGTTGTGGGTGTGTTGTCACTTGTTCCACGGGCAGTGCTCCATCGTTACTGAGGACTAGCAACCCGCCAGGAGCTCTTTTGCAAAAAAGTATACAGTGCTGCACAGCAGAGAGTGTGAGTGTGCTCCAGACCCTAGAGGTCTAAACCGTAATCATCCTATTGGGGCTGCCATCAACTACACACACACACAGCTGTTTTTCTCACACCAGCGGCACTTCTGTTGCTGTAGCACCTGCCAAATTGTATGGCCCCTCACAGCAGAATCAATTGTACCGGAGCCTGGACCTGCTAGACAGCTGTTCTTTGCTCTGGAAACCACACAACGCTGGCAGCCTTGCTTGTTTACCAACTAGTGTGTGGGGTAAAGTAAGCTGCCTCCAGAAACTGCAGTCATGTTTCCTTCTTAGTGGTGAGAGCTGCAAAGTGTAAATGTGTCTTGTATTATTGAGGGGGTGTCTCAGACCCCTGGACCACTAAAATCCTCACTTTTGGGTCTTTCTGGGGTGCATGTATATTGTCCAGTCATCCAGTGTGCTTGCCACTTTTTGCTTATTTGGTCCAATTAACATAATGCGTCAGTAGATTGATGTGATGCTCTGTAGGATGTCCCAGTGATCCCAGTCCATCTAGACTACACTATGGGAGTAGGAGGCAATGGGAGATAAGCCCTAGTGCAAGACCATAAATGTGCCAAGTTCATGCAAACTGTTTCTGATCCTTTTTTACGATAGAAATGGGAAAGACTGCATTGATCGGATTAGTGGTTGCTGACTAGGTCGCTGAGCCATGTCACTCTGTTCCAACCCTAACACAGCTGTTGCAGTGGGCGACAACTGCAGTTTGTAGTAGCCCATTGTCATCCCCTTGGACTCGGCTGGCTTCTTTCAGGGTCTGGCTGGTGATTTTAACATATCCCCGATTGCAATATGGTGTGCATTCCTGAATCCTTTAGGTTTTTAAGGTTGGCACTAATTTCTATTTCCTCCAGGATGTGATACAGACAGTTCCTGACTTAAGACATTTCGACTTAAGATGTTTTGACTTTATGGTGCTGTGAAAGCATTCAGTGGAAACCATACTTCAATCTTGTGATCTTTACCCAGGCTCTTGGTTTGCAGTGTGATCCTTGCTCGTGATGCTGAGCAGCAGCAGTAAATTACAGCTCCCAGACAGCCACCCCATCATGAGAGTCAACAACCAATACACATAAAACCATTCTGTACT
Organism: Canis lupus familiaris; assembly: GCF_011100685.1. NCBI lineage: Eukaryota > Metazoa > Chordata > Mammalia > Carnivora > Canidae > Canis > Canis lupus. Next base: position 45,230,479 of record NC_049237.1, on the reverse strand, counting down.
CCTACGACCATTCTGTTTTTCACTTGCAGTAAAGTTTTCAATAAATTACGTGAGCTATTCAACACTTTATTATAAATAGACTCTGTGTGAGGTGATTTTGCCTGACTTCAGGCTAATGTAAGTGTTCTGAGCACATCGAAGTTGGCGAGGCTCAACTATGATGTTCAGGAAGTTGGGTGTAGTAAATGCATTTTTGACTTGCTGTATTTTCAACTAATGATGGGTTCATTGGAATGTAACCACATTGTAAATCAAGTATAGTTTTGAGTTAATAATTTGGCTGAGGGGAAGAGGGCCAGGGATGGTTTCAGATTCTTCCATTTGCCTTTTCCCATTATAATAGCTCTTCCCATTGGCCAAGGGACCAGTGTTGGGGTTCTGTCAATTACAGAGTATTTCCATTCTAGGTGTGTTTGCAGAACATATACCATGGTCCATTCCCTCCCCTCATACCTTCACTATTAGAGGGAGCACTCGTGACACTCTGATGGCACATAAATGTCAGCCAGAACCCTGTATCCAGTTTTCCGAATATCCGGATATTTCCTTTTCCCCAGTGCACCACTGATGAAGTAAGCGACTGCCTGACTCTTTGGAAAAAGAGAGGTGGAGTCGTTACTATATGTACCTGCTGAGGTGTTTCCGGTTTGCTCTTTCTGAGAATCCAGCCTCTCCTTTAGTCAATGGGTTCGGAATCTGTGGATTCTAGTGTAGAAACTGAACAGGGGACCGTGGCTTTTCATTGAGGCAGCTCCTGATCATCCATCTTTAATTGTTTTGATGCATAGATTGGTCAATACGTTTGCTGGCTGGTGCTGTGTTCTTATTAATCATGACCTGCCCTCTGGGGGTCAGATAGAAGGCTGCCCTTCCAACCTGCCATGTATTACAATGATTGTGCCCACCTTGCTCCTGAGGATTAAGCGCTGCCACCTGGGCACCGTTGACATCCCGATAATCCCATTGCTATCAGAGAGTCTAGGTCTATATTGGCCTTTCCTACCATCTGCTGAGTCTACAGATCTGGATGCCTACGCTGAGCTTCTCAGTGATGCCCTTCTCACCGGTGACTTTCTACTTACAGCTTTGGTATAGGAAGTTTGCTTCACACTGGGGGTTATTCTGTATGTTAGTAAATTGAACACCAATAAAAAATAAAATAAATTAAAAAATAAAAAAAATTTAAAAAAAAAAAGGAAGTTTGCTTCAGGCAGTCTCATGGGGCATGATCATCTGGTGGCTTTCTGCCCAACAATATGGCCACTCTGTACCCATTCTCTGAATCCTCTCATACCTTCTCACAGCATTTGCAGAGAATATTTGCACATTCCATCTCATGCTTAGTATGAGCTATCACTTTCTTCAAGCTTCCAAGAGCCACACTACCAACCAGTTAGCATCATCTCCTTGGTCTTTGCCAAAGTATTAAATGTTCACCCAGGAAAAGAAGAGGATGTTTTCATGTTGATAAGAAATCGTTTCTACAACTTAACATTTCAGGTCCCCTGAAACAGCAACCTCAAGATCCACGTGTACTCCCTGGTTTTTGCCCATATTTCAGCAAACTGCCCTACAGTTTTTTTTGGGGGGGGATATAGTCTCTTTTCTCTTTTATTATTCCTAGAATTTTCCTAGCCTACTTTTGGTATGTTTTAACTTTAATTGTAAGTCATGTGGCCAGGAGAGAAGATGAGGGCAGATCCTCAGTAGGGCATTGTTGTCTTGTGAAGCAGAGGCTCCTGCATCACCTTCAGGCAAGGGAGGAACGTAGACTTGAACATGAAGAGTGATCATTTCTAGTGGATTTAGGGGATCTGGGTGTAATAAGCAGCTTCAAAAATGGCTTCCAGTATCCCTACCCCCTGGTATTCATGCCCTTTTGTAATCACCTATGTCAAATGTTGGCAGGACCTAGTGACTTGCCTCTAATAAACAGCGTGCAGCCAGAGTGTTGGGATGTCACTTTGGAAATGAGATCATAAAAGACCATGACCTTTTCCAGTGTCCCTTCTCCCTCCTGGTGCTGTTCACTTGCTTGTTCTCTTGTGAGCTTCTCTATGAAAAAGGCACACATGACAAGGAACTAAAGGCAGCCTCCAGACAAGAGCTAATGAGGGACTGAGGCCATCAGTTCAAACAGATCACAGAAATCTTACCAACTGTTCAAGCTCAGAAGTGAATGTTTTCTCCAGTCAGTCCCTGAGACGATCACATCCTCAGGGGACACCTAATTGTAGTCATGAGAGAGACCCTAACCCAGACCATGCTTTGACCAGCCCAGCTGAAGACCAGAACTACTGACCCACAGAAACTGAGCTAACAAGTGTGTTGCCTTATGCCTGTACATTTTGGAGGAATTTGTCACATAGCAATCAGTGACTGATATGCTGGAGATTCCAGATATTTGAATGGACTGACCTAGATTTCCCCATCATAGTTTGTGTCCCACCCCTTCTAAATCTTAGTCCCAGCCTTGGCATAACAAGTTATGGGGGCTGAGAATCCCACCTCCTCTAAAGCTCTACTACTTGCAAAATTAATTCCTAAACCTGATCCTAACTGTTTTTCTGTCTTCCAGCTAAAAGAGGTGAGAGTCTTAATATACTGCCAAGGAATCCTCTGGCTTTGACAGTTGGCTTTTAATTGGCATTTAACTTTTAGTTGTCTTTCTCCATATTATAGATTGCATTCCCTTCCATCAGTGACTCCTTCAAATGCACTGAAGGAAGCAGTTGCAAAAACTCTAAAGATCCAAAAAATTTATGCCTCCAAAGCCAACTTTTGATGTGGCCGTTTCAGTTAGCAGACAAGAAACTCACAAAAGAAAACAGCCGTCTGTACATCTTATATCTGAAGAATCACACAGCACCTGCAAAAATTGCTTAGCATGAGCAACTATCAATTCTTAGAGGTTCATTCTAGGTTTATTTTCTATGCAGGGGTTTTACTCACAGGTATATCTGTATGCACTTTTGACCCCTACTTGAAGCAGCTGCCAGTTCTGTATTTGAGGATGGATTTTTGTACCCAAACTGAGAGCTCTGTGCAGGGCTCAGCCCCTGGGAAGATGATTTACATTCTGCAGAGAGGAGCCACCTCCAAGGTCCCTAGCTTATGCTTACCTGTGAGTTCAATGAAACTAGAATGTTGTGTGAACCTGAAGCATTTTCTGATAAAACTCATTTGTGTATTTTTTATCTACTTCTGGAGAGGGTAAAAAGAGTATAAAGTCTATTAAATTTAAGAGTTCCTATTAAGATTAGCTTATGGGAACTGATAAGTACATATATAAATCTAACAAGGAAAAAAAACTTTTAAAAATGGGAAATAAATTGAACCATTTTTAAAATTATGATGGTCCTTAAAAAAATAAAGATCTTTTCACAGAAACTAACAAACCAAGAAGTGCAGCTACTAGTAGCAAAAGTAATAACAAATATTGCACTAATAAATCTGAAACACTTCCAAGACTGGTGAACAAATGAATAATTGTACTTGGATCTAGATTCATTTAATACTCTTAATTAATATGAATCCTTGAACTATCTTGGTATCTTGGGTTGAAATGAGACATTAATTTCCCCATCAAAAATAGTGGAAATATATTTTATCAATTTAATGACTTTTCAAGAACAGTGGGGTTTTGAGACACAGTTAACACAATTAATCACTGTTTAAGAAAGAAATAAATGTGATATACTCCCGTGTTCTGATTATCCCTTTATAAATAAACAACTCGAGGTAAATTGTGTTTCTTCTGTGAGCCCACTCACCTTCTCACCTCTGCATTCTGATTACTCTAAAATAAATTACGGATATATCACTCTGTGTGCAAATACTTTATTATGTATCTCTGAAAGACATTGCTTTTTGTTTTAACTTAAAACACCATTATCACATCCTTTAAAAACTAATAACGATATTTTAATATTGTCAGTATTTAGTGTTTGCCTTTTAATTTTGTAATATATAATTTTTTAAATTATAGGTCATTTCAAACAAATATTACAAGTGGTTGATATGTCTCTTAAGTTTCTTTTAATATTTAGGTTCCCCCTATATCTTTTTTTCTTTCAATTATTTGTTAGAAAAGGTATTTTTTTCTTCTGTAGATTTTAGTATAGTTTGAAGTTTGCTGGTTGCTTCCCGTGATGTTAATATGTGCACCTGTTCTTTATATTTCCTGATAATTTCTAGTTACATCAGATTCAGTTTTGAGTTTTTGGAAGACAAGACTACTTCACAAACAGTGTTGTGTACTATCACCTAGTTGTCTTTTTATGATGTTAGCTGCTGTACTACTTACTAATTATATGTTACCATGACCTTCCTATGACATGGTGAGAACTTAGGAGAGCAAATACTGTAATATTCATCACTTCTTCCCTAGTACGTAGCACAGTTTCTAGAACATAATAGGTGCCCAATAATTCCTAAATATTCAGTGAATCCAGGAGCTCATGGCTCAGTGTCAACTCGAACTCTTTGTAGATCATGAGCAAGACAATTAATTTTTAATGAATTTCATGATTATTGTCTACAAAATGAAGAGATTGACTGAAACATGGCCTCTAAGCTTCCTTCAATGATCATATTAAATGGTCAAGAATATGAGCTATCTTGCCTTCAACAAAGGTTGGAAAAAGAAAGGAACTCAGCCCATGTTCACATACTGATTAAGAAATCAGTGTCCATCAACTGAAGACACAGTTAACACAATTAATCACTGTTTAACAAAAAAATAAATGTGATATACTCCCGTGTTCTGATTATCCCTTTATACAAAGGATAATCCCTTTATAATTATCCCTTTATAAAATAAACAACTCAAGGAAAAAAAAAGCTTTTCCATTTTTTTAAAAAAAGCTTTTTACAGAAATGCATTTGCTAAATAGTGCAACACATTTGGAATAGGATAGAATTTGTTGGTTGCATCTTCCAAGCTAGACCAAACAATGTTCAATTAAATTAATCCCCTCCATGATGGATAAGAATATATAAATATATGATACTTGAACACGTACTAATTTCTGCTGAGAAAAATGCTCAAAGCAGAAAAAAAAGCCTATTGTGCATAAACAGGTGTATAACTTAATTATCAAACCACTCCCCATCCTTAAACACTATTTACTTATCGCCAAATAACAGGAAAACGAACTAACCATCTTAAAGATAACGACAAGAAATCATAGTCATCTTTACATATGTACATATACACATACTCACATAGAGCACAATTATTAGAACAGATACATACAAGCAAAGATCCCATTAAAGTTCAACTTCAGCAGTAACAAGGTATAGACATGCGTAAACAAAGTAAAAAAAAAATGCAACTATATGATATCATGGGCTAATTTTTTCAAAAAATGCAAAAACAAACTGCCTTTTGAAAAAGTAGGCTCCACAGGTTTTAATTCAAATTTATCCAAGCTGCAAGAAAACAGTTAAAAGCATAAAACAATGTCAGGACTCAGATTAATGTCTTATGCTTAGCTTTAAAAAAGATTATTTTTTATCTTTTTTTAAGTTCGATTTTAATTCCAGTTACATAACATATAGTGTTGTTAGTTTCAGGTGTACAATACAGTAATTCACTTCCACACACTGCCCTGTGCTCATCACAACAGCTATATTCCTTAATCCCCTTCACTTATTTCACCCATCCCCCCCCACCCTACACCCTCTGGTAACCATCTGTTCTTTATAATTAAAAGTCTGCTTCTTGGTTTGTCTTCCTCACTGTTTTATTTTTCTTTTGCTTGTTTGCTTTGTTTCTTAAATTCCACATATAAGTAAAATCATATGGTATTTGTCTTTCTCTGACTTATTTTGCTTGGTGTTATACTCTCTAGCTCCGTCCATTTCATTGCAAATGGCAAGATTTCATTCCTTTGTATGGCTGACTAATATTCCATTGTGCATATATACATATATAATATATATGTTCACATATATACGCATATACACATACATACACACGTGTATATATGTGTAATGTATATGTATGTATATACATATATAATGGAATATTACACATGTAATGGAATATACATACATACATACATATACCACTCTTTATCCATTCTTCAGTTGATGGACACTAGGGCTGCTTCCATATCTTGGCTATTGTAAATGCTGCTATAATCATAGGGGTGCACGTATCCCTTTGAATTAGTGTTCTGATATTCTTTGAGAAAATACCCAGTAGTGCAATTGCTGGATCATAAGGTAGTTCTACTTTTTAACTTTTTGAGTTTTCCATGGTGGCTGCACTACTTTGCATTCCCACCCATAGTTCAAGAGGGTTCTTTTCTCTCCACATCCTTGCCAACACCTGTTGTTTCTTGTGTTGTTGACTTTAGCCATTCTGACAGGTGTGAATTTGTATCTGTGGTTTTGATTTGCATTTTCCTGATGGCAAGTGATGATGAGCATCTTTTCACGTGCCTGTTGGTCATCTGGATGTCTTCTTTGGAGAAATGTCTGTTCATGTCTTCTGCTGATTTTTAGATTGGATATTTGGTTTTTGAGTGTTGAGTTTTTTAAGTTCTTTATATATTTTGGATACTAATCCTCTATCAGGTATGTCATTGGCAAATGTCTTCTCCCATTCCATATGTTGCCTTTTAGTTTTACTGTTTGCTTCCTTAGCTGTACAGAAGCTTTTTATTTTGACGTAGTTGCAATGGTTTATTTTTGCTTTTGCTTCCCTTGCTTCAGGACACAAATCTAGAAAAGATTTGCTGCCTCTGTTCTCTTCTAGGATTTTTATGGCTTGAGGTCTCACATCTAGGTCTTTAATCCATTTTGAATTTATTTTTGTGTATAGAATAAGAAAATGGTCCATTCTTTTGCATGTAGCTGTCCAGTTTTCCCAACACCATTTGTTGAAGAGACTGTCGTTTTTGCATTGGATATTCCTTCCTATTTTGTTGAAAATTACTTAACCATACAATTGTTGGCTTATTTCTGAGTTTTCTCTGCTGTTCTATTGATCTATGTGTCTATTTTTGTTCCACTACCATACTGTTTTGATGCCTCAAGCTTTACTTCTCTTTTTCAAGATTGCTTTGGCTATTCGGAGTCCTTTGTGGTTCCATACAAATTTTAGGATTGTTTCTTCTAGCTCTGTGAAAAATGCTGTGGGTACTTTTATAGGGATTGCATTAAATGTGCAGATTGCTCTGGTTAGTATAGACACTTTAACAACATTTGTTCTTCCCATTCATGAGTATGGAATGTCTTTCCATTTCTTAGTGTCATCTTTAATGTCTTTCATTAGCATTCTATAGTTTTCAGGGTACAAGTCTTTAACCTCTTTAGTTAGGTTTATTCCCAGGTATCTTATTATTTTGGGTGCAACCATAAATGGGATTTTCTTAATTTCTCTCTCTGCTGCTTCATTATTAATGTATAGAAATGTAACCAGTTTCTGGTTGATTTTTGTATACCGACACTTTACTTGAATTAGTTTATCAGTTCCAGCAGCTTCTTGGTGGAGACTTTAGGGTTTTCTATATATAGTACCATGTCATCTGGAAATAGTGAAAGATTTACTTCTTCCTTACCAATTTTGATTTTTTTTTTTCTTTATGTTGTCTGATTGCTGTGGCTGGGACTTCCAGTACTGTGTTGAATAAAAGTGATGAGAGTCAGATAAGAGGACCTTAGGGGAAAAGCTCTTACGTTTTCTCCATTAAGGATGATGATAGTGATGGGTTTCTCGTAGATGGACTTTATTATGTTAAGGTATATTCCCTTTAAAACTACTTTGTAAATGGTTTTTATCATAAGTGGATGTTGTACTTTGTCAAATGCCTTTTCTGCGTCTATGAAAATGCTCATATGATCCTTATCCTTTTTCCTGTTGATGTGATGTATCATGTTGTTTGATTTGAGAATATTGAACCAACTTACAACCCAGGAAGAAATTCCACTTGATCATGGTGAACGATTTTTTTTAAAAAAGTATTGAATTCAGTTTGCTAGTATTTTATTGAGGATTTTTGCATCTGTGTTCATCAGAAATATTGGCCAGTAGTTTTTGTTTGTTTGTTTGGTTTTGGTTTTTGTTTTTTTTTTTTTTTTTAGTGGAGTTTTTGTCTGATTTTGGTATCAAGATAATGCTGGCCTCAAACAATGATTTTGGAAGTTTTCCTTCCTTTTTTATTTTTTGGAATAATTTAAGGTATTAGTTCTGTAGTAGATATTAACTCTTCTTTAAATGTTTGGTATAATTCCTCTGTGAAGTTATCTGGTCCTGGACTTTAGTTTGCTGGGAGTTTTTTTTTTTTTTTTTTATTGACTCAACTTCTTTGCTACTTTAAAATTTTTTATCACTGTATTTATAAATATAATTGCAGTACATTTTGGTGTCTGTCTGCTTTTGTTGATTTTGGTGGGAGTTCTCTGTGCCTCCTAGATCTGGATGTCTGTTTCCTTCCCCAGATTAGATAAATTTTCAGCTATTAATTCTTCAAATAAATTTTCTGTCCCATTTTCTTTCTTTCTTCTTTCTTTCTTTCTTTCTTTCTTTCTTTCTTTCTTTCTTTCTTTCTTTTCTTTCTTCTTTCTCTTTCCTTCCTTCCTTCCTTCCTTCCTTCCTTCCTTCCTTCCTTCCTTCCTTCCTTCCTTCCTTCCTTCCTTCCTTCTTCTTCCTTCTTCTTCTTCTGACTCCTTACAATGAAAGTTACTACATTTGATAGAATTATTGACTTCCTTAAGCCCTCATTTTGCATAATTCTTATTTCTCTTTTGTTCAGCTTGTTACTTTTCACTATTTTGTCTTCTAAGTCGCTAATTCATTCCTCTGCTTCTTGCATCCTGCTGTCCATTCTATCAAGTGTGTTTCTCATTTCATTTATTGTATCCTTCATCTCCACTATGTTATTCCTTATCTCTGTTTTAAAGGTCTCACTCATGTAGTCCACTCTTTCCTCAAGTCCAGTGAATATTCTTATGCTCATTGCTTTGACATCTTTATTTATCAAGCATGTACTTATATCTGTTTTGTTTAGATATCTGGCCATGGCCTTGTCCTGTTCATGCATTTGGGATAAACTTCTCTATCTTCTCATTTTGTCTGCCCCTCTGTGTCTGTTTTTTGTGTTAAGAAAGTCAGCTGTGTCTTCTGCTCTTGCAAGTAGTGACTTTACGAAGAAGAGGTCCTGAAGTGCGCTGTAGTGCAGTGCCTCTGTTCACCAGACTCTGGCCCTTCAGGAGCATATTTTATGTGTTCTTTATGCACTACTGTTGTATCTGAGTCACTTTTCCTTTCCTTGAAGTCATCTGCACTGACTCTCTGGCTGTTATGGGCTGTGCTTGCTCTCTGTTAGTGGGACCCAAGCAGGCTAGCTCTTGGGCGGGGGGCATGCCACTGGGGAACTTCGGAGCAGGGAAGTTGGTGTTAGCAAAATACTGCTAGGCCACTAGTCCTATGCTGGATTCCGTGAAGTGCTGTGGTGGCTGGTGCCTGCATGTCAATGCAGCCAGGGTGTGCAGCTGGGCATGCTGTGGTTGTTTCCCTCATATTTAACTATTTTGAATTATCTAAACACTTATTCTCTAGCTCAATAGTCACAGAGTCAGCGAAGATATCATAGCTTCTAGGCACTAATACTTAAGAGTTCTTAGAGATTTGTTGAAATCATTATGGGAATAGAAAGTACAATTCATTTTTCCATTCCAAACAAAACTACTTTTTACTCTATGTTAATAAATCAGATATATTTGCATCACTCACTGGGAAGTCACAGTTCTATCAGAAATTAGAGACCTGATTACCACAAGAAAAGAGAGGATCAGTATCTAATATCTAAAAGCAACAGTAATCACTTGGTTTTGAAATGGGCATATTAATCATAGACTTTTTGTCATCAAAACACAGAAATGTGTCCTTGTAATAAACTGTTTCCTAGGGTCAGACCATTATTACTTACAATGTAGCACAACATCTAAACAGCCTTTGATTCTTTAAAGCTGTGGATGCTATTCATGGTCTTGAAGACCATCAACATTAAAGATGACACAAAAAGCAGCTTATTGGCGAAAATACACAATATGTATAAGTACACACAGGCACCCATACACAAAATTGTTCTCCCATGTTAGGCTCTTTAATGGAAAAAAATATTGATAAGTAATTGCTTTTATTAATTTAAAATGTTTCTGTTCTAGAGATGGTAAATATTACAAAATATGATTAAGGCTTATGATTCTAAAATAATTATATGTCCCAACATTTCAAGACTTTGGCACAGCTAAGATCACACTCCTCTAAATTTTATAAATACCAGACAATCTCCTGGTACCCATTTAGTTTGTTACTGGATTTTTACTCTGTTTGTTACTGTTACATAATATGTACACTAAGATTTTGATTAAGTATCTCACCATTTGGGCCTTTCCCTATATCTTACAAATCTACTTTACATTCAGTCTTTGGTGTTTCAAAGACCTCTGCTAAAATAAGTACTCACTTATCAGCAACATAAATATTGAATATGATGAAAACCGCTTTCTTTTCTTCTCTAAATTTTCACAACACAGTTTTAGGATATTTACAAAAGTTGTGATCAATATAGGAAAGCTTGTGTTACCATTGTGGAGAACATAGCACTTTTTGTACTGTACAAGATAAAATTTTTTTTAGTGGAGATTCCTTTTTTCAAGCACAAAATTAGGGAAAAGTAAAAAGTGGGAAAAATAAATTTTAAAAATTATTTTTAAAAAGAAAAGACTGCTTATGCTCAGGCATTTCTCAAATATAATAATCTTGTAATTTAAACTGACTTGAAATGTACCTGTTTTATGCCAAATGTGTTTGCTTACTCACAGTGAAATATTTGATGATGCATCAGAGACAGTCCAAAAAATGGTCAAAATTATTATTCATTACATAACATTCAGGCCGAATGTGTTTACTCAAGGAGCAATTATGAATTTAATATGTAAAATTGGTTAACCTCTCATATTACTTGCCAGAATATTTAAAATCTGGTAGTTTCTTCTGTCTTGTCAGGAAAAAAGTCGTATTTATACATGGAAATGATTCAAACATAAATATTTGGTAATGAAATATATAGTAGAGTAGACAAACTGAAATTATTCCTCCCTCCCCTCAATCTGTAGTACTTATTAGTCTTAAACAAATAAAATCATGTTTTATGTGATTATGTAGCTTACATAATAACATATAGGCAATATGTCCCAAATTAATCTCTTCCAACAGGTATAAAAAATAGAATATGTTTAGAAGTGACATTCTCTGGTAGCAAAAAAAAAAAAAAAAAAGAAGAAGAAGAATCCTACATGATTTAAATTTTTCATAAAAGAATAGAATTGAGGCAGTCCTTCCAGTCGTAATATTCCAATGATTTACTTAAATCAGAATGTTCAAAATCTTTGGTCTATCCATTTCAATTGGATATTAAAATAGGAACTTGAATTGCATAATGCTAATAACTGCACATAATTCTAGCAATTGATCTTAGAAAAGACAATGAGATGTTTTGCTATCCTTGTTACAAATCAAACAGTTTTGTGTAGATTTGGCCTATCCAGAGTTTCAGATTCCACAGTGCTTTGGAAAAAAGGCATCTCCCCCTAATATTAATATTGGTACTATTTTCAGCCTCACACAGCCTCCAGACTATGCAGTGAAACGCAAGCTATAAGCAAGTAAAAATATGCATAAAATTTGTAAATGTGCCACTCAAAATTTTATTTCTTTTCATTTCTAACCCTCACTCACATCACCACTGGTACTCCAAATAGAAGGAAGACTATAAAATTATTACATTGATAATAACTCTGATAGATTAAAGAGGTTTAATTTAATAGAGGTTTATAGCTGATTAACACAACACAGCAAACTTCATGAGTTAGCTTCCTTGAATAATGCAGCACATCTTTGGCCATGCTATTCACATACCAATTTGTACTAAACAACAGTCCATTTGATAAATAGTTATCTTGTAGCCTAAAAAGAGTTAATATTTCAGTCTACAAAATTGTTTGTACACTGGAAAACCAGGCACAACTGATCACATATTTGAATTTTTCAGAGGCAAAAAACAGTTAGCTAAGGACATCCTACTTATTGATATTATAGTGAGAAAGCCAGTGATAATATTTTAAATGTTTATAAAGTTTCTACAGTGAGATTCCATTAGAGGAAATATGAAACTTTGACTCTGGTCTTTATGAGTTGCATTTTCATTGTCAATATTTTAACTAGTTAGTCTTCTGATGTAGCAAAGAAAAACATTTTAAGATGTTAAGTTACATATCTGATTTTAAGGTGAGATACTCTACTATGCAGACAATTTTTAAAGGGCACAGTTTCTATTTAGTATTTTTGCTATTGTATAAACTAAGAAGCAAAATTCTATAAGGAGCAAAGGAATATACAGTTAATAGGCTACATAGTAGTTTATCCCCAGGGACAAAATAAAAGTGTCCTATATTTTAAAAAGAGTTTAAGTACCATGGTTAATATTTTTAAGGTTCAGTTATCTGAAATTTGGAACACAAGTTTAAAAATTGTCCTTACTATTTAGTGTTGGTTCTGACTAGAACGTTACACATAAATGATTTAATGGGTAAAGTTTTAGAGATAACTTACACACACAAATACACACCCCTACACTCCTCACCACGAACCATAATTTAGTGTTTCCTAAATATGCTTGATGGAAACAGTTATCACAGGAATATTTTATAACAATTGATAGCATTTCCAAGGAGATTCTGATTATCTAGCTATAGAGGTATTTAGCAAATATATCCAGATCATTTTTTGTTTTATGTATACAGTTGGCAAATCACTAACTCTTTCTACTATGTAATAGTTTTGTTGAAAAACTTTAAAACACAAGAAGCCATGGCTCTAATTTCCTGTGAAGCCCTCCTTCAGGTAACAAACCTGACAGTGTTGTCCTAAATAGCTTTTTGGGATAAACTAGAGCCATAGTTTATGAAACCATAGTTACCTGTGCATTTTTTCCTAGACTTTTCGGATTATTAGGGCAATCAAATGCTGAAATGAATTATTAAAGAATATTTCTTTGAAATATCTATAAAAGAACTATCAGGGCACCTGAGTGGCTCAATGGTTGAGCACCTACCTGCCTTTGTTTTTTGTTTTGTTTTGTTTTGTTTTGTTTTACCTATCTGCCTTTGATCCGTGCCATGATCCCGGAGTCCTGAGATTGAGTCCTGCATTGGGCTCCCCACAGGGAACCTGGTTCTCCCTCTCCCTATGTCTCTACCTCTCTCTGTGTGTCTCTCATGAATAAATAAATAAAATTTAAAAAAATAAAATAAGAACCTTCTAGTTTAGATATTTACTTGCCCAAATAGATGATTAATATAAGACAAATTCAGCACTGTATACAGCTCTTTGATTCCTTGTCAATTTTAATTAAATTGATTAGATGACTTCATAATCAACAGAGATCAGTTCAAAACAGCTTGTAAGTAACATGAATAATGATATTCCATGACAAAATAATAAAGCAAATGTCTAATAAAGTCAAATAGAGTTTTATATTTTGTTCTTGTTTTCAAATACTATGGCTATTGACATCTGAAAAAGAGTTCCTTCATGTAGCTAGCTCTTTATCTAGTTGAATGTACACCTTTTAATAGAGACCATATTCATGATCATGACTGTAGTTACCCAATGCTACCTACTGCCAAGGGAAAACTTTGTTGTGGTTGTTGCTGTTACGTCGAGGTAGTCCCTGATTCACTTTCAGCCTTTTCCTATTTAATGAATCAGTCATTCCACTTTTCTCTTTTTGTTCCATTTGCTTGTTTACAACTATGACACATTTGTTTTCTGACAAGAAATCTTCAAAAAGTGGAGGAAAAAAGCAATTACTTTGTGACATTCATTTGCAACAAAAGAAAAGTTTGCATACTCTTTCTCCACTCAAATATATTTAGCATTTTTATTTAAAATTACTGCCCCACACCCCTATCCCTGAACCTTATTTTCAAATTAACGTGTAACTCTTTATGTTCTGTATTTCTCTTCATAAGCAGAATTAGAGACTTATTCAAAAGGCTGATAGCATAGCAGTTCAATAAACTAGAGGCAACCTCTTAGAAGTGCAAGTTTTCTCCACTACTTTGTGTGTCTAGGCATCTGTCAAGAAGGAAGCAAACATGAAAGTGAGTAAAATCTTGAGTGGTGCATATATCTTGCCAGAAGTGCTTTATATTTTAAACAGAGTCCACTTTTATTAGGTTATTGTTGGTCATTAATGGAGAGGGTTTGCAGTTAACCCTATGTGCTACATCATTAGAACTATCCACAAAGAACATTCTGGCTGTACACAGTGAGACTATAATCCTTCTGTATTCCTTTCTGAAATTTTGATTCAGTAGTCCATATATAATTGCATTGAGACAGCTGTTGAAATATGCCATATAGTAACTGGCCACAAATAGCCACTCTGGGATCCTGGGTCCCATGCTGTCAGGGTTTGAAGCCACAGCGAGACCAATAAAATTTAGAGGAGCCCAGCAAATGGCAAAAAGTACAAAAACCACAAACATGGTGACAAAATTCCTGAAGTCCTGTGGTTTCATTTTGGGTTTACTGTCAGGTTTCACCCTCCGTCTGACCTGAAGAACCAGGATCCATATTCTCAGGTAACAGAAGATGACTATGGTCATAGGAACTATGAAATGGAAAACCACTACAGCTATCGTGTATGCTGAACTGATAGACTGTGCGAATGTGCAGGAGTAGATCCTTGGGTCATATTGCAGGGTTCCAGTGCGCAAGTTGGGCATGACTGCCACCAGCGTCAGCATCCATATCAGGAACACGTAGCAGAGGGAATTCTTGTTACTGTACAGCTTGTCATACTTGAGACTGTGGCAGATGTAGCAATAGCGGTTAATGGCAATTCCAGTGATATTGAATATGGAGCCGATGACACTCAGGCCCATCACGAAGCCACTGATTTGGCAGTGCAGATAGCCCAGATTCCATCCATTGTTAAATATAGATGTCAGCACCAGGGGATATGGATAAACAGCCACCACCAGGTCTGCAACTGCAAGGCTCACCACAAATATATTTCCTAAAGGAGAAAGGTTTAGAAAGCACAGGTTATCACCAGTTTTATAGGGATTTCTTTGGTTTTCTTTCAGTTTTGTTTTTTTGTTTTGTTTTGTTTTGTTTTTGTTTTGTTTTGTTTTGTTTTTTTATTTTTATTTTTTTAATAATAAATTTTTTTTATTGGTGTTCAATTTGCCAACATACAGAATAACACCTAGTGCTCATCCCGCTGTTTTGTTTTTTTAAGAGCTATTTCTGCAACTTAGTTAACCTGGCATCGAAGCTACTGCCATATTATAACTGAAATGGAAGCCATTTTTATCAGGAAGCAAGTCCACTGTTGACCTCATCAAATCAATTCCACTGTTCACAAAATCCTACAATATGCCTAAAACAAGGCATATTCCATGTTCACAACTCTTGTTTTTCAAACAATTTTGGTTGCTGTCCTTGGAGAGCAGTGAATCCTTGAACCATAGTACAAGAGTTAAAAGAAAAAAGGTTCTTTCATCAACTTTCTGAGTTAAAATATTGACTTCACCCCTTCCTAGTTGTCTAACTGGGACAAGTTATATAATCTCACCAAGTGTCAATTTCCTCTTCTACAAGATGGGGATAATGATAGTAGCCTCTTCATAAGGCTTTGATGAGGACAGATTGAGGGAATCCATGTCAAGTGCTGAGCAGTATCTATCACATGATAAGTGGTCAATTAATGTTGTTGGTATTCTCATCTCAATCCAAAGGAAAAGGTAGAAATACTTCTAGATTTCATAAAGAACTTAAGGTATAAAAATTAAACCCTAAATATTTTCTATGTTAATATAATAACATATTTGAAAGTATAAAAACAAAAACTCTAGTTGAATTTTGTAAGATACTCTGCAACCATGTTCTTTACTTTTTGTAGCTCATTTGCCTTTGTTTCTTACTATTCCTTCTGCCTTGAATGGCTCCTCTCTCTAATTTTTAAAATGCTACCCACTTTCCCAAATCCATCTTAAATGGAAATGCCCCAAGCCTTTCTTATTTGCCCAACAACATGGACGACCTTCCTCTTTCATGGGCTTCTAAATCACTTTATTCCACTTCAGTTAGATTCAACTGTAATAAATTTCATTCAACAAAACCTTATTAAGTGTATCAAATAAGCTGGATAAATAGGAATGAACAGACCAGGGATCCTATGATTCTCAAGCTTAGAAAAACAAAATTAAAAGAGAGAGAAGGAAGAATAATAAGAGTATGTGCAGAAAAAGAGGCAGCAAGGAATGGAATGAGCTGGAAAGAAGTGGTTAGGAATATTCCAGACAGAGTGACCATATATTTCATCTTTTATTGTATTTATTTATAAACTTAATTTTCCTATATTTCTATACTATAATACCCTAAGAATATGTCCTCTTTGTAATCAGATCTTGTATAGTAGTACCCAGTTGTGACTTTTGCTCAAATGTTTGATGGCAGTTGTTAAATTGTCACCTCCCAAAATCTGCAATAAAACAACCTTTGTACTTGAGGTCCCTATCTGATTAATTTTATTCTACAGCCCTCCAAAAATTGCAAAGAAGTGAAATAAAATAGAAGCTGTGGCTAAAAAAAGGCAAGGTTTTGTCATTTAGGTAGGAATTTCAGATAAATTGTTGTAAAAACAATTTATTTGAAAACTGGTTACACAAGGCCAAATTAAAGCAATAAAAACAAATTTATTTTTCCCCACAGAACAATTTCAATCACCAATGAAATATTTAAATTCCAAAGTGGGCTTGTTTTAATGAATTTTTAACTCAAAATGTATAATACTTTAAAAATGTGTATAATATATGAAATTCAGCTACAGATTGTCATCGAAGCAGTCCATTTTTACCCAGAACATCATGATGACAACCTGACATAAATAGATTTATTTTTAAAGAGCTTAAAAATAAGATAATAAACACTGTCATAGATTTCTTTCATAGATTTAATTCTCTACTCCATTTAGTTTATGGCAATTATGCTGCTTTTTTTTTGTTCAAGTCATTATATTAATTAAATCATTAGTTTAGTTTTCCTTGAACTAATCCCCTTTTACAAGTGTTTCAAGAAAAAAATGTTAAGCTATAGACCCTATGCAAGTGTGGCTATCAGGTAGCTCAGCTGGAAGGTTTATCACATTTGCTAGGTGTATGTAGAGTGTATATGTGGTGCGGAAGAGGAGGAATGGATTAAATTATCATGATTATATATATATTATAAGATCATCTCTCCCATCTCAGCTCTATGTACCTCCAGATAGCAATCTATGCATTTTTACGGACATCCAACACTCCATTCAAACAGCACAGCAATACATTCTGAAATTTAAAATAATTTCAGTAAATGGCTAGCAATTCCTTTTCTGTTGGATTTACTTCCCGTCCTTACTGCAGAGGAATTATTGATGCATAGGATGTTAAGATTGAGAGGAATATTAGTGATCACACAGGATAATTCCTACTTTTTAGAGATGATGAAAACAGAAATATGGGGTTAAGTTGGATGAAGTCATACAATTAATGCAAGACTGCAACAACGCTGTTTATTTGTTAATGTCTCTCAGTGCATTTCCCTAAGAAAGTTCCTGTGGCCAGAAATAAGTAAGGGTTGGATATTGGGACCTCTGGCCAGGCAGGCCCTGGCTTAGAGCCTCTTCAGGCATAATTCTAAAAAAGCATCTTAGAACCAGAATGAGGGGAAGGGAAAAGCAGTTGGAGATATACTGGTAACAAAGCCACACTGGTAACAAGAAGATACAGCTGAGCGTCTCACACTGAGTAAAGACACAGGCAAACTATAAGATGCTGAGCAAACATTCATTTTGGTGAACAAAACCTTAAATTGTAAGTGAAATATAGCACGGGTATGAATAAAAGCGGTTACTAGACAGATGAAAAGCTGTCTTGTCTCAACTGCTTCATTCAGAACTAGTCCTGGGACTTCCCTCTGCCACTGGCCAAAGCAAGGTGCCATTGCTTCTCTGTTTACAAGTATTTCTCTTCTCACCATCTTTTCCTCACCTCAAGCTCTTAACTCCATGAGGACAGTGCCCATCTGAGACCTCTTTCTCCCCCTCCATTAAGACCTGGAATACTTATATCTTTAAGCAAAATGTAGAGTGGTATTACACTTTATGGACAAAGCTGAAAGGGCATTGGAATGCAGGGCTCCAGGGTCATGTTCCCCGACCAGAGGTCAAGCTGCATGAGATATAAGAGGTGAAAGTGTGCTCTGCGCTCTGAAGGTACCGCAGTGACTCTCTCTGGCTCTTTGATTCCTATCTGCTGGCCGCAGTGATGGTGGGGGTACAGCGTGCAGCTCCTTCTCCTTCTCTGAGCTCCCCCCTGCCTTGGGGAAAGTGAGAGACTGACAGGACTTCAGTTCATCCTCCTGGGTCCCATCCCTTCCTCCAAGGCTCTCCTTGCTTTCCCTCTTGGCATCTATCTTTTATTCTCAGCTGCCTTCTCTGTGGACTTTAGGCTTGTGATGGTTAGTTTTGTGTGTCAACATGACCAGGTCATGGGATGCTCAGAGAGCTGGTTAAACATTATTTCTAGGTGTGTCTGTGAGTGTGTTTCCAGAGGAAATTAGCATTTGATTAGGCTAGATAAAATCCATGTCTTCCTCAGTGTGGGTGGGCATTATCTAATCCATTAAAGGCTAGAATAAGACAAAAAAGTTGAAGGAAAGGGGAACTCACTCTCTTCTGCCTCACTACGTGGACTGGGACTGACACATAGGTGCTCCTGGTCCTCAGGTCTTTGGACTCAGACCAGAACTGCACCAGCCTTCCTGGCTCTCTAAAATGCACATGGTAGATGGAGGAACTTCTCAGCATCCATAGCCAAGTGACTCAATTCTTCATAATAAATGTAGTAAGTGATTGATAGATAGATAGATAGATAGATAGATAGATAGATAGATAGATAGATAATAGATAATATATTAATATAATAGATATAATATATCTATATTAATTAATATATTTATATTAATTAATATAGATATATTACCCATTTGGCCCGGGCTGTGATCCTGGAGACCCGGGATCGAGTCCCATGTCAGGCTCCCTGCATGGAGCCTGCTTCTCCCTCTGTCTGTGTCTCTGCCTCTCTCTCGCTCTCTCTGAATAAATAAATAAATAAATAAATCTTTAATAAAAAAAATAGATATATTAATATACTAATAGAATATACTACTCTCTGAACAGAATATATACTAACATACTAACAGAATATATTCTATTATTCTCTCTATATATATTCAATTTATATATATACACACACACATACACATACTGCTACATATGGAACATGCCATTCCCTAAATAGGATATATACTAATATATTACTAGAATATAAATATATTCTATTCCTCCTGTTTCTCTGAAGACCCCTGGCTGATACAAGGTCCTAGCACCAGACACAGAAGCAACAGTTTCAACTGGATTGTTTAATCACCTCTCGTAATTGCTCAACTGATTTTGTTCTCAGACTGATTGAACCCTGACTGATACAGAATTTGGTACTAGAAGTAGACTAGGAACCTTAAGGAGGGTTTCTCTGTAATGGTTCTGGGTTTCCTGGAATTGCTTCTCTAATAACATTAGATTTAAAGATACTAAAAATCTTATGTCCAGTAGTAAAGGGGACATTGGTAGTTCATGGCATGCAGTGGCAAAAAAAAGTTACTCAAGTTATCACCTGTACTCGGGACACCTGGGTGGCTCAGCGGTTGAACATCTGTTTGCCTTTACCTCAGGGTGTGATCCCAGTTTGGGGATCGAGTCCCACATCTGGCTCCCTGCATGGAGCCTGCTTCTCCTTCTGCCTATGTCTCTGTCTCTCTCTGTGTGTATCTCTATGAATAAATAAATAAAAATATTTTTAAAAAATTATCACCTGTATTCGCCTTCCAAGGTGAAGAATAAATTGGCGCATCACCCTCCTACCACCCTCCTACCATCACCCTCCTACCACACAGACACACACCTAATTTTGACATGCTACCCCATTCCATTTGCCAACTAACCCAAAAAGCAGGCAGTTTTGAGTGGAGGCCAGAATAAGAAAAGACTCTGAAGCTGTTTTGCCATTTGACTCATCTGAATCCATGGTGTTAGGATTGTTTGTGGTAGATGTGGAGCACATAAGGCTCCTTTAGTAAGAAGCACACATATGAGTGACTTGTAACTACAGACCCTGAGGATTGCTACATACCTTTGCAGACTAGAATTCTAGTTTTTCGAGAAACAGTTTTTAACTTGCTACTTTCAGGCTTAGCAGCTTCTGAAAACTTGACCACGGACTATTAGGTGACGGTGTGATTGGAAAGATCCCTTATGGACAGTGTATTGTCTGACCCACTAAATCATAAAGTTGGCACTCACAGCATTGAATAGAAGTGGCATAGACAAAATCTGGCTCAAGCAACCTCAGCAGAAGAAGACCTGTTCTTGTTTTGGTTTGGTTTGTTTTTTCAGGAGAGGATCTTGATGACATAACCTGTGGACATTAATGTTTCTTCAGCCACCACTGTCCCTGACCAGTAAGCTCACAACGTTATCATGCACCAGAAATAGAAGTTGCTAATGGGCCCGGCAACATAGAACTCATGAAAATGATCTGCTTTTAGCCACTGCTGTCCTACTGAATGCCCAACCTGTCAACGACAAAGACCGACACTGATATGGCACCAGTCCCCAGGAATATCAGCCAGACAGTGGTGGTCAGATGATTACATTGGACCACTTCCATCATCAAAGGGAGAGTTCTTTGTTCTCAGTGGAATAGAAGCATATTCTGGATATGGATTTGCCTTTCCGGACCTTAATTATTCACCAATCTGACATCCATAGAGCTGCAAGATGCCTTTGTCTTTATGATAAAAGCATTGCTTCTGACTGAGGAACTCAATTTACAGCAAATGAAACAAGACATTGTGGTAGAATGGCTTATGAAGGTTTAGTTTCAGGAGCAGCTGAATGGGCCTAAGGTAATGTCCCCCAGGTATAGTGTGTGTTCTAAATCAGTGACTGAATTCATAGATCAGAAAATCAAGGGTGGTAATGGTCATTTTCTGTCTCATAATTATTCTAGTGACACCCTAGCAAAACATTTTCTTCCTGTCCCCACAACTTTAGTTTCTGTTGTTCTAAAGTCTTGGTTCCCAAGAGAGAACTATTCCACCGAGAGACAGAATAGTGGTTTCCTTAAACTGGAAGTTGAGACTGTCATCTGGCTACTTTGGACTCCTCATTCCAGAAAATCAATAGACTAAGAATGGGGTCTCTGTCCCAAGTGGGGTGATTGATCCTGATTATCAAGGGAAAATGGGTTGTTACTACACAGTTGGAGCAAGGATGTGTGTGTGTCCGTAATGCGGGAGCTCCTTCCCCTGGAACTCCTCAGTACTGCCATACCCTGGTATTAAAGCCAGTGGAAAATGAAGCATCACAATTTGGGCAGGAATGCCAACATGCTGGAGCTTTAGGAAGGAAGGCTTGAGTCACCTTGAGAGGCAAGAAATCTGTCTCCCCATCGAACATTGTACAAAGTTTGGGCCTTGAGTTTGTCTTCATCCACAGGCTTCTATGGCCCTAGCTATCTTGTTCCTGATTTGGTTAACACTCAAATCTATGCAATGATTTCACCAGAGAAACTATTTCCTTGTGGGGACTCCCCTCAAAACTCCGGCTGAGAGGCCGATTCTTACGGCAAGCTGGTCTCTGGATGGTTCCTCACATCCTGTGTGTGTCATAGGCCTTGGAGTAGATGCTACCAATACCTTTTCCAAGTGCCCTCTGCCAGGCTGGTACACTTATTCCTGGAATTTTGAGGAGTGTTGGGTGCTCCCAATTACTTGCAGCTGCCTCCTTCTCCAGAGAATTGCCCTCAGTTGAGTAGACAGTAAATGACTAATGAACAATGGAATACAGAAGGCCAGTCCCTTCACCTTTAATGGTTGCAACTTTGCAGTGGGATTTACACCCAGGGGCCTCCACTTGTTGGACTGGGCCAAGTCTAGGCTTCCCCCGAGGCCCCATCCTTGCTTGACTCTTTCCCTGCCCCAGGCAGCTTCCCTCACCCATGGCAGGTTCCTCCTGAGAGCACTCCCTCAATAAAGCATGAGTAGCGAACCTGCCAACTCCCTTTCAGGTTCTATTTCTGCACAACCTAAGGTGGACCTTCGGCTCTGTGATGAGGTTAGGTGGTTTTCTAAAGAAGTCACCCACGTATTAGAAAAAAAAAGAGGAACTACTTACTATGCTATTTCACAGAAACAAACAAACCATCCATATTAGGTAGAAGTTCCAGACTTAAATGCTTTTCGGTTTTGCTTTTCATCCTTGCTATGCATATGCGTGCTTCCAACATCAAATCAGCATGTGACTCCACCCATGTGCATAGAAGTCTGTCTCCCTCTAAGACCTCTTGAGGTCCAGGACCTTGACAGCACAGTGCCTGCATATAGTAGGTGCTCAGGAATGGTTTGCTGGATGAACTAATGTACCCTTAAGTCCCTAAACTGCACTCATACAAAAGTAGAAATCAGTTGCTTTTTTGCTCTTATTCACCAGGATGTGGGTTTTTTCAACAGGTTCATTCCTTCTTTCATTTAAGGACTTGAATTTGGAAAGCAAGTCTCTAGACCCATTGAATTATTGTTCATAATTTAATAAAACCATGGCACATGGGTGCCTCAGTCGGGTAAGCATCTGCCTCTTGACTTTGGCTCAGGTCATTGATCTCAGGCTCATGAGGGCTCTGCGCTCACCGTGGAACTTGCTTAAGAGTCTATCTCTCCCTCTACCTGTACCGCCCACCACCACTAACACGTGTTTGCATGCTCTCTCTAATAATATAAATAAATAAATAAATAAATAAATAAATAAATAAATAAATAAATAAATCCCTCACTGTACCTAACATCCAAGAGGTAAAGATCAGTTTAAACAGGAGAAAATACACATTGGCTACTCTCGAAAACATTTTTCATTCATTTGACATGGCAAATCCATAGACTCAGATCTAAGTCTGGCTTTAAGAAGAATCTACACATCAAAGCTCACAGGCAATGTTTTACATTCTTTGATTTCAAAGGACTATATTTGAGAAACTTGTCTTTTCAGGTTACTAGAGGTGATGCAGACCGAAAGTTTAGAAACAAACACAATTGCATTCAGATCCTGGCCATGACACTTGCTACAGGACCTGGGGTAAGTCATAGCTTCCCAGAGCCTCAGTCTCTTAATTGGTACTAAGTCAAGGTACTAATGACCACGGTGAGGATTTGAGACAGTGCAGAGAACACGTTTGGCTTTGGATAAATACCCATTCCTTCTCTTCTGCCATGATGGAAACCACATTTCGTGCTTCACAGGAGGCTTCTCCCCTGGTCAGATAGCCCCTGCAGAGGCAGCATCTCTCTGGGCAAGGGCTCCTCCCCTAGTCCCTGTCACCTTGCAGAGCTCTCCCTTGGTGAATCCCCTCCTTTTGTCCTGTCCTTCTGGCTATCAGCCCTTTCCTCTCCCTTCAAGCATAACAGACAAGGTTGTCCCTCTGTTTCCTTCCCACTTTTTAAATTCCCCTTCCTATAATATCTGGTTCTACCCACACCACATTGCTGAAACTCCTCTCCAGGCATCAGGAGCATTCTTTCTGAGCCTTCTCTCAGCCTTCATCCCCCTTAAAGACCTGAAATAGAATTCCCTGTTCACGCAGCACCTGTCCATACCCGAACGCCCCATGTGGCTAGTGGAAGGTACTATGGTCCCTGATCACATCTAAGAACCTTGCTCTCTTGCCTCCTTGACCCCGCTCGCCCCTCTGGCTCTTCCATCTCTGTGTCTCACGGTGTCTTCCCTAAGGTGTCCTATTCCTTAGCTTGGTGGTGACTCCCTAATACTGTAAACACAATTGATTGATGGGTTGTCTTGACTGTCCTGTAACTGTCGCATAGGTGCAGTGAGAGAGGCTAAGAAAACGTCCGTATATCATAAGTAACACACATAACCCTCTTGCCCTAGTCCAGTTTTCCATCAATTTTTAAAAGTGTAAAATCCTGCCAGGAATTCTCCTCATTTTCTAGATCCGGTTATTCTTTCAGAAGGGGGTTTAGGGAGACGTTTGTAATATGTAAATATCCACTTTACAGCCGGAGTGATTCAGCCTTTCATCTATAAGCTAAACACAAACTACCCATGTCTACAGGGAGCGTGGGAAGGTGGTAGGGTAGGAGGACCCTGGCTCACCCCATCCCACATTTACGACTAGATACCCTCCACAGCCAAGTCAGTAAAGCAGAGAGCGACCTGATGCCGGGCCAAACACACTCCTCAACTAAATATGGAGAAGCTGCTGCATCTGAAAGGCTAGGAAGGTCCAAAATGCAGAAGCAGGTGGCCACCCTTCAAGAGACAGCCACCTGCACGGAGAGGCAACATAGCCACAGCTGTAGGTGCAACATGGTGGCAAATGGGAGACAGATCTGTTCCTACTGGTTTCAGAGCATTCCCCTGCCCCACCACCACACGAGCACTGAGCCACCTGCAGGAGGAGGGCTGCTCATACCCGTAGCTTCTGCAGAGGGCTCCAGCAAATTTTGTTAGAGCTGTGCACGTGCCCTACCCTGTAGGGTGTTGGTGAGGATGTGGAGAAAAAGGAACCCTCAGGCGCTATTGGTGGGAATGCAAACCCGTGCAGCCACTATGGAAAACCAGGTGGAGTTTCCTCAAAAAATTAAAAGTAGAATTACCCTACGATCCAGCAATTGCACTACTGGGAATTACTCCCAAAACAAAGACACTAATTCAAAGGAATACACACACCCTTATGTTTATAGCAGCATTATTTACAATAACCAAGATATGAAAGAGCCTAAGTGTCCATCAATTGATGAATGGATAAAGAAGCAGTGTGCGTGTGTGTATATAAATGTATATTCTATATATATATGTAATATATCATGTATACATTATAATAAATATATATGGAATTCTATTAATTATACTAATGTAACAGTAATATATTTTATTATATACTTTATATGATTATATAATATAATATATAATGTAATAATATAGCATCTTATATTATTATACATTGTATATATTACATCTAAATTTTATAGATTATATATATATTACATATTATATAACATGTATATATATGAGAGAATCTGCTGCTCCCTCTTCCTCTGCCCCTCCTACCCCACTCATGCTTACTCTCTTGCTTGCTTTCTCTCAAATAAATAAAATCTTTAAAGAAAAACTATGTTAACTCTATTTTGAGATAGTAGTCTTTATTTCCTTATACACTTTCCTTAATCTTGGAGAACTTGTTGAAATCTCAGCTTATATAAGCAAATTAATGGCGCCCAATGATATTTCTATTTTATCAGACAAGAGCTCTAAATCGCTAAATTCTGAAACACAATTACTGTCATTATTTAAAGAGGTATAATCATAGTATTGTCCTATTTATACACTAAAGTTAAATGGGAGAAGAAATGAAATAAAAGTCAACACTACAAAAGTATAAATTAAGATTCTCATAAAGTTCATTTTAGCGATTCAAAATTTGACTCTATTTTTTGGAATTTAGAATGTAAATACTAAAGGTTAAACTTGTACTCTACCTTAGAAATAAAAATATATTCACCGATCTTAATTCTACCCAAGTACTGAATAACAAAGAATTTATTGTGTTTCCCAGAGTGTTATATTTAAAGCACAATGAAACTTTAAGTTTAGCAATCCCATAATCCTCACAGCGTTAGTATTGTCCTAAATTTGAAAGTGAGGAAATTAAACAAGTAATTTGCCCAAGGTCACATCCATTGGATGGCAGAGCCAGAATTTCATACCTGATCATTTGGTTCCAGAGCCTACATTCTTCAAAGGGAACACATCATCCCCCCAAATTGAATCTATAATAGAACTAATTTTTCCACAGATAAGGAATGTTTCATATATAAAGTGTTGTGTATAAAACAACTATATATGTGTGTAGAACAACTGTATATATGTAATATACCTGTTTTATAAACAGACTTTTCAAAAAACTAATGTGGAACGGGGCACCTGGGTGGCTCAGTCGGTTAAGCATCTGCCTTGGGCTCAGGTCATGATCTCAGGGTCCTGGGATGGAGCCCCGGGTCAAGCTCTCTGCTAGGTGGGGAGTCTGCTTGTCCCTCTGCCCCTCCCCCTGCTCATGCTTGTTCTTTCCTCTCTCTGAAATAAATAACTATTTTTTTTAAAAGTAAAAATGAAAATTTTTAAATGTTTTAAAATTTAAGTTAGTAGACTGGTTCTCAAACCTTCTCCGACAGGTATTTTTCCAGGCTGTATTACCTTCTTCAAAAGATAGGGAGCCAATGGATTATTTGAAAATAGCTATGCTTTGTCTCCATTATTAATAATTATTTTGAAGTTCTTTCCTTGATTATACCCCATGTGTTAAGTAGCTCTCTCTAAATATTTCCCTATTTATTACCTATTCTTTCATCCTGATGTTAATACTAACATCTTTTATTTGTGTAGTTTTAATTCAAGTTTTAGCTACACTACAAATAACTTTTTAAGTATTCTTTTTAAAGATCTGATTTTATTTATTTATTTATTTATTTATTTATTTATTTATTTAAGAGAGAGTGCACACAAGAGAGCATATAAGCAGTGGGGAGGGAAAGAGGAGAGGGAGAAGTAGGCTTCCCATGGAGCAGGAACTCCAATGCAGGGGCTCCATCCCAGGACCCTGGGATCATGACCTGAGCTGAAGGCAGACACATGACCAACTGAGTCACCCAGCCTCCCTTTTATTATTTTAAATTTTTTAAAATTATTTTAAATTTTTAATTGAAGTATAGTGGACATACAATATTTTATTAGTTTCAGGTGCAGAGCGTATGGCTCAGCATTCATGTATATCACAAAAAGCTCTCCATGATGAGCTTAGTTACCATCTGTCAGTTAGGAAGTATCTTTTAAAGCATGAGTACTTCAGACTTCAGCTCCCATCTACCAACCACCTTTAGATTTCTCTTGAAAATTTTTTGCACTTATAAACATGTTTCTTTGTATGTCCCATCTTATTTTTATTTGAAAATAAAAGAATTTTAAGTGCCTTGATTGAAAGTAATCTCTTTGAAAGGAAGACCCATGTTGCACACAAGTTTCACACGCTGTCTTGGATTTTGACAAACCAGCAAGAATTTGCTGACAATTTCTATTCTGTCTCATACTGTAGGTATGCAATAAATATTTATTTAAATGAATATTCAATCCAGTAAGCTCCAAAAGCACTCCAATATCAGAGCGGGTAAGCATCCTTTCAAGCCAGATGCTCCACCACTCAAATCCAACCTAAGTAGCCTGAATAATATTCAGCACCAAGATTTGTTTTTCTTTTACTTTTCCCTTTTTCTAAGACTAAAGCCTTCAGTGTCATTGCCAAAAGTGGATGGCTCTGTAGAAGAATAAATCTTAGAGCATCTCAGCCAGAAAATCCAGCATTTTATTCCCCAATTGCAGCATCACTGAATTTCACTGAAATTTCTTGAGATGTCACATAGCGTCATCACATACTAGGTCAATTTGGTTAGCCAAGCCAGCCATGTGAGAAAGGTGAGAAACTTAGGATGCTGATTGAGGAAGCATCTTTAGCCTCTTTCAGAGAGGGCATGATTCTGGTGATACCATGCAGAGTTCTGAGCATGAACAATTACTTCTCTAAAAGCAATTAATTGGGGTACCTGAGTGACTCCATCAATAGAGCATCTGACTCTTGATTTCAGCTCAGGTCATGATCTCAGGTTCCTGGGATAGAGCCCTGTGTTGGGCTCCACACTCAGTGAGGAGTCTGCTTGAGATTCTTTCTTCGTCTCCCCCTCCCCCTTCCCCTGCCTGCTTGTTTGCACTCTCTCTCTCTCTCTCTCTCTGTCGATAAATACATAAATCTTTAAAAAATAATAAAAGCAGTTCATTGCCTCTGGTAGCATAGAAAATCCTGACAGTGTGTGTATTTCCTTTTTAGAAAATAGGGCATTTCTGTCAGCCAGGCAACTTAAAACTCCTTAGGAAAAGGAAGGAAATTCAAACCACCTTATAAAGACGTTAGTATTCACCTCAAATATTCCAATTATCATTTCTCAAGGATACTAATAAAGAATGAGCAGAACAAGGTCCAGAGACTCTACAGAAATTTAAAATGACTTCCAAAGCAGATATTTCTTAAAACAGGTATATTTTTCAATGGAAGTATAGTTGACACAGAATGTTACATTAGTTTCTGCTTTATAACATAGTGACTCAACAGCTGTGTATGTGGTGCTGTGCTCACAAGTGTAGCTCCCATCGGTCCCCACACACTATTACAATACCATTGACTACACTCTCCGTGCTGTACCTCTCATTCCCGTGATGTATTCATTCCAAACTGGACCACTGTGCCTCCCACTCCCCCTACCCTTTTGGCCCACCTCCCTTCTCACTGACAACCACCAGTTCTCTATATATATGGGTCTTTTTCTGTTTTGTTTTTATTTGGTTTTGGTTTTGGTTTTTTTAGATTCCACATTAAGTGAAATCATATCGTATTTGTCTTTAACTTATTTCACTTAAGTGTAATATTCCCTCGATCCACTCATGTTGTTGCAAATGGCAAGATCTCATTCTCTTTTGTGATTAATATTGCACTCTGTGTGTGTTTGTGTGTGTGCATATATATAGTGGACACTGACATTGTTTCCCTATCTAAGCTGTTATAAATAATGCTGCAATGGATATAGGGCATATATCTTTTCAGGCTGGTGTTTTTCCTTTGGATAAATATTCCAGAAATGGAATTGCTAGATTGTATGATAATTCTGTTTTCAATATTTTAAGGAACCTCCATACTGTTTTCCATAGTGGCTGCACCAATTTACGTTCCCACCAACAGTGCAACAAGGATTCCCTTTTCTCCACATCCTCAGTAACACTTGTTATTTCTTCTTTTTAATAATAGCCATTTTAACAGGTATAAGGTGCTATCTCATTGTGGTTTTGATCTTCGTTTCCCTGATGATTAGTGATGTTGAGCATCTTCTCATGTGTCTATTGGCTATCTGGATGGCTCCTTTGGAAAAATGTCTGTTCAGATCTTCTGTCCATTTTTTATTCAGATTTTTTTTGGTGTTGAGTTGTTTAAATTGTTTTGGATATTAACTCCTTTTCAGATGTATCATCTGCAAATGACTTCTCCCATTTGGTAGGTTGACTTCAAGCTTTGTTGATGGCTTCCTTCTCTGTGCAAAAACTTTTTATTTTGATGTGGTCCCAATAGTTCATTTTTGCTTTTCTTTCCTTTGCCTGAGGAGACATTCCTAGAAAATGTTACAATGGTCAACATCAGAGAAATGACTGCCTGTGTTCTCTTCTCGGATTTTTATGGTTTCAGGTCTCACATTAGGTCTTTAGTCCATTTTGAGTTTATTTTTGTGTATGGTGTAAGAAAGTGGTCCAGTTTCATTCTTTTGCATGTAGCTTCCAAGTTTTCACAGCACCATTTGTTGAAGAGACTGTTTTTTTCTCCACTGTATATTCTTGCCTCCTTTGCCATAAATTAACTGATCATATAAGTGTGGGATTATTTCTGAGGTCTCTATTCTGTTCCATTTACCTATGTGTCTATTTATCTATTTACCTTTACCTTGCCACATATTTACCTATGTGTTAGTACCATACTGTTTTGATTATCACCGCTATATGTTATATCTTGAAATCTAGGATTGTGATAACTCCAGCTTTGTTCTCTTTCTCAAGGTTGCTTTGGCTTTTCATGACCTGTTGTGGTTCCATACAAATTGTAGCATTCATTTCCTTGGTTAAGTTTATTCCTAAGTCTTTATTCTTTTTGGTGCAATTTTAAATGGAATTATTTTCAATTCAGATATTTTCAGATATTTTTAAAAGCAGATATTTTTAAAAACAGAGCCATAAATGTTAGTAAGAACTAAATGCAGGAGGTTTAATTTAGGACATTTTATCTTTGGTTAACTTTCAGGATTGCCAAGAGAAAAATGATTGTGAAAGCTAGCAAAAATAAGCTCCATCTTACCTGTGATTAAGCTAATGCTAGAAATTGATACTTATAAATAGCTGGAGGAACCAAAGATCAGATCCAAATGTAATCATATAGACGCCCAAATTAATGAAGTATAGGAGTCCTAATCCACTATCCTAAGGTTTCCAGGCTAAATCTGAGGATTACTTTGGCAAATTTGGATAAAATTTAGAGTTCTCTAATAATATATTACACAGACCAGAAAAAAAAAGTCATGAAACTAAACAGTGGCTAAGAATGCAAGGGGAAAAATCAATAAAATGTCTAAAAATAAAAAATTCCCTTGAATCAATAATTGCAAATCTCATGAAGAGTAATAAGAGGAAAACATCAACAGTACCAACAAGAGCTCTATCAGATTGAGGATTACATTATACATTGACTTTATTAGCTTGAAATCATTTTCTAAGTCTGTACATCCAGGTAGGTCATAATTTTTGAACAGTAACATACTTGTCTAAGAAATTTATTGTAGCTTCCACAGCTAATTCATTTTAAATTAGAGAACAGCTTGGATATTTAGATAATCAGCCACTTAAAGGCTAGATATTGAAACAGCAGAATCTGAATCCTACTTGCTGTGAGGAGAAAATGTCTATTATGAAAGGAAAAATAGTGACAAGAGAATTTGTGTAATTTCCATAATACTGCAAAAGAGAATTAGATCCCAAATGTTTCATTTCTGACTGATTTCACTTCTTGTTCAAATCGTCCACTTGCTTAAAAAATAAATTTAAAAAATGGGTATTTAAAAAAATAAAGATAACATTAAAAGTACTAATTATAGAGCATATACTAATAATAACATAATAATACCATTTCTGTAGTATTTTACAACTTCAAAGTGATTGGTAGAAGGACAGGTAGATGGATGAACAGAATCTAAATCCATCCTCCTAGCAACACTGTGAGGAAAGAACCCCGCTGGACAGATGGCAAAACCAAGACTCAGAGAGACTGAGTAACTAGATCCAACACTTAGTACAAATAAAGGTATTGCAGATATACAAGACTCAGCCTGGGTCTTCTGATTTTAATCCCTGTGCTCCTTCCACTGTCACACTGGGTTGTGTGCTGGAATAAGAAATAGTGATCATTTATCTGTGAATTTGGGGGCTTTAGTTTTTTTTTTTATCTACCCAAGGAGATTTTATAAGGACAAATAAAACAAAATGTGGGTAAGTACTTTGAAAACTGAGACTTACTCTATGTGCATAAACACAAAGTGCTATACATTCTTAACAAGAAGTTATTTTTCTACTTCATCTACAGAAATCAGATCAAAATAGCTGTCTGAAAAGTAAACCACAAACTATGATTTCACCAACTTCCTACTTTAATTTTCTCAAGCTTGGAAAAATGTTCCAAATGCAAATAAATAAATTTTAAAAATAAAATTGTAGGACTGAAAAACTATATTGCTTTCATAACTGGAGTTAGCTTGAAAGGGTGCTATAAAATACTCATAATTTAAGTGGAAATATTCACCAAAAGATGACCAGCAAGTTTTACAAAATCAGTTAAGGACCAGAACTACTTTAAAAAGACTAAAGTTTTATCACAAAAAGTTAAGATTTTCAATTAAGACACCAGAGCAGATTGTTGATGAATACTGTCTATCTGTTCTAATTGCCCATGTCTCAGAAGCTAGACTTTTGTTACAATTGTTTCCCTTATATCTGGTGTCCATGGATATTAAGTGAATCACAGGAAAGCGTCACTTACAGTAAGAAGAGACTCTAGGATCCAAACTGAATCTTTATGAAGAAAGATTTCTGAAAGGATAAAATGACTCAACAGTATTGTCCAAAACGTGTTTTCTTTTTCTTTTGGGATTTGGGCAATTGGTTCATACACAGATATTTTATTTTGTTTTATGCTTTTGGCTTTAACAATCCCACAGAGCCCTGGTGTTTAAATCACCAGTATATCATGTAACTAGTCACCTTTAGGACAATAGAGACATCCTAAATTGATTTTGCAAGAGACATTGTCTGATTCTTTGTTTCATAATGTGATGAAGGATTTATCTTCCATCCACTTTTGAACACCTAAGTGAGAGTGATGTGCTCACTCATGTGAACCCCCTGTTCTTTAGATGTGTGTTGCCACAAACTGAATAGCCAGGCTGGCTGCCAATTTATGCTCTTCTCCTGAGTGGTTACATTTTGAAGGGGTCACTGCTGGCCTAGAAGAGCCTATCTGACTGCAGGAGGACTGTTCAGTCACACACACCACAGTCAGCTCATCATAAGTGTGTCCCCAAGCTCTTCCTACCCAAACACACAAGAACCTGCCTAAGTCACAGAGGACCAACCCGTTGTTTCTGAGTAGTTGGTTACTTCATTCTCTTCCAAGAAGGAAGAACAAGATGGGAAATTTCTAAAATTTGTGTACATTTCTTGGGAAATAAAACAGGGAAAACAGATGGTCTTTTTATCCAGAAGATATGAGACAAGTGACCCAGCTGGTTTAGGACAAGGGAGGCACACTTTAATGAGGACACCGTTTCCTAGGTCTGTGATGTCTGTCATCACTGGCTGTGTCTGTGTTAATGTACCCATAGTTCTTATTGCTAGTCGGTTTCATTGCAAGCCAATCTCCAGCTTCATTGTGAGTTTAATAATTGTGTGAACAAAAGGATACCAGAATCAAAAAGGACTCATAGATATTGTTCAGCCCCATCATTTTACTGATGCAAAAACAGTCCAGGGAGATGACGACTTATCTACAATTATAAATCCATTCAGTAAGGAAGACCTGGAGTCCAGTTTCTGGATCCATTCTCTTCCCAAGCTCCTCCCACACTTTCCTGTAGGACCT
The DNA here is from genome assembly GCF_011100685.1 of Canis lupus familiaris. Lineage (NCBI taxonomy): Eukaryota > Metazoa > Chordata > Mammalia > Carnivora > Canidae > Canis > Canis lupus. The sequence continues at coordinate 45,197,455 of NC_049237.1, read as the reverse complement.
GATAATGTTTGTCCCTAACACAAGAGCACTCGACTGTGAGCACATGGGTACACTTATACTTGTTTCCCCCCATCTCTGTTGCTAAATCCACCTCTTTCATCATGCCTTGCCCCTGACCTCTGTCCTGACATTTCTAAGTTAGGAAAGGAAGCTTCCATCTCTCCCTTCCACACCACTCCTCCCCATTCTCACAGGATCCCAAGGCGGTCAGAACTTAGAACAAGGCAGCTTCCTCTTGGGAACTCATCAATGTCAGATGACCCAGCAATTCTGAGAATTACTTCAGTATATTGTGGTTTGAATGATTTTGTGGGCCAGCACAGAAGCCAAAATATCATATCATATATTCTTTTAAGACATTTATCAGTGAATTTCTGAAATATAATATGTTTATAAGTTCAAGACTATCTGTTTTGCTGACGCACAGCAGATACAATTAGGAACCAGATACACATGTGACCTCTACTAAGAGATCAAAACTAATGATGGTGATTAAAAGCCACTGAAGAGCGGGAAGTAAGAAACAGAAGGGAAGAAAAAAGAGAAGGCAAAGGGACAGAAGGAAAGAGAGCAAAGAGAAGCTGAAGGCCGGGATACAGTGAACAGAATGGCCAAGGGCTCAGTCAAGGTAGCTATGGACACATTCAATGGGACCTAGCCTGGAGTACTAGTGACCTGATGTGAGCATGGCCACAGGTCATGAGAAGGCAGTGAGCCTCAGCCTTCGTTATCTGAGCAATGGCTACAAAAAAAGAAAGAGCCAAACCCAATACAGACAACCATCTGCTTGCCGATAGTAAAAGAGAAAAATTGACATTGGTGGTTCCAGTACTTAGATTTGGCATAAATTCTAGTTCAAGTTGAGAATAATAATGCTTCCATCTATCAACACCGTCAATTCATTTCTCAAAAGTGATGTTCATGCGTGTATACATAAGGAAAAATACATTAGCCTGTGTATTTATGTTTTGTACACTCTACTGTGTGTGTTATGCCTCGATTTAAAAAGTCTTTTTTAAGCTGGCACGCATGCCTGAGACTAAGCAGCTTAAAAACAGCCCTAGGCCATCCCAGGTCTAAACTCAGATCTCTGAAGCCCTAAGTCCATGTTCCCTCCATACTCATTGCAGCTTCTCTGAGTAGAAATGCAGGATGAATAGAGATAACACTGTGTAGGCCTGAGAGAAACAAGTGCAAGCACTCTGGCATGGAACAAGAGTTACACTCAAGCACGTAACACAGCGTGGATGCTCCAGTCTTACAGTCATTCTGGGGAACTTTTTATGTCATTTTATTTCTTACAATACTGAGAGTTTAACCCACCATGTACCAGATTTTTTTTTAAAAGACTTTATTTATTTATTCATGAGGGACAGAGAGACAGAGAGAGAGAGAGAGAGAGAGAGAGGCAGAGGGAGAAACAGGCTCCATGCAGGGAGCCTGATGTGGGACTCAATCCCAGGTCTCCAGGACTACGCCCTGGGCCAAAGGCAGGTGCTAAACCACTGAGCCACCCAGGAATCCCCCCCATGTACCAGATTTAAAAATAATAATAAAGTACTTCAGCTAAGTATCTCTCTAAAATATTATGGTGGCCCTATCTTCAGAAACAGAACACACCATATGGGGTTGGACCTTTCCTTGATTGCTCAGGATCATAATTAAGAAATACATCATTGGGCTATGCTATTTTCAGGAGCAATTAATGGTGAGCAGAGCTATTTACTTCTTAACAACTTGCCCCCCAAAGGTTGTATTTGTTTAATTTCTCAGACCTACTTTTAATGAATCTATTTCAACCAATGCTGTTGGCCACATGTGCTGTTCCTCTAAATGTGTCAGTCATCCCCCTAGTTTATGGCTTAAAACCTGGACACTAGCCTCACTGTTGTACAGTTCTCTAAAAACAAATCAGCTATAGGAGAAAGCCTGTTATTATTTTTGCTTATTTCCATTTATTGGCTGTATTCTAGATAGGTTAGATGGCCAGATAAGTGAATTTTGAATAGGCAAGATATTATTGGACTCTTGCTTATTTATTTTTTTTAGTGAAACCTTTACTTAAGCATAATGTGCATAGAGAAAAACACACAAATTATAAGTCTACAGTTCAATGGTTTTTAACAGATTTCAAAAACAAAAGAAGTTGTTTTGGAGCGCCTGGGTGGCTCAGTCAGTTAAGCATCTGACTCTTGAGTTTGTTTTGGGTCAGGTCATAATTTCAGGGTCCTGGGATGGAGCTCCATGTCAGGCTCTGCTTCAGGCTCTGTGCTCAGTGGGGAGTCTGCTTGAGATTCTCTCTCCCTCTCCCTCTGCCCCTCCTCCCATACACTCTGGTTCTCTCTCTAAATAAATAAATCTGTTTTTTAAAAAATTGAAGTTGTTTTTAACACACTTTTGTTAGGTATACCTAGATAAAGTGCATAACATCACCTACTTTGTCCTTTTCAAAGCATGCACTATTTTCCATATGCAAGGTATCCTTTCCCACATGTGTGAGGCTAAGAAAATAGGTATTTTCTGTATTTGACAAATGTGGAAAATAGAGACTTGGATAACCGACTTCTCAGATCACAGAGCAGAGAGCAAAGATATTAATCGCAGTGTTCCAGTGCAGGAATCTTCCCGTTATTATACAATGAAATTTACTCAGAAGGAGCAAATACAGTAGTATCAATTCTAGAATCAAAATGTGGACGGGAGAGAGCAGACATTCGGCCAGCACCTAAGAGCCTGATGGGCGTTTGACGCCTGTGTCTGCTCTGATTGACCAGTGTCCCTGAGACACGGGTGTTAACCATTTTGAATTTTTTCTCTGGGAAGTCAAATGTCAATATGCTCTCTTGAGGCAGGGCAGGGGGATAAATAATCCTGCCATTATACTAGATTTCCAAAAGAAAGTTCAAAGCTTAGATGCCTTAGCATTCTTATTTCCTTATGTCATTTCTTCTATTCTCGTCTTTGCATCTTTTATCCCTAATGCCAGCACGATAATTTAATTGGAAGGGAAAAAGTAAGTGACCAATCATAAGAACTTTTGATAAGCATCCCCAAAACTCCTTGGAATAAGCTACTTCTATCCGTTTCAAATTACCACCTATCCTAGGGAGCCTCAAATGGTTTGAATCGCAACAGTGGTACATCTGAATAAAAAGCCCAATTCCACAAATATGAAAGTTCAAAAGCTTCACAAATTAAAGCTCACTACAGGTCTCCCCGTTAGCTACAGAAATGTATTTTACAGATTTCCCTACTAAAAAAATGCTTAGCACATGAACGGAATACAAAGTAGTTTGGAAGGTGCACTTCTTACAATTATTTTTCATAAAACAGAAGTAGAATTATTTCAGGCATGTGGATATTTTTTTTAAATGGAAGTTCCTGCAAGATCCAAACTTCCCAAGTGCTGGAGCTGCTGCTACTAACAAAGCAGAATGAGCTCTAGGGGCAAACTCTGTGAATTTTATTCCCTGCTCTACCTCTTAGAGTATGCACGACCAATCAGTGTCCTCAGTCCCTCCTTTGCGAAGTGGCTAGCAGTGGCGTCCCACCGCTGGGCTTCCCCAAAAATTCAGTTAACAGCCTTCAGAACTGTATCTGGCCCACAGGAAACTGCTTTTATTGCTAGAAGGGAAGAAGCCTCTTTGTTTGTACGGGGGAACAAAGAAATGCATTGGACAGGTCACAGCAAAAGTCCTATTATCAAACCCTGGTCCAAGGAATTAAAATAATCAGTAACGCAACAAAGAGATTGCAAAGCAGATTAACCTGTCATAAGCAGAGCCAGCACTCCCAGACCCCAGAGATAGAAGGGACTGGCAAGAAATCAGCCATAATGAGAAAGCAGGCTTCCCCCACAGCTTTGCTCCTGGGGATGAAAAAGATAATTCTTTTGTTTTTTCTTTTAAGATTTTATTTTTAAGTAGTCTCTACACTCAGCATGGGGCTCAAACCTACAACCCCAAGATCAAGAGTCACATGCTCCAACTGAGCCAGCCAGGCACCCCAAGACAGATAATTCTTAAACCATGCTCACAGCTCTGTGTTTTCTCATACCCTCTTTTTCTTTTTTTCACCCAATTTACTTAAACTAAACCAAAAGCAAAACAACTCACTCGTTTCTTTCATCCTCCCACCCCTACCCCCAGGCCCTGGCAACCATCAATGTGTATCTATGAGCTTGGGTTTTTGCAGGGTTCTTTTTTGTTGTTGTTAGATCCCACATTAAGAGAGATTATATAGTATTGGTCTTTCTCTGATTTATTTCACTTAAGTTTAATGCCCTCGAGGTCTATCCATGTTGTCACAAATGGCAAGATTTCATTCATATATATATATATTATATATATGAATGTTATATACATATGCAACTTCTTTATGTATGTGCATATATATGTATGTGTATATATTTTACATTCTGTATGTATATATGTGTATATATACATATATTGCACTTTGTGTGTGTGTGTGTGTATGTGTATATATGTTTTTCCTTCATTCACCTGTCGATGGACATTAGGCTGTCTCTGTATCTTGGGCATTGTAAGTAATGCTACAATGAACATGGGGATGCAGGTATCTTTTTGGTTTTTTGAATAAATACCTCGAAGTGGAATTGCTGGATCATATGGTAGTCCTATCTTTAATTTTTTGAGGAACCTCCATATTGTTCCACAGTGGCTGCACCAGTTTGCATTCCAACAATTCACACAGTGCATAGAGTTCCCTTTCCTCCACATCCTCACCAACACTGTGACTTCTTCTTGATAATAACAATCTGATGGGTGTGACGTGGAATCTCATGGTTTTGATTTGCATTTTCCTGATGATGAGAGATGTTGAGCATGTTGTCATGCACCCATTGGCCACCTGGATGTCTTCTTTAAAAAAAAAAAAAATTCTATTCATGGGTGCCTGGGTGGCTCAGTTGGTTGACTGAGCAACTTTTGATTTAGACTTGGGTCCTGATCTCAGGGATTGAGTCCCGAGTCCTCTCACTCTGTTTGAGGATTCTCTCTCCCTCTCCCACCACCTCTCCCCTCTTTCGAGTGCACGCTCTCTCTCTCTCTCTCTCTCTTTCAAAAAACAGTCTATTCTGATCTCCTGCCCATTTTTAAATAAAAAAAATTTTTTGCAACTGAGGTGTATAAGTTCTGCGTCTATTTTAAATATTAGCTCCTTATCAAATATGATTTGCAAACATATCCTCCCATCCAGCAGGTTGCCTTTTCATTTTATTGATGGTTTCCTTTCCTGTGCAGAAACTTCTTAGTTTGATTTAGTCCCACTTCTTTATTTTTGCTTTTGTAGCTTTTGGTGTCAGATTCAAAAGCTCATCACGCAGACTGTGTCAAGGAGCTTCCTGCCTATGTTTCTTCAAAGAGCCTCTTGAAGGCAGAACTTCTCTAGCTTAAGCCAATCGCATGTGAAATAAGGTTATTCAGTTCGTGTTATCAGGCAATAATCAAGTTAATTCTTAAACGACTCCCTATTCCAAGTATTATAGTGAAAAGGAGGGCCCTCCCAGGAGAGAGCTAAAGGAAATCACAGCATTGATCAACTATTTTATCAGAACAAAAATACTACTTTTGACAGAGGTACAAGTGCAAGGTTCCTTCTCTCTGCCCCCACCTCCAAAATGTCAGCTTCTAAATAAAGAACTCGGCACCTAATCATCTCTTGAGGATCTGAACATCCCATGTCCTATGGAAAATCATCCCTGGTCTCCCACCAAAGATAAACCAATTTCAACTCATTGCCTGGAGGATAAAGCAAGTTTAACTGGAACACAAAATCCCCTCTAGTAGTATATTATATGTAAATATACTCTTTACTGAAACATTTCTATTTTTAAAATGGAAACCTATTTAGCTTGAAGGAATAACAATCATGTGTGGGAGCCCTGGGAGTCTTTTCAAGCACTCTGAAAACTGAAAACTTTCCTGACAACAAAACTAAAGGAAAGCTCATTTCACAGCCTTATTTATTTTCTCCTATTTTAACAAAGCAAGGGAAGACAAATTACATGTCAAGCCAAGCCATTGATAAATTCATTAATCTGATTTGGAAGGACTTTTTTTCAGATTTTATTTATTTATTCATGAGAGAGAGAGAGAGAGAGGCAGAGACACAGGCAGAGGGAGAAGCAGGCTCCATGCACCGGGAGCCCGATGTGGGACTCGATCCCAGGACCTGAGCCAAAGGCAGATGCTCAACCGCTGAGCCCTCCAGGCGCCCCAATCTGGAAGGCCTTTCTGAGGAACTTTCTGCCACCTGTATCTGAGGTCTCTCAATCCAATAAACCTCAGAAGCTGATCACTGTACAGTGGGGTTTTTCCCCTAAAATGAGAAACTGACTCTGGCAAAGTGTTCGGTCCCTTAAGGGACTTGAGACCCCCCGTTTCATGGTGGGGGGCTGGGGGTGGGGAGGAAGAAGAGAAAGGGGGGAAACCCTCCACGGACAGCAAGTTAAAGGAAAAGCTTCTGTCTCTCTCTGTTGGGAAAAAGCTCTCGAAGTCCTCAGGTTTTTTAAATAAAGAATTCACTTTAGCAAAAGCTGACAGCGGGGGAGCGGGCCGCGTTCTGGCCGGTGGCCGGGGGCGGGGCGGGGGCGGGGGCGGCCGCCGGGTGACCGTGGGGGGCTGCCCGGCCCCGGAGCCCCTACCTGCGTTCCTCAGCTTCTTGTTCCGATACACGGACAGGATGACCAGGAGGCTGCCCAGGACGTCCACCACGATGGTGAAGATGAGGACCACGGCGAGCGTGCAGGCCACCCACGGGGGGCGCGGCCCCGCGGCGCCCTCCCCGCCGCCCGCCGCCCGCTGCGAGGCGTTGAGCAGGGCGCTGCCGCTGCCGTTGCCCTTGGGGGGCCCGCCCGCCGCGCCCCACGGCCCCGCCATCGCGCCCTCGGCCCGCAGCGCCGCGCCCCCTCCTCCGCCCCCGCGCAGGGCTCCGCGGGGCCTGCCCGCGCCCCCGCACCCGCCCGCTGGCGAGCGCTCCTCCCGCGCCGCCCCGGCGGGGACCCCGCACCTGCAGCCCCGGCGGGGACCCCGCACCTGCAGCCCCTGGCGGGGACCCCGCACCTGCAGCCCCGGCGGGGACCCCGCACCTGCAGCCCCTGGCGGGGACCCCGCACCTGCAGCCCCGGCGGGGACCCCGCACCTGTAGCCCCGGCGGGGACCCCGCACCTGCAGCCCCGGCGGGGACCCCGCACCTGTAGCCCTGGAGGGGACCCCGCACCTGTAGCCCCGGCGGGGACCCCGCACCTGCAGCCCCGGCGGAGACCCGGCACCTGCAGCCCCGGCGGGGACCCTGCACCTGTAGCCCTGGCGGGGACCCTGCCCCTGCAACCCCGGCCCGCCCGCGGACACCTGGCGGGGACCGCGCACCTCCAGCCCCGGCGGGGACCCCGCACCTGCAGCCCCGGCCCGCCCGCGGACACCTGGCGGGGACCGCGCACCTGCAGCCCCGGCGGGTACCCCGCACCTGTAGCCCCGGCGGGACCCCTGCACCTGCAGCCCCGGCCCGCCTGCGCGCGGACACCTGGAGAGGACCGCGCACCTGCAGCCCCGGCGGGTACCCCGCACCTGTAGCCCCGGCAGGACCCCTGCACCTGCAGCCCCGGCGGGGACCCCACACCTGTAGCCCCGGCGGGACCGCGCACCTGCAGCCCCCGCCCGCCCGCGGACACCTGCCGCCTCCGGGGCCCCCGGGGCCGTGCCCGCAGCCCGTGCCCACAGCGCCCCCGTGCGGGGGCCGCTCGCACCGCGCGGCCGGGAGCGCGGGCAGCCCCAGGCGGAGGGAGCCAAGGCACTGTGGCCGGGGGTGTGGCACACAGAAGCCGTGCTCCCCAGCTCCCCCCGCGCCCGCCCCCACCCCACGGACTGCAGGGGCCAGCCAGGATTTCCATGATCTTCCCCCCTAGAGCTCCTTTTATCTTGATATTTCTTGGACGCTGCCCTTCACATCCGTGTATGTCAACTACCTTTCAATTAAAAATAGAAAGAAGTTATCCAATTTATAAATTCCAAGTTCCTGGGGCACCCGGGTGGCTCACTAGTTGAGCGTCTGCCTGTGGCCCTAGTCGTGATCCCGGCGTCCTGGGATCCAGTCCCACCTCGGAGCCCGCTTCTCCCTCTGCCTGCGTCTCTCATGAATGACTTAAATAAAATCTTTTTACAAGAATTCCAAGTTCTTGTCCCCAACCCCTGTGCATGCCTCTGGCTGCTGCCCCAGGTAGTCAGAAGGAGAATGAGGACGCTTGAAATGTCAGCTTGAGATGACGGAAGATTGCACCTGGAAGGCCGATCCAAAGCAACTATATCAACTTTTCATCTCGATTTCAAATGTCAGTGGATCGACTAGTTCTATAGGAGCCGCAGTCTTGCTTCAACAACCCACAGAGGCAGATATTCTCTGGCAGATTTCTTTCCGGAGTAGGACAGATCCTAGACACCTCTAGGCACCCCACGCGCTCTCTCTCCCTGTGGACCCCCAAGTTTATGTTTGGCGCATACTCACCCTGTAACCTTTAAAAACATCTTCACTTGGCCATTGAAGGTGTCCAGGAATTCTGCGACCTCAATATGCAACTACTGGCCACCAGGTCTTGGAAATGATTCCAAAAAAATTTGAAGTGTGACAAGACAACAGCAGCCTGGAACTTTTCAATAAAGCAGCCAGAGATTAGTACTTATTACGGAAATAAATAAATCCACGCCTATCCCAGGGTACCCCAGCTTCCATTTTCTCTTTGAGATCAATTCCCTTGTGCTCATTACTGTACTTGGTCATGAAGTGTCTTACATACTGGGCTCTATGCTCATAGTCCTTCCCCTCCAAATGGCAGCATGGGCTGTGCATGCCTAGGGGAGATGCAGAAGTGAAATGCGGAGTTCACAAAAGAGGAGAGCGTTGAGGAAGGAATTTAGAAATTAATAGACACATTAAATGAGTTGAATAAGAGGATTTTTTTAAATTACTAAATATTATTTCTTAGAAAAGTTTTAGGCTTACAGCAAAACTGAAAGTACAGAGATTTCCCATATATCCCCATCCCCACACATGCACAGTCGTGCCCACTAACTACATCCCACACTGCGGTGGTACATTTAGGATGATCTGTGAACCCACCCTGATTCACCACTGCTGTCCCAAGTCATAGTTTACAGTAGGGCTCGTTCTTGGTGTTCTACATTCTGCGTGTCTGGTCAATTGTCTAATGATGACCTGTCTCCACCATTATACTATGTTCACTGCCTAAGAATCCTCTGTGCTCTGCCTGTTTTCCCCTCTCTCTCCTATCCCTCAGAACCACTGACCTTTTAAGCGTCTCCATAGTTTTTGGCTTTTCCTGAACATCCTATGGTTGGTATCACACTGTATGTGGCCTTGTCAGATTGGCTTCTTTCACTTAGTAGCCTATCTTTGAGTTTCCTTAATGCCTTTTCGTGGCTTAATAGCTCATTCTTTTTAATGCTGAGTAATATTCCATTGTCTGGATGGACCCCAGTGTACTTACCCATTCAGCTGAAGAAGGGCATCTTTGTGGCTTCCAAGTTTTGGCAATGATGAAGAAAGCTGCGATAAACATCCTTGCGCAGGTTTTTGTATGGATATAAGTTTTTAGCTCCTTTGAGTAAATACCAAGGAGCACTATTGCTGGAGCATATGGTAGGAGTGTGTTTAGAACCTGTCTCCCAAAGTGGCTGTACTATTTTGCATTCCCCCCAGTGATGAATCCACATCCCCATCAGCATTTGGTATCATCAGTGTTCCAGATTTGAACCATCCTAACAGGTGTGTAGTGGTATCTCGTTGTTTTAATTTGCAGTTTTCCTAATGATATATGATGTTGAAAATCTTTCCATGTGCTGACTTCTTATCTGTGTGTCTTCTTCGGTGAAGTGTCTATTCAGGTTTTTGGCCCATTTTTAAAATCACATTATTTGTTTTCTCGCTGTTTAGTTTTAAGGGTTCTTTATGTATTTTAGACAACAGCCCTTTATCAGATGTGTCTTTTGTAAATATTTTCTTCCGGTTTGTGGCTTATCTCCTCATTCTCTTCATGTAGTTGTTCACAGAGCAGAGGTTTTTAATTTTAATAAAGTGTAGCTTATCAATTATTGCCTTCATGGATTAAGTCTTTGGTATTGTATCCAAAATTCATCTCCACACCCAAGGTCATTTAAGTGTCGTCCCATGTTATCTTCTAGAAGTTGTAAAGTTTTACATTTTACATTCAGGTCTATGATCCATTTGAGTTAATTTTGCAAAAGGCACAAAGTCAGTGTATTTGCACGTAGATGTCCAAGTTGTTTCAGCACCATTTGTTGAAAAGTCTATCTTTGTTTCACTGTATCACCTTTTGGTCCTTTTCAGATATCAGTTGACTGTATTGGTGGGTCTGTTTCTGGATCTCTGTTCTAATCCATCAGTGTATTTGTCTATTCTTTCACAAATACCACACTCTCTTGATTACTGTAGCTCTGCGGTAAGTCTTGAAGTCAGGTAGTGCCATTCCTCTGACTTTGTTCGTCTCCATTAATACTCAGCTGGTTATTCTATCTTTTGCCTCTCCACATAAATGTTAGAATCCGTGTGTCTACGGACACAAAAGAATTTGCTGGGATTTTAATTCACATTGCATTGAATCTATGGATACAGGTGGGAAACTGACATCCTGACAATATTGAATTTTCTGATGTATGAACACAGGTTATGTCTGCATTTTTTAAGTTCTCCTTGGCTATCTTTCATCAGAATTTTGTAATTTTTCTCATCTAGATATGTATTTTTTAGATGTATACCTAAGTATTTCATTTTCAGGGGCACTAATGTGGAAATGGTAATATATTTTTTATTTCAAATTTTGCTTCTTCATTACTGGTATATAGAAAAGCAATCAACCTTCGTATGTTCGCCTGGTACTGTGCAAGCTTGTTATAACTGCTTATTAGTTCCAGGCATGTTTTCGTGTGTCTTCTTTGGGGTTTTCTACATAGACAATCATGTCATCTGTGAAAAAGACAGTTTTATGTCTTCCTGCCCAATCCGTATACCTCTTATTTCCTTTTCTTGTCTTACTGAATTAGCTATCGTTTCCAGTATGATGTTGAAAAGTAGGGGTAAGAGGTCACATCTTTGCTTTGTTCCTGATCATAGTGGAAAAACTTCTGGCTTCTTACTATTAAAGAATGATGTTAGCTGTAGCTTTTTTGTAAATGTCCTTTGTCAGGTAGAGAAAGTTCCCTCTATTCACAGTTTACTAAGAGGTTTTTTTTTTTATCATTAATGAGTATTGGATTTTGTCAAATTCTTTTTCTGCATCGATTTCTATGATCATGTGATTTTTCCTTTTTAGCTTATTGTTGTGGCAGATTACATTAACTGACTTTCAAACATTGAACCAGGCTGATCTACATGGGATTTATCCCACATATATGCTATAAATTTCTCTCTAAGTACTCCTTTCAATATATTCCACAAGTTTTGATATTTTCATTTAAAATTATTTTTTAATTGCTCTAAAGTTTTCTTCTTTGACCAATGTGTTATTTAAAAATGTACTGTTTAACCTCCAAGAATTTGGGGATTTTCTGTCTATCTTTCTGGTATTAATGTCTGGTTTAATTTCAGTGTGGTCTGAGAGCAGATAATGTATGGTTCCTAGTCTTTTAAATTTGTTAAGATGTGTTTTATAACCCAGAATGTGATCTAACTTGGTCAATATTCCCCTTGAACTTGAGAAAAATGTGGAATGAGCTCTTGTTGGATTTTGTAGTCTGCGGATGTCAACTATGGCTAGTTGATTGATTGGGTTCTTGAGTTCAAGAATGTCCTTACTGATTCTTTGCATTCTGGATCTGTCCATTTCTGATAGAAAAATGTTGAAGTCTCCAACCATTATAGTAGATTCATCTATTTCTCCAGTTTTATCAGTTTGTGCCTAATGTATTTTGAGGCTCTGTTGTTAGGTTGCATACATGTGAAGGATTGTTATTTCTTCTTTATCATTATATAATGCCCCTCATCCCTCAAAACTCTGAAGTCAGCTCTGCTTAAAATTACTATAGCTGTTCCTGTTTCCTTTTGATTAGTGTTAGCGTAATATATCTTTCTTTAGCCCCTTAATTTTGATCTACATATGTCCTTCTATTTAATGTGGGCTTTTTTTGGTAGACAACATATTGTTGGGTCTTGTTTTTTGATCCTTTCTGACAACCTCTGTCTTTTAAGTGGTATACTTAGACTATATATGTTCAAGGTGATTATCGATACCATTGGATTAATATCTACTATACTCATAGTTTTTCTATTTTTTGCATTTGTACTTTGTCATTTACTCTGTCTTTTGCTTTAGCTGAACATTTGATATGATTTCATTATCTCCTTTCTTAGCATATCAATTACTCTATTTTTTTAGAAAATTAGTGGTTATCCTAGAGTTTGCAATGTACATTTATAACTAATCCAAGTCCACTTTTAGATAAGACAATACCTCTTCGTGGGTAGCATAGGTACCTTATAATCACAAAATATTTCTAATTTCTCTCTCCCATCCTTTGTATCATTACTGTCATTCATTTCACTTAGCTAGAAGCATTTATAAGTATATATGAGTACATAAGCATACATAATCAAATACATTGTTGCTCTTAAAATTTTGAGCAAACCCTAATCAGTTCAATCAATTAAGAATAAGAAAAAGAAGTTGTTATTTTACCTTTCTTCATTCTTGGATACTTTTCCTTTCTTTATGCAGATCCCAGTTTCTGACCTATATTTTCCTTCTCTCTAAAGAAGGTCTTCTAACTTTTCTTGTAAGGCAGGCCTACTGGCAATAAGTTCCCTCAATCTTTGAGAAAGTCTTTGTTTGCCTTTGCTTGGAGAATAATATCTTGGTACAGAATTCTAGGTTGGTTTTTTCTCTCAACATTTTTAGTATTTCCCTTTACTCTCTGTTTGCAGGTATAATTGTTATATTTGTTCTGCCAGAGGCAAGGCATTTTCCCCTTTTTTTGATCTTTAATTTTCTGCAGTTTGAATATACCTAGATATTGAGGGGCAGGAGAGTTATTGTTTTTGCTTGTTTGTTGCTGGGGGTGGCGAGTCGGGTTGGTGGGGGGAGGGGCTTGCATTTATCCTACTTCCTGTTCTCCAAGTTTCCTGGATCGGTAGTCTGGTGTTAGACATTAATTTTAGGGAAATTCTCAGTCATTATCATTTCAAATATTGTTTCCGTTTCTTTCTTTTCCTTCTGATAGTCTCATTACATATATCTTATGCTTTTTGTAGGTATCTTACAATTGTTGGACATTCTGGGTTTTTTCAGGATTTTTTTCTCTTTCCTTTTCCATTTTAGAATTTTCTCTTGTATCCGCAAATGCAGAGATTCTTTCCCCAGCCATGTCCAGTCTACTAATGAGTCTACCAAGACATTCTCCATTTCTCTTTACAGTGGTTTTGATCTCTATCATTTCTCTTCTTAGAATTTCCACCTCTCTTCCTACTTTATCCATGTGTTCTTACATGCTGCCTACTTTTCCATTAAAGCCTTTAGCATATTAATCCTGTTTTTTAAAAAAAAGTCTGATCTGATAATTCCAACATTCCTACTATCACTCTGTTTCTGGTGCTGCTTCTCTTCAAACTAGATTTGTCTTTTAGTTTGCCTTGTAATGTTTTGTTCAAAGGTAGACATGACCTATTTTATCCAATAGAGAAAAGGAACTGTGGTAAATAGGCACTTAGTGATGTAGTGGTGAGGCATGCAAGGAGGACAAGTGTCCTGTAAGCCTCTGATGAGGGCTGTTAGTGAGCCTGTACCCTTGAACCATGAACTTCTCTTGTCACTCCCCCCTACCCCCACCTTTTGTGGGACAGGATGGCTGGAAGGGATTGAATATTTATATTTCCTTTCCCCCACGTGGAAGTTGAGAGCTGCTAGGAGTTGGGTATTTCTCTCCCCCACCCCAGGTATGTAGGTTAGGCTTCGATAAAACCCTAGCAGTGTAGATTCTGGTTAACCAGTTTCTCCCGAGGGTTGGCCTTGTTAAAAAGATCAGAATACTTTGGCATATTTCAAAATGTGTTTTCTCCTCACCCTGCTGGGAGCAGTAGAGCATTTTTTTGTGATCTTTTCTGTGAAGGCCTGAAAGGGTAAACTCACAGAGGTGTGGAGGCCCTCTGCAACTGAGCCCTTCTGGAGTTTTTAACTCTCAGACGTGTCTACACAGAACCTCAGGCAAATTAATTACAGTTCAGATTTTCCTGTCTCACCTTGTGGGTTCCTACTCTGCTGAGCTGTGATTCTCTGTATCCACCTGTCCCTCTCTCCAGTTGTGGGGGCAGTGGTTTGCCTTGTGCCCTCACTTCTCTTATGGCTCTAGGAAGCATTGCTGATTTTTCATCTTGTTTAGGATTTGTACCTGCAGTTAGAATGGAGTGGCGACTTCTAAGGTTCTTATATGCCAGAAAGAAGTATTTACAAAAATAGTTGATTATGACCAAATGGAGTTAATTCCAGAAAAGAGGATTTGTAGAGCATTAAAATAATTAATATACGTTACCATATCAATAGATCAAAGGACATAAATCACATGATCTTCTTAATTCATGCTAAAATGATAGTTAAAAATTCTGTATCCGTTCCCAATTTTTAAAACTTTCTATAACTTAAATAAGAAAAGAGTGAATACCATAAAGAATATTTCAAACTAATGTCTATCTTAGACTTAAAAGAAATACAAAAGTTACCTTCCTCAAGGTTGGGTAGAAGAAGGAATGTCTGCTTATATCACACCTATTTAGCATTGTGCTGGATGCTTCTGATAATAAAGTGAGATTTTTAAAAAGTGTGAAAAATCAATATTTGCAGGTGGTAGGAGTATATATGTACTTTCTTAAACTCCAAGAAAAAAATGAAAGCACATAATGAGAAGATCTGCTATATATATATAATCACAACCAGTATAAAATTACTGGGAACTGGTTTCATCAGCATTGTGCAGGGCAATGTGTAAATATTTTTTGAAAAACTCGAAACCTTGCTGAGGATCATGAAAGAAAACACAAAGGGAGAGACACAGCATGTTCCTGGATTGCAAGCTTAAAAATTAATTTCCCAAATACTTTCTACCAGCCCAACAAAAACACCAATAGAGATTTTAAAAATCATGAAACTTCTTGAAAGAAAGTGTAGCAAAAAGGATTTGAATAAATGAGGGGGAGAGGGCTTGAGAGGCCAACATTAAAATGTCCATTAAAAGTTCCAATAACCAAAAAAAAATAAAAATAATAAAAATAAATAAAAGTTTCAATAACCAAAAGCATGTGAAAGTCATCAACAATTGAAGATAATATAAGGTATAGGTTTGATAAGGCTCATGTTTCACATCAGTGGGGGAGAGTTGGAATAGTAAAAAAAAAAAAAAGATTCATTTAAAGAAAATATAGATTAAAAAAATAAAAGACAATATAGTTAAGTACTTATGTAACCTTGGGGTGGAGAGAACTCTGATCTGGGAAAGAAGGTATTCCAGAAAATTCTCATAACCATAGAAAGAACAGTAGTAGCTACCATCTGCTGCACACTTAGCCTGTCCCAGCTCTAGGGGAAGTATTCTCCATGCATTAGCCTATACAATCTGCTAGCGGTCCTAAAAGTTTGGGCATTGCTAGGAGTATCTTCTGGGATGAGAACCCCGTGGTTCTGAAAGGTCGTGTGGTACACCGAAGGCCCACAGCTAAGATCATCCACCCTTGTTACTGAGCGGTACTGTTTCTCAGTCAGGATAGACTTAACCACACAAAGGTTAAAAGTTCTTCTGTTTTGAACAATGCCATAAATAAGTAAAAGCCAGATAGACCAGGGAAATGATTTGGAGCCTATCATACAAAGTATCAATGACCTTAATTATATATAGGATTTTTTTTCAAATAAATAAAAATATTTCAAGGACATAATTAGAGAATTAAAAACTCTAAAATATATAAAATATATTTTAAAATATATTAATACATAAAATATATGTGCAACCTCTCCTTGAGAAAGCAATAATCAAATGTATGGGAAGTTATCATTCCAGCTATCGCTTTTGAAAACATTCAGAAGAATGGTAGTTCCAAGTGTGATCAAAAAAATATTAAAATGTGAGAAAAAGCATTCCTGTGTACTATGTATAAATCTTAACTGCGTACCTTTGACCCAGTAATTCCACTAATAGAAAATAATTGGACACATGTTCAAATGTGTGTGGACATATGTTTCTTCCAGTATTGTTTGTTGTTTCTTCCAGTGTTGTTCCAGTATTGTTACATTTGAAACCTCAACCTCTTATAATTGGGGTTTTGATATATTAATGTAATAGGTGAATACAGGGGCATAGTTGGCTCTCTCTCTCTTTCTCTCTCTCTCTCTCCCCCACAATAGAGGGTACATATAGGGAACCCCACAGTCTCTCTGGGTGGGGATGAGGAAAGGGAAGCTGGGAAACCATGAATAGGCAAAGAATAGGAAATCTCCAAAAGGAAAGAGCTAGGGGGATCCCCAAACTCTGACTGCCCCTGTCAGAAAGTGAGTTATGTCCAAAACCACACACATAAGGAGTGTACTCAAAGTAGCCCTAAAGACAAGGTCTAACTCAGACTAGAGCGGCCACCCTAAAACAATGCCCATTGCTCCTTGGAGTCAAGCCAGATTTTCCAAGGCTTCCCTAATTTGGCCTTTCCAGCCTTGACCTTCCTAACTATCCTTTCCCTCAGCCAGGGCACCTGGTCTACCCTCTGAACTGTGACCTTTTCTCTCATTCCTCAAACATTGTATTACTCACTTCCTCCCTGTTTCCCTCATGTTCCTTCTACATGGAACGCTCCTTCCACACCCTCCTAGGGAACCACTCTGCTCTCCCCCTGAGGTCTGGCCCCGCATCTTGGTTATGCTTTCCTCCTTTGTGTTCCTGAGGTTCACTGTAGCCCTTTATGCTAATACCACAAGCCACACTATACCTGTTTTCTTGCTGGAATCCCACCACAAGACTGGGAAGCTGAGGCGATGGCTTGTGCTCAGTTGCATCCCCAGGACTGAGCACAGTATCTGAGTTTCAGTATACACCAACAATTATTTGTTGAATAAAATGAGAGAATAAATGAATCCATTGCCTGCTGGCTTTAAGATGATGTAATTTCCATGAAATTATGTCTTTCATCATATTTGGAAACTTCTAATTTATCAGAAAAGACATTGCTATTTGTCAGACTAATGGATTTTTAATGCATTTGTCACCCTCAACTTACATTTTCTCTGTATCTCTCCAGTTAATAACAAAGAGAAAGTATATTTTTTCAAGGAATTTTTATGTTGCATTATAATAGTTTAGTTAATATGGATTTTATTTGCTGGCCTGCTATAAGAAGAATACTACAGTTAGGAAGGAACTCTGGAAGATGTGAAAACACAAAAATTCCAATTTTCTTTAGAATATATGTGTGTTCACTAAATGCGTGCATCCTAGTTTCAAGAACTAAATATACCATTAAAGAACATTTTTTTTGCCATTATTAATCGCAAGGCTTATTTCATACTAATACAAGTGAAATATTGCTTGTAAAAGAAAATGAATAAATAGCTCAAGGAATATTTGGAATAGTTGAAGTATTTCTTGGGGATACGTGTAACAATACATGACAAAAGTAGTAACTACATGCAACTACATGGCAAGTGGTTATAAAATAAATGTACCCCATGATTTCAGCTGGAATCAGGAAAGTTAAAGGAAAGGTAGGTGCTTGTATGAGAACAGGTTGGCTGGACTTGGAATTGGCGAGGGGCTGGTTTGGCCAGAAAGTCTTAAGACTTCTCTCCCAACTCAGTGGCCTCCCGCGTGGACCCCAGGGGTACCGATAGTCTAAGGCACCATTCTCTGTGTTTCTTGGGTCTTTAGGAAGCAAGGAAGGTAGAAAAATGCCAGTTGATTCATCATCAAGTTCTACAGTGTGTGTTATAAAATTTCTAGTAGCAGGGATGAAGTGAAAAGCAGCATAAAACTAAAAAGAAGTTAAGGAAACTTTCCCCCTAATTGGAGGCATATGAAAGGATTGAGATAGGCAAAAAAAAAAAAAAATTGAGATAGGCAGAAAGATAGGCAAAAAATCTCATTGTCAAATGTGCAGGGAAGGGAGTAATGTTACCTGGGAAAGACAGGGAGCTCCTGTGTCTGCGCAGAGAGGCTGGAGAGGCCTCTCTTGCCCAAGGCAAGGAGAGCAATTGCCTCATTCATTTCTTCAAAATTTACTTGCCACCCCTCGGGAAAATTAACATAAGCATGAAATGCCTTAAAACAGCTATTTTTTCCCCCTGCCATCTAGGGGGCAGGTGCGATAATCAAAGATAGAGCTTTGAATATTGCCTGCTGTACTCAAATACAAGGTGATAAAATGGGTGTGAAGGAGCAAAACGCACAAGCAGCATTCCCCATGGCAGATGGTCATGGAGACTCTTCCTGTTTAAAGAGATCTCTGAGCATCTGCCTGCAGCTCAAGTCATGATCCCGGGGTCCCAGGATCGAGTCCCGGGGAGCCTGCTCCTCCCTCTGCCTGTGTCTTGCCTCTTTCTCTCTCTCTGTCTCTCATGAATAAGTAAATAAAATCTTAAAAAGAAAATAGCGATCTCTGGAAGCTCGTCAAGGACGTGATGGCCTTGGCCCTCCCTTGGCGTGGCACCAGCCGGGAGCCAGGAGTTCCCCTCCTCATCCACCCCTCCAGGGGCGTCTGTCATTAGGTCTGAGCGGGACTCCTGGTTCTCCAGGGGGCTTGGATCAGGACCTGGGCCTGCACCCCCACCCAGCACCCCCGCCCCAGCGATTTCAGGGCAAATATGGACTGAGCACTGGTGAGAAACTGCAGCGAGTGAGAGCATGAGTAACCCAGAAAGGACTACCGTGCACCAAAGAAAGAAAAAAAAAAAAAAGCATCTGAAATGGCCAAGTGCTGGGGAAGGCCCCTCGTTAAGAGGGGCGCTCAGCAGGTGCAAATGCCCCCGTGGGTGACAAATGATCTCACAGTGACGTGGCCGAGGTCCCCTCTCCACCTCCGTGGCTGGGTGCACGCGCCCTGCTGCATGTCACCGAGGCCGCAGCAGGGAGGCCCTGCGCTCAGTTCCTTTCGTGAGGCCCACAGGGGAGAAGCTGTGTTACGCCGTCCTCAACTGCAAATTACGACACGTCATCCCCAACTCGTCCCCACCCCCCCCATACTGTCACCGCTGAGGTGCTACAGATAAACACGACAGTCAGATCACGCTGCCTCCGCTTCGAGTCGACACGCAGAACACTCTCAAGTCGCTAGGAAGAGTTTCTGATTTTGATTTACTGTTAACTCCAAACGTGTGATTGTTCTTTCAGCATTTGACGTATTCTAGAGTATTTCAGGAGGTGGGAGTTCAGTTCTTATTCAATATATTGCTGCATAGCACACACCCCTTGACCACACTGAAATTTTTTTCTCAAAGGCCACAATGACTACCCGTGAGCGAGTTTTGTTCACTTTTATGTGTGCAGGGTACAGCAAAGGGGAGACTAGACAAGTATTTTTAAATGGAACCCAGAAAGTAAATTGAACGAGCAAATGAGTGAATTAGTGAACGGATGGATGGATGGATGGATGGATGGATGGATGGATGGAGACTAAAGGCAGAGTGTGAGAAGGGGCACCTGACCCTCAGGAGCATTACTATTTGAATCCCAGGTGAATGGAGAGTATATTTTTATTTTGTTAAATGAAGCAGGTAGAAAAATAAGACACAGGTGGTAACCTGTAAACTTGACCCTAAACACTCATCCCATTCCTCAGAATGGAGACTTGATCTCGTTCATTCACCGAATGGCAAACATGATGCTTCTGGCTTTCATTGACTGGAGCAGAAACTCAGAAACAACTTCTGGATAAATGAACGGCAAAAGGGGCACCTTGAGACTTCACTTGCACCCACATCTCCCAGTCTCCAAAGTGGAATGCAGTGATTTAGTGGAACACAGCCAAGATGCAAATGGCCAAAGAGCTTTGGCCTGGATTAGAGGCAATTCGTCAAATAATCTAACAGATTTCTAGATTGGGAAACTTCCTTGAATTGTGGCATGTTCTATAAAAGCACTAAGGAAATGCAACTTTCAGGGGCGCCTGAGTGGCTGTCGTTCAAGCATCTTGATCTTGGCTCAAGTCATGATCTCAGGACCGCCAGATGGAGCCCCAGTCGGGCTCTGCACTGGGCATGGAACCTGCTTAAGATTCTCTGTCTTCTCTCCCTGGCTCTCCCTCCCTCCTCTGGAAAAAACAAACAAACAAACAACAACAAAAAAAAACAAAACAAAAAAACTTTCACAGGACACATTCTAAAAATAAACTGTTAAAAGGCTTCTTTGAAGACTGGGGTGGCAGGGAGGGGAGAAAGAGTAACAGCAGTTAAAGCATTTGGTGACCCTCTACCTTGTGCCAGAATTGCTGGTGTGGACTCTGCCTTCAGAGTTTGGTTCCTTTCAGAGGCATTTCAGAAAGGACAGGGGGAAGCAGCTTTGAGACCAGAGTCAGGGCTTCGAATTTGTCTCAACACTGACCTGTGGAGTGACCTGCAGGTGGTTATCCTGTGCCTGGGTTTCCTGATCTGGAAAGTGGGGATGATAAGGAGGGTCACTGGATGGATTCAAAGGGTTACTAATTGCAGAAGGTTTGGGATGTAATGAGCTCTCCTAAGAACCACTCATTCAGATTGTTGGTTTGATCCCATGTAAACCCCTGTAATTATTAGCTACACGTCCTTGTCAGTGAGGAACCTAAATAGAAGTGGTTGGTGAACATCCCACAGCTAAGAAGTGGCAGGGTGCAATCTTGAACTGAGCCCTGTGGCTCAGAAGCCAGCAGTCTCTACCTGCCACTGATGCTGAAGGCATGGATGTTTGGGGGTGTACCCTGAGGATCCATGGTTTTAAAAAGGAGCCTCCTGCAAAGAGAGTTCAACCGAAGCCTTAGGTGGCAGAGCGCCCGAAGAGGGATGGGGGCTGCAGTCTGATCAGGTCCTGGAATGCCTCGCCCGGGGGAAACAGGGCATCATCTGCCTCTGAGGCCCCAAGGTCTCGGTGAGGAGGGTGGGCTCTGGCGTCAGGGACCCCCCCCTCCAAGGTCGAATGGGGCTCTACCACTTGCCAGTCTTATCATCACAGACAAATGTGTTTCTCTTACATAAAATGCAAACGACGGTAGGAGAGACTCGCCCACAGGGTGGTTTTAAGGGTTATGTAGGCAAAGCTCTTGGAATAAAGCAACGTGCAGACACCGGAGTGTGTTGCTGCTGTTAACCTGGTAAAGAACAAACTTCGCTTGGTCATTCGTTGTGAGGTTATCCTCCAGACCCACAATGTGACTCAAAACCATGGCACAGAAATTGTCAGACCACGGTTTTCAATGACCTGGGGGTATTTTTAAATTTTGTGAAATTCACCATTAGAGGTAAAAACTCAGTATCTGAGGTAATTCATAAAAACGATCTCAATCCAGTAAGCGCTTTATTAGTTGGGTTCAACCTTTGTGCATTTGAAACATTTGGTTTAAAGAAATGTGTTTTTAATAAGGTAAGTAAAATTTTGTTCCACCCTATCTTAAAGCATCTATTTAAAGTATACTTACCTTTGAAAGATGAGAAAAGGATTCATTTAGGTAAGAATTTAAGAACACAAATCACAAGAGCATCACTGAAAAATGTTTGCAACCCTCATTTTCAGATGGGCTAATATTCCGTATTTGGCAAGACAGTGGGGCCATGCTTCGAGGTCTTTGACAGGCATAAGGAGATTGACCCAGCATCTGGGTGGATGACTCAGTCCTCTTCCTCCATTCTTCCCTTCTCCCTTCTCTTTAAAAAAATTTTAAGTAGTAGCTACAAACATTACAATGAATGGAAGCAATCGTCATTAGACATTATGAGGATCTGTTTGGCCCTTGAGACAACTGCATTAAGCGGCTCTGGTTTAGAGTCACTGAGCTCTTATCTTCCTCGCTCTTACAGAGACCCCGCAGCCCTCATAGCTCTTTGTAAGACCTTTTGGGCCCAGTGACATTGGCGTTCAAATGCTCGTTTTCTGTCTAGCGTCACTTGAAAACGTAGCCTCTTCCAAGGCCACACCGGCTAACAGCACGGTGACA
The DNA here is from genome assembly GCF_011100685.1 of Canis lupus familiaris. NCBI lineage: Eukaryota > Metazoa > Chordata > Mammalia > Carnivora > Canidae > Canis > Canis lupus. The sequence continues at coordinate 45,175,264 of NC_049237.1, read as the reverse complement.
AGTGCATTCACTTCCCCAAGTGTTCACACAAGCAGAGGTTTTCTTGGGGGAAAAAAAATACTTGTCATTCTTTGCAAGTGGCTCATTCTGTTTGCAGCAGAGGCAGTAAACTGCTAGTGAGGAAATTAAATTCTGACAAACAACTCGCTCTCAGCTGGTGCACTAATTGAAATTGAACCTAATGCCTTTGATGAAGAGCGATCAGAAAGTACACGGAACGCCAGTCTGCAAAAGGGAAAGAACAGCCCACGTTGACCTTCAGAAAGTTACTGAGCTGAGTCAGTGGGCTGGGTGAAGGTGGAGAGTGCAGAGGGGAACCTGTAACCGGAAAGACCCGAGGTGGTGGGTGGGCGTTGGGGGTCGTTTTTTGGGTCTTACAGATCATAACCTAACTGTTCTGTTTCTATGAAGCCACTGGGAATTGAACAGAAATTCAAGTTAATTTTATGAAGATGATCCAGTCTTGACTATACTTTATTTTTCACAGAAACCAACTCAAGGAAGAGAAGAGAAAGCCAGATTTCCTACAGTTTTCTCTACCAAAGCTTCCTCGCACCGAGACGCCAACCCCGCAGCCCGCTGGGTGGGGAGGAGCCTGGGCATCGCCCCCTGCAGCTGGCACCTCTGGTTTCCAGTAGCATCCCCCCTTCTCACCACTGTGCCATAAAAATATCATTTTCTGCATGTGCCGTGACAGGGAGTGGACAAGGTAGGGGTTTTTTGTCTTTTTTGTGAAGAGTAACATATGCTAGATGACCAAAAAATAGGTCTTGGATAAATTAATGAAACAGTCACAGATTTTAAAAAGGAAAGGAGGGATCCCTGGGTGGCGCAGCGGTTTGGCGCCTGCCTTTGGCCCAGGGCGTGATCCTGGAGACCCGAGATCGAATCCCACATCGGGCTCCCGGTGCATGGAGCCTGCTTCTCCCTCTGTCTGTGTCTCTGCCTCTCTCTCTCTGTGACTATCATAAATAAATAAAAATTAAAAAAAAAAAAAGGAAAGGAAAAATTAAACAACTGCTTCAGAAAAAGGGGGCGTAGCAAAGTAAATGGAAACAAACATCATGTACTACACTTAGTGCAGCAGTATTTATACCAGCAAAACAAGGAGAAAAGTTACGGTGTAACCATATTGAGGTGGGTTAGCGTCCATGGCCTTCCTCAAACATCACACTGAATCAGTATGCAAGTCTTAAAAAAAAAAAAAGGTGAGTGACCCCAGGAAAAATATATAGACCTAAAGATAGGAACGGGAAACAGAAAAGCAGCTTAGAGTTGTAAGTGGTTATAGCAGAGAGCATGAGCTTGCTCTTTTTTCATTATACGTCTTTAAGCTCTGATGGTTAAACTCTGTATATAGGATCATTTGCTAAAACAAAGAAAACAGTATCTTTCTGCAGTTCTAAGAACGCTTGATTCTTTGTCCCACATCTCACAGTGGCTGGCACATAATAGATAATAATTATCTGTCGGATGGATGGATTTTGTGGTTTAAGTACACAAGGAAAATAGCTTCTCGATGTCCCATTAAATCATACACAAGCAGGATTGTGTTCTTTGATTACAGAAGATGAAATGCTATATACTTTGTTTTCGATAGAAGTCATATGTGAAGACCACTGAAACCTTTAAATGATAGCCAATCAATAGTGAAAAAATGTAGAAAGGAAAACTTTCTTGGACTTTTAGTTGGAAAACATAAAAGAGCGCGGGGTTAGATTTATACCTGTCGTTCTGAGCAGGGTCAGGTAGCCACGTACTGCCACCTAGTGGCGACATCTGTAAGTACCGCCTGGTGTGGCCACTGGACCTTTCACATTGAAGGCCACAAAAAGCTGAATGTCTCTACATCCATCCAGAACTGAATCCTGAAGAGTCTAAATACAGAGGAAAAACAGGCAGTAAAGCTAAAGTATTTTATTAATAATTTATTGTCAGTAAGAAAGACTGGCTAATGGTAGTTTTTCAGTAAAAACCTTTACAAGACCATTGCATCACAAATATACAGACACTATAAAAACTGTGTCATGATGGTTTTGGTTCTAAACAGGTATGCAGAAGGTCCCCGTTACACTTTCCAGTAATGAAAAATGCTTATAATTCTAAAATACACCCACTTATTTAAGACATGTCCATGTGGAAGATCTTTCCTCACCCTATGTACAGCTAGAAACGAAGGACTATATTGAAATGTCTTAATGAAATGTCACACTTCAAGGGAAGAGGACATATAATGAAACCCTGGTTATATTAAAATATCAGGGTGCTAGGTAATGACACTAACACCACCAAAATTCGGTCCAAAACAAATGCACAAAATATCTTGAAAATCTAGTTAAAACTATGGAAAAAAAAAATCAAATCTGTACATAGAATTTACAAAAAAAAAAAAGGGAAAATTAAAATAATCAAATCTATATAAATACATGAATCATGCTAACAAGATGACAGACTGATTTTCGTTTCATTACTTGAACAGACAAATGTCAATGCAAAAAGATGTTCCGAAGTGGCACAGCCAAAGTAAATATCATCCAATTACAGTAGGTTCAGACACTGGAAATGGCTAACTCGTCAAGAGGTGCGTGATTCAGTGCAGCCATGCCTGTTTTAGCTCACCAAAAAAAGCGCATAAGCACTGCTGCAGAGAACGATGCGAAGATCATTTCTATAATAATCTCCAGGTTCGATAAGGTCCAGGCACTTTGGGGGGAGTCTGAGCATCAGACCTGCGTGTGTTGCTGCGCCTCTAGTGGAGGGACCGTCACCTCTTCAAAGTGACCATCATCTCCACTCTCGTAGTCACTCATCATGACCTCAGACTCCACTTCACAGCACGCCGACACATCCGAGCAGGAAGCCGTGGAGGCGTACACAGACATGGGCATGTTTTCTACAGTAGGGGCTTCAAAGTTTCTCGGATACCCTGGAGGGTAGGGGGCATAGGGTTCTCTACACGTACTGTTCTCACCACTGCCTGTTTTTTGAGGTTCAGACATATCGACGGGATAGAAATTGGGTAGATACTGATTCAAGTTGAACCTCTGCCGGTTTCTCGATGAAGAACCCAGACTACCTGCGGCGGGCATGTCTCTAGGAGGGTGTATGGACTCGAACTGTTCGCTGAATTCTGGGGGTAAGGGGGGTAGTTCGTCAGGCACGGGGAAGTCTTCCGGTGGTGGTGGAAAGTCACTCTCGATGTCGTAACCTCCAGGGTAATAGTCTGTATCGATGGCATTTGGATCTGCTGAGTACAGGGGGGTCTGTTCATCAATAACCTCGTAATTGGGGAATTCTTGGATATCTGGCAGAGGAACACTTGGCATCCAATCCGACGTATCCCAGTGATACCCTTGGTAGAAAAGAGAACAGATTTCATTGTCTTTCTTCCCGAAAGAGGCAGAAGAGCTCAAAGTAACACACAGAAGTGCACAGGCATCCACGGGTTCATTCACATGGAGGCCTCTGGCCATCGCCCTGAGGGCCTCCCCACTAGCCACGTTTTGACAAGCTCTTTGAACTAGGCTCTATTTCAAAATGTGGACTTACAGTTCCACGTAACTACCTAACATTTAAGGAGACAAGTCTGAGGAGAAGCAGTGTGCTAGCATCTCAATGACATGCACTTGCCTACAAGCGATTCCAATCAGCCTTCCAGCTTCTCTCTGCCATTCAGAACCCCCTGCTCTATAAGAAGGCTGCTGGTTCGGGCTCAGGACACAACGAAGGAGTCTGGTCCGTTAAAAAGACACTTAATGCAACTATTTAAAATAATAAAAGTAATCTTGCACATGCTGACATTTTAAAAAATTCCCTTATAGTCATGTTTATACTAAAAACTGTATTTAAAAAGCTACGAATGGCATTAATATTGGTAGGTAACAAAGCATGCCTCCAAACCAAGCAAAATGCAATCAAACACTGAAAAACAGAACACAATTTTTGATAGATTACAACAATCAGTTTTTGTTACTTTTACGAGGACAAAGGATAACTTCCAACTATATTAAAAAAAAAAACAAAAAACCCTCCCACTATGGGGATGGCTCCTCCTTTCCCTCCGCCCCCACCCCGGGATTACGACAGACAGGTGGGGCGACATGTGTTTAGAAGGCAGCGCACACACAGCTCTGCACTTAGTTACTGCGGCATCCACAGAGCACACAAGTGAAGCAAGTCAGCCCTGGGGTCAAATCTTTACCAACTTTTTTTTTTTTTTTAGTGAGTATCAATGAACAACTGGCATGCATAAGTCACCTCTTGATTTGCTGAGGTCAGGAGCAGCCAAAGACTCTTTTGGTGGCAGAGTAGAAAGAAAAGAAAACATTTACAATTAAACCAGAAAGATGGCTGAAAAGGCAATCAAGATCATTGCATAACACAACGCGAACTGTTTATCCAGCCCCATCGGCCATGGGCCTGCGTCTAAACCATCACCTACGGAAGTTCCAAATGGCTGAGAAATGCACGTAGCACAAATGAAATGGGACGTGGGAGGAGAAGGAGAAAGAGGGATGATGAACTTTGCCAGGAAACTCAAACATGAGTTTACTTTCTTTTCTTTTGTTCCTGGCCATCTGAACCTGAAAGCACATCATCTGGTTAGGAGTCATTAAAGTCTATAGGCTCTAATCAAATGTAAATTGATAAGGGACTTACAGGGCATCTTCGTTGATAATGAGCAATATTATGACACGATCCAAATACATCTAACGCTACAGGAGACTCATACTTTAGCACATTTCAGCCCTCGGATGTACGTTACATTCACACAAAGTCACCAACTCAGGGACTCGTGAATGCCTAGAAGAAACCCTCCCCAAATTTTGCCTGCTCTGAATGGGACTTGATGTTCCCATGGCTCCCCTCTCTCTGGAAGGAACATGGGCTGCGCTTATTCCCGTCCCCACCCCAGATCTGCAAGGCCACTCGCTCCTTCAGAAGTTCCACTTCCTACACAGAACTCCAGCACCAGGGCCGCCACAGGGAGATGGAAATGCCATGTGAGGCAGGGCCACGCGGCCCCCGGGCAGGCTGCTTACCCTGGCTAAGCTACAGGTTCTTATCTCTGAAAGGGGAGTGGAAATCCCTTTATTTATTATTTATTTATTTATTTATTTATTTATTTATTTATTTATTTATTATTTATTTATTTATTTATTTATTATTTATTTATTTATTTATTTTGAAATCCCTTTATTAGGAGGATTAAATCAGATAATGTAGGTCAAGCCCAAACTCTTAGCTCTTGTCATGATTCTTATTCCTGGAAAGTAGTAATCGTGGTCCAAATATGGTCACTTAAGTGCTTTTCGGAACAAAACCAATGCCTTCCACGCATTCTACAATGTTTTTGAAAACCCACGTAGTGAAGAAATTTGGAAAAGAGAGGATCTGACTGATGGTTCTCTTTTAGGAATTTGAAGCTAAAACTGTAATGACCTCAGTGGCTCTAAAAAATGAGTAAGCCGGTATTTAGTCAATGTCTACCTATTGAAATGTTTTTAAAGTCTACTGAAAATGTAGTTTCTTTTTCAAGAGAGGACTGACAACCTTTGTTACTCTATGTGAACTCGAGTCTTAAAATTCAAGCCAGTATTTTCAACTTTAAATTCAATTTCTATTATTTTTCAATGAAGGAGATTCCAGGAAATAACGGTTTTATGTTCTGCTTTTTAAAATCTCATCCCTAATTTAAGATACAACTAAAATCCACTAGACAGAGTAGAGATTACTTTCTGATTCACCAAGACGCAGTACCTGTTCCTAAGAAGGTGGGCGTGTGACTCCCTGGTACCACTGCCTGGCCCATCCTGTCCCGAAACCAACTCAACTTAATCCTGAAAACATACATGTCCTCCCAAAGAGAGGATCCCTTACGCTTTCTGTAATCCTGAGGGTGTATACCTGCAGTTCTCAAGGTATGAGCCTGACACCAGTAACTTGTCAGGAAGGTAAATCAGGCTTTTAAACAAGCCCTCCTGGCGAGGTGATTTACGGTTTAAAAGCTACCAGGCTGTGCGATTTACATGTAATTACTCAAAACTTCAAGACATTAATAAAGGGCTGATTTAATTTAAAGTAACTATAACTTTAGGTGTTGATCAATGCCCTTTCATACAATTTTGAACAGAGAGATAAAGCTTCGTATTAATTTTCACTAAACCATATAATGAAAGTAATTACTTTCTACCATGTTCTATCATTATCCTTGATCACAGGGAAAATCCAGAAGGGAAGAGTCGGTTTTAGGTAATTATAAAAACTGTATGTGAGTGTTATTCCTATGCAGAGAGTTAAAAATTTTTTTTTTTTTAGCTAGGATGACTTCTAACCTTCTTAACACTGTGCCATGTAAAGGCAAGTTGTCAAGACCCCATGGGTCACCTCAGATCTACTTACATTCGCTACGTACTGTTGTTCACTTAACAAAGACGTAGCATACGTAAGAATATTTCTGCAATGTATCTGGATTATGAATATACATACACACCTGCACAAAAGTACTCAACCCCCTCAAAACCACAGATCATTTTTTTAGACACCGAACAGGCAGAAGCACACTATTCTAGCGGCAGTCACGATAAACACAAACACACAGCACACGTATTGTGACTATACCTTCTTCATTCACCGTGTCAACGACAGCGTTGACAAGGTGTATTACAGTCACTATGGAAGCTTGTAAAAAGGTACAAAAGGAGTAAATTAGGAAAATCTTCAGTTAGAAAACAGTGCATTCAATAGGATTCTTTATATGATTATGCATGACCCCTATACTCTTGCTGTTACAGATCTTAGACATTTTCTAATCAAGATATATATATACATAGTTATTAATCAAAGGAATAAATTACAGTATAATGTGGTTACTTTAAGAAATTTTTTAGCTCTAAGTTTTCTCACTTACGGATCTAGTCATGACAAAACAATCCTTATTTTAACATCTCATGGGCAAAAGACTTCACATTTAAACAGTAAAGTACTTGCTAAGCCAATTTTCTGGGTTTATTTAATGAATTTGCACGTTCCAAGAAAAATGGAGCGTTACATAATAAGATAAAATATGTAATATAAATACAAAAACTGGCTTTAATTCTGTTCTGTGTACTCCCACTCCAAATTTCTTATCTATTTTGCAGACGGGCTAACAGCTGGAGACCTAACATACCAGCAGAGAAATGCAGACTGTCTGCCTGGCTGTTTCCTAGGTAAACTCCCTTTTATTTGTGTACCAGATTGTTTTAAAGCCTCGACGCCAAGATAAACACGTGTGCGTGTGGTAGACAGCACTGCGGCCCTCTGAGATGTCCACATCTAATCCTGGGAGCCTGTGAATATGTTACCCCATCCCTGGCAAAGGGGCTTATTCTGCTGATGTGATGAAAGATCCTGAGGTGGGGAGATTTTCCTGAATGGTCCGTATGAACTCAATGTATTCACACAGGTCCTGGAGAGGGCAGAGATCCCTCCTAGGTGTGTGTGGGGAGCTACACATGCCGTAGGACTACAGAAGAATGGCCAGGAGAGGCAATGCTGTCTTTGCCAGAGGACGGCCTCTAGATGCTGGGAAAGGTAAGGGAGCAGATGCTCCTCTACAGCTGCCAGAAAGGCAGTAGTAGCCCTGCTAACACCTTCACGGGAGCCTACTGACCCGTGTTGGGCTTCCAAACTATAGAACTGCAGGATGATAAATTTATCTTGTTTTAAGCCACCACATTTGTGGTCTTCTGTTACAGAAGCCTCAGAAAACTAAAATTCTTGTCCAGAATCTTAATACAGTCAATACAAACACTACTGGATAGGTTTTCTTTCTCACACTGTATTTTCTAGCAATTAACTTTCATAATTAATGTGACCACAGTTTAATGGTATTTAGGAGTAGTAAGAAGAATGGTGTTTCAGGGAAAGGAATTAGGAAAACACTGACGGGACTCTCGAATGTATCTAGGAAGAGCATTTAGAAAACTGACATTAATGTTTTAAATTAAACTTAATGAAAGAATTCAATTCTGTTGGTTTAATAAGCTAGAGCTATGCTCATATACTCCGTCACTAAGTAATGTCCTGTTCTGACACCTAACATGCTTGAAATCAGAAGTGAAGGGAGTAAACTCATGGCCATCTTTAGTCTGGAAAAACACTGCAATATCTTATGAACTATACATTACTCTGGGTTTAGAAATAAGTAATGGTGGGTTATTTCTTTCAACCAAATATTTGAAATGTTTAAACACAATACATTTTTATGCAAAAAAAAAAAATTAGTCAAACTTACTAATTCTGACCTTCAAAAATTTCCACTAAAAACTATTTTGTTATTGAATGTTGACAGTTTTCTCTACTGGTATGTGCTAACATGGCGAAGCTGCGCGTGAACGCACATTACCTAGGGAAATCAGAGAAACATAACTGGCATCAAAGATCCCATTGTCCAACTTTCTTCATTAGAAATATAATCCAACTTACTAGCAGGCTCTTAAACTGTGCTCTCAGTCAGTACGCTCTGATCCAAATGGGAGCTGGGGCCGCAGGGGAGTCAGGGGAAGAGACAAATAAAACCTTGTCATAGTGAAGGTGCTACCAGAGCTGAACATTTCCGACCAGCGCATCGCCTCCCGGGGTGCATGAGGATGGGGTTGGGGGTGGGGGATGACTGGGCTCAAGAAAGATACTGCAGGCATTTTTTTTAACCCCATAAAACCTCCAGAACATTTACTGTTGTGGAAAGAATAATCAGAAAAGATAGATTTTCTTCCCTATTTCTGACAAGTTGCTGCAGTTCAAATACCTATCCCATAAGAACACTTAAGTATTTTCCCAAGCAGATGTTCATGCAAGTTGTACAAGATGCTGTGGACTGGTGGTCCCCAGTGGGACGTAAACACAGTCTGGCACATCTACCGCGTTCCGCACACGGCACCACGCCAGCAGCGCAGCGCTTACTCACCATTGTCATCGCACGACTCCGACTGGAAGGAGCTGAGGGACTGCACCTCCGACAGGCTTTCCCGGGCGCTGTAAGGATGGGAAGGCTTTTCCTCCAGAGGCTTCTTGGAGAGACAGGGATCGAGATCCACTACTTTAGCTAAAAGGAAGAGATGACAACGGTCAGCAGCATGAGGGCAGGGCCTCTGGTTTTGTTCACTGCTAGCACCAAAAGCAGCACCAAAACTGCCTGAGACTCGTTTACTAGAGAACAATGGAAAGATAAAGGAGAAGCATCTGAAAAACAAAATAGAAACCTACAAACAGCAACTACTCTCAGGGATTCACAGTACAGACGTTGTCAATAAACCCACTTGTGGAGATCATTAGTATGGGGAATTAGAAGTTCCTAAGAACTACCTATAGCCATTTTTAAAGCATCAAAAGACATGTTGGGCCACTACTAAAAATATGACTTCTGCCCATATTCTTTTAAAAAAATCCTAATTTCTTTGGCATAAAAAGCCCCCAAACTCCTAGCTGAGAAGCCATATCCACTACAACAATGAAAGGAGTGTAGTCCTGTTCATATTAATATTCAGGAGAGACCCATCCCCTGCTTAGTGTTACATCACAGCCACAGCACTCAGCCAGGGCAGGTTTTTCACATCACACCAAAGGGCCCTGGGCTTGGAGCCTACTGACCCCTGCCAGAGTCCCAGCACTGGACTGGGACCACTGGAGCCTATTCAACCCTGGCAGAGTCCCAGCACTGCATTGGGACCATTGGAAGCTCAAGCAGAACGTATAAGGGCACCGTTGGGCTCGGTGACATTTTACTCAGAGGCAAAGAGCCGGTCTTACTGTCATAGTCGAAGTCCCAGCTGGGCTTCTGGATGGAGTCGCTGTCCGAAGGGGAGTTGGAAGGGGGCGGGGGAGGCAGGTTCGGGGCCACGCTGCAGACGGCCACGGCCTTGCGGTGTCCGTGCCCAGACTCGGGGTTGAAGGTGCTGAATTCCGGGTGCTCTGGGATGGCAGATCCTTCAAAGGAATTGCGGTCCAGGTTGTTCCTGGAGTCGCTTGGAATGCTTGGAGTGTAGGAGATGGGACGGACGGGCACCTGGGGGGGGATGTCGGAGTAAATGTTCTTGTTGAGCTTTGAATCGAAATACGGTCTCTGCAGGAAGGCGGTGGCGGGGCCCAAGTGCTTGTCCTCAGGTGTAGCCTGCTGCTGCTTCTTCCGACTCCTCATCTTGCGGCAGAGGACAAACACCATCACCAGCAAAAATATCCCCACGATGAAGACGAGAATGCCTATGCCTTCGCCCAGCCCGATGTTCCACGGGGTCGACACGTACTGATTGGGCGCGGCGTCCTCACAGTGTCGGCCCCTGTAGTCCTGGCTGCAGTTGCAGTGGTAGGAGCCGTGCGTGTTCTCACACAGCGCCCCGTTGCGGCAGGGGCTGGCGGCACACTCGTCGACGTCACTCTGACACCTGCCAAGAATGAGGACAGGCGCTGGCCATGCGGGTCCCCATAGGTCAGCGCCCAAGGACGAACCCCAAACAACACATGGGACCACTGGAAACCCACTACCAAAGACGATAATAATTACAACAAGTGGGGGGGAGGGGGGGAACCACCTTTCGTGGAGTACATTAATCACATGAGTCTAAACTTGGTACATCTGGGAGATAAACATTATGGCAAGCCATACTGAACTTTTCTGGGATGTCACAGATGAGCAAACCAAATTCACAGGCTAAGTATGCAGTTTGTTTCTGATTCTCTTTGTTTAGAATGTGCATTTTTTAAAGACTTTATTTATTTGAGAGAGAGGGAGAGGCAGAATGCAAGACAGAGCACAAGTGGGGAGGAGAAGGAAAAGCAGACTCCAGGCTGCACAGGGAGCCGGACGTGGGGCTCAATCCCAGGACCCCGAGATCATGACCTGAGCCAAAGGCAGATGTTTAACCGACTGAGCCACCCAGGCGCCCCAAGAACCTGCATTTTGATACACAGTATGGTGGAAACACTTCTGATAGGCTAGCTTCAATTTCTAAGAAAATGTTCCTGTTTGGAAATAGGACACTTCTGTAAAAACATGTGAAAGGCTAGAAAACTGTTCCATTTTAAAACGTTTTTCCTGCTAAAAGCCTCCCACAGCCCCTCCTCACCTGTCAAACATTTGCAGGCCACCCCATCCCCTCTGCCTTTCCATATGGGTGCCCGACGCTTTCCAGAGCCTCCCTCCTTTAATAAAACGTATCTACTGACCTTCCCCCATACCAACTGCCACTGGAAGTCTAAGACCCCTCTGTCAAATATATTTAGTATTAACTGACTGGAATTAGGAAAGTCAGCTTATGAACTAAGACCACATGACTGATGGCAAAATTGAAGACTCTGACCACCGCTGAAGCAAAAGCCATGCAGATACCTGCACGCAGCTCACACTCAGAGCCTTCACGCAAGACTGACAGTGAACGCTTCAGTGAGGCACGAGGCACTTACAAATAACATGCACGGAGTAACTTTTTTAAACTGAACTAGTGAAAAGCCATCTGGGAGCTAAAAAAAACCCTGCCTCTCTCAGTGGGCCAGCAAGCACCTCTGTGCCTCATTTTCCTCCCCTAGAAAACAACCATCACCTCTTAGCATTATGCCAGGGATTATAAAAGAGGCCAAGAGTTGAAAAGGGTTGCTAAATGGCTATGTAAATGTTCGTTACAGCGTATTATGGAGAGGTCATTGTCATCCTGCCTCAAAAGACAGGTGACAACTCCATGTGCGTCTGCCTTAATAAACATGTACTGCCTGTTTATAAGTTTCATCTCTGAATTAGAGATAGGTATTTTCAAGCCCTATATTGTATTTACTGCTCAGTACTTTAAAGAGTGAAAGGATAAATTCTACAAGGACCTAAGGGTGGGGAACATGAAATTCTAAAGCCATGTCACCCAAATTAATAAAGTTCGGTTGCATCTGTGAATTGATGGGACACGAAAGCGAGGTGCAAATACAAATTTTGGATGAAGCCACTTACCTTTCTCCCCTGAAACCCGAATCACACTGACAGACAGCACCATCCAAACTATCAAAACACGTTCCACCATTTTTACAGGGCTCATCTTTGCAGTATGGGCTCAGCTGGCACCTGGAGGAGGAGAAGGAAATATGCATTAGCCTCACACTTTGAATGCAAATAAACACCTCACGACAGAGAACAAGTAGATGTAATCCTATATATGTAAAAACAGTAGGCACTTTCAGAACTTTCATTCTGTCATTTTGACAATTAAGAGAACCACACCCACCTCTGACCGGTATATAATCCTCGGCATTGGCACACAAAGTCTCCGTTGTCCACGATGCAGGTGCCACCATAAAGGCATGGGTTGGAGGAGCAGGGGTTGACACTCAGCTCACAGTACGTCCCTATGAACAAGGCACTGCATTTGCAGTAATAACCTGCATGAGCAAAAGGGAATAAAAAAGTCCAATCATTCAATAATGCAAGAAATGTATCTTAGTATATTGGTTTTTACTTTTAAAAGAAGCCTTAGGGGGTGCCTGGGTGGCTCAGTTGGTTAAGCATCTGCCTTAGGCTCAGATCGTGATGCCAGGGTCCTGGGATCAAGCCCCACATTGGGTTCTCTGCTCAGCAGGGAATCTGCTTCTCCCCTGACCCCCCAGCTTGTGCTCAGTCTCAAATAAAATGAGAGAGAGAGAGAGAGAGAGAGAGAAGTCTTAATTCTCTGAGACCCGTAGAAGTTAGTAAGATTCCTATTCCCTCTGGATAAAATATTGTCTGAATCAATAAGATAGAACTCCCACTGTTGGTATAACCAAAACACAACGAGCTGCAGAAAGAACTCCTAATTAGCTTTAGTTAGTCATAATTTATGTGAGGTTACTGGGCCAAGCTGAGAGAGCAGGGAAAAACAGTCCTTTATTTGAGTGACCTTGCAGACTGACAACACTTACTACTGAACAGCCTAATTTATTTGCAGCTCACACACTTTTGAAGGCTGAAATCATAATGTAAAAAGCCCTCGGAAGACCACGAGCAACCATCAAGGAAAAGGGATTATCATATTTGTCCAAAGGAGCATAAAGAATGTCAGACTCTTGCAAAGACTGTGACATGGGACAGAGCATGGGGTAGACCTTTTCCCAGTGTCTGTCTTTGGGGAAAATGGCAGGACTGCGCTTCCATGCTCTCTCTGAAGTTGGGCACGGCTGTCCAAGTTTCTTTCTTTGGCCAACGACATGACCCTGTGAGCTAGAAACTCGACAAGCCAGTATGTGGCTGTCACATCCCCGTCCTCCTCATGGTAGCTTCCTTTAGCCTCATCCCTGAGGGAATCAAGGAGGACAGCATCCTCGCTGGCCCACCTTGGACATGTGATATGAGCACAGTACAACTTCCATGCAGAGTATTACTGTGGGGATAACCTGTCCTGTTCTTTGCATGCAATATCACAAATACTTCCCAAAGAAAGATAAGAAAAAGCCGAATCCTTTGAAATCCCTCTGATGTGCTATTCTCATTTTGCTCTATTTATCAGGTAGCATGACTGTCCTTTCCTAACACCTATTACTGGTATGGGAACAAACGGGGCCAGGTTACAAAAAACGAGAACTCTCCTATGCTAAGGCTTCAAGGATAGGACTGGAGACACCTCAGGAGGGTTCAAGGCATTCTGGAAAACCATATGGCATTTATAGCAAGACCAGCAGCCCCTAGGTGTGAGCCAGCAGATCAAAGCAGGCACCAAGAAGGACTAAATATACAATTCTGAGTCCCACTGGGCCAACGTCTACGTGGTTGGAAGGATGTGCAAAAATGATTAAGGACCAAGAAGCAGAGTTGCCTGTGGATTGCCCATGGTTCCCGGTGCGGAATGACAAGTGTCTGGACATAAATCCTCTCAAAGCACCTGCCGTGTGTCTACAGAAGCTCGGCAGGTGAAAACCTGCCCCCTCCAGCCTGGCTGCGGGGAAGCATCCTGAGTCAAGCCCTGCCCTGGGACCCCTCAATTCCAATACTGACTAAAGTATCTGACACCATCTGGCTGCGAAGGAGAAAACGAAAAGACCTGAAGAACTTCACGTGTCTAGCCACAAAACGCTTTGAAGATGACTAACACGAAGCCTACCTCCTGTAGGTGATGGATGGCAGATGCCTCCGTTCTGGCAAGGGCTGCTGGAGCAGTCTTCCGTAGCTGTTAGCAAGCACCCAGGAGAGACGTCCACCCATTCTTCAACGTGAGCATAGCTTCTTGGTTTGTTATTTAAGGGGAGCTCCTGCCCATTCAAATAAATGGAGTCCATACAGCCCCTGAAACCGTTACCGACTTGGGCGCTTCTTCCATGCCTTGTGCCTTGCTGACGGATATGGCCACCGAAAAACACATGGTTGTCCAGGTTTAGGGTTTTCAGAGTCCCAGGGGCTGTGCCTGATGCAGTGTGGACCTGGTCCAGAACCAGCCTAGCGTAGTTTCCGTTCACTTCCAGAGACACTGCATGCCACAGCCCATCATTGACCTGAATGCTCTGAACGGACACAATTCCGGGGCCGCTTCCACAGTCAAATTTGTACTGTAGCCTTCCGTTATGAATCTGTGATAACAACAATTACCATTCACATTACTCTCTCAGAACCTTCTGTTCTGAACTCTGATCACACATCTAAAGGAGAGGTAGGTTTATAGCGGCTGAAGGAGAGGCCGTGCGTTTAGGCACCACAGCACGCATGCTCATCTGATCACTGCACACAGCCTGACAAAAGTGCCAGATGCACATCCAAAAAGCATCATGGGATTCACCAACCATTAACTGTTAACTGAAAAACCACCAAAAATTTATCATCAGGTACAATCAAAAGTGAATCATGAATTGAAAAAAAAAAAAAAAAAAGATCATTACCACTTACAAGCACTTGTGAATGCTTTCTATAAACTCCCTATAACATTAATTAATAAGCTGGAATACCAATTTTTAGTTTGAATGTTAATGTCACATGACCTAAAAACAGGAGGAACAGAAGTCAATTTCTATGCTACTGCAGAGAAAAAAAAGAGCTCTTTAACCCAAAAGTCTTAAACTTAGAGAGGTACCAAGGAGCTATTTAAAATGTGGAATAAAACCATTTCCCTTAATTTTTTTTTCAAAAATGGACAATGTGAATATAAAATGGTATTTTGTGTTTTAAAAGTCTTCAAGTACAAAAATATACCTCCAAGATGCTGTAGTCGGTCCCACGTGCGTACATCACAACTGCATGCGCCGAGTAGGTTCTGAGCCTCATGGTCAGTTTCATCTCCAATTTGTTTTCATTTTCCATTAGACGGTATTTCACAAAGCTGTTTCCGGTAAATGTTACAGATGAACTCCCTGTGAATCACAAAGAAGAAAACATAAATCAGAACCAAGTTGAAGTATATCTGTAAAAGTGAGATTTTCCCCCAACACTGACGCACATTTTTATTTAAGGTTACAACATATGAAATCCAATTCAATGGAAAATGTCTATTTGCTTCAATAAAAAGGATAGCATAACTGGATTTCCTTTTGGAAGAAAATTAGACTCCTATATCAAAGAGAAATGAATTCTAAAACAACAAAATACCTAAATATAAAAATGTTCAATACAAAATGAGAAGACAATTGAGAAAAATATTTACACAGTTTCAGGTGGTTTGGGGAAACCTTTCAAGGAAGATATAATCCCCAGTCTCCAAAAATGTTGAAAATAGTATCACTCTCCAGAGGTGGAAATGGTATGTAAAGTTATACAGAACTGACAAAAATTAAATTTCAAAATGACGAGATACTGTAAACTAATCAAAACATCAGTACTACACAGACAGTGGGATGGAGATAATGTTCACGCTCACAGAACACACGGAATGTTCTACATACTGAAGACAAGAAACAGACAAATAACCCCGACAAGCAAGCAAAGATACAAACAGGCCAATCCAAGAGAGGGAATGCTAGCAGGAATAAATAAGACTTTCACAAGAAGCTGGTGAAATGCAAACTAAAGTAACTAGATAGCATTTCATGCCTGCTGGATGGGGGAATTTGTTTTTTAATTGAAAGCCGTACATTGGCAAGAGAATGGGGAGTGAGACAACCACACACGACCACAAGAAGGGAACTGGTGTAACTTTGTGGGGAAACTAACATAATGGTGTATTTAAAAATGTAGTTAATCTGATGCTATAAATCCTAGTTTAGAAATAAATTATACTATAAAGGCACCAATAAGACTATTATGTATAAAAAGTACTTTAAAAAAAATTGAGGGCAGCCCCAGTGGCTCAGCAGTTTAGCACTGCCTTCAGCCCAGAGCATGATCCTGGAGACCCGGGATCGAGTCCCGCATCGGGCTCCCTGCACAGAGCCTGCTTCTCCCTCTGCCTGTGTCTCTGCCTCTCTGTCTCTCATGAAAAAATAAAATAGAATCTTTAAAAAAAATAAAAAATAAAAAATTGAAGTATAACTAACAATGTTGTATGAGTTTCAGGAGTACCACACTACAATTCAACAACTCTGTCCATTCCCGAGCGCCTCACCGTGATTAACTGTAGACAAGGATTCATTTTTAACACAAGCAAGCATCTTTACAAGCTCAAGCTCTATAAGCAAGGAACATGTCAAATAAACTAAGGTACAGCCACACTCAAAAGCATGAGGCTTCCGTGCGTGGATGTGGGAAGAGGCCCACAACATACAGTAAGCCACAGTAAAAGCAAGCAGACTATGTGAGATGTGGTAACTTTTTGAAGAATGTGAGAAAAAAAGCACACCAAATGTGTACATACGGGACCACATGTTGCTATGAGCACGATCAGAGAAGAAGAGCCTCCCTGGTAACTCGGGGGTGTTATTACATGTAAGAGGAAGGAAAAGTTACTACGGCTCCTCAATCATTTGTATGCTTGACCTGTAAGGAATACACTTTACAGTACCTGTCAACCCCAATAAAGAAAACGATGGCAAGAAACACTGAAAGCGACTTTTAGAAATAGAAGCACGCTTCCTTACTGAACTCTTACCTGGGCACTGACCGAACCGGCCCCCCGGGCAGACGCAGGTGTATCTGTCCTCTCCGGGTTCAGTGATGCACTCAGATCCCTCTGGGCATGGACTGTCTTCACATCCGTGATGGACAAGGGGGCATCTTCCCTCTGTTTAAAAAAAAAAAAAAAAAAAGAGAAGGGGGCGGAAACTAATTAACAGAAATTTCAAGAAAATGATCATTATTTCGTTCCTGTGTAGCCTTTAGAGGCTGTCCATGAAATGATCTGTGCCACCTACTATCGGATACTCAGGTGTGTTACCTGTGCAGAGACACACAGCTGTTCTGTGGTGGCGCGGAGTCACGAAACTCAGTCTGGCCGTGCTATGCGTGGACATAACGTTTTCATCCACGGTTACCTTCTCGTCACAGAATTTCCATGGGCAATCCAGTCCTGCACACAGCTTCTGGAATACATCCAAGATCCTAACACCAATGATTTCCTCAATGTCGGTCACGGAAGAATTAATCTTGTGCAGGAGCTGCTTTGTTGAAATGTGGGCACCACCTGATTTCTCTACAAAGAGTAAGACATCCAGATGTGGATGAGGTTCAGAGGGCTGCAAACTAACAATCTGAATGTCGTTCCTCCTTGCACCCAAGATGTTCCGTAAGGCTCGCTGGAAGTTGCGCCAGTAGTCGCCAACAAACTCCTCCGGAGTGAGATTGGCAAAGCGGATGGCAATGGTGTGGTTCAGCATCTCCTGTGTTATCTGTCGGATGTGCACTGTGATGTCCGCCACCGTTGTAAACTTCCCATCGGTGACGCTGACGTTGAGAAGGTACTGCCCTATATCTAGTTTTTTGTGTGCTATCAGCTTGCCCCCTGTGCTGGAAACAGAGAAGAGCTTGTCCATCTGGGGATCGAGACTGTAGCTTAAAGTGTCATACACGTCTTGGTCTGTTGCATGAATCTTCCCAATGACACCCCCTGAGTATTCCTCTCCAAAAGCAGTAATGAAAATTTCTAGTGGTAAGATTGCGGGTGGGTAGATGCTCTCCTCAATGACCTTAATGTCAATATAGGTCAGAGATGACAACTGAGGCTTTCCATTATCCGCCACCTAGGAGGAAATGAAACAAAACAAGCTTTGTCTATGTCATTGTTTACAACTTCCTTATTTTTAAAAGATTTATTTTATTTTGTTTCTTTGTTCATGAGAGACATAGAGAGGCAGAGACACAGGTAGAGGGAGAAACAGGCTCCCTGTGGGGAGCCCAATAATATGGGACTCGATCCCAGGAGCCTGGGATCACGACTGGAGCCGAAGGTGGACACTCAACCACTGAGCCACCGGGCATCCCTGTTTACAACTTCTTAATAAAAATATATTTACATTATTCACACTTTAAAAAATGACCAATTAGTACTTATTTCTCCATTTCTTATTTCCTAGCAAGGAAAAGGATAAATACTTCCTCGTGGCCCTTTTGCTAATTCATAAGGAAGGTCAGCTCCACCAATGTGTATGATCAAGTAACCCAATGAATAAATCAGACCCCTCAGAGTGCCCTGGGATAAAAAAAGGTATGGCAAACAAACAAACAAGACAGTTCTATTCATTTGGTTTTCTCATGAAAGTAAGCTATTCATATACAAGAAGACAGCGGCCAAAGGATGCTCCTCCAGGAATCCGCAATAACATCACAAGGACTTCCGTACCTTAACATGCAGTAGGTAACGATCTTTCATTTTCCTCTTTATGATCCCTGATGTCAGGAGGACCCCCTGCTGGTTAACTTCAAATGCTCCATCGTCATTCCCACTCACAATGGTGAAAAAGAAAGGTGGGCCATTATGGGAGGAGTCCTTGTCAGTCACGATCAGCTGCAGTACACTGAAGCCCACAGGCTTATTTTCCTGGAGGGTCAAAAAAAACAAAACAAAAAACCCACGATCTTCAACAAAACTAATGCTATATGGTAGCAGACACAGGCAAGTATTCTAGAACATGAAGTATACTGAAAACAAGGCCTAGTTGCTGTTCCATTTAGCAGGAAGAGAGAGAAGAGGAGCTGCTGGTGATGGTGGTGGTGTTGGTGGCGGCAAAGAGAAAGAGGTGAAGGGAAATGGAGAAGAGAAAGGGGTGGAGGGAAAGGTAGGGGTTCGGAGACCAGAGGGGAAGCAACATATAAGAAAGGATGCATGGGGAGCAGAAGCGCAAGAAAGATGGAGTAGGAGCAGGGGAGACGAGGGAGGAGGTGAATTAGATACTCTGATGCCTCTCAAATACAGGACAGCAGGAAATAAGATTAAGGATCAAGCTAGTGAGAATCTTAAAAACCAAAGCACAAAAAGAGAAAAGCTTGGCTGTTATCTTGAAAATGCTCAGCTCTTAGTATTGATGGACTAATTTTATTTACTCTTCTCATTTTCCTAAAAAGTAATCTTTGGAAAAGATAAGTATTTCAAATGAACTGAGGCCAACAGAAGAACTCGTTTCAAAGGGGATGTGTTGGAGGAACACCGTCAGCACCCCAAGATTACCTGGATAATCACACTGTAGTTTCCCTTGGAGAAGACGGGAGCATTGTCGTTGACGTCCGACACGTCGATGTTCACGGTGGTTGTGTTGACCCTGGGCGGACTGCCGTTATCAGACGCCTGAACTGTGAGTGTGTAACCTGAAATCTTTTCGGACACAAGACAGAGAGAACACATGTCCACCTCACAAGGCCCAAGAACAGGCCCGGAAGGGCAGATCTGAGTACCTGTCCTCACTTGCTCTACCTCGCACGTGGGCAACTCCCCAACCTACCAACAAGCACACTGCAAGTACCTACAGAATGGGACGTATTCGCTCAACAGGAAAAGTTAGCGATGGTGGTTAGATTCCCTGATGCCTCTTGAAACATACTCAATTCCATTAAAGCTTTCTAACTTTAAAACCGATTAACGGAAGTTATAAAAGAGATAATATAATGAGAAAAGTGTTGGCAGAGCTCAAAGGCTGTTGCTTTTGCAGTAACAGGGTTGGCAAGTTTCTCTAAGACCCAAAGAGGACTGTGAGCCAAAAGCTGAGGGAAGATGCTTTCCACCCCCGAGGGCTTACTCATCTTCAACACCAGACACTCCGGATCAGCCTCCCCCATCACTCAAAGTAGCCAACTGTCTAAACCCCTCGGGACGGTTCTTCGTGACCCCCTATACAAAGGCCGTGGCATCGAGTGAGGCGCATTCTGTCCTAGGGTAGTTAAGCTTCCCCTGTTAAGCTCCCTCCTCCAGCAGGAGAGTTGGAAGAAGCCAGAAAGCCGGCTCAATCCCAGAGTATGTTCTGCAGAGTAAGCCCTGCAAGACGCTCCAACAGGCAAGGGCAATGCCTGGGATGCACGACACACCATCGCGCTAGACGTCCGCGCGCTGAAGGCACGGACAAACACGTCAGTCACCAACACTACGTGCTCTTCGGCCAGCAGTGCAGCAACTGCTAGCCTAACAGCGGTGGCTCCCTAAGCCTCCTGCAAAGTCCCTGCTCAAAAGTAACAGGTCACAACAGGAATGAAGGAACTGAGACTTGAGCTCATCACCGTCTCCCCAATTCCTCTGGTCTTAGCTTTACCTGTAACTGTTCTGGAACGACACTCTATCATCACCAATGTCCTTTCAATTCACTTCCAGACTTGGGACCTCTCCAGGCAGCTCCCTGTGCGTGGGCAGAGGTGCAGAGGTGCAGCCCGGCTTCCCTCAGTTGCTCACATTTACCTCACTGCCCCACTGCCTCCAGAATCCTCTCCAGAGGCCTGTGCCATTATCTGTAGTTCCAGCTTTTAGGTTTCTGGAGTAAAATCTCCAAATACTGGCTGAAAGCTTTTCCTTACACGTGCCACTGTCTGCCACCAACCGCCCCACGGAAGAGCAGAGGCCGGGCCTCTCCCAGGGCCAGCTCCCAGCCTCACGCGGCCGGCCCCCTGGATCGGGGGTGCCCAGCCACAGCCCACGGGCACTACGGCCTCCTCCCTTCAGGCCAGGTCCCTGCAGCCCCCAGTCCGGGCCTGGCGCAGGTCTGCCCTCCTCGCATGGGGACCCACCCTCGGACGGTGACAGCCAGGCCCGCAAATACTCGGTACCGCCCCGCTGCCTGCAGCGTCCAGTCCGAGCCTCTGATCTGCCCCCAGCCCCCCTTTCTTGGTAGGACTCCTCTACTCCAGTGCAGCCTAAAGGGATCACCTAAATGTACAGCGTGTCCTCCTTTCTCCACGCAGTTCCTCACAGGGACTCGCCTTCTCTCAGCGACTACAGTTTTCTGAGTCTCTGACATTACTGAAAACCCAGCAACTGACTCCATGAAGCTCCCCCAACACTGGAGCCAACACAAGTTTCTCCCTAATATAAACTTTTACTCCAAACTCCTACCAGTCTGAAACACGTCTGACATTCCTGAGATTTTCATACTGGAAATGCTTTCCAACTGTGCCTTGTTTGTCAGGGCCCGAACAAGGCTGGTTCCTAGCCCTTCTCCTACTTCCCATCGTGTCACAGAGGGGGGCACGCAAGGAACATCTCTATCCTGGTTTGGTAATCAGTAAACAATTTAAGCCACACTTTTGCACGTACCGTTTCCCGGTCTAGAAGCTTGGTCACTTTCACTTCTCCCTTGGCAGGGTCAATCGTAAATGGACTTCCCTGGTTGCCATCTATGATCGAATAGCGGATGCGGCTGTTGGAGGGCCCATCAGTATCATCAGCCATGACCTAGGAAACATCACACTGCTCCTCAGGAGACAGCTAAGGAAGGGACTGGCGTCTAAGCCAATCTCTGCTATCAACAGCTAGCTATTACAAGGCAATCATTTACCACAGAGTCACTCATCGACTGGGAGAACAGATGACATTTCACAACTTCCAATTATTTTCTAGTAAGGCCACAACAAAAACTGGATCGATCCTCCTGAAATTTCTTGCAAAGTCCCAAAAGAAGAACACGGCAGGGGAGAAAATACACACCGTGATGACCGACTGCTCGAGAAGGGCATCCTCGCTGATCACTGCCGTGTAGGTGTCTTGGCTGAACACGGGGGAGTTGTCATTGATATCGGTGACGTTGATGTTCACAGTTGCCACATCACTCAGGGAAGGCGTACCTCCGTCAGTGGCTTCTACAGTCAGGTAATATTCATGAGAGCTTTCATAATCCAGAGTCTCAATGATAAATATGGCCCCTGTAAGAGAAAAGCCAAATGATGTCCGGGACTTTCAAATGCCACCACTTCCTCCCACTGTGCTGGAAACACACTGCTAAACAAACCATTTCTGCTTCAGAAGTTTACTTATCCTCTATGTATGTTTTCTAACTTCTTAATTCAGCAATTACAAATCAGGAAGTTGCGAATCCCTGGGTCTTATTCATGTCTCTGTGATATTTAAATGGCTCTCCCAGTCAACGCTACATCTCACATCCCACCATAAAAATGATTTTATTTCTTCTCCCTTTTAAACCACAGTTTACTACAGATGTCACTCTATTAACCTAAAAAGGAAAACATAAGAATTCTATTCTTTGGCCTTTCTTTTCCTTTTCTGTTTTCCTTTTATAGAAATGTACATCTCTTTTTTTCTATCTCCAGAGTAACTACTTACATCTTGTCATTAAAAACAGAATCCCTGGGACGCCTGGGTGTCTCAGTGGTTGAGCATCTGCCTTCGACTCAGGTCATGACCCCAGGTCCTGGGATCGAATCCTGCAACAGGCTCCCTATAGGGAGCCTGCTTCTCCCTCTGCCTATGTCTCTGCCTCTCTCTCTCTCTGTGTGACTATCATAAATAAATAAAAATTAAAAAAATAAAACAAAAAATAAATTAAAAAAAGCACGAAAAACAATCCTTTTCTTTTTTTTTTTTTGGTCAGAATCCTTTTTTGATTTAATAATTTCCTAAGCATCCTTCCTTATAGCTCATCCTACAAAGGAGCCCTAAAAAATAATAATTCTTTGATTATTTATGCATTAAAAGTACATTTTAAAGTAGTATCATCACACACCTACTCTTCATCTGGAATGGTCACACACAAATACGGTTTGAATGAAGTGACTTTTTACAACGTTTGAAGACTTCTAGCTCTTTTAGACCACAGGTCAACAAGACAGTGAAAGTGTTTACGCAGCAGGAGTCAATAGCTCCTAGGACTCTTGACCTTGTCGATAGTCATTCAGTGTGGTTAAAAGTACTTCGGCTATTCTATCTAACGAGCATAATGAAGACGTCAATTTTAATGAGTTATCAGATGCCTCCTATAGCAACTAAGATCAAAGAGGTCGAAACTACGGTTTGGCTTAAGAAGCTACCTTCACATGGCTTCAATATGGGAGAGAACAAGGGGCCACTACACAAGATCCTCTACAATCTTCTACTCTTTATCTTTACTAATTTACTACATCTGACATCTTGACTGAATTACTTGTGTGCGATACTTCAATTTTCCACTTAAAAGTTCTAAACCACTTTGAATCCCACTTAAACCATCAACACAAAGAAAACCTGAGTTTTATCTTTTTAGGGTATCTGCTGATTTATGATCTGCCGCTTTGTATCACATAGAGTGCTGAGCCATCCAGCCTTTGGAGCAGAATAAAGGGCTTCCTCTCATTTACAGGGTAGGTTACCTGTTTTAGAATCTATGCTGAATTTTCCATGTTCATTTCCACTTATTATTGAGTAGGTGATTTCTGCATTTGCTTCAATATCCCGACTGGCTGCGTACACTTGAAGAACTTCTGTTCCGATGAGAATGTCCTCAGACACGGTGGCACCATATTCACGGTATTCAAACACGGGTGGGTTGTCGTTGATATCCAAAACTGACACAACAAGAGTGCCAGTTGCTGTCAACCTCCTTGGGAGACCTTGATCTACAGCTTTCAAAGTAAGGGTGTACACTGCCTGCAGTTCTCTATCCAAGGGCTTTTCTAATTGAATGATTCCAGATAGTTCATTAATGGAGAACTGCCCATCAGCAGAGTTAATCAGTGAGTAGGAGATCTTCCGATTCAGTCCTGGTAACACATGACAGACATCACATCAGATTGTTTGATTTCAAGGAATTTAAACAATTAAAAAAAAAAAAAAACACATAGTGTGTTTTAAAAGGGAAAATGCTAACACATGTTCCTAGACATTCTTAGGACTATGATCTTTAAAAAGCAAACGTTTCCATTAACAATTGACTAATTTAAATATAACTTCATCATTATCTGGCTTTTTAAGACTGTGTTCTACAGGAATGTCTGCTATAATACCCAGCAGCTCTTTTACAATAAAGTCTATTATTTAGCATCAGTGTCAAAGATCTGAGAAGTAACATTTTTGTTAGTGCTCTAATTCTTCAGTACTAGTAGGACTTAAGAAATTATTTTTATTCTCTGCTACAGAAATGTTGGAAACATGTATCCTAGAGCATTATACTCTCCATAAAAATTGCGAAAGGTCTGTAAAACTCTAATAATGTAACATCACTTCTGTTCTATTTCCACATTAAAATTTCTACATCACTAAATCGTTGATTCACAAAATAACACTTCACTTAATTAATTCAAATGGATATGAAGATCAGTTAATAGAGTCACTAACCATAATTTTAGGGATACCACAGATGTCTTACAATTGTAAGTACATCGGGCACAATTTTGAAACTTCAGATATTCATTAAAAATGTAGACTTTTTTAATGAATTCATGATTCTAAAGAGTTCATTCTGCTTTTAATGCTGAGGAATTGAATAATACAAGTTATTCGATATGCCTAACATAAGATGAGCTAAAGAGACTGAACTTGGGATGTGTTTTGGCCCAGATGTCCCTATGATCTTAGAGCATGGCTTAAAGGCAAGAGCATCACCTAGACACCCTGCGTCAGCATCTGTGGCCTGCACTCTGGTCAGCGGCGTCCCGGGCTCTGTGTTCTCGAACACGGTGATGGTGTATGGGTCAGCGGAGAATTCAGGGGCATTATCGTTCACGTCTTCTACCGTGAGCACGATATTTGCTTCACAGAATCTGCCCCCTCCATCTGTGGCCTTGACAAGAAGGTTATACACTTCTTGCTCCTCACGATCAAGAGGGGCTAATGTTTTCAGTTCACCTAAGAACAAACCAAAAATAAATGAATTTACCTGAAATTTAAGATGTGAACTGCAAATGCACCTCCTGTGTCTTCTCCTTTCCTCTTACAGTGACAGAGTTTTGAAGGCACCGTTTTATCAGTGACAGGAGTCAACAGCTGCAGGAACCCAGAGAGATCCAGGTTTCCAGACCCTGCTGGGTGCTGACTCTTCAACATCATAAAGACTTTGAGGCTAGGACCTCTCAGGTTATATATAATGTCAAAGAAACACACACACTCTCCCAAAAAGCGCTACCTAACTTGCCAAATTTAAAACATTTTTAAATTGACTCATAGCCTCATATGTTCACAATTAGTTCTGGGGGTGGAGCTGCGAAAAAACTGTTACTTGGACTCCCAACTTTAATAAGACACCAAATTATAAGAGGGAAAGCAATCTTAAAGATTTAAATACAAATAGAATACCATTAATAGAATACCATTAATCATTTTAGAGTATGCTAAATTATTAATGCATGCCCATGAATTCAAGAAAACAAACTATATACAAAATGGATGAAGCAGAAAGTTTGAGATATTCTTAAATTTCTGAATTACTTTTTAAAAAAGAAGATATTAATCTAAATTTTAAATCCTTGGTTCAAGTGGGTGATACTGTTAATTTTTTTTTTTGTCTCACCCCACATTTTACACACAAAGCTGCTGTGATTTCTAAAAGATGGCAATTTTGTAATATCAGAGTAAATTTTACAGGAACAAAATGTAATTTCAAATTTCACACGTGACCTAAAACCACCCACATATATGAGATGACTTTGTTGAAACAGTTAATTTTGCCCCAAGTCCCATTTTTACCTGTGTCTGGATTTAGTTTGAATTTTTCTGCACCTGGACCAAACAATGTGTAAGTAATTTCTGCGTTGGAGCGGATGTCTGCATCTGTAGCGGACACCTGCATGATCAGCTTCCCAGGAAAGGCATCTTCTGGAATCGTGTCTGAGTATAAAGTCTACAAAGATTTTAAGCAATATTGTAAACATAAGACATTAAGGGTTAAAATGACTGCCAAGGGAATAAGAGGAAAAAAAAATCATTTAACTTCTGTCACAGAAAACATGGGAAATGACAAAATTCAAAATCCACGGAGCTGTTTCTCTTATGTTAAACACATTTAAAACAAAAATATAAGAAATGAAATAGATTTAATAAGAAATATGATTTTATAAGAAAACAGTTTTTCTTAAACACATTTAAAACAAAAAGGAGTCATGAAACAGTAACAACTCCTCTGTATCCCTGGAACAGTCTAACTTGACATTTAACTACAGAATTCTGAATACTTGAGTATCTGAGTTGGTTTCATGTTTACCTTAAATTCTTGTAAGTAGTATTCCATAGTTAACCAAAAATTAGGGAGTAAATGCCTGTTACATCATGTCTACTTCATTTCGATACAGGAAATTTATTATTTGCGATCTTTCCTAACACATGACCAGATAATTGCAGTTGAGAGATCTTCAGGTCACGGGAGAAATCAAAGAATCCCCAAGGCCCCCCGGGGTGGGGGCAAGTGATGCTGGGACCAGGGCTCTTCTGCTACCCTTCCCTCCCCATCTGACCGAACTCAAACATGATAAATGGCTATTTCCAGTTCCAACTAATTAGAAATTCATGCCATAAACCAAAACATAAGACAAACAGGTTAAGATTTTGTTGACTTTTTAACACGAGCTCAAATTTGAGGTAAACTACATTTTATGGCTCATGAAACGGGATATTTTGCAATACCGATGATTTCAAATGATCTAATGTTCTACTTTTATTATTCCCAAAGATGACAAGGCATTATATCCAAGTAATATGCCAAGTGTTAAACACACACACACACATTTATTTTCTCTAAGACACACACAGCCAGCATCCTCCTCCCTCTCCCCACCACCACCCACCCACGAAATACTACTGCCAAAAAAGTCTCCATGTGGGTTGGAGTGAACACCTCATCCCTCTGGAGCTCCCCCTTCCCTCCTGATTGTGCTATATCCCCGGAGCACGGCTCTGTCCCCTCCACAGCTGCGACTCTGCCCCCATCCTCCCCCCCTTTTTTAAGGCCATTTAGTGCCTCACTCTCCCCAGCCCTCCCCTCATCTTCCACCCTTCTTTCCTTGGAATCTCCTCTTCCTTCACGGGCCAAAGCTATATACTTATGAACACACACCCTCCCCGAAGTCAGGCTTCCATCTACATCAGGATCCCGAGCCCACTGCCTCCAAAGCCCATCTTGAGCCTCCAAGTTCTGTTTCACATCTCCATCATCCGCTTAGCAGCCACACCTGTACTTGCTGTCCCGCCTCCTAAAACTACCCCCACCCCTCATGGAGGAAAGGAAATACCCCTATGTACTCTTTGTCCCTTTTTTGTTATTAGCCTCTCACGCAGACTCCACTGTCAGGGATCCATGCAAACTGCCAGTTTATGGATCTGTCCCTAATCTCCACCTGCATCCCTGCCGTCTCTACAAGTCTACAAAACCTGGAATGTCCCATTACCTTATAATTAAGGAGTCTGAGAGGAACACAACATGCCTCCTCTCAAACCAACTCCACCCCAGGCTTGTATCTTTGGTCTTTCTCCCTCACTCCTGGAGGAAATAGCAGAGGCGATCCTGATCTGACACGTGTGCCATTCTGTCACATGTAGGCAGCACCAAGGGATCAGCTTGTCCTCTGCTCTGTCTTCTGTCCCTACTCCTTTTGCCGCCGCTGCCTGCCCTACTACCCCCTGCTCTCACTCATGCTAGCTCTTATGCACACGACACCACCAAACTCCTCTTCTGTAAGGAACATTTTGTTCCTGTCATCTCCACCTTTCAAATACAAAAGGATTCTGAGTCTCTATTATCTCTAGGATCGAGTCCCTATTATCTGTAGGATCAAGTCCCAGTTCCTCTGCTTATCTAACCACTACCTCCCAAAGGCTGCACTGCTCCTCACCCACTGGCTGCAGGGCACAGCTGCTTCAGTGCTCACCTTGCAGCCTTGGATGGGAAGAGCTCCTCTTTCGGGTATTTTTTCTCATGTTAAGTGGGATCCACAGCTACAGAAGCACATTCATTAACCTCTTAGTTTCTCTGGCGTGTAGAAGGGCAAGTGCCCCCAAAACCAGCTTGTTAAAGCAAAAAGGAGCTTTGTATATGATCTACTAATCGGGTGTTTCCTCCAAATAATCTCATCCCCCAATAAAGGGAATGAAAACTTCACGCAACATTTTAAGAGTTAAACACAACTGGAACCCTGTCCAACATTTACAGTATGTTTGAATGAGATTTTTAAACTACTTAGCATTCCCCAAAATAGTTCCAGAGCTAATCCAACTCTTGACCCACTGAACACTCCTCTGCCTCAACAATAAGAGGTTTAAAATGTGAAATGTGTCCGAATTATACCTAGCATCACATGACAGTCCTACTGAAAGGGTTAGGAAAGAAATTCAAATTCATAATACATAAAGACAGAAGAGCCTACCTTTTCACAAATTGGACTGTTGTCATTTGCATCAAGAACTTTCACTTCAACTATGGCTTTTGATGAGAAGGTCCCATCAGTTGCTGTGATAGTCAGAAGATAATTGTCCCTTTTTTCCCTGTCTAGAGGTTTCTTCACATAGACCTTCCATTCATTCTGTATATTTTCAATAGCAAACTGGCCCAAAGGATCTCCTCCTATTAATAAATCAATGGAGGAAGAGGACAAATTTGTTGAAACAAGGAAAGATCTAAGTAACTGCAGAAATAAGCTGCGCAAAATATACATAATGTTATGGTTTAAAAGAATTAAGAGTTTTTAAAACAATTATTACGTTTAAATTTGGTATATTGCCTTTCCCACTTACCACCCTCACCCCAAAATCAAGGCATTAAAATGTATATTGAAACAAAGTAGTAAGCTAAATAAAATGTAAAGCCTACTAAACAATACTTTAGCCTATATTATTAGCCTATATTGAAACTATAGTTACTTATATTTATCATATGCAAAGTATAAAGTTCAGCAGAAGGAGTCATAAAAAACAGTCAACTGAGAAACAACTGTTAGGTTTCCTCAAAGAACTTGAAATGTAGCTTAATAGATGTTACTTCTACTTCTGTTAGACATAATTTTACTAAAATAATCCCCTTAACTCCCAATGTACCTAAAACATGTATTTCAAAAATTATGCCTCTAGTACAATTTATTTTTTAATTTTAACCATTTCATTTAAATGTCTTACCTGTTATGTAATAAGCAACTTGTCTGTTAATTTCTTCAGAATCGGCATCCGTGGTGCTTAAGATGGCGATGACACCGCCTGGTGGATCATCTTCACTCACAGTCCCTTTATAAATCTCTGCCGTGAACCGTGGGGGGCTGTCATTGACGTCAGTGACAGTAACATCCACAATGGCCGTGGAGGATAGCTGAACCTTTTCACCATGATCTGATGCAACCACTTGGATCTGGTAACGGTCTCGCTTTTCATGGTCAAGTTCCTTCAGGGTTGAAATCCAGCCCGTCTCCATGTTAATGGCAAAAGATTCGATGACTTCAACACTTTGTGACTGGTCTAGACTGTACATGACTTGGCCATTGGTTCCTGAATCTAGATCAGAGGCCCTGATCTGGATGACCCTACTCCCTGCTGGCAGGTTTTCAACAATAAATGCCTCATATGGGTTAGACTCTAAGACGGGGCTGTTATCATTTGCATCTTTCACTTGGATACTAACGTCCACAGAGGCCACCACTTCATAGTCCTCATGAGTGCACCTGGCAAGTATGGAAAACTGGTACCACTTAGTTGTCTCATGATCAAGACTCTTCTCCAGTTTCAGTCTGCCACTCTGTCTGTCGATCACAAAGAACTCATCCCTATTACTCTCAGGGGTATTTCCTTTGATTAGGCTGTAAAGAACAGTCCCGCTATGTTCTGCTCGGATGAGATCGATCTCTGTTCCGATGGGCATGTCTTCTGAAACTGTATAGGTATAAAATGGTTCCGAAAATTTTGGAAGTTGTATTTCTGGTGGAAGTATTTTAACATAGACGGGCACAACAGACTCTTTTGATGGAGACCCGCTATCCACAGCTCTCACAAAGAAAGTAAAGAACTCATTTTCTAAGCCAATTAAGCTTTCTTTTGTAGTAATTATGCCAGACAGTTTGTTAATTTCCAAATT
This sequence comes from Canis lupus familiaris, assembly GCF_011100685.1. NCBI lineage: Eukaryota > Metazoa > Chordata > Mammalia > Carnivora > Canidae > Canis > Canis lupus. The sequence goes on along the minus strand of NC_049237.1, from coordinate 45,144,973 downwards.
CTCTTTGACACTTTCAGAATCTGCTTCGATGGCATAGGTGACATCAGCATTGGACCCCTCATCAGCATCACTTGCAAGGACTTTAATGACTGATGTCCCTTTGGGAGCATTGGATCCGATGTCCACTTCATACTTGGTTGCTCGAAACTGGGGTGCATTGTCATTGTCATCTGTGAGGATGACATTAATGGTGCAGAAGGCGACTTTTCCTCCAGCATCCTTAGCCATTAAACGAATCGAGATTACTTTCTCTGCTGGGGTTTCTCGATCAAGTTTCTCCAAAGTAAATATCTGTCCTCTCTCATTGGTGTAAAACCTGTCTTTGGCAAAGTCATTTACAATATGGTAAGTAATGTGACCGTAAATACCAGAATCCCCATCAGTTGCTTTAACCTCAATCACCAGGGTGTGTAAGGGAGCATTTTCAGCTAATTCCACTTCATATTCGCTCTGAAGAAAAACAGGACTGTGCAGATTGCCTCCAATTACAGTTATGTGAACCTGAGCTGAACTCCTAAAAACTCCATCAGACACAGAAACGTTAAGACTATAAAATGGCTTCAAGGTGTGCCGGCGCAGGTTTGAAAGTGTGATAATCCCCGTTTCACTGTCAATGACAAAATTCTTATGATCATTGCCAGACAGAATGGAATAGTCCAACTTGTCTATGTCGGAACTGTCTGCATCATAGGCTTTAACACAAGTCACGAAATGCCCATGGATGGCATGCTCACTAATTTTGGCTTCATAAATCTGCTGGTCAAACAGGGGCGGGTTATCGTTGAGGTCCGTGACATCCACCGTGACGATCACATCACTGCTCAGAGGGGGCATGCCACCATCCACAGCCCTTACAAAAATCTTGTGCTGCTGGAACTGCTCATAATCCAAAGCTCTGACTAGTGAAATGAGGCCAGTGCTGCTGTCTATGTGAAAGTGATCATGACTCTTGCTATGATTCCCAAACATATGGTATGAAATTCCTCTATTGGGCTCTGAATCAGAATCTGTTGCCCTAACTTGAATGACAGACGTGCCAATGACAGATGCTTCAGACAGGGTCGTGGCGTAAGACTGCTGAACAAAGACAGGAGGGTTATCGTTGATGTCTTCCACGATTATGTCAACAAACACTTCAGCATGAGCACCAGTCAGGGAGTCGGTTGCTCGTATGCTTAGTTTATATGCTGGGTGGGACTCAAAGTCCAGAGGAGCTATGACATTTATAACTCCCGTGTTGAAGTTAATAGTAAACTGGCTGAAGGGATCTCCATCTGTGATGCTGTAGAACACTTTCAACCCTTCTGGGCTGTTGGCCTGTATATGGACAACCGGACTGTGCATCTGGATATTCTCTGGAACCTCTGCACTGTAGAAAGGTTTTTCAAACACAGGCATGGCTTTATTCATAACAGTGATGGGAACTATAACTTCAGCTGAAAAAGCTGGATTTCCTCCATCTTTTGCAACCACTGTGATGAGATATTCTTTATTTAAGGTGTCAGGTTCAAATTGCTTTTTCAATGAAATTTCACCTGAGGATCCAATTTGAAAATGTTCATGATGTTCCTTAAGGTAGTAATGTACTTCTCCATTTCTGCCACTGTCTCGGTCCACGGCGGTCACGTGGCGAATAACGTGGCCCACCACGGTGTCCACTTTAACAACAGCATAGTAAGGAAGGTTGACAAACACCGGTGCGTTGTCGTTTTGGTCTTCTACGACGACCTTGACGACCACGTGGGCCACCACCGAAGGCTTCTGCTCTTGGGTCACTTCTACGACTACATCAAATGCCTCCTGCTGCTCACGATCGAATGGTATGCCAGTGGTTGACAGAACTCCTGAAGTCCGGCTTATTTTAAATCTGCGATCTGGGTTGAGGATCTGATAAAACAAAGGCTCATTGATTGGGTTCCCAATGGCAGTAATGACAGCTAATGTTCTGGCTTCGGTAGAATTCTCTTTCACTACTGCAGAGTAGACATCCTGGGTAAACTTCAGCTGACTTTCTTTGCTTTCTTTCACATTAATTTTCACAGAGGTGAAGCTTACAAATCTGCCATCAGACACTCTCACAGTGAACTCGTAGCGGCTTCTTAACTGAGTTGTGTTCTGTACAGTTATAGTTCCGGTCCGGTAGTCCATAAAAAACTTCTCCCCGATGTTGCCTTCGGTGATAGAGTACATTAACTGTGAGAAGGCACTCGAGTCAGCATCTGTAGCATTTACTGTGATGACCTTCACTCCTCTGTATGTTGGCAACAAGAGAGATGCTTCATATAATGATTTGGAGAACACAGGAGGGCAATCATTGATGTCAATTACACGGATAGTCACATTAGCAGCATACTCAGCAAATAAACGTGGTGTCCCCATGTCATGCACTTGTACAGTAAAGTGAAAAGTACTTGTTTCTTCATAGTCCAAACTGAGGACTGTATGAATAGCACCGGTGCTGGAATCAATAGCAAAATATTTGTGTATAGATGGTTCTACAATGTGATAAACAAGCAAAGCATTTGATTCTTTGTCAGCATCAGTTGCTCGAATCACTAATGGGGCATTCTTGTCTGTTAGGACCACACTGTTGATTGAAGCTGATTCGCTAATGAGTCCTACATATTCTGACTGCATAAAGACTGGCAAGTTGTCATTTTCATCCTGCAGATGCACTAGAACAGTTGTGTTGGTAGACAAACCAGCCATGTTAGTTCCTTGGATAATCAATGTGTAAACGGGCAAAGTTTCAAAATCCAGGGCTTTCTGAGTGATGATACTTCCAGAATGTGGATTGATATCAAAAACTTCAGCTACATTTCCATCTTTTATCTCATACACCACTGATGACTGACTGTGGGCTGTCACCATTCCAACAAAACTCCCAACGCCGATAGTTTCACTGATTTCCACAGAATATTCTTTTGATGTAAACTTAGGAGAGGCATTGTCTGCGATCGTAACAGAGACATGCACAGATGCTATTTCACTCATTGGTGGATTGCCTTGGTCGGTAGCTTTTACCATTAAGTCATATTCCACTTGGCTATTTCGATCTAATTCTCTGGCAGTTTTTATAGAGCCCAGGATGGGATCGATTGTGAAAGAATTTCCAATATTTCCTAGGAGGAGGGGGAAGATAAAAACATGTTAGAGGAAAATACAAGGACCAATACAAGTCACAGCTTGGAGATGCAGAAACAAAGCTATCTTTAGAAGTGATATTCTATAATTAAACAGAAATCCAGGGGTTATCAACATCTGAGTGGAACTTGTTTCATTTACAGCCTCCTTAAATGTGGCAGACTTTTCAGAGTTTTGTTCATAAATTATGAAAAGCAAGAAATAGAAGATAGATTACTCTACACCAAAAGCCAGAACTCACTCACTATTGGCTGAACCAGGATGTGATGTGGAAAGCAAGGTTATCCTTTTGTAAGGCCATTAATAATTTTCCAACAGTCCCTCAAAAACTTGGGAATATACTTCTAGTTTCAGCCTTTATCACCTGCAATTTCTCATGGTTCTTATTCATTATGAAAGGGAAGATGTCAATTCACTAAGAAAATTTAACAAGCTTCAAGAGTGTTGTCCCTTATTTCAAATATTCAGGGAATGAAGAATGAGCTTGTGTACAATCTGCCACCCTATGTAGGTTTCAAAGATTTCAGTACTATTCCCTTCTTAATCTTTTTTAGGTCGATCTACCCTCTATGTCAGTGGTTCTCAACTGGAGGTGATCTTATCTAGATGAACATGCAACAACGTCTAGACACATTTTTGGTTATCACTACCTAGGTAAGGTGTGCTACTAACACCCGGCTGGGTAGAGACCAGAAATTGCTGCTAAACTCCCTACAATGTACCGGACAGCCCCCACAACAAAGGGTTTTTTGCTTCAAAGTGTCAACAGTGCTGAGACAGAGAAACTCTACTCTAGAATAGACTGTTTTACTTGTTCTCTCTGGACCTTTCCAGCTATACTGAATAGGTGTATTTAGCTTCAAATGCAAAATAGTCCTGGTTTTGTATCATCATGGAAATCTTTCTAAAGACATCAGCAGTTCACTCGAGTTTAGGAGTTTACCATCTTTTCGGATGGCGTGCGGCAGTGTTGGGAGGGTCTTCAGGTTCGATCCATCTACCCACCCACACTTCATCGCCTGTCTCACAATAGTCCAGAATCCACTATCCTAGTCACAGAACTGAATTTATTTTCCCCAAATGAACAATTACATTTCCCCAAAACAAAGTTGACTTGCCACTTAACTGCTTTTTCAAGTTCTGTTTTCCTGTAGGCTTGCAACTGCATGGGGCATGTCATAGGCCAGAATGACTTATTGTGATTTGCAAACCAGGAGATTGATCAAGCACTCCTTTCTCTACACCATTACTAGTAAACACCTCTTCTATAGCCTTCATTTCCTTCTTTTAATACATTTTCCAACAATCCATGATACAATTTTTTTTTCTGAGGCCAGATCCAGTCTGGCTTTCATTAAGCCTGCCTGGCTCTGTGTCTAGGCCCCACGGCCTTGCGTCATATCTGCAACAAGGCAGAGGCCCAGGCTTTCTCCAGGCCCTGGGGCTCTGAGCTGAACCCTTGCACACAAACAGCATAATACTGCCTCTACCACGCCTCACAGACACTAATTTCTGCTTGTCTGCATTTATGAGTCAACAGTCCCAGATCCTCTCATTGTGCTTGAGCCAGTCATCAGAACTCCAAGGACCTCTCTCCTACCTGGGCATCACCCCATTTTTCAAAACCATGACTGGTCACCTGACCGATAGGGAGACCATGAAAACCTGTGGACAATGCTCTTCATCCCCACCCCATGGGCTTTCCTAGGTCTGTACTAATGAAGCAGTCGACCTACCATATTGTACGTTCAATCATCTATACCCCTTTCTCTTATTTTTATAGTGAAATTAAGCTTCAAACAACACAAGGCCCTACATAGTGGAATGAATAGATTTTATCTGCACTGAAGCAAGCTGGAGGGGTTCGAACCCGCTACTTTCCACACAACATACTGCCTGCCCTCCAGCCATGCTGGCTCCTCACTCCTCAACCAGATATGTTCTCATCTTAAGATGACTGTGTTTGCTGGGTCCTCTCTGGAACAGTTCTCCCCAGCTGTTCTCATTGCCCATTCATTCATTCATTCATTCATTCATGTTTTACTCAAATGCTCCTTTGCTTAGAGAAAGTGATGGTGAGGTCTTCCTTTATCTTCCCAATTAGAATGGCTATTTCTGTTCCCTTACTCTGTTTTATCCTTCACAGTACATATTGCAATGTTCTTATCTGTTCTCCCACTAAAACGTAAGCCCCATTTAAGCATGGCTTGTTTTATTCATCACCTTATCACCTGTACTTAGAAAAATGCCTGACACATAGGAGACACTCCGTATATATTTGCTGAATGACACAACTTGTACACATGTATGGAAAGATAACAAGGCACTATATTTCTATCTTTATTTGGCTTTCTTTTTCTGCATTTTATGTCTATCACTACCGATAACCACTTGTTCGATTAAGCTCTACCTTTGAAAGTGTTAACAAAAGAAAATATGTACTAATAGTTATTTCTGATAAATTTTTGCCAGATGTCAAATTCAAAAACATTCTTACCTGGAATATCTTAACAAGAAGGTTAAACAGGAACCCAGGCAACCAATTAACACATGGCTCCTACCTACATAGATGCTGGGGCAGAAATCATGAGCTTGGTGGATGGGAAAGCAACACGTTTATGTGGAAGCACACTAGTGGCTGAGTGTGCTCAACCGCTGAGGGGCTTCAACATGCCCCTGTCTGATGTAGCAACAGGTCCATTCATCAACTACTGAAATACACATACGCTATTTGTGAGGGAATGAACAGGGCAGCGGTAGAGTACCAGGTTGGGGGTTTAGTCATTCACGTTAGCTGGAGATACTGGTGGTTTCTAAATAGCCTTAGATTGTTCCATTTGAAGAAAGCAATTATCCAAAGATGTGAATCTGTGCTCATCAGCTATGACTGTATTACACACACATACCCCAAAGGACATGCCAGGAAGCTGTGAGCAGAAACCTATTTCTTCCCACTGTGCACATGCTGTGGCTGCTCAGTAAAGTGCTGACCACCTGACAGTTGGCTCCCTGAAGTGGGAAACCTAAGGTTTCAATTGCAATTATATTTAACCTAAGTGTGGGGAAGAAAATCAATTCTACTCAGTAAGTATATGTATGGAGTGTCTTCTATTTTGAGGTATTATTACAGTTTTGAAGTTATAATAACTTTAAAAAAAAAAGAAAAGAAAAGAAAAGAAAACCCCATCAGTCCAGAGTATGGCCCTGACTGTCTCTAAATACAGAAGTCAATTGTTAGGGAAAATCTCCTTTAATTAATTCTTTTCCCCTAGAGACTCCCAATCAGACCAAACCTTTTTTGCTTAATAGATTGCTGCTAATTAAACATGCAGTGTTACAGCCTGAATTTATAACTAGTTTTCCGAACTTTATTAAATGTAATCTGACACAAAGGAGAAGCAGGTGAATATAAGGAACTTAAATGAAAGGAAGTATGACTATTTTACATTTGCTACTATTCCAACAGATTCATACACATACACAGACACACGCTCCTGCATTTTAATGGTAGCTGTTGCCCATAAAGTAATTCTTCAGCACACTTTTTATATTACCAAATCTATAAAGATTATCTTCTTAGAAGTCCGAATTCTATATCGAAATAGGCCCTTGGTATTATCTATTCTTTGAGTGGAGATATAGTGCCATTCTTGGAATACCCAATTACTAATCCCATCAGTCATTACAAGCATTTCAAGAATGCACATGCCTTCAGTCAGGCACCAACAATCATATTTTAACCACCCAGTTGTTGAAAATTATGTGAAAGCTAAGGGAAAAGTTTAACATTTTCTCCTACACAAACCCAGGCGGTTTGTCTATGAGAAAATTATTTTACTGAAGTGCTCAGGCATGCACAAATGGAATGCACTGTTTTTTTAACAGCTAAATTTCTGAACCAGTGGAAAAACCTTCATCTTTGTTCAAGGCGCTAACTCTACTACAGTTTAATCCTGAACCACAGGCAGTATAGTATGTAAGATCTTCTTATTTGTGGGTAATGGACGAAATTTGGTTGTTTTCAGGGAAACAAATGAAGCTTCAAACGTATTAAGAAATAAAAATAGTTTGATCACATAATACACATCGATTAAGTGGCTTTTTTAAAAAATAACTCTCCATGTGCTCAGCTTTTGATCATATGACCTATAGTTAATGTTTACCTCTACCAATTCTACTGCCTAGGAAAGGCACAATTTTTAAATATGCAGAGGAAGGAAGTTAACAAATCAAGTTAAGTAGATGATATTCTAAAATCATTATAAGACAAAAGAATGAAAGAGCCTATATTCTTTGTACTAACAATTACCTTGAGAGACATGGAAAAATGGAAGCAGCCTTCTTGATACTTCATCACTTACTCATTGTATTTGGCATGAGTAGAGAAGGTCCCAAAACAAAATGAATTATGACTAAACAAATCTTATGCTCTAAAGCAGATCCCCATTTCAATCAGTGGCTCCCCTTTTACATGAAATACATTCATGGACCAATGACAGCCTCTACTTATAACAAGCTCCTAGTATAGCACTTGACACATAAAATATGCTTACTCAGTCCACAGAATGAACAAATGTAAGACTACGAACAGCACCATAAAAGATAACAGAGAACAAAACATTTCACTTTGCTACAACTCTTTCTTGGTGACCCTCCTTGTCACCACCAGCAAGACTCTGGGTCTCCTGCCCTATCATACCTAGAAGGAATGTCCAAGGCCCTCCTTGCCCAACTCCAGCAGGCTCCTGAGCTTTCCAACATTTCTAGTCCAAATCGCAACCCTGGGGCCTGCTGCAACAACCAAACTCCACAAATGGAAACTCAACTGTTAAAGGTGCATGGGGGTGAAAGGGGCAGAAAAGCTAACCCTGGGACAGAAGAGGGCATGACACCCAGCACTCTGTCATGGAACTTCCTATTGAGCCCAAGAGAAAATACTCTCTGACTACAAGATAAATAATTAAGGCGGTGGTTTCCTAAGAGTGGTTCATAGTTAACAAATACTATGAAGGAAAATTCTGTATGGTTAAAACACTGCGGAGACACTGAATTGGACCAAATACAGCACTGAAGAACTTCTCAGAGTCTTGAACAATGCTAATAATGTCTTTTTATTGAAACTTAGGACTCTCTTTGCTTTCTAGTGAGTTAAAAGCTAAAAAGAGCCTTCTTTCTCCTAATATGAAAAAATGGTAGCTAAAGATTAAGCAATTTTTACAGTGACACAAAGAAATGTTTCTACACATAGAACTAATTTTAGAAAAATGTATTTTTTAAAGTTAGCCTACTGAGAAGGGCTCCAAAAATACCTGATTCAATTGAATACAGCACTTCTGCATTCTTCCCCTTGTCCTTGTCCAGAGCTGTAACCTGCAACACCACTGAGCCAACTGCCGCTGATTCATAAACCCGCCCTTCGTAGGAGGAACTCGTGAACCAGGGGGCATGGTCATTGGTGTCACTGACGTTAACAACAATCCGGGCAAAGTTGCGCTTTACCGGGACATCTTGATCCCGCACCTGAAAGAATCAGTAGGTTATCAATACTGTTGGAATTTCCCTATAATTTGTTAAAAATCCTCTCAAACATATGGAACCCCTTAGGAACCAAATGGCAGCCAAAAGCGTAGAGAACCATACCATGACCGTAAGAACATGCTGGTGGGTGGCTTCATGATCAAGTGTTTCAGAAGTAGAAAGAGAGCCTGTGGCAGGATCAAGACGAAATTTCTTGAGACTCAGTGGATCGCTGCTGCTCTGCAGAGTATAGATTAACTTGTTTTTCTCATCCTTATCCACAGCACTGATTTGCAAAATTTCTGTTTCTGGGATTGTGTCTTCAGGAATAACAACTTCATATTTTGATGCAGAAAACTGAGGACGATGGTCATTTGTATCTATTACTTGGATGAATACCTAGAATGACAAAATGGCTCACATTACAGTTATATCTTTAATTATGATATTTTAATATTTACAGAACCAAGGGGGAAAATGAGATGCACAGTGAAAACTGATTATTTCTTAGCACAATGAAACACAAAATGAGAAATAAAAGCAACAAAAATCTAGAATAAAATATATTTTTTTAATTTTCCATTGATCTATTAACCAAGAGTAAGATAATGAAGACCTTTCTAAATTCCTGAAACTCACTTTGGAGATATGTGACATCTTTCCCACACTTCCTTCTGACTGTACACTTAATTTCTCTAAGGGCTCCACAGGAGAGAGATTCTAGAGTACTCGGGTAATAAGACAGACTACTTGAGCAGGATTTACAGAAGATAATTTCCTATGTCAGATCTGAATCTGCAACGACCAAGCTAGCAAGGTGAGTATGATAGTAGATAAATACTGTATTTCAATTTCTTGTTCTAATCTTTGAGACTCCAAATTCCTACTGATAAATTAGAAATGTGCTTTAAAATCTTTATTACATTTTTGTGATCATAAAGCCTACATATAAATAGTAAACATATTCATTATAGTTTTGTGATCATAAAACCTACATATAAATAGTAAACACATTCATTTCCTAGAAGTAATTTAAGTACACTGAAAAGATAAGCTCTCTTAAATGTCAACATAAAATAAAGAGGGAAGAAAAAGTCAGTCTCTTAAAAAAAAACTCAGTCTTAAGATGAATTAAAAGTATTTGTTTTACTTCAACAGTAAAAGGATTAATTTTCAGATTGAAAAGATGTGTGTGGATAAGGCATGGTGGAAATCACTACCGATTATAAAGATGGTTTATAGTTATAAACAAGAAATCTGAGCTTCTTTGGCATGTGTGGAATAAAAAGGTTCACCAGTCCAAACAGTACAGGAGGCCAAAGTCCCAGGAATGCATAGGTTAAGCTATTAACCACACTGGTGCTGGCATATGAACTACAGATCTTTCCATGAAGACTATACCAGTGTTCTCATCAAACACTACACCATCAGTGATAGATTTGTAACACTAAACTTCATATACATACTAAATGCATTCCCTAAACCACAGAAAGGTTTTATGGGAAAGTCACACATAAACATTTGAAACTACAGACCATTTCTTAAGGTCAATGATGATTCAGAAGAGATGGTTTTATAATTTCTCTAAGTTAAATCGTTATATATTCATTTCCACTATAAATTTACATATTACTTTTCTAATGGAGGGAGTATTGGGCAGAAGTAGTTTAATCCTGCTCTAAAGTCAATTAATCATGACTAAATAGGAGCAACCAGGGTAAAAACAACCAATTTTGATATGGCAATTCTTGTGAAACACATTCATAGGGCCCCTATACACTCAGCACATACCTACACATTACTGGGGTGCAAACAAATGTGTTATAGCCCCTGCCTGCCCTCAGGAAGCTTTTAACCTCGGCAGGCGAGGCCTTACACATACGAAGCATAATGAGGTTCCACATATTATCAAGTAAATTATCAAGTAAGTTTTTACGAGTCCAGAGATGGTGTGGAACATTCTGAAAGCTTTTAAGGAAGAGATAAGGCTTTGCCTGCATAGGTCTTAGGTTGGCAGATCAATGTATACAGGGAAGGGGCGAGGACCTTGGTCAAAGACATGACGGCAAGAAGCCACATCAAACACCCTCTCTCTTGGAGACTGGTGAGAAGGACATGGAACTAAGGGATGGGTGGGGGGTAAGGAGAAGGTGGCATCTAGTACGCAGAACCTTGACTCCGAAGCAGAGGCTGAAGAACTATTATATCCTGGATGCACTGAACTACCTGTCAGAGGAAGTTCACCTTTGCGGCCTCTTCCCAACCACGCAGGCCCACTCTGGCAGTGGGCAATGCGGGGTGAACTGCAGGGACAGAGGATGGAGACAGGGAGGGGACTGAGGTGTCAAGCAAGGAGTCCAAACCAGTGCTGATGTGCAAGAGTGAATGGTCTGTGAGCATGCACGGACAACAGACTCCATGGGCTTTCGATGCAAGCATCCCGTGTGCTACCTCATTTATCCTGCAGAGTGCCCTCTGAGGATAAAATCACTATGACCAATTTCCTGATGAGAAAAAGGGTACACAGAGGGTTACAGCCACTTGCCCACAGACAGGGTAAGAGGCAGAGCCAAGGTTCAAACCAATCGACCTGCACGTAATGCTGATCCTTGAGAAACCAAAGGGAAACAGGAAAGCCAAACTGTTTTCAAAGAAAGAAGAAGCCTTAACTGTATTTGCTAAGTTACCGAGATACCAGAAAAAGCAAAGTGACTCACAGTAATACTGGTCAGCATCCTAAGCAGAAAACGGCAGGCCAGGAAAGCAAGGAGCAGCGCTGTTTCTGCAGAGCACCAGGGATTACGCTGGGATGCCCCCTCCTGCCCCATGGCACAGCTCTGCTGATGATGCACCAAGGCTTAACCCCACAGCGCCCCCCCCCCCCCCCCAAACCTCTTGATCTGCCCTCGGCTGCTACTGACCTGCACGCAGCAAAATCTGCCCTGCTGGTTCCTGAGTTTTACCGACAAACCTGAATCTACCCTGTGTTCCAGTTCTTTATCCACCCAATTCCTAGCTCTGTGTTGCTCTTCAGGTGGTATTTTGCTGCTCTGTCCTCATCCACATTCTTATCTCCCTATTCTCTGACCCACAAGGAAATCGAAACCTAATTACTGACTGTCCTCTTTGTCCCATAGGTCAGTCTGGGCCTTGTAACCACTCTCTGATCCTCGCTCGACCCGCCCAGCCAGCATTTCATCAGAATATCTTCAAGACCCTCTGAAAATGACTCAAAATAAGTTACAGAAGTATAAATGAAGCACTAAAACTTAAGATATTCTGTGTTCCTGGAAAGACTGTAGTCGATTTCCTGGGTTTTTCAGGAAATTTTAGTCAACCACATTTGACTACCACATTTCATACTAAGCTTTTAACTGTACTAGCTAAAACTACAATTACTGGGCAAGGGAAACAGTGCTACTGATTCATTTAGTGATAAGCAATAAATGCTATGGGTAAATATATCATCTTCATTAATGAGAATGCGCAGCACAGAGGGCCACTGCTTATTAAGTCCCTTTTGCTATATTTCTGGTTAGTAATTTACTTGAACTGGTCCACATACAGCTATACCTTTAAAACTTTCAAATTTTATCCTGTTAAATGTATTATAACTCTTGATGTTTTTATTCTCATTTTCATGTTCTAAAGTCTAGCTTCTACAATGAGAACAGTTCCCAACAAAAATGAAAATTTAATACTGTACTAAAACTTGTACGTGACAATCTCAAAATGACCCCAAAGCATGGTAACATGTCAATTTTAAATCCCCTAAGAATCAAAAGTGTGAGAAAGGAATAAGGTCTTCTCAAAACTGGTTCTGAATCATCTACTTATTTATTAATTAAAAAGATATCACAGACTTTTATTCTTCAAAGCAACTAAATAATTTAACAGATGATCTGTTTCATTTGAGATTTAAAATAGTATCATCTAAAGATAAAAAACTGGAATTCAGAAGCATTTTATCTTCTAATACTTACTTTCTTCCTTTTGTCTTTTAGGACACAGTAGATTACAGGTAAATATTAGCCTCCACCACCCTAGGGGGTAAGCTCTATGAGGGTAGGATTTTGTTTCCCGGTATTCAGCTTCTAGAGCAATACCCGGCATATAACAAATGTTCAACAAATTCTCAAGCAGCCCACACAGAGAATCAAAGAGAATTTAGATTTAATTTTTAGGGTTTTAACACTGAAATTTGAAATCCCAGTAATCTGGCCATCTCTTAATCACCAGATAGGAACAAATAAAGATGTTAAAGGAATTATGAGAACAATTTTATCAGCCATTTTATGCAACCTTAAGGTAGCCAGAAGGGGAAAAAAAACTCAAAAAAGTGATTTAAAAGATAATTAAGCCTCTAATGAGCTTTAATGAAAATCACTTGGACAATTCATCCTCAATAGTAATACCATTTATATTAATACTGTTCGAAATTGGTATAAAATTTTGATTTTAAAAATTGAAAGTGGGTTTTTTTTAAGCCTTCTTTCAAAACTGGTTAATTACAGGCCAAACCTAAATCCAGATTTGCAGTTAATTTTCTTCCTGAAATACAAATCCTCAGTGTGTGTTATGCGTGAACTCTCTCGACACAGTAACTCTTCCTGGGAGCCTCAGAGGGCAGACTCAACCGTTCATACCGCCTGTGGACCCTGAAATCCTAACAGTCCTTCTCTGACAAATGCATCATTAGTGATTCACTTACCTGTGTAAGGATAGTGGTGGTTCCATCTGTAGCTTCTACTGTGAGGTTATAGTTTGATTTCTGTTCCGCATCAAGAGGTTTGGCAACAATGATGGTCCCAGTGCCCTTGTCCACATCAAAGTCACTGTCATAGTTGCCACCTAGTTGAAGTTAGGGCAGACAGAAAAGTATGAAAATCTGTCATTTCTTTGTGGCTTTCTAATTCTTCATGACAGGGGAGGAAAAAAACCTCTTCTGATACATTGCTCAAGGTGATTCCAAGGAGCTTTCATTTTGAAAAAAAACAGGAAAAGATGGGCCCATTACAAAGATAACGCCTACTAAATACACATTTGGGCCCTACTAACTGTCCTACTGAGAGGAAAGAAAGCAACTCTGAAGACAGAAAAACACTGCTAATATTGCCAATGAATTACTTTCAATTCGCTTTTTCGGGGGTTCTGAATAACATTTTAATTTATATATCCTAGTAACTATATATAACATCCTTTACTAAACCAAAGTCAGTCATTTAGATGTTTAATTGCTCAAAATACATACACCTGATGCACGCTGCCCTTATAATAAACTAACTATTAAAAACAAAAGTTAAAATAGTGACAGTTGACATCAATTACTCCTGGCTCTTAGAGACATGAAACGAAATTTTCCCCATTGTGGCCAAACACAAAGCTTAATGAAGCAAAAGTTTCAGTACTACTAACATTACCCAAATGCATTCCCAATTATGTTCTAGATAAAGCTCTCTCTTCAAATCCATTGAACTTGAGATACTTTTACCAATGAAGTGAAATGGAATGAAAGTAAACTCATAATGTCATGATGATGTTCTATTACTAAATCTTGCCAAAAAGCCACAGAACATCACACATGGAAAAGAAAATCTTCAGTTCCACCTAAAACTAAGGACGACCTCGTAATTTACTAGAAGGCAGCAAGTTGGCAACTGGGATGGGTGACCACATGCACACCACAAGAACAAAGGACAATGAAAGATAGTCACTGGCAATTAAAAAAAAATGTTCTAAAAACGGATGCTTTCATTTTAGATCTCATAATCTGAGGCAAATTATGTGATCTCAGCAGATACCTTCTGCTGTACAGTTCGGGTCACAAGTCATCTGAAAGATGTAAAACACTTCTCTAGCAAGCGTGTCTCCTGGCACAGCCACAGAGGAAGCGAGCAAGCATGGAAAGCAAGCAGAGAACAAGGAAGAGCGGTCAATCAAACCAGTCCCCGAGGCAGGCAGTGTTACATGGAGTTACACGCTGCACCACAGCAGCCTGGCCCGTCTGGAAACGTGACAGCAGTTATCAGAATGCAAACACACTATTTGGAGTGTATAGTTCATTGTGCAAATCATCCTTTTTTTCTTTACAACGGAAGTAATGGTTTCATCATAGATGATGACCCAGACAATTTTGTACAATGACCCAAAGTGGGAAAGAGCCTCACTGTCTGGCATGGGAAGCGGTAAAGCCCGGGCCACTTGCACCCCGGGACCCTGGCAGCCCACGTCCAATCCCCTTCAAACACTGACACAGCACGTGGGGCGAGGGTGGCCAAAGGGTGCAAGAGGGGAAGGGGATACGAAGGACCGACTGGGGATGAATCACAATACGTACTTAGGCTTTTCAATAGCCTTATGATTAAAATAATGTGAAGAGGATTTTAAAAAAATAAGATGTCAAAGTCTAAAGTGCATTTTCTTTTTTAAATGTGTTAAAGTAAGACATTCTGTGTCTAAACTCAATTATATGGAAAAGAAAAAATGAAAAAGTGATTTAGGCATTTAATCTTTATTATAGGGTAAACTAGTCTCAGGGACTCTGCTTCCCACATTCCCAAAATGTGGTAAATAAAACTAAAAAGGCCAGTTGGCACCGTCATTTTTAAGTTACACAATTAAAATCTGTAAGATTATTCCCTATAAAATACTGACATGTGACAGTCACACAGTTATTTTAAGCATTCAAACCACATTCAGTAAAAATAGCAATGTGCCGTATGTTATACATAAAGAAGGAAAATTAAGAAGTTGTGCTTTAGGACCAAAACATTCAGATTTCTAACTTCTTGATGCCTTTTTGAAAACCCTATTTTTACATTAATGATATGGTGTATACACAGCATCTATTTTAAACAAGTTTATTACCTGCTGGGTATTATAAAACATTTTGCAATCAAAATACTGATAATTTAAGACAAATTCTCCAGTTCTAGGTCTTACTCCCAAATTTAAATCCTGAGACATATACAGAAATCAGAAAACCAAAGACAGGTTTTCCTCAGTGTAACCTATATAAGGACAATGAAAACTGAGGAATCCTTACCAATGATGTCAAACCAAAGAGGTGTGCCAGGAGGCTCAACAGTTATCACTCCAATCATGTGAGCCACTGGATCACTTTCCATGACAGTAAAGGTGAAAAATGGTTCTTCAAATGAAATCGGTTCCACTGATGGCTTGGGTTTGGAGATCCACTCAATATGGAGTCGAGTGGTTGATGACTTTTGGGGGCGACCATTATCAACTGCCTTAATCTATAAAAAAAATACAAGCAGAGGGGGTGAAGGGAGCAAATTAGAAGTTACATCCTATGACTGAAACACAGATCAGTGTGGTCTTAAACTGAGCCAATTTCAAGCACTTAGTATCTGTATCTGTATTTTCCCCATGTTTAAGGTTTGATTAAAAAGAGCAACCTCTTCATGCCACACTCAACAAACGTAGTAACTGGAGCGACAGCTGAGAAGAGAAAACCAAAGCCACATGTCCCAATGTTAGGTCAACAATGAGGCCACTTATTGAAGAGAAAGTTTTAAGAGAAGGGATACTAGACCAGATTAATAGTCCAAGTATGTAAGAAATTCAAAGACTAGATCTTAACTCACTGAAAGAATATCATATTCTCCAGCTCCAGAAAACTTCTTGGATGAAACCACTCCGGTTTTCGGCTCAATAAAAAATTTGCCGTGCTCGTTTCCATCTTCAATGCTGTAAGAGATCTCTGCGTTGGGACCGTCATCTTTGTCTGTAGCTATAACACGATAGATGGGCTCGCGCTTGGCATTCCTTTCTCGTTCTGGTCTTTCCCGCTCTGGGAGCCTGATTTTGTAGAACTTTTGTAGGAACTGAGGTTTGTTGTCATTTTCATCAAGGATTTTCACGATTACTCTTGCAATGGTGGATTTGGGGGGGCTACCGTTGTCTGTCACAGTAACCTGTTTTTGAAAGGTAACAGATCAACAGATGTTATAAAAAAACATAAAATTAAATAAATAAATATATATATAAATAAATTATAAAAAATAAAATAAAATAATGAAATAAAATAAAATAAAATAAAATAAAATAAATAAAATAAAATGGGACTACCTTCCTCCTAACTAATGATACACCACATTTGCACAGACCTGTAAGGCTCACAGCATACCATCTCCTCTCTCCTTCTGATAACAGCCTTATGAGGAGGCGAGACTATGCCATGTCCCATTCTAGACAGGGACTGGGGGGAGCGAGGAGAGGGCCAAGAAAGAGGCAGCGCTGAGCCCTGGCTCTCCCCTCACCACGCCACCTCTCCCTACTCAACTGCAGCTCCGACACGAATGTCGCCAAGATGGCAAGCTATCAAAAACAACTTATTTTTAAGCCAAGAAGAGATGCATGAAGGTCTGGCTTTTAAATAGAGTCCTCTGAAGAACACTGTACACTCTATACACTAAAAAAAAAAAAAAAAAAAAAATCAAATCAAATCTCCACATATTGCATTAAAAACTTTCATTTTTAGGCCTCTACAGTAACGTCAGGTAGATCATCAGTTCAAAATATATGTGAAGTAGCATGCCTTTTAATAATAGCTGTCACCATTTTGTTTTGTTGGATTCTCTTCTTGTACAGAGAAGTTCTCCACGGTTAATACGAATATAAGAATTTTCATTTCAGACCCACTTACTAAATAAGATTTTCAGTAAAAGAAATGTAAAGTAAGTGTCATTCTAATTATTTATGTAGTGAATTTAGGAATAAAAACCCAAGCCTTCAGGACTGTAGTGGCAAATGCTTCCATATGCAGAGTTTCCCCCCAAATCAAATGCCCACTTTTACTCTGGTGTGGACATTCAAGACCACAACCTGAGGAATAGCTATTTTTCTCTGACCACATCCTCCAAAATGAATGACTGAAATACCAAAAATATTAAATTATACTGAAGTTTTCTGTGGAACTATTTTTTTTTTTTAAAGTTTGGGGAGTGTAAATCCTGTTGCTTATAGAAGTGTGAATAGATTCCCGACGGTACCTGCCAAGAATATTTAAGTAGTTGCTTAAAGCACATGATTCACCTTCCCACACTCTCAAAATAAAACAAAATCTACAATTACTGTTTAATTTTACTCTCTCAAAACATTTCCTTTTGATCATTTTTCCTATGATCTTTAGGGAAAAGAGAGAAATTAAAGAGAAATAGAAGCAAGCACTATATTTTGTGGTAATCCTCACCAAAGCGTTCTTAAGGATGGGTTCAATAACCAGTAGCCAGTAACACAGCTTTTAACACAGGAATGGAAAAAAGAACTCTCCTTTAAAGACAAATCAATGCCGGCATTGGCCCTCAACTACACCACCACAAAGGACTACAAAAAACATACAAGGTATGAAAACAAACTATTACAAAGTAATATTTCCCATTAACATCTTAATATTATCTTCAAAGTCCTGAGTATCTTCTACTTGCTCCCAACCAGCCTTGGATGTTGACCGTGAAAAGGTGGCTCTGGAGTGAGGCACACAACTGGACACCTGTGCAGCTCTAACCAGGGTGCGGGCCATAGGGAGATGCCAATGCCTCTGACCTGCCGCTCCGGAGGGCATGCCCCCGTTTCCCTTTTTTGGGAACTGTATTCTCCCTTCTGTCGAACAATGTAGTGACCAGATCAAAATTCTAAACTCTGCTCTATCAGAAAGAAAATTCAAGGGAACTCTATGACCTATGACTAACACTCGGATGTAACACATGAAGAAACTATTAACTATAAGGGCATCCGGGTAGCTCAGTCAGTTAAGCGTCAGCCTCCTGGTTTTGGCTCAGGTCATGACCTCAGGGTCCTGGGATTGAGCCTCATGTTGGGCTCAGGGCTCAGCATGGAGTCGGCTTGAGATTCCCCTTCTGCCTCTGCCCACCCCCACTGCTTGTACATGCTCTCTTTCAAAATAAAAAATAAAACTTTAAAAAAAAAAAAAGGCAATGACTAGTTCTAACAGTGTCTGTGAAACCACTTTTTCTAGACATGATATTCATGTGCACACACTACAGAGCTATAAAAGTAAATATTTTATTGACAAAGTTAGAACTGCGACCAATGATGAAAATGAAATGAAGCAGGCAGCATTATGAACAGCAAAGGCACACAAAGAAAGAACTAAATGCTAATAAAAATAATAAACCACAGTTTAGGACTTTCTCAAGTACCCAGAGTAGAATGGAAGACTCATGCAGGTGAGTCACAACTCAACAAGCATGCCCTACTGAGTTTCCCTCTCCATGAGGCTGCCTCTCCTCAGCCTCTTCCTGGCTTGTAGGCCCCACACGCAGCAATCACATCAGGCCTGACCCCCACACAACACTCTACCTTCCTCCTCCATGTGACTCCCATCCCCACCCACACACCCTGCCTCTGGTCCACCAGCATGCCAGGAAGCAACAGACTGTGTTTCTCCTTTCGGGGACTAGAAAGGCATTTTAAATTAGCCGTGAAAATGAGAAGCCTATGGGAAGAGACCATCTAAGAAAAGTGCATGTCAGTCTTTAATCTTCTATTTTCGAAAATGTTTCAAAAGCACAAACTTTCTACAATTCAGTTTAAAATGCAAAAAACAATGTAATTATTTAAGAACGATGACGATGGAAACTAGAAATTATAGTTGAACTAGATCTATTATATAAAAAATACCCCAAAAACAGAATACTGAGGAAAAAAATGGAAAAAGTATACAGTATGGGGGGAGCGGGGGAGGAATGGGATAACTGGGCGATGACACAAGAGAGGGGGCATGATATAAAGAGCACTGGGTATCATATGGGAGAGTTGAATCACTGATCTCTACCTATGAAACTAACTAATAATACATTACATTTAATTAACTGAATTTAAATTTAAAAAATAAATACAAAAAAAAAAACAGGAAAAGAAAGACATACAGCAAAGTTTCCCTTATATAAATGAAAAGAAAATTCAAATAATTTTGTTCTCAGTTTGTTTGCTCTGGATGTGAGCACAAAAAATTAACACAGAATTTAAAACAATGGTCTTGGGCAGCCCAGGTGGCTCAGTGGTTTAGTGCTGCCTTCAGCCCAGAGCCTGATCCTGAAGACCGGGGATGGAGTCCCACATCAGGCTCCCTGCATAGAGCCTACTTCTCCCTCTGCCTCTCTCTATCTCTGTCTCTCATGAATAAATAAATAAAATCTTTTAAATAAATAACTAAAACAGTGGTCTTGTGTTCTGGGGATAGAAAGGGATTTAAGGGGATGTGACCTACACTTGCTGACGTTTTCTTTCCCCTTTATTTTGGTTTTTAATCATGACCAGAAGCTAATATAACTAAATCATAAGAGTTATGAATACTAGTTAATGTGAACAAGAATGCTCTTTCCTTATATTTATATTATTTTTTAAATAGTTCAAAAAATTGCTTACTTCTAATATATGTTCATCTTGCTGCTCTCGGTCCAGTTTCCTTGACGTCGTTGTGATAAGACCTAGAAAATGGTAACAGTTCATTAATCCTTACAAATAAATCCTTACAATATCTTGTAATTGAAACCACACTGAGTGTAAAAGTCTGAGCAAATCTCTGGGTTCTGAAGGGGGGTAAAGTGATAATCCAGGTCCAATTATTTTATTTACACACAACATACTTTCTCATTTTAATGCTTCTTAAACACAGCAGATGAAGGATGAAGAAAGTGGCAAAACTCAAATCAGTGACTTTTTTTAACGGTTTGAATAAACATTTTGTCAGAAGAGATCTTCAAAAGTAAGATGACGTTATCCAGGTTTTCAAACTCCTCTAACTACTGCAGTGATGATTAAGAATTAACAGAAAAATCTTCTATAACTATATTAAAAAAGGACCACTGGAAAATCTAATGTTGACTATGATTTATTACATTTGAATCATTAACCTTCATAAGTGAAGAACTGTTATAAAAGTAATGTGATTTTCCAGGACACACTGCTCAAGTACCAATTAATTTCCAGTGAAAGAAAACAAAAATGATCCTCAAAGAAACCCCATATTCTTTATTTGATTTTTGTATCAAACTAGAAAATCCATAGTTTCAATCTCTAGAACTTTAATAACAGTCGGCTAAACTATCAACATGTGTTGAATCCCGGAGGACCATTAAAACTGATTAAATATATTCTGTACTTCACAAAACACAAAATTCCCCCAATCACTAAAATATCTTCTACAGCCTGTGCTGAGTCTGATGCCAGATCTGAAGCTCAGGTAAAAACTAATGTGGCAAGACACCTGCCAGGAACCACCTTTCTCCCGCCCAGCTTTTTGAGGATTTTTTTCACACAGGGAAATACTTCAAATAATTGATATTTAAGAACAGACTTTATTGCTATAATTGATTTTCTCCTATTATCCTAATTTCACACAACTACCAATTAAAGGCTATTCGAAATGCTTCTTTAAATTTGTAAATGAAAGATTTGTGTTTTCATTTAATCTGAAGTATTTTTTTTTCCTTAAATAGTTACTAAGGATCTCAATCAACATTATATTTCCCCAATTTAAGGAAGCAAGGTGCTCTTGTTAACAAAACAAAAGACTACATTGTAGACCAGAATCTGGGGTTTTTCCCAAACCATACTTATAGATTAAAAGAGAATGCGTTACAATGGAAGGAAAATGCTTTACAATGCTTAATGGTGTGAAAACACTGCTTTAATGTGGCACAGGTTTGATTTTCATTAGTCAAAAACCTTTTAAAGTTAATTCCTCTTTTTTCCTATCAAAAGTTTACCACTTTCTGATTGTGGTTTTAAGTAGTTCAAGAATGACAGGAAATCACTGTGATTAGGTCCCATCTAATTGTCCTAAGGTGCCCATCAAAAAACTGTTATCAATGGCAACATCACAGGGGCAACAGCTTGGCACTTTCACAGCAAAATAGCATCCTGCTTCTGTAGAACCTAATCATTTGTTGCTTGACTATCCTTTAGCAAGTAAGTTCTATAACAAACAAGTAACTATCCATTAGCAAATAAAATTCCCCACTTTACAGTTTACTTATAGCACAGACTGCTCACAAAGGATGTGCCCACATCCCTGCTCCAAATTCAACATAAAGACAAAAAACAAACATGTAGGTTTGTTACTTGCACTCTCCATATGTTTCAAATTAATTCTCCTGTTAATGCAAATGGAACATTAATTTCATTCAAATGCAATGAATTCTAATGTTCCTTTCTTACACATTTTTTTTTTTAGCCAGTTACTGCTATATCCACTCCTTCACCTCCCAGCTTAGATATCATTTCTGAGGCCTGCCCTGACAGGTGTGGCCTGGGTCCTGCTGCTGAGTTCTGAGCTCTGACATCTGCTCTCTCGTAACATCACCCCACGGCACTACAGTCACGCATCTTGAGGTCTTCTTTTGTAGCCTGTAAAGCTCATGAGGACAGAGCCTGCCTTCCTTGTAGATCTTGGTTATATGGCTACATCTCTATTACTCTAAAAAAAAAATACCTAAATGTGTGAACACATGAATTCCTTAAAACCATTAAAAGAGCAGCATTAAAAATATTTGAGTGACACACACACAAAACTACACTTGGAAATAATGATACATATTTATAGCTTTTCTAGGAGCTAACAGAAAATGATTTAACATGCATTTATGCTGTGACAGGTGGTCCAGGTGACGGTGGCATCCAGCCGACATGGAGAGGCACAGATGTCAAGTGCAGGGGGGGCGGGTAGTTGGAGGCAGGCAGATTTGGGTTATACCACAAGCAGAAGAGGATGTGAGGAAAAAAAAAAAAAGAATGGTGGGCCGATGTTTTATGGAAGCAGGTGACAGCCATGTTTAGAACCATGAGGAAGCCTAGGGAGCATTTGGCTGAAAGAAAATCTTGTGTCCCACAAGCCCAGGGCAGAGAATTTTAGGGAGAAAGTCTCTCCTCCAAGTAGGTCAGGGAAGCTTAGAAGAGAAACTAAAATGAGAGCCAGGGAGGCAGGAAGGAGACCAAGAAAAGTACTTCTCTTATGAAGAGGAGACACGCTCACATTGAGCGATGTTTTGAGCAAGTACACACATGAGGGATGATGAAGATCTAGACCCGGGCTCACCAATACAGTGGCCGCCAACCTTGTGTGGTAATCGAGATTTAAATTACATGTAGAATTCTCATAAACACATAATAAGATATTTCAGATGAACAAGAAGACCTTTCTTTCTAGATTCACAACACTGAGGCCAAAAGAAATCCTATAGAAAGTACTACATTGCTTTCTTTTGCCTAATACCAACCCCAGGGGGAGGTTGTGCATATATATGCATGGTGGGGGGGGTGGGGGTGGCAAGAGGTGCTGCACCCTCTAAGGGGAAATTCATGTTTGTAAAATTTGCATAGAAAATGAACTCTGACAAGAAAACAAAATTTCCTAAGGAAGCAGGACAATATGAGGGAAACCATGGATAGTACTGGGAAGTACCCTCTACCTGAAAACAGTTGACCCCATCAGGAGGCTATACCCAAATATGCAGAGCTCTAGCCACAACATCCTCAGCTATGGAATCCATCATGCATTTCATATTCATTTCCACTGTGATTCTGTACATCTCAATCCTACTTGACAAACACCTGTATCAAAAGATGAATCCCAAGAATCCTTTTCCTACATACCCAGGACATGTTATTAACCCTGTTGCTATTAAATACCCTAATAAGTATATCCCTTTCTTTCATTTTAAACATTTGTGCTCATCTTTAAATTATTATGAAATCCCAGGAAGACAAATACTTAATAGAAATAGCACGATTTTAGAAACAGCATGATATTTCAAAGCTAGAGAGAAACCTTCAAGATTATTGAGCTCAGCTGCCTAAGCCAAAGGGAAGTTAAATTGTCTCAAGGCCACCAGTAAGTCATTATCAGAGTCAGAATTAGAGTTCAGTTTTCCCGACGCCCTAATGAGACTGTTTGGGGTTTCTTTTCCTCCCCTTCACCCCGCACTGCATAACTTACTGCACTTTGGTATTTCAAGTCTCCATAAACTCTGAACTGCGACTTACATAAAGTTTAGGAGAACACACACACACACACACACACACACACACACACACACCAGCAATAATCATTATTCATT
This sequence comes from Canis lupus familiaris, assembly GCF_011100685.1. Classification (NCBI taxonomy): domain Eukaryota; kingdom Metazoa; phylum Chordata; class Mammalia; order Carnivora; family Canidae; genus Canis; species Canis lupus. Next base: position 45,121,208 of record NC_049237.1, on the reverse strand, counting down.
TAGTAGGTCAAAAAAAGCAAGTTAGAAAGTAAAATGAGTGGACAAAGCAAGAAAATATATATGCAAATGCTGCCTTTTGCAACTGTGCTTTATCTTTTCTGCGGAGCACTATTAAATTAAAAATAGAAATGAAAAGAGAAAATTTCTTTCCTTGGCCTAGAAAAACATCTCATTGTGTAGACCAATATTATATAGAAGAACTGAGTTAGCAAAAATACTATATTCTCACCCACTAGCAGCTACCAATTTACCCCATAAATATATGTAAAACTAAGAAACCAACCTTTCCTATGGTTGAGGATCATTAAAAAAAAAAAAAACTCTTCATAGCTTTTCAATACACATTAGCATTTAGAGACGAGAACCATTTAAGAACAGTTAAATTAACTGTTTCAATACAAAATTTTACTCTTTGACGTTTCTTATAAATCAATACCAAAAACCACCTCCGAACTTCCCAAAGTTTAAGAGATCAAATGGACGTCACAAAGCAGGTAGCACATCAAAGTCAACATGAAAGGATTAGTAGGTGAAGATAACATGAGACCATCCACAAAGGTGGAGCTATATTTAGGTATTCGTTCAACTGCTCTGTGGCATGCACTAAGAAGGTCTTGTTGCCAAGGAACAAAGGTGAAGGCAAAGACCACATTCAGGAAATAATATGAAAGTGAGACTTGAGTGTAGAGTTCATATAGAACACAGGGAGAGGCAAGAGCTCTTGCTGAGGGCTCTCTAATCGAGGAGAGCTTTAACTTGGCTGGATGATGAGACACACATAGTCTACACAGGTAGTCTAGCCGTCTAGACTACTAGACAGTAGTCCCAGCAGACAACCAGCCCAGCACCTAAAATGCAAGCGAGGCCATCCAGGCCCAGCCAGCCTCAGAGCCAACCAGTCAAATGAACACTGCATGAAAAGATTGGTCAGGCCTGGACAAGACCAGAACTGCCCAGCAGAATCCTATACTAAACTATAGGTGGTGGTTGTTTTAAGCCACTCAATTCTGGGACAGTTTACTACACAGCAGGAGCTAAATAATGCATCAGATGATCTCATCTCTAATTGTTATCTGACTTCCTACATGCAAGGTATTGTGCTATGAGCTTTGAGTAAATTATCCCATTTAATCCAGATGGATATAAGTGGCGATATCGGTATCATAATAAATAAATATACATTTTTACAGGTTCAGAGAAATTAGACTGCTTACTCCACATCACTCGGCAAGGTGCGGAGCTGGGAGTTCAATACACCTAGAGCACCAGAGCCTGAAGTCCACAGTAAGGATGAGGGAAACGAGAGGGGGAAGTGAAAGATCTGGTTCTATAAAAGATGGTTTGAAACATCAGTGCTGCAGACGTAACTACATGACAGCCAGGGAAGGAGGAGTGGGAAAAATTTCCAAATGGGATTAAGGTCCAACACAACAAGAGAGCAAATACTAATGATAAGTAGTAGGAGTTTCCAAAGAACCAAAACTGTATTTAAATTTTAAAAAAAGGGCAGCCCAGGTGGCTGAGTGGTTTATTGCCACCTTTAGCCCAGGGTGTGATTCTGGAGACCCAGGATCGAGTCCCACGTCGGGCTCCCTGCATGGAGCCTGCTTCTCCCTCTGCCTGTGTCTCTGCCTCTCTCTCTCTCTCTCTCTCTCTCTCTCCCCCTGCTAAATAAATAAATAAAACCTTAAAAAAAATAAAATAAAATAATTTTTTAAAAAAAGTCTTGGTTTTGGAGAGAAAACAATATGGCCATGTATTCGCCTTGCTTGGCAGGAAATTTACTCTCAACCATTTTCCAATGACTCTACTTGAGAAGAAGGAGAGGAAGGGGAAAGATCGAGGAAGGGGTGGAGGTTGGGGGGAGTCTACTCACCTAATTCACATTTCCCATTTCTCTGATTATTCTCCTCTAGTCACTACAACTACTTTGGCGTTTGTACCCTTTTGCTCATTTTAGAATAATGCATGAGCTACAGTAACAGATATTGTAGAAAAGCAGCATCCAACAGAACTTTCTGTGATGGGCAACTTCTTCAATCTGCACTGTCCTCTGAGGTAGCGCCCAGCAGATGTGGCTGCTGAGCACTGGAGGCATGGCTCATGGGACCGCAAAACTGAATTTTTAAGTTAATTTAAATAATTTAAGTAGTCTCCAGTCATTTCCACTCTTTCAGGGAGGATCCAATTTTCAAATTATCCCTGTCAAAACCAAAACCTGGTAATGACAATACGCCCAATCTTTTTCTGTAGTTAGAATTTGAAGCAGTGATTCCACGGCAAATATATTTGGTATCAAATTCTAAATTCTGTAAATATCGGTCTTAAAGAGTGAAGAAGCAACAATGTCCAAGATTCTGACATGCTGATGCTGCCGCACAATGCTTCCCTCTGCACATCCCTTCCCTTCTCCTAGTCTTTCTCACTTGGGCTCAGCTGGGGGCAAAGAAACCTGGTTGGTTGGTGGTAGTTGACAGCTTCACCTAAGCACCTAAAAATCAAGAATCTCTGTGTTGAAAGACTTGGGGGGGGGGGGGTCAATACCAACTTTTATTTTTAGCTTCTGATTTCTAAGAACTAAAAATTAACCAATGGCATGTATGTTCATAAGCACTGTTGATGCTGTCATAAAGTTTACTAACTCAAAAGTCACCCACTTGTTCAGTCTGTATTTAGTTATTCAATCCATTTTTTCAGGACTTCTCTGAACACTCCATGACACACAAAGAAAAGCTTAGGACAAGGCCCATGTCCTCAAAGGCATGCAATTCATTTAAGGAAACTAGCTCTTAGACCTAAAAGGTACAGACAAGTATTAAACTATGGTCTCATAGCTCACTTTTTAGGCAACACTAATGGTGTGCTTCCAAGCATCTGGCTCTGGGCTAGGCACTATATCGGTCATTCTCAATGAATAATCACAGCAACCCCACAAGGGAGCCAATAATAGATGATCTTAAGATACTGGAGGCTGGGCAGCCCTGGGCTCAGCAGTTTAGCGCCACCTACAGCCCAGGGCATGATCCTGGAGACCCGGGATCGAATCCCACATCAGGCTCCCTGCATGGAGCCTGCTTCTCCCTCTGCCTGGGTCTTTGCCTCTCTCCCTCTCTCTCTCTCCTCTCTGTGTATTCTCATGAATAAATAAATAAAATCTTTAAAAAAAAAAAAAGATACTGGAGGCTTTTGAGGTATACAGTCACAAAGCTAGTAAATGGCAGGGCAGAGATGTGACCCTAAGTCCATCTGACCCCAGAACCCAAACTCTTAGCTCACACAAATAACCTTAAATTGCATACACCATAATTACATATTTAGTGTGTATAATGATCACATCACAAAATTATTCAGTGAACACATAGGAGCTTCTTACATTATTCTAAGACTACCTCTAGCCATCCAGTCTGGCTTCCTTTGTGAACGTCCTCAAGACTCTGTACCCTTTTTACAGAGCTTTATTAATCACAGCACTATTGTGATTAGCCCTTTTGACTGTAGGTATGCAATTTAGGTGTATTATTTTTAACTGTTTTCCCTGATTTTGCTGGAACACTTTAATATAGCCTGCTCTTTACTAAGTTCAGGAACTTCAACTGTGGTATATATGGTGGTAAAATAAGTATTTAGTTTAAGACACTGTGATTTCCTTAGGAGTTGTTACTACCATGATCTGGAAGTCTGATTTCTACCTTTCTACTTTCATTCAATTCCCATCTCTTTTTAAATATTTATTTATTCATGAGAGACACAGAGAGAGAGAGGCAGAGACACAGGCAGAGGGAGAAGCAGGCTCCATGCAGGAGCCCGACGTGGGACTCGATCCCGGGTCTCCAGGATCACACCCTGGGTTGAAGGTGGCGCTAAACCACTGAGCCACTAGGGCTGCCCTCAACCCCTATCTTAGCAAGGACTGCTCCCAGATCTTAGCAAGGACTGCTCCCAGGACAGTCAGTGCTTCAAGAATCAGCAACACTAAGAACAATTGCGATAAAACTGTAATACCCCAGTAAATAGGCTGTTAAACACATGGCTCAAGCAAGTTTTACAAAAACTAAAAAGGTAATATATTTATATATGATACGTGATATGTGTATACGCCTTCATAAAAGTCCAAACCCCAAATGTAAAAATTAAAACTTAGAAATATGACAGTAGTATATCTTTTACAATTTTTTTTTTCCAATACTTCTTTTTATAGAGGAAGGGGCTGGGCAGAGAGAGGGAGAGAGAATCTTAAGCAGGCTCCACACCCAGCACAGAGCCAATGTGGGTCTCAATCTCACAGCCCTGAGATCATGACCTGAGCTAAAATCAGGAGTAGGAGGCTCAGGCGACTGCATCACCCAGGCACCCCTCTACTACGTTTTTTAACAAAAACTTTATAAGAGTGTATCATATGTTCTAAAATGTACTCTTACTGTAAAAACTAAGCTTGCTAGAGCCAAAGGACATTTTAAAAGGAAGAGCAAGCTGACTCTCAGTTCTGGAGGGAGCCTCCTAAACTACTGTGTCTGAGAGCCAGACGTAAATTAAGTCTTCCTTTTTAAAAATTAATATATAAAATATGCAACAAATTGTACACAGTTGAATCTTTTTAGTATTTTTCATATTCTTTCCTCCCCCATGGGAAGAGTGAAATTAAAAAAAAAAAAAAAAATCACCCTGGGGATGCCTGGGTGACTCAGTGGTTGAGTATCTCCCTTGGCTCAGGGCGTGATCCCGGAGTCCCAGGATGGAGTCCCACCTCAGGTTCCCCATAGGGGAGCCTGCTTCTCCCTCTGCCTGTGTCTTTCTCTCTGTGTCTCTCATGAATAAATAAATAAAATCTTAAAAAAAAAGAAAAGCCTAAATATTTTTCAGTAACCCTATTAACAATAATTATAAATACTAGCTTAATGCCTATAAAATATAAAGCCCTAATTAGAAAGTTATTTCAACTAAAAACCAAGAGAGAAAAAAACCCTTTTATTCTGAAGAAACTGAAACAATTTCTTGCTGCCTTTTTCCCCCATCTATTTTCTTCCTTCCTCACTGCTCTTTTAAGAGTTCATTTAACAAGCACCATGGGCCTCGGGGTACCATGAGAATAATAAAGAAAAAATGTTTCAAAAACCATTTACCCTGTAAAATATTCTTTGTCAGAAAGAATTTACCTGTGCTTGCCCTACATTTGCCACAACGATCCTTTCTGGTTTAGCCATAATGACCTCTCATTCCTCTTACATATATTATAGGCTATAAAAAAAAAAAAACAGTAAAATGCCTCTACCAGGAAAAATTAACACAGATGCTACAAAATAAATAGAGAAGATAGGAGAGGTCAGAAGGTAAACAAAAGCATTTTAGAACTTTATGGGGGATGTATTTTAAATTCTGGGCTCATGATGATTTTTGTTTTTTAAACTTCCACTGTACACTACTGAAATACAGCCTGCTTAAGTTTGTTAAGCTACCAAAGAACCACAAGGACTAATCAAATGCATGGAACACAGGGGAGGAAACATAATCAGTACTTATTCTACTTTGTTAAATGAAGTATTAAAGCCAGGAAAGCACAGTGAGATAGGAAAGCAGGAGACAGAAACTGGAGAGTTCCATGCAGCACGTGACTGCCGCTCAGTAAATGGTTTTCCATGGGACAGAAGGCCTTACACATCGGTTCCCAACCAGCTTTAATAAAATGAAAACGTTCTCAGAACAAGGCTGATGACGACAACTCCAAGTGACAAAGATCCCAGCTCGAGTCCCGGGGAACCACACAGTGGGTAGACAGAGGTACCCAGGCGGTAGGACGGGAAACTGGACCAAAGATAGCATTTCTCGGGCAGCCCGGGTGGCTCAGCGGTTTAGCGCTGCCTTCAGCCCAGGGCCTGATCCTGGAAACCTGGGATCGAGTCCCACGTCGGGCTCCCTGCACGGGGCCTGCTTCTCCCTCTGCCTGTGTCTCTGCCTCTCTCTCTGTCTCATGAATAAATAAAAGCTTAAAAAAAAAAAAAATAAAATAAATAATAAATAAAATAAAATAAAATAAATAAAATAAATAAAATAAAATAAAATAAAATAAAATAAAATAAAATAAAATAAAATAAAAATAGCATTTCTCTGTTCAAACTTTAAAAGACTCCTCTTCCAACAGGTGCAATTGAAAAGTCCTATGAATTCCACCATTTTTTAAAAATCTTTGTCAAATGTAAAGTGAGTCTTGAGCAGCAAGCACACACTAGCACGTCTGGGTCTGTGCTGGATTTAATAAATGGGTACGGGTTGGGCCTGGCCCTGGAAGCCCTAAGCTGAGCCCGAATGCCCACCCACACGGGCAGGCACCCAAGCACCCACTCGGACAAGGCAGGGCGGACCTGGAGAGACAGGCAGGCGGGGAGGCTGGGCATCGCTAGCTCAGCCCCATTCTAAAAATACAGATTGCCTTAGAGGCCGAGAGAGGACTTTGCATTTTGCCTGTAGTTATCACTCAACATCCACCCCCCGGAGCTTCAGACCATGAGCTCAGAGATGCTCCGCAGAACCGCGCGGTCTTTATTTAGGTGGTGCAGGGCCGAAGCCCGCACGTAACTGCGGCCCGCCTGGAGCTCCGCCGGCAGCTGCGGCATCTGAGCGGCTACTGTTTGTCACTGCAGTCCTGGTGCCGGCAGGATTAGGCTTAGAGCCAAAAATGGGATTCTATTCATAGACTGTCAAGGCTGCACAGGCGCTGGGGACTCACTCGGTTCGAGGTTTCAGAGTCCCATAGAAAATCCTTACTTACAAAATGAATCCAACGACCAAATCTAAAGTCACACGGGTAAGTGCCTGGGTAGGAATTTATACCCTGAAGTCTCCAAGACCTCTCTCTTCTGGCTTTAATTCCATTTTACTAGCTGTTTCTTGTTGAAACTTCATGGTATTAAAACCCAAGATAAACACAAGATCAAAAGCCACATGCATTTTATCAGGAATTGCCTTCAACATTCTTATAAATGTCAGATACAGCAGAGGTGGGGAGGGAAAGAAACCCAATCCATTTTATAAGGGCCACATCATGTTGACAAAAAGGGCACCTAAATGGAAAATCTGAAAATACTGGTCCTTAAAATAATTTTGAGAAAGGCATGTAAATGGAAAACCTGAAAATGCTGGTCCTAAAAATAATTTTAAGAAATAATATTCAGCAATGTATGAAAAAAACAAACCCAGAATACTCCTTTATAAAACTTATCAGAAGGATTCAAGATTAACAGATTTTAAGAGGAAAAGCGTATCTTCTTCAACATGTGCAAAAAAGCACTGAATAAAAAAACTTCACTTCTTTCAGACTCTTTCTTTTTTTATTTCACTATAAAATAAAAAATAAGCAGGAGGAACAGGTAAGAAAAATCTTTAGACTTTTCCTTAAAGTATCTGCATGGAAAAAGATTACAAATAGGTAAAAACTTTTTTTTCTCCTTAAATGAATTCCTGCCATTGTAAAGTGACTGGCCCTTTATTTCCTTCCTTTGTGGCTATCAAATGTTACCGGAAACCCTTGGAAGTTGTTTGCAGCTGTAGCTACTTCCTATTGCACTTTGTTCAGCCTCCGTTCCAGCCACAATAAAACACCATTTACTTTGAGAAAAAAAAAATATATATGGCAGTATGATACTGGACTAGAACACGGATGAGTACCAGCATCCCTGCAAACCTCTAAGTCACACAATTGTAAGTCTTTACCATGCTTTAGGGATCACTACACATAAACTACACACACACACACGCACACGCATATATATGTATATAACTTCTATAAACATCACCACATCTTTCTGAAATCAAATAAACATGTCTCATACTGAACTTAAAATAATTCTACATTAAATACGCTATCCTACATGTACATAAATGAATGAAAATCGGGGCCCTGTATAAAGTTGTCCTCTACAAAGCATGTGAAGCTGTCATTAGGTATTTGGAACCATGACTATCTTAACTCAGAATAAGGGAATAGGAACAAAACTGGAGAAAGTGGTCAAGATCTGATAAGCATACTTACGGCCGACTGTGAGAGTGGGGATTTCAACCTCTGAAATAGTTTTTTAACAGGATACCCCAGCACACACAAAAAAGTGTGAAAATCTCAAAACTTGGAAATACTCTATTTTCTAATGAGAAATAGTTTTTTCTCAAAGGAGAAGAGAGCTAATAGTCTGTCATCAACGTGCTAAATCTTATCTGAGACTTTAACCGTGATAACTAATATCCTAACTACTATTCTTTGAAGAATAACTTTAATAATCTGGAGAAGCAAACATAGATTGTTTTGTTAGTATATACTGCTTAGCCATGGGAACAGTTCAGTTTTTACTTGATGACTATCAAATAGTCTACCCCTGAGAAATAAATCAACAATTTAACTAGTCCAACTAACAAATAGACCAATATATCAGGAGCCAAAAAACTACCATCAACCCGTTTTTGTATGGCTTGCGAACTAAGAATGGCTTTTACATCCTTAAAGGGCCGGGGAAAAAAAAATAAATCAAAAGAAGACTATATTGTGACACATGAAAAATACACGAAACTCAAATTGCAATGTCCATAAATAAAGTTTTATTGGAAGACAGCCGGGCCCATTCATTTTCATTTTGTCTATGGCTACTTCCACTCAGTGACAAAGCTGAGTGGCTGTGACAGAGACAGGATGGCCCACAAAGCCTAAAATATTTACTACCTCGCCCTTTACAGAAAAAGCTTAATGTTCCTTGCAGTACATGGTTAATAAAACTAAGTTTAAAGATCTAGCGTTATTTAGAAACTTCATGCTCTTTGGTCTAAAAATATTATAGAAATAAGATTAGCCTAAAAAGCAACCATTATGTCATAGAGGAATTCCTCGACACAAAGAACAGAGAAGGTACAGAAAAACTGGTTCCCAAACCACACTTACATCCCAAACCCACAAGCACACCGGGCGAATGTGGGAGGGGCTGTGCTCCCAGAAGTGGCAGTTAGGGAATTTATGTCTTTCTGGCGCCAACCCCCAGGTGACCTTTACCTCTCTGAAGTCATGTAATTATTTGTAAAATGGGAAAAACACCAATGGGGAAGACAGCAGACTCTTGGTACTGTTTGCAGCTCCAGCCGTCTCCCAGGGTTTCTTGTAAAGAAGAAGTATGTGAGGTTGCTTGTCAGAGATAAAGCTCAATGCACCTAATACATAATAAGCTACACTTGTCAGCAGCCCTCTGACTCCTAATGAAAGTTTTGTTCCGGCCTGATCCAAGAGCGAGGTCAAGGAACAGCGGCAGGGTGCAAGACTGGTCCAGGAAAGATCAGAGAACAACACAGAAGGGCGGCAAAGGAAGGAAAGCCACGGTTTGCTGGCTTCTCTTTGGCGGTCTTTTTCAAGCTCAAATCTCAAAGGTAACAGGCATGAGAGAGCCTGATGGAAATCAGCCTGAAGAGAGAGAAGCAGCAGGACTTACACAATTCAAACTGTGCCATGTGCTCCAGATCCAATAATGAGAAGAGATCAGCCTCCAAAAGAGGTGAAATTTTAACTCTACAGAATTGATAAAGGAAAAGCTAAGAAAATAGCTGAAAGCCTCCAACTCGTTTTTAAACCATTTAAGATTCCAAGGGGGATGGAAATGGACCCAACAGCTGTCAAAGAGCCTAAGCCCTTTTACCATGCACACGCAGAGACACACAGAAATCACACGCTCACATATATTCAAGAAGAATGCCTCTCCTTTGACTTACCAAACGTTTCTGATGCATTTACTTTTAACCATAAAAATTGTTTTCAGTGTATTTGTTCCCAGACAGGGAGATATACATCCACAAATAAGAAGATATAAAAATATATTTACTAGACAGCGCAAAACCAGTGGATCAGCAAAATGGGTGGTGAGATGGACGTGCATATGCACAGATATTTCTATGATAATGTGGCAAAGTCCATCGATAAATAAAGTCATTTTCCTAAAGCGCAGCATCCAATACCGTTATACCGTTAAGAGAAAAACCCAAGATGGGTATCACTTCATGTCCTATGACTGTACCTATCTAGAAAGAAGAGGAAAAAAACCAGTTATGTCTTCTTGTTTGTATAGAAGGGAAAGAAACTGCAAACACTAGCTGCCTCAAAGTGTTTCAAAATGTAGGTTTTATTATTCAAGTATGGTGAGGCCCACAAGTCAGGAGACCACTGTCACTCAAGAGAGAGTTGGTTACAATCACCAGAGGGGACACACCATGCCACACAGGGGCACTCAGGGACACGCCAGGTCGGCCAGCGGGTAGAAGGAAGGAGGAGAGAGCATGGGAAAGAGACTTTGTTGTGGGTTCCACAAATTACACAAGCAAAGCAGAAGAAGCAGGTTTAGGACTGGCCGGTTTGAATGATCTCAGTGGGCTCTGGAGCAGAGAGGGCTGTGCTGGTCGTCTGATACCTGAATCTGGGAGATTAAGGCAGGTGGTCAGATAGGGACTCAAATAGAGAACACAGCTGGATAAAGGAAGTGATTCCAATTATGGGTTCTGGACTTGCTTGTATGCCTATGAAATGTGGATCCTATGCAATCTCTATGCGATTTCAGTCTCTGCCCACGGTCAGGGGAGCCCTAGACATGAGAGCATCAAGGAGAGAGAAAATAAAACCTAATTAATATATTATGGAAGAAAACAGTGTGTCTATGGAACTGAAAAGGAACTAAAATTTCCACTGGATACCTTTTTGGACCTTTTGAATTTTGTACTCTGAATGCAACATTTATAACAAGTAATGTAATTTATGTAATTTATGTTCTACAGACCCAGGCACACATGCATCTGTGCACAAACACACCTCTGCTTTCCAGTCTTCCTAACTAGAACACAGTGATGATGGATGGTTCCAGCCAGAACTTGAGAATCCCCATTCTGGGCATTAGGCACAATACTGTGATACAAATCTAGGGATGAAAGTGTAGCACAAACAAACCCAGAATGTTGCTGAGCTTCTGCTTAAGATAAACCTAGACACTCAATTTTCACTCCTTAAAAACATAACAAAAAATGGCTAAGATGACTCCTACTAATTACATGAGATTTTAACAGTATATACATATTTATGGCAGTTCTAAATTGAATAAGCTTTTTTTTTTTTTTTTTTTTGCAATTAAAAAGCAGTAGCTAAATTTCCACCACTTCCAGCCAGGGGGTCAGATTTACCCTCCACCAGAAAACAAAACAAAACAAAACAGACAAAATAAGTGAGTAAGGGTTTATGGGACATGAGATAACAAAGACAGCCAGTCCTCCCTGAGATGGGAACCTACAATGTCCCAGCTTATAGCCTCAAGACAGTTTCCAGACAACTGTCCCCTCCCAGGTGAAAAGTGAAGAGAAATGCGAGTATATGTCCACACAGAGACTTCTTCCCCAATATTCACAGGAGCTTAATTTGTAACAGCCAAAAAGCACAGGAACACAAATGCCCAACAACAGGTGACCGGATAAATTACAGTGTACCTAGGCAAAGGATACTCCGCAATAAAAAGGAAGATCCTTTTGGTACTAAAACATGCAGGAATCTCAAAGCAAATACATTAAGTACAAGAAGTTTTTCCAGGAAAAGAGAGTATATACTCCATGAGTCTATTTCCATAAAACTTTAGGAAATGCACATAGTGACCTAAAGCAGATGAGTGGTTGTATGAGGATGCAGGTGGACAAGAGCTGGGGGGGACGGGGAAACAAGAGGCATGGGAATCTTTTGCAAGAGACCGACCTGTTCACTGCTTGAGTGTGGGAATGGTTTCCCAGCTGTATTGCTAGGTCAAAACTTATCAAACTGTTGGCTTTAAATGTGTGTCAGTTATACTTCAGTATGACTTTTTAAAAATAAAGAGCAATATTTGCTTTGCATACAAAACTCGAAAATGCCAAGTACATAGATAAGAGAATAAAACTATGGTCTTTTCTAAAGCACACCCGCACATAAAAGTAACAACACTTCAAAATTATCTGCAGATTGTGAATGTAGCATATCACGCCTCAAAAGTTAAATTGTTAATACAGAATAAAAAGACATTTTGCTACGGTGGTTTCAGTTTCCTGAGGCTACTTGTAGAATCATGAAAGCTGGGAGGTGCACACTGGTCCCTATTGTTCAGGACTCCCCTTCTCTGTCCTTGACATGCCACAGAACGAAGCTATAAAGCGTTTGTCTGCAGGAGCCGGGCCTGTCAAGGCTCAGACAATCTAACATTCTGTGCTCCTGTCTCTCTCCCACTTGAGCAACAGCGGGATTTATGTTAAAAGAAGTAAATTTAACAAACAAAAAAGGACTTTTAAATACAGAGAACCGATGCTGCCAAAGAGGAGGTGGGGACAGGTGGGAGCAGAGGGGGTTTGGGGGTATTCTGGGGGGGGGTGTAAAAAGGAAATTTACCCTGACATTGGACGTAATTCAACAAAACATGTTAAAAATTCATGGTGTCAACAGAAGTGTGTCAGGAAAGGAAAAGAGAACAAGTCTCTTCTGCTTGTATACCCTGAAAAAGGAAAGCCCTGCCCCCAACCCACCCCCTCAATTAAACAACATAAGAACATCCAAAATGAAGAAAAACAGTTCCCCGCACCATGGTCAAGCACAAAAATGTTCAAACCTGCCGCTTAGAACCCAAAATTCAGATTATCAAATGCAGTCCTAGGAAGGTTTTTTGGTTTTATTTTTAGGTTTTATTTTTCAAAAAACTATTTTGTCCTAATAAGACAAAAGGAGAAAAAAGTGGACTGTGGACATTCTTCCCTCCTCTCCAGAATGACTCAGTGAGGTCACCTGTTTTAGATTTCTACAAAACATTCTGAGGAATTACAGGCACATTCTTAAAAATAGGTCCTTATTTATAAAAATAACATAAATATTGTCTTTCAACCATTATTCCGGTATTGAAGATTTTTCCAGCACATTCTCCCCCATACTCCTCTAACTTGATCGCCTGCCTGGCTGCTAATGCTCATCACCACATCAAACTGTCCCCCAACATGACGAACATCCCCTACCTCTTCTCCAACCGTCCACTTTCCCGACCTTCAAAATCAGCCCAGTAACTTGTGCAAGGGGCTTCACCTTCCTAACTACACCCACCCCATCAATCTGTTTCTCACCTCCTCCAGAGTTGTTTATCCCAGTCCAGGGCCACACTACCCGGTACCCACAGAAGTTTCCGTTTGCCATTTCACGTCCATAGACTATGAACTTTCAAAGCATCTCTTAACATGCTATATACAGAGGAGAGGCTCAGTAAATGCTTGATGCAAAAACACATGACTGAATGGCAATGAATTTAAGCTTTCTCTAGTCTGCTGGACATCGTGAAAAATCACCAGGGTCCTGAACTTATCTTTACCACCAAGAAGCAAGTGGATGCATTTTATTCCATCAAATGTGTTTATCCTGGATCAATTTACTAAAGTCTTGATTAATGCAGTTAATAGAGCAAATGTAGCAGATGTGAATGGAAGAGGAGGTGGCATCTTTCCCATAAATGATTCTGAGTGTCTGCACTCTGTAGACGTCCCTCAACAGGCGTGCAAAAATGCTGGTCACTAATCAGAAGATGGAAGGACCAGGAAGCCAGGTTTCCCCACGATCCCAGAGGTGAAAGCCTCACTCCTGCCCAAATCCCCTGATTTCCAGACCACTGATTTTCTCACTCAGCCATTAATTATTAAGGAACATGATTTAGGGTCTCCAGGTGGTGTTATGGTCAGTAAATCACGGGAACTTTCTTCTACAAGACTCTTTCATCGGCCTCCACGATCTGCCCTCCCATAATACCGACCTACCCATTAAAAATAGGTCTGCTTTAAACGTTTTGAGCAAGATGTATACTTTGAAGCATTGCAGTTGGGGCCCTGAGGATCATGCTCAAAGTTTCTGCTGAGTTGGGGGAACAGAATCATCTGGAGACAGGCCTTGTATAGCTATGTTTAATCTTTAATAACGAAGAAGCTAAAATACGGTTATTTCTTGATCTTTAGAGACTTTACACGACTTGTGAAATCATTAGACTTCTTTACTACCCATATAGTTTGTAATATACTTCACAACAAAAACATTCTTGCGTTCTAACTATAGTTATTCCCCACTATTACCTGTCTTCAACTCATAAAAAAAAAAATAAAAGCTTCCTGTAATCCTTATGAATTTGCTCCTGCGGCCTTAGCAGCAGGATGCATGTGCTTCCCACCCAGGGGTTTCTGGAGCTGGCTGTGGACCCCCTGGAGGGGATTTATTATCCCTGAAGATCAAGAAGTTGTCTCAGCAGACATCCCCTCCCAAGAACTGTCAGAATAGAAAGCTATAACAGAAGATGCGATGCCACATTAATCACATTTCCTCGACACACATCAGCAGAGCAGGGCTCTGGTCCTTTCAGAGGCCCCAGAGATCACCAAGGTTTCAAGGCTGCTCACAACAGACATCAGTTCTTTAAGCGTCTTTAATTACACATTATACCCAGACCTAGAGCACTGCCTCAGATATTCAAAAGCACAATTACTGCTTGCTTGTTTGCCTGTCTCTTCACAGAAGACTCCCTCTAATCTAGAAGAGAGAAGACACAGGGAAAATGAAAACACTTTAAAGTCTAATTCGTCAATTTTAAAATTGGAGATAGCTATATTCTGAATTATCGTCCTCAAGACTAACTTCTAGATTCCTATTGCCTCCCAATTTGACTCCGAAACCCTGTGAAATTTTTATAGACTTCTTATCTTTCTTCTTTTATGTTTCATAGTGCCTTCTAATTTTTTGGCTTAGTTCTCTTTCATTTTATTTCACAAAAATGAAGCTGAACTTGGCTACTGCTTGTGCAGTAAAAACACTATGCAAGTGTGCTGCTTCAACAAGCCTCTTGTGAATCATTTACAGATGCTGATTCCAGTCTTCATGACTCAGTATAATCTCTTCATTCCAGGCCTTTCTCATGGGCTCAGGCTCCTGCAGCCTACCCCAATGCTTCCAAAACAACTCTCAGATCCTGTCTCTCTCTTCTGTAATTAAATTCATATATGGCTCAATTATTCTTTTTTACTTTATTTTTTGGTCTTCATTTCATTTCCTCATAAGTGCACTCTTTAATTCCCATCACCTCTTTCCCTCATCCCCCCACCTCCTCCCCTCTAGTAACCATCAGTTTGTTCTTTAGAGTTGAGAAACTGTTTCTTGCTTTATCTCTCACTCTTTTTTCTTCTTTGCTCATTTGTTTTTCTCCTTAAATTCTTCACATGAGTGAGATCATATGGTATTTGTCTTTATCTGACAGACTTAATCATTACACTTTATAGCTCCATCTATGTTGTTGCAAATGCCAAGATTTTGTTCTCTTATAGCTAATACTCCATTGTGTGTATGCATATGTATACACGTGCATATGTATACACACACACACATATATATACATATACATACACACACACACACACACACACACACACCATTTCTTCATTTATCCACCGATGAACAACTGGGTGGCTTCCACTGTTTGACTATTGTAAATAATGCTGCTATAAACATCAGGGTGTACGTATCCCTTTGAATTAGTGTTTTTCTATCTTTTGGATAAATACTCAGTAGTGCCATTGCTGGATCATAGAGTAGCTGTATTTTTAACTTTTTGAGGACCTCCATACAGTTTTCCACAGTGGCTGCACCAGCTTGCATTCCCATCAACAGTGCAGGACGGTTCCTTTTTCTCCACATCCTCACCAACACCTGTTGTGTCTTAAGTTGTTTATTTTAGCCACTCAGACAGGTATGAGGGGAGGTCTCATTCTACCTTTCATTTGCATTTCCCTCATGATGAGTGACACTGAGCATCTATCTCTTCATGTGTCTGTTGGCCATCTGGATGTCTCCTTTGGAGAAATACCCATTCAAGTCTTCTGCTCATTTTTAAATTGGATTATCTGTTTTGCAGGTATTGAGTTGTAGCACTTCTTTATATATTTTGGATACTAGCCAATAATTAGGTATGTCATTTGCAAATATCTCCCCCCCATTCTGTAGGTTACCTTTTAGTTTTGTTTCCTTTGCTGTGCAGAAGCTTTTTATTTTCATGTAGTCCCAACAGATTAGTTTCACTTTTGTTTCCCTTGCCTCAGGCGACATATCTAGAAAAACGTTGCTATGGCCAATGTCAAAGAGGTTACTGCCTTGTGTTCTCTTCTAGGATTTGTATGGTTTCAAGTTATTACATTTTGAGTTTATGTTTTGTGTATGGTGTGAGAAAGCGGTCTGTTCATTTGCATGCTGCTGGTCCAGTTTTCCCAATCTCATTTGTTGAAGCAACTGTCCTTTTCCCATTAGATATTCTTTCCTGCTTGCAGTGTCAAAGATTAGTTGATCATGCAGCTGTGGGTTTATTTCTAGGTTTTCTATTCTGTTCCACTGATCTGTGTGTCTATTTTTATGCCAGAACCATACTGTTTTGAAGACTGCAGCTTTGCCCTTCTTTTTCAAGATTGCTTTGGCTATTTGAGGTCCTTTGTGGTTCTATACAAATTTTAGGATTGTTTATTTTAGCTCTGTGAAAAATGCTGTTGGTATTCTGATAGGGATTGTGTTAAATGTGCAGACTGCTTTGGGTAGTAAAGACATTTTAACAATATTTGTTCTCCCAATCCATGATCATAGAATATCTTTCCATTTCTTTGTATCCTCTTCAATTTCTTTAATTAGTTTCTTACTGTTTTCAGAGTATAGGTCTTTGACCTCTTTGGTTAGGTTTATCCTAGGGATCTTACTATTTTGAGTGTCACTGTAAATGGGATTGTTTTCTCAATTTTTCTTTCTGCTGCTTCATTATTGGTGTATAGAAATGCAATGGATTTCTGCACACTGATTTTGTATCCTGCGACTTTACTGAATTCATTTATCAGTTCTAGCACTTTTTGTGGAGTTTTTAGTTTTCTATATACAGTTATCATGTTGTCAGCAAATAGTGGGAGATTTACTTTTTCCTTACCAATCTGGACACCTTTTATTCCTTTTTGTTGTCTGATTGCTATGGCTGGGACTTCCAGCACTATGCTGAATAAAAGTGGTGAGAATGGACATCCTTGTCTTCTTCCTAACCTTAGGGGAAAAGCTCTCAGTTTTTTACCATTAAGGATGATATTAGCTACGGGTTCCTCATATAAGGCCTTCATTATGTTGAGGGAATGTTCCTTCTAGAGCTACTTTGCAGAAGGTTTTTATGATGAATGGATGTTGTACTTTGTCAGCTCAATCATTCTTAAATCATTTTTAAAAATTTTTTTACAGAGTGTGCACATGCATGCGGGTGGGGGAGGGTGGTGCGGAGCAGAGAGAAGAGAGAGAATCTTAAGTAAGCTCCATTGTCAGGGCAGAGCCTGATTGGGCTCAATCGCAGGACCCTGAGATCATGACCTGAGCTGAAATCAAGAGTCTGATGCTTAAATGACTAAGTCACCTAGGCACCCCCAACTCAATCATTCTTGATGATCATCAAACCTCACTCTTATTTGCTTATCAAAGAGACACATCAAAATTCAGCCAAAGAGCTAAGGCATAATTAACTCACAAAAAAATAATCTCATACATTCAAGATTAATCTTGTACTTAAGTTTACTTTCAACAATCAAGACAGACTCTATGAGTGACAAGAGGTTTAAAAACAACCAACATTTTAATATGCTTTTTAGAGACAAAACATATACACTGATCTCTACCTGGTATCTCTGTACAGTGGTTTTGGTACAGATACTGACCTCAATCTTCTTTCTACCTCAAAACTAAAATTCAACAAAGAACACAAAATAAGAATAGTACAAAAAGGTGGACAGCGAAGACTGGTAAGGAAGTGGAGAATGCCTCTTTAATTTTGATTTTTGCATATTATTATAATATATCGAATAGACAACCCAGTAACTTAACAGGCCAACTCCCCTAGAATAAGGAAAGACAGAATTAGCAAAGACATGATGGAGGTATATACATACATTAGTCCATCTCCCTCTTCAGAACATTCCGTTAACCAGATTCTATTGAAAAGTACCACATCACTGAACCATCCCTACTTTCAAAGGCCAGTGATCTATTCGATAAGAAGTTTTCTTTCTGACAAATAAACAATCCTCACAATGTCATATGGTGATTCTGTCTTAAGTGTGATTAAGAAATCACAAGTGGAAGCTCTTTTTTGTGTGTGTGAAATAAGGCAAAAGAGAAGAACTAATAAAAACAGAGATGCTGTCAAATGTAAAAGAACAAAGATTAAGAGTTGATACTGATTTTGGAAGAGTATTTTGGCGTCAAGGAGCTACCCACTTACAAGCAGGGGGTCAGACCCTGGGAAAACAGAGGGAAAACTTGATATATCAGGTCAAGAACGTAACTGCTCCCAATCTGAAAACTGTTTAATCTTGATCCTCTCTTGCCTGCAGAGACACAGAAATACTCTATGAAAAAATTCTAAAACCACACAGAAAGATACTGCGAATTGTGAAATTCCTTTGATAATTCTTCATAAAAAGCAGAGTTCAGAAGACTGAACACTTAGCAGCAGTAGAATCTGCAGTGAGTTTAAGATATATCACTAATTTAGGAGCTTTTACTGAAACACTGTATTTGTTTTTTCACCTGAAAGTGAAATTCCACTAATGAGCAAAGTCATAAAATAAGCTCTATAAAAACAAGTTCAAAGGGGGTAAAGAAAAACATTTGGATTAAGTTCTCATCAGGAAATAAAGCCTTGTTTGGAATAACTCAAAGGGGAAATGATTTATCAAAATAAAGAGAAGTGGTAAAATTAAGAAAATTCTTAATTTCCCCGCATCAAGAAGTGTTAAGCATAAAGGTTTCACACAATACTATCGATACATACCTGTTTTAGGATGTATTGAAAAAAATCCTTGTGGATTTCCACTTGTAATTTTGTACATCAGTTTGTCATTAGAGCTAGAATCTGGATCAAATGCCTCTATTTGGACCACTGATACATCCTTGGGAGAATTTTCTATTATTTCTGGGTAATAAACAGGCTCTGACGTCTGCGGTGCATTGTCATTGACATCCTCAACCTCTATGTAGATCTCTATAAATGACGAGAGAGGCACCACACCCCGATCTGCTGCATAGACTGTTAGCCAGTAATGCGAGGTGGACTCCCGGTCCAGCCGATCTGAAGTCTCTATGACACCTGGAAAGAAAGAAGACAGCGTGTTGTCAACAACAACAACAACAACAACCTGCCTCGTTGACCAAGTGTCAACCTAAATAACAACTCTTTTTCTCAAAGGCTTGTGTGTCACTTAGAGTTGCACGCTCTCGGGCACATTAGCTAACCCTCTCTGTGCCTCTGTTTCTTTCTGTAAGATGGAAACAACAGTATGTTCACAGGTTGATTAAATGAGCAAATACACACATGAACAATCAGACTAGCACCCGGTGGGTAGTATGGTCTGTCCAAGTGTTTATTATTATTAGCGTTAGGTGTCGGGCACCGTGCAGAACCCTTTACAAATAGTATCCCAGTTAAGTCTCAAAATAACCCAAGAAGATGGGCACTAAGAGATCAGCTAATGGCCCAGTGCTCTGTGTTTCCAAGGATGAAATCTGTGAGATTCTCTATTTTTCCTAAAGGTTAATCAGGGACCAAGAGACAAAATCAACAAGCCATGGTCCAGGTCAGAGCCCCCAGTCTAGCAGCCCCTGCTTCCCACACTGCATTCATGTGACTGCTGCTGGAGTCTAGATACAGAGGCGACACTCCTCGGTGCATCACAGTTTGGTATACACAGAGTACAGCGTGTCAAAATCCAGAATAAGGGTCTGCTCAAGTCTCTTGCCCATAGAATGAAACCCTTTAGTTTCTTTTAATGCCCCCTTAGGCAAATGGCAAGACAACCAGTGTGCTAAAAATATAAATTCTGCTACAATCATGAATAAGCTCCACAAGGGCAGAGGCCACATCGTTCTTGAATTCCAACTGGCAGAGCCTGCACCTTCCCCAGAGCCCAATAATTACTTATTCAATTACTTATTCAATTAAATAGGTTTATATATTTACTTATCTATTTATTTTTTGTAAATAGATGCCTTACGCTGAAGATGGTACAGAAAGTTCCTCAATTGGGACCCAAACTAGAACACATTTCCTACTAAGTCAACCAGTAAAAGATGAGTTACAGGATTACAAAGAGGGTTAAAGTGTCTGTAATGTTCTGGCCCAGCCACTGAAACCAGTCAAAACCTTACTCAATCCCAGGATTAACCACTTCTCACGATAATGATAAAGTGGAAATATCCATTACTCTTAGGGAAATCCCACCTGTTTATTCAATGGTGTGATCCTGTCCTTTGGTGTTCCTGAAATACTGCACTTCATTTTTTTTTCTTGTGCATTAATCATTCTGAATGAACGCTACTTTTGAGGATTCAACACTATAGGGTTCAGGTTGGACTTTGGAAATCCTACAACTCTAAGCATTACTGGTTTCCCATTCAGCAAACTACTACAGGAAAAAGAATAATTTTTTTTTAAGATTTTATTTATTTGTCAGAGAGAGAGAGCACAAGCAGGGGGAACAGCAGGCAGAAGGAGAGGGAGAAGCAGGCTCCTCACTGAGCAGGGAGCCCGATGCAGGGCTGGATCCCAGAACCCGGGGATCATGACCTGAACCAAAGGCACATGATTAACCAACTGAGCCACCCAAGTGCCCAAACAAATGTCAATTTAATCTGCACCGAAAATGAAACTCTATTTATCTCAACCAAACATAAATCTGCTTTCTTACGTTTTGATCACTGCATAAATGTACATCTTTGCTTATTGAAGCAGTATCACAAAAACTCACTTATTTCGAGTGTCAGATCATCGTATCTAACATCCCCCCAAAGGTTTACAAGGTATAAATACCAAACTTAACCAAATATTAAAATGTGAAATAGATGATCATGAAATGAGGACCACTATTCAGAAAGCATAATTACATACAACGGTTTCATTAATTCTTAGCAAACCCTCAAAATGGATCCATAATATTCCCAGGAATAATGAACAAAGCCTCACAACTCTTAAATAAAAAGGAACTAACTGGTCTCCCTATGCAGCAGAGGTAACTGTCAGAAAAATCCAGCATGTTTTCCTTTTTGTCTAATCCAAACATAGTCTACGTGTATCCAGTCTGTTCACTAAATTAGTAAAACTCTACCTGTTTTTGGCCTGAAAGAAGAGTGTCCTTAGTGACCAAGGGAAAAGTAATGTTTTCCAGTTTCCCTTTTCATCACCCCCATCAAGGGTTGCAAAGGAAGTCAGGGAATAACAGAATGTTCTCTCTACTCAGATTGCATATTAATAAATGAGTGTACATATGTTCCTTTGTGCTCTGCCATTAAAATGTAACATGATTCCTCTGACAGGTGAAGAATTAGCAAATTTCAAGAAGAAAGCTACATGGTCGGTGTTTGTATTTACCTCTTTCTGGCTCTAATACTCCCTTCATGTTGCTATCTGCTTTTTAAAAAAAAAAAATTGTGTCCCTCTAAGTGTGATCTGTAGGCATTCAGTAACAATGATAATTACAGAAACAAATTTGTTCAGTGTTTACTGTATGCCAGGCACTATGATAACCGTCTCACACGCACTACTGTGTTGTCACAGCCAACCTGACTACATATGTGGATCTATCATCCTCAAATTGCAGATGAAGACCTCAGATTAAGAGCGATGAGGAACTTTCCTGGGGTCATAATAAATGGCAGAGCTGGAGTTCAAATACCATGAACCTTTGACGTCAGTGCCAACAAAATGCCACTGGTCCAAGGTAGTACGACATAAGTGTAGTAAACAAAATATAATGTGAAAATTCTAAAAGGACAAGTCAAACCTATTTTTTTTTTACATGTCAGTATTCAGAAGGATTGTATTAAATGTTCATTCACATATAATAGCTTTCTCCAGTTTCATGGTGGAAGGAAAAAAAAAGAAAATTATAATATTTGCAGTTTATATATAAGTATCTAAATTACGTAAGTATACAGCATATAAGTATATATAAGTATATAATGTAAAATACAAACACAAGGTTTAAATCACAGGCAAAAGCAGCTATTTCTTTTCCATCAAGTTTCACTTCGAGTCTACTCTGTAAGTACGCGGACTGTAGCATACAATTACGGGATGCCTTCTGCTGGGGGCCACCCTTCTCCCCGCTATCACCTGGCAAATAGAGGATCAACCGTATCCTTCTTTGCATGACCTTGTAGCCACCATCAGGAGAAGTTGTTTCCAAATCCAAGGTTACTCCCAGATATTTCTTAACATTAAAAGTTAGAGGACAGGGATGGCTAGGTGGCACAGTCGGTTAAGTATCTGCCTTTGGCTGAGGTCATGAACCCGGGGTCCTAGGATCAAGTCCCTCATCGGGCTCCCTGGTCAGCGGGGAGTCTGCTTCTCCCTTTGCCCTCCTCCTATTCATGCTCAACCACAAACTCTCTCAAAATCTTAAAAAAAGAGAGAGAGCAAAGTGGCTCTCCTCAAATATGGGAGAAAACCAGGATGGTATTAATTAGCAATTAAAATATTAAATATGCATAAGTGAGATGCTCAGATGTTCATCTTTCATGAATTCATGGAGTATATATATTTATATCATAGTAATTGTTAAGATGTTTATGTTTACATGTATTTTAATTATATCCTTGTAAAAAATTATTTAATATAGCTTAGAGATAACTAAAATAAAGTGAATTTTTGATGCCAAAGGGAAAGGAGGTCATACTGAGTTATGTCTTCTAACAAGAATGCTCAAATTCACAATAATTCAAGTCAGCCTACTTTATTTATAAATATTTTTTAAAGTACACAAAGGGCTTGCCTAGGTACTTTACATGCATTAAATCACTTACAGGACACACACATACTATAAGATGTTCACCCCAGCTTTACAAATGAGGAAAGAGGCTCAAGCCCCAGAGGGCCTAAGAAACATGCTCCAATCAACAGTTGTGGGATCTGAATCAGACGGTCTGATTCCAGGACTCAGGGTCTTCACCACAGGCTAGACTGTCATGACCAGGCCCAGCATCACGGTCACAGGTTCCACGGCACCAAAGATACTGGGGACCACCAGGGGCTGATGCCATGAAGAGAAGCTACAAGTTTTCAATTGCTTACGTAAAGGTGTTCCCCCCCCCCCCAACACCTGAAGGACAATAAAAGAAAGGAAGATTCAAGGACTCTGGCCACAGAGGTTCGGGGACAGTGCCTAAGTCTTATTCTAACTGCTGATTCTACTTCTAAGCACTATTTTTAAGAGCAGAAAGTGGGAAAAGACCACATGTATGCAAAGTTATTTTATGTTCTGCTTTTTCATCTCCCTGCTCAGTCACGAGGTGCATCTACTGAAGACTCCCAGGCACGAAGCACCACACTGAGCTCCACCTTGACCCAGGGAAGAGCCAGAAGCGGTCTGGGCTATACAGGGACAAAGAAAGAGTAGCAGATCTAGCCTTGGCGACCTCAACAACGGTAGACCAGCAATCCAACGGTGCAACTCCCTTGTTTTTATAGAAAACTGGAGGATCTGCCAAGTTTAGGAAGCTAAGCAGGTACAGAGTTTAGAATCTAGAATGAGGCACCTCCTCAGTCAGGGGCTCATCAGAACTGAGCATCTGGAAGACAAGCAGTGTCCACACTCCTACCCGTATCCCCAACCCTCCCTGTAGCCACAACCAACATGGACAGACGGATTCCTTCTGTAACTTCAGCAGTACCTTCAATCATTCATAAGAGACAAATCTTGGGGCACCTGGGTGGCTCAGTGGTTGAGCGTCTGCCTCTGGCTCAGGGTGTGATCCCAGGGTCATGGGATCAAGTCCCATCTGCTTCTCTGCTTCTCCCTCTGCCTATGTCTCTGCCTCTCTCCCTGTGTCTCTCAGGAATAAATAAATAAAATCTTTAAAAATATAAGAGAAATCTTCAAAATTCTACGCCCAGGACTCCTCGTCAGTATCTTTGATGCCAGAAAGTGACAACCAAAGCTCCCAGCCAGCACTGGAAGTGAATCTACTTTATTCTCAAAACTTCAACTCCCTCCTATCAGTCTCTACCCCTGACCCCAGCTTCCAATAACAACCACCTTTTCCGCACGACGTTATAAATTCCCTTTTCCTGAAACAATTCTCTAACAACTACAGAACCACCAACGACAGCTATAAATTTTCAAACTCCGGTCTTGAAGATACTTCTCATTAACACATGCCACATTAATACCATATTTGGCACATGTGTCCATCTACACACAAACTCTGCCCTGCATCTTCCAACGTCTTCCCTTCTTTCTCTGCCATCTCTGCTTATTTTTGTTTCCTTATTTTTTTAAGGTTTTATTTATTTATTCATGAGAGACACACAGAGAGGCAGAGACACAGGCAGAGGGAGAAGCAGGCTCCCTGCAGGGAGCCTGATACAGGACTCGATCCCAGGACCCCAGGATCACTCCCTGAGCTGAAGGCCAATGCTCAACCACTGAGCCACCCAGCCCCCACCCCACCCCCTCGCTTTTACTTTCTGAGAGACCAGGGATAGTATGCAACTCGACGATCTGTAAGCCCGGGCTGTAAGAGCAAGAGAAGTGGGAGCCCAGACCCTCCACAGGTCTCTCCAACCAGAAGATCAAGAGCAAGGTTCTAGTGAGAAAGGTGACGGGAGGGGGGCACCTTCCGAATCACGAGGTTCTGGTACAGTAGGGGAGGTCAGGGTGCTGCTTCGTGATTCTGGGATGTATACTGTGAGTATGGAGACAAGTTTAGACAAGCCTGTTATATGCACCACCCAGCAATGTTACAAGGAATCATTCCTTTGCTTTAATGAAACATGACAGAGGCAATAAATGACTAGCTTTCCAATCTCAAGAATACAATGAAGACATTTTCAAGAAAAGTTGTTAATATGCTGAGAAATTTGAAAGAAGCCGGAAATCTGGAGCTCTTAAAGTAAAAATATTTATCATTCCAAACATACCCTCTAGGATTTCAGAGCCACCACCAGATGTCACTATGGAAACTGACTTTAGAAGTGCATACAGTGGAACAGCTAGACTGAAAGGGGAAATAAATACAATGTAATTTTGTTAAAAGAGTTTGACCCATGCCGTTGAAAAGAGCTCACAGCAAAATGTCTTTCTAGAAGATTCATGCCTGTCCATATGTAATAATTAGGTACCGACGCTGTCTTTTTCATAGCCTGATTATCCCAAGGTTACAGGCTATAGTATTAGTTCCTCAAGTAAATGATTCAAAAGCACAGAGAGGTTTCCAAGAATAACCCATTCCTGCTACCCACCACTGATGGCTAATGGCGTTAACTCGAATATTTGTCCTTGAATAGGAAAGGCCGGCACGTCCTCCAGCTGACACAGGTGGAACAGGATGCTTTCAACACAGTGATTTTTAAGGCAAAAAGTAAAATTATATGTAGCCACTATACTGCCAAAAATGTTTTTAACTCAAATTTCCATGGCCACAGAACATCTTTCTTCCTGGAATTTTCTTTGTTTAACAGGTCTTGGCCCCCTTATCAAGCCCCAATGCCAAAAGTTTCAACAAAACCTTGCTATTTCAGATTCTTCAGCTACTCCGGCTCAAAAATACTTAGCATCAGCAGCAACGGCCGGGCAACAGAAATTTGCAAATCTTTCTCTCCTTTCTGTTAGATCATGCCACATGCATTTTGTTTTTAATTTTTCTGGAACCAAGCTGAAGGCAGCAACTGTATGAAAGCCTCTTTGGTCAATCACAAGAAAAACAAATCATGTTTGTTTTAAACATGAAGTACAATTTTGGATAATATTTTCCCTGTGGCAACAAGCAACTGACTACTCCTTCCTTTAATTCTGTAGTCTCCATCATACACAGAATAACTCTTCTGGAGATAAATGTTTTCCCAAGTATAAAAACAATACTCGATTTTTTTTTAAGATTTTTTTTCTCAACAATACTCACTTTAAAAGAACAGATACTTTCTACACACTGGAGATGCAATATCTATGTGTCTGCAATTAATCCACAAATGGTTATAATTTTTTCCTAAATATGGAAAACCCAGAAATCCCACAGATGTCATATTAAATATTCATCTGCTATAAGACATTCTGCTTTGAAATTAAATTTTAAAAGCAGACTATAGGCTCCCTCTTAAAATGCAAACCATTTGAGGGCAGGGATGTTTTGCCTGTTTTGTTTGGGCCTGGTAAATAGTGGGTGCTTGTTAAGAATGTGTTGTTGAAAAAAGGAGGTCATCACCAACCAACCAGTTAAGTCTAAGAAACATCCATAGCCAACAGGAGCAGGAGGGGACAAGAGGACTAAATGTAATGGGGGAGCCTGGGCAGGATCCTGGACCAGAAAAGGACACTGGGAAAAAGCTGAGGAAATTTGAAAGAACTCTGGGCTGTAGTTAGTAAGAATGTATCAATATTGGTTTATTAATTACAATGAAAAGACATACTAATGTACGACATTAACAGGGGAAATTGTGTGTGGGATGGGGCTCACTTTTTCTGACTCTATTTAATGTGTTTCCTTCTTTAAGGGATAAAATGTCCAATTTTTTATCTCATTTTCATTAAGTACTAAATGTTATATATATATACACACACACTTATGTGTGTGTGTATACACATATATGCAAATCAACTTATTTTTAAAGTAAGCTCTACACCCAACATGGGGCTTGAACTCACGACCCAGAGATCAAGAGTTGCAAGCTCCAGGGATCCCTGGGTGGCTCAGGGGCTTAGCGCCTGCCTTCAGTTCAGGACATGATCCTGGAGTCCCAGGATCAAGTCCCATATGGGGCTCCCTGCATGGAGACTGCTTCTCCCTCTGCCTGTGTCTCTGCCTCTCTCTGTCTCTCATGAATAAATAAATAAAATCTCAAAAAAAAAAAAAAAAAAGAAGGAGTTGCAAGCTCCACCAACCCAACTAGCCAGGCGCCCGTCCCTATAAGTGAAATTTTTAAGTGCTTGAGATCATACAAATAGAGTAAATATCCCATGCTTCTGATAAAAAGAAAGGTCAAAATAAGTAAAATGAACCAACTAAACAGCACCCCTCATGGGCCAAGCAAGCTATGCTAGACAGTTATACTAACACACTGCATAGTTCAAGATACCTCTCTGCCCTCTTACAGCTAAAAACTGAGTAAGTCATTTTGTAAAATCATCTCTCTAATTTAACTAAAGACATGGTACTGATTATTACCGTGACTTGATCTTTCAAAACCAATGACTTGCTTGCTGTATTATTTGATGAGAAGCCATTCATGACTGGAAACACAGCAAGGGAAACATTAATGATGATGACGCTGCTAATATTATAACCACAAACACATATACAGAACTCATAATGTGCTAGAAACTATTTTAAACACTTCTCATATATTAATTCATTTAATCTTTACAGCAACTCTATGAAGTAGATAATATGCTCAACCCTATTTCACAGAGGAGGAAACAATACCAACAACTTGCCCAAAGTCACAGTTTGTTCATGTGGACCTGGGATTCCATCCCAAAGACACTGGCTTCAGATTATCATGCCACAGCACCTCCCAGTCTCTGGCTGTGCCCTCTAATTAGAAAGAAGCATGAAAATAACCGAACACAGCCTGCAGTTTCCAGAGAAAAAGTCCTGGTTTCAATGGAATGTAAAAAATGTAATGACCAGATGGGGAAAAAAAATTGGTTTTGCTGTCTTCACAACATTCAGGGATCTAGGTGAAGGATCTGATGCTAGAAGCCTTGTTGTTCTGTGCTATTAAGACATGAAGGACAATTCAAAATTTCAGGAGAAAAAGGAAAGTATTTTAACATCTAACAGTATATATGATACAGCTTTTTAATAAAGATGCGTATTACACAGAAAAATGCCACTGATATATAAATTAAGAAAACAGATGAGAAACAAACCTTTAAAAAGTATATCAAATATGACCCTGGTTCTGCTTAGTTCTGTTAAAAATAAAAAACCACATAAACACACAACACACTATTATATGTGCGGGGGTAGGGGGTGGGGCTTATAAATAAACAAGAAGTTGGAGAGGCAAGAGTCAACCCAGGGGCCAGCCAATTTTTTTAATGTTTAAATTTCTATAACAATGAATTTTAAGCCATATTTAAAATGCACATGATAGAAAAACCATTAAGTACCAGCAGTCCTTTAAAAGTTTTGCCAGTATAACCTCCGCATTTTATTTTCCCTTTATATTTTTAGATATACTTTCTTTCCAAGTATTTATCGGTTTCATTTAATGTAAATAAATGTGTAACGATGGACAGTCAGACAGCTTCAAGAACTAAAATTCACAAGTATTTATATAGGAAACGACTTACAAAGTTTCAGGTCTAGGAAATTCTGTAATTATATCGCCCGGAGTTAGGTCATAAATTAATGATTAAAGGGAAAGCTTTTTATGCACTAACTACCAATCTGTTTTTTCATTATTTAAACTGCCTATTTCAATCATCTTAATTAAAATGTAGATCTATCAACTCTTTCAATTAAAATTGTTGCAATAACTTTAAAATTAGCTGAGGAAGCTTTCTGACTTGCAAACTTACTAAAACATATTAATTAAGTTCATAATCAGATTTTAAGCATCATGTTTCAAGTCCAGGGATTTCTTTAGCTTTGCAGAGTCATTCCCATGGCAAGCTCTACTAAACCATGTTTTCATGCTTTGTTGAGAAATGATTCCAAGTTCTGATTTCTATGTCAGAATCATTAATATTGTTAATGAGGGCTTTCATGGATAAGCTCTCTTAAAGAGGATCATCCTTGGATATCAAAAGTAATATCTGAATACATATTAATTGGATAAAACTACATACACAAGACAGTCTTTAGAGGCATTAAAGTTCAAAGGATAGATTTCACATACCTATGCCAAGGTTTCTAGGAGTTTGTTGTATATGTTAGAAGCTATACACGTTCAACGTTGGTTATTTTTTCCACGTTTATTAGATGCACGCTCAGCAAATGCCTTATATATGCCATGTTATTTTCTTTAAGATTTTGAGAAAGAGAGAGAATGAGTGTGTGCAACAGCCCGGGGGGGGGGGGGGGGGGAGGGCAGAGGCAGAATGCCAAGCAGACTCCACACTGGGCATGGAGCCTGATCTGGGGCTCGATCCCAGGACCCTGAAATCATGACCTGGAAACTTAACCAACTGAGCCACCCAGGGCGCCCTTGCCATATTATTTAATCCTCACAATTGCTCTGTAAGCTCTGTGGTTTCAGAGGTTTCAAGCTGAAAAGTCACTTGTCCAAAGTCATTTATTCACCATCATAAAAGGAATACATTCATCAATGAATTATTTAGTGAATTCCCTAACCAGTTAGCCATCATAGAACTTATTGTATAACTTGTTTCAGCCTCAAAAGTTTATTAGTAAATTGCCTTAAATTACCCAACTGGTTGCAAAGAAGAAAGAATCCAAAACCAGAGCCCAAACTCCTAAGCACCAGGGTGTTTCCCTCTGCTTTTCTTACTCCTATGGGGTAGCAGGGCTGTGATTCACCAGAGAGATGTGACTCTCAAACCTTGGCTCTTTCCTTCTTAGCTTGTGTAGGTGATGTTCATTAATCCATCACTATCAATGAAAAGAAAAAATAACACATAACAGAAGCATTTGCCCATGGAAGAAGGAAGAACAGGACTTAAAGTATAAACCCCACTAACTGAGGCCCAAACAGATCCCTACACAAAGTTCAAGAATCCCATCTAAGTTTAGGATAAAAAAGGAAAAAGGACATGAAATAGAATCCAACACTGTTCTAGATTCAGTGTATTCAGTATTCTAGAGTTAGTTTACAGTTGGACCTTTGAACAACATGGGTTTGACATGCATAGATCCCCACTTAAACATGGATCTTTTTCGACAAACGCAGTACAGCACTATAAACGTTATTTTCCCTTCCTTATGATTTTCTTAACATTTTCTTTTCTCTAAGATACTATAAGAAAACCATATATAATACTGTTAGCACACAAAGTATGTGTTAAATTGACTATTTTATCAGCAAAGCTTCTGGTCAACAGTAGGCCATTAGTAGTGAAGTTTGAGGGGAGTCAAGTTATATGCAGATTTTCAACTGCCAGGGAGCTAGAAGCACTCCTAATCCCCACATTGTTCAGGGGTCGACTGTATTTTTCCTATCATCTTGCTATGTAAAAATTTAGACTGAATTTATATTACATACAACATAATAGGTGGTATATGAGGCACGATGTAATACTGAAGATCACTGTGAAAATATCAAAATTGAGCTGTGAATGCAGTTAGTAACTTTAAAATACTGAGTGGTGGGTGGTAGATCCAGAACTCTAAATGTTAAGCCAGCTATGTAAGTTTTCTATCAGATAAAAACTGGTATTTTAAGGAATACCCCTCTTTGGAAAAATAAATCTTCAGTGACTTTTTAATCTAGTCCCAATATTTAAGTAACGGGTTTTTTTCTTTAACTGTATCCTATAATATCCTCTTCATTAAAAAGGATTTTATGTTGCTTATAGTGGCCTGGATCTTGCTAGAAATTAATCTCAAAACTGGCATTACTGATTTACACTTTCTTTAATTCATTCAACAAACAGAGTTCCTACTGTTCGCTAAGCATGGCATAAAGGTGCTAAAGAAACCAAGAGTAGTATAATAAGGTCTTGTGGGAAAGATAGTGAAGTAAAAGAATAATTTATTCCCTAGAACAGTGAATTTCTTCTCCTCTGAAGAAAGCACAAGTATTTGAGAAGCGCAACACAATCATTTAACAACTAGGTATTTTAAATACTTTCTATTTATTTTATAAATATTTTTTACACAAAAGGAAAATAAATCTTTTCTCAGGTTATGAGTCCCTGCCTGAATTGGATGGTGCAACATGTAATTAAGTAATTGAGAAAAAAACTGACTGCAACAATTCCATTTGGTAAGCAAAGATAGGGAGAGGAGGTGAATATACACCAAAATGGTGCACTAGAGGGATGAGTAAATTTTTTTCTTTGTGTATTTTCTAATTTTTCTACAAGAAATACACATGCACTGCATAAAACTATTGTTTTTAAACCTGCATGGATAAAGGATTAATCCAAAGCGTATTCAACAGAACTGAAGAAATTTCAGCAATGTAAAAGCAACCTTTATAAGTAAAGAGTGACTGACAGGTTTCCATAAGCCTAGTAACAACTGCCCGAAACATTTGTATTGCAAAGTATGTCTTTGCATGAAGAAGACAAGGCACTATTCAGTGATTAAAATGTCAGCTGAAATGACTCAGCCTCATGCCAAACTCCTTCCAGCAGTCCCTTGCTAAAGAAGGAAAGGAATGAGATCCCTCTGCTACGTTCAAGTACTGCACTGGCCACTGTATAAACACAGCTCTTTCCAGAAGAGACCGTTGTCTCCAGAGTCCTAGAATGCACAAGGCTCGTAGAAGAGCAAGTTTGCCTTTTTTCTACGGTTTGTTTAGGCTTCTATAAAACAGATCCTAAACACAGAAAACGGCACCTATTTATTTTTCTTAAAATAAAACCTAAGACCCACAGGCAGTTCAGTCATGCCAAAAGGAAGGTATGTTTTACATGAACTGAACACCAGTTGAAGCAAATACAAATCGCCCCTCCCTTTCCTACCCATTCCAAAGACATCTTTCCTCACTTTTGATACAAAAAAAAAAAAAGTTCTGTATTAAATGCTATTTTAACTACAAAGCAGTATTTAAATTTTAAAAACTCAAATTATTTTGCAAATTTAAAAGGGTAATTTAGAAGCAATATTCAGCTACTTTAAATATCCACTCTGCTGCCAAACCCATTACGTGTAAGAACTCAGAAACCCGTTATGCCTCAATTTCCTCATGTAGAAAATGAGGAAAATAGATGTAGCATAAGGACTAAGTGATCAGTATAAAAAATAAATAATTACTACTAATAATCTATTGTGATGCTCAAGAATCTAAAGTGAAGTCAAGATTTAGGAAGACTCTTACCAGAAGTGTAACACCTTAATTCCTAACCTCTGTTCTCACAAGGATGCTGCTATTACTCCAGGGAGTTAACTCACTAACAGAAACTACATTATGAAGTAGTGTTTAAAACAGAACTATTAGAATCACTTAGCCACCAGGAGACTAAAACACTCTGAAGTGAATACTGCAGAGGAAAAGTAATTCAGACCACCGTGGCAACATTTTCAATAGACACATAAATAATTTCCATTGATGGTATAAAAAATATGTTATGTGTGCACAGCATGCATCAATGCTGCTCAAATGGCCTTTGAAATCTGTTATTTAAAAAAAAAAGAAATATGTTATTAACTCTCCCCTAAACCCCAATAAAGTACAGTGACTTTTGTGAGACACTATGAAGTCCCAATTTCAAATATGGCATGATAGTCCAAAGTAGGAAGAATCAAATTAGAAATTCCTGGAGCAAAGAAAGAACATTATGTCCATCTTTGCCCCAGATACCATCCCCACTTATTTTCATCAAATTTTGATCAAATTTCAGCAAGGTTCCAGTAGTCGCTACAGATCATGAGTTAAAACGAACTAAGTTCAACAAAAAACGCTGCTAGAATGTACCATGATCTCTAAAAAAATTTATTTGAAGCATAAACCTTATACCTACGTGTCAGTTATCCCTTAGCCACCCTATGTACAAAACAATTAGGATCACATGGAGGTGAGGCATGTCAGATACCTCCTTAACTAAGACCTGGGAAGAAAACCCAAGATCCCCACCCAGGTAACAGGAGTATGAATCATATGCCTCCCAAGACTTTTCTCAAATTATCAGTAACTTACCTTCTGAACTGCTAAAGACTGTCAATGTTTCTAACTCAAGGTGTTTTATGACCTAGACACATAAAGACTTTTTTTTTTTAAACAAAAAGAATGCTTCTGACAGAAAAGAACTGGCTTTTAATGATTTCCTTTATAAGTAGTTAAAAACAGCAATCTCATCCAAGGGTTTTTATCCCAGAGAATAAGAAAGTCTATTACCAAAGGGGAAAATTGGTTTGGCAAACCATCAGAGTTGACAGGAGTGGTAAGAAAAATAGAAGAGCATTTTCCTTCCTTTCTCCTTGGTACCAGCGATTACCTGCTCTCACTGGGGTCCCCAAGAACCAAGCATAAAGCCTGGATGGGGAAACAAAATGAGCAATAGAGTTGTGGCTCAGTAAGACGGTCAGCAGTAGGGGGAAAGAAGGAGCCTCTACCACAAAACTGGAGGAAGACGAGCTGCTGGTCCCCTCCCGGGTAAGGCAGGGCCACTCCCTTCCCTGGGACAACTGCCCGGTACCCGGCCATTCACCTGGGGGCACAGACCATGCACCTGCCTCCCCACCACCTGACACCACCTGGTCCCTGCAGTTCTCACCTCCCTCACCTCCACTTCAGGCCACACAAGCCTGTTTGTATTTCAGGGGCTGTTCTTCCCGAGGAGCAAAAATTGCCCTCAACAGGCTGGCTCTCCAACTCTGGTCATTCGAGTCTCAGCTCACACTGCCCCCCCAGGAGCTTCCCTGACAACTCAGTTTTAAAGAAGGTCTCATTGAGAGCCTACAAAAAACCCTGGATCATCACAATGCACTGTTTAATTCTCTCCACAGTGCTTCTAAGCTGCGTGTGTGTTTGTGTCTGTCTTCTTCAGCCTGGGTTTATTACTGGTTTCCTCTCTCTAGGAAGAAAGCTCCATGGGCTCCAGAGGGCTGTGTGTGTATGTACACTGCAGAAACCCCAGCACCCATGAGCTGGCAAGTGGGAGGCGGTCACTAAATGGTCATCAGCAAAAATAAAATATAAAATAAACACCAATAAATAAATGGCTATCAGCAAGTGAATGAATGAAGGAACTCTTTATCAGGCCTTTTCCAGTGTCTGAAATCTTACTTCTATGACATACTCCCAAAGCTTCCATTTCAGAGGCTGCTGGTGATTTCTCCAAAGTCCCCATCCTTTGGAGAGCCAAGCAGGATTTGAGTCTGCCTGACACATGGATTCCAGGGCCACTAAGACTTCCCATCCTCTTCTCCATCCCCACATTCTCATTTCCCCACAACCTCCCGCCAGGCTTCTAGCAGAGTCCAATAAACTGGTTCTTCTCCCTAAGATCACAGATCCATCAAGATCATGAGGGCTTGCTGTTTCATTCTCTCTGCTGACCTTCTAGAATTACTAACCCTTTTATAGCAATCAGACAGTACTTCTGAAAATGGTTAAATTCCCACAGTAGCACCCCAAATCTTCACTGAAAAAATTTTAATGCAATTTTAACAAAATATTACATATAAAATTTAATAAAACTGTACTTTCCTGTTGTTTTCAAGAGTTATAGCACAGTAAGATGACTACTTAATTAATTCCACTGAGCTAACACACAGGCATCCTGTAATTCACGTAAACAAATAATTGAATAAGCAAATTAATAGTTTAGTAAACTATAGATATATGCTTACCTACTTAAGAAAAGAAGCTATAATTTATCATATTTATCTGTATTTAAGAATGCATTTATTCTAGGGGTGCTTGGGTGGCTCAGTCAGCTAAGCATCTGCCTGGGGTTCAGGTCATGATCTCAGGGTCCTGAGACGAGCCCCATATAGGGCTCCCTGCTCAGTGGGCAAGCCTGCTTCTCCCTCTCCCTCTGCCCGCCACCCTGCTTGTGCTCTCTCGCACGCACTCTAATAAATAAAATTTAAAAAAAAAAAGAATATATTAAATCTGTAAGAAATTCTTCATTCCATAGAAACCCTATCTACCCACTCAATTTGGTCATTATGAACTACAGATATTAGACAATAATAAACTATATCATCTTCTCTTAAAAAACCTTTTTTTTTAAAAAAAAAGTTTTTAATTCCATTTTTTTCTAAGTCCATGATGTGGACCGAATCCCCTCCCCAATTATACTATACCCACCCCGGATGCAGATTCCACCACATGGTACATATTGGTGCTTTGTGCTTGACACTGAAATGAGTCTGTAAAAAGGCCAGGCAGGGCTGTGAGAGGGGAAGGAGAAAGTGCTTTTGCAAATTTCCTGTTGGCTCTCATACAAGACTCACTAGCTACTGTTAACTGTGCTTCCTCCTGAGAAATGTGCCTGCCTTCCACACCTGAACATTCCAATGCACAGGAAGTAGAACTGGCACTTGGCCTCTTTTCAACAGGATGAAATAACTATGAAACTTCTTTATAGGAAACTGTAAAATAATTACCATATACCTTCCAAAGCAATCAATATTCTTTTCAGAAGTCGATGACCATATGTTAATCATTAATTTGGGGTTTAACAGGGGATGGGAAAAAAAAATCCCTTGTCTCTTTATCCCACCAGTTTGAATCCCAGCACACTGAAACATCTTCAGATAAATAATTTAAATAGGGTAACAGAACTAAAATGTAACCAATCTAAATTAAAGGGGTAACCTCTGGACACTGTAACATATTAAACCTAAGAGGTGCTGTTTTCATTTACCATTCTGTGTTCGGTTTGGACTAATTGAATATGTCAATCTCTTATTGTTTTTGGCAACTTCTTTTATGTCCAAAATCAAGCCATGAATTTCAGGAATTCAGCAAGCAAGCCCCTTCTGTGCATGAAACACTGTATCTCAAAGGAAGAAAATGAACCAGTGTCCTAATCCCTTGGGAAAAAAATATAAAGTACATAAGCCAAAGTCTCAAAACCAAAATGACAGAGAAGTAACCAAGCAGCACAGACCCATCTTATCTGGCCTGTGATTCACCTCACCTTTCTTTCACTATAGAAGGGCACTCCAAGGGCATTACCCTTAGATGAAACAAAGCATTCCAAAAAGGCAAAGGCATTCACATGGAGCTCTTTTCACAGGGACAGCAAGAACAAGCCTTATATTTCATGAATGAATAAGCTGTAATGAAGCATTTCTGTGTCCCTAAATAAAATTTCAAATAGCTTATAGTGTGTTGCACTGCAGAGAGCATTAAATGACCACGACAATGAGAAAATTAATAGGAAAGCCAAACTTCCCTATTTTTCAAAGTACAAACATAAAATATATGCAGGCCAAAGATTTTACTTTAAATGAAAAATCTTCATGAGGATGTTCTTAAAATCACAGGCTTACAACCAGCCAACAGAGGCCTAGGCCTGCCTGAGGTTGCTTTAGGCTTCTCCTGACTCTTCAAGTAAGGATTATGGGTTCAAAAACAAAACAAAACAAAAACAACTTTTTTTTAAAACGAAAGTTACCTTTTCCTTTGAATACATCTCAGAGGTTCTTTTCTTCAACTTTTGAAGCATTTAGCCAGTAATTTTCAACCTGAATAATGCTTTCTATATATGGAGTTCTGTAATTAACACAGATCTCTGATTTCCATAAAGCCAACCTACATTTGGTTACTTTAAAAAACAGTGAAGATTTTTTTGTTAACTTTTACAAGAGACTACTTTATTCCCTCCAGCCTAGGTAAGAAGCACACACTCCCCAGTAAAAAAAGAACACAAGGGCAGACCCTGTTCTCACACCATAAACACATCTAAGTTCACCTTATGGATTTGTAGACGGGTTCATTTCTAGGCAACCAGGTTGGGGGAATCTGCTGTAAGGAAATCTGCTTCCCCTAGATAAACAGTCTAATTGTAATGTTACAAAAAACTAAAATTAATCAAATCCCTACTCTAAATTCTTTGACTCTCTGACTCACTTTTAACAATCCCTAAAGCTTGAATTCAAATATGTACAGGAAGTAAGCATTGGAAGCATTGGAAAATAAAGCCCTGAAGAGCTGTAATCAACCAACTGTTCCATTAAAACAGACAACCACTGTCTGGTTTAGAAAAATAATGGATTTCTTACTTCCAGATGATTAAAGATGCATCCATTCAGTACGGCAGCCTTTAGAATGAGTCCCCCAAGGCAAGTAAGGCAGAAAGTTTGTGTACCATAATTATTTGTGAATTTTCTTCTCCATCCAGATTCTGGAGAAACCATGTAGAGATTTTTTTTTCCTCCTTACTTTCTCCCATCTTTACTAGTAAATTAGACTTTAAAGTAGGTTTTATAAGTCACTGCAATTATAAGTATGCAGTATGAAGCAAACAAAAAATATTACTGAATTTCTGAATGAGTACTCTTTTTTTTTCCCCCCAAGGGCTCAATAAAATCACCTCAGTATATTTAAATCAATGTATTAACTTCATAATATCTGGGCATATAATTTTAATATTTAATTCTTAGATCCAGTGCCTAAATCATCAACTAAAACTTTATCACTTTTTTTTAAAAAAAACTGTTCTCTTTGCCCAATTATGTTTTGAATAAAAACCTGTGTTTTATCTGTGTCATACCCTTTCCTGGGTACTTCACTTGAGTTAATAGCTGTCAAGAATTGCTTGTTGCCTGATAAAAGATCTTTGATAATTTGTTCTGAAATCATCCCATGAATAAGATAATTTGTCTCAATTCAATCACTATGCTGCTGTGTATATATTAGCTATGGACTCAGGTTAGTGAATCAATTTATAAGGACCACTTAGGGAATATAGAGAGAAGAAACTATATTCGCGGTTGTAACAGTAAAATCACTTTTTTTTTTTAAATTACTGAAGTATAGTTGACATGCAATGTTATATATTAGTTTCAGATCTATAACAGTATTTGACAATTCTAAATATTACTCAGTGCTCACCACAGTAAGTGCAGTCACTGTCATCATCCAACATGATAACAATATTACTGACTATATTCCCTGTTCTGTGCTTTTCATCTCCATGACTTTTTAACTGGACATTTGTACCTCTTAACCCCATTTATTATTTGGAATCCCCCACAGCAGCTAAAATTAGAAATTCATACTAAACAGAGGCTTTTATAAACAGTAGCTAACCAAGGGAAATAAAAAGCTTCCACTTTTAGAGGTCCCCCCACAGGACCTTTATCTGGCAGACAGGAAGCACCCATTCTTTTAAAAGTTACAGAAATAAGCCTTAAGAGGTCATTGGAGACAGAAATCCAAAAAAGCTAAGTAAATCAGAATATGGTCTCAAAAAGTTGGTTTATAAAAGAGTAAGAGTTTTCAAACATATAAGCCAGACACAAAACTAACAATCACTATTTCAAATTATGATAGTCCCCTAAATGAAGATTTTTCCACCAATAATACTGGCACTTTTTCAGTTAGTTTTTAAATCCAAACAGTGTCAGCAAGAATGCTGAGATGAATTCTCTCGAACTGCTAATGAGACTTTTCTTTCTGGATGAACATGTGGCAATTTGTCTGGTATCAGAAAGCTTTTTAAATGTCTAGTTTCTTTGACCCAGTAATTCTACTTCCTGAAATTTAGGTGAGGGCAAAATAGAAATACATCAACAATTAAAAATGTTAAATGTTCTAAAATTGGGTGTTATTATACATATTACAGTTTATCCCCCTGATGGCATTTCCGTACAATCAAGATTCACATTCTGTAAGAATACTTAAGACTCATAGAAAGCTGTGCATAGGTTACAAAGAAGTCAACAATATATATGCACTATATATCTTTTTTTTTTTATACAGTACCTGGAACTATAGAGGGTATGTGTGTGTGTATGTGTGTGTGTGTGTACATACACACAACTTCAATAGTGTTCTAGTCAGTAGAATTTTATGTTTTTTCCTTCTTTCTAAAAAGCCTCCATTTTCCCAGACTTCTACAATGGTGATATATTGTTTTATTTGAAATTAAAGCTCATTTTAAAATGTGGGTTAGGTCTCTGCCAATTTTGCCCAAATAGAGAATCAACTCTTCAGAGGAGAAAAAGGAAAAATCAACATTATATAATCATTTTCAAACTCCCCTTCCATGACCTTTAAAAGGACTTCTAAAGCTAACAGACTCCCCAGCAGGAAATAAATCTGCTGCTGAAGGGATGCACCCACCGAGATATGGCAGGATGCACCGTGAGCGGCTTTGGCAACAATTTCCTTCTATTATTCCTTCGCTTCCAAGTCCTTTTCAATTCAAGGAGAAGCCTGAGGAAGTTAATAGGTCCTTAATACGTGCTCTGCGGCCTGAACTGATTCCTGTTCACAAGGTAAGAGCTGAGACCTCCCCCCACCCCATGGCCCTTTCACACGGGCTTTAGCAAATCCCCTGCCGGGGGCCAGCCCCAGGGCAGCCCTGTCTTCCGCAGGCCAGGCTGTGACCTAATCAATGGGTCCCCAGCAGGACAATCCCTACATTCAATAGTCCTGAAGAAAGGGACAGGGAGTGGGGGAAGAGTTCAGGCTTTACTGAGGAATGCTATTTACCTGTCACAGTGATGGTTCACCCAACAGGGGTTAAAAAAAAAAAAAAAAAAAAGAAAAGAAAAAAGAAAAGAAAAAGAAACCTGTAGGTAGTACTTCAGCAGATTCCTGGCCAGCAGCCAGCACAAAATAAACATATTTACTTAAGCTTCATTCACAATTTGTGATGTGAAACTGTTGAAGCCCAAATGGAAACAGAAACAGGTAGATCTGGGATATCCCAGGGCAGCAGTAATGGGAACACAGAGTAAACTAGCAGCCTTTGTCCACTTAAATCCCGTACAAAGTCTCAGGACTAGTCTAAGTAGGGCCAAAAAAGTCATCTCGGTGTGCACATCCCAAAATTTACCCAGAAAATTCCAGTATCTAAAAATGTGACTTTTTAATTCCTAAAACAACACTGAAACAACACAAGTTTACATAAGAGGGACTTAATAGAGCCCATAATTCCGAAAAGAATAAAAAATAAGGGTTTTGAATTACTTATGCAAGTTAACAATTTTGTAAACCCACAGGCACTCGTTTGTTAGTGACTAAAGGTGGCTTTCACTTGGAAATGGTAGACCTCATCTAATCAAATATTTTCCAAACTAATTCTGTAAATTTGTCTTAAGACATCATACTTGCAGAGAAAGATTTGCATCTCATAGGTCAAATCAAATTAGAATTTCTCCCAACCCCAAATATGCCTGCAAAAAAGCAATTTTGAGTGGGGCAAACTAAATAACAGATGTTTATCCTGAAAAAAAAAAAAGGCACTTGAGTCACTCAGAATTTTATAAAAGCTATCACTGGACAATTTTTAATTGAAAACAAAATCCTAATTTCAAACTAACTGTTAAGCTGTTTTCCTACATCCATTAACACAAAACAAGAGAGAGCCCGAGTCAAATGGTTGCAAAATGAGTTTCCATCTAGCTTTGACACTAGTTTAACATCACAAGAATTGCTTTACTGTAATATTTTAAAAGCCATGCCAGGATCTAGGCCATCAGCATCTTTGACAAAGAAATTTTCTGCAACACCAGCATAATGGGTTTTTAACATCCTCACTGAATGCCATTAGAAGAGGGTATCTGACTCCCACACAGCACGGAACTCAGAATGCAGAATGACTTAACCCTTTCCACCTCCCGGTCGGCAAGGACACACCAGGACACACCAGCCAGTCACAGGGGGATAGGCCCTGGAGCCACCACCTCACCTGGGTAACAGCCTTGCTTTGATCCACAAATATGCTTTAAAGTGGCTAAACTCTACACAGATCTCTAAACTGATGCAGTGGTAATGGACGGTGGAAATGGGCCTAACGCAAATTGAGATTTGTTCCTAAATACAAAATACACATGTATTTAAAGATGTCATGTGGATATCAGAATGTAAAAGATCTTATTAATATTCTTCTATGCTGATTTCATGCTGAAATGACCCTTTCGTCTGCTGGATTAAGAAAAATTTATACACTATTTTTTAAAATATTAAATTTTAGGTCAGCACCTCTAACCTTAGGTTTCTTTCTCATGAAATCTACATATCTGTTCTACAACCTCAATTTCACCTCATGTGAGAGTTTTATTTTAATTTTTTTTTAAAGATTTACTTACTTCAGAGCACGTGCATGCCAGCACACTTATATATGCCTGAGTGCAGGGGGAGAGTGGCAGAGGGAGAGAGGGTATCTTCAAGCAGACTCCACACTGAGCATGGAGCCCAATGCAGGGCTCTATCTTAATGACCCTGAGATGATGTCCTGAGCTGAAACCAAGAGTTGGATGCTTAACCAATTGAGCCACCTGGGCATACCCCACGAAAGGAGCTTTATCAGAAACTTGATCATTTTGATATTTAACGATCACTGAACTCTCTTAGGCAGTGAACAATGAGCACACACTTATGTTTTACTGAGGCCCCTTTTTTTTTCACCTCCAAAGATTATATTTACTTGCTTGTGTTTCTAATGTCTTTGAGGGGGAAAAAAAAAACCTAATTGGCTCTAACAGAACCCTATAAAAGACAGTGACAAGTTTCCTTTTCCATATACAGGTCAATGTGCTCAATGACATTAATTCCCCCAAAAAGAAACATCAGAATACTTAGTGAATTAGTACAATTAGGAGTTTCTGTTTCAAATTCTGTGATCTGTTTTAACTCATGCAGCCTTTCTTCCTATTCATTCTGTTGCAAAGTTCCCTAACAATTCTAATACAAGCCAAATTTAAATAATAGTAAGCAGCACTAAGATACATCTTTAAGTTATTTTTAATACACTGCCATTTAAGCTGAAACTCAGCAAAAACATCAGGGATGTGTCAGAAGCTAAAAGATACCAAAGCAACACTCCGGTGTTTCCCTCTCTACTCCGGTTTCTTCCTTCACATCCCCTAAATCTTCCACCTCCTTCTCATCCAATGTCCCCCATGTCTTTCTTCCTCTAAGAAAAAGCAATAAATGAACAAAATAATTTGTGACAAATTAATTAGCAAGAAAGGTGGTGCTAATGAGCAAAAATAGCATCTGCAAGCAAAGGGCCTCTATGAACAACTCCCTGCTGCTTTTACTCCTCAACCCATCTCTTCCTCTTGCATTAAAATGCTGTTCAAAAACTGAGATTCTCAAATCCCCTCAGGGGCAAGAAACTTAAGTTTTTATTATAGAAACTGAAACAGTGAAAGAACAGAGGACTACTACTGCTTTGGTATCGTTAAACCTCTTGGAATACTCCTGGTTTCTCTTAAAGTTCAGCTTAAGTGGAAACCTATTAAAAATAACTTGAAGAAGCTCTTTAATACCACAAAATGTTTTAACAGTATTAAACATCTGAAGCATATAGCTAACTAAGGTAGAAATTTCTTAAAACACCATGGATATTTTCACAATTTTCAAAAGGCTTTAAATTCTGCACATTTAATATCCAAAAGGAATATCCTCATTAAAGGGGAAAAAAAAAAAACCAGTGTCTCTGCAGCAGACTAAAAAATGAGCCCAATACTTTGCAACTCCTCCCATCAAGAGGTGCAGCCTATTTTCCTACCTGCTGGATCACTGGACTCAGGTGATAGAATGGGAGAAGTGAGTATGCATAAATTCTGAGCCTAGGGATCCCTGGGTGGCGCAGCGGTTTAGCGCCTGCCTTTGGCCCAGGGCGCGATCCTGGAGACCCGGGATCGAATCCCACATCGGGCTCCCAGTGCATGGAGCCTGCTTCTCCCTCTCTGCCTGTGTCTCTGCCTCTCTCTGTGTGTGACTATCATA
The DNA here is from genome assembly GCF_011100685.1 of Canis lupus familiaris. Lineage (NCBI taxonomy): Eukaryota > Metazoa > Chordata > Mammalia > Carnivora > Canidae > Canis > Canis lupus. Next base: position 45,078,627 of record NC_049237.1, on the reverse strand, counting down.
AATAAAAAAATAAAAATAAAAATAAAAAAGAATTCTGAGCCTAGGCCATGAGATCTAGCTGCTACTCTCCTCCAGCTCTTGAAATCCAGGCTAAGCAGCGGACTGACGACAGACACAGGCCCTAGGAGCCCTGGCCCCAGCCAACATCCAGTCAACTCCCAGAAGCCAAGCCACCAAGCTGAACAGCAACCGATGTAGCGGGATCAAAGGACAGACCCAGAGAGGTCCAGCCCAAATTGCCAACTACTGAACTGTAACCTAAATAAATGGTGGCTGTTTGAAGCCAATACATTTTAGGGCAGTTTATTTCCCAACAAAAGGCTAAATAACACAATTCTCTATTACTTTTTTTTTTTTTTACAATATTTATTATCAGCCCACATACAATAATAAAGTTCCAACTGAGCTTTGGACCGGTCTACACTTAATCCACATCTTCTAATCTCCCTTGTCAAATCTAACTGAACCTGGCTCTTGTCTCCCCATTTCTGTAACTCTTCACCTGTTCTCAAGTGCCAAATGGGCCTCCTCGAACAGAACTCTACCAAAATATGCAGAGAAAACTCTCACAAAGGCTTTCAGACCTTCCTTTAATCATCCTAAGGGGTTCTTTATAAATTAGAAAAACAGAATTAACCGAATAAGCAATTGCTGTCTATTGACATGGATGAAAGGTTCACAGAATTAGTCGCCAGGGTAACAAAAGTAGACCATGAACAAGCGAGAGATTTTTTTTAAAAAATGTTATTTAGATGCACTCATTTAAGTGAGAAAAATATTTTTAGTTCTTATATATTTTATTCTCCTTCAAATAGTCTCATCATTGGATTTCCCTTAATTCAACAAGGCTTTAAAAGAAGGGTTTGCTTATCAGTAAATAGCACCCCATCAACAGAAACAACCAAAGATTTACAATACACACAAATAGCTTTTTAAAAGGTTACATCTCTATGTGTTCAATTTAATCCAGGAAAAGGACAGTTTCAAAGACTCTGAATCTCTAGAAGTAATTACTTCTTTGAAACTTTAGGAAATTCATCAATAATGATAACTAACAAAAATAGATGCTACTAATCTGAAAGTCTTTCAAAAGTTCAAATTTGCCACATAGTGTACAACGTAAATGGATATTCATCTTTTATACTTAAAACAGAAGTGTTTTTCAACCCAGAGAATGCTAGAGGCAACAGTGCCATTTTACAGGTCAAGACAACAGCAACACATCATCTTGTATTATGCACCTGCAAAGTCACAGATTTTAAGATTTCTAAGATTTCTAATTCTAGGCTTTGGTACTCAATCTGACATGTTAAGTTGCTTCTCCAGAGGACAAAATATAAACAAAGGAAACTGCATTGCTATTGAAGTTTTGTTAAGGATGTTGTTCTAATTTTCCTGTTTTTAGCTGTTTCAGAGGTAAGGGGAAAGAGGGCTTTTAAATGAAAGAGCAGTTTAAAAAAAAAAAAAGGGGGCAGTTTTATCTGCATTAAAAGGACAAGCAGACCTATTGCATGTATGACACTTCCACTGGATACAGAAAGGAATTCTAATTGGGAATAGAGAACAAATTTTAAAGGTCTTTCCCAGTAATAGTTTCTAAGGAACTGGGTTTCCTTTTAATATTCTGTAATAATCTAACTCACTTCCAAATCATACTCATATTCAAATCAAGTGCCTGATGGGTGCCTTCCATGTGCGAGGTACAGTTCCAGGCAGTAGCAATGCAGGACTGAACAAGGCAAAGTCCCCACCTCTGCACATAAGGCTTACATTGCAGAAGAAAAATGACAAAAGCAGATTTTTAATATGTTAAAAAATCACTCTTGGCATATACTATATGTAAAATGCCATTTAAAAAATCATGAACCTTAAATTATAAAACTTTATATTCTCTAGACGTGATGATCCTTAGTTTGACTTCTTTCTAAAATCAACAGCGCTGAGCTAATTAAAGCCAAACATGGGTATTATTCATATTCATGCTTTCCTAATCAGCTTTCATCTTCTACAGGAGGCTAACACACTATTAAGAAAAAAATACTTCTGTTAAAAAAAAAAGGTTTAGATCAACCCTTTAAAAGTAACTGACTTCCATTCTGATGCTTCAGCCAACAAACTAACTCAGAATTTACATAGCAAATTCATCTTTCTTCCATTAAAAATGTAAACACCTTCAGCTGAGCAACAGATCAAAAGAACAACATTATGTGACAAACATTTACTGGGTTTATCAAAAGAAGAACATCACGGAGTAAGTGTTTACTAAATACCAGCTGTGTGCCAAGCACTGTCAGAAGACAAAGATGTCTGAGACTGCCTGATGTCAAGCAGCTTTAAGTAAAGATGCAAATAAAAATATTATGAACTAAAAGCAAAGGAATTTTAGAGAATCTTTTACCTAAGAATTTATGGTGGGATTGCTTTAAAAATAATTTAAAGCTAACCCAACTTTAAGATTTTATTTCTTTATTCATGAGAGACACAGAGAGGCAGAGACATAAGCAGAGGGAGAAGCAGGATCCCAGGATCCCAGGACCATGACCTGGGCTGAGGGCAGGGCAGACACTCAACCACTGAGCCACCCAGGCGTCCCAAGTTAACCCAACGTTACAGTCATTTTCCAAAAAAGTGTTTCTGCTTTCAACTAACAGAATGTCCTCAACTTATGTTAAAGAAAACATTACTTCATGAAAGATTCCAAAATTACTGTTTACAAAAAGTCATCTCCAGGGGTCAAAAAACAGACTGACTTGAAGTGATAGGAGTATCAATGTCCATAAATCACAGATGAGAACATTTTGTCACACACATATTTGTTCTGTCACTGTAAAGCTGTTTTTTTGTTTTGTTTTGTTTGTTTTTTGTAAAGCTGTTTAATGCTCCTTTTACGATGGCAGGAGAAAACTCTTTATTATAAGAGCCACCATGAACAACAGTCATTATTTTTCAAATTTTTCCTTTTGTATGGAATAAGGGACTATTTACAAAACTAAAATAGGCCAATTAAATCCCAAATGCTCTGATTTTTAAGTCCATTTAAGTAAAAAGACACTCTGTTAAGAAAGTTAACTTTATTATTAGAAGTCTAACAGGTCATTTTATCTTAATAAATAAAGGCATACTGGCTGAGCAACAGAGGGTCTCCATGGTAAACTGGCCACACAGGAGATCAGATCCTGGCCTAGAGGGCGGCTTACCTTAAAAATAGATATACTGGGCAGTCTGGGTGGCTCAGCGGTTTAGCACCACCTTCAGCCCAGGATGTGATCCTGGAGACCCAGGATCGAGTCCCATGTCAGGCTCCTTGCAGGGAGCCTGCTTCTCCCTCTGCCTGTGTCTCTGCCTCTCTCTCTGTATCTGTCATGAATAAATAAATAAAATCTTTAAAAAAAAAAAGATATACTGAGTATTATGTGTAGTGTAATTATTTTAATTGTCTTGTACACTGACATGAGACAGGGCTATCTGATGATACAGGCTTGTAAAAAACTATTCTAAAGGCTACGGTATCACTTGTAAAGAGCCTTGAATGACAGACTGTCTTGAATCATTTTAAGCACACACACAAGTACACAGAAAAGTGGTTGCCATGTGTCTACTGTAAAGGTTGATCTACCTCACCTATAAAATAGAAATGACACCTACCGTGTAATAAGCACATTTTAGACTAAGTGGCATGAAGTGTATATAAAAATAGGCTCAGGCTATTGAGCATATTTCAAATGCATGTCACTACCACTGTCACCGTCGTCATCATCATCAGTATCATCTTTCCCCTTGCTATCTGGTCCTCCTTTATGAGAACTCCTGAGGACTGGCAGCCCTGGAAGCTCTAAAATAGAGATCCAAGGACATGGAGGTTTAGCTTTTCACAAGCCACCTGCTATTACAACCAAATTGCAAGTCTCTGAAGACAAAATATACAGCTTTTAACAGATTCTCCAAAGTTTCTGTAATACTAGAACTATTAAGAACCATCGTCTGGAAGTCTAGAAAGAGACAGGTGGTGGAGGAAAGGTTTCTCTCCATCTTATGACTACCATTATTGATACGGTACCATCAGTTTGTTTGTTGAGTAAACAAGTGCTCTGCACTGCCCTGCCTGCCTCGGTGCTAGGGAGAGGCTAGAGGAGTTACTCTGCACTCTGTCCTTTAGTTCTAGAAGACAGACAAGAAAGAGAGAATACCTGACTTGTGACAGAAGAGCATTTGCAAAGTGCCACGAGAGCAAAGACTACCTGTTTCAAGAGAGGCAATAATGGCTTGTTAGGCCAACCTAACCAGTATTCATCGAGGGCCTTTTATAGGAGTCTGGTGGTTAAAGACTTAGCATCTACCCACACAAGAAGCAGATGAATTAGAGGAAAAAGGACAAATAAACATTCATTCATTAGAGTGATACACTAATACTAGAAGAAAGCACACACGAGAAAAGAAGAATGAGCTCCATAAGGAGGACAAGGCTCGTCAGGAGAGATTTACTCTACAGAGTTAGGGTTAATAAGAGCCTATCAAGGGGTCAATGTGTCACCCAAAGGCTGGGAGATAGGACACAATGGGGCAGAGCAGGGTGGAGGGCCTGGCTCCATTTGGCTAAAGCACAGGGGATGAATGGGAGCGAAGGAAGGAGAGAACACACACAAGGGGGAGGGGGAGGAAAGTCTCCAAGGCCACAACACCCTGTGCTAAAAAGCTAGGGCTTTATGTAAGGGAGACGCCAAAGGGTTTTGATAAAGATGCGATGAGAGATGGAACACCTCTGCTTCAAGCATCATGTCTGTATGACCACAATACCCTCAAAGCACCACACTTCAAACCACATCAATCTCCATTACACCACTTAAACACCCACACACACGATTTCAAAATTCAATGGCACAAGGTCAATATGTACCATAATCCCCATCACTGGTCATATCTTTAGAATTTAATACAGGCCCTACATGAACACAGCATATTACCATCCAATTTTACTCATGAATTATTGGGACAATCTGGGGAGACAACTTAGGAAAAGAGCTTAAAATAGGGCTGGTACATAGTAAGCATTCAATTAATATGACCTATAGTTACACAGGGATGGTGATAAAGGGAAAAAAAAAAAAAAGCTCACTGGTGGTAAAAATATGGTTAAATAACCACAAACTAGAAAGAAATCTTTTGAAACTACAGAAATTGCTGGGTAACTTTTATCAAAAAAGGAAAAAATTAATTAGGCTGAAACTAAAAAGATTATTTAGTACCTCTCTTGGCATGTCAATCTTGAACTCTCTTCTGGGCCACCTGGATGCCTCAGTGGTTGAGTGCCTCTGGCTTAGGGTGTGATCCTGGGGTCTTGGGATTGAGTCCCACTTCGGGCTCCCTACAGGGAGCCTGCTTCTCCCTCTGCCTAAGTCTCTGCCTCTCTGTGTCTTTCATGAATAAATAAATAAAATCTTAAAAAAAAAGACTCTCTTCCAACAGGTCAGCTCCCTCAGCCACGTGGAGGCCTAACAATGCAACAGGTTCCAGACCATTATCAGATATTCTGGAGATGTCACTGTTTAACTAGCAAGGCAACTTCACTGCTAAGTCTGACCCTGGAAGCGCATATGTGAATAGTTTCCTAGACTGTCACTGCTGTTACACCGGGTAACTGCCAATTCGACAAGTACAAGCATGTGCCCTCGAAAAGGAAGCTCTCCAAGCCCATTTATTCCTAGTAACAAAGACATAAAAGACTGTGCTTCGAAGCATTATGTCTTGGGCAGCATGCACTATTTTTAACCAACATGGCTTGATTTTTTTTTTTTTTAAAGTGCCATTAAGGTAACTGCAAAGTGTACAAAATACAAGCTAATAGATAATGAAACCTTGACAAATACAGCCTTATGAATTAAAATAATCCAGAGTCAAAACTAAAGGGGAAAAATGGCCAAAAAAAAAAAAAATTCCAACAATAGACAAACACCCAAAGGTTTAGAATCTACTCAATTTTCATTATTGGGCAATGCAGACAATATGCTGGGGGGGAGGGGCATACCAAGCCAGATATTAACTGAGCATTAAATCTCTATCCACAGAGGCTATTCATCAAGTAATGGACACTCAAGTCTTAAAGGAGTCTTGGAACATAAAAATGGTTCCTTGCCAAGAGGGCTGAGAAGAACAAGTTCACTGGCACAAACCAGATGGCCAGTGAGGACAGATGCTGAAGCCAAGACCTCAGTAGGAGGACACTGCCAGAGAACAAGGACTACAGGGAACGTGATACAGTGGGAAGGGGGGGGGGGGGGGGAGCTGTACATTAACTTCAGCTATTCAGCAGGTTAAAATTGGTTTTAAAGGTTAGCCAGGACCCAAACAACCACCTAAAACATGGTTTTGATGAGAAAAGGTTCCAATTAACATCCTGTACTGTTCACAGCGGCAGCACTATTTATAAGAAGATTAGACCTTCACAACTGCAAACAGGGAAGACACTCGTCCATCTCCACTAGACAGTGAGACCCTCTGTACTCAGCATGAGTCCCTCACTACCGATCACTTCATTGGAATAATCTTAAATTGCTTAAACGTCACCCTATGTATTTCTAAAATTCTGTTCACGTCAACATGCTAAGGACCAACATGCCACCTTGAGAGGAAATGATGGAAGAAGACTGTTAGATCCAATACTATCTGGGATTCAGGTCTCCAGCCCAGCTCAGCTCAACCCAGTTCAGGATCCCACTCGTAGTTTTCAGGGGCGCCTGCATGGCTTAGTCAGTTAAGTGTCTGCCCTCAGCTCAGGTCATGATCGTGGGGTCCAGGGATCAAGCCCTGCATCCAGCTCCCCGTCCTTCTACCTTCCTCTCCCACTTGTGTTGTACTCTCTTAAAGAAATAAATCAATAAATCTTCAACTAGTTGTTTTCAAATAGGCTCCCTTAGAGCATCTCTAGAACACTCTATAAAGAGTGAGAGGCAGTGAAATGTAGCCTTGGCATGCACAGTCCTGCTGGTTCTGCCAACTGGTATCCAAGAGGTCTTAGGCAAGTGACTTAGCTTCTCTGTGAACTGCCCTCATCAGCAACATGGAATTGTATCTATCTTGTAGTCATGACAATTGAATAAATTAACATATACAGGGTGCTTAAACAACACCTGGTAGTAACAGTAAGTGTCTGTCGTTTACTTTACTGACATCTTTCACCATTATTATCATAATCACTGAAAGCACACGGTCAAAGGGAGCATATTCGAAGTTGTTTTTTCTACTCCATCCCATCCAGATTCTGGCCCTCACCAACATTTAGGATGACATAAAGGCACTGCAAAGCTTCACCGCATTCTGCTTCACAGCATCATACCACCTGTATGTCAGCCTTTAGAGATTTACAACCCAACTCCTCCCCACAAGTATTCAATCAGGACTCAGAGCATTAACTTGTTAAATACCATACAAATAACTAAAGACAAGCAGATCCTGTTTTCTCTTAAAACAAAATGAACTTCCTTAGGATTCCTCATTAGACTCTATTTGCACCTTGACATCCTCCAGCTTCAGAGGAGGATCCTGTCCCCAGCAGAAATTACCAGGCCCTCCCTGCCTGGATTCGGATCCTCACATGCACAAAAGAGCAAATTTTTACTCCTAAACCCAGCAATGGCACATTATCAGAACACAATTTCTGCCAAGCCCCGATTTTCTATCTCACTGTGGCTAAGAAATTGGTTTCTTTTCTGCTCAATGTTCCTAGGAAGAGAACAGAGAGTAAGAACACCACAGCAGCTGCGGCCACACAAGGCAGGAGATGCCAACACAGAAGCCCTCTCACCAACAAATCTGTGAACTCCCTGAGTCTCTGTTCAAGCCCCTGCTGCCAGGAGTCCTCGGCCCAGGTCCAGAAGCTCCAGAAGAGGTAATGGGTCCCCGCACAGCAGACCACACTCCTCAGGATGGCCCAGCTTTCAGCCACTCTCAGACTTTTTGGTTCTAACACAGAGGCCATGAATATACGATCCCTGGCATTACGGTCCCTGGCATTCTACTTCCTGTCAGGACAACAGGCCCCAGGAAGAAAACATAGGTCCCTGGTTGTATGCATAAGATCCTACTTTAAGTTGGGAGAAAGTTGTTTTTTTGGTTTTTTTTAAACTTAAGTAATTAAGATAAAAATCAAAATATTCAGACTTCCACCAAATCTGAAAGGGGCCCCAGAAACATTTTCCCTTTTGCTGAGGTCAACAATAAGGCTAACCTGGCCTGGAATTCCCTTCTAGTCCCACTACACAAATCCATTCATTCTGTGCCCCCTAATGAAGGTGAGCCGGGAGCTAGTCTCCAAATGGGTAATCCAGAAACCGTGCAATACCACTCCCTCATGATGTGAATGCAACCATGATCTCTTAAGAGAAAGGTCCCATATTTCACGAATGATGATTTATCTTGTTGCAACAGCTGTACTTCCATATTAATTCTTTGCAAGTCTTTTCACCGAAATGTAAATTTAAAATCTGAAACCACAGCTGGGATTCTAAGGGCAACATAGAATTAGTAAGTTTAGAAATTTGCTCTTATCTTAATGAAAAACATGGTCTCCCCAAATAAGTAGATGTGGAAGAGGGAAACACTTACTGGGTTGCATTATACTAACAGCCAAAAACTGAACCAAAGTACTCTAGTCTGAAGGGAAAACATACTTAATGGCATCCCCACTCCAGCACATATACATCAGGGGAATAAGGCCTCAACTATCAGCAGTTTAAAAAAAAAAAAAAAAAAAAAGATCTTTCGGCTAAGCATTTTTCTAGGCAGTTCCTTAGTTTAAAAACTAACAAGAAGCTGCACCTTTTTACTGATGCCCAAGTAATAATTAACTTGCATGTGTACCTATCAGCCAAGAACACGAAGCTGACTTTATTCCATAAATCTGGGAGAGAGATACTCCAGATTCTATTCTACTCAACATTGAAGATTATAACAAAGCTGGTTGGGCACTTATTTGCAGTGAGAATGAGGGTAAACGCTGAGAAGTATAAAGTCAGACAAATGAAAAATCTAAATGTGACATTACACACGCTTCAGAGATCCTCTACTAACATATCTGTTAAATCTGCTTTATGACGTTCTTGGTAGATTTTTCAGGAGACAAAAGGAGGGGGGTAGTAATTTTAATCAGAGCCCTAGAGATCAGCTCCCTAACAAGACCTATTTCCCAAATTGTTTCACGGAACCTCCAAACCTGAAGTAGACAAGCAATCACGTGGGCATGGATTTGTCAGAACAGTTCACCAACACCCAGAGGCCTCTCCAGGAAAAGCATGTGATACAGTAAGAGATTATCAGAGGAGTCAAATGACAATCACCCCCACGCTGCAATCCCATGTTACCTCCCTGCAAAGCCAATTAGCAAAATATGTACAAAATGCAGAGCTAACAGGACTGTACATTTGGCTGCATATTTTAGGTAGTTCATAGAATTTCTATTTAAAAAAAAAAAAAAACTAAAAAACTACTTTTCAGGGGATGTTTCACAAGTAGACTTTTTTTAAAGAAATAGACCATAAAAATAGTAAGAACTAAATTCAGATTCCTGATTATATTGTTCTATCAAAAGAACACAAATGATACACATATTTGACAATGCTGAAATAGATAAAAGACCCCCAAAACTTGTTATTCAACCAACACTACAGTTTAAAGTTAAGTCAAAAGCAAGACACGAACAGTTAGGCAGACAGGTTCTTGATCCTACACCAGCCCTTGTCACTAGAAGACAAAGTAACAGCACAAAAGAAATGGGCAATGAACAGCATATGAAGTTCCAGGAAGATGATGTTAAACCAGACCCGAGCCAGGCCATCTCCAGCCCACGCTGACTTTTAGTGTCCTAGGAGGTCCCCACCTGTGTTCCTGGAAGCCCCCTACTTTTCTTCATCTGACAGGCACCTCTCCACATTTTCAACCTCCACTAGGAATTAGTTAGACAAGCCCCAAAAAAGAACATACCTAATTTTAGTATTTCTACTGCACAAAACATATTGACTTTTCCTGAAGGAATTCTACACTGTGATGCCAACTGTCTTGCCAAGAATCTCTAAAATAACCAGGGCTGATAATTCTAAAATAAGTAGAGATGATAATTCTACTGCCAAAAACATCTTATACCGTATATAGGACAATGTGTAAATACTATTGTATCACTATTGTATCAATTCCAAAAAACGCATAACCATTAATCTACGGTATATTAAGTATTTTTTTCTGTCAAGCCAAAGACTACAACAGATGATCAAGAAAATTTCCGACTTTTCACCTTCAAATGTCAGTATTTAGGAAGACACACACCAGTTTCTTACACACTTAACAACCCTGCAGCCCAGTCTCACTTCACCCCACACTCCCCACTAAGTTACTACGAGAAAACTCTGGCCTTGCCACTGAGCTCTGAAAACTACTACAGATTTCAGAACATGGCCTTATTTGGTCGGTTGCCTCCCCTTTTATTCTGCTAGTAAGAATATCCCAGTCTCTTAAATTTATAGACAAAAAAATACTTATTTCTAAGTGAGTCTTTGAAAAGCAACAATCGGGACGCCTGGGTGGCTTGGTCAGTTAAGCGCTGACTCTTGGCTTCAGCTGAGGTGATGAGATCAAGCCCCGCATCAGTCTCCACGTTGAGCATGGAGCCTGCTTGACGTTCTCTCTCCCTCTCCCTCACCCTCTACCCTTCCCCTGCTCACGTGCATGCACACACACTCTAAAAAATAATACATACGTACATAAAAAGCAACAATAAAGGGACACCTGGGTGGCTCAGTGGTTGAGCATCTGCCTTTGACTCAGGGAGAGATCCCAGGGTCCTGGGATAGAATCTCACAACAGGTTCCCTGCAGGGCACCTGTTTCTCCCTCTGCCTATTTATCTGCCTCTTTCTCTGTGTGTCTCATGAATAAATAAAATCTTAAAAAAAAAAAGCAACAATAAAAATACTTTTCCCACTTGAAAGAAAAACCCAAAAGGCACTGCTCATATAATTAAGTCATCAGGTAATGTAAAATAAGATTGTGGTCCTATTTTTGTCTCAACTTTAACTTATACCAATTCTTTCTAGGCTTTCAAGAGCTACTTCAGAAAAGGAGGGGGGGAGTAGGAATAATTATTCTTAGGAAATTCATAAACATATGCATTATTTCAGCTGCAGTTCTTAAATTTGGGGCATTCTTCTACGTTGATGTTATACCTGAAAATTCAAATTAATATTGGAGAGGAGGACAAAATATTTATATATTCTACTCTTCAGATGAGCGACTATAAGAAAATAGTGTGACCAACAGGAGCCAGTAAACTATAACTTAAATATCTGGCTATAAAACCCACCTGCATCCCCAGGGGTGTGCACCTAATCACAGGTGGTCCACCAGAGACCCACCCTGAGCACCAACCCTAGTCATGTCCCCACCATGCAGTCCCATTCCTGCTCCAATGAGATGCAAGAAAGGTATGGTGGAGCCAGGAGAAATTCGCCAAACTGCAAGCACAGGTGCATGCTGGTGGGAAAGGAAATGCTCGCCCAGAGGTGGTTCATAAAACAGCTACAGCAGATGATAAAAAAAACTTCCCGCTCTGCTTGAAGAAGTTGGAGGGGTAAACAGTATCTCTGCTACTAAAGAACTATGTTCACAAACCAAGGAACGGGGCGGGGATCTGCTTTGGCAATGCTGAAGCACAGGCATACCTGGCTGTGAACACTTCCACCGTTCCAGACCATACTGACACCGCCCAGCAACTGGCATGCCCACAGTCCGACCAGTTCAGGACAACTGGCGGAAGCTCTGCCCACACAACCTGTGGACAGCAAATACTACCTGCTACCGGAGACCAGGATGATGGTGATGCTCTGGATCTCTTGAAGAATTCAGAACAAGCGAAGTAAAATGGGTCAACTTCTAAAGAAGACAGAACCTGAAGAAGTTACTGGCAACTGTTATATTATACTAGCACTTCCTTTTTAAAATGTTGTTCAGGGATCCGATAAAATTTACAGCTCTTAAGATTTTTAAGCCCAAGCTCCTTGGACATGGTTTTCAGTTTTTGCTCAGATACAATTCATTCTTTGCAGCTAATTAAGCTGAAGAAGACTGGGAATAAAGTTTGGAACAAGGTTAATAAAGTTCTCTACCTAGTATATGGTTTTATTTTTTATGGCACGGACAATGTACGCAGAAAGCAAAGTTATTTTATAGAAAGCTAATAGTGACATGTCATATGGCTGATAATCTGATGAAATCTGATTAAAGATTTTAAATAGCAGTAAAATGTAAAAAAATAAAAAATAAACAGAAATCTGGTATTGGGATACCTGGGTGGCTCAGCAGTTGAGCATCTGCCTCCGGCTCAGGGCATGATCCCAGGTCTGGGGATCAAGTCCCACATGGGGCTCCCTGTGCGGAGCCTGCTTCTTCCCCCTTCCTGTGTCTCTGCTTCTCTGTGTCTCTCATGAATAAATAAATTTTTTTTAAAAAGAAATCTGGTATTTTATACATTAATTATACTGAAATTAAAAAAAAACTAAAGACAAATAAGTATCTAGAAACTTAAAAAAAAGAATTGAAAAATAAAATCTGGTATTTTAGGTGAAAGGTATATAATCCATTGATACATCTATATACCATGCTACTAGTATATAACTCATTAGAAAAAAAAATCCCATGGATAAACAAAAGTACATTAAAAATATTATAGCCTCTAAAATGACTCATTTCTAGGATAATAATGTTTCTTGTACTTTATGCATGTTAGATATACACATGGTTGGTGGGGTGGGTATTAACTAAAGAATTTATTTGTGGGATTACTGAACATAAACTTAAAAAGTTTCAACGTATTAAGAAAAGCATCTTTTTTAGAATGGATATAGTCATAAAGGAAATACCAATGAGATTAAAAAACTGAACTCTATGGCAGTTAATCTAGCACTGTGATTACCACCCACAGTTTCCTTCTTTTCCACTACCATTCTCAGAGGGCAGCACTTTCAAACCCAAATTAATCATTAATTTACTCAATCCTCCAACATTTAATGAGCAGCTTCTACATGCCTGGTACCTTCTTGCTAGGACTGAGGACAGTAAACCCATGAGCTAAAAGCCTGTCCTGAAAGGTGGTTTGGGGCTGAACTGCATCCCCCAAAATTCATGCATTCAGGTCCCAATCATCTCTATCTCAGAACATGACTTGGAGATAAGGACTTAAAAGAGAGAAATAAAATGAGCTCATTAGGGTGGTCCCTAATCCAACAGGACTGTTGTCCTTTTGAGAAGAGATGAGGACACACACATACACAGGGACGATGGTGTGAAGACACAGGGAGAAGACAAACCAAGGAGAAAAGGCTCAGAGAAAACCATGCCAACACTTCCAGCCTCCAGAACTGTGAGAAGAGCAATGTCTGTGGTTGAAGCCACCCGGTCTGTGGGGAGGAGACTGACACAGAACTGTAATATCCATGAAAAGCAGCTAAATTAGAGATGTGCAGGAGGTGCGAAACAATACACACTCTGGCATAAACCAGGCTGTCTTGGGTGTTCTGGCTTGAGGCTCGTATTCCAGGTGGAAGAGAATCCTAACAAAGCATTCCTACCACTTCCAAGACGTGAACAGACCCTACCGCATGTTGGGCAGCTCTGTCAGGTTATTTCACTTTATCTCGCATTTATCCTGCAGCCATTCTGAGCGTCCCCATCTGACCCAGGAAGTCGGTTTCCATATGAGAATTAACCTGTCAAGATCACCCCACAAGCAACCGAAAGGGCCAAGTCCCTTCAACACTGCCCTATCCTACATCTGCCTCTCAACGAAACCTGGAGGGGCTCCCACGGAAAGCAGCCCACACCCGGGAAGGTTTAGCAGAGGGTCCTCTCTCTGTGCACTGCATCATCTCGCAGGTGTTCAATAATCTCTGCAAGGCACGCCAGGTAGTGGCAGGGGCTGTTGTAAGTCTTGCAAACACACTAGCTTGCAAAGCTCTGGAATGCTTTCTCAAAGTTACAGCAAAACCACAGTGATGCTGCTGATAATACAGAGCACAAACTTAAAAGATCAGTATCACTGGTGACGATTTCAACTTCCTCCAGTGTGTTTTTGTTTTTTTTTTTAAACCCATTTTATCTCAAGTCATTCAAGTTCCTCTGATTCCAAACTCACTGCTTACAACACACAGAGCCACCTGGAAAAGCAGAAAAAGCATGCCTGTGCACTTCCACGTTGAGCCCGGACACAGGCCGAAAGGGAACAGTAAGTAAAGCAGCTAGCGCCAGGCAGACATTCACTTTAGGAAAACCAGAGTAATAAGAATATATTTACCGGTTTCTTCATCTATTTTGAAAACACCAACCCCGGAACCATCTCTAATGGAATAGCGGATCTCCCCGTCTCTTCCTGTGTCCTCATCACGAGCAGATACTGTCATTACCGAGGAACCAACTGGGACATCTTCTTTCACTACACCCTTTTCCACGAAGCTGGAAAACACTGGTGGGTGTAAGTTCTCATTCACGTCAATGACCTCAACTTCCACATAGCAAGTGGAAGACAGAGAAACCGGCTTCCCTTTGTCTTTGGCCCTCACGGTGAGATTATACACTTGCTTCTTCTCAAAGTCCAAATGCTGCACAATTCTGACGGCTCCACTGAGTTTATCCACATCAAAGTGTCCTTCTCCGTGGTCCAGAAGACTGTATCTCACTTGGCTGGACTGACCTAAGTCAGGATCATAGGCCTCCAACCACATGATTATGGTTCCTTCTGGAAGGTCCTCCCGAACTTTCACACGGTAATTAGGTGGAATGAATTTAGGTGGGTTGTCATTAACATCCTCCAATGATACTTTCAAAAGCACAGTGGAAAGCAACTGGGGCTCTTCTCTGGCTTGATCCCTGGCCTCAATCTTCAAGTAATGCACCTGCTGTACTTCTCGATCCAAAGGGTACACGATTTTAACAACGCCGGTCATGCTGTCAATGGAAAATTTATCTGTGTCTGTCAGAATAGAGTAGGTCACATGTCCATTTGGCCCTAAATCTTTATCTGTGGCTTCAACCTGGATGATTTCACTATTAATCTCTTTGTCTTCGCTCACTTCCACAAAATAGCTCTCCTGTAAAAACTCCGGGGGATTATCATTGGCATCCAGAACTCTGATGTCTATGAGACGCCAAGCGGCCTTCTGTGGTATACCAAGGTCAGACACTGTAATGTTCAGGGTGTACTTGTCCGTCGTTTCACGGTCAAGTGGCGATAAGATTTTTAGCATTCCGGTTTCCATGTCAATAATGAAGCAACTATCCTCATTTCCTCCAGAAATAGCATAGACCAGTTTTCCATTGAAGCCAGTGTCAAGGTCAGTGGCATTCAGGACAATTATGTTGGAACCCACTGGATGGTTTTCCTTTACCTCGATGCCAGTTGGAAGGGAACTTCTGAACTGTGGGGTGTGCGCATTGACAGAGTGGGAATCAAAGAAAACATCCTCGACCTCTCCCTGACTGTGTAACTTATTGGCCTGCAGGAGCTTCTCCGCCAGCATTTTGGCAACGCCAGTCTCTTCACACTGCAAGTGGACTGGCTTGCGGCTGGCGGCCACCGTGAGGTTGATGTATAACGGCGTGGCAAAATTCTCTCCATCTGTAGCTGTGATCCTCAGGCTGTGAAAGGACACCCTGGTCCCCAAGCCTTCCAGGAGCGACTGCTTCAGGGACAGCACCCCAGAGTTGGGGTTTAAGCTAAACAGATCCAGTTCATTTCCAGCTTCAATCTGGTATCGGACCAACTGAAGTTCATCGGCATCGATGGCAGAAACGGTAGTTATTTGCTCCCCCACACCTAGATCCCTGGGGATCGTTCCCTCACAGTTGATTTTCTCAAACAAGGGCGTGTTGTCATTCAAGTTATTGAGGGTCACTGTGGCAAGGACTTCGACTTCCCGGCGGTACGGCAAGCCCCAGTCGGATGCCCGGATCCTCAGAGTATAAACTCGAGGCATGAGCTCATAGTCCAAGTTTTCTGAAGTACTCACAGCACCGGTGAAATGGTCAATGACGAATGGCACGTGATTTAAATTGGCAATACTGTAAGTCACATACCCGTTCTCCCCCTCATCGGGGTCTACGGCACTCACACTCATGACAGCCGTACCAATGGGCACATTCTCATCAAAAGAGGCTTTGTAAGCGGTCTGGGTAAATTCAGGGGGATTGCTATTTGCACTTAAGACTTTAACCAAGACTCTGGTGGAGGCTCTTCTGTCACTGGTTGTCACTTCCAACTCAAAATGGGACGCCTGCTGTCTTTTAACTGGTTCTAAAATGGAAATGAGACCGGTGTTGTGATTTAAACCGAATTTAGCTTTTCCAGGTGTACTTTTAAAAACATACCTCAGATGAGAATAACTGGGTGTGGCCTTCACCATGACCACGGGTGTATGAGAAGGAGCAAATTCACTGATTTCCACTCTATAAACATCCTTTTCAAACTTGACAGGGCCGGCTTTGAACTGTGGAGAAGCCACATGAATTACTTTGACAGAAGAGAACTGGGGAGGAGTTCCTTTGTCTTTAGCCTGCAGTGTCAGATTGTAGCCGAAAGGATGACTGTCCCAATCAACGCCGCCAACTGCTTTGACTTTATATTCTTTACTCCCCGGAGAGGACCTCACCGTTTTAAACTGCTGAAGGAGGTCACCGGCCACGATGGTTAAGGAAGCTATTTCCCCATTGGGACCCTGATCGCAGTCATCCACTGTTACGATTGCATACGTTGGGTCCTTGTCCAGTTCTGATGGTGACAACGTCACGGCTGTTATCACGGGAGCACATCCATTGGCCTGTTCCACATGAACGGTCAGCTTGGCCATGCTGCTGATACCACTGCTACCATACAATTTCATCCCACGGTCCACAGCCAGAATTTCCATTTCATAGAGCTTGGTCTCTGCGTAATCAAGTCTACCAGTTAAAACTACTGTGCCACTGGTTGGGTGAATGGCAAACATGTCTGTTCGGTCTTTGAAACTATAGTAAAACTCTCCATTGGTTCCTATGTCTGCATCTGTGGCACTGACTCTTGCAATACTGGTCCTTATGGCTGTGTTTTCGGGTAAGGAAACACTGTACGAGGTGGGTGAGAAGAGAGGTCTCAAGTCATTTGTATCCAGCACTTGCACCCTGACCTTGGCTCGTGCTTCAGCATTAGTATTTTTTTCAACTGCTTTGACTATCAAGGTGTAATGGTCTTTCACTTCTCTATTAAGAATAGCTGTATTTCCTCCTTTGGTCCTTATTCTTAAGAAGCAAAAGTCTCCAAGAACATACTCTTCAGCTTTGAAAAGGTTTTCATTGTCTCCAGAAACAATTTTGTACCTTAACTCCCACGATGGATCTGTAAGGTAAATACCCATCTTCACAGGATGCCCAACATAGGTTTTGGCTGCGGAGTTTTCATGCACGGTGACATTGTACTGGAAGTGTGTAAACTGGAGAGGGATCTGGGCAAGTGATGGGCTTCCGTCACCATCTCCAAAATGCTGCAGGAGGAGGAGCAGAAGATAAAGCAAGTCCAGGGATCTCCCCATTGCTTAACTCTCAGGAGCCTAAAGCAAAAGAAAGAAAGAAGAATCATGACCTCAAAGAAATAAAACAAAACTGAAAATCTGTTTTGTTAGTTTGCTTGGGACCTCACGTTTTAATAAAGTATTGTATGTCTGTATGGAATATAAATAAATGCAGTAGTTTTTAGGATTTTTTTTCCTGTTTCCCAAGTATCAATATCTCGAACACCTCTGTATTTACTAAGTTTAGGTAAAATCTTTTCTCATACTTTGATGACTCAAAGAATCTTAAGGAGCATCAGATCAAAGCCTGCCAACTCTAACAACTAAGTTGTATTCTTAGACTTAAATCTTCAAGGCAAACATAACCAATTGTTAACAAAGGGAGATAACAAACATGTTTTAGGTTTACCTATATGTAATAAATACCGGAGAGCCCACAAATTTAATGCCACTAAAGTATCCTAAGCCCAAGAAGCTTTGAACAATTAATTTGGAATAACAAAAACTCTGAAAGGTGATTTCATCTGACCTCCCACAATGACATTCTGCAATCCCATTTCAAAATTCATCCTGAAATATTTTTTTTTAAGATTTTATTTATTTATTCATGAGAGAAAGAGAGAGAGAGAGGCGCAGAGACACAAGCAGAGGGAGAAGCAAAGCAGGCTCCACGCAGGGAGCCCAATGCGGGACTTGATCTTGGGTCTCCAGGATCACACCGTGGGCTGAAGGCAGCGCTAAACTGCTGAGCTACCCGGGCTGCCCTGAAATTATTTCTTTGTAAGAGTAATTAAGTTCACTCCCTACAAAATGTAAGGGTTTACGGTCTCATTTAGCACCACGTAACTACTTAAAGATATTAAAATAATTATAAAATAATTAACAACACTTTGATCCTGAGGTCACTTCTAAACCAACAGGAGTCCAAAAAGAGCCCATTTACAAATGGAAAAACAGCAGCTTAATGTCAAGCAGAACTTTTCCTAAGTCAGCAAAGCAAATCTCAGCAACCACATCAATGTTTTATCCCCCACTGCTGTCAACAACCAGTGTTCACAACTGAATACAAGACACACACATACATACACAGCTAAGGTGTCTAAGCTAACACATGGAGAGGGCCAATCAACGCAACAAGGCAGTAGGCCCTGTGGGAAGGTCAGAGGGTACAAGAGAAGGTAAGGGAGCATTTAAGAAAGGGTTGCCTTTCAAGTGGGAAGCAGGCGGTCCACTGGGCTGGCCTGCCGGGTGAGCAGGACAATTATTTTCAGATCAACTGTTCCTCTAAATACCTACAAATTCACCCTACAAATCAACAGAGCCTCACAAAACATCCCCAGTACACTCAGTAGAGGACAGCATTGCACCTCGGCAAAGTAACTCCCAAATGAGTATTCATAGAATATAAGTCCCACCCAAAGGTGAAAGCAGCCAGGACACTGGAGGGCTGGTTTCAAGGCCAGCTGAAATTAGCACCCCAGCATTAATTTACTGTATCCTAACTGCGCCACTGCCAACTTTGCCCCATTAGTCATTTCATGAAGGGGGGGGTGGAGCCCTGATACACACGAAGCAATAAGAAGCCTAATAGATACTAAATCATACCCCAGTTGGGCACCTTAACTTGTTCGTTAGCTATCTTGCCGTGTCCTCAACAGATAAAGTCAGGAAATTACAAAGACTTTTGACCTCCAGGAGAACAATTATCATTTAAACAAAATAAGAAACCAGTTTTCTCCCCAAACAATCTCTTCAGTTGTTCAACAGTTCTAATATTCAGGGCAATTTTAACTATGTAATGATCAAATAATTTTGTCAAAACAAGGGAAAACTTCAATTCAACCTACAGGTATAGGGAATGTGCGACAAGACAGACCATGTAAGGTACAAAGAACTAATGACTATTTCCTGATCCCGAGGCATTTATAAACTAGGAACAAAATACACGTATATATGGACAGAAAATGCTTTTAAGAACACTTAAGCTGACGTTAAACACGCATTGTCTTTTGTTTTACTAGACTTATTAGTGCTACCTTTAGAACAGAGTATTATGCAGGGTTCTACAGCAAGCAGTTTAAATATTGTGGCTTAATTCTACATATAAAATATTATGCAGCCACTAAAAAGAACAAGACAGCACTCTGTACATTGCTATGTAGACATGTCCAGATAGGTTAACTGGCAAAATGAAACTGATCCCATTTATGTTTGTAAAAAGGGAGGGGAGATGGAATTGTGTGCACGGTACGTACATGAAAGGGCTGAAAAATGAACACAAAAACTCTAGACGGATAAAAAAGTAAACCATCAACAGTGGTTACTGCAGAATAGGCAGCTGAGGGAATGTTCATGCTACATCTTCACTGTTCTATCTGAATTTTTTCAGCAAAGGTGCATGTTATCTGTATCAATCATTCACTCCCCTCACCAATTATTTGACTCATTCAAGGAGCATTTAATGAATACCTGCTATGTGCTAGAAATAGTTCTAGATGCTGGGGATACAACAGTGAGCCAAACTGGCAACAAATCCTCATGGAACACACGTTTCCTGGTGAGAAACAAGCATGTCGCATGCTGAGGATGAGACAGAGAGGAGAAAAATAAAGCAGGACAAGGGACTGTGGTCAGGAATCTGAAGGGAAAGAGAGAACCCTAAATTCAAAAGGCCCAGGGCACATTTTAGATTTTAGAATGTTTAGTATTATCCTGCTCTCTACCCATTAAAACCCCCTGAGAAGCAAGAGACAGAGAAACAGCAGGGACCACTGTGGCTGGGGTACAGTGAGGGCAAGGGGAGAGCTATACAGGGAGGATTTTTTTCCATAAATTTTTAATTTTAGAAGTATTTCCAATTTATAGAAAAGTTATGGAGATAGTTTCCCCTGTTGTTCATAGCTCGATTATGGTACACGCCTTACTAGTGAACGAAGTGAACGAGCACTGATGCACTGTGATAAACCAGTTAGAAGATTATTGCAATAATTGAGGTGACAGGCCTCGGTGGCTCAGCCCAGAAAGGCTAGTGCTGGAGGTACAGAGCAGCAGTTGATTTCTAGATCTATTCCAAGATTTGTGGATGACTTGAAGGGGCAGAGGGGGCAGGGGAGGGAGTGAGGGGAGAAGAGAGAGACAGAGAGAAAGAGAGAGAGAGAGAAGGAAAACAGGTATCAAGATTCCAAGGACCCTGTGCTGAGCAAGGGAAAGGAGCTGCCAGGCTCTCAGAGAGGAACAGGATCTAGATATTAAGAGCAGGAGTTCAGTTTTGGAAAGGTCAGGTGGAAATGCCCACTGTTACCCAAGCAATGACTTCGAGTGGGCAGTGAGATGTGTGGGTGAGGTCCGGCGTGCAGACCCAAATTTGAGATTTGCCCATAATAAATACAGATTTTATTTGAAGCCATAAAACTGAGTAAGACCGAGGGAGAGAACACAGATCAAAAAGAAAACTAAGCACAGATCCCTGATGGTCTCCAAGAACTGGAGGACAGAGGAGTTGATTAAGAACCAGCCCAAGAGACAGGACACAGTCACTGACACAGAAGCTCTGAACAGTGGCGTGGGAAAGACAATCGGTCCATCAATCTTTGAATAGCTGAAGCCTAACATCATTACACGGAAATGACCCTGAAATACTGGCTGGTACCACTGCTACGCACACTGCTGGCTGGCCCCGGAGGCCTTCACCCTGCCCCAACCTCCCCCCCACACACACACCCCTAAGCCCTGCCCAAGGGAAAGGCCCAGCACTCCGCAGCACCGTAACTGTTCTCTCCCCACAGCATCTCAGCCACTGGGCAGGGCCACAGCAGGACCCACTCTTCTCTCTGGACTACCCCCTGTGGGACCACACTCATCACAGAAACCCTTCGAACCCTGGAATGGACTCTGCAAACCTGGCTGATGGAATGCCACTGTGATTAGAATCAACTGTTAAAGGAAATCCTTTTGATCAGGGGGGGAAAAAAGTCCGCTTTTAAGTAGGAGATATTGTTAACATTTTGGTAACATAACCCGGAACTGTGAACTCAGGTTCTGCTATAAAATGCCACCATCAAAGAAACAGTGGCTATTCCTCTATGCAGAACAAACAGTTAAGGCTGAAGGGGGAAGAAAAAGACTCAAAAAAGATACTAATACCATTTCATCTGAGAAGTACATTACCTAGAGTTCATGCTTATGAAAATTAAAATGATTTTAGCTGAAGGCTACACTTTGATATTTAGAAGGTGATCCTACTACTTGAACTCACAGTAAGTTAGGATTTCTTCGACGCGTTTTGCGAAGTGAAAATCAGGAGTGTTTACTTAGTTCAGCCCTTATGGAAAAGGGCCTCAGGTCCAAAGCTGAAATATCTTTAGCACAGATTTCTGAAAATCCATAAATGAGAGAAAAATAATTTTTCCACTAGAAATCGGATATTAACATGCTCATATTTCTTCATTAGGGAGACCTTCACGTCAAGTATTCCAAGTCAATTACTGTGACTGCAAATTCTTTGCAAAACAGGACGCAGCCCCAGTGCTGCGAAAAATTCAAATACTTAGATCTAAAGCTGAAGATTGAGAAATGTTTCATAGGCTTCTGAGACAGGATTATGTGGGACGCAGCATTACACATGCATAAAATCTATTAAATGTTGTACATTCATTATTTAGAGGTCCCAATTCTTAACACACCATTAGCCCTCCAGACTATAGGGAAACAGTATCAATTCCACCTGTGATGACAAAAATACACAAAAATATTCACATGAAGAACTCTGTGCTCCCTCAGCGTGCTCTCCCACATACTCCCATTCTGTATCAGCAGCAGTAAGAGCGTCACTTATTACTGAAACTCAGAGCTTAATGTTCAGTTTGAACAGCGTCACATTTTAAAAGTACTTTTGATTTTGAAGATGTCTAAACTGCCCAGAAGATTACGTTTTCAAAGAAAAACGTCACAGAGTTGTCAAAGACAACGATATGAAATGTGACTTTTTAAAAAATATTGTCTATTAGGGGATCCCTCCCTGGGTGGCTCAGCGGTTTGGTGCCTGCCTTTGGCCCAGGGACTGATCCTGGGCACCTGCGATCAAGTCCCACATGGGGCTCCCTGCATGCAGCCTGCTTCTCCCTCTGCCTGTGTCTCTGCCTCTGTCTCTCATGAATAAATAAATAAAATCTTTTTTAAAAACACTGTATATTAAATAAACATTTAATGGTCTCTAAAATCATTTCATAAGAGTCAAAAAAAGAGATTGTATCGTACTAAGGAAGGCTGTTTCTCAACTATAACCAATTCACAGCTTCCTAACATTTACAAGAGGAAAAATAAATCATTTTCCTAATAAATTATAATAGCCATGAAGAGTACTTTTAGAAGCATTCATTGTTACCCTGTGAAATTAATGGGTGGATCTTTATTTTCTGGGTGCACACTAGATCTTTGTAAGCCGTGTTAAGATGTTTGTCAGTCAGAATAGGGGTGGGGGGGGGGCCCAGCTATGAAGCCAGAACTGAACAGCAGCCGTAGGCTTCGTATGTATCATTTAACTGCTTCTGGTAATTCTGCATGTTGTTAGTTCTGATTGGAGCTGCAATAAGTCTGATTACCCTAAGCAATGACTTGATTTAAATACTGCCTTCGAATGATCAACAACTGATTCCAATTTAACTCAGAGCCGTCTTCGACCTACTGACAGCGAGAACTCCAAGCCTCTCCCCTCAGCACAGGATAACTTTTTTTCCAGAACTTAAGACCTTAAGGAAGTTAAAGAGACCTCCTCCTTTTTAAGTGGCCTCCATAGAAAATCTGCTGTGTAATTTACCTGCTTTGAGCCCACGAAACCTCTCGAGGTATGTGAAGAGGACGGTCTCCGGCTGTTCTGTGCTACTTGACATCAAAGACGAGACGGACGGAAGCGGCGGCGTAGGCCCTTCTGGCTGCGCTAGGGAGGCCCAGCTACTCCCTTTCCTCTCCTGCTTCTACAGACAAGACATGACCCCTATGTGTTACTCACCCTCCAACCACTTTCTCCTCACCCAGGCTCCAGGGCAAACACTGCTCACAGAGAAGCTCCATAAACACAGTTTACGCCTCTAAGATCCTCTCACCTAATGTATTTTTCTCTGCAAAGAGGAATCCTTTAAGTGTCACCTTCACGGGGCAGCCGGTAATTAACACTGGCCACTTCCCCCCACTCCCAAATCAGGGAAGGGTTACTCCTGGCCAAATTACGATTACAGTCATTTCTGGGTACACGTACAGGTATTTCACTACATGATGGATCAGGAATGTGGATGTTCCGTGTAAGGTTAGAAAATGGAAAGGCACCACGTAGAAAGTCCCTCCTCTCCCTCTCCCTGAAATGCTCTCTTCCCCTGTTCCCCCTTCTTCCCACCTCGCAGAAGGGATGGGACCCGACCAGCTACAAATAAAGACGCCCTCCAGGGCCGTAGGACGCTGCCTCTTCTGAAGCTCTCCCCTAAATCATCACTCCCTCCCGAACACCACACTCAACGACTCCATCACAACAGGCCCCTGTTGCAGCGTCTACACACACCCATCCCTACTTAAGAACAAACTTTATTCCAACCTTCACTTCCTTCAAACTCACACCTTAGGTTTCTCTTTCTCGTTCAGGGAAAATTCTAAAAACATTCTTGCTCAGGGCTACCTGACTTCTGCCTCCTGTAAAGAGGCCATCTCTACCCTTGACTGCTCTGCAGGGCCTCACACCCATCCTGGCAACACAAACCGCTTCTCCCGGTGTCGCAAGCCAATGTCAGATCAGATGCCCTTTCCTCAGCACTCCCTGACTCAATGTCACACTGCTCACGCCACCACCAGCCCCAACACCGCTGTGTCCTTTACATGTCACAGACTGCCTAACACGTGGCAATCCACCACATGTAGAAGATGAAGGGCTCAGTTTCCCTGATTCTCTTCCAACACTCTTTTATACTCTCACCTTCACGTTTGCCATTACAAACCTCTTCCATCTCTTTTAACACATGTCTAAGGTATTGTCCTTAAAGACCTCATTCAATCAGACCTCATGCCCTGATTGTAAAGGATCGTTCTGGAATCCCGCATTCCAGCCTTAACCTCCCCCTCAAGAGCGGGCACACTCTTCCTGAGATACCATCGGACCTATGTGACACTGCCTCTCACCCACTCCCAGTTGCAAAACACCAGCCATTCCACCCTATTTTTCCATTGTACATTTCTATGCCAGAAGAGTTTCGACACTTCCCAAATCACAAATCACTCAGGCTTGCAATCCAAGAAATCAAGTAAGAAAGACGGGGCTGGCAAACATAAAAATGTGATCTAGCCCTGGCTTTGTCCCTAACCGACAGTGAGGATTCAAGGAAGTTAGCTAACCTTTGGAATCTATTTCTTTATTTGGAAAACTAGAGACTGTACTAAAATCTTTAAGGGTGCCTGGGTGGCTCCATGGGTTAAGCGTCTGCTTTGGCTCAGGTCATGATCCCAGAGTTCTGGGATCGAGTCCCAAGTGGGCACCCTGCTCAGTGGAGAGTCTACTTCTCTCTCTCTCTCCCTCTCCCCCTGCTCGTGCTTTCTAACAAATAAATCTTTAAAAAAATCTTTACAGCCTCTTCCCACCAGAGACTTCTCTGCTCCCCACCCTGCCCCCACCACTTCCTTCTTTCACACACATGATCTTTTATTTCTAACTACCAAACCTCCGTTATCTAAAGTTATTGAGACTTCTCAAAAATTGTTCCCTTTCTCTTACTGCTGTTGCCATCTAGTCCTTATTTATATTTGCTCAAAGGATTTCCTAGCTTTCCAGTATTTCTGCTTTGTGGCCCCTTTACTACTCAACCTATGGGCCACAACCAAATCTATCTCATGAAAACTTCTTTGCAATATCAGCCCCTAGTTTGCAAATATTCAGTGTTTCCCCTTAGCCTGCTTATTTTATGAAGTATATTCTTCTTGGCCTTATAGTAAAGATCTCTTATAATTTTACCTCTACCTGCTTTACTAACTGAATCTCTAATTTACTTACTTTCTCTTTCAAACCAAAAAGGCATCCTCCCCACAGGCTGGGAACAACCAAGCTGTCCAGAGCAGATGACACCGCCTAGTGGTAACGGCTCCAAACTCGTAAGATTTCCATCCCCCGCCTTCTTAGAAAAGGAAAGCTGAACATGATGTTTTTTTCTGCCCTTCATTCCTCACATTTATTTTTTTTTAAAGATCTTATTTATTTATTCATAAGACACACAGAGAGAGAGGCAGAGACATAGGCAAAGGGAGAAGCAGGCTCTGTGGGGAGTCCGATGCAGGACTCGATCCCAGGACCCCAGGATCACACTCTGACCAACCCTGAGACACCCAGGTGTCCCACATTTAGTTATTTTCACCTCTCTCTTCTTTCTTTCCTTCCCTTCTTAGCGCCTACCCCCATAAAAAAAGGAAAAAAAAAAACTATCCTGTCTATAAAACAATGTAAGCCCAAGTCATAGATTTTCTATGTTCTACTTGCACAAAAGTTGTAAGGCATGTTAAAACGGGTTTAAGGAGGCATTTATAATAAACCAATCAATGCTTTTCCTAAAGATGACATGGTATGCTTTGGCATGCCACAAATCATGTCACAACTAAAGTTTCTCCGATCTGCTTTCCACACGTCATTTCCTGTCCTTGAATTATTCCCTTCTGATTCACTCTTCCCTCAGAAATCACCCTATCCTAATATCCATCTCGGCACCCATGCCCAGCTCACCAAGGTGCTGGGGTGAGCCAACCTGCCCTTACCATGCTGGATACAACCGACTGCTTACTTGTCCTCCCCCACTGGACTGTAAACTCCTTGACGGCAGGCAGTGTGATTTGTTCACCTTGTTATCCTGTGTCTGGCCCAACGTTGGGCATAGAGGAGATCCACGGTTGCTGAGTGCATGGAGACTGGAAGGCAGGACTCAAGTAGGGGAGGGAAGGGAAGGAGGGATAACATGGGGAAATACACGTCCATCCTGAAATTAGCAGAAAATCCAGGTGCAATCACCAGGCCAGTAACGACAGTGCAGATGGCTGCCCTGGAGATGGCTCCGATTTCTAGCAGCTGAGAAAGAGGTCACCACCCACCTCAAAATGCTTCCAAATTGGCTATAAGAGATGCCAGATCAGTTTCTGTGATGCAGAGCTTATTTTGAAGCGCTATGCTCAGTCTATGAAGGATAAGAATTAAATACTGCCTGATTTTCCTAGTTTGTAGAAAGGCATTTAACTATAGATTTATCTCCACACATATAATAAACTTTGGCAATTGAGCAAGAACTTTGGCAATTTTATTTAAATCTGGGACTCAAAGAAAGTTTAAAAAAAAAAACTTTACAATGTGAAATATACAGATTCTTCATTGGATGGAATACAACTTGAATCAGAAGACAAAATGGCAACTCACTCATCTTAGAAGGAGTGAATCATCTAGAATAACATTTCAAAAACTCCTTTCCAGTGCCTTAGGATAAACTAACACTTGCAAATTGACCAATTAAGTGAGACAAAAAAAATACAGTTTGGCTTCATCATCTATATAATTTGGTCAAAAGCAAGCTTACCTACTGCAATTTCCCACTCATAAAGATTAAACAGACACCTAGCCTTATGGCTTCCTGCTATTAACTCAGGTCCTTTAGGCCACAAATTAGGCCACTGAGACATTTAATGCAACAATAATGCACTAATTTGATTCAGTTTACTGAGTCTATGTAAAATCAGCCAAACTTCGGTGGAAAACAGGTGGTGGCAGACTTGATAGGGAAGTTATTAAATAACCCGTAAGATCCCTTTCACCTCTAACATTCAAAGAAATAACTGCTTCAGAGGTGGCTCAAGAGCTAAGTCTACAGAAATGCACTAAAGAGGCAGGGGAGCTGGGGACCAAAAACCATATTAGTTTACACATAATTTTCAGATCCGCCTTTTGGCACTTGTCCACAACATGGATTAAATGATATATTAGCATGATGATAACCCACTGGGGGAACTTCTAGTGACTAATTAAAAGATACAAGGAATATACAGGTGGCCTGAGCACTTTTATTGAGTCCCCTAACAATCTCACTTCCTTTCAGAGTGACAAAGAATTTGGCTCACTTAAGATGTTCCTTTTTCAAGAACTGGGTTCCCTAATGCACACTCTATTCAAATCAAATCTTATGCTGAACTTGTTACATACCATGTTTGCCTTAACCTAGAGTTATACCAAGTGCTTTCTTTTTAAATTATGTAACGCTTCAAGTATTTTAAAATCCATTTTAAAGTCTACTACTGCACCAAGTACCAGAGGAATAGTTCTAGATGTCCTTTTAAAATTCAAAAATAAAGCCAAATATATATATGATAGTACTAAGGTACACAACTGCAGAAACATTTTCATGAGTAACTGTAACAACTGGACATGTTGGGTAACCACCACAACGCTTCAGAATAATATGGAAAAATAGTACCAGAACCTACTTTTCACTCGTGTGGATACCTAAAATCTATGTCCCAAAACGCAGAGCCTTAAGAGGCTGCCTTTATAAAAGATAAGATCATTTGCCTTTCAAATTTTTTCCAATTTTAACAGTCACTGTAAATATCCAATATAAAGAGAAAAAAAAAAAAGTAAAATCAAATCTACCAAGCACCAGTTCAACAAAAGCCACTTAATGAATCCGTAGTTCAAACACATGCAAAGAAGAAAAAAAAAAAAAAAACTTGAGTTCATAAAAAATGTTTGAGTTTACTTTCCTAATGCATACAATTGCGTCCTTGTTTTTCAAAGCTCTGCAATTCATATCAGTGGGAACAACAACAACAAAAAAAAAAATCTCACGGAGACCACAGAAAGCTTGCTGGAAGAAGGCACTCTGAGTCAAAAAAAAAAAAAAAAAAAAAAAAAAGCAACGAAGAATGAGAATCCCTCTCTTAAAAAAAAAAAAGACCTTCCAAGTTTCTCTTCTAGGGGAAAAAAAAAAAAAGACCTTCCAAGTTTCTCTTCTAGGGGAAAAAAAAAAAAAAAAAGTGGTAGTAAGCAGCGCCTTTCGCAGAGGTCGGGCCCCGCCGTTGATCAATCGCACCGACCCGGCCCGCGCTCACCCGGGGGCACCGCAGCCTCCGAGCCGCGCTCCCTCGGGGCGCGAACATCTAGGAGGAGAGGAGGGCCCGGGGCTGCACGCGAGGCTCCCGCAGCTCCCGCTACCGGCCTCTGCTTTCGGGTCACCCACGCCGGGATCTCCCGTAAACCGCAAGAACGAGCCTCCGGGCGAGATCAGTTAAGCCCTCGGCGCGCACGGGCGTCGCCGGGGAGGGCGGCGGAGTTTCCGAGCTCCCGGGCGCCGCGGAAGTCCGCGCCCTGCGGCCGCCGCTCGCCTCCCTGCAGCGGCCCGGGGCCAGCCCGGGGCGCCCGGTGCAGCCCGGCCCTCGGCCCGGTAATCCCCATTCGGCTCCCGCTGCAAACCATCCCCTCCCGCCCGAGCGCCGAGCTCGTCCCGAACTTCCCGAGCGGGCAGGCGCCGCGGCTCCGTCCCGGGGGGCAGCGGAGCCGGCGTGCAGCAGCGCCTTCCCCGGCCCCCGCGGCAGCGCGGCGCGGGAGCCCCAGGCCGGCCGCCCCCGGAGCTGCGAGTTGCACAGCCTCGCTGCGCGCCCCCGCCCGGGTCACCCGCCCTCCAGCCCAACTTCGATTCTATCAAACTTACGGCAAAGTTGGCCCCAAGTGGCCGCGGCGCTGCCGGGGACGCGCGCCCCGTCGCCTCAGCGCGCCCGCGGGCGGGGACGGGGGCCCCCGGGGGCCTCGGCGGGCCGGCGGGGCCGCATGGCGCGGGCGGCCCTCGTCGCTGTCCGCGCGCCCCGGCTCGGCCCGCGGCTCGCCGCCCCCGCGTCCCCCGGCTCGGCGCCGGCAGGTATCCCTCCGCCCGCGGCCACGCCCGCCAGCGCCGGCGCTCGTTTCTGCGGCGCGGAAACTCGGGGCCGACTCTCCCCGCGGCCGGACCGCGCGCCCGCGGGTCCCGGAGCCCCTCGCCGACTGCCCCGAGGACACCCGCCGGGGCCCGGCGCGTGACCCTGCGCCGCTCCGGGGAGCCGCGAGGGGCCGGCCCTAGCGCGGCCCTCGGTTACGGCCGGCACCCCGACAGTGCACGGGAATGCGCATGGGAGGCTTCCTGCTGGGAAAGGGGAAAACAGTTTAGCTTAAGGGAAAAAAAGAAGAAGAAGCCAGCTCTGGCTAATAGAGCTTTTCTGGGTTCCCTTTACAGTCTCTAGAACCTTCAGGGAATTCCTAAATCTGCATTTGAAAGCCTCCGTTCTGGGTCTGCGGTTGCCCCGTGGAATAAAAATCTTCCCAGAGGTCTCCAAAGGAATGCGGTCAGATCGGGTCCACTTCCTCCTTCCCTCCACCCGCAGATCCAGGGAGAATGAAAGCGCCTCCTCCGCCACCTCTTTGTGCCGAGCTGCTGAAACCCCGTAACCTCGCGACCCCGGTAACCGCACCCCAACGCCAGCCTCTTCCGGCGGGGAGCCCCCCCCCCAGCAGCCCAGACTCCCACGTCTGCGGGACAAAAGGCTGCTGTGCCGCCTCGTGCGCTGCCCCAAGCCGGCGAGTCCACCCCACAAACTGTGAACCCAACCTCACGTGAAACTACGAGGTCCCCAAGGGAGAAGGGGAAGCCCCGGGCGCCTGGGCGCCCCACTCGGCGGAGCGCGCCCCCACCCGCCGCACCCCAGGCCCGAGCGCGCAGGTCCCGGGGGGTGGGAGCCGGTCCTCCGCGCCCGCAAATCTCCAGGCGCCCGCTCCGCACAGCTGACGCTCGGCTGGAGCCCGGAGAGCTCCGGGGGTTGGAAAACAGCCCAGGGAGGAGGGAGGACACGACCTCGGAAAGTTTGTGGGACTCGAACATTTAACACTGCGAGGACAAAGGGGTCTGATTTGCCCCGGCACCGGGGGAGGGGGCTGCAGGGGGAACTGCGAGGCAGATGCGGTTGAGGGGGAGTCTAGGGTTAGAGGGAGAAATTCCTTGGTTCAAAGTTAACGCAGCCTCCTCTTAAACCATCCTAAAGAAGGTGCTTGGGGGGAAAAAAAAAGTGTCTAGCAGGTCATGGCTGGGAAGGAAAAATAATGCCTGCAGAATGAATGGTGCGGATTCGCAGCACTATTGCTACGCTGCGCATTATTTGGAAAACGCATAAACTCACACGCCCCGCAAACACCATCATCCAGACACTCGGCCGTGGCCATGAATGCGCCAAGTGCGCCCGGAGTTACAGGTCAATTTTATACATGCAGCACCTCAAAATAGGTGCCCTGATCTCCAAGCTCTCCCGGCTTGCGCCTCTTGCCGAATCCCAACTCTCGGCAAATCACAGTCACACAAGAACACCGACAGTTTGCTGGGGGAGGAGGGGAAGGGTGGGAGGGGAAAGAAGAGAGCAGAAAGTAAAAAGACATCATCATCCTGGAACATAAAAATCACAAGATGCCTTCAAGGGCGCAAAAGAATTCCCGAAGACAATTCCCATTCACTGATAAACCAAAACCCTTACTCGAGCTAGAACAGCTGTCTGGGAATCCCGGTTTTCCAGCCTCGCCGCGAAACCTAATCGCCTGGAAGAAGTTGCACTTTTTCGCCACAGGAACAGCCGAGAGCCAGAGATGGAGGTTTCCGACTCCGGCGCTGCCACGTTTTTTCGGCTCTTCTGAGCCCTAACGAAACGAGATAGAGATGCCTCTGGTGCTACCATCGAGTCACCTTCACAGGAAAGGGAAACGTAGCTCAGGCTCCACGTTTGTCCTTGCCACAGTTGGTCCTCCCTAGCCCTGTCCCCAAAGGTTTTTGCAAATTAGGGGGATTAGGGGACGGTGCCTGCAAACAAAAAAACGCTTTCTGCCAGCACCGCTTCTCCAACCAGGCCGCCGAAGGCCGGTATTTGAAAATTAAGGCAGCGAATGGGCTGGAGCGGGTGGTTAAGCGGAGGCTGGGAGCTCACGCCCACGTCCCGGGAGCGCCCGGCAGGTCCAAGTTCTCGGTCCGCGCGGAGCCCGGCAGGGACCGCGCGCCTCGCCGGGGGCCCGGACTAGAGGGCGCTGCGCCCCTGCAGATCGCGCGGCCGCGAGGTGCGCCCTCCCTGGGCACCATTTCTATAATAAGTTACATTCGAAATAATGCACAGACAGCATAGCTTCTCAAGTTCTTTTGAGCGGTGCTATGTATGTATTTCATGAATTCCGAAAACCTGCGCACACCGATCTTCCCATTCCCGAGCCGCGTGCATCCGGAGCGCTGTGCGGCTCGCCAAGAAGAGCGAGCCTGTAGGATGCACACGCTTCCCTGCACTAGCTAGCTCGGGACCAACGACCCCCCACGTAATCTCATTTGCGTTTAAACTTCAATACAAAAAGGCTTGCACTACACAAAAGAACTCACCAGTCCAGCCCCTCGGGTCCGTGGGCGCCGGCTCCAAAGTCCCCCGGCAGCTCCGTAATGCGCACGCAAATTCGGGTTATTCGTTAAAAGCCGTCCCTGAAGTCCCAACTTTGCCTCCCTCCGATCTTCAGCACGTCCCCAGCGGGCGTGCGATGCGCCCGCGCGGCCCGGACCCAGGTGGCCACATCTCCGGAGGCTCCCGTCCCGGGTGG
The DNA here is from genome assembly GCF_011100685.1 of Canis lupus familiaris. Lineage (NCBI taxonomy): Eukaryota > Metazoa > Chordata > Mammalia > Carnivora > Canidae > Canis > Canis lupus. The sequence continues at coordinate 45,046,414 of NC_049237.1, read as the reverse complement.
AAAGTTGGGCACCCAAGGCAGGAGGGCGACAGGGGAGTGCGCGAGGGCCACGGACCAGGGCCGGGGCAAGTTTGTCGGGACTTGCCCAGGCAGCGAGCCGCCGAGTTTAGGAGTTGCGGCCGGGAACTGCGGCGGATCGCCGCCTCTTTCCCCGCTCCCTCCCTCTTGGAGGCGCTGGGGGAGGGGAGGTGACGTCAGCGCCCCGCCTCGCCCCCCGCCCCGCGGCGCGGCCGGGATTCTCCTGCGGGGTCCGCCTCCCCGACCGGCGCGGCGAGCGAGCGGGAGGCTGGGGCGGCCTCCGCTGCCGCAGCGCCGTCTGCCCCGAGGCGCGCGTCCCCCTGCACCGGCGCCGCGGCTCCGGAGCGGCCCCGGGGTCCGGCTTGGCGAGCCCCCCGCCCCCCCGCGGCGCTCCCCGCGCGTGCAACTGCAGGTGATGCTCTCCCCCTCCTGCAGCTGAAATTCCGTCGCGACGTGTCGCCGGCCGGGTGTGTGCAGGGCGGAAGCTAGAAGGGTCTCTGCAGACTTGGCCTGGACGACTTCGACTTTGGGGCCCTCCAACTTCTGGATGTGATGTATTTTTAAATAGTTCTTGGGCTCTGGCGCTGTTTGTGGTCTTTGTGTTGAAAATCACAGAGCCATGTTTTAATTTTCAAGTCCTTTCCAAGAGCGCCTACGGGTTTTTTTGTTTTTTGTTTTTTTTTTTTTTTTTTTTTTACACGAAGCGTGTAAGGTTCCGAGGGGTGTGGGCGGGAGACGGAGGAGGAGCCAGTTTTTAATGTGTCTTACAAATCATCCACAGTGATAGGGGCCATACACAAATCAGTCGTAATGTAGACTAGGATAAATGCAAGCACTGCTGAAATTCCATTTATAAATGATCGCATCGCTTTTCTGTAAGCGTCCAGGCGCATGGAAAAGATCTACGGTGGAATGGGTTTGGGTTTGTTTTTTTGCTTTTTTTTTTTTCCTTAATGCCGCTAAAGTAGCAAAATAAAATCTCTCCTGAACGGCGTGAAATGTCCAGGGAGCCATTGCTGTGAGTTGACACTGGCCACAGAGGTTGGCGTTAAAATTCATAGAACCCTGGAAAGGGTGAGGACGCGGGGAGCCGGGTCTATCAATACGTTTGCAGCCACGGATGTAAATCTGCTGGTCTGTTTAGCTGATCCGTCTCTTTGAAAGGTAAAGAGCAAAACCCCGAGGACACGGGAAACAAGGCAAGGAGTTAAACAGTTACCAGTGGAGGAAGATTAAGTGTTGGAGAACTGTGTATGAGGAAGTCGTGTAACTTCTCCAAATCTCAGTTTCCTCCTCTGTGATAAGGAAGAGTATGTGTTTCACATGGTAAAAATGTATTCCTGTATTTATTCATTCAAAAAAAATATATTGAATGTCCTGTATTTGCCAGGGAAGTAACATTCATTCATGCAGGCAGCACTTGGAGCAGCATCTAAAGCAGCATCTCTGCCTCTCTCTCTGTGTCTCTCATAAATAAATAAATAAATAAATAAATAAATAAATAAATAAATCTTTAAAAAAAAATACTGATGACTCTCACATTGGTTCACTTTAACAGTATTACACAGCTAGCAAGCACACAGTAGTAAATCAGTAGCCTTTTTCTTACCCTCTTCATTCTTTCCAGTATGTCAACTTTCTCATCTCTAAAATTAGGAAGAGTTATCACTACTAATTCGAGATACGTTTTGATTTAGAAGGGAAGAGAGGGCAGTGAGAAGCTAGGAGACCAGAATTTGGGGGAAGGACCTTAGAGGCCTCGCAGACCAGAGGGCAGCCGGAAGGTGCCAGATTCCTGAGGAGGGAGGAAGCAATCAAAAGAAAGACTGGTTTGGGAGGCCAGCCTGTCAGTGCAGAGGACAGACTTCTCCTGCTTCACTATTTCAAGTACACAGGCTCACTCCTCTTATGTCAATAGTTGAAATTAGAAATTGACCACATATTACAAGTTCTTGTAAATGAGGCACATAAATTTTTTCCAGATGCTGCAGTGCAAGTCAATTTGCTTTGCTCTCCGAGTCTTCAGAGTTATCATAGAGAAATCAAAGTATTTCCATTAACACACACACACACACACACACACACAAAAGGAACATGTCTGGAATTGATGGTATCAATCAAAACAGCTATTTTTAAAAACAAAGTGAGAGGGGCAGAAAACTTTTAACAACCTCAGACCTGCATGGTCTAATACCATAGGTAGATACTGGCCACAAGTGTCTGTTTAAATTAATTTAAAATTCAGTTATTTTGCTCTCACTGGCTACATTTCAAAAATATGGTATCAACGTATGGCTAGTCGCTACCTATTAGTTAGATCTAATGAAAGAATATTTTCGTCATGACAGAGAATTCTATTGGACAGCATTATTGTAGACTTTGCTATTGTTTTTGGAATGCTACATTCAAAGATAGTTTTTCATGCACCCCATATTGAGTTACTCCCAAAGTAAAACCAGAAAACCAAAAACCAACCAGAATCACAGAAGCATTCACTCATTCTGCAAGTATTTCTCAAATACCAACAAAACGCTATGAGAAATTGTAAAAGACTCCAATTTTAATGAGTTTAGATGTGGTTAGTGACTAAGAAATTTTAACATGGCCTAACATGGGCTGTTTTTAGTTGTTTGCTTTCATTGCCGAATACTAAAACCAGGGAAAATCACTAAACTTGAAGCAGAAAAGAATTCTATGACACTTTTAGGCCTAGTCGTAGGATTAAATGATTCTAAGTAGTCTGGCTGATTTCTGGCATCCCACCCTCTCCGGGCCTTGTCACTGCTTTCTCATCCGCCTTTACTCCCTTTCTGCCTACACTTCCTGGAGGTAACACCCTCTTCCGCCCTCTTTGCCTTCCCCTGCTTTGGAATCATTTTACTCTTTGCATTCAAATACAGGTCTCCTCTGGGATCCCTGTACTCTCCTAGGGGGCCATTAGAAGAGACAACTACTCAAATCTGATAAGAATCAGTGGAAGTTAACTATGGGTATGAATATGTTAATATTCCTAGTCCCTTCCATGTGTATTGTAACAAGGGCTTTCTTGAAGCTAAAACGTAATGGTAAAATTTTATTCTAATGGCGAAATTCCATATGCCATGGCCAGTTGTGCAAATATTTGGAGGCATTATAAATCACCTAGTGGATGGCTATTTAAAAAAAAAAAAGTATACCTTCATTTTAGGGATAAATACATAGTAGAATAGGCTGGTTGTGGTCATTCTGTCCCTACAAAGATAAGATCAACATCTTCAAGTGGTTTGGGAAGGGATCTCACTGGATAAATATAATTCTTATGATGTTTTCTCAGCTCAATGACCGAAGGATCCCAAGTCTACCTTTTTGAACAGTAAGCAATGAATCATTCAGAAACTGTTAAAACACTTTCTCCACAGAGGTAGTAGAAAGAACATTGCACTCAAGGACAGTGGATCTGGTTTGAGTCTAGTCTTCGCCACATAAAATCTAATGTATTTGATTATTTCTGAATTTGGGAGTCTCGCTTTCCTTTATAAAGGTGCATCTCAAAGAAACTCCCTCCCCCCAAAATGTCTGCCTTGACCGTTGTGGGAGATAACCAATAAACAATGTTGATAATGACTACAATACCATTATTCTCCTCAAATTTACCCACTATTTCTTACCCTACCGCAACATCCCAGCTATGAGGCTTTGTAGAACCAATAGTAAAAAGTAACCTCGATTTGAAGGCAATTATGCTCCAGACTCTGCTCCAACTTCTTTGTATGTATCATCTCATGTAATTCTTACAAAATTCTATAAAGTATTAGCAATTAATACCCTACCACCTTGTTCCAGATGAGAAAATAATGTTTAAGTAGATTAGGTAACACTCTATCAATTTAATACAATAATTCCTATACCCTGCACCCCATGTGAATGCTTTATGAATCAAGGTGGTTATTGTGGTTCAAGAACCAACCCAAGAAGAGAACAAAAATCCATCAAATGATGGCTGGAGAAGATACTCCTTTGTAGCAGCTACACTTGAGTATCGAGAAAAAAATTGTTTAAAAGTGGGTCCTTTTTTTTTAAATTTTTATTTATTTATGACAGTCAGAGAGAGAGAGAGGCAGAGACACAGGCAGAGGGAAAAGCAGGCTCCATGCACCGGGAGCCTGACGTGGGATTCGATCCCGGGTCTCCAGGATCGCGCCCTGGGCCAAAGGCAGGCGCCAAACCGCTGCGCCACCCAGGGATCCCAAAAGTGGGTCCTTTAATCACAGAATGAGAGCATCACTGATTGTGTTTAGGAGTGATATATATGTAATACATCCATTATTGGTTTGACTCTCCTATTTTTCTAGGTAGATATACTTACTCTTCAACACATTTTGATTCAAAATCATTGTCTGGCTTTTAACTTGTTTAGTCTGAACAGCAGAAAAATACACACCAATGGTTCTCAATGAATTCTGACAAGGACTCTCTCACAGGATTTCATGATCAGCATTCCAGTTTATGCTTCACTTTTCCTACTCTGCAACCACTAGCATTTCCATCTCTCTCCAATTCTCTCCTTTCTTTCTTTTTTATTTTCCCATAACATGAGAAAGTCCCTCTGCCTATCCTTTCTGACTATTAGGATCCCATCCCTTTTCCTGCTGGAATTTTTTTGGTCATAAAAGCTAGTATGAGACTAAAAGGATCCCATTTGGGAAATGAGAATTGTAATAGTACCCCAAAACCCTTCCTTTAAAAGATGATCTATCTAAGCCCAAGAGGTATTTCTGTAGCCTTTATCAGGGACCAATTGCAGCTAATGAGATATTAGAGAAAGTTTACGGGAGGCTTCTGGGGAAAAAAAAAAAAAAATGTTCTCCCTCCTAAAAGAGATCCATCCACAAGAGACTTTATGTCTCTCTTTGGACATTGTCGGATTAGGATGTCATGCCTGGGACTATTGTAGTTATCCTACTTGCTGAGGATGAGACCTAAACCAGGGAAGACAGATAAAGGTTCTCAATGACATTGAATTAACCCTCTTTGAAGGCCATCTTAACTCAAGACTTCTTTAATGGGAGATCATGTTTCCATCTTATTTAATCTGGACTGTGTCAGGCTTTGGGGTGCTTGTAGCTGACATCATCTCCCACAGCTAGATAATCCTTTTTAAAATATAAGAGGGATTGTTTGAAAGACAAAATAAGTGGATGTACCTCCTCAACTCACGAGTCTGTAAGAATTGAGCCTGACTCCAATGATAAGATGGAAGAACACTTGGAGCTTTTTCCTTAATGGTAAGAAAAAAGTTTTTAGATACAAAATGGTTCAGTCTTGCACATGGTCCGTTTTTCTACCATAAGGAAGATGAATATAAGGATATGAAATTTTGTTTATTCAACTAAAAGATTTTCCTTCATTCCTACCATTCTTTCCTCTCAAGTGCCAAAATCTTTTTAGCACATTTCCCAGTATCTTTGTAATGAACTCCTAGAGGTAATTTCTTAGAATCTACAGTGAATGTTAACCAAACTAGGATTTCAAATAATTATCAGAGGATAAAGCAGTCAGCTGGAGTGTCCACTGGCAGTAAATCCATGACATTTGGAATTTGTATCTATTTGTTCCTCCGATTGCCAATATCTCACGCCAAGCCAAAAAGGGAAATCAGTGTGTATTCGCCATGGCCCACTTTGTCCACACTTTTTCTTTTTTTTTTAAGATTTATTTATTTATTCATGATAGACAACGGGGGGCGGGAGTGGGGGCAGAGACACAGGAGGAGGGATAAGCAAGCTCCATGCAGGGAGCCCGACGGGGGACTAGATCCTGGGACTCCAGGATCGCGCCCTGGGCCAAAGGCAGGCGCTAAACCACTGAGCCACCCAGGGATCCCCTGTCCACACTTTCGCACTTTGCCCTTTACTGAAATAGAATCATTTAAAAAAAATGTTTTTAAATTAAGACATGCTATGGTTGAAGATACGGTGATCTTTAAGTCAGCTTAATTGTTTTATATGTTTAGGAAAGAAGATAGTCTGCCTTTACCCCTTTTCTAAGCAACAATGTGTAAAAAAAAAAAAAAAAAAAAAAGCCTCTTCTCCTATGTGAGTAGACAAAGAACAAAGCAATCTTTGTAAGGTAAGGAGAGTGAGAGGGGATTCTGGCCAATTGGATCGGACAGGATTCTTGCTGTGGGCAGCCAATGTGATCCCATATTACCCAGGAGATGGTGGGGATGCCTACATTTGATCAGATAATGAAAGTGGGGGATTCCAACTAAGCCAACTTAACAGGATTCTTGCTACAACTGGGCGATGCAGGCCTGACAACAACAGACACCAAGGTCGAGGCCTGGAGGGCTTAGAGAGGCCTGTCTAGAGCTTGGTCCAGGAGAGCGTCTTTGTCAGTAGTGGGCCCTTCTGTTGTTTTGACTCTCCTGTAATCGTTTTTCCTGAAAAAGCAAAGGAGAGGAACAACTGTTATTAATCAGGCCTCTAAGACCTTTTGAATCTCAGCTGTAATGTTTGCAGGTTAACATTATTAGTCTGTGTCACTGGTTTATAAAAAAGCCAAACTGTTTAAAGAGGCTGAAGTAGTGCCTAAATGGGTGAAGGCAGAGAACTGTAGAAGAAAGGAGTCAGGAGTCAGAGGATTTAACTGAGAATTTTGCCTCTGACACTTACTGGCAGGTTACTGAGCTTCATGAATAGCAATGTGATTTGCTGGACTCTAAGAAGGGTTCCAGTGATCCCTACTTCTGACATTGACACCTTTGTGTAATCTCCTCCTATATCTCACCTACCAGGGTCTGTGACACTAGAATAAGCCTAACTGATGGTATGTCACTTCTGAGATTAGATCATGAAAGACAATGAGCTCCCTTTCTCTCTCTTTTTCATTATTTGCTCTGGGGCAAGCCCCAAACCCCCATGGTAAAGAACTGGAGTCTTTTTCCAACAGCCATGATCCCAAACAACTTGGAACCAACCAACTTGAAACTCGAAGACTAAGTGGGTTTTGTGTGTACGTATGCAATTTGTTAAAGATGAAATTATTGATTCAATGGACCATCTCACACAGCTAATTCGCATGATTGAACAGGCATGCAATGAACCAAATGTGCCCACAATTACCTTAACTACACAAGGTGCTGCTGATTCATCCATCAGGTGGATGAGAAAGAGTTAATGACCTGAGTGTTTCTTGGCACCAACTTACTTGGTGATGTTATTTGGTAAATAGGAGACTCCAAATGCCAAAACAACTATCATAAGCCATTTGCCATGATAGTTAAACCTAACTAGAGATAGACTTAAGTGTATACAAGATTGTGTTATTTAAGGCTTGTAGGACGCCATGCATGTCATGCTGTTAGTAGAGCAGAGATGTTCATCTGGATTTTCTTATTCTTTCTAAATGACATGTTGAATTGTGCTCTGTAATAAAGCTGATGTCACTTAAATGTTGACTGTATCCTTAACATAAAATCCCTTTGTCATGTCAGATCATGCCTTATATCCTCAGGCTTGCCGTCACATGATTGTAAGTTACCTGCTGCTGCTCCTGACACTGAAAGAGAATAAAGGGGAATGGTTATCCCCATCCATGGAGAAAAGTAAAGTTAGATTCTTATCTCAAACTATGCACAGAAGGTCTCCCTTGATGCATTAAAGATGTAAGGCTTTAAGGCCAATTGTTAAGATATTTAGAAGAAAGTATACAAAAATAATTTATTTGGGACTATGGAAGAATTTCCTAGATAAGACACAACTATGTTCTGACCAAGAAAGAAAAGATGGAGAAATTCATTTCATAAAACTTAAGACCTCTTATCAAAAGACATCATTTTATATATGAATTAACTAATTAATTTAGATTTATTTATTTATTTGAGAGAGAGAAAGCACGAGCAGGAAGGGGAGAGGGAGAAAGAATCTCAAGCAGATTCCACACAGAATGCAGAGCCCAACTCAGGGCTTGATCTCACAACCCTGAGATCACCACCTGAACCAAAACCAAGTGTCTGATGCTTAACTGACTGTACCACCCAGGTACCCAAAAGACATCATTATATTTTTTACTTATTTTTAAATATTTTATTTATTTATTTGAAAGAAATCAGGCATGAGCAGAGGGAAGGCAGAGAGACAAGCAGACTCCCCACTGAGTGGGGAACCCCACATGGGGCTCCATCCCAGGACCCAGAGATCATGACCTGAGCTGAAGTCAGATACTTACACCCACCCAGGCACCCCCAAAAGGCATCACTTTAAAAACTGAAAATGCAATCCATGGGTTGGGATGCTCATTTGATAAATATAATTGACCAAAAAACTAATATCTTTAATATAAAGAAGTCCTACAAATCGAAAACAAAAAGATTCGATGAGAAACAGGAAAGATTCAATAGAATAATGGGGAAAATCACAAACCTATAATTCGGAATAAAAAATGAATAGTGATTGTACATGTAGGGGATTAAATTGTGGCTCTCAAAATATCTGTCCATGTCCTAATCCCAAAAACCTGTGAATGTGACCTTTTTGGAAAAAGGGTCTTTGAGGTAATTAACTTAAGAATCTTGATCATTTCAATCATCCTTGATTATTTGGGTAAGCCTATATCCGATGGTAAATGGATTTATAAGACATTCAGGTGAGAGACACAACTAAAAGACCACAGGAAGGCAAAGGCAGAGATTGAGTCCATGCAGCCACAAGCCAAGGAATGCCTGCTGTCACCAGAAACTGGAAGATGCAAAGAAGGATTCTTCCTGGGGGCCACCATCAGAAGGAGCACAACTCTACCCCAAACTTGATTTTGGACTTCTGGCCTCCAGAACCATAGGAGAATACACTTCTGTTGTGTCAAGTCACCCAGTAATGGTAATTTGTTAAAGGAAGCCCTATAAAACTAATACAGTGCATAAGAGAAACTTTCATTCGCTATTAGAGAAATGAAGGATAAAGTTCTCAGTGTAATACCCTTATACACAAACCATATTGGCAAAAATTAAGATGTCTGATCATATTAGAGGTGACAAAGATAATGGCTCAACAGGAACTCTCATACATTACTGGTAGGATTGTAAATTGGCGCAAGTATGTTGGAGAACAATTGGGTATTGCCTTGTGAAGATGAATCGGCACATTTCCTGACAACTCAGCCATTCTATCATCAGATTTAGTACACCCAAGAGGTACTTTAAAACATACTCAAGAGACATCTATAAGAAAATTTACAGCAGTTTTTTGTTTTAAAGATTTCATTTTTTGGGATCCCTGGGTGGCGCAGCGGTTTGGCGCCTGCCTTTGGCCCAGGGCGTGATCCGGGAGACCCGGAATCGAATCCCACGTCGGGCTCCCGGTGCATGGAGCCTGCTTCTCCCTCTGCCTGTGTCTCTGCCTCTCTCTCTCTCTCTGTGACTATCATAAATAAATAAATAATTAAAAAAAAAAGATTTCATTTTTAAGTAATCTCTACCCCTCTCTCATGGGGTTCAAACTCACGACCCTGAGATCAAGAGTCACACACTCCACCAACTGAGCCAGCTGGAAGCCCCCTAAGTTTATGGCAGTTTTGTTCATAATGACGAAAAACTGGAAATGCACACACAACAAGAGAATGAAAAAATAAATTGCAGCATCTTCACATTGCGAAATTTTCACAGGGAAAACGAATGTGCTATTGTTACATATAACAATATGAATGATTTTTAGAAGTAGAGTCTGGAGTGAGAAATAGAAATTGTAGAACATTTGTTCAAAATCCAGCAAAGCTAAACATTATGTTGCTTAGGAAAATATGCGTAAGATAGAGCATATTCATTTTTAAAAAAGGATCATGGCTACTTGAGAGTAGGCTGGTGGATGTGTTGAGGAGATACACTCTGCTACAGGAATGTTCTAGTCCCGAGATGGGAAACGGGATCCGAGATGATTATATTTGTTCTGTGCTTATTAACTTAAACATATTTTATGTAAGCTCTTCTTAAAAATACATTACTATTAAAAATATGTAATACCCAAATGAAATAAGCAAAGGAAAATGCTGTAATCACTGGGATCACATAGAGATCATCTGTAACCTAAAGCTATCAGTGTGTCTGTTGAAGACCTTTCGACAGGTATTTGGAGAAATGAAGGGTAGCAAGAATGGATGTAACCTCAAATTCAGAAATGGAGAGAAATAAAATGACCCTGTGCACATGTGTTGAAGTGAGAATAGGCTATGATCGTAGGTAGTAGGGAAATGGGCCATAGCTCAGACGAAGGGAGACAGGACTGCCTAGATAAAAGTCTGACCCATCACAAAAAGCTTTCCTACACTTAAAATCCTAAGAGTCATGCTTTGAGTAAAGATGAATTAGTGGGATCAAGAGGCCAGAGCTACCAGGTACTCTTAGGAAAAAAAACCAAAGTTGCAGAGTATACAACTAGGATACCCACCTGGGCCTTTTAGCTCCAGCACAGATGGATGTAACCTCGTAACTTGACCTTGTGTCAGCTGTTTTAAATGAGTGTATGTGTGAAGACGGGCAGAGTTCAGTTGTTTTTTTTTGTTTTGTTTTTTGTTTTTTGTTTTTTTACCTGTGTGCTTAGGTCTTTGGTACAAAATCCCCAGGGCCTAACAAGCTTCGCACGTTCACTTATTGGCTATAGGGAATTATTCTATTTGAAGTGTACCATCTGTTTCCAGTTGGGACCCTAACTAATACAAGCAGGCCTATTAATTATCTCTCTCAAACCAGCTGTTGGCAATCCTGGGAGTGGTTTTCTGGCAGCTATTACCATACACCATTTGCCTATATTCTTTGTAAACAAAGGTGTCAGTATAGAGCAGTGATTCTCAAAATGTGGTCTCTGACCAGCAGCACTAGCATTACCTGGGAACTTGTTAGAAATGCAAAGTTGGCTGCACCCAAGACCTACTGAATCCAAAATTCTGGTAGTGGGCCAAGCAATCTGCTTTAATAAACCTTTCAGGTGATTCCAATATGTGTTAAAGCATGAGAACCCTTACTCTACTCGAATCACAATGGATAGTACAGCATCCTGAGCTAATAGTAGCTTAACTTATATTCTTAAAATAAAAACCGTATATTGTGTACAACATGATGCTTTGATATACGTACACATAGTTAAATGATTACTAATGTCAGACTAATCAACGTACCCATCTCCTCAGGGCACCTGGGTGGCTCAGTCAGGTTCAGCTCAGGTCATGATCCCAGGGTCCTGGGATAGAGCCCAGAACCCCGCTCCAGCTCCAGCTCAGCGGAGAGTCTGCTTCTACCACTCCTCCTCTACCCTCGTGCTTGATCTCCCTCTCTCATTTTCCATCTCTCTCAAGTAAATAAAATCTTAAAAAAAAAATTCCCATCTCTCATAATACCTTTTGTGTGTGTGTGCACTAAAAGCACCTCTTGAGATCTACCCTCTGAGCAAATCTCTGCTATATGATCCATTACTATGAACTGTAGTCATCATAGTGTACATTAGATCTCTAGAATGTATTCATCCCACAGAGCTGAAACTTTGTACCGTTTGAAGAATATGTCCCCATTTTCCTCATCTCCCCACCTGGGTAACTATCATTCTACTCTGTTTCTGTGATTTTTGACTTTTTGTAGATTCCACACATAAGTGAGATCCTACGTATTTTTCTTTCACTTAGAATAATACCCTCCAGGTTCATCCATGTTGTTGCAAATGGGGCAGGATCTCCTTCTTTTTAAAGACTGAATAGTATTCCTTATATATAAACTACCCTTTTAAAAAATCCACGTATCTATCAATGGAGACTAAAGTTGTTCCATATCTTGGCTGTTGCAAATGCTGCAGCAAACATGGGCTTGCAAATAACCCTTTGGATATTGATTTAATTTCCTTTGGCTATGTGCCTAGAAGAGGGATTGTTGGATCATATAGTGGTTCTATTTTTTTTTTTTTTTTTTTTTTTTTAGTGGTTCTATTTTTAATTTTTATGGAGGAAAACCTCCATACTGTCTTCCATAGTGGCTGTACCAATTTACATTCCCATCAACAGTTGCCCAAGGGCTCCTCTTTTTCTCCACATCCTCACATTTATCTTTTGTCTTTTTGATAACAACCACCCTAACAAGTGTGAAGTCATCTCTCATTGTGGTTTTGATTTGCATTTCCCTGGTGATAGTGATGTTGAGCATCTTTCCATGTGTCTGTTGGCCATCTGGATGTCTTCTCCGGAAAAAAAATGTCTATTCAAGTCTTCTCTCCATCTTTTAACCATCTTATTATCATTATTATTCTTGCTATTCAGTTGTATGAGTTCCTTATATATTTTGGATACTAACCCCTTATCAGATAGATGGCTGGCAGATATCTTCTCCCATTTCCTAAGTTGCCTTTTCATTTTGTTTTCTTTGATGTGCAAAAGCTTTTTAGTTTGATGTCACCCTTGTTTGTTTTTGCTTTTGTGGCTTGTATTTTTTATGTCATATCCAAGACCAACGTCAAGAAGCTTTCTCCCATGTTTTCTTCAAGGACTTTTACATGTTCCACATCTTATGTTTAAGTGTTCGACCCATTTTTAGTAGGTTTTTGTGTATAATATAAGATACGATCCAATTTCATTCTTCTGCATGTAAATATTTAGTTTTCCCAGCGCCATATGCTGAAGAGACTCTCTTTTGACCCATTGTATATTCCAGGTGTCCATGTTAAAAATTAGTTAACAGTGGGGCACCTGTCTGGCTCAGTCGATGAAGCATGTGATTCTTGGTCTCAGGGTTGTGGGTTCAAGCTTCATGTTGGCTGTGAAGATTACTTAAAAATAAAATCTTTTAAAAAAGAGTTGCTATTGTATGCTTGGGTTTATTTCTGGGCTTTCTATTCTGTTCCACTGGTCTGTTTTTATGCAAATACCATAGTGTTTTGATTACTATTACTTTGTAATATAATACAGCCTGAAGGGAAGAGGGAAGGGGGTGGTGTTCCTAGAAACCAGGAAGAGTCAGATATGGCTACCTTGAAAAAGAAGTGACTTGCCAATGAAGGACCAAGGTAACCACACAGGAGGGAATCAGGGGAGTAAGTACCCTGATTTCACTGGCCTCCCTCCCTCCCTTCCTCCCTCCCTCCCTCAGTTTCCATCTGAATACCTCAGGGAAGCCAGAGAGCCAGGAAAGCTATTGAAATAATCTACTAGGCCCAATCTTGCGGGGCACAGAGCCGAGCACAGGGCTGCAGGTAGTGGGGCAAGTGAAAGATACTGGGTTCCTGCTAACTCACGTCTTTTATTCAGCAGCCCTAACTGCAAATAAAAGTTGACAGGGAGATGATGGGACCAGAGAGGCAACGTGTATTCTGAGTTCTTGTCCCATTTGCTGCTGTGGTGTTAGGAAATAGCACAGTCTGAGTCTGGCTGACATTTACGGAATTTTCCAACACTGCAGAGGTAGAAGAGGTTAGGAGGGAAGCTTAGAGACCAGGAGAAAAACATTCCCTTTTGATGAATTTAATGTGGGGTGAGTCTCAGGGGATCACTATGCCATCATATTAAGTAACTTAAGGCTATTTCGACAATGTCCTAAATAGATTACTTTATTGGAGATTAATGAACTGAAGGGTCCTGTTGAAGAGATTTGTTTGTTAATGCGATCATTATCTAATTCTAGGCTCATACCCTCCCCAAATTTCATAGTGAGTGGAAAAAACAAAACAATTTCAGTGTGTGATAATTACTCTCCTTGCAATAACAGGGCAGAGGCAGGCCAAGGTCTAGTAGCTCCAGCTCAAGGCAGAACTTGCTAGCTTATTGGATGTTCACTATGTTAATTTTGTGGATTGGTTATTACCAAACTTAAAACTGTGAGAGTGAAGGGAAAAATACTTTTTATCTTCCAGCAGGATCTACCATTGGAGAAGGTGCTTTAAGGGATCTCAGCTACCCCTTCTTCATCTCAGTAGACTGTTGAGAAGTGACAAGGCAACAGTGTAAGTGGATGACATCATTGTATTTGGGAGAATATTATAAGAGCTCAAGGAATGGTTCTCCAATGTCCTATATGTCTTAGATAATAACTAAAAATGATCCCATGAAAAACTACAGTTTTTTTGTGACCTCATAAATCATTTGTAGCATAATATTCCAAGACTGTGACCACTACCACCTGGTCAGCTCGTAGGAAGTAAGATCTTTTAGGGGTTTAATATTTAATGTCTACTGCACAGGGCATAGCCCCTATGCAGAAAACCTATCAAAAACCTCATTGTTCAATCTTTAGTTTGATAAAAGTTCTTCATTTTTAACATTTCTTGATATATATATTTTTAAAACATCCTTAATCATGTCTCTTAATGACTCTGTTAGGTAAAGTGCATTTTGATTAAATAGCCAGCCATAAAATACGTTTACATTGTGCTTCATTTGGCACTGACTCCCTGATATCATATTGCTTGGATATGAAATGAAGGTTTCTGGAAATGAACTGAATACTCTGACTACAGAAGCCAAAGTAACTGGCTTACATCTGTTTGGTTTTTTTATTTTTCTTTTTTGAACTTGTACATTTGTCATCTGTGATCTGTTTATTTTCACTATGAAGAGATGATGAAGAGATAGGTTTCTAAATTTTGCCTGGAGAGAGAGATACCCGTTTCTCCAGAAATGTTCTACTTCTGAGGTGTCCTGTTTAAGTAAAAATATATGTAATTTGCCTTTAGACTATGTGAATGTATCGTAGACAGTTTAAGCGATGGGAATGTATTCTGGGCTACCTTTAGGTCCAGATACTTCTTGTTGAATAGTAATTTTTTTAATAGAGTTTTTATTTTAGGGCATGTTTTAAATATAGTAAGTGCTTCTGTTAAAAGCACTAACTTTTTGGCAGATTTTGTAGTCTTGGTAGTCCACCAATTCAAGTAAACCCATTTCTGAAAATCTTCAGGACTCCCTAAATTCTTTCTTTGTTAAGTTTAATGTTCTTCTGAAATGAATAAAAAGTTAGTTTTTGAATTCCACAATAGAGGCAACTTCTATTTGGTATTGCATTTTATTTTAATCTTTTATTCTGTCAAACTTCCATTTCACAACTAAGAGTCTTATTATTAACATCACAGCATTTAGATGGCTGAGCATCACCTTTACTTGTGCTGTCCCAGAACAGGCTGAGTATGTAGGGCACAGTGACTCCGATCCTGATACTTCTTGGAAAAGAACAAAGCAGACATAGCATCCAGAGGAATGCCCACAAATCCCTGGCTTTTTTCATTAAGCAGCTTTTTCATAACAAATTGTGCCTCTGTGATCATTATCTTGGCATGCTGCACTAATTCTTTTTGGACAAGATTACATATCCAAATGTAGGGACCTAATTTGAATGTTTTTCATTCAACTTTAAAAAGTGTTGAATGTTTTTACACATTCTATGAAATTACCTACCAATTAACTTTATTTTAGGATCCGATTTGACCCTTTGGTTGGCTAAATTTGTGCTGCGCTTTCCATGTGCAAAGACTCCTTTTTCAATGCATCTACCCAGTAATTATTCACTGAAACTTCATAGAAAAATTGTTTTGCTGAAGTATACAAGTGATACAGAGGAAAGAACATTGGGTTTGCAGTCAGTTCAGACCTTGGTTAGGCTGCCATTTGTGAAATGGGATGAGTTACTTCACGGCTTGGAGCCTTAGTTTTCTTATCTGAACACTTACATGATAATATTTAGCCAATACATTATTGAAATAACATTTGTAAGTACCTGAAAAAGTCTGAAACGTAGCATGTCCTCAAATACAGGTTTTTACTTTCTCCCTTTTAAAATATATTTGTTATCTATTAACTGCTGTAAAATGTATTCAAATTCTATTTATTTGAGCAATAACCTAAAAGTCTGTTTTATATCTTTAAAAGGCATAGATTAGAAAATTGTTATATAGGAAATTTTATCTCCTAGCATAATACAACTCTTCATGCTGAACTCTAATACGCTTTCTTCCAAAGATTTGGGTCTTTAAACTATCTTTAGTCCTGTTATCAGTGTTTTAGATAGGGCCATTTGGATGCAAATTAGCCAGAAAATGAACTCTGGTAGAAGTATTCATTTAGAGACCAATATTGTAGTACTCTGATCCAAAGAACTTCCTCACAAAATGGGATCACACAAAGGTCAGTTGTAATAAAACAAAAGCATAAATCAAAGTAGAATCTTCCTATAAATCAACGGCAATACCCTCAGTTACCACATCAATCAAGATTATTTATAAATATGTCGATAAATAGTGGAGCATCTCTTGGTTTCTCTTCATGTTTCATAGTTTATACAACGTGAATACTTTATACTGTAATCCATAAGGTAAAAAAAAAAAAGAATCCCATTGTTTAATAAATATCCATCCATTCACCTACCTTCAAGATACTCCCCTAGGGTGTTAATTATTGTGAATCCATTCTTCTGTGCTGGTGGTTCTCAAACTTTATCAGGCATCAGAGCCACTAGGAGCCTGTTGAAACACAAATTGCTGGTCTGCACCCTCAGAGCTTCTGATTCAGTAGGTCTACGTTGGGGCCTGAGAATCTGCATTTCCAACAAGCTTCCGGGGGTGCTGAGGATGCTCTTGCTATGGCTGGGAGCGCAAGGAACGAGTGCACATGCTCAGAAAGAGGAGTGAGCCCCACCCATGTTTTTTCTCTTCCTTTTCTCTGCACTCTCCTGCCCCAGTCAGAATGGGGTGTAGCCAAACCGCTGTCCCATCCATAGGAAAATAAGTGGCTTGTGTTGTAAGCCTCTGACATTTGGGGGTTGTTTATTATCCTAGCAAAAGCTGACCAATGCATAACATTTCATTGTGGCATTGTTTTAATAGTGACATTTGGAAGTGATCTGAATATTCTTTAAAAAGAATAAAGAAATTGTAAAATGTTCAGAGAGTGGAATAGAAGTTAAATCGAGTGAACCATTGCCTTTTATATGAATATATAAATCTTCAAAACAAGGTTAAAAAAATACCTCACTGCAAAAAGCTGCATACAGCATCACACAATTTATAGAAATTTTAGAAAAATATCAAATATTATTCTGTATTCCTTATGGATATATATATGTAGTGAAACTATTAAAATGTGGCTAGACTAATAAATTCTAAATTCAGAAAAGTGGTTACTTCTCAGAGAAGAGTGAAAAGAATGAGATTGAAGGGTGGAGAGTAGAGACCTTCTTCTGTATCTATAGAGTTTTGTTTCTTTAAAAAAAGAGGAATAGATGTCAAAGCTAGTGGATGTGCTCTTCTTCCTGCTTTCCTTTACGGTCAGTGTTGTTCATAGCACAACAAAAAGTATCTTTTAATGAAAAGAGCTTCCGTTAGCGCTGTTTTATTGACAGTTCCCTAGGTCAAGAAGCTTTTTGCATGTGACAGCTGAGTGAGGCTGCGGTTTTGAGATTCTCAGATTAAAAAACCGAAAAACAATAGAAATAAGCAGCTCAAATTCTTTGCAGATTAGCCTTTTATGTTAAACATGGGCAGATATCAGGCCATGTAGTGTCAATAAGCATGCAGGACCAGTTATTTCCTTTTTCTTGAATGCTGTTTCACTTACTTGGTTGGAAAATTTGATTTGATTTGTAGTCAGGTTAGAAATGCTTCTTCATTAAAAAATGCTTGGATAGGCTTTGAGAGATTACACTTGAAGCCCAATTTCCTCTCGTTTTGTTTTAAATAAAGACAAGAGAGCAACTGAGGTGGGTATGATTATTTCTTCACCCACTCCTTCCATTCCCTTCAGGAGGAAGGCAAGGGTATAGAGCATTGCCTTCCAAATCCTATAGCACATCAGCATAATCTGGAGAGATTTTGGGAGGCAGAATTTTCCAGGCCCTATTTTGAATCCTATCAAATCTGAATTTTCCAAATACAAGGCTGAGAATCTTTATTTTTCTTTCTTTCCTTTTTTTTTTTTTTTTTTTTTAAGTTTCCTACAATGACTGTTACCTTCAAAAGACCACAACCCCCTCGTTCTCTACTAACTGAGAGCTTCTCTTCTGGATTTGCTCCTCATGGCTGGATATTGCCCATTTTATCTCTTCTATGAAGCTGTAAGCAGGTGCTAAACACTAAGCAAACCAAGAAATACCAAAGTATTAAGAAAAGTAATAACATTATATAAAAATTGATTTGCACAAGTGTTATAAACTTATGTGGGTCTATTAGAAGGAGAGCAATCCAGTTACAGAGTTACCCTACTGAGCTCTGGATTTACGAGTTGGTGCATATGTAAAAGATTTCCTCAGAGCTGCCCTGATGGTATTTGTGTTCCCTAGGTGTGTACACATGCCTTCTACCCAAAGTATGCACCATAACTCTTACTCAAGGTGTAGGATATAGAGATGCAAAGCCTGGGAGAACGTTATTTTGGCAACTGGGATCTTTTAAACTGAAATTGTTGTAATGATAACCTTTTACAGGCCTCCTTTTAGAGATACCTGTGTTCTTCGTTAGCAATGTTTTGCTGGCATTTCTTAAAGTGTTAATATATTTTTATCATTCAAACCGGTATGCTAACTCTTACTTGATGTGTGTGTTTGTGTGTGTGTGTGTGTGTGTGTGTGTGTAAGTGTTGCAACCAGGAAAGCAAGAATAAAAATAAAACAGAAAAGCAGCAGAAAAAGGAAGAAAGTAGATATAAGGTAGTGTATCACCAATTAGCTGCAGTTCTACTAGAAAACACAGCTGGTTGCCTTGTCATGAGGGATATCTTCTGAGAGGCCATATGGAACTATTCCATCTTGGAACAATGTCAATGAGAAGGAAGGGCCAAGAATTTGCCAACTCCTTCCTTCTCCCTTCTTGCATTGGTCAGAGTTCGCCTGAGTTCCTGTTTCTCTTACCAAGGCCCTTGAAGCAGTCTGGGGAAGAGAGCCACAGGATGCAGGGCCAACTCAGGAGCAGGTGCAGGTTATGGCACCACTGTCTGTAGCCTGCAGCCTCGAGGCCAGCAGGTGCATCTTAGCGATGACCTAAAGAGTCCAGGTGGGAGGGTAGAGACATATGGGCTGAGGCATAAGATGAGGAGCTATGGGGTCATGCCATGAGTGACTTAGAGGACTGAGAGCAGCTGCTGCCATGAATCCAACTAGGGAGTGCGCTGTAGCGACTGGCCACCATCGTGCAGCTGGTGATGCAGCTTACTGAGCTGTCCTAACCAGAACCTCCCTGTGTTTTGATGCCAGCTTGGCCTTCTTGAAGGGGCTTCAGTAGCACCCAGCCAAAAACCACAGCCAAGCAAATCCAGGGAGGTGCATAAGCTGAGTCTGCTCACCCAAGTCTGCTGTGCAGGCAGTAGAGAACATGATTCTGGGGCATCTTGTGTCAGGCAGTAACGAGGCTGCCAAACTTGGGTCTTGTCAAAAGGACACAAGTGCCAATTTGAGAGTGCCTGTTGGCCAAAAACATGATAATCTGCGCAGCAAAAAGAAGTGCATTGGATTGCAACACATCAAATATATAAAATAAAAGTTCACAAGTTAACAGTGATACTCCAAAAAACTAACTGTGGTTATCTGGGGGCAGCGGGGGGTGGGGTGGGGTGGGGTGGGCAAAACTGGGTGGGGGTGGTCAAAAGACAAAACTTCAGTTAAAAGAAAAAGAAATGGGCAGCCCCTGTGGCGCAGCGGTCTAGCGCCGCCTGCAGCCTGAGGTGTGATCCTGGAGACCCAGGATCGAGTCCCACGTTGGGCTCCCGGCATGGAGCCTGCTTCTCCCTCTGCCTGTGTCTCTGCCTCTCTCTCATTCTGTGTCTCTATGAATAAATAAATAAAATATTTAAGAAAAATAAGTACTGGGGACATAAGGTACAGCATGACTATAGTCAAAGCTTCTAATATGGTATGTTTGAAAGCTGCTGAGAGGGTGGATCCTAAAAGTTCTCATCATAAGAAAAAAAAATTGTAAATGTATGAAGTAATGAGTTTGGATGAAACTTACTGCAATATATGCATGTTGTTTCGCAATATATGCCTGTCAAGTCATCATGCTGTACACTTCAAATTTATTCAGTGTGGCGTATCACTTATATCTCAATAGAACTGAAAATAAATGAGTGGATTAATTGACTAATAGACAAATAAATAAAGTGCAGAATGAATAATAGAATTTGAAAGTGTTCATTTTGCAGACTTTAATAAACTAATGGATTTAGACAATAATAAACAAAGGCCCTTAAAACCATTAGGCAGAAACTTAAGGGGAAAACTTTATAAGGGATGGAGCAGCCTGACAATACCTGAACCCATGGATCAATCTTATTACTAAAAATGGAACAGACAACCAGACACGAAGTTAACTACCTTCTCTACAGTATTTGTGTCTCAAAAAATTGAGCCCGAATCTAATTAAGCATCTCAATTTACCAGTTTATAAGAAACATGAGGGAAAGAGGAACATATAAATTGATACCTTGAGGATGCAATCTGCTAAATTCAGAATAAGGGAACTCTTCAAAGACAAAATAACCCATTTTTTCAACAAACAAATGGCATAGTAAAACTGAGAGTGGGCACAGGGAGACAGTACATATTTAAAGAGGCTTAGAAAACATGTCAGCCAAATACATTTTTAGGATCTTATTTGGATTTTGTTTCAAACAAACCAACTTTAAAATACATCTTTAAAAATCTGGGAAAATCAAATACAAGCTGGGTGTTAGATGATATTAAGAATTTGCTGCTAATTTGTCAAGTGTGGCCAGACACTGTGATTATGTTTTTTTTTAAGTCCTTATCTGTTAGACATACATAACTGTCTCTGTGGGTGAAATTATATGGTGACTGAAATTTGCTTTTAAAAATCCAGAAGAAAGCAAAAAAAATGGGGAAAAACAGATGAGAAAATAAGGACAAATGTGGCTGGCTTATTGATGCAAGATGAGGATATGTGGCATTCATTCTGCTGTTATCTCTCCTTTTGTGCATGTTTGAAAATGTCTATAATAAAAGGCTAAAAAATTAAAATACATGAACACATTCATTTTAAACAAACATACAAGCTCCCGAGTTGGTTCTGGTGAACGAGCCAGCTCTGGGAATCATTTAGGTAGAGAGGACCTTGGAAGGCAAGTGTAGAGAAGCTGAAAAGGCCCCGCCTCCCTCCCACCCACACTGTTCACAGGTGCTTACCCACTACCTGTGACAGCTCTCCTACAATTGGTCAGGAGGTTGTTCTCAAGGACATACAATCTTGAGTGATGGGAAGACAATCAGAACTCAGGCTGCTTGATGTGATAGCTAGTGGTCCTATTAAAGCTCCTTCTCAGATAAAAGAAAAAGATTAATGAGCTTCTATTCATATTTAGCTTCTATTTCC
Organism: Canis lupus familiaris; assembly: GCF_011100685.1. Lineage (NCBI taxonomy): Eukaryota > Metazoa > Chordata > Mammalia > Carnivora > Canidae > Canis > Canis lupus. Next base: position 45,025,088 of record NC_049237.1, on the reverse strand, counting down.
ATGAGAAAGCCTGTGGAAAAGCATCTATGGTAACTAATCTGGAAAATAAATCAAATTAGTCACTGTTGAGGCTTGCATTACAATCCAGAGTAAGATACATTTTGTTGTTGTTGTTGAGTGGCTTAGCTTGAGGGTAGAACTTTATGGTGGGTTTTATGACACAAGATTTGCTATTAATTATTTCAGAGTTAGTTTAGTTCAGCTTGTTTTCATAACTAATACTAATTTCAACATTCTTATGTAGACTTCTAGATATTTCCTTAAGAAATAATTTTATCCTGGAATTGTTGGGTCAAAGTATGTGAATATTTACAATAGTTTCTCACTACTAATCTATACAGAGGAAATTTCACTAAATCGTTATCAAAGTTTACCATTTCATTTTAAAAGATTTTCTTCCTCTAAAATCAAAAAAAAAAAAAAAATCTAATGAAATCTAGCTGAAAAGAAATGAAAGAAATATACCCATTCCTTCACATGCACTGTTTCATTTACTCCTAACAACAAACTTATGCCATAGGTATATTTTTTGCACTTGATAGATGTAGAAATAGAATTAAAGAGAATAAAAATCTGATGAAGTAGATTCTCAAAAGATGCTGAGCAATGAAAATTTAGAGGTGCTCTTAATTTTCATTCTCATAGCAATATCCACTCATTGACTTTTTGTCTGTGGTACTGTTCATTTTTAGTAGTTGAGACTCAAAGCATTTAGACATTTAAAGTCTTTTGAAGCTCTGAAACATTAGAAAATTTAGATTTCTCTAACCATTCTAAAAATTTTGCATCTCAATACAAACCACCATTTGTAAGATACAATAAAAGCATTTCTATAAAATAGATTCATTTCCGTCCAGATTTGTGTGTGTATGTGTGTGAATGTATATAAAAGTAAATTTCATAAAACTTCAAGGGAATTAAGTGAATCCATAGTATGCATCAGGTCTAAGGTATCTTATAAGGGAAAGTTCCTAAATTTAAAAAGATGAAATTCATTCACTTAACAAGTATTTAGTAAGCATTTACTCCGGACCTCTTTGTTCCAAGTGAATCCGAACCTTTAGTGTGGTTCAAGGACTGCCTGGATGGGAGTGGGGTCAGCTCTCATCTAAGTGCCCTGGGATGGAGTCTGGTGGTACCTGCCTGACTTCCAGGCCCATTGTCCTTCAGACCACACACGATGCCTTTTGTCCCAGTGACCAACACCCTGGCATCCGTGAGAAAGTTTGAAAGGCCAGACCACTTGTGGTCCAGAACAGAACCTTGCACATAATACAGGTGCTTGGTGAATAAACACCGAATTAATGCTAACAGGAAGATTTGCCTCTTGAGGGAAAAAGCTGCCAAATCAAAGGCCACTCTAGCGGGTGGGATTTCAGATGGCAGTAAACCATGATATTATCATAAGGGCAATACATATCTGGGTGCTTGTGGCTTTTCTTATGCCAAACCAAACCTGTGTTGTTCTAAAGATCTGATTTCCTCAGTGACAATGAGAATAGAGATATTTGGTTTTCACTTTATGCTTTTTTTTTTTTTTATTTCTGTTAACAATGATGGGTGAGCATCAACTGTGCCTGTTTTTTTAAAAAATTATAAGTGACCAGCTTGCAGGACCTGATTACCAGGGATGATGACTTTCAAGCAACCACCACTGCCACCATATATAACTAGCACCAAGTGTGCATGGAATAAAAAAGAAACATAGAGTCTCTAGCCTTGAGGAAGACACCACCTCGCTGGCATCAAATGCCACGTGGATGAGCCACAACGAGAAGATGCTTTTTAAATCTTCTTATTTTATGCTTGTTAAAACACTTTGGTTGTGTTATCTCATTTGATTTTGAGTGTCAATTCTTGAATGACACTTGCATGCAAGCATGAACTAAAATCTTATGTGGAAGATGGTCAGACCTCATTTTTGTGTGTGTGATAGTGTCTTCCTGCCGAAAATAATGCAACAAAAAGAATAGAAGTATACTGTGAAGGCTGCACTTGCTTACACATTATGTGAGCGATGTGTGGTTTCAACACTGACATTGTTGGCTAAAAAAAAATCCTTGATATCCTTGGGGGAAACTTCTTTCATGCTAATGCCACCTATTTAGCTCTGGAAGCTCTGGTGAAATGGAGGGGAACTTTGAGGGCTGTTAAATTGACAGGCATGCTACTCTGTTTTAAGTTGTATGACCATGAAAATCATAAGTCTTTACAAAACTGTTTTTCTAATTTACAGTGCATTTTAATAAGCATAATTCAGTTATTTAATTCCCAGTAGCCCAGAACAGAAAGCAACACTGTAGGTGGCTGATTAATAATTTATGTTTATCTTTAGTAACTAACCATGTCAATATGTGAAGATGTTCTGAAAGAAACAACATATTCAAAACAGACTTCCTTTGCTATGTAATTTCTTTGGGATATTTCATTTTTTAAAGTGTTTATATTAAAGCTTTAAAAATGTACTGCCTATCCAAATGGTATTTGTACCTCACATTTAATGCCATTTATATAAATGTTTAAGGGTAGAAAATTATCACCTCAGCAACTGTTTAAGGAAATTTATTTCCTGTTATCATCTGCTATGTTAAAAATATCTTTTTGAACATTGTTTAAAGCTTTATACTTTAATATGCTTTGGAATAAACCACATAGGCCCAGGTCCTCTAAAACTTCTGAAAGTTTTCCCAGATTTTCCTTTTTTTTTTTTTTTTAAGATTTTATTTATTTATTCATGAGAGAGAGAGAGAGGCAGAGACACAGGCAGAGGGAGAAGCAGGCTCCATGCACCGGGAGCCCAGCGCGGGACTCGATCCCGGGTCTCCAGGATCGTGCCCTGGGCCAAAGGCAGGCGCTAAACCGCTGCGCCACCCAGGGATCCCAGATTTTCCTTTATGTTAGCAATAATCGTGTTATTATTTTTGCCTTGTACCATCACATATGGCTAATTAATGTGTTCCCAAATCCTCACAAATTGCTGGGTGCATCAAATCTTCATTTTTCTGGCGATACATATTATTTAATGGAAAGTTCGATCTTTCTTAAAGGAAGTAACTTCAGTCAATATCATCACTAAGATGATTTAGGTAAACTTATTGACAAGAAAGACCTTATAAAATATTCCAAATATTTAACAACTGATAAGGTGGGGGCATTGGCCAATCAGAATAGACCCAAGCCATAAAGCTGAACAAAGTCCCATAGGCCCCTTTAGGGACAGGTGTGAACCATTTAGTCGCTGGATCCTGAGAAGGGAGGAGGAGGGGTGAGGCTAGTGAGAGGCAGAGGAGGAATGGAAAACACTCGAGGGCTCATAACAGTGACTCCACGCCAGGGGTTCTGAACTCTTGACATTTTGGGACGAATAATTCTTTTGTTGGGAGCTGTGCTATCCAATGCAGAAGGTCTGATTGCATCTCTGGTTTCTAGCCACTAGGTTCCATTGTCACTCGGCCCTCAGCTGTGACAAACAGAAATATCTGCAGATATTGTCAAATGTCTCCGGGGAGGCAAAAGCACCCTGGCTGGAAACCACTGTTATATACCATCTGGTACAGAGATATTTCAATATTTTTAACAACCGTTACATTCACACCATCACCCACAATGTCTTGAACTGTTGCCTGCCTTGTAGCGAGTGCTTAAGAGAGATTGGATGAATAAACCGGTGACTCATTCAAGTAGTCAACACGGTGGGAATAACCTTTGAGGAAAGGTTGACTCATAAGTTGTCTTTTGTACTTTGAGTGCGGGTACATCTTGATTTACGACCAAACAGGTGTTTAGTGAGCTCCTTCAACATGTTGACCACATATTTGACACTGTGGAGGCTTCTAGAGCATGAGGCCAAGGATTGTCTGCAATTATTCTCACTCTGCACACTCTGGATTGTTTCCCCCACTGTCATGGTTTTCCCTTACACACAGATGGAGTCTACACCAGCACATCTATCCCTCAAGCTCTTTCAGAACTTACGCTGCATTTCTTCTGGCTTTGTGCATAGTACACCTTAAATACAAAATCTTGAGAACTGAACTCAGCTTTTGCCTCACCTCCCTGTATCAAGACAAACTCCATGTCCTGCTTTGTCAACATTAATTAGATCATTATCTCTTCACTCATGGTGATCATCGAAAGACAATGCTTTCTCTTGCAAGTCCTAGTAGCAAACAATAATCGCTAAATCCACTAAACCCACCAAACAGTGTGGATTTTATCCTCTTCTTGTTGTTTTCCGTCCATTTGGATTAATTCTTGTCTTCCAGACTCTGGTGTGTTCTCTCTCAAATTCAAACTTCACACTGCTTCCGGTGTCATCTATCTAAATGGCAACTTAATGCCATATTAAAACGCTTCTGTTTTCTAAAGGATAAAAATCTAAGCTCTTTAGCAGAGTTTCCTAGACCTGGCCTCTGCTCAGTCTTAGATTTCCTGCTCTAGCAATTCTGAACAGCTGTCAATTCCCTGTTACTTCTAGGCTCTACTTGTTCCTTTGATCTGAAAATACCCTCTTGACCCTTTGTCACCAAACCAACTCCAAATCCTTTAGTTCAGGTGACACCTCTTCTGGGCAGTCTTTCTCGAATTGCTTATCCTGGGCTCAGTGGTTCTTTCATTTTTGGTACTCCGAGCCCTCCTTAATGGTAGCATTGTCATCCTGGATTGGAATCATCTGTTTAACTATTACATGGCTCATCACTTGGGCTGAGACTATGTCTTAGGCATCTTTATAGCCTCAGTTACTGCCATAGGTGCTTAATAAATGCTTCTGGTATGATCTCAATTCTGGAAGAAAGAAAAAAGCTGGATATACAGGAAAAAGGACTGGAAGGATATCCATGTAACATAGCTAGATTCTAAACTTTTGACTTTTTTTGGAACTTTCTCCTACCTTGGCCAAAAGAAGTATGGGTGTGTGACTTACCCACATTACCACATGACATACAGGAAACACAGTTGCTTTGCAAACCTGGGGAAGGCTGGAAAGAAATGAGGTGAAGGGGGAGAGAGGGAAGAAGGAAATAGCAGCAATAACAAAAGCATAAACTTTGGTAATCGTATCACAGTAAATCTGTGTTCTCAAAAAACCTCTAACCCTACTCCTATTGAGAAAAATTTAAGAAGAGAATACATATCCAACTATAAGAGTGCTGCTTACTTCCTTTGTAAGTTGTGAACAATACCCACCTCTCCTTCCGTACCATCCTGCACGTGCTCCCTTCCACCCTAAATAAACCTTACTGAAATAAAAATTAAGTTTTGTGATTTTTTTTCCTGCTGTTTTCAAGGACTCAAGCTCAATTGAGGACATAAGGCTAGCAGATGGCATAGTTTTAAAGAAGTTATAATATTTGGGTTGAAATTCCCTACTCTGTTAATTATGGCCCTGAAGACTTCTTGTCACAAAAGCAAAATTTTACAACCCCTTGACATTAAGAATGTTGATACTCGGGTCCTAGTACAGCTGCCTGTGCATGAGGCCAACAGATGGGCATAGTGTTTCTAAAGAAATAAAAGGCTGCATTGCTCAGGTTTAAATTCTCTAATCCAGTCACTAAGGCTCTGTGAGCTCACTGCATGAAAAAGAAGGCTGCTGCTTCCTCATTTGAAGAACCTATTGGCTCTCTGGTGCCCTTCCTGTCCCAGCCCTGCTTCCTACTTGGAGCCACTGGGAGAAGAATGTTAAGAAGCCATATCCAACCCAATTAGTGTGTCATGGAAGATATTCCTGTGTTTGGCTCATTCTCATGAGCCGAGCCCTCACCTGGTGCTCTTCTGGAGGAACACTTTAGGAATGGGGACAAAGGCAACGATGTGGAAAACCAACAAATTATCATATTTTCATATTGTTTCTAGAACATGGCATTACATTTGCAACTCAATGAGGATCTATTTATAGTCTGTCAACAGACAACAAGATAAGCACTGCAGGCCCTTTTACTCACAACAGCCTTTTGTAAGAAACATTTCCATGCAATCCATGTGCAAGTTGACTAAGCTTGTTGAATATCTTAAAATATGGGATGATGAATATAGAAATGGAATGTCTGCAACCTAAAGGAAGCTCAGTGTAATCACCAAGGAAGCCGAATGTTAGCTTCAGCAACATGGTTTGGTGGGAAAAGTCTCACTTTTCCACCAGTCTGGCCCCAGCTCAGATCTTGTATGTGGCACCTACCAGCCATGTGACTTTACATACACCACTCTGTCCCCTGACCTCTGGTTTATTCACATGTAAAACTGGGGAAATAATAACTACCTGCCAGATCTTGTTGAGCTTGAAAATTTGAATTTAAGGTACTAGTGCTCATTGACTAGTACTTCTTCCAAATGGAGATTTTATTTGTTCACCAAAGGTTCGCACTTCGTCTTTCAAAGGCCCTATGCACTGTCCTCAGGCTTTACCAGGACTTTGGTTTCACATCTTCTCTTCTGTGGCACGGGATCAGAAACGCAGTCATTTCTCTCTGCTTCACCTCCGATTCTCTAGGCTTCTGCGCTAGAGAGGTGTTTTAGATGTGACCATTTATTTTTATTTTCTGTTTTGAAGGAAGTGACAAATAACTAAGGTTTGGGTTTTACATATTTATAAGAAGATAAGTTTCCTTGCCCAACGCATTGATATTAAACTTTTATGGGGTGAAATAATAATTGCTGATGAAGATGTGGAGGAGAAGGTACCCTTGTGCCCTATCAGTGGGAATGAAACTGGGGCAGCCACTGTGGAAGACAATATGGAGGTTCCTCAAAAAATTAAAAAAAAAAAATTTAAAATAGAGCTGCCCTATAATACAGGAATTGCACTCCTGGGTATTTACCCAAAGGATATAAAAACACTAATTAGAAGGGACATATGCACCCCAGCATTTATAGCAGCGTTATTTACAATAGTCAAATTATGGAAGCAGCCCAAGTGTCCATTGATAGATGAATGAATAAAAAGGCATTGGTATACATTATATACACAATGGAATATTATTCAGCCATAAAAAAACAAAATCTTGCCATTTGCAACAACATGGATAGAGCTAGAGAATGTAATGCTAAGAGAGTAAGTCAGAGAAAGACAAATATTATGTGATTTCATTCATATATGGGAATTAAGAGACAAAACAAATGAACAAAAATGAGAGAGAGAGAGAGAGAGAGAAACCAAAAATCAGACTCTCAACTATGGAAAACAAACTGATTGTTATCCCATGGGGGTATGGGGAAATTAGGTGGTTGGGATTAAGGAAGGGATTTGTGATGAGCACTGGGTGCTGTGTGCAAGTGGTGAATCACCATATACAGAATTTAACTTCAACATTAAACTGATCTAAAAAATATACACCTGAAACACAGTGTCTTAACTATACTGAAATTAAATTCTAAAAAGTAAAAAAAAAATTATGGAATGAAAAAAACTAGATATGAAGGAAGTCTGAAAACATTAAAAACTACAGATGTTCTTGGGATTAGTATCAAAATATTGTTGAACATTGCATGGATATTAACTGGGACTCTAACCCATGTTGACAGAAGAAACTTCCCATGGCATACATACTAATGCTGGACTGCCTGCCAAGCGGTTCCAACATTTGTGGGTGGCCAAATGCAGTTTGCTTTACTTAATGAGGTGAAGTACAGTAGGAGGGGGGAAGAATTTAGGTAAATCCTTTGTTCTTACTGATTCTAGAAGAACAAGCTACAACAAGCCCCACTTGTCCTTTCCAAGAGTAAGTTTATACTTGAGTAGGGTTGAGAGAGAATCATTTCCTCAATTTCTATTAATCACCCACCAAGGGGAGGCTGTGGGATTGGCTCTGGGGGCTTAGTTTAAGCAAGAGGATTCAGAAGCCTCATTTCTATCAACTCTTGTGGACTGATTGCCAGCAAGACCTGCTCTCTAACACAATTGCCCTCTCCCTGCGAAATTAGTGGAACCATCCCTTTTCTACCCATTTTGTCCCTAGAGGATGGACAACCAGATAAAACTCTCAACTTTTACGCACATCTAATTTCTGGTTTTATACCTTAGCACCTTCTCATTCCTATTCAAACAACTCTGCTGTCCAGGTCTGACGCTTGAACACCCTTGAAGACTACACACTGGTCTTTGGGCCCCTACCTTCTATGATTATTTATTATTCACTCATTACCCCCTGGGGGTTGCATTTCTCCTCCTCTGTCACCTGTTAACCCCAGTGCACCTGTTCTCCTCTGCTGGTTCCTGGAAACAATCTGAACTCAGCAATGTGTAATTTAACTTGAATTTTCAAGTTAGAGGGGATCAGAGGCACTTGAATATCTGGCATGGGGCCTTCTTGGGAAATAGAAAGTTGCCCCTCTGGAATGGAATGTTAGGCATTAGCAAGACGTATGGAAAGGTATTTTATATTAGGGTGGTGGGAAAGAGTGAGTGAGAAAATGGGATCTCCTGACTAATGAAGTGACTGAACACAGATTTAGTAAACATTGGAATACACGATTTGATGAATAAAATTACTTTGAGAAGGCAATGGACTCGAACTTAGCATTTCCAAATGATCTTGGAAAATCCAGCATGGTGAATGAATGGGATGCCATATGCCTGGCCTCATTCTGTCAATACAATATCACCACAGATTATGTACATTCCTCCCTCCCTAAATTTACACCTGTTTTTCTTTCTCCTCATCTTTCCTTCTCTACAGCTTCCTCCATCAGCTTCAGCCAAACTCATTTAGAACTTAACGCGGGCACTGAAATATTTTTTCTTGGTCGTACAGAGAAAAGTTTGTTTCGAATTTGATGCAGTGACCTCTGTATGTGCTCCCTTTATTCAATCACCTACTGTGTATTATAAAAAAAAAGCTTTGAGGGGCCCCTGGGTGGCTCAGTCAGTTAGGTGCCTTCAGCTCCGGTCATGGTCTGGGAGCCCTGGGATTGAGCCCTGTATTGGGCTATCCGCTCAGCGAGGAGTCTGCTTCTCCATCTCCATCTATCTCTGTACTCTCCCTCTTTCTCTCTCTTACTCTCATAAATAAATAAAATCTGAAAAACAGAAAAGAAAAGGCTTTAAGGTCTCTACATGAAATTGATTGTAAAAATATCCAGTGTTCTATTGAAGTGCATCCCCCTTGGGTGGTGCCTGCCATACAGGACCTTACCAGTTTCGGCCAGGACCAAAGATAAATAAAGACCCGCTTCCCTAATTGTCCTTTCATGAGTGGAGGCAGTAAGAGAAGCAGCAACGGTATTAACTAGGTAATGGACTCTCGCTTGCTGAATGCTTCCCAGATGCCGGGCGTTGTTCTAAGCACTTTCTGTGAATACATTCATTTACACAGCATGATGATCCTACAGGAAGGTATAATCAACTACTCATAAGGGACAGCACTGAGGCTGATGCCAATCTTCCACTGGTCTAAGAAGGTGGCAGGTGCTGTGTCTTTGGCCTAGCTGGAGAACAGTCCCCTGGCAAACAAGGGCCAACGTCAACCCCTACGGGGATCCCTCCCAAAGTCTGACCTGGAGGCCCGAGGCCAACAGGGATTTGCAGAAAAGTTAATTTAATCCTATTCATGGGCACTGAACACATCTTTTTCTCTTATGAAGAACAATGGATTAAAGGAACTAAGCGAGGAAACTTAAATCAGATCCAAAAGTCTCATAAAATAATTAAATACTGAACATGACCTATTGAAGGCCAAATATGTCCATAATTAATACTAAATGAATGTCTGCAACACATTTCTAAAGTATGCTTTGTTTTACTAGCCACCGTAATTGGATTCAATTCAGTAATTCACTTAACTTTTTCCTTAAAGAATGGAATTGATGTGTTGAGGAATTGATGTATGTTCTAATGATTGTTTTCGTTTAGTCTTCTGCTATTAAAAACCAAGTCACGGAACAACATATTTAGTAAGGAGCACGTACTACAGATTTTATCATAAACTGAACCGACTCAATTTCCCTCTGCCCTCGTACTCCGTCCTGCTGTTATATAAACTCTGTGTTTTGACCTTGGAAAATCTGGCCTCCACTTGCATAACTTTGCTCAGTCGGAGGATGCAGCCTTGGTTAGCGAGGGTTTAAGGAACTGCATGCAGCTGGACTCAGACGAGTAAGCAGGTAAAGGTGAAATTCAGAATTACGGGTTGAAGTGAGCAAGGATTTGTTAACAACTGTAAAGCTTTGAGGCTGAGGACTGGGCCTTCTCTCGTCATGGCTAAAGAGTGAAATTCTCTTAGCAAAAACATATATTGAGTGATAAGATAATTTAGGTTGATCTTTCCCACCAGCCTCACCTTCTACCTTTGAAGTCTGCAAAGTAAAAAAACAAAGAAAAACTGGCCAATTGTGAATCATTACTTAATTATTCATGAGTTATATGGTATATGTCAAGGAAGGGATTAAAAATGTTTGCTGCCTTCTGCCTGAGAGACAAATGTTTTCATGAGGTATATTTATCATCAAAAACCATGTAGCAGTCATGTGTTCTGGGCCAGGAAAAGAAAAGGATGTAAGTTTTGTCTCTTACAGACTGAGCAATGCTTTGGGACAGGCATCCTTACATCTCTGCCAAGCAGAGGGCTACCAAATGTTGTGTGAAACCTAAGACGATGGTGGATTATTAACGTTTGCCCTTTCTGATTTTTCCCCAACATCTGGAACATTTCCCAGGGTGTAGCTTCTACTTGCAAGTGAACTTGAAATTCCCTGTGTTCGACTTCAGGCCAATAGAGATAAATCAGAGCCCACTTTATAAAAGAATAGGAATATAGCTTGAAATACTAATCCTGATAGCACCCACTGACATGTCAGTCTGGATTCTGACTAGCGGATCAGTGGTTAGGATCCCCTGCATCTGGTGCCTCAGGGGAGGGACCTCCAGAGAGAGCTGGGCCCAGGCCCTGGGCAGCCCAGGGGTCAGGGCATCTCACCCCAGGCTGTCTTAGCATCGCTGCGAGGTAATGCTGTCATTCTGTGGGCCTAGAGGGCAAAGCATTGAACCAAAGAGGATTAGTCCCGGCCCTAAGGTCTAAAGGAATTTACCTTGTTTGGGATCTATCTCCCTTGGTTCTGTTTCTCCCTTTTGAATGGGAATGTCTATCCTATACTTACTCCACCACTGTATTTTGGAGGCACATAACTTGTCTGGTTTCACAGGTTCACAGCTGGAGAGGAATTTTGCCTCAGGATCAGGATCCTATCTCAAGTCTCGCCCATATGTGATTCAGATGGTATTTAAATGAGACTTTGGACCCTAGGCGTAAAGCTGATGCTGGAATGAAGTTCAAGCTTCTGGGGCTGTTGGGATGAAATGAGTGCATTTCACATGAGAGGACATGAATTTGGGAAGGACAGGGGCTGAATTATATGTATTGAATTGTGTCCCCCAGTACTCATGTGTTGAAACCCTAATTCCCAATGTGATGGTATTTGGAGATTGAACCTTTGGAAGGGACTTAAGTTTAGATGAGGTCATGAGGATGGAGCCCTGATAAGAAGAGACACCAGGGAACTTGCTTCCTGTCATTTTCTCCCCACCATGTGAGGAGGACCAGGAAGTATCTGCAAGCGAGGAAGAGGACCCTCCCTAGGAGCCACATCTCCTAGTACATTGGTCTTCACTTCCCAGTCTCCAAGGCTGTGAGAAATAAGTATCTATTGCTTAAGCCACCCAGCCTATGGCATTTTGTTACAGTAGCCAGAACTGACTAAGACAGCAGGCTTCTTAGCTTTAGGCCTTAAAGATATGGGATATTATTAGCATTTTAATCCTAATAATTATGGCTATAATAGTAATGGCCAACATTAATTGGGTGCTTACTGCATTCCAAATGGGGGTGTAGCTGTGGGAAAGTCTACAGATCGGGACTTGGTGGAGCCTTCCTTCAAGGACTCTGGGAGACAGGGAAATGGGGGGGTCTCGAGAAAGCAAGGTGTTGAACTATGATTTCAGCTGCATCACAATTTCCACAGGCCAGGTACACACTGTAATGTGTTCCAAAAGAAAAGAAAAAAGTTTTGAAATCGAAAATAATTACATGTTGACTTAATCACTAATCTTGATGAAAATTTCATTTAAACTCTGTGATTTCCATTTGAGGTATGATAAAAATGAAGTGCTCTCTCTGCATGACTTGTGAATAATAAGCTTTTGAGTACCAATAATTTGACAGCAATGGGCTGAACAGAATAAGCATTTTGATCTCTAATCAGAGAAATGAACACCTGGGAGAATAAGAATAGAAAGTAGTTGTAGGATATGCATTTCCAGAAAATGTAACTGTTCAGGAGGAAAAAAAACAAAACAAAACAAAACCCAGACCTAAAAATTGCCACAAATCAATGTTTGTCTAGTAGATACAGAATTGCTTTAGCATTCTTAGTCTTTTTTTTTTTTTTTTAGCATTCTTAGTCTTTAATTTTCTATTTGAATGAGTCTTCTTTTTAAAGTAAACAATGGAAAAAAGAGAAAAGTTTGAAAATTTTCAACTCAGAGGGGGAATGTCCTTCATTTTGCTCTAGTGTTTTAAAAGCAGCTAGATGTGTTCTCCAAATAGAAGGAAAGAGGGTGATATTAGAAAAACATAAATCAACCCTGAAGTATGCAATTATTATGAGGTATGACTCTCCCTTAAAACTTTGCTGAAAATTATAAGGAATAATAAACACTTCTAAATTATTTATGCTCTCCTAATATGCTCTGACTTCCCATTTCTGCTTTTAGAAACTTTGATTTTATAATCTGTTTTATTTTTATTTACTGAATTACGGAATGATGAGTAATATTATTATTGCACAAGTGACTTAGACTATTATAAGCTCTCCTTTGGTTACTGTGGCATGCTTCAACATTTTTAAGAAAGGCCGAATGGGTAAAGTTGCAAGTGCTAAATGTCCTGTTATTACCTAGGACTTCAACCACCCTAAGTATGTCCTGCTGCTCACACATGTGGATTCCTGAAGGCTTTTTAGCAGGAGTTGGTGGCAATTGTTGCATCTGTAAACTCTGTGAATTTGCGTGTGGCTGGTCTGGCCGCAGCTCTGCCTCAAACCTCCAGTCATGCAAGAGAAATGGGGCTCAGGCCTCTAGAAAGAAGGCTGTAAAGAGGAGTGTGCTGGTTGGTGTTTATGAGTGTTTGTGTTCCATCCCATGTCATCACATATAAATTAAGATGGCTAGCCATTTTTCTACTCTCTTGTGTTTTTTTCCTCTTAGGAAGAGAACATATTTTTGAGCTGTTATGTAGCTGGTGCAGATCTGTTTTAAAATTTAGCACACTAGATGCTACATTTCGTTTCTTCCCAGTATTGATGATTAGTATGAATCACTACCTGATGGAGAACTCCATGCCTGTTTATTCATTCTGAGACTGTCAGGACTAACCCGGACTAATCATGTTTGTTCTCTGCACCATCACGGTCTGGTTGGCCCTTTGTCCTCTCAAGCTTGGTCTTCTTTTTGATGTGCTTGGGTGTGCCCGGGGCGGGCTGTGCGACTCAGCGCTGCACTCCTTGCCTGCATTCTCGGCGTCTGCACACCCTGTGGAATGACAGGCCTTCATTTGCGCCCTCTCGGTGCCCTGGCACTCTTTGCCCCTGCCGGAGTCCTCATGGGAAATGGCTTCACATGCCTGCATTCAAGTTCATTAAAAGCCCTGTTTCTCTGACATAATCAAAGCATTCAGTCTCTCATTGATCAATCTACAGACCAGCCAAGCAATTGAGAAAAAAATTCCTCTTAGTTCTCAAAGGTTCATAGTGTTTGGAAATTATTGAACAGGTGGCAGATACTTTCTGTTTTCACTAACAAAAGGCAGAGTACCTGCCTGGGGTTGGGGAGGGAGGATGATAAATCTGTTAAGGCCACCCCAGGCCACCTCCCTGGCTGCAGAGAAGCCAAAAAGTACACAGACCCCTGATAAGTAAATGATGGGGAGCACTTGGGTTTATCTTCTCAGGGGCCAGATCATGTTAGGGAACCCTTGGTAAGATCCTTTCTTATCTGTTCGTAGGTGGTCACCATCTTGATTCTCATTCTGCCGCCCTCCCCTGTGGGGAGAGATTGTCAAGTGGGTTAAATGATAGGATCTAAAAGAGACCCTTTCATCTAGGTGGGAAGAGGCTATTAAAACAGGTCTCTAAAAGTACTGGATTCTGAGAAATCAAGGGTGTAGTACACTCTGTGGTACAGAGAATTTTGACCTTGGAAAGTGTCCTATTGTTCACCTAATTATTTGGGAATGTTTATTTTTAAGATTTTATTTTTTTTATTTGAGATATATATATATATATATATATATATAGAGAGAGAGAGAGAGAGAGAGAGAGAGAGAGAGCACAAGTAGGGAAGGACAGAGGGAGAGGGAGAAGCAGACTTCCTACTCAGGGGGGAGCGGATCTGGGACTTGATCCCAGGACCCCAAGATCATGACCTGAGCCAAAGGCAGACGATTAAACGACTGAGCCCCCCAGGTGCCTCTATTTTGGGATATCTTAAAGACTAGTCCTATCGTGCATTGACTTTGATCATTGAACAGCACTACTAGAAGTAGACAACCAGAGATAATTCGATACCTTTAGCTTCGGCCCCTAACCGAGAAAATTACTTATTTGCCTAGTGATTTTCCACCACGGTTTTGCTGTTCTTCTTAAGGAGCCTGTGGGAAATGTTATCACACAGGTTATCTCATTTAATCTATTCCAATATTATGAGGTGGATATTATTTATCACCATCTTCAAATATAATACCTGAGAAGAGAACTTAGCCTTTGTCTTGAGTAAAGCTGTGCTTCTTCCATTACTGCAAAGGCTCCCGTCTTGTGTGGGAAGAGAGGATAAAAAACAGATCCACAGATGCATAATTCTTTCTTTAAAATTATCCTGCTCATTTCCATCTGGTTCCATCTACAGAACGATGTGCTTTGCTACCCCACTATCTTCTTTCCTATGGTAGAGCCACTGCTCGGAGGTAGGCCTGGCTCTAAGGATGCCTCAGTTGTGTTAATAGTATTTTCGATCTCACGTTGGCACCATTTTAATGAATGTTTGTCAGCAGGATTTGACTCCTAAAATAAACTACATGGGAAATCTACAGTCCTTTTGAAGATGTGCTCACCCTAAAATAAATAGGTAGGAAGCTAGTTATATGGCAATTTAACCAATACTTTTTGATGGGATTCTTGTTGCAGAAAGTTCCTCGTTCTCTTAACATTTGTGCTCCCCTTAATAGTAACCCAGTTTCTGCTACACGCAGGGCTGTGGAGTTGCAGGCCACATTTTCCATCACCCGCAGCAGCTTGGTTTGGTCACATGACTGAGTCCTCACTGGTGGAACATGAGTGGAAGTCATATGGACAACTGGTCTATCCCTTCTCTAAAAAGAACTTGCTTGCCCTCCGTGTATGCTGCCCTTCCTTCCTGAAAAGCTGGACAATGGATGTGGCATTGATTCAAAGGCAGGCGAGGCAATGTCTTGAGGCAGCCATTCTCAATCCGTTGTCCTCAGACTTCTAGGGATCCCTGAGACCCTTTCAGTGGGGCTACATTGTCAAAACTATTTCAATAATAATGCTAAGATGCTGTTTGCCTTATCCACTGAGTGGATATTTGCTCTGATGGTGCATAAGCCATGGTGGGTGGAGCTGCGAGTGCCTTAGCGTGAATCTAGGTGGTGGCAGCCAGCAATCCTTATATTCTTTGCAGCCACAGACACAAGAAAAATGGCAGTTTCATTAAAAAATATCCACGATGAGGCAGTCACACACAATGATCAATATTGTTAAATCGAGACTCTTAAATTCAAGAGTTATGTTTGATAGTATGTGGGGGGGAAATGAAAAGTATGCATGACACACCTGTGTAAGCTCCTATGGGATTGTCTTGAGGCAAAGCACTTCTGCAACTGGTGAGTGGAGAACTGAACTATTCACTTTTTTCCTGCTGTCACACCATTTTTACTTGGAAAAACAACTGGCAGACAAATCGTGGTTATTCAGATTTGGGCACTTGGCAGGCATTTTCTTGAAAATGAATGAAGGAAGCTTGTTGCTTCAAGAAAAGCAACTGAGAGTATCTGTTGCCAGAGATAAGATTGAAGATTTAAAGAAAAAAAAAAAAAACTAGAATTGTTAAAGTTGTATCTGCCACTGTGATAGCTTCCCGATGTTTAAAGAATTTTCAAAATGAGATTTGGTTGTGATATTAACAAATGTTGTTTAATGTTGTATAATGAAATGTTCTAATAGTCAAATGTATGCACGATTTAGTGAGCCGATATTTTCCAAATGATGAATATGTGAAGTCACGAAATCACTCACGTGGAAAAATATCAAAGCGAAAGCTGGAACAGTGGACTTCCACGTGACAGAGGATGAAAACTACATTAATGTTGTTTCAGGCCCCACACTGCAACCAACCTTTAATAAAATACCACTTGTCAAGTTGTGGTGTAGTATTAAATAAGCATATCCACAATTATTTGAGAAGTCTTTTAAACTACTTCCTCTTTTAACAGTTATATGATTGTGAAAATGGATTTTCTTCATATGCTTCCACCAACATATCACGTTACAACAGATTGAGTACTGAAGCAGATAGGAGAATCCAGCAGGCTTCTGCAAAGCAAGTCATCCAAGAGATTGGCAAAATGTAAAACGATGTCATTCTTCTCAATGAACTTTCATTTGAGTTTTGGAAAATACAGTTATTTTTTCATTAAAATCTATTTTGTTTATGTTAAAAAATAATGGCTTTATTGTTTGTGGTAGGCTGAATAATAGCCCCCTTAAGGGATCCACACCGTAATAGGTAGAACCCATGCATAGCTCACTTGATTAGGGGACTTTACAGATGTGATTAAATTGAGGATCTGGAGATTGGGTGCTATTGTGGGTTATAGGGGTGGGCACCCTGTAATCACTAGGGTAACTTGAAGGAGGGAGACAGGAAGGCCAGGAGCAGGGAGAGGAGATGTAGTGAAAGAGCCACAGATTGAAGTGATGCGCCTTGAAGATGGAAGGAGAACCATCGTTCACATAATGCAGGCAGCCTCTGAAGCTGCAAAAGGCAAAGGGGAGGGATTCTCCTCAGAAGCCTCCAGAAGCAATGATGTCCAGCCAAGATCTCCATTTTAGATTCATGGCCTCCAGAGCTATAAGAAGATAATGTATTGCTTTAAGCCCCTACATTGGAGTAATTTGTTACAGCAGAAACAGGGAACGAATATAATGTTATTTTTAAAAGAATTAAATCAATACGTTAAACATGTCTTAGTTTTCATTCTGCATATGATAAATACTGAGAGATACATTACATGCAAACAAAAGCTCTTTGGAATCCCAGCAATCTTCAAAAGTATAAAGTATTCTGAGGACAAAAATTCTGAGAACTGCTGCCTAAGAGATGGCAAAGCACCAAGATGGAAGAAATATGAATCCCTGAATGAATTTATAAGCTCAGCTGCCTTGCCAGGCTGAATTGTCTGCTCATCTCTGGACTGCTATTTGCATAAGAGATAAACTATCTTATTTAAACTGCCGCATTTGAGATCTCTGTGTTACAGCAACCTGACCCATACCTAGATAAAGTTATCCTTGTGTTTTCTTCTAAGTGCAGAATTCCATTTAAAAGCCAATTATAATTCATTTCATGAAGATTTTTAATTCTCATCTGATTTTTAATTAAAAAAAAAAGGCCAAAATAAAATTAGAGATAGTTTTAGGAAAGTTTATCCTTTCCCTATTAAATGCTGCTTCTTACTAATATTGAGACATTATTTTCTCAGTTTTAGAGAAAAAATAAAGTCTTTAATATGATCTCCCTAATCTGGGGATGCCCAGGTGGCTCAGAGGTTTAGTGCCTGTCTTCCACTGAGGGTGTGATCCTGGAGTCCAGGGATCGAATCCCGCATCGGGCTCCCTGTGTGCAGCCTGCTTCTCCCTCTGCTTGTGTCTCTGCCTCTCTCTGTATGTCTCTCATGAATACATAAATAAAATCTTAAAAAAAAAAATATGATCTCCCTAATCCTTAGATTGAGATGAGAACTTCTACCAGCAATTATTGGTATGATCATTTGCTGTTGGTGCTTTTGTTAATTTTTGCTATTCTTTGGATCTATCAGCAAATTGAAATCATTTTGAGAAATTAAAATAATCATGCTTATAATTTTGCCTCTGAAAGTATCTTGGTGTTTTGCTTTTTTTTTTTTTTTAATTTCTAATCACTTGATAAGGCAGGTTGGGAAGAAGCTATTACCATTTGGCAAGTGAGGATGTAATAGGAATGCAGAAAAAGTATGAGACTTGATTCAAATGATAGAAGTATCTCATGGCAGGGCCAATCTAAAACCAATTTTATGCAGATGTACTAAAAGAGCGCAGTTTTGTTGATAGCTTAAACTGGCTATTTTCAGAATATTTGGTAGATTATTAGCTGGTAACTGTTAGATAGAAATAACTGGTTTCCAAATAGCTTTTTAAATAAATGTGTAACCTATCAAAATTCCATAGGCAGTGAATTTTTACCTACATTCATTATTATGAGTAATAATCATTAGAATAACAATTTAAGGACAGTAACAAATATTACCACAATATCCTCAGTTGTGCTGTTTACCTAAGAAAAGACTCAAGGTCTAGAAGCTTTAAGTGAATAGCGTGAAACCTGAAAAAGTTACGTCAATAAAGTAAAAATAAGCTAGAAGACTTAAATAGCTAGAAAGACCACCAAGTCTGTATATATAAAAGGAAGCAGCAGGAGTAGACAAGATGTCACATCACAGAACATATCCTTTGTGAGAAAAAGCTAAGATATTCAAAACAACAATGTCAGAACAAACTTGCATATATTCACATGGCACATGACATTATGATTATTTTCTTCTGACAGAAATAAATTATATAAATAGGACATCAAAAGGAGTATGTAGCTTTGATCTCATTTCTAATTAATTGCACCCAGAGAATTTTCAGATCATATAAGTGTGGGATAGTAAGTGTTACTTATGTAAATAATTAATAAGCATCTATGATCTATTGGGCTTTTATCTGTCCTTCCAAAGAGGGGAAGTTCTGCACAGTTCAGCCAGTAAGAAATAAACTCTTCATTTAACTCTCTTCTCTAGGCTTATTTCTTTACAACTTGGTGAAATTTCCTCAGAAGCAAAGCCATTTCCATAATCTTGTTTAGAAGAGCATATTCTAGAGCACAAGCTACAATTAAGAGTTCCTTTCTAAACATATGCGAGGCAGAGTTTGGATTTGCCACCCACATCTGATCTCTTCTTTTTCCATAGAGATAGGATTGTAGCTAGTTTTAAGTGTCCAACAAAGGACTTCAGTTTTTAGGCCCCCAGCAATGAGGTGTGTCCATAGGACCATAGGATGTGGCAAAGGAATGTGAATGGAAGTGAGGTCTTTACCTCCTACTAACTTCCTGAAGGGGAAAGTTTTGTCCCTGGACAGCTGCTGATGTCCAGAGCCGCCTTGAGAGCCATGTGGTAAAGATGCCAAGGCTACGGATGCCTTGGGTCCCTAAAAGACCACATGGAACAGAACCTCCCTCCGACAAATGCTGACCTCAGACTAACAATAAAGAGAAGGAGGCTTCTTTGTTGCTTAAACCCCCTGCTAATGATACATTGCTGAAGAAATTAAATGGAATCAAACGGGTTTTAAATTCTTTAAAAATTAGTCTAATCAGACTAATTCTGCTTCTGTCAAGTAGGTGAAATCTGCCTATAGAATCGGATCTTGGTAATTTGCCACTCTGCTCAGTGTAGATTGTTTCAGGAGTGGGAAGAGTAAAAATTGGAGCCATTCTTTTTTTTTTTTTAAAGTAGACTCCATGCTCAGCATGGAGCCCAAGCTGGGGCCTCAACTAACCACCATGAGATCAAGACCAGAGCTGAGATCAAGAGTCATACATTTAACCCACTGAGCCATCCAGCCACCCCTGGAGCCGTTCTTTATGAGCATCCTCAAATTCTCTCCACCTTAAGATTTCTCACTTTACATATACACCCTCTTTCTATATTCTTTTCACCAAAAATCTTTATCCAAAGTGTTCAGGCACTGGCTCTTATGGTTTTTTCCCCTATCATATTTTTTTCTTTGGTCTTTTCCTCTCTGCACTGAAATATACTCTGGTCTTCCATATACTATAAAGCATTTTCTTTTAGTTGTAATTCTATTTCAAGTTATCACCTTATCTTTTTCTGCTCCTTATCTTTCTTCTTCTTTCTCCGGTCTTTCTCAAAATTCTTCAAGGAATATTTAACCCTTTCTGCCCCAGTTTCATATAACTTATTTCCCAACCCCATTCTTATACAAAAACTTCTTTACTGGGCAGCCTGGGTGGCTCAGCAGTTTAGCGCTGCCTTCGGCCCAGGGCCTGTTCCTGGAGACCCGGAATCGAGTCCCACATCGGGCTCCCTGCATTGAGCCTGCTTCTCCCTCTGCCTGTGTCTCTGCCTCTCTCTCTCTCTGTCTCTCATGAATAAATAAATAAAATATTTAAAAACAAAACAAAACAAAACTTCTTTCCTTAGTATGCATGAATCCAATTATGTCTCTGTTAGTGTTATTCTTTCTAAGGATTTGTACAATATTATTGATACTATCTTTTTGTTCTACTTCTTTGACCATTGCTCTGAAACCTCTACTTTGTCTCATCCCCACCTTGTTCAAAATATATATAACTCCTGAGACCTGTCCTTCAACTTCTCTTTCTCTGTCTTGACTATCTATCTGCCCCCATGGATTGTCTTATGAGGGTGAACCTCCATCTATTATTTATTGCTTTTGTATATTTATATGAGTGACTTACCAGCAACTCAAGGTCAACATTCTCAAAAGAGTAATCACATTCCTCTCATAAAAATTACCTCTTACTCCTGATTTCTACATTTCTCCTCGTGGTTACATTGTTTTTCCCACACTCAGACTTGAAATTTCACAACACATTTTTAACAAGTCTTTCCCTTCTCCTTCCCAACATTGAGCTATCTGCTCTGTCTTTAGTCTTGTCTTTTTGTCTCTACTTTTGAAATAATCCTTAGGTCCATTCCTGTGTTGACCTACCCCTGACTAACACTGTAATGCAGGTTCAAATTCTTATCTTTCCTAGGCTTTTGCAATATTCTCCGCAACTCTAAATCTTTCCCACCCTTCAGTCCCACTCATATGCCACTGTCATAGTAACCTTTCTATTGTGCAGAAGTCAGCGTATCATTTTTCCCAATAAGAAAAATCTCCAGTAGCTCCCCATTGCTTACTTTTTAATTTAAAATTCAATTTAATTAACATATTGTGTATTATTAAATAAAGTGAAGACTTCTGTTGAATTACAAGACCCTTTGCATTCTGGTCTTAAGGTGCCTTCTAACCCTATTTTGTACAAGATGTAACTCATCAGTCAGCCAAATTGATCCCTTGATCTCTCCCTGATATGTTCTAACTTTTCCCACCTCCGTGGCTTTCCCTTATGTAATTCTCTTTCCTGGAATGCTACTGTCCTTGTCTTCATTGGATGAGTTCTTGCCCCATCTTACTCCGTCTTCAGGCTAAGCTTTAATGCCACCTCTTTCATAAGAGGAAATAGTGCCCTGTCTAAACACTATAGCAGATCACCTGAATCATTCTTATGTCACCCTTCGATGATGTGTGAGCTATTGTCATATGGTGCAGGAGAAATAAGACAATATTCGAAGTCGAACACTGGCTTCAGTCTTGGCTCTGCCACTAGGTGAGCAAGTTATGTTACCTCCTCAGTCTAGTTTTCTATGTATGAAATGCAGGTAATAATATCTATTCTGCCTCAGGATTTCTCAGAGGATTGTATTAGACCATGTACCAGATAGAGTTTGGTAAATTACTAAACACCTTATAAACATTACTTGTTAATATTATGATTATCTATTGTTAGAACCTCATTTCTCCAAATACTTTAAGCTTCTCAGATATAGGAATAATGTGTTGTCTTTTCCTTCTCTCTTGAAATAATTGCCAGAGCGAACTTGTACATAGAATTTGCTTAATACATATTTGTTGAACAACAACAACAACAGAAACAAACCTAGAATTAAAAGGAGAACCGAAAAATAAGACATTCAAATGGTCTGCCTATATAATACTCTCCACCTGAGTGTGATGACACAAAGTTAGAAGAAACTTCATATTTTTATTTGACAGGTCATGTTATTTACATTGCTTAAGGTTCAAAATGACTACATATTAGTCTACAGGATAAGGAAACACAAGTGTGTTATCGCTTAAATATTAAAATACTCCCCAATACTTTAGGTACACACATAGAATGAAGTAATTTTCCTTCTCTCTGTTTAAAGAATCCAAAACCAAAAACCAAAATCCAAGGATTTAATGCAGGTGGAAATGCCATAAACATGCCAATTTCTTTAGAACATTAGGTGGATGGTATTCATTACTTCAAGGCAAATCCGTGCAAGTGAAATCATCGGGCAAGCATTTGTTGATATCACACAGTGATTTGTATAAATCAAAACAAGAAAATCTCTGTTCAGACAATAAATTCCTCTGGAGGTTGATTAGAAAAAGAAAATTTTTAAAGAGGATTAGAAGATAATTTTCAGCAGGAGGCCAATAACATATAAAAACATAGTCATTAGCATTCTCTGGGGATGAATAAGAGTTAGACAAACTGGAAGGAACAAGGCATTCTGATCTCTGCTAAGGGGCTTCAAAATTAAGTGCCAGAACCATCTTATTGGAGACTGAGTGCTTTGTGTATAATTGTCTTACCAATAGGCTTATTCCAAAAAAAAACAACAAATAGATTCATATATCCCCAAATGAGAAAAAATGTACTTTTTATCCACATGAGCATATATTATTATGAGAAACTTAGAATTTTAACGACTTTATTATTCTAACAAGGAGAACAGCAGCTAACACTTGGAACTCCGTTTCCCACAGTCTCCCCTTTCTACACCCGTTAGGACTGCTGCTTAGCAAACACCACAGGCTCCTTGGGTCTGGGTGTGGTGGCTGCATGTGCAGGGCCACCTGCACTCCATAAATGTTCTTCCGGTGTTCCGTACCAGGCTCAGAATTCTCTGGAATGTCTTCAGTGAATTGCTGTTAGGAAGGTCCCTGCATTATTCCCCTTGGCTGTTCTCTCATTTTATCTTTCAGATCAGTAGCACCAAAAACACTGCCAGGAAAGAGCAGTTGAACGGTTGCACTCCTTTCTCAGTGGTTCCAAAAGAGGTGCCTTTGCAACAGATTTTTAAGGTAAAATGTTAACATACGTTGACATAACTGTTGTTAAAAAGAAAGTGAAAGGAGGTTAAAGGAGGG
This sequence comes from Canis lupus familiaris, assembly GCF_011100685.1. Classification (NCBI taxonomy): domain Eukaryota; kingdom Metazoa; phylum Chordata; class Mammalia; order Carnivora; family Canidae; genus Canis; species Canis lupus. The sequence continues at coordinate 45,001,775 of NC_049237.1, read as the reverse complement.
GCACCGGGGTGGCTCAGTGGTTGAGCGGCTGCCTTTGGCTCAGGGCCTGATCCCCGGGTCCTGGGATCCAGTCCTGCCTCAGGCTCCCTGCAGGGAACCTGCTTCTCCCTCTGCCTGTGTCTCGGCCTCTCTCTGTGTCTCGTGAATAAATAAATAAAATCTTTTTTTTTTTTAAATAAATAAAATCTTGAAAAAAAAAAAAGAAAAAAGAAAAGAAAGAAAGGAGCTTAGAAGAAATCATGTGAATAGGACTTTGAAGTCTGCATAGAAGGGAGTTTTGGTTGCTGCCTTTTTACACACCCAGACTGCTAAGGTGGGAGCATCTCACCCATCCCTCCCTGGGCACCCGGGGACCAGCTTGGGCTCCCTGCACCCCCCCTCGGCCCACCCAGGCACGTTCCCCTCCTGTTACACTCTCACTTCTCCTCTCTGAGCAACGCTACCTTTCCAGCATGTTTCTCTAGGTGCCCAGGCCCCAGGTGTGTGATTGCACCTTATTTTTGGAAGGGCCGAGGTGAGGAGTGGCAGTTTCCTTAAGCATTACTGAATGTAATTCCCCACGTTGCCAGCAAAGTGACAAACCAACACACGAGTGTGTGCCTCAGCCCACACTTTGCAGGAGAGCAGGATTTGGCCTGAAAGGAGAGTGGGTCCCTCTCCTTCCCCTTTTTGGACTTGTTGGAGGACTTCTTTTCTTCTTTCTTTTTTTGGCTTTGTGTTTTGCTTGCTCCCTACCTCCCTTGGGCATCCTGGAGCTGACTCGGTGCTGGCTCTTGGTTTGGGTCCCCTGTTACGAATACTGCTGTCGTGTATTCCTCTGCTCCACAAACAGAAATACAGCATTTCGTTTGTTCTGAAGAATGCTTTTGGCACATTTAGACTCAAAATAACATTATAGTTGGAGAAAAATGCATGCATATGGACACACACACACACCCCTGAAATGTTTCATATATTTTAATACCAGTTTCTTTGTTTTCTGGCTTTGAAGTTAATATATTCCAAAACTTGAAGGATTAAAAAAAAAAAAAGAAAAAAAGAAAAGAAAAACTGTGACAGGATCATTTTTAATGTTCTATTTGGAAACTTTTCTCCACTTAATGTACTGGCTCGGACCTGCCAGTCATTCATGGATTTGTTCAACAAGTGAATGTTTTTCTACTGCCTCGTAAATGCCAGACACGTACTAGGCACCTGCAGGTTTGGGGACGAGGGGGATGGCCTGGGAGAGAGGAGCCCTGGTCTATAAGACATCAGCTATGCTGTGGGGGACTCATAATTTAACAGGCCATAGGAGAGCAAAGAGATGGACATGTAAATAATTAATTTTACCTCAACTCATTAAGTGTTGCAATAAAAGTAGATATAAAGTCCTGAGGCAGTAATTACCAGGCACTGTGGCTCAAGGAAGCAGGAAATGCCTCAGAGACTAGCCTAATAATTATGATGCTTCTGCTGTACTTTGTACCATTGTTTAAGATTTATGTCCAATCTTAAACCATATGACCTATTCTTTTTACTTGCTCGTGGCTCTCCTTGGGGAAGATGAAGGGAAAGAAGTAGAAATTACCTCAGCTACCTTTCTGCTCCAGGACTGCGGCCTTGACTTATTTTTGTAAACTTTCTGATGATGCTTCCTGTAGGAGAGAAGCTTTATGCCTGGAGAGGCCGTTGGAGATGAGGCCCAGTGCTCAATGTGGGGATCCTGGGGATCCCCGTTCTGTGTGCCAAGTATTATATTATCCTGGGGAAACATTTGAGGAAGTAGAGACTCTAATATGTTCCTAGAAGGCAGAGAACAATCATCTGGTAAATTCTTTTTTACTCCCTCAGGACCCGGACGTGTGTCCACTGCCTCTCTCAGGTGACTGACCGAGAGAGACAACAGGTGGGCCTGTGCTCTTGCTAGAATTAGAAACTTGCAAATACGCATCATCCATCTTTCACTGAACTTTCAGGTTTTTTTTTTTTTTTTAAGCATTTCTTAGGCTATGATGGTTCCTGAATTAGTATTTCAAAGTATTCAAAGTATTTTCAAAGTATTATGGCCATCCAGATATATCGCACATGAGGCCTAAGACACTGCAGCGCATATGAAGGCAATTTGTCAACTGGGGAATCCTGAATGATCCAATCAATCAGTATTATCTTTTGCTGAAGAGACTCCCCCCCCCTTTGATGTCAGCATAAACCGCACATATTTCGGTGGGTAAGATAGAGATGTCATTTTGCAAACAAATTTTCAAGAGACTCTTTCTTCTCTTGTCTTCGTGATCGAAATGTGGTCCCACATCTGCTAGCCAGGCCCCAGGGTGCTTTTTACTCCCTCTCTTCTAGTGCTTTCAGGGCAAAGCACAGGGATGAACTTTCCTTGAGTTTGCTTCTTGGCAATTTTAGCACCTGTCCTGGTTTGCTGGGGCTGCAGTATGAGCCACATTTCTTCCCCCTGGAAGATAGAGAGTTTGTCTTCCCATACAAAGGACGAGTGTCGATCACTTTTTTACCTGGCCTTCCATTTGTGTTTCAGTACATTTTCAATCTCTTTCCTCCATCATTCCCAACGGTTTATTTTCCCCCCAAGAGGAGAGAAATGCCATTCCTGGCTTGTCTTGCCTAAGCCTGTCCCTCTTCCTGCTCACAGGACTTCAATTGTTACGAGAGGTTTGCGTTCCTACATGTCTTTTTTGAGTCACAGACCGCAGTGTTTAACATGGGAAGATCACTGCTGTAGCTGTTCAGGAAACGGAGAACATTAGTGAAATTCCTTTCATGAAAAAGCACATAAAAAAGGAACAGCATATCATTTTCATTTAATTATCTGAATCCAGAGCTTCTTCACTTACGAAAGCCAAACAGAAGTCCTTTTAAAAAACTGTCGTCCCAGTGAACCTACATTTTATTTTCTTTGGCTCATGTGTGATCCCTAAAGTGTGAATGTGTCAGCTGTCAACCTGCTGATCTATTTTGCATTGTCTCGATACTTTTTAGCCACTGGGTGAAAATATCCTTTACTCCTTACATATTTTGAAATTTTTAGAAGTCGACTTAGCATCAAAATTCTAGAAAACTCTGTACCTGTTTCTTTTCTCTCTGTCTTCCATCTCTTTGTTGTTGTCCACTGTTTCAGTGATGTGTTTGAAAGGAAGTTCAGTGAGCATTTAATTTTTTTTCTTAGATGCTCAGGATTGACTCTATGATAATTGATTTTGGTCCTTCCTTCTCTTAACTAAAGTCACCTGCTAAGTAACAGCCCTCAAGAGATACTATGGATTATTTTTACCCTTTCCTCCTTCTACTTCCTATGAGACACATCACATATGGTGATACGTGAGGCTGCTGTTTGGTTCTCAGTTCCTGTTACTTCCATGGATGGTGCCATAGGTTGGCAATTTTAACAAAGATAGTATTTCCATTTCCACCCATACTGCCAGCTACAACTCTGAATTGCTGGCCTGTAGCACTTTTTAATGTAGTTATATAGCTGTGTTTCAGTTAGTAAAAATGATATCACTCCTCTGCTGATGATGCCCATATTGCAAATATTTCAAATGTAAAGGAGATGAAAAATTATACTTAAAAATCCTCTGAGAGCTGTTTTGTATGAAAGGAAGGAAATATCTCCGTTTATGGTCAACACAGAGAGTGGAGCAGAACTGCTTCCTAATATTCCACACCCTCTTCTCTCATTAACATGTCATTTTGACATCCCCTTCTCTCTCATTAACTCCAATGTGCTTCCTTTTTCCTGTGAACTGAGGTCCTGTCCTATTTCTGGGGTCCTGTCCTATTCTCCCAAGTTCCAGCTAAGCATATTATGAATAGATTACTTGATAAACTAATTTCATCATTAATATTAATGACTCAGTTTGTTTCCCATACAATGTCTGCCTTTAAAAAAAAAAGATGTATTTATTCATTTGGGAGAGAAAGAGCATGTGTGTGAGTGCGTGTGGGGGAAGAGACAGAGGGAGAGAATCTTCAAGCAGACTCCCCATTGACCATGGAGCCTGACGCAGGGTTTGAACTCATAACCCTGAGATCATGTTCCTGAGATCATGACCTGAGCCAAAACCAAGAGTCTGATGCTTAACCAACTGAGCCACACAGGAACCACACAATGTCTGCCTTGATTCAGGGTTTCAAATTTGAGGAATGATCAATAAGAGAATATTAGACACTCATATCTAGGTATTTATATTTAAAAATTCACAGAACCTTTAAGACTTTAAACCTTTAAAAGGAACAAGTGATTTAGCATTGGAAGAAACTCCTTCCCACTGCTTCCAGGGACTGTCACATCCTCCTTTTCATTCACTTAGTCACCCCAGTCACTTTTGCTCCTACTTTGTGTCTAGTACTGTATGAGTCATATAGCAATGAACAAAGCAGTTAGCTTTAAAAAGTGAGGTTTTCCACCCTCTTATGTCAGAGCCCAGAGATATCAAAAACTCAAATTCCTTTTACCTTCCTGTTGTACCATCATAATGTGAGTTTTTTCCTCATGACCCTAAAATGTTGGCTTGTCTTCTATCCAGACATCATAGGTCCAAGGAGAAAGGAGAGGGAAAGACCTTAAAGGCAGGGTGCAAAAGGCAAAGGTGCATGCCAGTTGAGTCTTACAAATCATTTTTGTGAGCCCCACTAGGAAACTTCCAATGATCTCTTACTAGCCAGAGCTGGATCCCATGACCACTCCTGCTTGGAAGGTGAGCCTTTTGGCTGGTCACCTTGCTGCCCGAACACCACCCAGGTCCTGTTTTAACTATAGACCGAGAGGGACACTTGGGTGGCTTGGGATGCTTGGGTGGCTCAGTGGTTGAGTGTCTGCCTTTGGCTCAGGGCATGATCCTGGGATCCAAGATTGAGTCCCACATCGGGCTCCCTGTGGGGAGCCTGCTTCTCCCTCTGCTTATGTCTCTCTCTCTCTCTCTCTGTGTCTCTCATGAATAAATAAATAAAATCTTAAAAAAAAAAAAAAAGACAGGGAGAGTGAATTCAGCATAAGAAAGGAGCCATGCTGCCACAGGGATCTAGCCAGCTTGAGAGCTGGAGAATGCTAGATTTTTTTTTTTTTTTTAAGATTTTACTTATTTATTCATGAGAGACACAGAGAGACAGAGACACAGGCAGAGGGAGAAGCAGGCTCCATGCAGGGAGCCTGATGTGGTACTGGATCCCAGGACTCCAGGATCACACCCTGAGCTGAAGGCAGGCGCTAAACTGCTGAGCCACTCAGGGATCCCTAGGGAAGGTTAATCTTAAGAAGTAATATTATCATGAATATAATGGAGAAGTGAACAGGCCAAAACAAAGGTGGAGTTCAAGCTGAAAGAACAACCTGGAATGAAGGTGAGTACTGAGATGGCTTGGAGCTTGGTACCTCAAAGAGTATGAAGAAAAACAAGTTGAAAATAATGCTGGTGGCAAGAGGGGAGCACAGCTCCCTATTAAGGCCAGTAGGATAAATAAAGGTGTCCTTTCAAGTAGCATTAGAAGTTTTAGATTTGAATCCATGGATACTGGAAAGTACTGGCATATTTTAGTGAAGGACTGGCTTCATGAGCTTTCATTTTTAGAACACTTGGATTTTCCCAACAGGGACTAAGGAGGATGAAAAGGAATAGGAAGGACCATTTTTCTTCAAGCAAGGATTACTGATGTTAGCCTGGGCTAGGCCAGAAGCGCAGGAACAGAGAGTGGTAGATCCGTTTAGGATGGCAGGACTTGGCAACTGTTCTGATGTGGTATGAGGCAGGAAGAGGGGACTCGTGTGAAGGAATGAAGAGCTCAGGGCGATGCCCGGTTTGCTGACCCAGAGACAGTGATGGTGTCGTGTGCTGAGTTGGGAAATGCAGCCTCTGGGGGAGGGTAGACAATGATGAGTTCCATCTTGGCCGCTGGTGCTTGAGGTGTTTGCTGGATATTCAAGGGGGGGGCTGTTTAATGTATAGATGGATGTTAGGGCTTAGAACCCAAGACAGAGCTCCGAACCCAGGTTACAATATCTTGGATATATGATTATAACTGAGGCCACGGGAATGGATGAGACTGTTCTAGGAGAGTGGATGGAGTATTGTTCGAGAAGGGTGGGTGCAGTAAGGAGCACAAGACAGAAGTCCTGTGCTTGGAAGAAGGAAACATTGAAGAAGGTGGCTGGAGGGACCGTGGTGAGTCAAGAAAGCAACTCTAAAGGGAGGACAGAGGTGTGACAGAGAGTTTCCAAACGGATAATGTCACAGCATCTCGTTCTGATGCTGCAGGAGTTTCATGAACCAGTCGGCTCTACAGACCTGGCCCAGTAATCTGTCACACCCAAGCAAAGTCCAGCAGAAATCAGGCCAACACACTCGGTGCCCGGCCCAGGAGAGCACTGGAGACAGAGTGCATCTACTAATCTCCAGTTTCCATCACAAAGGAGACAGGCAGGTCCTCAGGGAAGCAAAGAAGGACTTGAATAAAGATCATGTCAGATGCCTTCAGTCTGCTCTTCCTATTTCCTTAGCTCCAGTGGCCGCCCTGCTCCTATTCCAGCTCCTATTTTGTGTTTAGCTACAGAAATTTCTCTCAATTAAAATAAGACAGGCTCTAATTACAGTTATTTACTCTTTGGATAAAGGGTGTTTATGCCAAAGTGTTATTTTCTAGGCTTTAAAAAAACCTTAAATTCGAATGGAACAATAAGATTCATTTTATTTTAAATTTGTAAATGAGAACTGCAGATTATTGGGACAGTGGAAGCTTAGAAAAGAATCTTTCAAAGAATGCTCAGTGGATTGGGTAAGAACATTCAATAAATGCCCCCCGCTGCACTCCCAGCCTTCCCACTTGCCTAAAGAAGATGATCTCTGGACACAGGTGCTGGGGGTTAGTGCCAAAGGCTCCCGGCATGTCTGCCAGCTTTGACTACATGTTTAAGCTCTCCCTATAGACTCTGCCCTCTTGGCTGCTCCACTTTGGTCTTCCCACCCTACTTCCATCCCTTGCCTCAAGATTCCCAGATGCCAAGAGAACATTCTCTTGGTATCTTTCTCCTCTTTCTACTCTGCTGGCCCTGGACCAGGATTTCTCACTTTCCATGCCCTGAGACTGGACTACTGCTCAAAGGGTACCTCAGTTGTGTGTGAGGGAGATAGACATTGGATAGGAACTTAGAATCCTTTATAAAACACAAGGAATCTCAGCCAGGGGGCATTTAGATATGATACCCATGTGGAGAGTTGTAATTTCACTTACTGAGAAATTACATTGGAAGGTTTTGCCTATTTACATGTGGATAACTTGTGCGTATATATGTGTGAGTGGGGAAGATGGGAGGTAGGATGGGATGAATGAGACTGGTTGGTGCCAGGTTGACCAAGTTAAAAGGAAATAAAATACATGGTTTCAGATTTATGTATTAGATTCAAATTTTAGGTCCTGGAATACGAGGGGGAAATGCCTAAAACTGTGGTTTGTGTTAAAGTAAATTGTAATTTTTGGTATTAATGTTAACCCTTCGTATTCCTAATAATTATATAGTATAATAGGTAGGCATATTGTACTGTATAGGCAAGAATATATATGTATATTTTATGTATGAATTGAATCTACACACATATGTAAATCTCTGGCCAATTAAGAAATTCCATATTAGCCACCCACTTCTCTTTAGTTCATCAGCAATTTCCTTGAGCCACATCATTTTTAAACAGCTGAATTCTATGGTGTTATATATGGAAGGCTCCAGAGCAAAGGCCCACCCCCTGTTAATAGGTCCATCATTATAGAGTTGGGTTACTCAAAATCCACCTTTTTTTTAAAAGATGAAACTGCTTGAAAAAGTGAATAAAAGTTAAAAATGAATTATCAAATTCTTTATTGTCACCTCAAACAACCCAAATGAGAAATAACTGACGATGTAGAAAGAATGCAGAAGGAACTCCTTCTGTTCTACAGAATGGTGGCCACGGAGTGGACCATATTTACCTTTTGAAAGCCAGTCTTTCAACTGCATTCATCTGTGATGATAAATTTAAGGCTTACATCAACGACGAGAATGGAAAGAGAAAAATGAAACCCTTTGCCAGAGCTAGGCTGGGCAGCTGTTATTTTTTGTTAGGAATATAAGAGTTTATAAGAAAGTAGCCCTTAAGGGATGAAATGCTTATATGTACAATCTTTATAGAGAAAGTCCTCAGGAAAAACCTACTAATAGAACCCTGTAAATACACATATCTAGAAACAGATGAGAACATATGATCTAATATACCCTCACAAGCCAGCAAAGTGCAAAATAACCCTGCATTCTTCCATTTTCCTTTAAAAAAGTCATTTATTTTAATGTTTGTCTCTTCAAAGAATGCCATGACAGGTTCTGACCTTGAATCTCTCAACCTGAGAAGATCTGCAACTTCTCTGCTGGATGGGCTGCTGCTCCTCATCCCCACGGGGCCTGGAACCAAAACTCCAGCCTGTTTAACCTCTGGGTGCTTTTAGAATGTGCAGATTTCCAGCCCCCCATCCAGCATTCTGGTTTAGCAGACCTGAGATGAACACAGGAATCTGCGTGTTTAACAAACAAATCAGTGAATTTTAATACAGGGGGTTTAGGGAATCCCACCAAGTAAACACTGCCCTAGGGCTAATCTTGTTATTAATTAGTTATTGTCAGCTAAAAGCATTTCATCCCTAGAGATGAGAAACAAAGCCCAAACTTAAAGCTTCAGGGAAAAATTTCAAATTGGCAATCATTTTCTAAAATGTTGTTTTCACCCTAAATTTCAAGAGCATCATTCCAGATAGTATTATTCCCATGCACTACTCAAAAATTTAAAATCTATTTCACTTTGAAAGAATTCTAGAAAGGTCAGTTTCAACAGGTGAGACCTGGAGCTACTATAGACTCAGTCTGTGCCTCTTTGTTCCAGCTCCAAACCCAACACCCACAAGTGATATTCAGATTTCTGCCCCTGAAATTCCACAGTGTCCTGGCAGCTAGATCATTGTGGCTGCCCTTAATTATTTACTAAGGCTGAATTCCTAAAAGTGGAATTTCTGGATCAGAAGCTAATGTTTAATCTAAAGGCTTTGTATGTATAGCCAAATCACAAACTTAAGTAATCATCATAACGAAATCAAACATGAATGCTTACAGCATGGGAGGCACTGGGTTTGAACCTTCACTGTGACATTAAAATTTAACTTTCTCGTTATGCCCATTTTAAAGATGGTTTAAAAAAAGCCTAAAGGACTTGAAAAAATTGGCCAATTTCACATATCCGGGAAGTAAGAAAACCAGAACTGGGACTTCATCTTCCTGAATGCAAACTCTTGTTGCTAACCACTTGGCCATGCTGCCTTTTGAAAGGTTGTGCTAATGGACACTCACACCAGGAGTGTATGAGCACTCCCGTTGCCTCACACTGCAGCCATCTCTGGATATAACTTTTTAAATTACCAGTTCTGTGGGAATACTTACTAGTTTAAGGAGTGAACTATTTTTTTTTTTTTTAACAGTAGTTCTAGAATTCAAGTTATAGCCATAGCAGAGAATAATTCCTTCCGTGAAGGTTTCCTACTGGGTAGTTGCTTTAGGAGGACAGACGACAGTGTTTAGATACTTGGTGGTAAACTGGTTCTCAGACCCTTTCTAATGCCATGTGTAGTTGAACTAGGTGCCGTGGTGGGACTAGAACGAATGCTGAAGTGCCTGTCACTGATTATTCGACTTTAATTGAAGAATTTTAATTGGTTTTATTATAATCTATTTACATATGACTTCTGAGCTCAATTTCTCCCCACGTGGATTTGATATTGTTTTGAATCTTCAAATACATAATAAATAGGATAATTCAAAAGAAAACAAAAGAACTAATTTTAGTTAAATGAAAAGAGGAAATAAACGTATGAGGTGCAGGGTGTAGAGTTTGGTTATTATAGCAGCCAAGTTCTTTTTAAAAAATTTTAAATTCAATTAGCCAACATCTCAATTAGCCAACATCATTAGTTTCAGATGTAGTTTTCAATAATTCATCAGTTGCATATAACACCCAGTGCTCATCACATCATGTGCCCTCCCTGATGCCTGTCACCTAGCTGCCCCATCCGCCCTCCCTTCCTCCCCTCCACTCCAGCGACCCTCAGTTTGTTTTCCAGAGTTAAGAGTCTCTCATGGTTTGTTTCCCTCTCTGATTTTTTCCCAGTTTCCCCTTCTTCCCCTATGATCTTCTGCACTATTTCTTATATCCCACATATGAGTGAAAACAAATGATAATTGTCTTTCTGTGATGGACTTATTTCACTTAGTATAATACCTTTCAGTTCCATCTATGTCGATGTAACTGGTCAGTGTTCATCCTTTCTGATGGCTGAGTACTATTCCGTTGTGTATATGCACCACATCTTCTTATCCATTCATCTGTCGAAGGACATCATGGCTCCTTCCACCGTTTGGCTATTGCGGACATTGCTGCTATGAACATTGGGGTGCAGGTGTCCTGTCATTTTACTACATCTGTATCTTTGGGGTAAATAGTAGTGAACTTGCTGGATCATAGGGTAGCCGTATTTTTAACTTCTTGAGGAACCTCCACACTATCTTCCAGAGTGGCTGCACCAGTTCACATTCCCAGTGTAAGAGGGTTCCCCTTTCTCCACATCCTCACCAACATTTGTTGTTTCCAGTCTTGTTAATTTTAGCCATTCTCACTGGTGTAAAGTGGTATCTCATTGTGGTTTTGATTTGTATTTCCCTGATGATAAGTGAGTGGGACATTTTTTTCATATGTGTATTGGCCATTTGTATGTCTTCTTTGGAGAAATGTCTGTTTGTGTCTTCTGCTTATTTCTTGACAGGATTCTTTGTTTTTTGGATGTTGAGTTTGATAAGTTCTTTATAGATCTTGGATGCTAACACTCTGTCAGATATAGTCATCTGCAAATATCTTCTCCCATTCTGTAGTTTGCCTTTTAGTTTTGTTGACTATTTCCTTTGCTGTGCAGAAGATTTTTATCTTGATGAAGTCTCAATAGTTCATTTTTTGCTTTGTTTCCCTTGCCTTTAGAGATCTGTCTTGCAAGAAGTTGCTGTGGCCAAGGTCAAAAAGATTGCTGCCTGTGTTCTCCTCTAGGGTTTTGATGGATTCCTGTTTCACATTTAGGTTTTTTTTTATCTATCTTGAGTTTATCTCTGTGTATGGTATAAGAAAGTGGTCCAGTTTCATTCTCTTGCATGTGGCTCTCCAATTTTCCCAACACTTTTTATTGAAGAGACTGTCTTTTTTCCATTGCATATTCTTTCCTGCTTTGTCAAAGATTACTTGATCATAGAGTTGAGGGTCCATTTCTGGGTTCTCTGCTCTGTTCCATTGATCTATGTGTCTGTTTTTTTGTATAGCAGCCAAGTTCTAAATTTAGCTGAGTTCTTGACAATGGAAACATAAAATGTTCCATAGTTCCCACTGGCCTTATCAAATGGAAGCATGTAAGTTTTTCTGGAGAGCAAGCTTTCTGGCTCTAAAATAAAGGATATGAAATAGGGGTACCTGAGTGGCATAGTCAGTTAAAGGTCCGACTCTTGGTTTTCAGCTCCAGCCCTGATCTCAGGGTTGTCAGATGGGGCCCTGCCTTGGGCTCAGAGCGTGGAGTCTGTTTGGAGTTTCTCTCTCTTTCTCCCTCTGCCCCTCTCTATGCGTGTGTGCTCACCCTCTCTCTCCATCAAATAAATAAATCTTAAAAATAAATAAAATAAAATAAAATAAAATAAAATAAAATAAAATAAAATAAAATAAAAAAGGATACTGGATAAACTAATGGTTGATGCCTTCAGGCTACAGTGTTATAAGCAGAAATAGCCTTCAAATGAATACTTTTCATGTGATGCAAAAGAGATGTGCTTTTAAATAAAATTATACTTGTGAAAATTGTCTTCTAAAAGTTTAAGAAAATGAGGTGACCAACCACTGTAAGTGGGAAATAATGACCTCAATAATTCTATTTCTAAATGATTTGATACTATCAGTTTTCTGATCCATGAGTGTATAGTGTTTCACAATCTAAGCTCCTGGTGACTATTGAGTAAGACACTGAAAATTATCTTAATATGGACCATTCACGCTTCAAAATATATTAATTCTTAAAGCTTTTAAGTGTGCCTGAGTATTGAAAATTCACGGCTTTTTCTCTAATCACAACAAGCTCATAACTTCTGTGTGGAATCCACCCTCCAAAAAATGCCTTGCCGTGCAGAGCTATTCTTTGGGTAAAATATAACTGAGGTATATTATCTTAGCAGGTCTAAGGTTGTTTGCATTTTTCAAAGCCTAAATTTATGATCAACACGGACAGAATGAGAGTGCTGGCAGCCATCATTTTAGCTAATTTCCAAGGTGGTTTAACCACGATTATTTTTGAAGAATCAAGGATTTCTTCCTTAAAATATAATGTTGGAAACTTTCAATCCAGTATTTCTACTTTTGGATAGTCATTCAAAAAGTATTTGAAATGTGGGCAAAAATTTTGATCTTTAGTTTTGCTATTTGGGACATGAGACCTTATGAGCCCTGGATACTTGCCTGACTGTATGGAAGCATTTTAATATGGTACCCTGGAGTATTTAGCTTATGGTTTAGAGAACACTTAGAATAGAAGCTCCTTGAGGAAGGTAATTTTGTGTGTTTTGTTCTTTCCCATATCCCTAGTATCAGAAGTGTTCATTACGCTTTTATGCACACTCAATAAATATTTGCAGGATGACTGTGTATTGAGTCATATATTAACTAACTTTTAGTCAGCTGAACTTAAGTACCTGTCATTGTTCTAAGGAGCTTAGATGTATTAATTCTTAATTCTCACAACAAAACCAGGAGGTAGTTACAACTATTGTCTTCATTCTACGAATAAAGACAGAGTGACCCATGAAGTTTGAGAACATGTTCAGGGTTACACAGCTGTAAGTGTTTCAGCTGGCATTTGAACTCATGTGATTTATTTCCACTGTCCATGTTCTTAACAACTATTGCCTGCTTTAATAATATATATTAAAATGGTAGTTGGAAAGAACGGACAACTATTCTAATCTTTTAATTTCGCTTGCTGGGTGGACTGTAAAATCTGATCTCCTGATCAGAACAAATGAGAAGATTCCTTCTCTATGTCCGAGGTATGGTTTGTCTTGAAAGACCAGGGAATGGTTTAAAAAAGCTGAGTTGGCCAGCTGAAACTGTTTGATAAAATATGATAATATAATCTATTTACACAATTCCTCTTCCACAATTGCCTGAAGGTACAAACAAGGTTACTATAGCAGAAACAAAATAGAGTTTCACTGTCTTCCTGCCTTCCTCCATGGAAATCCCAACCAGCTCAAATTCTACCCCCAAAGACTTTTGAGATTCTTTTGGGGATGCTTTATGGGGAAATACCATGAGTGGCTTTAGTTTCTTTTCTGGATGTTTCTTCCTTGTTGTTGTGATTACTTCCGCTAAGGGGATGTGCATGAGTTGCCCTTTCTAAGGATCCTCTGCCTGAAAGGCCTCTCCTGGATTTCCTGGCACTGGTGGGTCCAGCTGTCTCCCTCAGTTCACTGAGTTCTCAATTCTGACACTCAAAGTTGAGCTATACTTTTGCAAAAATGATAAAGTAGTATTGTCTTGTAGAGTTTTGTTCTTAATGGAATTGTAATTTGGATTTTATTCACTATTTTTATTGCAGCTCCTTTTCCTAGAACTTAAGCATAGTGCACTTGTACCCAAGAACATGTAAGTAATGTTTCATCTTGTGCTCAGAACCACCTCTACAATGCACTTTGCTATTCTTTCACTAAACATGTATATCTTGAGTAATGTCTCCCTTCAGATGAATATATTTCAAAGAACCTCCCACCTGTCATTTAAATAGAGCCCTGCCAGGTGGACCTATCTAGTTTTCCAGATATGCCCAGACATGTCCAATCCTAGGTTTAACACAACGTAGGTTCAAACTGGATTTCATACTCTAAGATAAAAATGACTGCGTTCTGCAGATATTTTTGTTTGATTATTCTTGCTGGGGTTCCCTTCAAGTTGAAATTGAGGTAAAGGTGGCCCTCCAGAAAGTTAAACTATAGGATCAGTTCCTTAATTGGTCATCTTGTATCACAAGGAGAAGGGAGAATGACTTTTGGGTCTGTTAAGACTGTACCTAGGCTGAGGCTGTTAGCATATCTAAGGGAAGAGTAGGGAGGATGTGAACCAAGAAGGGCTGGGCACTATTGGAAACATAGAAAAATAGAAGTTAAAGAAACAAATGACGGCAGAACCAACCGACCACTCTCAGGGCGGGGAAGCAGCTTTGGTCAACAGACTTCAGCCATTTCTATCCTAATAGAAAGGACATTCCTAACAGAATGGGTTGCAAAATGTCCTTCTGCACAGACTATTTGAATTCCATTGGCAACACCATCCTACTTGCAAGAATGATGAATCAGATTATCATGCCTAATGCCATGAAATATTTAATTCAGCCACTTTCCCTTGTTCTGATTCATGTACTTTAATATTACAACTTTTCCTACTGTGACTACCACTGATTCCTTTGAATGCTTAATATATGATTGAATTCAAATATACTTTCTCAATGAATCTTCTGATCATCTGTGTGAGGGAGGTGAGGACCACTCTCCTAATGATTTGGGTGAAGAAACTGAAGTTTAAAGGTGTGAGTTCAAGTCTAAGTTCAGTCTTTGCTCTGAGATTTGACTTCAACAGGTATCTGTCTGTAGGAAAATAAAGGAGGATCACTGAGACATGATTTTGTCTTCTACTATAACTGAATTCTCTTTTGAGGGATAAGTGAATTATAAACATTAAGCATCAAACATTGTATATTCAGTTAGGCCAAATAGTTGCCTGCATTTTCAAAACATAAGATTTTATTTCCTTTTAATAGAATTTGATTTTCTTTTAGTCACAGGTTTTGCTTCTCAGATGTTATTTATTGTTTTAATAATGGTAGAAAAGTGTATAGAGTATAAAATAATCAAAAGCTGATTTACTATTGAAATTGTACCAATGGATTTAGGATTTATTGTTTTCACCCCCTAAAGTCCACATTTTTCTAGTCTTTGGCTTATGGTTTCTAGTCTCTGTCTCCACACACTTCATGATTATTTTGCTTTTAGTTCCTGTACAAGGTTAAAATTGATTTTTCAGAACTTCCAATAACAATTTATAAAGGATATAACTCCAAAGGTGGCATTTCCAGCCGAAGTGCTTAGCTTATATCTGTTAATTTAATATCACAAACTTCTTTCTTTAGCACAATAATTTATTTCTCAACAGAGGATGTGTGAAGGACAAAAAGTGGGCTAAGTTAAATGGTACTGTTTCTGCCAAAGTGTTCTTGAGACATTGACATTATATATGGAATGTAATAGCCGCTATCATTAACTCAGAAGAGTTTTGATGTGAAGGTAGATCTCTCACTAACACATATTTAACATTTATACTAGGCTCTTTCTCTAAAATTCAGAATTATTTGTTGAATGATATATTAACAATTTACTAACAATAATGTTTTAGATTTGCTCTTTCATGTGCAATATGTGACTATGTGTATGTGACCTGTAAGTTTTTAGTGTTTCTTTGGTCATATTTTTCTTTGCTGTCATCAGGGTGTGCTCATTGTTCTTTTTTTCACATCTTGAAAGGCTCTGTAAGGCCATACTACTTCTCTAACTCTGTACATGGCTAAATATTGGTATAATGAAAGAAGGAGGGGTGCCTGATGGCTCAGTCAGTTAAGTGTCTGCCTTTGGCTCAGATCTTGATCCCAGGGTCTTGGGATGGAACTCCATACTGGGTTCCTTTCTCGGTGGGGAGCCTGCTTCTCCCTTTCCCTTTGCCTGCCACTCCCCCTGCTTGTACCCTTTCTCTCTCTCTGTCAAATAAATAGATTCTTAAAAAAAAAAAAAAAAAGGAAAGAGGGAAACAAATGTTAGAAAACCACAGTATAAGAAGAGTCTTATCTATAGATTCCCAGTGTTTTTCAATCATGCTATACCATCAACTTTTTTTTTTCTTCTGGCATGTTGTTTTTTATGTGGGCAATAATTGTCCTTGTTTTTATGATCACCTAATATGATGGCTTAGAAACATTGCAGCAATGACCAACACTGAAATAATTGCGGGCTTAAATCCTAAGGCTAAGTTTCTGAACTATTTGATAGGGCTTTTAGGGGATATTCTGACCATGCCCTCCCTCCCACCCTCCCTTCCTCCTTTCAAAAATCACTCTGCGTCTCTATTGCTTCAGTGTGAGTACTTGCTTGAAGTCATTTGTAGGTCAGGACTCATCATGGTATTGTCAGTTCCTAGGACCTGGTACCTGCTGTCACGTGACATTGTAGGTGTTGAAAGAATATCAACTGTAGGTAGACTGGGTTCACCTGAGAACAGGATCACTGATGTTCTGGAATCAAGTATTACATAGTGCTAGCACTTTTCTTCCTGAATATATCTTAGGAAGGCCATTTTAAAAGTCTTTATGAGGAGCCTTTCAAAGAAGGCTACAGAGTTAAGCTCCAAGATGTTAGGTCCTGTTTTGTTATTTGCCAATAATATGAGCAACATTCTAAAATAAATACTACAATATGCTCAGAAATTTCTGCAAGTCTTTAAAACGTTAAGCTAAGTGTGAGTGTTTTATGAGAGCCCAGTGAGTTGGCTGTGTTAGCTACCTAGCCTGGAGCAATGAGGGAGACTTGTAAATAAGAAACTAACCTTTTTTTATATATAGATTTTATTTATTTATTCATGAGAGACAGAGAGAGAGAGAGATATTGAGAGAGGGGCAGAGACACAGGCAGACGGAGAAGCAGGCTCCATGCAGGGAGCTTGACGTGGGACTCGATCCTGGGTCTCCAAGATCAGGCCCTGGGCTGAAGGCAGCACCAAACTGCTGAGCCACCCGGGCTGCCCAAGAAACTAACTCTTAGTTCTAGGGAATAAGTCTTTTCAAAAGTAAGATATTCTTTGCCCATATTTGTACTAAGTTTTCCCAAAATTATTTGGTCTTCCTTCACTTCCTCTAGTGGTTCCTAATTACTAAATGAGCTAAAGACTTCATCAATTCATTCTGAAGTGAGAAGAATTAGTATGATATAGTGAATGTTAATAAGGTTATCATTTTTTTTGAAATATTGTTCTTAATTCTGATATTGTGCCCTTCCCACTATTTTGGTGTTAGAACATTCTTTTGAAATATGGTCACTGTTCTAATGGTTTTCTTTTTTTAGAGAGGGAGAGTGTGTGCATGCATGCACAGGGAAGTAGGGGAGAGGGAGAAAGAGAATCTTAAGGAGGGTCCATTCCTAGTGTGGAGCCTGACTCAGGGCTCCATCTAATGATCCTGAGATCATGACCTGAGCTGAAATCAAAAGTCAGATGTTTAACTGACTGAGCCACCCAGGTGCCTTGATTTTTTTTTTTTTAAGGTTTTATTTATGAGAGAGAGAGAGCATAAGCAGCAGGAGTGGCAGGGAGAGGAAGAGGGAGAAGCAGTCTCTCCGCCAAGTCAGGAGCCCAGTGTGGGGCTTGATCCCAGGACTCTGGGATTGTGACCTGAGCCAAAGGCAGATGCCCAACCAACTGAGCCACCCAGGTGCTCCTTTTCTTTTCTTTTAAAACAATGTTCTTACTGGACAAAAGCTTGAAAGGTTGGTGACTATATTAATCCCCAAATTTATATTTGAAATTTTATAAATTTATAGAGTTGAATGTTGGCAACACCAATTATAGACAAAATCTATTGTAATATTTACTTCCAGTTTTCTCTGAAAGGGAACACACTAAGCAACAGATATTAGAAATACTTTCAAGAATGTGACAGATGATTTTTTACATCAGTTAGGTGATGAGTCACCACCTGTCAAGTTTCCACTTGACCATTATCTTTTTTTCAACATTTACCCTCTCTACACCTCTAATACATCATGGCTTTGGTACTTTTGTATTTACCCTGCAGATAGTCACCACTTGGTTCAAAATCCAAAGAAATAAGGCTATCAGATTTGTTTTGTCTTGTGGTTCTCATATCATTTCAGGGTGTGATTTACAAATGATGCTCGAGGTTGGATGTGACTCAAGCTACAAACTTAAGAGAAGTTTTTAAATATCTTTTCTAATTTTGAAATAATAGTTTGAATAGGAATAAAGCAGAGTTTGAGGATTGCATCACAAAGTTTGGGTTTGAGTTGTGATTTACAATAAGTTGGGGATATATTTTTCTCTCCAGTTTTCATTAGAAGATCACTTGGTAAATCTAACCATTTGCAGAAAGATAAATGGGAATTTTTGAGTCCCAAATGTTCCATTAAGGTGACATCAGATCTTTTCTCCAACTAGCTGTTTGGCATAATGCACAATGGGACAGATATAATGGTTAGTTTTGCCAAATGCTAGTCATAGAAGAAGACTCTTATGTGAACAAAGTAGAATGAATTTATAAAGCCTGGATAGAGAATGTTATTTTTTTAAAGATTTATTTATTTATTTTGAGGGGGAGTAGGGGAGCGAGAGGGAGAGACAGAACCTCAAGCAGCCTTGAGATCGCGCTGAGTGCAGAGTCCAACTTGGGGCTCGATCTCATGACCCTAAGATCCATAACCTGAGCTGAAACCAAGAGTTGAACACTTAATTGACTGAGCCACACAGGTGCTCCAAGAATGTTATTTTCAAATATGAAATGTAACTCCTAAATATAACAGGCAGAAGGAGGCTACCTTCTAAGTTATTAAAAGTATAAAAAGATTATTTTGTTATATACCACTATGCCTTAGACATGAAAGGCACTAAATAATATCTTTGAATGATTGAAAGAACTGTTTATATCAGTTTCATTTACCAATACAAACTATACCTAATTGTATGGTATAAAATCATACATTATTTTCTGTCGATACAAATTTGTAATTTGCCAAATGCTTAGAAGTCTATAAGGAGGGATCCCTGGGTGGCTCAGTGGTTTAGCGTCTGCCTTTGGCCCAGGGCGTGATCCCGCAGTCCTGGGATCAAGTCCCGCATCGGGCTCCCTGCATGGAGCCTGTTTCTCCCTCTGCCTGTGTCTCTGCCTCTCTCTCTCTCTCTGTGCCTCTCATGAATAAATAAATAAAATCTTAAAAAAAGTCTATAGGGAAAGAAAGAAAATATTATATAATATCTATACTTCAAATAATTTTGAAGTTATTTTATTGCCAGAGTTAAGTCACATATATTTTCATATTCATTTTAATTTTTATCTATAAGTAATATTTAAAAGAAAGCAATAAGGAAAAGCAACTTTTGAAATGAGTTGACAATAATTCCACATAGCCCAGATACCAGCAAAATGTTGCTTTCATTTTTTTCCCCACATTTTAGGGTCTGTGTCTACAATTGCCACAAATCACATAGCAATATATGTAGAATTAAGTTTTAAAATCTGAGGCAGTTTATCACTATGTTAAGAGTTATAGAGGGGAAGAAAGAAGCCCCAAGATCTAGTTTTGCCTTTTTCTTTATAAAATAAGGATCTGGATTATAAGTATTTCTTTAGTATTTCTGCAGCTTTATATTTCTTTTTTTTTAAAGAAATATATATATTTATTATTTATTTATTATTTATAAATTATTTATTTTAGAGAGAGAGAGCATGCAAGATCGTGCAGAGGGGGACAGGCAGAGGGAGAGAAAGAGAGAGAAGCCCAGGCAGACTCCCCGCTGAGGGTGGAGCCTGATGTGGGGCTCAGTCTCAGGACCCTGAAATCATGACCTGAGCTGAATCAAGTCAGATGCTTAACTCACTGAACTACCCAGGCACCCCTGCAGCTTTATATTTCTAAGCTATAAGAAAGACATTTCAAACATGAGCTGAAAGGGTCACAAAAATTAGCAAAAGGTTCATTCAAAGACATGAATGTTATTCAATAGCTTTTGAACAATTTGTTTGATTAAATTCTTTCCATCTCATTAAAAAGTTTGGCAACTCTTCCCTATGCCTTGTCTCATTTGCACAAAAATTCACTCAGTTTTTTTATGAAACCTGTAGGGTTTTGTGTTTTTGTATTTTGAAGACAGCGACGTGTGCATTAGCATCTTCCCTCCCAAAGCACAGGGACCGTACCATACCTCATTCAGCTTTGTAATCCATGACGACACCTGGCGTCGTGTCTTACACAAAATGCTAAGCAAACATTTATTAAATAATTGATTGACTATTACAGAAGGTATTAGCCAGAGATTCTCTAGATAAGCTACAGCATTCAAATTATTCATTTATTCATTCAACAAACTCTTTTTTTTTTAAACCTTTGTTTTGTTTTTTTTTTTAATTTTTTTTATTTATTTATGATAGTCACACACAGAGAGAGAGAGAGAGAGAGAGAGAGAGAGAAGCAGAGACATAGGCAGAGGGAGAAGCAGGCTCCATGCACTGGGAGCCTGATGTGGGATTCGATCCCGGGTCTCCAGGATCGTGCCCTGGGCCAAAGGCAGGCGCCAAACCGCTGCGCCACCCAGGGATCCCCATTCAACAAACTCTTGCTGAAGGTTTATTGTGCACCCCTATGCTGGGCTGGAGGCTAAAGAGATAAAGGTAAATAGAGTGGCTGGAAGTAAAGAATTTCATAAAATAGCAGGCTGACATTTAACGAATAAATTGCTATTCTGTGTGATATATCAACAAAGTAGGAACTGATGGTGTATGGATGACAGTAAAGGATCCCTGGACCAGAGAATGCTATTTCTGAACTAGGTCATAAAGGATTACTATGTGTTTGTAAAGCAGATGTTCTGTGCTTGCAGTGTGGGTATGGGTGTGTGTATTGATTCCAGGGGAAGAGAATGACCTGGGCCTTCAGAGAGGTGAGAAACAGCATGGTGAGTCTGGGGCAGGCTATGGGGAGGTGAGGATATACAACACAGAGTCTGGGAGGAGGGTGGGGACAGATGAGAATGAGTGGTTGTGGGCAGAGTCATGGGGAGACAATGAAAGGAGAAGTCCCCATCACTCCACTGGCTCTGTAGAGGATGGTTTAGGGTGGAGGGAGTCCACTCCCACTTCCCAGGGAAGACCCACTTCTAGGCCCAGGTGAGAGATCCTCAGGGCCAGGTCTCAGCTGGTGTCAGAGGTGCTCGAGGGCAGCAGATGCTACCCTGCTGCTTATTACTCTGACCCAGAAAACTTTAGATTTTCACTTGCATTAACTTGTATGGATTTTTTTTCCCTAGAAAAACGTTTGAAACTTAAATAACAATCAGGACTAAGAAGACCAGTAGAGAAGTCCAAAAGTTATGAGAAGTATGTGAAGGATTTTATTTTATGAACAAAATACAAATCATATTGGAAATGAGCAGATAAACACAAAACCTATTTGTCTCAAACTTTATTAAATAAACCTAAATAGGAAAAAAAATAAAAATAAATAAACCTAAATAGGTGTTTTTTTTTTAAATAACTGTTTATTACTGCTAACCAGATAGTGAATTCTTTTTAAGCTAGCACCAGAACTAATTCTATATCCAAATAAATTACTTATGTCTGTTACTTTTATTTATCGTTAATCATTAGTAAAACAAGTTGAAAAGTGGCATCTTATTTTATGTGGTAACCCATGTATATTTTTAACTTTTTTATTATGGAAATTTTAAATATCTACAAAAGCAGACTCAGCACAGTAACCCCAATGTACTTCTCATCCAGTGTCAACATTCATGACCTCATCACAATCTTGCTTCTTACACTTTCTCTTATTATTTTTTAAATTGTTTACTTTTAATTAATTTTTCTCCCTTTATTGTTTTAAAGCAAATCCTAAACATTTTATCTTTTTATCTCAAAACTTTAGCCTGTGTCCCCTACAGATGAAAATTCTTTAAACAAACAAACCTAACTACAGTAGACTTCTAGCTCTTAAAAATTAACAGGGATTGTTTCACTGTATCTCTAACCAGGGCTCAAATTTGTAATTATCTCTTAAATGTCATAAACAGATTTTTAATTGTTTGAGCCAGGACCCCAAAAAAATAAACACATGCAATCACCTAATATGTTTAAGACTTTATTAATCTGTAGGTTCCAGTTCACCTCATAGTTTCTCCCAATCTAGATTTTGGAAGTTGTCACCTCATAGTTAAATCACATCTAACACGTTTCTTTGCTCTCTGTATTTTTTTGTAAATTGGTATTTGTATCTAGAGGTTAGATCAGACCAAAGTTCAATGTTATTGGGCAGCCTGGGTGGCTCAGTGGTTTAGTGCCGCCTTTAGCCCAGGGTGTAATTCTGGAGACCCAGGATCGAGTCCCAGGTCAGGCTCCCTGCATGGAGCCTGCTTCTCCCTCTGCCTGTGTCTCTGCCTCTCTCTCTCTGTGTCTCTCATGAATAAATAAAATCTTAAAAAAAAAGTTCAATATTATTATTATTATTTTAATTATGATTATTTTTATTTTAGGTAGACTTCTTCATGGATAAATTGTTTTTCATTAGGAGACTCATAACTTCTGGTGTGTTAACTTATTAAAATGCTAACTGTTGTTGATACACAATACCTATATCTTCATATACATATTTTAATTTTGAAAGTTTTGATATAAAACTATTCAAAAGGATTTTCTGAACAACTAAGATTTGTTGAGAGAGAATAGGTGTCACCTGAGATTAACAACAACAACAAAAAAACACTTCTAAAGAAAACATAAATGCAAATAATTCCTAATGATCCCATCAAAGTTTTGTTTCATTTATCCAAATTATATGCCATGGATCAGCAAGCACCTTGACAAGGAAACTTCTTTATGTGTGATATAAATCACCAATTGCTTCCTTATTTAAAAACTGGATGATGATCACAGCTTTGTGACTCCATAAATTTGAGTTTCTAATATTATGCAGAAGAACATAAAACCTGTTTATGCATTATAATGCAGCAATAATGTATCTTTTCGCAATCATTGGCATAACTAAATCTACTAACTTGCCTATAGCATGCATAATGACAAGTTTGCAAAATGATCAGAATTTTAAATTTTAATTCACCTGCAATCCAAATCCCTGCAGCAATTAAAGAGAAAACCACACATATCAAACCAACAAATGCCTTTAACTGGATAAGACGCAATTTACAGGGACAGTGTCTTCATATGCCCTTTGAGGCTATAGCAAAACTAGAGTCCAACAAACATAATTGCATATTAAAATAAGTCCTGATTGAAATGATTTGCTTCTGCATCTTCTTTAAAATATTTATAGAAGTTCAACAAAAAAACATAATGCTAGTTTCAGCTGCCCAAAGGATTATTTTCCTATGTTTTCGGCTAATACCATGGAGGCAAAAATGAAGCGAAGACTTGAGATATTTATCTGGCTCAGGAATCAGCACATTTTTTTCTGCAGAAGTCCAAATAGTGAGTATTTTAGGTTTTGTGAGCCGTTTGATCTCTGTTGCAACTACTCAGCTATGCTACTGTAGCAGAAAAGCAGCCTTAAACAATAAGTCAGTAAATGAATATGCTATGTTCCAACAAAACTTTATTTATAAGAAACAGGTAGTGGGCCTTGTTTGGCCTGTGCATTGTAGTCTCCTGACTCCTAATCTGGATAACTCAAGCCAAAATTTACCGCCTATTGAAGAAAATATTTTTTTTCTTCCTCTAAGTAATTGAGGCCGGCCGCCCACATTAATTGAGTTCAAAAAAGGTAGCTTAACTCTCGTCTTCATTTGATATGTGTAGACACGGGTTTTGTTATATTTTTAAAGCAAGTCCTTTGAGAAGGCCAGCTACCTGTATAAGTTTATTAGAATTAAAGAGTAATGAGAATGGATTGTCCTACATAGAACAAAAGAGATCTGTCAGAAGGAGGTTCAATACTTAATGGAGGCATTGTGCATTTTTACTTGATTTTATAAAGCAACTACTTCAAAGTTGAAGACCAAAGAAAACTTGAATACCAGAAAAGAGAGAGAGAAGGAGAGAGAGAAAAAAGAATTTTATTTGGCAGGGTCAAAACTCAATCATTAACTGTAACATTAAACATGAACTTTGTATTCCTGTTACTTCAAACAACAATAACAACAAAAACCTCACAATCCATTTCAAGTTGGGAACTCACTTTAAAGTAGCTATATGAATTGTCCCATTGTCTGAAATTCAAAATGTTCACCCTATCTTTAATTTGTTTACAATTAACTTTTGTTACGACACTGACAATTGCATAAAATAACAATTCCTTGCAAAGAGGTCAGGCAATGACAAGGGTTTTAAAATACTACATTTTTAATATACTTTATAAGCCCAAGTGAATATATTCCAGAGAGAAAAGACAATTTATGTTAGTCTGAAAATTTAAAAAAAATGTATCTATAATTTGTCTTGAATTTTCCAAGATGAGTTTCTGGATGGTAAATCAAGGTTACATTTTATTGTATTTTAGAATGTATAGAGGAGCCTAACGCGAACTCCATGGTGGACCTATAAGGCAAGTGCCTTCTAAGTTGTGATCAACTGAGATGTACTGAAACCTAGAGACCTAGAAGGAACTTTATCTCTTAGGGTGAAGTGACTGTTTTCCCTGCTAGGGAGCACAAATACTTCCTTTATGCTTGGACTTGTTGCCAACGGACATTTTTCTGGAGGTTGTCCAACTTGTTTTGCTAATGTTAAAAAGATAACTCACAAACATTCAACATATTATCTAACTCTTGCCATTTGCACCCTCCTTAATTCTATGAAGTGTCAAATATTAAAGACTGCTCCACGGTCCATAGGCATTATGTTTTGGCTCAAGGGAAAATCAAACTTTTGAAACATAAGATTTTACAGTGTGTGTCTTTTCTTTCAAATGAGGCTTGACATTTGAAAACCTTAAGATTGGGGACACAGATAAGTGATCTTTTTACATACAGAAGGCAGAAAAGGAATTGGTAAACAAGCTCATGACTGCTGTTTATAAAATCTGCTAATGATCCTGCTAATGGGAGGCAGATTAAGGAATGTATTTTCCACAGATTTATCCCTGTAGCAGCTACAATGAAGAACTATGATTTTGGCAGTCAGTCCCCAAGATGGTTTTTGTGATTGGGGGCGGGGGGCAGGGGAAGCAACACAGATTACACAGTGATGGACGCTTTGTGTTTGTTAATTATATTTACATATTCATAGACAGGGTCTTTAAACTACTTTAGCACAAACTTGAATCTGGATGTAAAAAATGTATTTTTTTTAATGATGAAACTATAAATATGAAACATGTCCTCAGTACTTGTTCTTGCTTGTATGCTTCTGATCTCATCACAGCAATGCTTGTTTTGAGGGAATTTCTGGCTGCACTATGCTCATTTGTACAGTCTCAGATCTGATGACCTTTAAATTTATGACCTACTAAATAATCTTCTTTGGCTTTGGAGGAAAAAGAGATGGGTCAATAGAGTTTTAATTACACAACGCCTGGCAGTGACCCTGTTAATAGAATACAGATTCCACAATACATAAAACAATCTAGTCGTCCTTTACATTTATTTACATTTTGCTCTAGCATCTTGCCCTAGAATGTTACCAACTGAAGAAGTATGGTTTTTAGAGCAGCGTAATGAAAAATAGCTCATATACTCATTAAGTCTGAGAATATCCTTATGTGTCTGTTTTTGGGGAAGCACATTTTTTCCAAATAAAGATACACGGTGGTTCTTTGAAACATGTAAAGCATTTTCTGGAAAAACAAGCACGTGGTGTTATCTATAGGGCAGCTATGACTCTCACATTTTTGTGTGTGTGTGTGAATATCTTTTGAGTTTGCAAGCACTTCTGGTCTAGCTTTATTGTTATAATAGAAGTGAATAAGTAAGTTTTGACTCTGTGAAAGGTGATACATCCCTGAGAGGAGCAATTCTGACAGGGTGTCAACAAGTTCTCGCAGATCCAGATCAAGCCAACTACAAGGGGAGATAACAGAATCCTTTCATGGTGTTACAATGGATGATTTTCGGTTAGAGGCTTTAAGGTGAGGATTACAGTGCCAGGCAAAAATGACTAAGTTGAAATGCTTTGGAGAAAAACTCATCTCCGTGTTGCCATTTGCCTTCTAGACAATTCTCCAACAAATTTGGCCACGGGCCGGGATTTCCTTTAGAATTCTCAGAGGTTTAAAGGAGTGTCTTACTAGATAATAGGGATACCCAGCAGAAGAACACATCTTTGGGAAAGGGAGAATTGTGAGAGATTTTTGTCAAGTAAGGAAGAACTAAGAGCAAGGCATGACACTGTGGTTTGGAGAAATGGTTGACTTTGGTAGATAAAAACCTCAGATACTGCCTTTGGAAAAAGTTGTTCGTCATGAACTATTTTCCCCCCATGGAATAGTGAGGTTGTAAGTCAATTCTCTGGGTAATTAGGTTGTTGTCTACATATACTCAGTTTGGGATTTTTTTTTTTTTTTTTTTTTTT
The DNA here is from genome assembly GCF_011100685.1 of Canis lupus familiaris. Classification (NCBI taxonomy): domain Eukaryota; kingdom Metazoa; phylum Chordata; class Mammalia; order Carnivora; family Canidae; genus Canis; species Canis lupus. The sequence continues at coordinate 44,975,345 of NC_049237.1, read as the reverse complement.
TTTTTGTAGAATGAAAGTCAATCTACTTATGTGTTGTTTAGTTTTTGAAAACTCTTTATTGTAGTCCACAGACAAAAGTGCCCATATTCTGAATGGATGCAGCTTGATGAATGGTCACAATCCTCACTATGGTATCCAGCCTCCACATCAGGACACAACATTACCAGCATCTGGAAGCTCTGTTTATGTTTCTTCCCAGACACTTCTCCCACTCCTAGGGTAACCACTATTCCTTATTTTCTCAGTTACAGATTATTTTTTATTTCTCCTAACTTTGTATAAATCGAATCACAGACAATGTATTCTTTTGGGCCTGGCTTCTTTGGTTGACATTGTATTTGTTAGATTTATTTATATTATTATGAGTAGACTTAGATTGTTTATTTTCATTGCTGCCGTGTATTTTATTGAGTGAACATCACAACTTTTTAATCCATTCAACTGTTTTGTGGGTGGTTCCCAGTTTTAATGATTAGGGATAGTGCTGCCATGGGACATTAATGTACTTGCTTTTTGATGACTGTGTCTATGCACTTCTATTGTATACATGTTTGCCTTTAAAAAGTATACTTTGTTATAGTTATTTAAAAGTATTTGCTGGGAAGCCTGGGTGGCTCAATGGTTGAGGGTCTGTCTTCAGTTCAAGGTGTGATCGGAGGGTCCTGGGATCCAGTACTACATCGAGTTCCCCTCAGGGATCCTGCTTCTCTGCCTGTGTCTTGGCCTCTCTGTGTCTCTCATGAATAAATAAATAAAGTCTTTTTTTTTTTTTTTTTTTTTTTAAAGAAACAGGTTGTAAAAGTATTTGCCAACTCCAAGATTGAAATCATCTCTGGGTCTACATCTATTGGTTTATTTTTTCCCTCTTAATTATTGGTCATATTTTCTTGGCTCCTGCATGCTGAGTAATTTTTTATTTTATGCTGTAAATTATAATTAAAAGACTCATAGAAGGCCCACATGGCTTTGTCTTCTACAATAGTGGGAGCAGACAGATACAGAATAAGGAGAGGATCACCTCTATCCAATCAGAGATTGCATTGGGCTAGGGCTGAATGGGTTGCAGTGTTAGCAAAGATTAGTGACATGTTGCTTGCTCCTATTCCTTGGATGTAGTTCTATGATATTTTGATTGAAAGACTATTAATTATCCTTCTCTTCAGTCTTTTCTTAAAAGACTGCAGGAGATCCAGCTCTGTCCTTTGAAAAGTTTTCAGTCCAGCTCTCAAGCCACCTTTCCCAGGCAACTTTGAGAAATGGCAAAAACCTGATTATGTGCTTGAGGCAGACTTCTTCCCTGGCATGTGTGTTTTCTAAGCTCTGTGAAACCTCAGGTAATCTCGCCCTGCCTTTAGGAGTTTAAGCCCTGGCACTACAACCTCCTACCAAATCTCAGAACTCAGCTAATGGCCCGTGAGGTCAAACAGCAATGTATTTGCAGTTCTTTGGAGTTTCCGTGTTGTCCTCTAAGCACTATACAACTGCTAAACCACTTTTCTGGTTTCTCTTTTCCCTGCGAAACATCTCTGATCAGACCTAGGCTATACTCAGGCTAGAGCCAGCAAATGCCTGATTATCATCAGATAGCCTTATAATATTTCTGTCACCCTGAAACTTTAGTTGGTTTACTCTTTGTTCTTTCCACAGCTTTCTGATGACTTTTCAAACCTATTATTTTAAATATATCTTTCTTTTTCTTCTTTGGCAGCACAGAAGCGTTGGCCCCTCACAACCTACTACATCTCAGAAACAGAGGTCAAATATATTAATTTTAATTACAGGTTGTAATATAGAATTCCTTATATTTTACATAGTAAGGACAATATCTCAATTTGTATTCTCATGGCAATTCTATGAATTAAGCAGATGTACATCAGTCTTCTATTTTATGGATTAGGGACTAGGGTCCAATAAATTAAATCTCTTGCAAAAGATCAATCTGCCAAGGGGCAGAGAAGGACCTTTTATCTTTTAATTCCCTAAAGTCCAGTGCTGTTTACTGCACTCCACAACTATTTTTAACAAATAAATACACGCACAGTCACAATCACCTTGGCAGACATTTAAATACCAATCACAGATTTGAGACCAGTAGGATAATTTTATATGTCTGTTTTTTTTTTTTAATTTGATACCAGTGGGGGAAGAATAAACATAACTGGAAAACTACAAACATGATAGGGTTTATAGGACACTAAAAACTATAACCCTGCCCCCCTCCCCAAATTCATCCTACCCTCTGTCATGAGGAATGCAGAGAATGTCATCATTCTGACTTTAAACCTTGGGTAAATGGAACCTTCCTGAAACTCCTTGTCAAAAGGCAGACATTCCTGTTTTTCTATATCATGATGAGAGCAAAACCTTTAGAAGATGGAAACATGCCATAAGAAGTGAGCCAGAGTGCCGAAGGGTACCAACGTGAAAAGAATGTATCACGTACAGATGGGTAACGCACACATCTCGGAAAGCCAATGCAGGTGCAGGTGAACCGCGAACAGCAGGATGGTCAGAGGAGACCAGTAGGGTGAGGGGTCGGTTGGCCATACAGCTGTAGATGTTATAGGTGAAAGAAACCTGATGGGTGAGTTGAAATGTCATCAAGTACAACCCAAAGAATGACAGACTAAAAGGTGTGGATGTACGTTAGGGTTCACAGTACGAATGTCATTAGAAGGCAGCAGTTTACAGTTCAACACTGTCCCCAGATCTTCCCATTACCTTTTGCTCATTGATGTTTCCTCTCTGCCTCTTGAAAACATTTGTGCTTATAACCCTTGGCTAGTTAAATCATTTTATTTTATAGATGAGATCCTTAGCCTGGGAAGCGGCACATCCGGCTTAATGAAGCATGTCCTTCTTGTCATTATTCTCAGAAAGCACCTCCTCATATTAGTTCATAACCTATTCATCACTAGTTTACCCAGTGGTTATTTCACTGCACAGCGTGCCTTTTTTTTTTTTTTTTAACAGCTTTTCTTTCCACTCGACTGTCTCTTCCTTCCCTCACCCATAAAAGGATAGACATTTTTTTGCTTCAGGTGATTGATATAAGGCCAATGGGTAGAAAATATGAAGCAGATTTCAACCTACCGATGATAATTAACACTCTATAAATTTCAGTTGTCTCAAAAAGAAATAGTGGTTTTGAAATAACAAGTGTTCAACAAGGTTGGGGATACTGAAGAAGGAATTCCTATATTTGATGGAAGTCTGACTTTGAGATCTCTAAATTGCTTTCCAATTTAAGAAACATATATAAATCCTAATCTGGATCTGTAGCATCTGTCAGTTTAGCCTCTGTATGTCTACCTCGGAATCCATCTCGAGCTCCAGAACTACACCTTTACCATGACAGCTCTGTGTCTATCTCTATGTGACATAAAACATATAAACTAGTTTTTGCGCTCACACATTTGCTTAATAGAAATGTATCCTGTATTTATTGTGAACAATACAGCATAGAATTTTTGGTGCTGTTGAGAATGTAACAGGGGACTGAAATGTTGTTTCCAGAAATAGCCACGCCCAGTGAGATTGTTTAGGATTAACAGACACAATTTTGGAATAAACTAGAAGTAAGTGAAAGAGGTTGAGGATTCTACTCAATATCTTTGATTTAATCTGTGAGTTGATGAAAATTCCCATGGAATATTTTCTAGGGTTTAGATTTCTATCCAAAGCAGTCAGAGGCCTTGTATTCCGGGAGTTTGTGCTAACATAAGCAACTCATTGCTGGGTCTGGGCAGAGGTTATAACCATAGAACTTCATGAGAAAGAAGGGTCTTTTCAAGAGATTTTTTATTTATGTAAGTAAAGAACTCTGAAGGAGTTAAAGATTTTGTTTTCATTCTTTCTTTTTTTTTCCTTTTTCCTTGTGAAATGAAGAAACAAAACAATGTTTGTTCCGTTATAAAGTTATAACTAATGAAATGTTTGGAGATCCATAAGGCTAGACAATATGGCAAGGCTAATTGAGTATTTAGAAAATTTCATTTCTTTAAATAAAATGCACAAACACATTGAATAGTTTGCAAACTTCCTATAATTTGGAAGTAAGTACTTTCTTGGCTCCAAATTTCAATAGTTTGTTTTCCCACAACTAACGTGACAGAATGAAACGGAGAAAAGGAAAGTAGAAAGGAATGGTATTAGTCCTCTAATTTGAAATGTCTAGTGACTTGACGGCCATGGAATATAGTACAAAGTTCTGAATGGTTTTACTACTTTCTTATACAGGAGAAGTATTTTATAGGGGAAGAAAATAAACTTTTTGCTTCATGAGACCCCATTCCTTTTCCAATACCTATAAACGTCAGCAAATTTCTTTCTAGCATCTTGCCACATGTAGGAACTTTAGATTGTAATAAGGATTTCTATGAGGCAGGTTTGAATCAGCGTATCTAAGATCCATTGCCAAATCCAAGGTTATGAATATTTACTATGTGATTTAAGATTTTTTATAGTTTTAGTTTTTATATTTAGATTTTATCTATTTTGAGTTAATTTTTATGTATGATGTGAGGTAGGGGTCCAACTTCCTCACCCCTTTTGGGTATGGATATCCAGTTGTGTTCTATTACTTAGATTCTTATTGGCAAAGAAAACCAACTTTTTGATCCATAAGAAAGCCATTCCTTTTCTAAATAGCTATAATTATTAACAAATTTCTTTCTAACATGGAAGACTTTTATACCATGATAAATTTTTAAGAAGTATGTGTGAGTTATAAATGTTGAAATTTGAACTTGCCTTCTATCAGGTGAAAAAGGCTAGTACATTTCAGAATATGTAGTAAGTATTATTTAATAATTATTTGTTAAAAGAGAATTGTTGGTGAGGTAAGATGTACTGAGAGAATATCTTTGGCTTTTGAGTTCAAAACCAAATTCCTACCACACGTCTCAATGACAATGAGGAAGTTACTGCACCATTCTGAGCTTTGTTTTCTGATCTATCAGATAAGGACAACAGGATCTATCTCCTATGATGAGTTATGATGATTAAACGTGATAATGTATGTAAAACTGCCTTGAAAAAACTAAAAGCTCAATAAAGATTTATTAGGATTGACCTTGGCTTGGCTCTAAGATGATTTCATTCTGGGGATGTAGATCTTCATATATCCTTTTTTTTTTAGAGCAGCTTTATTGAGGTGAGGTACAATTATTATAAGCTACTCAATACCTAAACCCAAGCCTGAACCTGCTCTAAAATATTAAGTCTATTAATTTTATTTTTAAACATCCATGCACAGGTTTGAATGTGAATTTGGTTCTCTAGGGTAAACACTTAGGAATAGAATGGCTGGGGACACCTGGGTGGCTTATAGTGGTTGAGTGTCTGCCTTCAGTGCAGGGCGTGATCCTGGAGTCCCGGGATCGAGTCTCACATCGGGCTCCCTGCATGGAGCCTGCTTCTCCCTCTGCCTGTGTCCCTGCCTCTCTCTCTCTCTCTGTGTCTCTCATGAATAAATAAATAAAATCTTTAAAAAAGGGAATAGAATGGCTGGAACATATGTCACATATATTTAACTTTTTAGAAAACTGTAGAAATATTTTCTGAAGTAGTTGTACCACTTTTTATTTCCACCAATTGTGTATAAGTTCTGGTTGCTCCATAGCCTCACTTTCACTTGGTCTGGTCAGTGTTTTAAATTTTACTCATTCTAAGGGGTGTGAAGTAGTGTGTCATTGTGGTTTTAATATGCACTTCCTTAATTGATTCATGATACTAGTTTTTACTTATGTGCTTGTCATTTGTACACCTTTGGTGAAGCGTCTGTTGAAACTTTATACAATTTTTATTTGGTTGGTTTTCCTGCTGAGTTGAGATTTCATCCTATAGTCTAGATACAAGTTCCTTATGAGGTATGTTTTGCAAATATTTGTTTCCTAACTTGTGGCTTGTCTTTTTATTCTCTCAGGGGTCCTATCAAAGACAGAAAATTTTAATATTGATGTAGTTAAATTACGCCAATTTGTTGTTGTTATTGTTGTGGTTTTTTTGGTGTTGTGTCTAAGCAATTTTTGTCTAGCCTAAGGTCATAAATATTTCTTAAGTTTCTTATAGGAGTTGTCTAGTTTTAGGTTTTACATTTAGATCTGTGATCCATTTGAGCTCTTATAGATAGTACAAGGTATCATTAACATTTGTTGCACATTGGAGATTATGTTGAATCTATTTGAATCTTAATATTGAGTCTTTTGACCCATAAAACAGTATGTTTCTACTGTTGTTTAGATTTTCTTTATTTTTCTCAGCAGTGTTTTGAGGTTTTTGTTGCACAGGTATTTATTCCTAGCTATTTCACATTTTTGATGCTACTGTTAATGGTATTTCATGCTAAATTCCGTTTCCAATTGTTCATGACTAGTCTATAGATATAATATTGATTTCTCTGTATTGATCTGGTATCCTGCAATCTTGCTAAAATCATTTATTAATTCTAGTAGCTTTTTTGTAGATCCCAGTGAATTTCCTACATAGACAATTTCATCATTTGTAAATAAAGACAGTTTTAGTCCTCTCTGTCCAATCTGGATGCGTTTAGTTCGTTTAGTTTCTGTTTTTTTTTTTTTTTTTTTAATATTGCAATGGCTAGAACCTCTAGTTCAATGTCAAATAGAAAAGATGAAAACAGATGACCTTGGCATAAGGTTCTTTGTGTTTCTTGAGTTTTTTGTTTACTGAACTTTTTGAATCTGTGGTTTTATAGTTTTAATCAAATATGGACATATTTGAACACATATAGTTTTAATCAAATCTGGACATATTTGGTTATTTAATCAAATTTGGACATATTTGACGTATTTTTTATTTCTTTCTTTTTTCCTTCAAGGATGCCAATGAAACATGTATTAGGCTTTTTGATGTTGTCCCACAGTTCACTGATACTTTTTCACTTAATAGGATTTGGGGGGGGGGAGAGTTCCAAAATTCTTTTTCTTCAAGTTCATAATCTTTTCTTCTGCAATGTCTAGTCTGTTGTTATTCCCAATCATTGTATTTTTTAAAGTCCATTTCTCCTGCCTTCCCTACTAAGGCACTATCCTTCTGAGTATTCTATTATCCAATGCCTTGGAATTATGATGTTTTCTAGTATGGCTAATAGAATAGGATCTACTTTTTTCTCTGTGTGAAATCTTAGCACTGTTCCCTTTAATCCTTCTAATGGTTTTTCCCCTCAACTTGGTTGGTAGGTCATTAGTGCTCTCCTGGATACTCAAGGGGGCTCTCCACAGATCTCCAAAATCCTCTCTGTGCAGTTCTTGGGCTTCTGTGCAAAGGATACACCTTGTAGAATTATTCACATTTTATAAACCAGGGGTCAGCAAACTTTTTCTATAAAGGGCCAGATGGCAAATATTTTAGGTTTTGGAGGCCATATGGTCTCTGTTGCAACTATTGATTCTGCCATTAAAACATTAAAGCATTTATAGTATGTAAATGAATGGGCATGGCTATGTTCCAATAAAACTTCATATGCAAAAGCATGTGGCAGGCCAGATTTAGCTTATGGGCCTTGGTTTGACTGTCTTTTGAATTTTGTTTTATTTTGTTTTTGTAGTTACTATCTCTTGGATGGAACTTAAGACAGAAAGGCTCATTCCATATTCAAAGTAGAGAAGACTGTATTGCTCTTGAAAATGTTCAGACTGGTGCATATTGACACTTGGATTCATTATTTTTGTCTTCTGTTTCTGGAATGCTAAGTAGTGAATCATTTAATGCTGACATTTAAGCTAATTGCTCTTTAATGTACATTTGACATATGAGGCAACATATTGCAATCTAAAAATAATTAAGATAAATCATTTGCTTATATTGCTGTGGAAAAGACAAACTATGTTCCATCTCCCTCTCTCATAGTGTCTGAACCAGAGCGTGCTGCCGTCAAGACAGAGAACGGGTCCTTGGGGCTCATGCCACACCTCAGGGTCTCCAGGAAGTAGCCAGGAAGAGCATAGAGAGCACTAGTGGAGCTTCCAGGATGCCCTTTGTCATCAGACAACCTCTCCAGAGGAGGCTGCTTTCCGGGGGTTTGCTCTTATGAATTCCTCTGGAGTGCTTTGGCAGGCAGCCAGTGTGCTATGAGGGATTAGATTCTACTCCCTCTCTCCTACATAAACCCCCCAGAGGATTTCTCTCCTTAAAAGACTGGCTCCAGCCAGCAGGTCCAATAAGTGGGCCTATTTGTAAGTTGAATATCTTGGGAATTATGCTGTACAAATAGGTCATCGTTGAATAACTAGTATGTGCAAATTGACTTCTTTCTTTGGGGCTGGTGGTGGGAAACCCTCATGGTTTTCTCCAGGGGGCTTATACCATCATATAACAATGTTCACAAGGGCACAATACGTATTTGAGTAGAATGGATCATTTGTTTCAACGGGCACCTCAGTTTTAGTTATAAAGTTAACTGATCATATTCCAAAAGGGTGATATAACGTGTGCTCTTGAAAGGAAACTTTTTCTCTATGTAAGCTAAGCAAGTAAAAGTTTCCAATTTTATTCTGCGTGATTACATATTATGAAATCAAAAGGCTAACAGTTATTTCTATACAAAGCCAATTTGTTAGTTCTTTGTAAATACAGATTTTTGGCAAGCTTTCAAATAAAACACATGTGCCATTTTTCTTTACTGTAATTTTTCAAAAAGGAGTTGATTCTATGAACAGATTTATCACACTTAATTAATATATATTTATTGAACACATTATGTATCAATGTGTCTTTGCTACAGAGTAAGCTCTATGATAGCTAAAAGTATGTACCTTCTTCATCACTCTATCCTTCATGGCTAGAGGAAGCTGACACATCTGATATCATTAAATATTTGTGCAGTAAAGGAGTGGATGCATATAACTGACCTCATTGGGTGAGGTGACTGCATAACTGTTGAAATGGGAAAACGGAAATAGGTTTACAGAACATTGAAATTTCATTTCTCTAGTGTTTCAGGGTGAGGGTCCTCTCTGTTGAGTAGAGCATAACTACACAGCATCATCTTCCAAGAAGTCTTTAGTGGCAAGATATTTTATAGAGAATATCAGAGCAAACAGTCCTACTTCTAGGAACAATCCTTTTTGTTGTTACTGTTAACTGGTTTCTATCTATTCTGACCTGTGGTTAGAAATTGTAGTTTGTATTATAGTGGTTCTTTGAATTTGTCTTATGAATCAATTTTTGCCTGCCTCTGCGAAGTGGATTTCTGTCCACCCCTCATTTTACCCTGTCACTGACACTGTGGCCTTTCTGGGTTCTGGTTTTTGGCAGGGATCTCAGATCCTATGCAGACATGAAACTGAAGTTCAAGACCACCTGAAACTGGTAGATGCTTAATTGCATAGGACTGTTTTCACTTCATTTCTGATCATACAGTTGCTTCTTTCTATTTTTCCCTGAAGCTCAGCCATTCATACATAAGAGCAATATGAATATTTCAAGTAGCACTCTTATAGGGTTCACAATGGAATGTCCAGATCTCTTGGTGAAAGATTGTGAGATACAGACATCTTCTTTTAGGTTCAAGGTTCTTTTTCTCCATGTCTTTAGGGCCAGGAAGGAGGGGTAAGAAGTGAGAAAGTGATCATAAGCATTCAGTTTTGGCATCACTATCTATTTAATCGGAATGAGGTTTAATGGTGGTAGCGGATGATAATACAGGAAACTGGAAGACAGAAATTTGGTTCAGAAAACGTGATATATATATATTTTAAAGATTTTATTTATTTATTCATGAGAAACACACAGAGAGAGAGGCAGATACATGGCAGAGGGAGAAGCAGGCTCTCTGTGGGGAGCACAATGCGGGGATTTGACCCCAGAACCCTGGGATCACGACCTCAGCCAAAGGCAGATGCTCAACTGCTGAGCCACCCAAGTGCCCTGAAAATGTAATATATTTCTAAACTAATTAAAGCTTCCTGATTGTGTTCTAATGGTCAGCCATTTCTTGTGTAAAATGGGAGCAAGGATAGAGCCAGGAGTTTCCAACTTTCTTTGCAATGTTTAACATAAGCAAAGTGCCATTTTAAAAATAATCTTAGAATTCCATCGATTTTTATCACCTCTATTCATTGTTGGAACTAATAATTTATATTGTTTATTATAACATAAATGCTAACTTTTTATTCATGTGAAATAATATAGTCTATTACTATGATTTAGTGTTTTACTTAGGGCAATTACCTTGCAGTGACTATAAAAAGATATTGTTCTTGTCTTCCAGAAATGGCGGTAGTGCAAGTTGAGCTGAAATTGAACCATTATCACTGTAGACCAGGCTGTATTGGTAGTATACTTTGAGTGTATTAACATATTTATTTTTATTCCCTTCATTTGCAAATTTTCATACACCTTTCACAGTGTGTGTATATCTATTTTCCAAGTTGATACATAAATAATAAACATGAGCAAAGTGCGATGGTAACGTAGTCATAGAGCAATGGAATATCTTAGGAATTTAAGGAACACTATTTTTTTTTTTTACCTTTTACTACTAAAGGTGTAAATGACAGATACTGGAAGATCCATATAACAGAAGTTAATAAACCCAAATTTTAGTAAATCAGCAACTACCTTTCCTACAACACAGATTTTGAACACCCAGTTCTAGTGGCTTAAATTTATTTGTTATTTAGATATTATTCCTATGAGAGAGTGAGTCATAAATTTCTGTTTCTATTATACTTAAACTCAGAATTTCAGGTAGTTTTATGAAACCTACATACTTTTATATTTTGTTTTACCTCCTTTTCCCTTACTGTTTACCTTGGCGCGTATATAAAGGTTCTTAACTTGCTGCCATGTTATCAAGTTCACCTTAAGGCTGAAGCAGGTAACAAAGTGCCAACCATATTATTTTTAAGTGCTTTATAAAAATGATCTAACCATTATGGCATTAAGAAATCACACAGACCAAGGATCTAGGCACTGGAGTGTAAGAGGAAGAGCTTGGGAATGGTGTCCTAGCTGTCCCCTGCTAACCACAAAAAGTTGTAGGTCAAGGAAGGTGAAATGCCAATTACATACAGATCTACCAAATCCTATCTATGTAATGCTGGCACATTTCTTAATCTCACAAGCTTCAGTTTTGTTCACTGAAAAATAATGATACTTTTCTATGCAGAAGGTGGCTATCAGGCATAAACAAAGTTTATATTTTATTGCCTTTTAAACCATAAAGCTCTATAAATATATATTGTAATCAGTATGCATTTTGTAGAGTATTGTGGATTCTAACTTGCATTTTCAGGTTAATCCTTGTGATTTTTGTTTTATCTGGAAATTACATTTATATGGGTTGGGAGATAAAGAAATGTGAGAATATTGGAAGAGTAGAGGTTAAGATCACACACAATCAAGAGAAATGAAAAGGTCAACCTTTAGGAAAGAAAAAAACTAACAGTATCTGTGAAATTTATATTTTACTTTATTTTGGGGGGATTTTAAAATAAATTGTAGAAGTGATTGGACTGTTCCTTTAGGCAACTGGCTGTCTTCAACATTATCGTCACATCCTTATCCTTAGCTTCACTCACAGATAAAAATGATGAAAAAGACTTCTTCATTAACAGTGTAAATTCTTAACTTGGTAGAATGAAGGGAGCCTCCAAAACGGTGTACAAGGGACTGACAGTATTTTCTAGAACTCACTTATGGGGAGAGTTGCTATAGAGGCCTTGTTTTCCTCCTGCAAGAGGAGATCTCAGCTCAACGCCTGGCAACAGTCTATGATAAAATTGTTCACACCCAGGCTCTGAAATACTTATTGATGAGTACTAAGAGACTTTTGGTATTGTTAGAGAAACTAAGGCAAAAGTAGAAATTCATTAAATGCAGGTAGGTATTCGGAAGAAAAAAAAATATGTATATATACACATACACATACATGCAGCAACACTGCCCATTTCCAAATTTACCAAGAGGAAGCAAGCTACAATCTGGTAAATGTATCGAGCTCCATGTGTTTCACATACATTAGCAAGTCTGAAACAATTCCTCTGTGTTAAACCAAAAAATGTCTGTCAGGAAAACAGGCAAGTATCTGCCCCTAACAGGCCTGGAGGCAAAAGACACTTGAGCACAGAAGCTGACGGGGTTGTTTACAAAGTCTCAGACTGTGGGCATCTCCCCGGGAGAGAAGGACCAGTGAGGGGAGTGGCAGCAGACCATAAAGAAAAGCACTGTCTGTCATGATGGAAGCCAGCTGGCACGCTGAATGAGGAATGAGCTAAAGCTGCTCACATGCATGGTGGGTGTCTTAAATTGTGATGTCACAGCTGGCTTGGGCATCACAAATTCCCAATTTCATGCTTTTTATGAATAATGGCTCAGTGGTTAGGACCCAGCCAGAGGAATGCAAAATAAAAAATGTTTTGCTGCTTGTGACACTTCGTAAGAGGACCACAGAGTGCAGAATTTTATGTATCCTCTAGTCAATGCATTGTCTACTCATATACCTGTATGAGTCGCTGAGAAAAAAATTCAAATGGTGTTCAGAACAGGGATCTGAGAGTCTTGAATATGTCAAATTGACATTTCTAATATTTTCCAAACAAAGCCTATAAGGAGAGCCCAAAATACGTAAGGATTAGAAATGATATTCAATTATTTCAACTTGTTTGCAGTCATTATAAACATATATGTGTATACACATATATATTCATATACAATGGAGTATTGATGAACACATAAAATTTTAAGTAGCCCCTCTGATATTATTGGTAACATATTGATTGTCTTTTGCCCCTCAAAGATTTCCTTAAAAACAAAGATAAACAGAAGAGGAATACTATAATAAATATCAAATGAGTTTTATGACTTGTTTATCCTTTACTTAAAGGTAGTGTCGGTAAGAAGCAATCTCTGGAGTCACAAAGAACTGGGTTTGAATTCTAGCCCTATCATTTTATAATGATAATGAAAATAAATTGAGTTAGTATTTATGGAATGCTTACTGTATGCAAGGTACTATGTACCAGGAATTATCTACTACATTATTTATTATCTATAGAATACTATCTATAATCCTTGCAGCAAACTTATGAGGTAAATGATTAGATGCATCTGCTCTTTTAGCTACAATTTCTAGCTCCTCAAAGATTTCTCAATTTATATCTCTGGGCCCCATTATTCTCCTAATCTCCAAGCCTCCACGTCTGCTTGGCTGACAGGACTCCTAGAATTCCATCAAATGGAACATGTCAAACATTGAATTTATCAACTCCTTCTGCCCCCACCAAATTAGTGCCCTCATGCCATCAACTTTCTTATTTTTTTGGCATGTGCCTTATTTTAATGAAATATTAGCCATCCCCTAGATAAGATTTCTTCTTTTCCCTTTCCCTAAATACTCATTCAGTCCAATGACTTTTTTTGTGGTTGTCATTTTTACAGATTTTATTTATTCATTTGAGACAGATACTGAGACAGAGAGCATAAGCAGGGGCAGGGACAGAGGGAGAGGGAGAAGCAGGCTCCCCGCTAAGCAGGGAGCCTGATGTGGGGCTCAATCCCTGGGCCCCGAGGATCATGACCTGAGCCAAAGGTAGACACTAAACCATCTGAGCCATCCAAGCACCCCCTGCAATGTCTTTTTACATCTTGATGCTCTCTTTTCAATTCGTACTGTTCTCAGGCTTAATAACCATTGGGTTGACTGGTCTCTATATTCTTGGTTGTGGACAACCAAGCTTGGAAGCTTGGAATCTAACTGCTTCGTTTTGCATGGAAGTGATACCAGGTCTAGTACATTCAATTTCCCACTCATTTCTCTCTTCTCATTTCTTTCTTCTCTTCTCCCACCCAAACCTTCAGTACCGCTAGCCCTAGCTTTATACTTACCTGGTGATGAAAACAAGAGTAGTCACAGGGGACTTCCGGCCTATGTTGCCTACCCACTTGCCACCTGTACAGTACACCTGCATGTTCTGCTCTGCTGCCTATCTAAAACCAACAGAGGTGTTCCTGTGGTAGGTAAAGTAGCCCCCACAAAGATATTTATTTCCTAATCACCACACCTGTGAATAGGTTAGCTTCTATGGCAAAAAGTGATTTTACAGAAGGAATTAAGGTTATAGACTTCAAGAGAAGGAGCTTATCCTGGACTTGAGCCCTTAAAAGCAGAGAACTTACTCTGCCTGAAGGAGGGTGTGGAGAGTCAGGCAGAAATGTGGCAGAAAAAATTAGTGGGATTCGATGCCTGAGAAGGACTCCATGTGCTGTTGCTGGTTAACAAAGAGGGGACAACATGACAAGGAATGCCTGTGACTTTAAGGAGCTGTCTCTTTACTGACAGCCAGGAAGGAAGCAGGGACCTTAGTCATACAACCGCAAGGACCTTAGTTCTGCCAACAGCCTGAATGATCTTGGAAGTGGATTCTCTCCCACAGCCTCCATATGAAAGCCCACGCTAGCCAACACTTTGATTTTGGCCTTGTGATACCCTGAGCAGAAGAATCAGCCAAATTCTCCCAATTCCCACACACTCTGACCTACAGAACTTTAGAGATGATCAATTTGTGTTGTTTTAAGCCGAAAGCCTATGGTAATTTGTTACAATAGTTGGAGAGAACTAATATAATACAGGTCCCATTTCTGTGTACTTACTCAATGACCTTGAATGTCACAGTCTTCCCTTTTCTCTTTAGCCTCATCACTTTTCCTCTTGGTCTCATCAGCATATGAAATATTATTTCTTTCATCTTAAACAAATCTCTCTTGGCTGTATTTTCTCTTCCAGCTACTGTTTTATTCCTTTTTCTCCCTATTCTTCCCTATTTATATTTCCTATCCCTCCTTAAGTTAAAACTCTGTAAGAATTTTCTCTTTTAGTACTTATATCTCCACTGCACTTTCCGTCTTCCCATTTTTCTCTTCTCACTATAATCAGGCATTTGCCCCCGCCCTGTGATACACTTAAAATTTACTTGGAAGAGCCACCAGTTGCCTACGTGTTGCTAAATCCAAATGTTTAATATTAGTTCTCAAATTCCTTGACAAGCATCTGACATAAAAAATCCCTTCTTCTTTGAAATACCTTTTCATTCATCTTACAGAACCCCACAATTAGATTTTCTTCCTAACTCCCCACTTCTCCTTTTAAATTTCCTTCTTTGGTCTTTCTTCATTTTGGGGAGTTCTTAATATCGTATTGTCACAGGACCTCAGATCTCTTCTTTGTCTATACTCATTCTTTTGGTATCTTCATCTAGTCCTTAAGTGCCATATACATAGTCAACTCCCAAATTTCTCTCTCCAGCCTGGACCTCTATTCTGAAGTTCAGACTTGTCTATCTAATGCCCAATCTAATGGTATTTACATTTAGGTGTGTAATAGTCATCTCAGTGTAACAAGTGTAAGACTGAACTCTTGGAGTGGTAAGAGGAAAAACAAAATAGGTAAAGGAGATTAATCTTCCAGCTATAAAATAAATAAGATGTGGGCATGTAATGGTCAGCATAGGAAACAGAGTCAATAGTATTGTAACAGTTTTGTATGGTGACAGTAACTAGACATATTGTGGTGACCATTTCATAATATATATAAATATTGAATTGAATCACCTTGTTGTATACCTGAAACTAATGCAATATTATATGTCAATTATTCTTCAATTTAAAAAAGTTGAAGGTGATTCTGGCCTAATATGGAAACATAGGAAGGCTCTGAACTCACCTCTTCCATGGACATACCGCATCTATACCTATCTAAAGAGCAATTTCTCCTAAAGAAGAACTGATGGCTGACTGAACAGCTTCTACACAACCAAAGAGAGATTAAATGGAGAATGGCAAGAGAGATGAAGACATGGTAATGAAGGGAAACTGCACTCTTGACACTGCAAACTGCAGTGGAGAGGGATAGTACTAAGGGACCATGAACACATTCACCTGCCTTGGGGCATAGACAAAAAGCTGTGGCTGAAAAGGTCAATCAGAATATAAAGGAATCTGCTCTAGAACCCCGCCAAATGATAGGAGAGCTGCTGGAATTCTCTACAGGTCAGAGGGGCTGGTGAGCACCACAGTTTACATTCCCCTCCACCTTGATAGCATGGACAGGAGTAGGATCTGGGTGCCCTTGCCATGTGTCCCTAGCCCTCATCAGCTCAAGGCCTCCCACCAAGGTGGCACCAGTGTGACACACACTGGACACACCTGGTTAGCACTCACTACAGTTGCAGCCATCTCACCAAGGTGACTCTAAGCCTGTACCACTTCAGCTCCTGATGAATTGCTGGGGACTCTCCAGTACAACGTACTCTGGTGTCTCTGGACTCATGGTGTGATTAAGCTCCAGCTGTCCCCCAAGGCATGCCCTGCACAGAGCACCCCAGGACACCTTGGCCTGCACCTTGTCTTGACTCTAGATGCCTCATACAGTCCTCTCCTGTGTGGAGGGTCCCACGAATGACCAGGCCTGCACCTGCTTTAGCTTCAACTGTCCTGCCAGATGCTCTGTGTGTCCCTGGGACACCGTGGCTGGTGCCTACCTCAGCTCTAGCCATCTTGCCAAGGCACTCTTTTCATGGAGAGTGCTGAAGCCACCCCGGCCCATGTCCACTTCAGCTACAGCCATCCTCATAGGCAGTCCCAGAATGAAGTACATAAAGTGTCCCTGGGACACTTAGCCCATGCCAGCCACAGCTCTAGCCACCAAATAAAGTTACAAGGCACACATAATCTACACAGGGGATGTCTATACACAAGACCATTCTTTCAAGGCTAGGAGAAATAGCTGTTCTACTTAATTCTTGGAAACAAATACAGAAAGTCAATTAAAATGAGGAGGGAGAGGAATATACTTCAAACAAAAGAACAAGACAAACCTTAGGAAAAAAAATTAAATGCAATGGAGATAACAAATTTACCTAATAAAGAGTTCAAAGTAATGGTCATAAAGTTGTTTACTGGACTGGAAAGAACAGTAGATGAACTTAGTGGTAACTTTAACAAAAAGATAGAAAATATAAAAAAGAACCAGTTAGAATTGAAGAATATGATAACTGAAATGAAAAATACACCAGGGTGAATCAAGAGTAAATTAGAGGATGAAGAAGAGTGGATAAGTGATCTGGAAGACAGGGTAATGGAAAGCACCCAAGTTGAACAACAAAAATATAAAAGTATTTAAAAAATGATGATGATACATCAAGGATTCTCTTGCGTGACATCAAGTGAACAAGCATTTGCATTATAGGGGCCTCAGACAGAGAAAAGAGTAGAAAACTTACCTGAAGAAATAGGAGCTGAAAAATTTTCTAACCTGGAAAAAGAAACAGACATCCAGTTTCAGGAAATGCAGAGAGTTCCAAATAAGGTGAACCCAAGGAAGTCCTCATCACGACATATAATAATGAAAATGTCAAAGATTAAATATAAAGAGAGAATTTTAAAGGCAGCAAGAGAAAAGCAACTGGCAGCATACAAGGGAAACTGCATAAGGTTGTGAACCTATTTTTTAGCAGAAACTTTGTGGGCCAGAAGAAAGTGGAATGATATATTCAAAATGCTGAAAAGAAGAAAGCCTACAACCAAGACTACTCCACCCAGCAAGATTATCATTCAGAATTGAAAGAGAGATAAAGAGTTTCCCAGACAAACAAGAGTTAAAGGAATTCATCAGCCTTACCAGAAATGTTAAAGGGATTTCCTTAAGTGGAAAGGAAAAAACCCTGATTAAAAGTAAGAAATTCATAAAAGGAAAAAATTTCATGTGTAAAAACAAACATACAGTAAAGGTAGTAGAGCAAACACTTATAAGGCTAGTATGAAGATTAAAAGACAAGGAACATCAATTGTATCTAAAAAATTAGCTAAGGAGACTTACAAAATAAAAAGATGTAAAATATAACAACACATAAAACATGGGGTAAAAATTAAGTTCTTTTAGAATGTATTCAAACTTAATTGACGATCAACTTAATATAAACTGTTATATTCTTAGGATGTTATAAATGAACGTCATGGTAACCACAAACCAAAACCTATAATAGACACAAAAAAATAAAGAGTAAGAAATCTAAGTATAGTACTAAAGAAAGTCATCAATCACAAGGAAAGGAAGAGAAGAAAAAAAGAACAGAGAAGAACTACAGAAACAACCAGAAAAAATGGACAAAATGGAAATAAGTATATACCTATTAATAATTACTTTAACTGTAAGTGGTCTAAATCCTCTAACAAAAGACATAAAGTGATACAACAGATTTAAAGAAAGACCCTATATGCTGCCTACAGTATCACTTCAGACCTAAAAACATATACAGATTAAAAGTGAAGAGATGGAAAAAGAGTCCATGCTGATGGAAGGAAAAAATGCCAGAGCAGCAATACTTGCATCAGATGAAAAAAACTTTAAAACAAACACTGTAGCAAGAGACAAAGAAGGGCATTACATAATGAAGTATCAATCCAACAAGTGGATATAACAATTGTAAATATCTATGCATACAACATTGGAGCACCTAAATATATAAAGCATATATTAGTAGACATAAGGGGAAAAATCAATAGAAATATAATAATAGAAGGGGACTTTAAAACCTCCACTTACACTATTGGATAAATCATTCAAACAGAAAAGCAACAAGGAAACAGTGGCTTTGAAGGACACAGTAGACCAGATGGATTTAACAGATATTTACAGAACATTCCATCCCCAAACAACAGAATATATATATTCTTTTCAAGTGCACATGGAACATTCTCCAGAACAAATCACACATTAGGCCATGAAACCAATCTCAATAAATTTAAGAAGACTGAAATCATATAAAGCATATTTTCTAACCATAACAGTATAAAATTAGAAATCAATTCCAATTTAAAAAAAATTGAAAAAACACAAACACATGGAGGCTAAGCAACATGCTACCAAACAACCAACGGGTCAATGAAGAAATCAAAGAAGAAATTTAAAAAATACATGGAGACAAATAAAAAAGAAAACATAACAGATCAAGATCTTTGGGATGTGGTGAAAGTAGTTCTATGAGGATAATTTAATTTGATACAGGCCTAAGTCAAGAAACAAGAAAAATCAGTCTTACAACTAAAGGAACTAGAAAAAGAACAAAGAAAGCCCAAAGTTAGTAGAAGGAAGGAAATAAAAATGGTCATATCAGAGCAGTAATAATGAAACAGAGACTTAAAAAAAAAAAGGATCAATGAAACCATAGCCATGTCTTGTTTCTTTGAAAAGATAAGCAAAATTGATAAATGTTAGCCAGACTCATCAAGAAAAAAAGAAAGAGGACCCAAATAAAGAAAAATCAGAAATGAAAGAGAAGTAACAATTGATATCACAAAGAATTGTAAGAGACTACAAAAAAGTCTATGCCAAGAATTTGGACAACCCAGAAGAGATGGATAAGTTCCTGGAAGCATACAATCTTCTAAAACTAGATGAAGAAGAAATACAAAATCTGAACAACTGATTACTAGTAATGAAATTGAATAGGTAATCAACAAATTCCCAACAAACAAAAGTCCAAGACCAGATGGCTTCACAGGTGAATTCTATCACACATTTAAGGAAAAGTTAGTATCTCTTCTCCTCAAACTATTCCAAACAATAGGAGAGGAAGGAAATCTTCAAAATACATTATATGGGGCCAGCATTACTCTGATACCAAAACGAGACAAACACACTACCAAAAAAGAAAACTAAAGGCCATTTATCAATATCCCTGATGAATATAGATGCAAAACTCCTCAACATAATATTAGTAAACCATATACATTAAAAGGATCACTCACATAATGAAGTGGGATTTATCCTGAGGATGCAAGGATTGTTCAATATTTGGAAATCAATGTGATAAACCACGTTAACAAAATGAAAGATAAAGATCATATGTTCATGTTAGTGGATACAGAAAATGCATCTGATAGAATTCAACATCCACTGATGACAAAATCTCTCAACAAAGTGGGTTTAGAGGAAAATACTAGAATATATAAAAAGACATATATGACCAACCCACAACTAACATCATAATGGTGAAAAACGGAGAGGTTTCTCTCTAAAGTCAGAAACAAGGGAAACAAAGGCAAAAATAAATTATTGGGACTGCATGAAAATAAAAAGCTTCTGATAGTGAAGGAAACCACCATCAAAATGGAAAGGTAACCTACTGGACAGGAGAAGATATCTGTGAATGATACATCTGATAAGGGGTTAATATCCAAACTATATAAAGAACTTACACAACTCAACGCCAGAAAAACCCCCACAAAAATTAAAAAATGAGCAGAGGACCTGAAGAGCCATTTTTTCCAAAGAAGACATATAGATGGTAAACAGACACATGAAAAGATGCTCAACATCATTAATTATCAGGAAAATGCAGCTCAAAACTATAAAGACATTACCTTACACTTGTCAGAATGACTAGACTCAAAAAGACAAGAGATAGCAAGTGTTTGTCAGCATATGGAAAAAATGGAACCTTTGCGCACTGTTGTTGGGAATGCAAATTGATGCAACCACTGTGGAAAACAGTGTAGAGGTTTGTCAAATAATTAACAATAGAAATACCATATAATTCCATAACTCCACTACTGGATATTTACCCAAAGAAAATGAAAACACTAATTCAAAAAGACATATATTTATGTTTCCTGAATTATTATTTATAATGCCAAGACATGGAAGCAGTCTAAGTGTCCATTAATAGATGCATGGATAAAGGAGATATGGAACAGATATACAGTGGAATATTAGTCATAAAAAAGAGTGAAATTATGCCATTTGCAGCAACATGGATGGACCTAGAAGCTTTTATGCTAAGAAAATAAATCCAACAGTGAAAGATAAATACCGTATGATTTTCATTATATGTAGAACCTAAAAAAAAATCAAACGAACAAACAAACAAACAGAAAAGCAGAAACAGACCTGTAAATACAGAGAACTGATGGTTCCTTAAGGGGATGGGGGATGGGCAAAATGGGTGAAGGGGAGTGGGAGATACAGGCTTCCAGTTATCAAATGAAAAAAATCACAGGGATGAATGGTACAGCCTAGGGCATATAGTCAATAGTCCCGTAAATGGTGTTGTATGTTGACAGATGGTAGCTACACCTGTGGTGAGTATAGCATAACATATAAGTTCTCCAATCACTCTGTTATACACCTGAAACTAAAGTAACGTGTGTCAACTATACCTCAATGAAAAATAAAAAAGAAAAAAGTAGAGGTTGTATAGAAGAACCAGAAAAATACTAAAAAAAATTTATTTCGACCATTTAATTCCAAATTTTCAATTTAATTAATTAAAAAAATAAGACTACTTCATTGAATCAATCAGTTAATCCAGCTTTCTTAGCATCTTGTATTTAAAATCCTATTCTCCATTCAGCTCTTCATTTCAAAGATTACATTTGAAAGAGGACAACTGAGTTAATAATATGGAAATTCCTATCAACCATCCTAGTCAATTTAGGTGAAAGAAGCATTTTCTTCAAATATCCAGAAAACAACCTTCATTATTTTCTTACCTGGCTAAACAAGCCTGAAGAATTTTGACCTTGAGATAAGATTTTATAAAGTTACCCTTTAAGTAAAACCCTACATATTCTGATGCCAAATGACAATGAACTTGTTATTTGTGGAAAGAGCTCAAGAGCCAGAACTTGCTTCAAATTCCAATTCAGCCACTTAGTCAATATGAGCTTTATGAGAAGTTATTTACTTTGTAAACCTGTTTCTCCTTCTGTAACAGGACAATTATAAAAACTGCTACCACATAGAATTAAAACAGCCATGCACAGAATTCTGAAAACCAATAAGTAATAGATGAAAAGCCCTTAGTAGAGTGGTTGGGGTTTATGTAAATATTTAACTTTTCATTATTGTTGTTCCCCCATTTATGTTTGCCACAGTTGAATGCAAGAAAGACCTCCATTACCACAGAATTTGTAAGATGAATGTCCCAGCAACATAACTTAATAAACGATGTAAATACTAGTTTTTGAAATTTTGTCAATATAAATTTAAATATTTATGTATTTATGTATGTATGTATGCATTTGTGTTTTAAAGATTTTATTTATTTATTTATGAGAGACACAGAGAGAGAGGCAGAGACACAGGCAGAGGGAGAAGCAGGCTCCATGCAGGCAGGAAGCCCGATGTGGGACTGGATCCCGGGACTCCAAGATCACACCCTGAAGCAAAGGCAGATGCCCAACCGCTGAGCCACCCAGGTATCCCAAATTTAAATATTTAGCCACTTATTCTATATAATAGCACAATATTTGAAGAAATATTTGTTAATTAATTGTTTATTTAATATATATATATATATATTTTTTTTTTGGAGAGAGAGAGGGGGGGTAGTGGGAATGAAAGAGAGAATGAGTGGGGGTAGGGGAAGGAAAGAGGGAGAGGAAGAAAATCTTACACACACTCCACCCTGAGTGCAGAGCCCCACAGGGGGCTGGATCTCATGCCCCCCAGATCATGACCTGAGCCAAAACCAAGGGTCAGATGCTCAACCAAATGAGCCACCTAGGCACGCAGAAATGTTTAATTAAATTGGCAACTGAAGACAAGTTTAGAGATTTTATAAGCAAAACTTTAGAGAAATTATAGATTTAAGTGAATTGAATGGTCAAATTTTAAAATGGACAAATAAAAAGTAGATCAAGGACGAAAGAAGCAAAATGCATCACAAAAGTATTATTAATAACCAAAATCCTAGATGATTTATGAATGTAGTATATATTGATTGTATGATTCTAAACATAAATGGCATTAAATTATCTTAATCATTTACCTTCTTTGAATTTTTCAGGTGATTTTTTTTTTTATATTGACTTATACTCTATACCTCAAAGCAGAAATAAATCAATGGGCAAACTTTAGGAAGCTAGTTTTGTTCTGGGGCTGATCATTCATACAAATAATAGGTTATGAGCATATCAATTTAGGTATCTGCTCTTCTAGTTTATTAGAGAACATATTCTAGAGAAGGGTATATAAAGAGAGGTCATGGGTATATATTTTAAGATTTTCTGACAATCACAAAGAATCTATAACAAAAAATTTCAATAATACTATGAAACTATTATGTCCTTGAAGCAACAACTGGATCCTTATAATAATATTAGCATCTCCTTGCTCCCTCCCTTTTTTCCCCCTTTTTTCTTTCTTCTCTTCTTTCTTTTATCTCATTCCAAAAATATTACATTGTCTACCTCTGTACTGAATGCTCTTGGAACAAGTGAACTTTTGCTATTCATTCTGTTAGATCCATATTCTTTGTTAAATGCTTTGAAAAGGCTTTATATACAGCAGATTGATAAATACTGGTTTACCACCGATGGAAATAACCAAAACTATTCAAATAAACTAATGTTCTTGTACTTGTTAATGGAATTTTCTTATTTGAATTCACTAAATTCCTCACTATGAAATGCTGAAGAAATAAAATATAGTGGAAAAACGGGAGTCTGGATAAATATTAGAAAAGAGGGTTCAAAGGAAAAGGTTGAGACATTAGTACAACCTAGTTTCTCATCCTGACTATGATGTTATCTAAGCGGGTGACCTGGGGCAGGTCACCTACCATGTCTGGGCTCTAGTGTCATCACCTATAAAGTCTGGAGGTAGGAATTCATGATCTCTAAGGATGTTTCCAGCTGTAATGGTGTCATATACAGTCAACCTGACTATTGAAAAGAGGATATTGTACTTTGATTTATGAAACCTAATGTAATTCATTGTATTGTCTCTTTCTTCTGATGAAAGCCCCATGAGAACTGCTAATGAGGAGTCAAAGTGCTGCATTGAGTTCTATCTCAAAACTCTATTCTTTGAGCTCCTTATCTTCACATGTTAATGAACAGGTACAAGACTGAAGGAAGAGAAGCGGGGAAGCATAAAATGAGAAAATGGTAGAACAAGGAGTGTGGTTAATCTATAAACCGAAAAGCCTACAGTTGGGCAATTGGGAATGGACCATCCACTGCAGCTAATTGCACTCTAATTGGTTGTAGTTAGAAGAAGGTTTTTTGTTTTTAAACTTTTTACAAACTGGGTTTATAAGAACTGTATTTCAGGACATGGGAAGAGGATTGTTATGTGCCTTATACTTTTTTTTTGTACTAGAATCCATAGTATATAAGGATTATTTAGGGGCTAATTTTTCCTCCCCTTTATTTGTTCTATACATTCAATTTGGATGAAATCTTCTCAGAGGAAGCATCAGACTTTTTATATGCTTCAGAAAATGCATTTTGTGTGTGTGTGTGTGTGTGTGTGTGTGGCTATGCATAAATAAGTTAGAAACTAGTAACACAGAACAAAGTGGGAAAGTGAATTAAGTAAAAGAGTTTTCATTTCAGAGCATATACTTAGGAATCTAAAAATGCATTTTTTATTTAAAAAATAACATGACATGTATTATAAGCACACTGCGGTTTCAAATTAGCACAACATTTGAATCTGTAAAAAAAAATGATATTATATAGTACCTGGCATGCAATGGGTAAATGAATGAATGAATGGGGGTAAAAGAGAGAATGATGGGAAGGTCACTTTCTATTAGAGTCAACCTAGTAACTAAATTAACGACTGACCATAAAATGTAAAATTCCCCATTACAGAGCAATAAATACCAATCATGTTGCCACCAAGGGTCTTGGGGTCTGAATTTTGTCTACTAAGCACAATAAATTTATTTGGTAGTGATTTGTTTTTCTTCTTTTTAGTAACAAAGACATAGAATAGCAGTATTGACAGAAGTGATTGCATGTTAGATTCATTACATAGTCAGGTCATAGAGCAGAGTGGTTAAGAGCATGGATTTGTAATGAAGGGCCGTGGACTCTTAACCACATTGCCTTGGCTGAGACCCCTGTTCATTAGCGGTGTGGCCTGAGATAAATTTTTACAAACTGTTTTATGTCTTAATTTCCTCATCCTAAAAAGTGGGATAACAACTGGGGCCAACTTCATA
The DNA here is from genome assembly GCF_011100685.1 of Canis lupus familiaris. NCBI lineage: Eukaryota > Metazoa > Chordata > Mammalia > Carnivora > Canidae > Canis > Canis lupus. Next base: position 44,950,368 of record NC_049237.1, on the reverse strand, counting down.
ATGTTGATTTGAATGAATCCATGAAAAGCACCCAGAATAGTGTCTAGAGCATAGGGAGCACTCTGCATGATGTAACCTGAGTGCTCACCAGACTATTCCCAATACTCAGAGGAGCACACCACAGCCAGCGTGATGCCCGATTCACAGATGAGAAAATTGAGGCCTGCTGAGATTAAAATTCACCCAATTTAACAAAGACTGTTCAGGTCTAGACCTAAGTCTTGTTCCTTTCCTCTGGTCTCTCTCTCCCTCCTCCCTTAGTTTGCCTTTTCTCTACAACAGCAGTCCTGATCAGCAAGAGATAACCGGTGCCGCCACATCACATTAATGTAATTCCAGGCAAATCAAAGGTGCCTGACATTTCAATTAGCCTGTGCAACTTTATTGAAAGCGAACTTGCAATTTCTGTTTAGCTCTCAGAAATATTGGAAATGGCTTAAGGAACTCCTGCCCTTCTTTCAGATGAGGAACCACTGTGACGCGTGGTTTACATGAAAGAGAGCTTTTCCCGTGTGCCATCTCATGATTCTTAACATTCCCATTTTAGTTAAATCATTTAAATATTGTCATAAAGAAGATTATAAGGGAGAGGAAATCAAGGTCTTGTTGATTTTTTAATGGAGAGTTCTTGATTTTATGATTTTCCAAATATTAAGATATCAACTGCCTTGAGGGGCTACAAAGAAAAATTTTTGCACATGCTGATTTATTTCATATAAAGCCCGGGACACTCATTCTTTCTGCTTCTGTTTCAGAAGAAAAGAGCACGAGCACCAGGGCCACAGCTAGTCCTAACATTAATGCTGAGGTTTATAATCCATTCTCTGCTTCTTCTGGCTGCTGCTGTTAAGAAGGCGCAGGCTGGGCAGGCTCCAGGGCCACACACAGACAGCCTTCAGATGTGACAGTATCTTTTCTGGAGCAAAGAGAGACACACCCTCAAAGAGGGAGGGAGGCCAGAAATGAAGCAAAGCCATAGAAGAGTCCTCATTATCCTAACCACCCACAGCACCAGGAAATGGCGACTCAAGTCTTGGCTGAAGACAGATGAAGGCAAAGGCTGAATGATGGATAAGCCCCATGACGTTAAAACATGGTGACTTGAAGAATATAAATACAAATTTTTTTTTTTAAGTAGAACCTACTTATTCATATGTCTGACTTTTGGGAATGGTACTGCATCAACCGCTCACCACACGTTCTGTGCTTTAAGAATTAAACACCCCGAGGAGCACCAACCTGGTCTAAACTCCTGGGCCTTCTCCATGCCCAGGCAGGCGCTCTTCTTTCCACCTTCACCTTCTGAGACTCTTCCTCCTCCTACTGCTGTCTTCAGTATTGTTGTTTCCCTTTACTTCTTCTCTCCTCACCTCTGTCCCCACTACCTTTGGGATGATGCTTGCTTTCCCCTTAGTTTGGCCAAACACTTTCACTTTTGTCTTTAAAAAGTTTTAGGGGCGCCTGGGTGGCTCAGTGGTTGAGCATCTGCCTTTGGCCTAGGTCATGATCCCGGGGTCCTGAGATTGAGTCCTGCATTAGGCTCCCCACAGGAGCCTGCTTCTCCTTCTGTCTATGTCTTTGCCTCTCTGTCTCTCTCTCTGTGTCTTTCATGAATAAATAAATAAAATCTTAAGGAAAATAAAAATAAAAAGTTTTAAGGTTTCACTTCTTCCTTGGGGAATCTCTCACCACTGAGTGAGATGACATGGCCATCCCCACCTCTTGAGTACCTCACTCTTAGCTTCCTGAGGAGCAGCCTGGCCTTGCCTCTGGCCTCACTGGGGAGGGGGGGCTGCCTTTGTGGTTAGCAGCCCTGTTTCCCATGTGGCTCCTGCTGGGAGGGAGACACTGGTCTCTGCAGATGCCCCAGGAGAACTCTCCTGTCTCTGAGTAGTAGGCTAACGTGCAGGTCCCCGGTAAATATAAAACTGTTCGTTTACACTGAAGCTGTTGGTGCTCCTTCAATACCAAAGAATTCAGAGTCTAACATAGTCCTGCTGCATATCTGAGTAAACACATGAACTGGTGGTGATCAAGTGCAGTGGTTGGAAGGATATGAGGATGGCTCACATTCCATGCAGTTTCACTGAGGGTTGGTACTACTGGGCAGAAAACAAATTCTTAACCCTCAATGTCAATGCCAATGGCATTCATTAAATAGCTTGATTTTGATTGCCACCTTCCCAGTGGCTGTCATTCTCTGGCTATAAAAATTTTAGAATATTTTTTTACTGACTTTTTTTTTTTTTTTTTTTTTTTTTTACAGAGCCTTAAGGTTTTTGGAGTCAATGTACTACATGAAGCTACTAAGTCAGTCAAAATGGCAACACAACCTTATGGAGTATTTTTATTAGTCGTATAGTTCATTTTTCCCTCAAGTTCTATATGACCTGAGGTGAAATCTGGAAAGTTTTTCCTTTTTTAAAAAAAATATTTTATTTATTTATTCATGAGAAACACACAGAGAGAGGGGGCGTGGGGCAGAGACACAGGCAGAGGGAGAAGCAGGCTCCATGCAGGGAGCCTGACGTGGGACTCGATCCTGGATCTCCAGGATCAGGACCTGGGCCAAAGGCGGTGCTAAACTGCTGAGCCACCGGGCTGCCCCTATTTTTATTTTTTAAATATAGACCATGTTCATGGTAAAGTCAAACAAACAAAAATAAACTGTTCATAAGAAGGGAGATGAAAAAAAAAAAAAAAAGAAGGCAGATGAAACCTAAATGGTTCCCTCCAGCCTCATTCCCCAGAGCAGTGGTCCTCAACTGCGGATAGTTTTGCCTTCCAGGGGACATTTGGCAATTTCTAGCGACATTTCTGGTTGTCACAATGGAGAGGGGGCGATGTTGCTACTGGCATTTAGCAGAGGGGTACAGAGTTGCTGCTAAACATCCTACAATGCACAGGACAGCCTCCTCAGCAACAGCTACTCAGCCCCAGGTGTCATTACTGAGGTACTGAGGTACTCTGGCTGAGAGTGGGGACTATTAGCTATGCTTTACATATTTTCTGGAAAGTGTAAAATATACGTCTCTATTTTTTTTCATTTTTCTTTAAATATTTTATTTTATTATTTATTTGACAGAGAGAGAGATAGAGCACAGAGGGAGGGTGAGAACTGACTCCCTGTTGAGCAGAGAGCCAGATGCAGGGCTAGATCCCAGGACCCCGAGATCATGACCTGAGTCGAAGGCAGATGCTTAACCAACTGAATCACCCAGTTGCCCCTCATTTTTTTGGTACACAAATGGACTGAGTGTATCTCCAATAATCGGAAACCTGCTTTTTTCACTCAACAATGTCTCAGTTATTTGTACATATTGACATGTACATTTTACCTCATTATTTTAAACTGTTAAATAGTTTTCAATTGGCTCATTATACCATAAAATATTTAACTAGCTCTCAAAAATAGACAGTTTGGTTGTCTTCATTTTTCTTCATTATAAAGGAATCTACCAGCAAGGATTTGAAAGAGAAAGAGAAACTATACAAAAAGCTGGATTTTCCACGGTGCTTTCACTTACTTTACTTTTACTCAAAATCTGACTTAGAGGTTAAAGTCACAATGAGAGAGTGAATCAGTGTCTGCTTTCCAAACCCCAGTTTTCCCTTGACTATATCACACAGGAGTGTGGGAGGAGGAAATAAGAGCGACTGTTTTGTTTTTTTTTTTTTTTTTTTTTTTTTTTTTTTTTTTTTTTTACCACACCATGATGGAGTTTCTCCAATAGACATTTCTAATGTCTGGCTCAGAAGCCAGCAAATCAAGGCAGCTGTGGAAATGTTAGGCTTAGGGGGCTCGCCGTATCTGAATTACATCCAAAACTTTTTAAAGAACCCGGATTAGGTTTAAAATATGCTAGAGATTTAGGCTGTCCCTTAGGTTACTCAAGAAGCAACCACTTCAAAGACTAAGTTTTTTTCCCCCTCTTTTTTCTTTCTGAAAGGGATCCAGGAGTTCAGTCAGTTGACATTTTTTGCTGCCTTCCTGTGTCTACTTTCACTTTGGATTATAAAATTGGGGCTTGTGCATGTTACACCTCGAATCCAAACCACACAGTATTGCTATTGTTTGTATAGGGATGTTCACATTGATCATTTAAGGAACTGGAGGGTATTATGCTGAGTGAAGTAAGTCAATTGGAGAAGGACAAACATTATATGTTCTCATTCATTTGGGGAATATAAATAATAGTGAAAGGGAATATAAGGGAAGGGAGAAGAAATGTGTGGGAAATATCAGAAAGGGAGACAGAACGTAAAGACTGCTAACTCTGGGAAACGAACTAGGGGTGGTAGAAGGGGAGGAGGGCGGGGGGTGGGAGTGAATGGGTGACGGGCACTGGGGGTTATTCTGTATGTTAGTAAATTGAACACCAATAAAAAATAAATTAATAAAAATAAATAAATAAATAAATAAATAAAATCTTAAAAAAAATAAAAATAAAATAAAATAAGACTAAGGCCAAAAAAAAAAAAAAAAAAAAAGGTATTTTCATGACCCCAAAGAGGAGGCTCTGACAAGGAAAACACTATGCAATGATTTCCACTTTGCAAGAACATAACTGACCCCAAGTGAAGTATGTTTTAACTCTTAAACTATGTGGACTTACCTATTTCATCTCACTTCAAGCAGCATTAATTTGATTTTCTTTTGAATTTGTCTCTGCTACTTGGGTGAAAACTGGCCAAAGTTCATAACTGGAGAAATTGCTTTAAAAGAAGAAACAACTGCTTTAAGAAATGCTTGCTTCTCACCTATAGGGGTTATAACATTTCTTTGTTAAAGCACAACCACAAAATGCTTATGAATGCTGCTTTCCATTGTCCCTTCCTTTAAGTATATTTATATCAGGTTTTACGCCTTAACCTATTATATATCCTTTCTTTAGCCTTGCTGCACTTCACCCGTGGCAACAGGCAGTCATCCCCATATAAACAGCTTCCTGCTTTTTCCATAGAGATAAAAATAAAAGAGTAAAAATGACCAACTGTCTTGTAAGGCCTCAAATATAAACAGGATTATTTTTAAGGGCTCTCATAGAAACACCTGGAAGTGGCCGTAGGTTGTAAAGGGCTGGTACTAGAATCCCTGCTTCCCTGGTTTATGATTTTGCCTTGCATTCCCTACAGGCTTTCCCATGAATAAAATGAAAGGCCACATGTGAAGTGTAAGCAGAGTCCAAAAGTCAGTTATGTGCCTCTGCTAATGATTGACTAGGTGACTGAGTCATTCACTCATTTCTTGTATCCGATAAAGTTATTTGACATGAAGGACAAGTGACAAAGTTTTTTTATCTTCTCAGGAGCCAGACACTATCACAACAGGGCCAGAGCCAAGTCTACATGCGATGGTGTCTCCATCAATCTTTCGTGAGGGCGCACTTGAAAGGGCTTAGCTGTTGAAAGATAATCAGAAGGGGAAGTGCATCATTGTGTAGGTAGCAGAGTGAATGGGCAAAAAGGGAGTTAACCCAAGAAGACCTGTTGGAAGAGAATAGGAATCTGGTAGATGTTGTCTTCATTTGGTCTATGAACTTTCCTTACCTCTGAACAACTTCATGTTTTAGATGCCACAGCAGAAGTTTCACAAGGTAAGAATACTGTTTAATGATGGCTAATAAAGAATTCTTCTTCTTCTCTTTTTGAATCCCTTTTTTTTGGAGACTAAAATTTCAGGAAGATTCTCGATTGGGGACACACAACAACACTCAATCATTCCTTGCTCCTGCTCCACTACCATGCTGTTTTCTCTCATCTTTTGCAGCTGACTTTTCTCACAGAGTAATTGGTGGATTATGACAATACTGTATAGGAATATTATCTAAAAAGTATTTGTATTTGTGGTATTTCACAATCCTTAGGTGATATTAAATAGCTTGAGTGATAGGACATTCTCTACCCAAAGTTCTATACCGTAGTTTAAAATGGTGCCTTGTACACGACTTAGCCTCATTAAAATTAATGTCTTTAAGTTTTGGAGAATTGTAAGAATGAAGAACAAAAAGTTTAACCCTTGTCCTTCTTCTTGCCATCACAGCATCATTAAAAAAAGAATGAAAGAAGAAAAAGAATCTCTTCATTCTTCACTTGAGTGCTAAGTGAACTGAGTTCTTAATAAAACAAAACAAAACAAAACAAAACAAAACAAAACAGAAAATAACTTACTTGTGCAATACAGGTTTTTAAGTTTACATGCCTAGAGAGCTGCATAAAAATAGTACAGGGCTGAATCTTCCAGGGAAGTTATTTTTTTTCTAACAGAACAATTACTGAAAATTGGGACTGAAATTATAGTTTGCACATTGTAGTGCACTGAAATTCCCTCCTACTTGACTCTAAAAAGCATTGTACTATATCCAATTGTGAGAATGGAATAAAATTACCACAGGAGATATCATTTCTGATATCATTCTTAAACCAAAATGCTGCCTGTTACACATGGAAACTCCATGAATGGGGAAAAGTAGGAAAGCAGGGTGGTAGCTGAGTCAATGCTTTATCGATTATGACCTTTCTTAATGGAAAGGGACAAATTTTCCTATTTTTTTTTTTTTGGTATGCATTAAAAATATGTGTATATGTATTATACATATAAATCTATATATTGTATTTTTATAAATTTACTATCATATAAAAGCTGTATCATAATGACATACTCCTACAAAATTTTATTTATCTATTTAATTTATTTTTAAAATATTTTATTTATTCATGAGAGACCCATAGAGAGAGGCAGAGGGAGAGAAACAGGCTCCTCACAGGGAGCCTGATGTGGGACTTGATCCCCAGACTGGGATCACTCCCTGAGCCAAAGGCAGATATGCTCAACCGCTCAGCCACCCAGGTGACCCTCCTACAACATTTTAGAATAAAAAACTTCTGAATCAAAGGGAGCTTAAAAAGAAATCACTTTTTCCCCCAGTCAGACCAAATTTTCCATTATCATGAACCGGTTACCTATTTGTTTTTAAAGATTTATTCATTTATTTTAGAGAGAGAGAGTGAGCCCATGCATGAGTTGGGGGAGGGGCAAAGGAAGAGGGAGAGAGAATCTCAAGCAGAGCACAGAGCCCAACTTGGGGCTCGATCCCAGGACCCCAATATTATATATAACATGAGCTGAAATCAAGACTTAGCCATTCAATTGACTGAGCCACCCAGGTGCCCCTTGAACCAGTTATTTATAAACACAATTACTAGTGATGTCCTGGAAAAGCAATTTACGGGAATTCAAATTAGTTTTTGAAAAATGACCCCCAATTTATTACATACTCCCTGAAACTATTAGCAACTTGCTTTTCCTTAATATGCAAATGTCTCTGTCTTTCAGATTTTTCCATAACCATTTTTCTTTTGTTCTAACAGCTCACTTATTTTCCTACTTTCAAAGGAGCTAATGTGAGTACATTCTCTCTCTCTCTGAATGTCATACATTTTTTATATTTGGTTCATTTTTTGTAAGCTTTCATAAAATTCTGTGCAGGTATTACTCACTTCTTGATTTACTGATGTGGTTTAATATACACTTTTCAAAGTTAATGTTGTCAGTAATGGGCCAAACTAGCAGATGCCTCCTGATAAATGATCTTTTTTTTGTGGCATTTCTGCCAAAAGTACATATCTTGACTCTAATTATGAAGAAATATCAGATAAACCTAATCTGAGGAACACTATACATTTTTAAAATAACAGTAAAACACAAAACGAAGGCCAAGTAACTATTCCAGACTAAAGGATACTAAGAGACATGAGTATTACATGAAGTGGGCAATCCAGGATCAGATCTTGGATTTGAGGGACAAAAAATGTTATAAAGGATATTATTGAGACTACTGGCACATCTGAAGGTGGGCTATAGATTAGGCATTTGTATCCATATTAAATTTTCTGATTTCAATAATTACACTGTGGTTACATAAGAGAACATCTCCGTTCCTAGAAATTATACGCTCAAGTGTTTAAGTGCAAAGGATCATGATGCCTATGATGTGCTCTCAAATGATTTGTAAAAATTATATATCTATGTATATATATATATTTTATACAATGAGAGAGAGACTTTACAAAGTGGGTAAATGTAACAAATATTAAGCCTGTATAAAGTGGTACACTGAACTTTATATCTTTGTAACTTTTCTAAGTTTGGAATAAAAATATGAAGTATGAAAATAAAAACTTAGTGAAATGAGTAATAAATGTGCCCATTATTTTATTATATTATCCATCATTCTTAGGGCATAACTTGGGGCTTACTGCTGTGGGCAATAATAATCCTTCTGTTCAGATTTTTCTTTTCTAGATCCATTCTTGGGGTCCACATCACAAACCACAAGAGCACCAACTTTCCCAAAACCTCCTGCTATAATTAATGAGGAAACTGGTGCAGTGTTAATTTTGAATAAAAAAGATGTGGGTTGAATGACAGCACCAGCTGATGGGAGGCATTAATACTGTTTGATTCCATGCAGGCAGAAGACATCCAGCTGTGGGGGCCAGGGAGGCCCAGAGGAGAAAAATTTGAAAATGAGAAGTTTTATAAAATGCTTGCAGTCTGGAAAATAAGGAATACTAATTATTTTTCAACAATTTTGGAAGCAAAATTAAGTCTTAGCAATAGCATGGAAATCAGAGTAGAGAAGAGAAGCATAAGAAATATTACAATTCATTTCTTTTAGCCATGGTCTTTTATGTTATTCTTTAGCTTTTTCTGTCCTTTACTTTCAATGCAATTCTGTTCAATGCAATTCTCTTTATGTTTCATTTATGGTTAAAGAACAAAGTCTGGCCTTTTTGACACATTAGGGTGTAATATAGTATATATTATATCCTTCACATACATTTGTTCAACCTACTGTACACAAGCCACTGAACTAGATCCTAACAGACTCCAAAGGTACAAAGACTAATAATATAAAATCTGTATTTTGCAGGAACAAACAGGGTGAAGTTCAGAGTGGAGAGGACAAACAATTACACAGGTTAGGAGAAGATTAAAATTCTGTGTATTAGATCAAGTGTTGGTTGTGAAGAGCACATGGTGCTCTGGGAACCAACAGAAGGGGCATTTGGAAAGGAGCGTGACCAGGGAAAAACAGAGAGTTTTAGGTCTGGGGCCGAGGAAGGAGAAATCCAAGAAATAGAGAACGGTAGGTATTTCTCCACTTTCCACTTTGCTGAACCCTTGATAGGTATAATCAAGGATCTGGGATTATTATATTACTATATCTGCCATTTGAGTTCTAAGCCCATCTTTGTGTAATTTCTGAGGTCTTGACAGGCTTACCCCAGGGTTTTTCTGGGTCTGCTACTTGGTCTAACTTTTTGTCTCATGGCATCCACACCTGCTGCCCTGCTGGGGTTCCTGGGACATTTTGGGGCATCAGTCTAGTCTGATTAAGGAACTATCCCTTTCTAATTATAGGTAACTTCTAATGAGTGTGGCCTTCGTTATCCCGGGGCTAGCTGAAGCATCCGTGTGTTAAGATGTCACAGTGTACTTTCCCCGGGCGGACCCACCACGTAGGAAGGGCCCTGCCATCATCTCTTTAATATTGCCTTTTCAACTTTTTTTGAACTCTGGTAGAAAATATGATAGACCTTGCCTTATTCATATTGTCTCTTAAACTCTTTTTGATATTTTTCTTTTTTACTCCAATAGCTGATTTTAGGATAGTTTCCTTGGATAGATCCTCTAGTTTACCATTTTTCTTTTCAGTTTTATCTATTCCCTTTACTATCTTCACTGGGTTTTTGATTTCTAAGCCTTCTATTTGAGTTTTTGAAAATATACTCTTCCTCCCCTACAGTCTCATGTCCCTGGCTATTTTCAAGTTCTTCTTTCATTACTTTATGATTGCAAACATAATTATGCCATATTCTGCATCTAAAAATTCCAATATTTGAAGTCTTTGTGGTTATTTTCTGCTGTATTTTTGTTTTGGTTGAGTCTATTTTATATTTTATCGTTTCCTTGGATTTTTGTGACTCTTTTATTAGAAGCTTATGTTCTTTTTAACTGTGGAATTTCATTAATGTCCAGATTGAAGTAATGTTCCTCTGATGAAAGTTTGCATTTACTTTTTTCAGTCATTTCCACATACTTTTAACTAGACCACTTTACATAAAATTTCTAGGCTAAAAGTTCTGAATGACATGGGTAGGTGAATTTGAACTTCAATGGTGTAGATTCTCAATATGTTATCTTCTTTAATTTCTCCTTCCCCTTCTTCTTCTTCCCCTTCTCCCTGTTCCTCCTCCTCCTCCTCTTCCTCCTCTTCTTCCTCCTCATCCTCTTCTTCTTCCTCTTTCTCCTCCTCCTCTACTTCCTCATTCTTCTCCTCCTCCTTCTTCTTTTTGCTTTGTTCTACAGTAGGGATAGGCAAATTTTTGTGCTGTCCATTTCCACAATGTGTTTATTTTTCATTTATCTTAAGGCTAAGAGTGTGTAGCTCTTTAACATCTCAGCACTATGTGGACATAACTTCTGACACTTTCCCACCTTGTGCATGTATTTTTCTTCTGTCCTCTACACCCTATGTGGCTGTCATGGTGGAAACTCAAGGTTTCAGTGCTTAGTTCAACCCCTCAGAGGGAAATCTGGCTTTGGCTCTTGTTTAATTCCTTGGTTTCTTCTTTCACTTTAATTTTGGCCTTGGTGGATTCTGTTCATTGTGCCAGTTTAGCAATGCAATTAAAGATGCATTTTTTTTTCTTAATTTAACATTTTAGTCATTTTCATTGGCAGGGTCCTTCAAAATATCTGGTCTATAATAGTGCCAGAAACCGAAGTTGGCTCTAAGCTGTCTAGCAGGCAATGAGAAGAGGGAAATCTAATCAATTACATGGTCACAAGGGCCAGGAGAAAAAATGGTTCTCAGTTGCTTTGGAGCGATACAACAATTTTTGGCGCCAATGCCAGACTGGGATTTTTCTCAGCAGCCATTCTAACAGGCACCATGGTCTTTCCTGTTGCTTCGACGGTCCAGGATGCTGCTCTATCCGTCTTTGGAACTGAGGTCCTTCAGAGTGCCAGCACTGGGTGGGTGTGTGGCAGTGAAGATGATCCAGGAAGATAAATTACTCTTTCCACTTAGTGTTATACTCATTAAAATGGGTCCCAAACTGATGTAGCTTTCCCAAGAGGCTGCTGAATCATCATGCCTATGCTTACAGTTTCTTAGACGTGCTCAGACAGATTGGAATCTCTTGCAGTCAGGCACAGAAGATAATTTTTTTACTCAAGTAGCACAGAGTTGGCCTCTAAATGACATGGGTGGAATGGGTCTAACACTCTAGTAAAACTGAGTCATAGCATCTTTTACAGCCTTTTTTTATGGCGTGGTCCAACCATCTAAAGACATGTCTCTAGATAAGCAGAAATCAAAGATCAAAATGTTTTGCAATTAAAGAATATCTTTTGTAATTGTTAGCTATTGTAGGTTTTATACCCTGTTCTAGCTATATTTGAGTGTAGTTTGCCGGTAATTAAAGTGTATAAAGTGAAAGAATACTTACTTGGTTAGAGGCAGTCTGTTAAGATTAAAGAAGTTAACTATTAGTCACATCAAAATTTTGACAGTGGTGAATGATATTTGGCTAGACTTGTTTTCTAGGTTAGTGAACAGATTATATGGCAAATGGAATCCTAGATTTCTATTTCAATTTAAATGAAAATATGTGGAAATATTAATAAAAAATTATTTGTAAGGCAATGCCAGGTGAATCTCCTTTTGAGAACAACACTAAAAACAGTTATTTAAAGCTTTTATACCTGGGAGAGTTGGGAGGGAAAAACTTTATATAAAGTAAGAAAGATTCAGTGAATTGGTAATAGCAATTATGAAGAAGGGATTTATGGGGTGGGAATAAGCTTCAGTCAAAGGAGAAATGACTGCCTTGCAATTTTAGCTGGATTTTAGGAAAGAAACAAAGGGTTGAAAGCAATCGTATGAGTCCCCTTATCTTGCACAGTGAAAGCAGAACTAACGTTCTTGTCATATCTCAGAAATAATAAAAATACTATGAGGATTCCATGAAGTGAATTTGAAAATCTGTGAAATAAGCCATTCCTTATTGGATGGGACCCCTGCTGAAAAAAAGCCTTTCATAACAGATGGTGATTCTGGCCACATTGTGAGTTTAGCAAAAGTTCTTATTGATTCCTGAAACTGTTGGGTTCAGTAAACTTACTCAATTATACTCTTTGTCTTCATTTTTCACCCAGCTATTGTTTTCTCTCTCTTATAGCATGGATGAGAATAGTAACTTTAAATTTATAGATAAGTCCTTTGTTTTTCATTCGTTTCTATGGTTGTTTTACTGGTTTCTAACCATTTTGTCCCTTCTTAGGCAAGTTCTCCCCAATGGCAGGCACCAAGGTGACACAGCAGGTAGAGTGTATAGATTCCCACCTTTACTTCGTAAGCAGGAAATTACTCTTCTCGGGTCCAAGGATTTCTTTTCCTCCACTTTCCCTCAAAAATAAGAAATCCTGTTTTGCCAGCTTGAAGAGCTCTGTTCCTAAGCACTAGAGGTCAATGTGAATGTTCAAGCTCTTGAGCAAATTCTACATCTACAATTTTGTCAAAATTTAGAGAAAGAGCTTGAAGAATAACTATTTCCTTTCTCATCTCCACTCAGCTGGAACTGAATCAGTCCCTATAATATTACCACATTGGTTTCTCACTGACCATTTTCACATGAACTTGGAAAGTACATAAATAATTGTTGACCCCAAGACATTTTAAACTATGATTGGAGAATAATCACCCACTTTAAAGGTATGAATGGCTTTTAGTTTTGAACCTCAATGCTTATGTTATTTTAAAAGGGGAAAGCTTATCCCCCTTATCCTCAAAAGCATGTTCTGTAAATTTCAAAATTAAATGGAAATACTATTTTAAATTTATGAAGTAAAACGATGTGGAGTTCCTCATTCACTTATTCATGCAAGTGATGAAATTTCACTGGGTGGCAGTTTATTTTTCCCCATTATAATCTAAGTGAGCATTCCTTGCCCCCTTGTACTCCCTTCCCCCAACCCCTGGCAAGATTTGGGTATAAAGCATCAAGATTTACCTGACTCATTTTTCTATTTAAGTATTATAGTCTCTAAATTTATGATGTCATATTATTCACATGATCTTAGAGTTTTCAGAAAATGTCAAAAGGCCCTTATGCACATAGGAAATACAATATACAAATGACCACTCATGCATTGGTTCAGGTGTAAGTGCTCTTTCAGTGCTGATTGGTTTAAAAGTCTTCACAAATGGAGGTGCCTGGGTGGCTCAGTTGGTTTAGCTCAGGTCATGATGTCACGGTCATGGGATCAAGCTGCCTCAGGCTTGGTGCTCAGTGTGCAGTCTGCTTGTCTTTCTCCCTCTGCTCCTCCCTCTGCTTATTCTCTTTCTCTCTTTCTCTCTCTTTCTCTCTCTCTCTCAAATAAATAAATAAAATCATAAAATCATAAATAAATAAATAAATAAATAAATAAATAAATAAATATCTTCACAAATGAAAATGTGTAAAGAACCTATAGGATCAAATGCTCTTTACTGGGATAATCTTTCCTACATGTGGAAATCCTTTCTCTAGGATCTGTAGTTTGATCAGGAGGGTAGAAAGGGCGCAGTGGTTGGTGGAAGCCATAGCTTTTGTCTGCTCAGCATCGTTCCCCATCCTCCTCCTTCTATGCCATCCCCATTCTTAGTGGCCCAGGCGGTGATGTCAATCAGAATGGTCTGTCCCCACTTAGTGGGTAAGCATGTGATCAAGGCTGGCTATTGGAGTGCCAAGGATTAATTCAGGAATGTGCATGTGACTCAAGAAAGATAAATTAGTGTCTTTTCTGAGATTGATACAGGGTTTTAATGGGTGGGGAACATATAATTCCACTGTGATTGCTAAGCAGGGCAAATGTACATCTGGGGCTGATGAACACCATTGTGTCTGACACACACAGGAAAAGCCTGTCTATGAAATAACAAGTGCAGATAAGCATATGGAAAGGTGGAGAATGAGAAAGGCAGAACTCTAAGCACATTGGTTAGCTGTGGATCCACCCATAATTACAGATATATCTATTTTTGACTTCCCAAACACACAGACAGTACATTCCCCCTTTTTGTAAGCCAGTTTGAGTAGGGTTTCTAACATGTCTAACCAAAAAGGGTCTTAACCAATGGAGTCCCTATTACAGACCTTCTGTCTGCATTTCTACTAAGATCTTTCTATCACTCTCTTTATCTCTTTTTGTCCTACACTCTGACCAACAACCGCATCAGATATTTTGGAGTTTTTATGCTAATCTAAGCAATTTTCCAGGACACAAAGAATTATTTCACAGTGCAATTCAAATATAAATTCCCCATTGAGAAAATACAGAGATGTTTGTAGTTGCCCATGGCCTTGTGCAATGACTTTGGGTGTAATGCATTTATTACTGTTACTGTTGGGTAGAGCTGCAGGCACCCTGGGAGTTAACCTGTGGGACAATGCAAAGAGGAGCATATATTCTTTCAAGGCACTTGTAGCTGTCATTTTATTTTTTGAGAGTTATGAATGGAGGTATTGTTGCAAACAGCTGTACTGTGAAGGCATGTAAGCCAGCTATTACTGCCTGTGGTGTCTGTACTCAAAATATTGCAAACACTGAAATTATGATTTACAGAGGTGAAAACTGTAAGCTTTATAAGATCCAGCATGCCTGGCTCTGTCTCTTTGTATTATTGGACAGATTCTTTTGTAATGGTTCTAAAGCTGAGTGCTTGTAATCCCAATTAATTCAAAAGAGATGGCCAGAATATATCACAGAACTCGTAATAACATGTTAATTAGGAAAGCAATATGGTAACACCCATGTTGATTTTAATATATTTAATTATTTCTCAATATATTATATTAAACCTATATTACGGAACATAATATGAAGTCTTAGAATATAGTTAAATAATTTTGAAATGGGGGATCCCTGGGTGGCGCAGCGGTTTGGCGCCTGCCTTTGGCCCAGGGCGCGATCCTGGAGACCCGGGATCGAATCCCACATCGGGCTCCTGGTGCATGGAGCCTGCTTCTCCCTCTGCCTGTGTCTCTGCCTCTCTTTCTCTCTGTGTGACTATCATAAATAAATAAAAATTAAAAAAAAATAAATAAATAATTTTGAAATGTCACAAAGCTTAGAAGATGATGAATTTGGTTGAATTAAATTGAAATGACAAATATATTTTGGAATTGGGAAAAAAATAATTTTATGTTTCCTGGAAGAAGTCTCTGATATATTGTCTGACAATTCACTTCCTTCCAGTAAAAAACCATCCTTAATACCTTTAGATCTATTGTCACACCAGTTCTGTTGACTAATCTCTGCTAAAGCTCCTTCTTATTTTGTCCAAGTCATGATGTCATCCTACACCTAGATCAAACTCTCCCTGATACAGCAATTCAGTAATTGGCTTGCCCTCTTAGCAGGGTAAATCCCATGCCATTTCACTTCTTTTGGTTCTTGGGCTAACTGAGAGTTATTTCCAGAATATTTGCCAAAGAAAATTTCCCAGTTAGTTTAAGAGTTAACAGAAGACTTCAATTTATATGCAGAGCATTGTGCAGATGTTATTGTCTTAATCTAAATCTTTGACTTAAAAATTTTTAAAGAAGGCTGATTTTTTTTTTTTTTTGAAAGGAAAGCATCTCAGAGTTCAACTAGGAAAATATTCTCTATTCACAGGTGCCTCAGTTAGGATGCATTGGGTTGCATGTAACACAAAACTGATTCAAACTGTCTTAGTAAAAATGGGAATTCTGGGGCTCACAGCACTGAATATTCTAGGGGACAGAGGACTTTCTCCAGAGCTCAGGCTCTGGAGTAGGTCCAGGTGTCTCTCTCTAATTTTCCATCCTGTTTCTTAGGTATAGACCACAAAATGGGGCTAACAGCTCCTAGTCACATGTTTCTTCACACTTCCAGTAGGAAAAGGAATCTGCCTTCTTGATAATTCAAACAAAATCCCTCCCCTCCACCCCAGTGAGTTTTCCTGGCCCCAATTGACTTGACTTGAATCACATGCCAGTCTTTCTTTTGAATTAACCTCTGTGATTAATGGGATTGGATTTGGTGAGTGGTTTAAGGGAACCAACTTCTAGTCCTGGAACTGAAGCCAGGATCAATCCCATACTAAGCACATTGCAGGGAAATTCAGGTTGCCATCTTGGGTAATGGATGCTAGGATATGAGAGAGAGAATCCAAGTGTCTTGACCTGGTCACGTTCTAAGCAGCAAAGCTGCATCTGGAACCTAGCTCAGCATCATTTGTCTGTCAATAAACGTATATGAACTATTGTATAACTTCATAGGCTAAGCACTCTGTGATGACAGATTTGTGGAAACACTGTGGTTATCTAGTGCCATCTTTACCAGTGTGCTCTGAAATGCACTATATAAAAGACATGGGGTGCCAGGAAGGAAATTGCAGATCCCGGGTTCCCATCCAGGATTTGCTGAATCAGAGTTGTAGGGGTAGGACTCAGAAACTTGCATATTAAATATGTCTCCTTAGCAAATGTCTTGCACACTAAAACAAACATTGCATACATTGTTGTGCAACCCATAAGCTGTATGGTTAACAAACATTCCAAAACTTCTTTACTATGTCTGCATCTTGGACTGTATTTGGAAATATTTTGTATGACATTTCTTTATATTGATCTTCTGGTTAAGATTATAATTATTCCTAAACAATAATCCAGTCATCAACTCCGTTAAGAGGATTGTAAGGACCTGGGCCTGCCAAACTTCTCAGGTAAAGAGGAAAATCTGCAGAAGACTGATTGGCACAGCTGAAAACCATCTCTGTGCTATGCTCTGAAGGAGTGTCAGCGCGTGCAAAATGGTGACGTTAGGACTAGCAGGAAAAATATAAATATATTTGCTATGACAAATGGCATCAAATAAAGCATGCTATTACCCATTTATATATATTATTTACTTTTCAGGACTCTTCTAAATTGTCTTCAGAATATGATTGATACCTTAACAACGTGCTTAATTTGTGACACCCGGATAGTAAAAGTAGGGTGTTGTCAGCAACTATTGAAAGTCATATGAATGCTGATTGTGACTTACAATAAAAAGTACAACATTCACCGTGCTGCCTTGTTGGATCCCTTTTTTTTTTGCCTGACAGCACAGATCCCAAAACAGATTTTCCACCAGCTTCCTAGAAATGACCTAGACAGAACCTGCCATCTCATCTCCCTCATAGCTTCCCCTGAAAGTCCAAGATGACTTTTGCCACCTTATAAGCAGCGTTTTTTGGACTCCTACAGGCAGCTGATTATCAGCATTGCTTTTAGTAAATAGTGCTTATAGAGAAATGGTGAAATTAAGAAAATTGCCACAGTAAATCTGGTGTTTTTTTTTCATTACACTTCTTACAATGCTATAGATTCTGAGATGTGATATTGAACTACTGTCTATTTAGGAAGTCGGCATAATTTTTATGTGCTGCCTGAGGAGAGAATAATGTAAATAGAGTGGGGGAATAAAATTCTATAAACAACAGTGATTTGAAATAAAATATCAGGGGCACCTGGCTGGCTCAGTTGGTAGAGCGTGCGACTCTTGATCTCGGGGTTGTAAATTTGAGCCCCATGTTGGGTGGAGAGAGTACTTAAAAATAAAATCTTAAAAAATTAGAAATAAAATATCAGCAGAATATAGTCTGTCAAAAGAATAATAGATAATTACCGAGTATTCACAAATACTGAGTCCTCAGTATTACTGAGTATACCAAACTGTATTCTAAGCCATGTACATTGCAGTAATTTATTTAATCTTTAGAACAACCCTATGAGGTAGTTTTTGCTATTATACCCATTTTACAGATGAGGAAACTGAGCATGGGGAAGTTACTAAATTTGCCTAAGTTCGAACATAAAGTAAGTTAAGGAATTGGAATTTAAGTCCAGGAACTGTGGACCCAGGTCCATGATCTTAACCATGAAACTCTAGGATGGTTACCTGTGATTTTAATGTGTCATATTAAATCAGGAACTATAGTAAAATTTCCCAATATCTTTTATCAATGAGTTCAGTAGAGCTAAGGAGATAGCAAAGACATAGCAAGTAGTATTAAGTAGTACACAGCAGTATAAAGATCTTAGGACTATGATCTCAAGCTACGCTCAACTGCCGATAAATATGAGATTTGGTTTAAGAAAGGCCTCTGGTGGTGCGACAAGAGCTAGTTCTAAAATATATGGACTACCGGCCTCTATGATGACAATGTTGTTAATCTGCCATTAGCTTGATAGCCCCTTTGAGCTGGTTTCACAGTAATGCATATGATTTGTTTAAAGCATGAAGATTTTTTCATCTGATTCTGTGTGACCAATGTAGCCAGTGTGCACTGAGAGGTGATGGACCAGCATTAGGAATGCCTTTCGGGTGATGAAACTATGCATGATCACCCTAGAACTTCCTTGGTCCCTAAACCTCTGCCTTGTTTTCCCAGCACTTTCTCTAACCAGAGGGCAGACACTGTGTGATGACAGCACTGCTATATAGCTATGAGTGTTTAAAGTTTGTGTTACCTCTCAAGTAAAATTTTAATACCAGTGATGAAAATAAGCTTGACATATCACCCACTGTGGCAAACAATGATCTGCACTTTTTATGTATTCCCTTTCAGCTTTTGTCCTTCTACGGACAGAATTTTATACGTTTATAATCTTGCTGTGTACATGATTTTAGGTCCTGGTTTTTACTTAACATTTCCCATGCTCTCACAGTTTTTATAGTTGTTATCTCAACGGCTGCATAATAAACCATTGAGCTGATGATCTTATTTTATGAAACTATGTTCCAGTCGTTGAGACTTTTGTTTAGATATTTCTACTCATTTACTATTAATAAACAACATTGTGAAGCTGGGTTTAGACCACAGGCCAAATCCTATCCACTACTTATTTCTATAAATAAAGATTCATTGGAACACAGCCACATATACTCATTTACATACCATCTATTGCTGCTTTCTTACTATAATGGCAGAGGTGAGAAGTTGCAACAGAAACCAAATGGCCCACAAATCCTAAAATATTTATTATCTGGCCCTTTACAGAAAAAGATTACTCATTCCAAATAATTATGGAAGTACCCACATTTCTTCTTTATTTTGGATAATTTCATAAAGGTGAATTCCCTGGGATTGGGATTACTTGGCCCAAATGTATGAATATCATATGAACTCAAAAAGATGTTTGTTCTTCTCCCGTATGAAAAAAAGCTATTTCCCTGTATATTTATTAGTTTTTTTTCTCTTATGAATTGTCTGATCATGTTTCTTCTATGCTAATCTATTAGAGTCTTATTGCTTTACTTGTTAATTTGTATGAGCCTGTGGATGATTTTCTGACTTACATTAAAAGAACCAGCAATAAGATATGTTGGTTGATAACCGACTGCACATAGATACATATAATTCATGCAAGCATTCATTAAAGCAGATAGAGAAGTCAGCTCATAATAATTATGAATGCCACCTTTTAAAGCTAGAATATCTGTGTCACTGATATAAATAATACCAGTAGTTCTTTTATTACTCTCTAAATCTGTAAGCTGAACTCCTGTAAGGAAAATATGTCTTCTTTATGTAATGAAAATATTTGCTTATGTAGTATTAAATTTCTCATTTGTGTATGACTCATTAAAGCAGACACCCAACTCAGCTCTGGTCCTAAATAAAAGAACCTGTTACAATAATCTTTTTTCTCAAGATGCAAAATGTTGACAAGCTTGAGTCTCTCCCACTCTGGCTGCAAAAATTAAAGAGGGCTATAATAAAATTATGGGAGGCAAATCTGTGACCAAATACAGGACCAGTCCCCCAGGCTCAGAGGAAGAACAGCCTCAAGGAGAGAGGAATAATTTACTTACAGTTGTTTATAACCCTAAGGAAGGTTTTTAGGCACATATCTGTTGGCAATATCTTGAGGGTATGAAATCAACACACTTTAATTTCCCTTTGAATATCATGTTGCCTTCCAGCTTCCCACGTGTACCGACTGATGGGTCTTGAGGCCCACCGGCCCACAAAATAAGAGGACAACTCTGCTTCGAACAAAGACGGGACTGATGAGCGTGAGTCACAAAGCTGAATTTCTTGAGTATGTAGCTGAGGCAATAATTTTGAAATCCAGGCTTTGATGAGAAGGGTATTCCTTTTCTAAGTCTCTCTAGCTGCCATGAACATAACAATGTGGTTGATGATCATACACTGAGCTGGAAATCAGAATTGGAGACCAAGAGAAAGGAGAAATACTTCCCTTTTGACCTGAGAGATGAAGTAACAGAGTGAGAGGAAGACAGGGGATGGTGATGACAGGTATTACAGTTGCTCCTCCTTCTCCCTGGGAAATATGTTCCCAGACCCCTAGTGGTTGCCCCAGACCAGGGATAGTACCAACCACTCTACGTACCATGTTTTTTTCCTATACCTACATCTCCCCGGTGAGGTTTAACTTATAAATTAGGCACAGTAAGGGATTAGCAACAACCAATAACAAAATAGAACAATTACAACAATATGCTGTAAGAACTGGTAGGTGAATGTGATATCTTCCTCAAATATCTTATCATAATGTACTCACCCTTCTTCCTGTGATGCCAGCAGATGATAAAAGCCACATGAGGACAGGAAGAGAGAGGAATGACGCAGGCATGTGATGTAACATTAGGTGACTGTTGACCTTCTGACGCTCCAGCAAAAGGAAGAGCACCTGCTTCGAGACCTGGGTTGATTGCAAGCAACTGAAATTGCAGAAAGCAAAAGCAGAGATGAAGGGGCTACCGGCTGGGGGAGGTCGCAGCTCATGGCTGGGTTGAGCAAGGTGTGAAGGAAATAGTGCCTAGGGAATGAAGGAAGACGTGCCCAAGACAGAACTGCCTGTTCTGTTCTCTTGCCTGGAAGAGCCATGTGGGACTTGCAGGTGTTCTTTGATGCCTTGGAGAGGCATGGAGACAAGCCGAGAGAGCCTGCACAGAGGGCAAAAGGGCCCTGGTCTGTGCAGACTAGAGCGTCCCAGTGCCATGATTAGGGCCATGGGGCCTAGCAGTGCTTGTCAGCTTGAGGCTCAGAAGGGACCCCCACACCTCAGCATTCACCAGCTTAGGGCTCGGGTGTCACCACCAGAAGGCCGGAGACTGTAAGGCCGAGGGACTCCTTTCTCTCTCTCAGTGGTCTACACACCCAACTTTGTGCTGTTGGCCAAATGTTGTGGCTCAGAGCGCAGGCTCTCAGGTCAGGCCGCCCAAGCTTGAAGCCTGGTTCCGACGTTTATCAGATGCCTGATCCTGGTCAAGGTACTCCTTTTCCTCATTTCTCAAGTAATAATAGGGCCGTTAGGACAGTTGAAACAAGAACATTTTTCTAAAATGCTTGTAAAGGTGCCTGACACGCATTAACCCCTCGCTTGTCTCACTGATGTAGGTTTTCTTGGGGGAGGAGCAGGGCATTAACTTGAAAGAGGCTGACTCACCAAAAGAGACAATTGAGGCTCTAAGAGAACATCTGTAATTACTATGTTTATTCCACTCTGCCCAGTGGAAGATTAAATTAGTTACAGGAAAATAAAGAAGTTACGTTTTCTTTGCATGCCTGAGTGCGGTTCTCGTGAATTTGTGATTTCTGCCAAGAGCCCTCTCTCATCCCTTGAGTGCCTCTAGCCACTGCTTCTTCTTGACCATAACCACACATCTGGAAAAAGTTTGGTTCAGTCAAAATCTCCATTGTCCCCCCTCTCACCTCCTCCTCCCCTAACTTCTCAACTTCACAACCTTAAATCTGTCCTGTGATTCCATGGGAGCTGCTCCCCAGCACTGCCAACGTACTGCTGATTCATAAGCCCAGGGAAGAATTTATGAACATTTTTCTAATCGTCTTTATCCTCCCGCTGTGACCATTCTTCTTTTGTTCTTGGGCTCTGTGACATGGCCGATTGTTGCTTTAGTTCTTTCTCTCTAGCGCTTCCTTGATCCTCTGGTAGCCACTCTTCCCCTCTTGGTTCTTGAACCATTACTGTCCTGGTGTCATACTTGCCTCTTGGCTCTTCTCACTTTTCCTGGTCTCCAACTTATGATATCAGCTGCCACTTGTGAAGCCAAGCTCATCTGCATCTTGAATCTGGACTCTTTTTGAGTGCCAATGCCACATATTTAATCGCCTATGAAATGTTTCTTCTCACTTGGGTGTGTCATGGACTCCTCAAAGCCAACCTATCTCCAGCTAGACTCACTCTCTTCTTCCTTCCCTACTCCCATTTTCAAAGTTCTCCAACTGTATGGCAAATGACATTCAAACCAGAACCTGGTAAATTATCCAGAACCCCTACCTTTCCTTCACCTCCATCGACCCTATCAGCTGCCAGTTTTGTGGAGGCTGCCTCTTCAATACTCTTCCTATCGGACTTCTTCCCTCCAGATCCTATCCTCTGCCTCTGCCAGCTTTGCAGGCTTCATCGAGGCTTGCCTGGATCACTGCAAAACCCTTTACATGTTACACCTGTCCTGAGTCAGCCCCCCCTATTGCTCTTCCAAAATGTAGATCACGGCATTTCAGCTTCTTATTGAAACTCCTTTAATGCATCATGCCTTCCGCGAATAGTTCTAGGTTGGAAGTCTGAGCTTATCATACAAAATTCCTGTTGGGGCCAATCCCTCAGCCCCTAAACTTGCCCCACTGCCACTCGGTCCAATGCTTCAGCTCTATCCTGCTTCTGAAATATAGTTTTTTACACATTTGGCCCTTTGCACATGCTGTTCCATTTTCTCAATTGCTTCCCCCTAGATAATCACCATATGTCTTTCAAAATTCAAATCAGTGGCACCCTAGTTCCTTGCCTGCTTCTCTATTTGCCCCCCACCCCGTCCATTATACACACATTACATAGCTGCCTAGAGTTCTCCATGAAAAATCTGATCTTTAACTATAGCTGTTTTGCTTTGATTCCTTCCCTAATGAACTTTAATCTTGAGGGCAGAGATTCCTGAGTATTCCTTCAGTGCCTGGCAAATGGTAGGTACAGGGTTAGCATTTATTGAATAAATTGATGTATGAGTGAATAAACATGGCTTAATGTAGGTGAATGGTTCTCTGGAAAATCCAGTTGTGTAAAATCAGAACTTATGAACATTACTCTTCATAACCATGGGAAATGGGCAGTAGATTAAAAGGCGGTATAATTGAATACAAATAAATACTGTTAGCTATACAAACTTTTAAAATCTTATTTATGTGTATTATTATCTATTACATATTATTGTATATTTACCATATTACAATACACAATTATTTTTTTTTATTTATGATAGTCACAGAGAGAGAGAGAGAGAGAGAGAGGCAGAGACATAGGCAGAAGGAGAAGCAGGCTCCATGCAGTGGGAGCCCGACGTGGGATTCGATCCCGGGTCTCCAGGATCGCGCCCTGAGCCAAAGGCAGGCGCTAAACCGCTGCGCCACCCAGGGATTACAATACACAATATTATTGTGCATAATAAATATATATTATTTTATGTTTACTATATGGGACTTTTTGTAAACAAAAACTCTCTCCCATGTTCCTGTGAATTTACTCTTTATAGATACTTTTTTAGGTTTTAGCAATGTTTCCTCTGGCATTATTCAGTGAATATATATTCATCCTACACAAATTCACATGAGCTAAATACTATTGTGCAAAAAATAATAATTACACAAGTTAATCTATAAATCTTAGCTAAGATGGAGAGTGTCTGGGCATATTAAGAGATATCCTTATGTCCATTGTTTGGGACAGCAATTTGGCTGCCCTATAATTTATATGCCCTTTGCAAGCCCCAATGATGTGGCATGGTTTCATTTCTGGGGCTTGACATTTATTACTTCCTCCTAGACTTCTTTCTACCATGGTTGGCCATTAACTAGGATATTTTTTTTTCAATGATCCCTCTTTTTTTTTTTTTTTTTTTTTTTTTTTAATGATCCCTCTTTTGATGGCCCAGTAAGTTGGGAAACCTAGCTCTTGAAATTTGATAGTCTTTCTTAGGTGTTTTTGGAAGTTTTCTTGGTTTTTGTCCAGGGAATCGTTCAATGAAAGGTTCAGTGCCCTTGAAATCTGTTTCTTATCCTTTTCTCTGGATAGTGATCTCCAGGGTGGCCTCTGAGGCCCCAGGAGTAAAAATAAAACTTCCTCATTGGGATTCTCTCCAAATTTTTCCCTGAGGCTTCACAGAGGCCTACATGCTGTCGAAGTCTGTGGAAGTCACCTCCTTCCCTCCTAGAAAACATCTCTGTCACTCCAAGCTTGGAAGCTTACCCCTCAAATATGGTTCATTTCTCTCTTATTCTTGTTTGTTTTCTTTTTAATTTTTCAAATTTTTTTTTTTTATTGAGGGATAATTGACATACCGTTGTTTTAGCTTCAGGTATACAACATATTGATTTGATACTTGTATGTATTACAAAATCATCACTACAATATGTCCAGTTAACATTGATCACCATATATAATTATGAAATTGTGTGTGTATGCATGTGAGGAGAATTCACAAGATCCATTCTCCTAGCTACTCTGAATATGCAATACGGGATTCTTAACTATTGTCACCATGCTGCACATTACATCCCCAGGACTTATTCATTTTGTAACTGGAAATCTGTACCTTCTGATTCCCCTTCACCCATTTTGCCTGCCCCTCACTCTCCACCTCAAGCAACCACCAATCTGGTCTCTATATCCATAAGATCAGTTTTTGTTTGTTTTCTATATTCCACCTAGAAATGAGATCATGCAATATTTATCTTTTTTTCCCCTGACTTATCTCACTTAGCACAATGCCCTCAAGGTCCATCAATGGCAAGATTTCATTTTTTTTTTTTTTATGGCTGAATAATTTTTATTCTGTTTTTTTTTTTTTTTTTTTTTTTTTTTTTAAATGTGTTCTCTGGGTAGAATCAAATTGATTCTCAATCAGGAGAGGTATTACCCAATTCCTGAAAATATTTAAAATGTATCAAAGCAATTTCATTGTCACAGTAACTAACAGTTGCTAATCCT
The DNA here is from genome assembly GCF_011100685.1 of Canis lupus familiaris. Taxonomy (NCBI): domain Eukaryota; kingdom Metazoa; phylum Chordata; class Mammalia; order Carnivora; family Canidae; genus Canis; species Canis lupus. Next base: position 44,925,273 of record NC_049237.1, on the reverse strand, counting down.
ATTTAGGAATTGAAAGCCAGGATGAAATCTCCAGCAATGCAGTGCATAATCCTACACACCAAAGAATGGTCCAGCCACAAATGCCAATGGTGCCCTTGTTGAGAAGCATTGAGGACACAACTTTTTTTTAAAGTTTTTATTTATTTATTCATGAGACACACACACACACACAGAGGCAGAGACATAGGCAGAGGGAGAAGCAGGGTCCCTACAAGGAGCCTGATGTGGGACTCCATCCCAGGACCCTGGGATCACCACTGGTGCCTAAGGCAAATGCTCAACCACTGAGCCAGCCAGGCGTCCCAACTCAGCTGTTTTATGAATTGATTCTTTCGGCCTTGGGGTTGATATCTGGCTCAAATTCCACTCAAGGTTTTATAATGGATGTGAATATATAACAATATCTGCAATATTTGTGTTATTTTTTCACTTTACTTATGGTATAGTTTGGTTAATAGCTATTCTTAACATCAATTTAGTTGATTTTATTGATTACTTTTCCTTAATCATTTTAAGAAACTCTTCTCTCTCCAAAGGTGCTAATAATATTGCCCTCTATTTATTGCTAAAGGATTTAGAAATTGGCCTTTTGTAGCTAAGTCTTTAATAAAATGAGAATTGATAACCAATTACCCAGGCATATTTCATTTTATTTTAAAGATTTTATTTATTTATTTTGAGAGAACGAGAGTGTGCACACATGTTGGGGAAGGGACAGGGGGAGAAGCAGACTTCCCACTGAATGCAGAGCCTAGAAAGAGGGCTGGGGGCTGGGAGTGCCTCCATCCCATGACCATAAGATCATGACCTGAGTCGAGATCATAACATGAGCTGAGATGAAGAATCTAATGCCCAACTGACTGAGCCACTCAAGTGCCCCAGAATTGACATATTTACAATATTGACTCTTCCTGTCCATGAGTATGGTATACGTCTCTGTCTTGGATACTACTCATACACCTCTACAAGTCCTTTCATTCTAGACACAGCTGCAGTGACCAAGTCCATGCAGACTTCAACTAGCTTTACATATGTGCAATCTGAGAGATCCTCACCTCACCCTAAACTAATGTCCAGTCTTTTGCTTCCTAGGCAGCGTCTATTTTATTCTAAGATGTCTGTGGGAAACTACTCAGGACATACATGTCACTTCCTGGAAGACAGGGTACTTTATACCCTGTTTGGCGATCCTTGATCACTAGAGAATGGGAATCAATAGATAAATGCAAGGGAGGAAGATCCTGAGACATTTTTCATATTTTTCAGATGATTCCATGGCCAGCAAATATCCAGTTGCCTGTAGCAACAGCCAACTCAGTAATGCGTTCTCGAATTGACTCTCTCTCCTCTGTTTAACTTCCTTTACCCTTTGTTTCATTCTGTAAGATCAGACTCTTAGTAAGTGACTTTTACAAAACGTGTTTTCTCAGGTTTCTACCTTTAAAGGGTGGAGAGACTCAGACTAAATCAGACTCTAAAAATTATATTTTCTTTATTAACTTTTAATAGAGATTAATACCATTCTACATACATCGCTTGTATATCTTTTGTTGGACTTTTTTCTTACGTTTGGCATATTTTTATTCCTATTGCGGACAGTATCTTTTTTTTTTCAAGATGTTTTCTGTCAATTGCTAATGCATAGAGATGAATTTAATTATGCATATTGATCTTATAATCAGTCTCTTTGCTAAACTTTCATTTAACTAAATCTATCTGTATATCTCTTGGGGATTTTCATGTAGACAAATATATTTTCTGTAAATAATGACTTTTCTTTATGCCTTTGCATTTTATCTGCCTCTAGTACATCTTTTATTTCTTTGTCTTACTTCTCTAGCTTCAGTACTGAAGAGAAGTGGTGAAATTAAGCATCTGTATCTTATTCCTAATTTTTAAAAGTAGGCTTCTAACTTTTTTCCTATTAAAAATAATGTTTTCTGAAGGATTTCAACAGATACTGTTTTAGGTTGATAATGTGCACTTCTGATTGTATCTTGAAATTTAAAAATCATGATTTAATATTAACTTATATCTAACACTTTTTCGGTTTCTATTGACATGATCTTAATTTAACAAGTTAATGATGTTTACATATTGAGTACTTTTAAATGACCTTTGCATTTCTGTTTGATCATGGTGTATTATTATTTTTACATACAACTGGGTTTGTTTGCTATGACTTCATATAGGCTAATTGCATCTACACTCATGAAAGAAATTGACTTATAATTTCCTTTCTTTTTCTCTTACAGTTATTGTGTTTTGTTGTTAGAGCTTTATAGACTTCACAGAATGAGTAGGTTAGTAATTTGTTTCTTGCTCTAATTTGAAATATATGGTATAAGTCTTAAAAGACCTTGAAGACTTGGTTGATTTTGACTGTTAAATCATTTGGGTTAAGTGTTGTTAAATAATTTTTTTTCACCACTGATTTCATTTCTTTAATTTTTAGAGAAATCTTTGGGTATTGTAGGTCTCTTTGAGTCTTGTTAAGAAAAATTCTCCAGAAATGTGTCCATTTCATCAAAGTTCTCAAATATTTTGGCATAATTTTTTTCATAATCTCCTGGAACTTTTGCTATGTCCCCATTTTTATTCCCAATATTTTTGTGCCTTCTCACCTTTTCTTTATAGTTGTATTGGAAGTTTATTAATTTGGCAAGGACCAACTTTTGGCTTTGTTGATGTTCTTTATTTTATTTTTTTAAGATTTTATTTTTAAGTAATCTCTACACCCAATGTGAGGCTTGAACTCACAACTCGAAGATCAGGAGTCTCACGCTCTCTGACTGAGCCATTCAGGTGTCCCATATTTTATCCTTTAGTAACTTCATTAGTTTGTTCTTTTCTAATTCTGAACTTTTTCCAATATCTTGTTAATGTGGGCAAGTAGCTCACGAATTTTTAGCTTTTATTCTTTTTTAAATGTAATATAAACTATTGTTATTTTTCAAAGAACCACTTCTGTTGTATTCCACAATACATTTCTATTCTGAGCATTTAAAAAAATATCTATTCTAATTTCACCTTTGACAACTGACTTAGTAGTGTGTTTTACATTTACAGCCAGGCTTTTTTTTGTGTGTGTGTGTGTGTATATTTTGTTGGTGACATCTAATTAATTTGCATTGTCTACAGAGAACAAACTCATAATATAAACCAGTATTTTGAAAATTTTTGGAGATGTTTTTTATGGTCATTTATACAGTTAATTTTTCATTGTACATGAGAAAAATATTTATTTCCTAATTTGGGAATATGGAATTGTTTAATTGTGTTGTACAATTTCTTATACCTTAATTTCTTTTTTTCTTGACCCATCAATAATTGAAGGAAGTATATTGAAATCTTCCATTTGATGATGGCATTACCATTTCATCCTATAGTTCTATTATTTTCACTTTATAGATTTTGAGGCTATATTATTAGATGCATACAAATTATGATTATGATTCTGGGTGAACTGAAACTTTTATGATCATCTAATGACCTTTTCTATTGATCTTTTCTAATTACTTTTTATTTTAATCTATTTTTTTCTGATAATAACTTAAGGCTTCTATGTAGTTTAAAATTTATATGGTGTGACTTTTTCCTTTTTTTAAAGATTTATTTATTTATTTGAGGGAGAGAGAGAGAGAGAGAGAGAGTACATGAGTGAGAGGGAGAAAGAATCCCAAGCAGACTCTGCACTGAGCTCACAGCCCCACATGGGGCTTGATCTCAGGACGCTGAGATCATGACCTGATAGGAAACCAGGAGTCGGATGCTTAACCATCTGAGACACCCAGGCACCCCATGTAGTGCAACTTTCCCTTCTAGTATTTATAAACTTTACTTGTCATTAGGTTTTAGGTATATATATTTTTCAAACAATTTGGCAATCTCTTTAACTGCTACATTAAATTTATTTACATTCATTTTCAGCACATGTGCTGACAAGGTGGGTACTACATTCATTTCCACGACGGATGTTTTAAAGTTGCTTTACTTTTTTTAGGATTTTAAATTTCTTACTTATATGTTTCTTGATTGTTATAAGTTAATTGAGTTACTTTTGAAAATTAAACACTTTATTTCTATTATTTTCATAATTACCTCTGAAATATTGCCATGCATATTAAAATAATCCCCTTCTTAGATAGAACAAGAATCTTAGAACAATTTAACTCAGATTACCGCATTGTAGCTTTTGTTCTATTTTCTCAAAAAAAATTTTTTTAAGATTTTATTTATTTATTTAACAGAGCCACACAGCACAAAAAGGTGGAACAGCAGAGGGAGAGGGAGAAGTAGGCTCCTTGCGGAGCAGGGAGCCCAATGTGAAGCTCAATCCCAGGACCCTGAGGTTATGATCTGAGCTGAAGGCAGATGCTTAACTACTGAGCCACCTGGACACTCCTATTTTGTCAAAATTTTAATTCTATGTCTCTTTTAAAACCTTATAAACTTGTAATATTATGCTATAGAGACGATATCTATTTATATTTATTCACATATTTACTTATTTTTTGCTTCCCATTACTTCTTTGATCTAAGATCATCCTTTTGGAATAAATTTTCTTTCTCTTCAATTATGTCTCTCTTTTTCTGTATAGATCTGTTTTTGGTTTAAAAAAAGATTTCAGTTTTTTAAAATCTGAAAATCTTTTCATTTCACCCATGTTACTTAAAAAATTATTGATGTATAATTCATGTGTAGTAAGGTGTCTAAATCTTATGCAACTGAGTAATTTTGCATATATAAATATATATGTTAAAGTGTATGTACACACACTCACACATACATATATTCATCCACCCTCCAAAACAAGATATAGAATATTTCCAGTAGCCTAGCAGGTTCTTTCTTCCTGTTTCCATTTAGTATACTCCAAAAGTACTGTTTTGACATCTATCATTATAAATTATTTTTAAAATTTCTCATTAAGAGACTCTTAGAATATATACTACTTTCTTTAGTATGGCTTGTTTTATTCAACATTTTGTCTATGAGATACATTCCTATTGTTCCACGGAGCTATAACTCACTTCTCATTGTTGTGCTGTATTGCATTATATGCATATGTCAAGACTTTATTCATTCTATTGTTATTGCTACTCAAGTTGTTGGAAGTTTTTTTTTTTTTTTTTGGCTATTATGAATAGAGCTGCTGAGAACCTTTTCTATATATCTTTCAGAGGACTTAAGCTCTCATTTCTTTTACATAAATACTTAGGAATGGAATTGCTGGTTAATAGGAGAATTGTTGGTTAATAATAACATAATAGGAATGGAATTGCTGATTAATATACTTAAATATATGTGTGTTTACTTCTGGGAGATCTTGCCACAGAGTGCCCTAAAATGGTTATACTAATTCATATCATAGAAACAATAATAGAAGTTTGAGTGGCCTTCCTATTCTTGTCAACACTTGGCACTGTTTATCTTTTTAATATGCCATTCTGATATGGATCTGGTGAAATCGCTGGGTAGTTTTGTTTCTTTAAAGATTTTATTTATTTATTCACATGAGACACAGAGAGAGAGAGACAGAGACACAGGCAGAGGGAGACAGGCTCCCTGCGGGGAGTCTGATGCGGGACTCCATTCCAGGACCCCGGGGTCATGCCCTGAGCCGAAGGCAGAGCTCAACCACTGAGCCACCTGGGTGCCCCCCTGTGTAGTGTTCAATTTGCATTCTCCTAATGACTAAAGATTGATGAACATCTTTTATATTCTTAATGGTCATTGGAAATTCTCTTTTGTGAACTGTCTACTCACATCTTATGCTCACTTTTATTTTTTTATTATTAATTTATAAGTTCTTTGTGTATCACCTTTTTTTAAAAAAATATTTTATTTATTTATTCATGAGAGACACAGAGAAAGAGAGAGAGAGAGAGAGAGAGAGAGAGAGAAAGAGACAGGCAGAGGGCGAAGCAAGCTCCATGCAGGAAGTCCAATGTGGGACTAGATCCCTGGATGCTGGGATCACACCCTGGGTGGAAGGCAGACGCTTAACCGCTGAGCCACCCAAGCGTCCCTTGTATATCACATTTCCCCCCCTTTTTTAGAGATTTATTTCAGAGAAAGAGAGAGAGAGAGAATGAGAGAGAGAGAGAGCTCGTGCACGCAGGTGTGAGAGCAGAAGGAGAGTGAAAAAGAGAATGCTAAGCAGACTCCCTGCAGAGCATGGAGCCCACCAGAGGCTTGATCTCATGACCCTGAGATTAATACCTGAGCCAAATCCAAGAACTGGATGCTTAACTGACTGAGCCATTCAGGTGCCCCTCGCCTTTGTTCTTAAAAAAGTAATTTTGTCGGGGACATAATTTTCAACTTGAAATTTCTCATATTTTTATCCTTGATGGTCCATAGTCTCTAGACGCTGTCTTCTTTTTTATTTACTTTGGTAGGTGAATGCCGTGTTTTATGAATTGCAGATTTCCCTGATACTCATCTTACATATTATTCTCTTCCATTTTCTTTATTTCTTCATTCAACCCATCCGGTTAGATATACATCTCATTCTATCCTTCCCGTATTTTAACCTCTTTTTGTATCTTCCATCTTTGGGACTCACTTTTTGCATTCTTCTTAATTCATAAGCTTTGTTCACCCCTACTCCACTGATCTCAATTCATCTACATCTATTTGCTTTTTAATCTATCGATTGAACTTTTAATTTGACATTTTATTTATTCTTTTTCCCTAAGATTCCTTTTGGAGCTCTTTACCTGTAAGCCTAGTAATTTTGGTCTGGCTCAATTTATAATTCAAAACAATTTGAAAAAATTCTAATCTCTACTAGCCCCAAACCTGAAGACTTTAAAGCTCTAAACTGGCTGTTTTTGCTGACTTTAGGATGATTTTTCCCCCCAGGAGTGCATGTTGATCTTTCATTGTAAATTCACATTGTTGATTTTAATCCAGGGTTACCTGGGAGTTAAGAGAGTTTAATGGAGAGCTAAACTTGCTGTAAGAAATATGGAGAAGCGTGCTACAATTATCGAGTAAGCTCTTTTGCAAGATCTGAAACTTACTACCATATCATGTAACTTTTGGGGGTGTATTCAGGAAAACAGCATGTTTATCAAGTGTCAGATGCATTATCTGAAGTTTCTCTAGGGAGGATTTGCATTTGCTCTTGCTAAGACTGACTGGGCACCATGCATCCTGACTCCTCTAGAAAATGCCTTCTCAAATGTGTAAGATACATGTCTCTCTCTCTCTTTTCCTCAGTTAAATATTACCTAAACCCTGGCAGCTTCCATCATTTCCTCAGTCTACGGTTCAGCTTTCCTATCTTGCTCCATGCCAGCCAGCTGAAGGCTCAGTCTTCTGGCCACAGAGATGAACCTGGCACCTGCTGGTAGATGACCACTGTTCTTTATCCACCACTGGCTGCACCAGTTTCCTTTCACCTTGAGGGTTTGTGGAACCTTTTGGAGGTTTCTCTTACTTCTTTCCTGCGAGCTCAGCAATTAATTACTCTTCATGCAGAATTCTTCTTACTGTCAGAAAACAGAAATCATCCTTTTCCCAGAAAGACTGTAAAGAGGCTATTTTCACAGTGCCCCACAGTTTCGAATAGTGCTCTGTGGTACCCTCTGGGCCATCTTGGTGGTGACAGTAGTAGTGTTGATAGTGAAGAAGACAAATATGAATGAGGTGGAAACAGAGACAGAAGACTCCAGGCCCTTGGCCTGGCTTTATATAGCATTTTTCAATGTGGTCTGCAGATGAGACTTTAATGACAGAGAACCGGTTCCAGATCTTTAATATTTGTCCAAATCAAATGAATGATTCCATTTTTCCCAGTTAAGTTTATCCATTCTACTCAGCTCTCAAAGATTTTTGTGATGATTTAATGTCCTTTTAGAAGCACAGGTTTTTAATGTCAAAATAGTGTAAACACACAGAAGCAAGAGAAGAAAAATCTAGGAAGGGAAGAAAGAAGTCACTGCCTCAAAAAAGAAGATCATACTTCAAGGGAGGAATGGACAGAGAATTGATTAGAGGGAGTAGAGGTTTTAGGTGAAAGACTGCTATATTTTAAGATATAAAAGTAACAATATCTTTAAACATGTCATAAACTGTGGTGTTTCTGTTTAATTTTGATTCATAGGGAACTATTCATGGCATCAGATTCATTTACTCACAATTTCACACACACACACACACACACACACACAGATTTGCAGTTTGTTCAAACATAGTCTTCGTGGGGATTCTGCCTACAGGTAAACTGTTTGCCTGATTTTCATTCAGTCCATTTTTAAGAGTCCCTGCTGAGTCAAAACATATACCAGAAAAACAGTTAAAGTCAAGATTTATATCAAAATATCACCATGTCTCTGAGAGCTAAGCTTGCTCTAAGAAGCGAGAACTTGCTGCAATTACAGAAGCTCTTTTGCAAGACCTGAAACTTACCAAGGTAAGGTTACTTTTTTTTTTTTTTTTTTTTGGTGTGTTTAGGAAAACAACATGTTCACTATGTACCAGATGTAGTAACTAAGTTTCTCATCCAGTTGTATTTAACCCTTAAGACAATCAAGTGATTTTTATATACTTCATTTTTTAAAAATGGGGCTGAAAGAAGTTCAACAACTTGGTTCAGGTCTTGGAGATTGTAAGCGGTAGAACTAAGTTTGAAACTCATGTCTGTCTGGTTCCAAAGCTCTGCGTGTGTGTATACATATATATGCATAGATATTTATGTGTACATGTGTGTGTGGGTGTGTACATATAGATACTTCCTAGCCTGGAAAATCCACTCTCAAAATACAGAGGATGTATGTTTCTCATTTTTTTCTTAAATATAGTGTCTTTTTTTAAAAAAAAGATTGTATTTATTTATTCATGAGAGACGCACACACACACAGAGAAGCAGACATAGGCAGAGGGAGAAGCAGGCTTCATGCAGGGACCCGGAAGCGGGACTCGATCCCATCACCCTGGGATCATGACCTGCCTGGGCCAAATGCGGATGCTCAACCCGTGAGCCTCCAAGGCGTCCCTGGTATCTTTTTTTATTTGATCACCATCACCCATGAATATAGTTGTCCTAGTGGTGATGATTCAAATTTCACAGTTGGATAGGATTCCTTTGCATCTTATTTTATAAAGACTTCTGCTCTCCTAATAGTTTTTGTTCGTATAAATCTTACGAGATTAGTTAATATTGCTCTCTAAATAAAGCAAGCGGAATAAAATCATTTGTGTGAAGTCACAATAGAGACCTGGCTGAGGTGACAGCCCCAAGGTCTTAATCACATTAACATCCTTGGGAAACTTCAAGGCTATTTTTTCGTCTTGCTGCAAATATTTTACATTAAATTGGCAAGGCGAACACAGTTGTGAAATTATTTATGTTAGGTAAACCTATCCTTTTAGATAGAAGAGTGGGATTTCTAATCCTTTTTTGGTGCTATCCTAACCAGCTCCAAAAACCTTCTTAAATACATACCATAAATACTTTTGAAGTACTTGCCCTTTTTTGGGACTGTCAAATATACTTTATTAAGTGATTACTAGGAGCATATGGATAAACTCTGCATAATGGCCAAAGCAGCATAGTAAATTGTTTCTGAAAAGTAGAATGAAACCTTGCTATTTTTGCATATCATCTTTGTCTTATATTTTAGTTTTCTGATCCTACATTAAATGAGAGAAGTGCACTTTTAATTTTGGTGAGGTCAACACTAGGATACATAAAAATACCTTCTTAGTATGGTTCGTATTGATAGTTTTAGGTGCTGAAGGGAAGTAACAGAGCTTTCTGGGTATATCATATAGCTAAAATTGCCTCTATTTAAAATTACAGTTACAAATGAAATACTTAAATATCTAAGTATATTACATAAATATTAAAAAATTAAAATAATTATGAATTAAAAAAAAACCCTTAATGATCATGTATTTTGTAAATAAGAAAAATGTAAGAAGAAAGTAAGGTGAGAGAAGGTACTTGACCAGGAGACAGAAAACCAATGTTTCGGGGAAACCAATTAAGCCATGTGGCGCTTTTTTATATTTTCAAAGTAATGAGGAGATTGTACCCTAATAATTGGAACTTTTATGCTGAGTTTACAGCTAGAAAACCATTTATATAGGTACAGATCCAATACCAGTAGACTTGCTCACTTGATGTGGGAATGTGTGTGATGTGTGTGGTATGTGTGCGCGTGTGTGCACAGTGTGTGTGTTGAGGAGCTATAGAGGGTCTAAACGCTATTCCCCAGTGAAAACTCTGCAGAATTCCTTGTACTTTCAGGACTGTAATTTGAAAATCATTAGATAATTTCTAAAATCCAACTCTGTGTATTATTTTATGAATTCTTCTTGGTTGGTTAAGGAAGAGTCAGGAACTTCTACAACGTTAAAATAAATCTAGAATTGCCTAAAATATTTTGCTTAGAAAATAGTGTGAACTTCTCAAGTATATAGTTAGGCAGGTTTAGCTATTCATGTATACAGCATATTGAACTATACATCAAAGGAAACATTAAAGAATGTTCCATTTTCCTATGGGAAGTAACTTTAAAATCATAGTAGAAAGGCTAGGAAAATATGAATTGCTTTCGGAGTATAAATGAGGAGTATAAATGAGGCTCACAGTAATTATCACAATCAATGACACAGTTTATGCAACTAAGGAAAGGCATGTGGGGAAAGAACACATCCCATGTGGAATAAAAAAAAAAAAGAAAGAAAGAAAAACATATTTCCTAGGAAGAGAGAAGGGAATAATAATGAGTGGATTGGGAAAGTTATTTGTTATTGAATCAAGACTAATATGCCAAGGAAGGGAAACCACAAAGATTATGCTCTAAAGTAGTGTCAGGCAAACTGGCTTGGCAGCTCACTGTGAGGGTGCTGTGGTGAACATCTGCTTTCAACAAAAAAGGGCAAACATCATGGTACCAACCAACAATTCCAGGCATTTTACCAAGGAGTCTCTTTGCTCAGGCTAATTCATGTGAGATGAACATTTCCAGTTTCTGCTGGAATTCCAGGCAGTTTGCTGGTTTGGTCAACAAGCTGATGGCACGACAGATCAGATTTAATCAAATGGATTTCTATCCTCCCTGTATGCAGGAAGGCAGGCTACTCTGAAGGCCCGAAGGGATGCTCCTGGGTACATTGCACAACGACACAGGACAGATTCGCTGCAGGACTGAGCACAGATCCTGCAGGTCTGAACTTCAGAGATGGTTTAGAAATTTTAAAGACACACTAAAGGCTTTTTTAGTCTATTCAGCTTACATTATGCAAGGATGCAATTAGAAACCTGGTAGCCGATTGCAGGCTCTACTTTTACCACTCCTAGGAGAAGCTCTTCTCACACGGAGCAGCATTCTCCAACATTCTTGACAGTCATTCACATGGCAGGATGGGCCATATTTAGACACAATGGAAACACATTTAGAAATCCATGTGAGAGGAACTGTGCCATTTTGCAAAGTTAACACAATACTGAGATGTGAATAGCAGATAAAATCTTCACCACTTTTCAGATTTTTGTTGCTAATACACCTGTCTCAGTTCTGCTGCCTGATAACAAATGCTTAGAGCGTCCACCAGAAAAATTGCAATAACAATATTAATAATAACTCGGCACAACTCTAAAGAGCCTCCTGGACACTGAATAGCAGTATAGTCAACGCCACAAAGTCTATAAAACTATCTACAGATATTTGACCTAAAACTGACAATAAGCCGTCAGACCTACTACAAATGAAGATCTAAAAATTCAAAAATGCTTTATTACTATTACCAACAAGCCACTCTCAAGATTAAATAGAAAGACCAGCTAACCATTAATGAGCTCCTGGATTGAGGTGAGTCATCAATATTGAAATCAGATTCCTGTGGTTCAACTCTCTTGGTCCTGGACCGTAAGAATATAGATGAAAGAACATTTTCTAAGGGGCTCTGGAGCAGTGGGCTGACACTCAGGCAGGAAATTAAATACATTTCCATGCAGTGTCCCGGAGTATAGTTTCTGAAATGCAAAGAAACAGTAGCAGAAGCACCACCAAGCTGCATGATCATAATACTGAGAAGGTATTTTTTAACTAATCCGTGATAGAGAAAACAGGCTGTATTTTGCTGACAAAATTACAGAGAATGTGGCATTTGTCAATAGAGAAACTGTACTATTTATTTATTTATATTTATTTATTTATCTAAAGATTTTATTTATTTATTCATGACAGACACACAGAGAAAGAAGCAGAGACACAGGCAGAGGGAGAAGCAAGCTCCACGCAGGGAGCCCAATGAGGGACTGGATCCTGCGACTCCAGGATCATGCCCTGAGCCAAAGGCAGATGCTCAACCACTGAGCCACCCAGGTACCCCTACTTTTTATTCTAGATAGTCCAAAATATCTATGGAATTTATCATTGATGCCCTGAGGCCCCCTCCCCCTTCATCCCGCCTGTATAAACACGTTTCCACCTAGCTGTTCCTGGGCTACTCTCCACAGGGCACTCCCCCACATGCATGGGGAATACATTTTTCTCCTGCTAACCTATCATCAGTTACTTCACAGGCACCCCCCAGCCCCCCACCTCCCCACCACTCAGACCTAAATTGGTCAAGTTTTTCCTCCCAACACTGCACACTTCACAACTGCTGCTGCTAGGCACACACACTGTGTCTTGCGCTGCTGAGGTCTACATCCTGGGACATCGTGCAGAGCTGCTGTCTTTGAAACAAGGCAGGGCTGCAGCAACTGTCTGCCCCTCACACCTCACCCCCTTCGGCACGGGTCCTGCTCTTGCATGTGGTCAGCTGCTGCTTGAAAGGGAGAGGGTCTGTTTGATTGGTGGAGACCCCACTGTGTGGATGACCAGTGTGTGCCCACATCCCAGCTGCCAGGGCAAAGGTTGGGCATTTTTACTTTCAATATTAGTAACTGGGCGCTCTCTCTCTCTCTCTCTCTCTTTCAGTTCTGGATACTTCTTAAGGGAAGATAATTTATTTATTTATTTATTTAACCTAAAAGAATAAAACCACCTTCCAGAGATAGGGCAACAGGCTTTGAAATCTGCCAGACGTCTTTACCCCCCAGATTCAAAGGAGGGACAATTTTTGTCTTTGGGCTGGACATTTAGGAATGCTCGTTTCCGATCACAGACCGGATTCAAGGCATTAAATGTGCACCTCGGCCTTCAGCCCTCCACATCATTCCCATGTTAAAGCTCCTGCACATTAACTGCAAAGTTTACAAGTCATAACAAGATTGCTCTAACTGCCAAATTAGAAGCCAAGGGTGCTCTGCTCCAACCATTTTTGCTTTAAACATCATTACCAATAATAATCTGCGGGATCTGAGCTTGGCTGGAGGTTTGGCTGGTGATGTGTGAGGTGGAAAGGAATGCAGCTGCCGGCTCATCAGGTCTATGAGCTAAGCATCGCTAAGCAGCAGAGACTTGCTTTTACGGGCTTGTCCAGTATAGGTCTATATAATTTTATTTAGCCATTTATGAGTCAGGAGACACATAGGCTGTCTAATTAGAAATGCCCTTCTGTACAGGCTCTTTTCAGACCCAAACCGCACTTTCATACAAAGGAATGCATAAATATACATGATAATTGACTCTAATGACAGGAAAAGAATGTGATGAAACATTTCCTGATAAAATCTAGTCTCAGGCATGCAAAGGGGATCAGGACTCCTCTTCAGTCACTGTGATTTACAACATAAAGGGAGCAATTCTAAAGGGTGAAGTAATTTTCTTCTAAATGCACAATATACGGATGAAGAAAAAGCAGAGGGCCTTTGTGTCATCTGGACAAGGAAAAATTATCAATGTTCTCTAGATGGGAAAGGAAAATCCCATTTGACAAGCCAACCTTCCTTCATGGACTTTTCAGTTTCGAGGTACCGGGTCCATTTTTCAATTCCTCTTGCAAGTGTGCTGTGCTCCCGATCGCAGAGCAGTTAGGCTTAGAAAGCAACATGAAAAGGACATTGTTTCTGGGCTTTCTTCCATTGTTTTCTCAGAGCGCGCCTCTAGACACACTTCCTCTGTTCTATTATGAATCTGGCGTTCTTCAGAGATATGGAATGCAATTATGATGATCAAGGATCTTAGTGTTTGAAAATGAATCTTTAAAACTAGACACGGTTGTTAGAACACGATTGCAAGGCCTTCAATAAACATTCCATGCATCTTGAAGGTAGCAGAATTTACAGAGACCTCCTTGCACCTAGTGCTATAGATTAATAAAGCCCAATGTGGCAGTTATCAGATAGATGGTTTATCTGATTTCTTATCTTAAAGTCATTCACTGTTGAGCTTCTCCCCGAAATAGCTTTAGTTCCCTTAAAAATAGAAAATGAAAAAAATAGACAAAACAAATAAAACTCGAGAGCAATAAACAAATATTTCATCTGATTCAAAAGAAAGGATTTTGGCAACCAAAAGAATCGTCAACAGAATAGCTTGGTACTGCATTAAATAGCAAGCACCTGACAGATTTAGCATTTACAATGCATATTATATAAGAAAAACAGGCAAAATCACTTGTTTTACACATTGGTGTGCTCCCTTTGAAACAATTAAAGTGGTTTTAGTAAAGGACATGGAAATATTCTTAGCCAATCTAAAGGATGTGTTTTCAAAGAACCCAAATTATTTATTGAAACAGTTTTTTTATTTTTATTTTTTTAAGACTTTATTTATTTGACAAACAGAGAAAGAAAGAGCAAGCAGGGGGAGCAGCAGAGGGAGGGGGAGAAGCAGGCTCTCTGTCTAGCAGGGAGCTTGACACGGGGCTCGATCCCAGGACCCTGAGATCATGACCCGAGCTGAAATCGAGAGTCTGATGCTTAACCAACTGAACCACCCAGGTGCCCCTGAAACTGAGTTCTTAAACCAAGTGATGGGACGGGTCCCTTAGAACTGTACCACAGTGATGGATAATCTTTTACGAATATCCATGCAAGTTAAATATTCACTCTGTTAGCAATTTAAGGACCAGATAGATCTGACTTTTTCAATGGCCATCTATGGCCTCAGACACTCACCTGCTTTTCCCACCTTTCTCGTGCTAACGACTCTGGCCAACGAACCCTTAAGGGCTTCCTGGTTGGCGTAACAGGCTTCTGGAAGGGGGCGGACAAGGCCCACTGACCTCAGAACATTAGTGCAATGGATAATGAGGGAGAGGATGAAGTTTCTGTTGGCTTGCAGGATTCCAGTGGGAAGCTGGAAGTGGAGAATGTCTCTTATCTCACCGCTACATGCTCACCTCCTGTCTCCCCTACCCGGTTGCCCTGTCTTTACACTTCCATTGAGCCTCACTGCCCTTCCCTTGACGTGAGGAGAGCCTATTAGTCAGAACCACCTTAGTGTGATTTCAGACATTAGCCCTCGTGGAGGACAGCTTGCATCTCAATAAGAGTTTATGCAGGAAAACCACAGAAAGCTTCACGAGAGCCTTCTTTTGACTCCCTGGCTCTTCACAACACATTTCTTCCCTTGTTCTCATTTATTTGCTGAATTGGGCTTCCCCTGTCGCCTTTTGGGGCTCCTGTGCCCACATGTTATAGTTTGGCTCCCCTACAGTTCTTTCTTTTTTAAAAAATTCTTTTAAAAAAGATTTTATTTATTTATTTATTCTGAGAGACACACACAGAGAGAGGCAGAGACATAGGCAGAGGGAGAAGCAGGCTCCATGCAGGGAGCCCAATGGGGGACTCGATCCCAGGACCCCAGGATCACATCCTGAGTGGAAGGCAGATGCTCAACCACTGAGCCACTCAGGTGTCCTCCCTACGGTTCTTTCACTTTCTACTGCTCTTCACCTGTCAACACTTTCTCCCGTGACCGCATCCATGTTCATGGTTCCAAACACCCACCTAACCTCCAGCCAAGAGCTTTTTCCCTGTGCTTCGGATTCCTATCCGGCTCTGTTCTGGAGATCTTCATGCAATGAATTAAATGTTTATGTCTGTTTAAAATTCAGACGTTGAGATCTTAAATCCCAGGGTGATGATGTGAGAAGGTGGGGCCTTGGGGGGGCTAAACCGTCATGAATGGAACAAGTGCCTTTAGACGACAGGCCCTAGAGAGATCCCTTCTCTGTTGTGGGAGGTCACGGTGAAGAGACACCATCTACAGGCCAGGAAGCGGGCTCTCACCAGACAGTGAATCTGTCAACATCTCGTGTGTGGATTTCCTGGCCTCCGGAACTGTGAGAAATAAATTTCTGTTTCTAATCCACCCAGTTTATGCTACTTTATTAGAGCAGCCGGGACAGACTAAGATGCTTCACCTCGCTGTCCTTACATCATCTTAAATGCAACTTTCTCTAAACAGAATGCTTTGTCTTCTGCACACCCTCGCTCTCCTTCTGGTGTCAGCTGGTGGCATCCACATGGTCACACAAGAGTGAAAAGTGATGGAGAGCGGAACTTAAGCCCAATTTTCAAATGAGAGAGGGCTCCTGGACTTAGTGAGACCTGGGTGGGAGTGGGGGTGGGGTGCCAAGAGGGAGCAGGGAAAGCTCTTTATTTTTGAATCTGGGTTCCTGGTTCCACGTTCTGTCATGGATGATGGCCCCTAATCCAGCTAGCTCCCTAAAATGAATGACTAGAGACCTGGAGTGGTAGAGAGAATGGGAGTTGGTTTCTGCGGGGAGGGGAGGCCTACCAGTTAATGGGAGGGAGTTGCTGGTAATAGAAACCTGAGTTGACAATCACTTCAATAAGAAAGAGGTTCACTTTCTCTCCAGGAAAGACACATATCGGCAGCCCAGGGCTGCTGGGATGGTGACATGATGGCTTCAATGTCCCAGCCTGTTCTATTTTTAACTCCCCCATCCTTAGCAATTAGTGCTCATCCTTAGGGTCACCGCAGATCCACAGAAAAGGCTGCTGAAGCTCCAGCCATCAGACCCGTGTTCTGTTTAGAAAAGAAGGGAAAGGACCAAAGGAACCTTCCAGCAAGCAGCTATATCCAATGCATTCTACTAGCTTCTCATTGGCTACCTCGAGAAGGAAACGTGGCTGAGTTTCTTTTCTGCACCTAATCATGTGTAAGTTCCATTCAGTTAAGACGATGACTCAATGGAAATTAGGAAACTAGAAGTAGCTGGTACTGGGGATTCTAAAAACAGTTTGAGCTTTTAAAAACGTAGAAATGCTTGTTGTGCCTTCCAGACTCATGTCACTGGCCAAAGCCCCTCCAGAGTTCTCTGGAAGTTTTGTTTCCAGGATCTCCTCGCCCACAAGGAGGTGGGTTATACTCCCTGAATATAACCTGAAGCCACATCCTCGTCTTCATTCTTGCCACCGCTCCCCTCGTTCACGCCCCTGGCCTTCCTGGACTGATTTCTGGGACCACCTCCTGGGTCCTTTCGGTGAGTGCAGCGTAGTGTATCCACAGTGCCAACCTTGGAGCTGGAAGCCTGGCTTTTCTGGGCAGATTTAATAAGATCGTATCTGTAAAGCACTTGCACAGTGCCTGGCTCAGGGTAAGCATTCGATGCATGGTAACAATTATTTTTGATCTTGCTTTAAAAAATTGTAATTTGTATGTCATATCAGAGCCATTTGTTTAGATTACTGATTCTTTCATAATTGGCTGCCCAAGGGCAGGAACCTCTCTTACTGATCTCTTCTCCAGCACCTAACACAATCACTAGCACACGGTAGGCTCCAGAATGGATGAGCACTGATATTTCTGTAGGACTGCTACCCTGCAGGCAGCACAGCAGACGCCACGGAACTCCACAGATCACACATTCAGGTCTGTTCTTTCTACTTATTAGTCTGGTGTCTGCAGCAGATCAAGTGTCCCCGGTTCTCATATCTTTTTCTCCAAGCCTAATCTTTATTCCCATTTCGGGCTCCTGATACGTCCCCTTTGAATCTTTTTCTAATCCTCTAGGAGCCTATCTTTCTATTTATCTTTATGTATATATTTTTTATATAGTCATATATATTATATTCGATAAGAATGTATATTATATATTTTCCAGGAGTGGCATTTTTATATAAGAATAGCTATGAATTATAGGATACATATATATTCGTATTCCTTAGTATGATTATATATTTTTATGCAAAATAACATACTTGGCGAATAGTAGTGATAATGATGATAACAGTTAGTATCTTTGGCACCGGGCAGCCCAGGTGGCTCAGTGGTTTAGTGCCACCTTTGGCCCAGGGCGTGATCCTGGAGACCTGGGATCGAGTCCCACGTCGGGCTCCCTGCATGGGGCCTGCTTCTCCCTCTGCCTGTGTCTCTGCCTCTCTCTCTTTCTCTCCCTGTGTCTCTCATGAATAAATAAATAAATAAATCTTTAAAAAATAAATATATCTTTAGCACTTGAATCGCACCAGAGACTTCTCACAACAGTTCTGCAAGGCACTGCAATTTTCAGTCTCCATTTTCCAGAAACACAGAGATGTTTGTGACTCTGCCTAAGGTCTCTGGCCTGTAAGTGGCAAAGTAGATGTTCACTAGAAATTGTTTGAATCTCAGTTTCCTAATTTTTCCTCCTCATGACTTGGATCCTCTCCCCCTCGCCCCCTGTATTTCCAAATATGTTAAACCCTCAATCGTACAGTGTGTCTTATTTTATAAATCATTTGATTTATAAATCATTATCTTACTTGATCTTCCTAACAACCCTCTTGAGGTGGGCAAGGAAGATTTTGTGACTTCCACTCCACAAATGAGAAAAATGATGCTCGTAGGCATCATTATTTAGATGTACAGGGTATGTGTTCTGGAAGTGTGGCCAAGAGTATCTTGCCCAGCCCAGGCCTGAGGAGGAGACTGAGCCTCAGAGAAGTAACTGTCTTTCCCTGGTTCCCCCCCAGCTAGCTCCTGTACCACTGGCCTGTTTTTGAATTCATTGTCAGCCCCCTGCTGTGGAAGAGATATTGATTTTGGAGCCAGTGATTCCACTTCTCTGAGCTACAGTTTACTCCTTTATACAATCATAAAACAGGGATATTATGAAGACTGCTGCGAAAAATAAATGAAATTCATATGGAACAGCCCTAATGCAATCCAGGTAGCTGGTAAGTATTTAACAGATGGCAGTTATCTTGCTTCCTCCTTTCTGTGGGAGGTTGTGAGGATTTAATAGAGAAAGTTTCTTTATGGGGCATCTGGGTGGCTCAGAGGTTGAGCATCTGCCCTTGACCCAGGTTGTGACCCCGGGGTCCTGGGATCCAGGCCTACATTGGGCTCCCTGCAGGGAGCCTGCTTCTCCCTCTGCCTGTGTCTCTGCCTTTCTGTGTCCCTCGTGAATAAATAAATAAAATCTTAAAGAAACCCCAGACCTTGATTTCCACATCATGGATTATGTCCCACACCATCCACCCTCTCCAGCGCGGGGTCCCCACTCTGGGGCCTCCCCTCTGCCTCACCCCACCGCTTCCTCCCCGTAATCCTCCTGGGCCACAGGCAAACCTCCAGGCTCCATCCACCGGCTCACGTCTGAGTTGCCAGGTCCCACTTCCAGCTGAGCTCTCCAGGCCATCATTCCCATC
This sequence comes from Canis lupus familiaris, assembly GCF_011100685.1. NCBI lineage: Eukaryota > Metazoa > Chordata > Mammalia > Carnivora > Canidae > Canis > Canis lupus. The sequence goes on along the minus strand of NC_049237.1, from coordinate 44,905,756 downwards.
ACTCTCTCCAAGCACCTGCCTTCCATTCTGTGCAGCAGCTCCCACTCGGCCCCCCAGAGCACTGAGCAACCGGGGGGCTGAGCGCTGCCCGCCTGGCAGGCCCTGTTCGGGGTCCCCGAGCTCGTCACCCCATCGGACCTGGACCTTGGGTGGAGCTTCCTGCTGTGGATATGGTCCCCCCCACTCCCCAGATTAGGGAGCCTGGGGGAGCCACCCAGGGTGAGACTGAACCCTTGCCGAGCACCTCCACCCAGCACCTCCAGAGCTGACCTTTGAAGCATCAAATCCTTCAGCTTTCTCCCCCATACGCCACAAGCTTACCTTCATTAATTTTTAAACACTGGGTTTAAAAATGTGTTTCTCACAGCTCTTCATGCACATAATTTAAAGAGACAAATAGGTATGAAAGAAAAAAAAAAGAAAAAAAGAAAAAACCCAACCAAACAACCCAAAACCAAACTCCCAAACCCCCAGCAGTCCCAGACCTTCGTATCCTTAATTTCCTCTTCTCTCCAGAAGCAACCACTTTTAGCAGACTCTTTGGGCACTGAGATCCATATTTCTAAATATCACGCATATGTTGCTACTTACTGATCTTTCCATTTTAGGCACATTCTGTAGAGTTCCCACAGCGAGGCCTGAGGAATTAGCTAGTTCCGAGAACAACACCTGGATCCCCTGAGCACCTACGCCACCTTGTCCGTCCCCATTCTGCTCCAGGTTGTATTCATTTATGTATTATAAAATGTAAATACTAATCACGACTAAGCCACAGGTATCTTACAATGACTTTTCCTTCCTGAATGCTGCGGGGTAAGGCCTGCAATTAAAGCCCAATATTAGGCGCTGCCTTGACATCTGGTGAAACCACGAGGGCCTCAGATGGTGTCACTACAAGGTCCTGTTCTCCACTGGGCTCTGGTGGGTGAGGTCCCCTAACCAAACAACCCTCCTTATCAAGGGGACCAGGTGCAGCTTCTGCTTATCCCTGAGTAATGAATTTTGGTGCCCTGCTAGGGCTTGGAATTATTAAAAAAGCCAACCACACTGTCTTGTGGAGAAGCAGGGGTCCCCTTGCTCTCTTGATACTACAAAGACTGCCTCCCCCCATCCCTGAGTGCAGCCTCTGTGTGGGCCTGCCTGGAGGTGGGGTCCTCCTCCCCCAGAGTGTACTTGTTATTAGAAAACTGCTGTGGATCTCACAGGCCCAGTGTGGGGTGTGGGGTGTGCAGCCATCCCATAGCCCTAGGATGGGGACTTGTCCCTCACCAAAGCGATGATGCGGAGGCAATTAAAACACACAACTCTTTGTGTTTTGAGGATTGATAATAAGCTACTTGGTTTCCTCCAGGTACCATAAATTTCCTCTCCATCCCTTCCACCCTTGGTGTTAATTTCCTCTCCTTCCAAAAGTCTCTTCATGGCGCCCCTGTCCTGTTCCAGTCTGGCCTGGTTGATTACTATGCCTGCTCTGCAGTCCCCTCTTTTTGAGATTCTGCATGTCTGAAAATGTTGTTATTCTCACATTTACTTGATAGGTTAGCCAGGTTTTGAATTCTTGGCTGGAAATCATTTTTCCTCAGAATTTTGAAGCCACTTTCCGTGTCTTTCAGTTTCCAACATTGCTGTGGAGAAGTCCCAAACCGCTCAAATCCCTAATCCTTCTTATGTGACCTGTTTTTCCTTTGCTCTGTGGAAAAAAAAAAAAAATATCCCTCTTCTCCCTCCCTCATCTCCCCCTCCTTCTTTGAATTTACCAACGAAACGTACTGGTGTGGTTCTCTTTCATTCATTGAACTTGGCACTTGCTGGGTCTTTCTAATCTGGAAACTCATATCCTTCCGCTCTGGGCAAATTTTCTTGTCTTATTCATTTGATGATTTTCTCCATTCCATTTGCTTTATTTATTTGCTCTTTCTGGAACTCTTATTATATAGGTATTGGCTCTCTTAAATAGTTCTTTCTTATTTTTTTTTTCTTTTCTTTCTTATTTTCTCTGTTTTTCTAGATTTCTTCCCTTTATCTTCCAATCATTCCAATGAGTTTTCCATTCTTCTTGGTATATTTTACATTTTGAGTTTGTTTTTCAGTGTTCTTTAAGCATCTCTGTGCTTCTCGTTGGGTTTATTGAGAGTGGGCTTCACTGTCTGGTGATTTAGCTGGATATTTTCTTGTACAATTCCCAGTGTCAGTATTTTGAGTTTTTTCTTGTAAAGTGGGCCAGATTTCCTAGGGAAAGCTCTTCCAGACTCTTGCCTGGAGAAATGCCCTAAGCTGCCAGCATTCTGCAAGAGGATCCCACCAATTCTTGAGTCTTCCGCAGGTGGGGACTTGTACGCTGAGTTACTTTCTAACTTTCTCTACCTTACCAGTTCTGCTAAGTCAGTTAGCATTCACATATCTCCTTTTTGATTTCTAGAGCTGTACTGCTGTTTACATTCCTTTTGGATTTTTATACTTTCCATGTATTAATTAGCTTTACTACTTTCTAAATAGGATTTGGAAGGGAGTTTGAGGCTAATTCTTGTGTTTAATTTTTGTCCCTTTATTTCTATTTCTACCCATCCTTTCCTTATGTCTTCTTATTTTAGCTAAAGTCTTTTTTGAGTCTAAGGCTATTACGTCACCTGATATTTGAATTCAGCATCTTACTGTCTCTTCAGAGTTATTGCTCCTATAGTCATCCCTTCCTTGTCTTGTACTTTTGAATCTGCATTGGCTCTTTCCTGTCAGCTGTGAACACCCCGAGATAATTGCATCTTCAGATATTCCTTTGAACTATTATCTCCCTCATGTTTCCATCCTTATTTCTGCTTCCTTTTACAGTCAAACTTTTGGAAAGCATGCTCTATGCTTTTTGCTTTCTTTATTTTTTTTAAAGATTTATTTGTTTTTAGAGAGAGAGAGCACACATATACAAATGGAAGAAGGGCCAGGGGGAGAAGGAGAGAGAATCCTCAAGCAGACTCCACACTGAGTGTGGAGCCTGATGTGGGGCTAGATCCCAGGATCCTAGATCTTGACCTGAGCCAATCAAGAGCTCACCACTTTACCAACTGAGTCACCCAAGCACCCTTCCTCTGTGCTTTCTATTTCTATTTCCTCTGAACCCATTTACAACTCCGCCCATGGAAAGAGATTTCTAGTAAAATCACCATATAACTTCCAATATAGCCAAACCAATAGACACTTCCTTCCCTTGAGTTTACTGCTCTACAGTACTCTTGGTCACATTGACCTTTCTCTTATTAGTTTTTATTTTATTATTAAAAGTAATACATAGTCATTACATACAACTTAGAAAATAGAAAAGGGGACGCCTGGGTGGCTCAATGGTTGAGCATCTGCCTTTGGCTCAGGGCGTGATTCTGGAGTCCCAGGATCGAGTACCACATCAGGCTCCCTGAGAGGAGCCTGCTTCTCCCTCTGTCTCTGCCTCTCTGTGTCTCTCATGAATGAATAAATAAAATCTTTAAAAAAAAAAAAAAAGAAAATAGAAAAGGCATAGGAAGGAAAAGGGAAATGCAATCCCTAAATCTACCAAATTGAGCTCTTATTAAACTTAGGATATATTCTCTCAACTTTTTGCTCAGAATATGTTATTTGCATAACAGTGTATATATATATATATGTTATTTTGATACACGTGCATGTATATATGTATTTGCATAACTGTATATATGTATACACACATATGTACCCATATAGGTATATATACACATGAGTATGCACACACATATACATGTATGTGCTCTCAAACATACATGTGCACACATATGTATACACATACACACATATATGTATATATGCCTCAAACTTAACATTTTCAAACAATTTTCCAGAAAATTGGTTATTTAAAAATTTCCTATCTCAATCAATGAATAGTATCATTACCTAACCAAATGATAAAGCCAAAAGCCCATGTGACATGTTCACCTTTTCCCTCTCCCTCACCTCCTGCAGTTAGTGAGTCATGGAGTCTTTAGAATTCTACTCTAACACTTTAGCCACTTACCTCTCCCATCTTAGCATCATCGCTTTAGGTTAGGATTTCACCCTGTATGCCTGAATTATTGCATGAACCACCTAATTAATATCCTTGCCTGTCTTTTAAACTATTATTCAGAATGCTGTCAGAATGATTGCTATAAAATACTTAGAAAATACTTGCCCAATCATGTCATTCACATATATAAAAATCCTTTGACACTTCTTCAGACCCAGATGAATAAAGTTCAGATTCCTTAGCCTAGGACTCATGGCTTTTGTGTGTCTTTCAGAAGCATCCCTTCCCATCCCTAGTTTCATTTGTTCCTTTTCTCCAAATTTCTCTGGTCTGGAAACAGTGAATCATCCTTTCTCTTTCCTTTAAAACTTTCTTCCTTCTCTTCTCTTTTCCCCTTTCGTGTCTAACTAACTTGTACAACATGGTTCAAAATTATGAGCACCGCTTCTTTAAAGAAGCCCTCTTTTACCTTTTAATCTAATTAAGAAATGTCTTCTTGGTGCTTCCAAATTCTACCACTTGAAGACAGCTATCCTACACTGAAATGATGATTTGCTTTGCTGCTGCTTCCACTAACATATATGCATCTTCAGAGTTGAGACAATATATTGTCTCAGAGTTGAGACAATATATTACTTGACTTTGTATTCCTAGACCTTATCTAGTGCTTGGCAAAAGATGGGCTGGCAATTTTAAAGAAATGGTTTTCCTTTTTTTTTTTTTTGAAAGATCTTATTTATATATTCACGAAAGATATAGAGAGAGGCAGAGACATAGGCAGAGGGAGAAGCAGGCTCCCTGTGGAGAGCCTGATGCGGGACTCGATCCCAGGACCCCGGGATCATGGCCTGAGCCGAAGGCAGACATTCAACCACGGAGCCACCCAGGTGTCTGTCTCCAGAACATTTTAAAAACGTGTACCCCTGGTTTCTGGATTTTCTCCCTCCTAAATTCTAATATTCTTATAAACTTGGTGTCAGGCATGAGTGTTAAATACACACACTTCCAAGTGGTCATAATACCTTCCATCCCTCTGAAGTGACTACTGTGAATTTAATGTGGCTTTTATTTTCCAAAAAACGTAGGCTCAGATGGTTCAAGTTTCAGTGCCTTTCTTGAATCACAGAGCTAGTTAATGACAAAAGCAACATGAGAACCTCTGTCTCCTGCTATTGGCAAAATGCTTCTATTACATGTGCCAGTTTCTTAATCTGTTCCCAAAATGACCTCATCAGGAGGAATCTGGTGTCCCACCTGTCAGTAGTCTGCAGTGCTTTCCAGGACGGTGGTTTTCCTGTGAGCTGTCACCTGGCCTGGGCTGGTGGCCCAAAGGTGTGGCTCCATGAAGCTGGTAGGCTTTGGGTCCTGTACAAAGACAAGTCCAAAGCAGTGCTGCTTAAGACAGTGGATGACATGTCCTCCTTCAGCTTCTTCCAGAGGTCCAGTGTTTAGGAGTCCATGACCTTCACAAGTCAACCGATTGTGGAGCACTCAGAGAAAGGCCCAGAGCTTCTGTCAAAGCACATCTGTGCCACATCTTTGTACAACATGACAGTCTTGCAGGAATGGTCATAATGGACAGTGAATATCCATTCTGGGTGGCCTTTGCCTTGCCGGAGAAGGTACTGGATGAATTCTCCAAGCAGGTTGACAAGATAGAGTGGCCAATCAGATCCCCTGTACCATCCACTGTGTCTCCCTAGATGGCCACCTCAGGAGATACCAGAACCTCAGAGAAGCTGACACCAGGCCTAAAGTGCAGACTGAGTTGGATGCGATCAAAATCATTCTGCACAACACCATGGAGCCTCTGTTGGAGTTGGGGGAGAAGCTAGATGGCCTGGTATCCAAATCCAAAGTGCTGGGAACACAGTCTAAGGCCCCAAACAGAACTGGTGCAGTGCAATCATGTGAAGGCAGGTGGCGGAGGCCCCTGAACTGAAATGTCATGATCATTCATATCAGAACTGCCTCTCCTGGGGAAGCAGAGTGACCGTGGAGAGATCCTCATGGGGTCACTCTCATTTTTCACGTTGGACCTCCTGGGAGGGACTGGAGCAGTCGTGAAAGGAACTTGGGGCTGGGGAACATACAAATGTCCAAGTTTGGTAATTTTTGAAAAGATCGTTTGGGACCCCCAAAGGTGTAATTTGGGTCAAATGAAACCATAAACTGAGCAACTCACATAAAACAAAACAAAACAATCTCTTCAGATCTGAAGAGTCTAGAGGAACCGTTACTGCAACTCTTGTGGCCAAGCAGGTCTAAGGACAATCATGACATCCTTCTACCAGGCGAACTGTCCTGCATCTCCTACCCCGTGGTGGGAGTGGTAAGTGTCATCCAGGATTGCAGGCTGTGTCACCTTTCTTTCTCCATAGGAAGCAAGCGACACATATGTGCAGAGAAAGGTGCTGGGGAGGGCATGCCCTTGTAAAAGGAGAGGGCAGAAGGGATGTAGACACTTGGAAACTAAGTGGTCAGACTACATTGGGTCTGGGATAAAAGGCATTTAGAAATAGCTTAGTCAAGTGCTGCAAATAAAGGACAACTGTAGAGTCAGTAGGAAGAGTGGAAGACAGCAGCTGCGTTTGATGCCATTACTTGGGCTCCAGAATTGAAACCTCACACTAGACGCTTCCTCCCCACCCCACCCCAGATTCACTAATCCGTATACACACACCATAGAAAATGTCTTTACTTTGGGCTAAAAAATTAATAAAGCAGTAAGTGACTGCATAGAGGGGTAAGTTCTAGAGTTGGCTCTCATAATCTTGGAAAACAACAGATGGCTGAAAGTTTGCTTATCCTGCTTACAAACCGCATGAAGTAGGGTGGCAAAGCTGTCATTTGATTTTTGGGAGTTTGTTTTGAACAACTTGGATTCAATTCAAATGGAGTTTCAAGTTGTGTGGATTTGCAAGTATATTACTGGACTTTTTCCTCATTATTTTAGCATCAGGATAGGCAGCTCCTGAATTCTTTGGAATGATCACATCTGAGATTATGCAGCAGAGCAGACTCTGAGGCGACACATGATGGCCTTTTCTGCAGTCCTCCTCCACTGCTCCGGTTTAATCAAGTCTCATTGTTTTGTTTTTTTTGTTTTTGTTTTTGTTTTTCCTGGTGACCCTGTTGATTTTCTCCTTCACTATCAATCTTCCAGAATACCATTTTCCAAACGTGCTGCCTGAGAAGAAGAAGGACTTGTGATCAACTCTTTTCCCTTCAATTGAACCATCCATTCAGATCATTCTGAGCTTTCCAGAGAGCAAATCTTGACTGTTCTCAAAACCCTTCAATGACTCCCTTCTATTTGTGTGATAAAGCTACCTCACACCGGTCAGAATGGCTAAAATCAACAGCACAAGACACAAAAAGTGTTGGTGAGGATGTGGAGAAAAAGGAACTGTAAGCTGGTGCAGCCACTCTGGAAGACAGTATGGAGATTCCTTAAGTTAAAAATAGAACTACTTTATGATCCAGTAATGGCACTACTGAGTATTTACCCAAAGAATACGAAAACTTCTGAATGAGTATTCAGAAGGATGCATGTGCTCCGATGTTTATTGCAGCATTATTTATAATAGCCAAACTATGGAAGCAGCCCAAGTGCCCATTGATTAATGAGTGGATAAAGACGATGTGGAATATATATATATATATACACATATACTATACACACACAGATTTTTACACACATATATATGTATATATACACACATATATACTTATACATATATGAATACTATACAGCCATATTTAAAAAATGAAATCTTACCATTTGCCACATGGATATTATGCTAAGGAAAATAAGTCAGTCAGAGAAAGACAAATACCATATACTTTCATATGTGGAATATAAGAAACAAAACAAATGAGCAAAGGAAAAAAAGAGAGAGAGAGAGAGAAACCAAGAAACAGACTCTTAACTATAGAGAACTAACTGATGGTAACCAGGGGGTAGATGTGGGAGGGGGTTGGGGGAAATGGGGGATAGGGATTAAAGATTCTATTTATCATGATGAAATAAAATAAAATAAAATAAAATAAATCCAAATCTGACTCAGCCTCAGCCTCTCCTCCTACATTATGAGCTTCTTGAATAGGGCAGAGAGGGAAGGATAATATGAAAGGACGACGGAGAAAAATAGGATTAAGACTAGGAGGAGACAAGATTACAATAAAGCCGGGAGATCTTCATATGTCACCGCTTTGGTATCTACTGGTGATTACAATTCATTTGATATACAAAATCCAATATTTATAAGGCTTACACATGTTTGCTAACACTAAGGTTATATCTGCAACCAAATGTTCCATAACACATATAAATATGTAAAATGCTCAGCTATAAGTAGGGTACGTCCATGAAAAATCGTCAGATATTATCTGAAACAGGGATCCAAAAAATTAAGTCTGTTAAAAATACCCAGAAAACCCTGCAAGGGATTCTAAAATCACTGACTTTTAATATTTGGAGAAAGAGTGAAGGAATAAAATCAGATCAAATTTAGTACAATGGACTTTAACTTCCAGAGATTCAGAATGTCTTGTCATCTGCTTACGTCCCTTATTTAAAAAGAAAGAGAAAATTTTACTTCCACTTCTCAATATTTATTTATGCAGATGAGACATGAGTCACAAGGATGTAGAGATGAACTCTGATTTATGACAACATCAGGAAAATGGCTAAAAATAAGTGTGTCTCAGGATGATTCAAAGTGCAATAAGGGAATTTCCAATGATTTGGTAACAAATGTAGCAGCCCAACTCCATTTATTTTTCCAGAAAATAGTCCCAAGGAGCATGAAAAATGACAGCTGCATAATCAGAGCAGCTAATTTTTTCCTGTGAGTTGATTCAACCTTTTGTGTCAAGAAAAGAAAGAGAGAAAAGGAAAAGAAAGAGAGGGTGTAAGTAATAGATTGAGTGTGTCTATTAACAACTTGGAAAATAAAATCTCCAATCATCTATCAGTAGCCAAATGTTAATATTCTAGACATTAAGCCTAATGGCATAGAAACAATATAGTAAGCAACAGGATGAGGCTGTGATTTCCGTGAGCTAGCTAGGTGAAAGTCACAAATGCAGAACCCTAGGATTGCAAACAGCATGAGATATCACTGAGTTCGGCCCCCTGCCCTGAGTGAGGATTGTCTCCAAAACACTGATCTCAGAAGTAGCATCCTGCCAGTTAAATGCTCCTAGCAATGGGAAGCTCACCACCTGTGTTCTAATTTCCTCAGGCTGCTGTAACAAATGGCCACACACTTAGTGATTTAAAAATTACTAATTTATTATCTCATAGTTTTGGAGGCCAGAGACATGAAGGTGTTCAGCAGGACTACACTCTCTACAGAAACTCTAGAGGAGAAGCCATTTCTTGCCTCTGCTAGTTTCTGGTGGTTGCTGGCATCCTTGGCTTGTGGCCATATCACCCCAATCTCTGCCTCTGCTTTCACATCATTACTTCCTCTCTGTGTCTCTTAAAAGGACACTTGTAATTATAGTCAGGAATCAACCAAATAATTCAAAATGGACTCCTTATCTCAAGATTTCTAAATTAATGACATCTTCAAAGACCCTTTTTCTAAATAAAGTAACAAATTCACATGTTCTGGTGATTAGGACGTGGCCCTGTCTCTTGGGGGATGGTCATTCAGCCTACTATACAACCTCCAAAAGCACTCTATTTTTGGACAGATCTTATTAGAGGTGACTTCTGTTGTTTTTAACAGTATCTACACATCTTTCCCATTTGGAAATGATTCCAAGGTCCATGAGAGGTACGGCTCTGTCTCCTACTATTGAGCTAAAATGGGGAAAGTTCTTTTCCTAGATGCTGGACTCTAGGGCAAGAGCCCTTGCATCAGCAGAGCCAGTCAGGTGTCTGTGTTCTGTGTCTGCCAAGATCCTTTTTCTGTCTTCATCCCTGATCCCATTCTTCACTCACACCCTACTTACTCCCACTTCTACGTCTCTACTCTTTTGAGACACTTCCTCAAGAATACTTTTCCTTCGTCTTCTCCTCCTTCTCCTTCTCCTTCTTTTAAGTAGGCTCCATGCCCCACGTGGAGCCCAACATGAGCCCAAGATCAAGACCTGAGCTGAGATCAAGAGTTGGATGCTTAACCAACTGAACCACCCACGAGCCCCTCTTTTCTCTTCTTTTTTTTTTTTTTTTTTTTTTTTAAAGATTTTATTTATTTATTCATGATAGTCACACAGAGAGAGACAGAGAGGCAGAGACACAGGTAGAGGGAGAAGCAGGCTCCATGCAGGGAGCCTGACGTGGGATTCGATCCCGGGTCTCCAGGATCACGCCCCGGGCCAAAGGCAGGCGCCAAACCGCTGCGCCACCCAGGGATCCCTCTTCTTTAGACCTATAAATCCTGTATTACTATGTCACCCACTGCTTCCCAAGGAACTATCACTTTTTGTATTGGGCCACATGCATTTGATTAGTCAACCGGGAACTTTAGAGTAGGCTGTCAGTTTTTTTTTCCTAAATAGATTTATCTGCAAGTCTTATCTCCCCAACAAAATTGTAGACTCCTAGAGGGTGGGCATAAGTTCTTAGTTCTTTGGTATGATGGTTCAGAGGTGGTTAATAGGTACAATAGACATTTAGTTTTTTCTATTTATGAGCAACCTGATAGTCCGTGACTTACAAACATTTGTAATTTCCTGAAACAGGACTTTTATAATTATAAATGTTACATAAGTTCTTGAAAAAAAAGTTCCTTGAATCATTCCATCTTTCAATCCTAGTGGATTTTAATTTTACCAAAATTAAGAGTTTCATGTATAATCTTTTCAAATGCAAGCATTGTGTCACTTTATATTTTTTTTAATTTATTATTTTTTAATTTAAATTCAATTTGCCAATATATAGTAAAACATCCAGTGCTCATCCCATCAAGTCACTTTAAATAAATACAAAAAAACTATGTGCATTCAAAATATTTTTTATGGGTATTGCCAAATTGTGTATTGAAAAGTTTGTAGGAACTAAGAATTTGAATTTTTAAAGGCTCTAAGTTTGGCGGGCAGGGATGAGTCACTTAACCAATGAGAAGACCCAGCCTAGCATTCACATTCCAGGGGGGCTTGGGACTTTCTGCACCTTTACAATTACACACCATGTAGCATACAGGTATTTAAGTTTTTCAGTAGAATTTCTCAGAAAAGAAGACAATGCTGTTGTTGATGATAGTAATGGAGGAAAAAATAAAGATGTCTTAAAAAGTACTGGTTTTGGTCAGAAAATGAAAGTTTTTTTTTTTTCTTTTTCTTTTTGCTTGTGAGAAAGAAAAGCAGGATGTGATAATGTGTTTACAAATCTCAAAAGCCTCCTGATGATGATGTTAAGGGTGTTCTGTCTTCAAGTGAATGGAATTTGATTTAGTGACAAGGGAGAGACATGAACACAGTATGATGTACCATGGATCACTGATAAACAATTTACTATTAAGATTAAATGGATGTATATATACACATAAAGTGTATTCTTTCCCATAATCGGCTCTTCCAGGGAGTATAGAAATTTAAGACTAAGTTGCATAGCTTTTGATGTCCATTCTGAACCCATTTATTATTATTATTATTATTATTATTATTATTATTTTAAAAGAAGATATTCTTTTTTTTAGATTTTATTATTTATTTTTCATGAGAGACAGAGAGAGGCAGAGACACAGGCTCCCTGTAGAGAGCCTGATGTGGGACTCAATCCTGGGACCTGGGATCACAACCTGAGCCGAAGGCAGATGCCCAACCGCTGAGCCACCCAGTTGTCCCCCATTTATTATTTTTAAATGTATTATTTGCATGAAATTTGTTAAAAGTCAAACAAAACTGAAACATATAACAAATAAATGTAAAGTCCTCTGATACCTCATCCATCTGAGAAAATAAATACCACCATTCTGGTGTCTCCAGATTTTGTGACATGCTTTTAATGTTAAAGAATATTTACCTAGTTTTTAAATCCACAACTTTTATGGTTTTAATTTAAAATTCTGATGAATTGGGAAAGAAATCACTTGTTTATTTTAGAATGAGGAAAGAAGAGTTAATAAGTTAAATTTCTTTTCCAGTAGATAATCAAGTATACTATTTGCTGAATAATCCTTTTACCTTCCTATTATTTTGCCATGTCACCATTACCATATGCTAAATTCCATATATGATCAGTACAACTTTGGACTTTATTTTTCTATTGTTGAGCTAGGAACAAATTTTATAATTTAGCAGTAATTTTAATATCAAGAAATACTTGCTGATTTATGAAAAGAATGATATGAAAGTGAATAAAGCAGAAAGTGAAAGTCTTCCATATAATCCTACTTCCTAAAGATCTACACTGCTTACAGCTGCCTATTCTGGAATTTTCTTCCACATAATATGCATAATGTAAATGGAATCATATTATATCCTGATGTATAACTTTTCCCACTTAGCAATTTATTGTGGGTATTTTTCAAGTCAGTACAGACAGGTACATCATATACTTTAAACTTAATATGTCATTGTATGGCTATGGCATCATTTACCCGATTTCTTATTGAAAGCACTTACCATTTTTTTTTCCCTAATTCCTAATTTGTTTTACTATTACCAAGAATTTTCAAAGTTTTTCTTTCATATATCGTTGTGTGCTATATTTTTATAGAATACATTTCTAGAGGTAAGGGTGTGTGGTACAATTTTAAATTGTGGCAGTTTTTTCATACTGTCTTCCCAAAATTTTAGTTTGTGTTTGGTAGAGCAGTGAGCAGGAACTCACTTATCTCTCCAGTGCCCTGGGCATTTTTAGGGGACAGAGAGATACAAAGATGAAGATATAAAGACAAGGATGCCTGGGTGGCTCTGTTGGTTGAGCATCTGCCTTTGAGTGGGGTCATGATTCTGGGGTCCTGGGATCCAACCCCTATCAGTGCTCCCTGCTCAGTGGGGAGCCTGCCTCTCCCTCTCTCTCTGCTCCTCCCCATTTCACTCTCCCTCTGCCTCTTTCTCTGTCCTTCGCCCCACTTGTGCTGTATCTCTCTCAAATAAATAAATGAAATCTTAAAAAAAAAAAAAAAGAGAGAAGATTTAAAGACTAAGAACAGAGCTGAGAAGAAGGTGGGTTGAAAGTTACAGCTTTCTCTCAGGTTGTATAAGAATGATAGTGTTGGGAATAGAGGTATGTTAGGTAAGAAAAATAACCAATTTAACTCTGTCTCTCCGTAGACCTCCATTTTGGAGTCATTCAAGGGAGAAGCAGAATAGTTACAATATTTATTGAGGGAGAACTTCTCTGAAAAACATTCACATAAGAATCTTTTGATTCCCCGCCCCCCCCCCAATTGTGGAGGTTTTGGTTATCTTTAAAAAAGGATTAATAGACATTAAAATAATAATGATAAATACACCAAAGGAAGAAATGACCACTTCCCTCAATGCAAAGGTAAAATGTTTTTTCCAGTATGCCTAAGTGAAAATAGTGTTCAACATAGGGAAATGCTAGATTTAACAAGGTAAAATTTATCTTATTATATAAATAAATATATAAAAATTATCTTATTTTTTGATGAGCCAATGACCATTCAACATTGTGAAATTATTTGATAGAAATATCTGAATTAAGACCCATTCAAAATTGTATTCAGCAATGACAGATTTTCTTTCTTTCTTTCTTTCTTTCTTTCTTTCTTTCTTTCTTTCTTTCTTTCTTTCTTTTTTTCTTTCTTTCTTCTTCTTTCTTCTTTAGTTCTGTATCGGTAGTTCTTGCGTTATTGTAGTTCGTGATTCTATTTCTTTCCTTCGGATGTATGGTCTTTCTTTTATTTTTTGTTCTTTTTATTTTTCTTTTCTTTTCTTTCCTTCCTTCCTTTCTTCCTTCCTCCCTTCCTTCCTTCCATTGGTTCTGGAGTGGCGGGCGCGGGGGCGGGGGCGGTGCTTGGAGTTGTTAAAATGTGTGCTATCTCCAAGGAACCTTAATCCAGATGTCCATGCTGTTAGGATGGCATTTCCTACAAACAGAAAGATTGTGAGGGACTCTGGGGCTTATTTTGTAAATTACTCCATGTAGAAATTTGCCTGTCCTGGCATCAAGCCCTGGATGGAAGCCAGAGAGAGGGTTACAGAAAGAGATTAAGGTGTCAGTGCTAGAGGCAGGAAAAGAATATTGGGCAATATATTTGCCTGGTTGTACCACACACCTCATTTCTGCCCTGATTGTGAATGTCTTAGAATGGGTGAAATGCCAATGGCTGCTCTACTATGGTGGTAGGTTTTGGAGTGGCTTAACTCCTATATTTTTCAAATGTTATGTAATGTCTCATTGTTTTTGTAACCAGTATTTTTGAATTTTTTTCTGTTAAGATGCATGCAGGTGCTAATAGCATAAGATACCTAATATACAAGATACATTAAATAAGATATAATTTCATGCATATTGAAATATATTAGTATTTTTAGAGATTAAATACTAACACCAATACCAGATAATATTGCCATTGATTGCTAGAAATTGTTTTGACAGTACAAATATTTAAAAATTAATCCAAATCCAAATGATACCTATAATACAATTAATTTTATTGGGAGGATGGATTCAGTTATCTAGATTTAGGTTATTTCTAATTCCCCATACATTATGCAATGCTAGGTAAAAAAAGGGCATAATTTTCCAACTAAGAGTATTATTTAAGTATAAAATTATTCTACCATAAGGCACACTCTTCCTTCAAGTTTATTTTGATAGCTCATTTTACAGATGTTTTAGCAAAATTATTGAAGAACTAAGATTGAAAAGCTTTCTGTATTACATATTTTAACTCTTAAAAAAACTTTGGATTTTGTTTAGGATTAAAGTTCACCTTTAGAAAGTAATAAATATAAGTAAACCTTGACCAGTTAAGGGAGACAAAATGAGTTGGTCAAAGCATTCTAGGTGTATGCTTTGCAGATAATGAGGACCTCATGGGACCGTGAGCCTGTGGTTGTAGGACAGCAACACAGGGAAAACAGACTCTCCAGTTTACTGCTTTAGAGCTAAGTGGTCCCGGAGTGGTGCTCCCCCTCCTACCTTGTTCATCCTCTTTCCTTTTCTTTCTTCCTCTCTTCTCTCTCCCTCTTTCCTTCCCTCTTCTTCTTCTGCAATGTTCTCCTCCTTCAGCCCACCCATTGGCTCCTTAGGCTAACTGCTCTTCCTCATTCAGATTACATTTAAAAGTCTGTGCCTCTGGCAAGAGTTCCCTGGTAGCTCCTGTCTGGTTTACTGGGTTCTTCCCGTCCTACATGTTCTCCTCAAAGGAGGCCTATTACATCAGGCTGAAACAATCTTTTACCTTATCTGACCCCTGACCCCCCAACCCCACTGTGATGCCTGTGTCCACCTGGTTCACCTCTTATGGTCCAGCACGAGATATTTATGACTAGTGGGAGTTGAACATTATTTTTCAAATAAACATCAAACAAATAGTAAATAAGCAACCAAACATGATTTTTTTTAAACTTAAGAATGCGAAGTAAAGCATTTGTTCATCTATTTACTCATTCAATGTTTATTAAGTGTGTGATTCCTATCTAAATATTTACATCAAGAATTGGGTAAAATTCTGTTAAAAAGAATTTTGCTTTTTTGTATAAAAAACAATGAGATTTTTGCTTTTTTCCCCCTCTTTCACTTAATCCACTTGCCCCCCAGGCCCTTACTATAAAATGCACAGGATATTTTAAATTATTCTTTTAAGCTTTTTTAAAAAAGAACTCTATTTCCTTTGTTCTATGACATAATATTTTTGTTTGACCACTGAGAACAGGTGGTGGCTGGTATTGTTAAAGAGCTTATGGCCTTATCTAAGCTGAGTATATCCTGAAGTGAGTGGTTATAAATTAAATGTCTAACAAGAAGTGACTCATATTTACATGGGTGGGAATTTGGGCTAAGAAATGTGGGAGGTAGGCAGAAAGGAAAACAATGCTGTAGGTATTTTCTTCTTAATGTGTGAGTATGGAAGCTTTTACTGCCAAGATCCCGATGATTAGTGAGTTTAAAGGGAAATGTACAAAGTTGTAAAAACACTGTGCTAAAAAAAGTCAGTGGTTTTTCTTTACTGCCTTTATTCAGCTTTGTGACTACTGAACTACTATAGCTGGTGAAGTCTAGCATTTTTTTTTTTTAAGATTTCATTTATTTATTTGTGAGACACACACAGAGAGAGAGGCAGAGACACAGGCAGAGGGAGAAGCCGGCTCCCTGTGGGGAGCCTGATGTGGGACCAGATCCCAGGACCTCAGGGTCACACCCTGAGCCAAAGGCAGATGCTCAACCATTGAGCCACCCAGGTGCCTCCAGCATTTTCATATTAGTAAGAGGTGTGTCGACAATAAATACCTTCAAAGTAAGAATGAAAATGTTAAAGACTTTCCTCTTTAGTTAGTAAATAAAACCAGAAGTGGGTCCTGGAAGCTCTATTTTACTACTCAGATTTCTCTCACAGTTGATAGCATAGTTAGCGTGACTAAATGCAATTTATAAATGGTTTTCTATAGAGTGCTCGACCCAATGAAAGGCGCATGAGACCCTCTGACATGAATTATTCAGCGCACGTACCTTAAATGGTGGATGACTTCAGGAAGAGATACCTGAGGGAGAGTTAGAAATAGCAGTGCCCTTATCTATGAGATTAAGGCAATCGAGGACAAGGTACAAATTCATCTCAAAAAATGATGTTGCGCACTAGAGTGCCTAGAGTACTATGGATCCATCAGCTAGGTGGGACCAAACAACATCTCTGAATCAAAATATCACCAAATTACTTATCTGATATTTTCTTCCAAATTCAATAGAAAATAAATGACAAAATTGTTCTTACCTGTGGAAGAAAGATGAGAAAACTAAAGTGCCTGTTGTACGTAATTCAGCCCTCAAAACCACTTTTTTTTTTCTCCAATACTACTTACCAGAAATAATCATAAGCTAAGGTGTTTTCTTTCTTTCAGAACTATCCCAGGAAACTCCATCTGCTACCCAAGTTCATGTGCTGCATGTAAGACCTTCTACAAAGAACATTGTGTGGGATGCCTGGGTGGCTCAGTGGTTGAGCATCTGCCTTTGGCTCAGGTCATAATCCCGGGGTCCTGTGATCGAGTCCCACATCGGTTTCCCTGCAGGGAGCCTGCTTCTCCCTCTGAATATGTCTCTGCCTCTCTGTGTCTCTCATGAATAAATAAAATCTTCAAACAAACAAACATATAAATCAAAGGACACCGTGTGGAAGGAGGCAGATTAGGAGCGTGATGTGAGGCAGATTAGGAGCGTGATGTGAGATGAGTTGTATGGTAGAGCAACAGGACAACCCTCACATGGCACACCGCCCACCTTTCATGGGCTTTTTCTTGTTTGTGGCCTTCTTCAAGCACTATTCTTCAAACAACACCATGGTGTCATCACAAGCGCTGCCTGAGAAGTCCATTTTCATCTTTTGTGAAAGCGTTGATGAATTATTTCCTTGAAGATTTTTGTTATCTTTTCCCTAATATATACCCTAAATATGCGTGCATGTGTTTTCATAAAGTGGAGACGCTGGATTGCTTTTCTTCTCTCCTGTGTGTGGAGGAAAACATGTCGGAACAGTAAAATAGGACAAAAGTAGCAAGTTAAAGGCAGAGGGTACTTCTTGTATTATATAGAGAATGCTGTGAAGCGGGGGTTGGGGTTGACCTAAAGGGTTTGAATTTAATGGGCACAAGCTAGAATTTATGGTTATAAATTAAGATGTCTGCTCTATGAAGGATAGTGTAGCACATACAATGTGTCATAATAGTGTAGTATCCACTAGTCGCAGTGGAAACTGAAGTGTTGACGGAATCCTTCTAAGAATCTCTCAGTTTATTCATCTACAAACTGGGAATAACAACAGTAACCTAGTAGCATCACTGTGAGAAATTAATGAGAATATCAGACGTAAACATCTGTTAAGGCAAGTAATGGTTTGTACTTCCTAAAGATTTATTTATTTGAGAGAAGAGAGAGCAAGTGCATGTGTACAAGCAGGGGGAGGAGCGGAGGGAGAGGGAGAGAGAGAATCTCAAGCAGATTCCCAGCTGAGCATGGAGCTGGACTCAGGGCTTGATCCCAAGACCCTGAGATCATGACCTGAGCTGAAATCAAGAGTCAGGCACTCAATGACTGAGCCACGCAGGCACCCCTAGTTTGTACTTGCTAAATGACAGGAATAATAAAAATAAGTATTTTTACCAAGCTCCCTAAATTAACTATGTTGGCTCTTCAGGCTTATTTCCTTGACATCAAAGGTATTTGGAAAGTTGCTCAAAAGAAGATTTAGAAGGTAATATTTTGTGGCCAATTGCAATTACACCATTTGTCTGAGGCAGATCTGAAGTCCTCTTGGTAGGTGGAACATGTTACCACTTATTTTCTTCTCCAAATGCTGGGCCTGCCTGCCCCAGATTATCCACCTGCTGCCTTCAGTTCGCTGGTTGACCACTAGAAGAGTCTTTTCTCTGGACCTTACCAGACAGGAATGACTCCGTTTGATTCTGCTTTGTGCTTATATTTGTGGTCATCATCAGGCCACTTGAACTTCACTGTTATATGACCTGTTGTTGCAGGTGACTTTGATCTGTCTTGTTCACTGCATTAACTCGGGAAAATCTGGCATTTGTATTTAGTTCATGTGCTTATGGCAATGACCCCATTGTGAACATCTGCCTATTGATTTAAAGAGTGCCTAGGAACTTAAGTAGGTGTCTAGGAACTGAAGAAAGTGTCCAATTCTCTAACTCAGTGGTTCTCAAAATGAGATTTCTGGATCTTTCTCAGACGTGTTCTTTAGGATCTGTGAGTTCTCCACAGCGTTTTTAAGCAGTGTTTGTTCATTTGTTTTGTTTTGTTTCAAATGATAGGCTAAAAAATTAATCAACTGAAGCATGTTCTGCATTATCTTGATGGCCTCTTTATAATTAAATCCATTTCTATGCCTGCTTCTGGCTTTGTTTACTAGCTTGCGAGAGCTGCTGTCATAACAAAGTACCATAGCCTGGGGACTTAAATGACAGAAATTTATCGCCTCACAGTTCTGGAGGCTAGAGGTCCAAAATCCAGGTGTTGGCAGGACTGGTTCCTTCTGTGAGGGAAGGCTGCTGTTACACAAAATGAAAGCCCAGTAAATGTTAGAGGACATGAGATTTTCCAAGTTTCAGCAATGGTAAGAAAACTTGACCCATGCTCAAGTGATCTTTGCATTGATACGAATGGGTGATACGTAGCATTTATTTATTTCCATGTATAGTTTGGTGGTAAAGTTTATGCTGAAACTAGAAGAAATTCTTTTCACCATCAGCAAGAACCGAACAAATTTCAGATATTATTTTCCTGATTGATTCCAACAATAATTGGATTGGGTTCACATTTCATGCTGATTTCAATAATCTCATCACAGTTTTCTTCTTCTTTTTTTTTATTTTCTATTTATTTATGATAGGCACACAGTGAGAGAGAGAGAGAGGCAGAGACACAGGCAGAGGGAGAAGCAGGCTCCATGCACCGGGAGCCCGACGTGGGATTCGATCCCGGGTCTCCAGGATCGCGCCCTCGGCCAAAGGCAGGCGCTAAACCGCTGCGCCACCCAGGGATCCCCACAGTTTTCTTCTTAAAAAAGAAAGTTTAAATTAATCCTGAGAACCTTCTTTTTTTTTCTTTATTAGTTTCTAGCACACTATTTAGGTTGTGAACCTCTGCTTGATAGGAATAAGTCAGCTCTTTGAGGGGACCCTTCTGTCCCTTACCTAATTTTGTGATCCTAAGATAGCTGGACCTTTGGAAAGCTCTCCTCTATATGTCATCTCTTTTTTTGCACTGAATCATTTCTGTGATATAAATTTGCTTTCTTAAAATAAAGACTTCCACAATGGGGAAAGAATGAGATGACGGCTCATATGCTTTGGAGGAGGGATTTAGAGGATTAAACTCAGACATTTGGGGATAAATCAGATATTAGACCTCAGACTGAGACCTATTTCCTAACAACTGTGATGAACCGGGAGGCAATTCGCCAGAGATATTCTCACCTCTTGAAATAGCCAATGATCAGAGACACCCACCTGTGGCTTTATATCATAATATAATAACCTGCTGATTGCAAAGCTTGAATTAGGCCTGTCTGCAATTTACTCATAGTTATCAGATTTTCTCCCAGTAACAATATTGTTAATTTTATTGTTATTTTGTGTTGTAAGTTACTCCAGAAGTAGTTTATGCATAGTAGCATAATTTTATTTGTCTTAATTTTAATTTTTTGGTGTAATAGCATAATTTTAATGTAATTAATTGCATTGGGATTTTTGAACTCATAGCAAAGCAATTTACAGTCATTTTAACAATCTGTAACAATGTTCAGGCCTTATATATCTATCACAATAAATCAAGTATTATACATTATCTATGAATGTATACATATGTTTATGAGAGAAGTGATCTTTTACTTTATGTCATGGTAAAAAGCTTAAAAGCTTTGTTTATATAAAAACTTGAGAACCATATCATAATAGATACCCATGATTTGGTTGGATCATAGTTCTCTAAATTATAATCTTAGAATCTTAATCTTGCTTACGATTAAGATTCTAAATGGTGGTGAAGACTTGCCTAGGAAGAAGAAAGTAACTTTATGTCATAGCAAGTTATGTTTGTTGATAAAGGATGGCAGAGCTCAAAAGAAAGGCTTTTATGGAATTCTGGCTCTAGCACTTTTTGTCAAAATAAATCAACTAACACAGAAAAGTTGAAGGGCCTCTCTGTGTAGTACATTTTCCTGAATCATTTCATTTGCTTTTCGTTTTCCCTTTTCCCTTTTCTTTTCCTTCAACCTTTCTATGGATTTTGCAGTCCCTTGGTGCTGTATTTTAGTTACATTTTAAAATAATTCAGCCTCTTTCTATAGAAGTTGGAAGACTCCTATGCATTCAAAA
Source organism: Canis lupus familiaris (assembly GCF_011100685.1). Lineage (NCBI taxonomy): Eukaryota > Metazoa > Chordata > Mammalia > Carnivora > Canidae > Canis > Canis lupus. The sequence goes on along the minus strand of NC_049237.1, from coordinate 44,884,764 downwards.
TATGTTTATTAAGTGCCTATTGCATGACATCTGCATGTTAGAAGCTAGAGACATGAAGTAAGGCATCCATAGTTCATAGTTTCTGACTTCAGGAAACAGTGTATGGTGAGCGAAGGAACATAAACAGATCGGTACTTAGGACACTTCAAGTGGCGACTCAGAGCCCCCTGACATTATTATGGGGCAACATTTTTTATACTACTTCTCACTGTGCCTTGGGAAAACAGGCAAAGCTAGCAGTGGATACTGTCTTTGACCTAGCTTTCTGGGAGAAATAGGAATTTAGCAAACAACAACAAAAAAAGGGGAGGGAGTGAAATTCCATCCAGGTAGAGGTCAACACATAAACAACATCATGGATTTTTGAAAGCCTAGAATGCTTGAGCCCAAGGACTCAAAATGCAATAGTTATTTTGTCCTTCCTCTTCCATGTGAGAAAGACAGATGAAACCAAGAAGTAAGATAAGAATAAACATGGAAGTATAGAATATGTGTGTGGTTTCTTTATCTTTTAATAATTTAGGGCCAAAAGGAGGAGATGAAATGTTAAAAAATAAGTGAAATATCTCATTTCAGTCAACTGTAAGTTTTAGCTTGTACTGACCTACAGAAGAAGTTAAAAAAAAAATCACATTTAGGGAGATGATATAAATAGAAAGTGCCAAAGTAAAGAAAAAGGTGACTGATGTTTGGGTACAGCAGAAACAAACAAAAGACTTTTATTATTGCATGGTAGTCACTACTAATATTTATTGAACACTTACCATGTAGCAAATATTGGGTAAGCACTCTATTATCTCATTGAAACCTCCCTGTCTTTTAATAAGTGCCACTCAGTTAATAGGTATTGTTATTATATCCTCTTTTTGGAAAGACAATTGAGGATCAAGGAGATTAAGTAACTTGCCCAAGTTTATATCCTGTATGAAGAGGCAGATGTAGGCTATGAATCAGTCTGTCTCAGAGTTTTGAGGGCTTAACCGCTACATAAACTGCCTCTTGCACTCACACACTAAAGTAAGATGACCCCATAAGTGGCAGACGCAGAGTTTCTGTGACTATGTGGATGCTACAAGGAGGCAAATCGTGGTACACAGAACAAATCAAAATAAAACAGAGGAAACAATAGCAACAATAAACTGTTCATAGCAGAATTTGGACCTGTTGGTTCAAAGGAGACCTGGCTGCAATAGTCTAAAGTAAGATGATGAGGTCAAAATACAAGTTTTTTCAGAGAGGAATAAGAATATTCCAAGTTTTATAGTAACATATCTTCAATGGAATACTGTTCTAGATCGGGGGTGATGTGAATTATGACCTGTGATAAGGATTCTTGAAGGAAAAAAAAAAGAAATGTGCATACAAGTCCATGCATTGTCTCTCTTCTGGACATTGCTAGGTTTTCTCCTTCTTTTAGCAATATATCCTAAAAAATGATGAATTCTTTCAATCGTGTCCAGGTCTCCTTGTTATTCTCTCTCAAGGCTGTCTTTTCTTTTGTATATTTTTCCTGGGTAAGCAGTGTATTAATAAGAACATACTCCTTTGGCCATACATCTAAGATTTGTAGCTTTATGGAATGGTGGGGAGCCATATGCAGAACATTAAGAATGTTCCCACTCCTGGATGATGGAGTTGGACAGGAAAGGAATGAGAGGTGAGTGGCTTGTTCTTTGCTGGAGAGGAAAACAGAGAGGTGGCCAGAGAACCCAAAATTCTGGGAGGCTCCCTCTCCCTTCTGATAAGACTTATGCTATATTTCCTTAGTTCAAAATGTATTTCCTATAAATTTATTTTTTAAAGGGTCTTATTTACTTATTCATGAGAGACACAGAGAGAGGCAGAGACACAGGCAGAGGGAGAAGCAGGCTCCCTGTGGGGAGCCCGATGGGGCACTCGATCCTGGATCCTGGGATCAAGCCCTGAGCTGAAGGCAGACGCTCAACCACTGAGTCACTCAGGTATCCCTTTCCTGTAAATTTAGATAGAAAGTTTATTGCCTCTCATGTTGGTCAGAAAAAAAAAAAAAGCCAAATTATCATTTAATGTATAGGTTTTAGGATATGGCTCAACACCCCAAAACCAAATAATCCAATTAAAGTGGGCAGATGACATGGACAGATACTTTCCCAAAGATGACATCCAGATGGCCAACAGACATGAAAAGATGCTCATCATCCCTTACCATTGAGGACATGAAAATCAAAACCCTAATGAGATGCCACCTCATACCAGTCAGAATGACTAAGATAAAAAAACACAAGAAACAACAAATGTTGGTGAGGATGTGAAGAAACAGGAAGCCTGGTGCACTGGTGATGGGCATGGAAACTGGAGCAGCCACTACAGAAATTCTGGAAGCCAAATTAGAGAAACAGCCCAAGTGTCCAAATAATGAATGGATAAAGGAGATGTGGTATATACATGCAATGGAATATTATTCAGCCATAAAAAGAATGAAATCTTGCCATTTGCAATGATGTGGATGGAATTAGAGAGTATGATGCGAAGCAGAGTAAGTCAGAGAAAGACAAATACCATACGATTTCATTCATATATAGAATTTAAGAAACAAAACAAATGAGCAGAGGAGAAAAAAAGAGGAAGAGACAAACCAAGAAACAGATTCTTACGTATAGAGAACAAACTGGTGGTGATCAGAGGGGAGGGAGGTGGGGGGATGGATGAAATAGGTTAAGGGGATTAGGAGTACACTTATCATGATGAGCACTTGTGAAATGCATAGAATTGTTGAATCACTATATCGTACACCTGAAACCAACATAACACTGTAGGCGAACAACCCTGGAATTAAAATTGAAAACTTAATAGAATTAAAAGAAAAAAAGGATACAGGTTTGAGGGTGTCACATATACCCAGAGGGTCAGAGTGTGGACGAGGCCTTCGTGGGCACATAGTGTGTGCCTTTCAAGACTCAGTCCCTGAGAGGCTATACCAGTGAGAAATGCTCTGCCTGGCTCCATCCCATTATTACTGCATCTGAGTTAGAGAGGATTGGGGTGACATGGGGGGAGAAGCAACACAGAAGTTGGCCTTAATGACATACAAACACTCTCTCCCCCCCAAAAAAATACCATATATAGAAATCAGAATGGTGCTTTGGCTAGGCGGCAGGGGATCATGGGGATGGTGGGGAGTTAGGAAGAGAGGGGTTAGCACATACAAAAAAGAAAGTTCGGATCCCATGAAGAGTACAGCAAGGGTGTAGCCGTGCACACCACACCAAGGGTGTTATGGATCTGTGTGCTGTGGTGGTCTTAGACATTAAAAAGGCGAACTGCAACTTCTTCTGGGATTCCGGGTGATCCAAACAAAAAGGTTAAACAGACTATTTAGATGATTCTTACTAATTATAAGGTGGAAACACACGAAGATGTCAAGTGTTAAAACCACTTCTCATCACAGTTCAAAGGAAACAAAGCAGGGAAGACAGGCACGGCTCAGAGGAAAATTAATTAGCATAGGACCTTACTGATACCCTTCATTTACTGGTGTTTTAGAAAGAAATCCTGCCAAGTTATTTTTCTCAGAGTTTAAAAACAATTGTATACTCCCAAGAGTTCTAATAAATCAACTTGAAAAATATTCAGAAATGTTTAAAAGTGTCCTGACAACTGTCTTCTGTATATGTAGTCGAGTCTGATTTTACTAGACTTTGACATTTTGGTTACATAAAGGATTCATCCACAATAAAAATATACTGTGGATAATAGATTTATAACCACGTGGTTTTTCTTTGTTAGTATTAGTGGATTGAACAAGTGCAGAACAGAAAGAAAATATACATTTGTCAGGGGAGAATTCTTTTCACATGGCCTGTCACATTCTGACACGGAATGTACTTAATTTCTCTCCTTTCTCAGTTCAGCGAGTTTGTTTTCTTAGAATCTATTCTTTGAATTAGTTTAAGGAACTAAGTTCAATTAAGTGCCACAGTGGAAGTAGCTCAATATATAGCCATGGCTAAACTGAAGAAAATTATACCCATAGAAGAAATTCAAGTCAGAGAATTAGGGAAAAAAGAAAAAAAAAAAAAAGAACAACAATAAAGTGCTGTGTATCACTGAGAAAGTGTGGATTCATTATTGTTTAATAATTAAATGAGCTAGTGGAGGAAGAGTGCTCAGAGGGCATGCCCGGGCAAAGGGCTTTTCCTTTTATAATTTACACAGAAAGAGCTATCATGAGATCCTTAAAGGCAGCTCTGGTTTGTGGCCCAAAATGTAATGAATGCTATTATAATATTGCTCTTTGTAGTGAAATGCAAAATAAAAGGAATATTTTATTGATCTTTGAAAACGGTTTTCATATGGATGTTCACTGGAAGGTTTCAAAACCTAAAAGATTCAAATGCTTTTCTTTTGAGATGTAATAGAAATCTGATAGTAAAATTAATTCAGATTTGTGTCGATGTACTTCAAGTAGTCATAGGGATTATTTACATTTTGAAATAGAAAATAATAGAAACAGACAAAATAATATATCTATTTTTATGGTTAAGTATGACTTGCCTACATACAAGTCAGTGCACTGAAATATCAATCAATCTAGAATTTTTTTTTTTTTTTTTTTTTTTTTTTTTTTACACACTGCTATATGGGTCGTCAGGGACTGCAGATTTTCAGAGCAACAACAGGAAACAAGATCAGGTGTGTTATATAAGCCATTGATTTGTCCCTGATGAATTCAGGTGAAATTGCATAATTTAAATCACACAAACTCCTTCTAAGCCATTTTTAAAAAGCTAATCTGCTCGGGTTTAGTGTTTCAAAGTATCCGCTTATGTGCACATGTACACAGATAAAGCAGGTTAAATGTCTTACTGCTGTTAGGAACTTGATAAGAACGCCATCGAGCTTTCTGAGCCATGGTTTCCCTACCCAGAAGAAATCATAAACTGTCAAGTCAATGTAAATATAAGGATTGATCTATTAAGAAAGATTCATGCTTAGTTTATTTTCTTTTGTTAGCAAATCAAGGAAAAATGGCATGTATCACAAATGTTGCCAGCAAGAAGCACATTTTGGGGTTACATGGAATAAATAACTGTACTTGCAAAAGAAATAGCACTTGCTTTGTGGATTTTGAATCTCGGAAGGATTTTTTCTTTAATTGGTAAAAACCATATGTATAATTTGATTTCCAGGTACGTTTACAGGCTAACAAGACCATTAATATGGAAAGTTTCTCTTGCCAGATTTTTGTACACTTGCAAAGAAATTTGTTACTTTTCTGTTAGTACTTCTAAGAACAGAAAGTAGTAGAACATCCGAGGAGTTTCTGATCCATATGAACTTTTCTTGACTATTTGATCATGCTTTGGCATCACCATGATTTCAGGTCACATAGTTAGTTTTTCTTTATTTTTACAAAATGACTTTGGGACAATCCTTTAATTTGAAGACAATCCTAAATTTATTCTTACCAAGTCAGTTCCCCACCCGCCCCCCCAAGAAATGTAGTTTTCATATATATTTCCCAGTTCCGTCTGGACAAGGAGAGGTGGCAAGCTATAATGAAATTTCCAGTTCCATTTCCTCTCTTTCCCCTGGTCACATTTTATATTCTGCACGCAGCCTCAGCAGGCATTACACGTCCTGGCGGCCCAATTGCTAAGTTTCTACAGAGCGCGGGACAATCAACTTTGCTTTACTGAGCAGGATGGAACTCAGCCAGACATCATTCTACCCCCAGAGGGCTGCAAGATCAAAAGATATTATGTCCACCAGGTCTTAGGGTGAAGTACAAAGCTGCAGATCGAAGGACAAATCAAGACGCCCATCCTTTCACATTTAAGTCCTCACTAGTATTAGTCCTCATCTACTGATCCCAAGAAGAAAGGAAAAAAAAAAAAAAATCAAACTACTCCATGTCTGTTCTAAAGTGTTCCTTCTGATTTCAAATTTTGGCAGACAGTTAAATGTAGGAACATGATTCACCAGAATCAAGCATATAATTCCATTTATAGTCTGAAATCTCAAGTGGGTAATAAAGGAAGTCACATATTTGAAAATTACGTCCTTTAATTCCTGCTAGTGAGGTGATAGGCTTCAGAATGAAAAATCAGTTTTAAAAATCAATTACTTAATATTTTACCCAATATTGTGCTCGTGGATGCACAATAGATATTATGTGATGGTACCACATAATAAACTCCAGCAATTCTTTATTTTACTTTGCTTTTCAAGCACGATCTAAGAAGTAATTTCTTTGCAGACAAGATGTTGGTTTTATGAACATAGATTTTTTTTAAAAAGATATTATTTATTTTTTCATGAGAGAGGCAGAGACACAGGCAGAGGGAGAAGCCAGCTCCCTGCAAGGAGCCCGATATGGGACTCTATCCCGGACTCCAGGATCACGACCCGAGCTGAAGGCAGATGCTCAACCTCTGAGCCTCCCAGGTGTCCCTGAACATAGACTTCTAAAGTTCTGTATAAAAACATCCTATAGGCTGTGCAGTTTTTATATCTTTTTAGGATTGCTAGCATATAATACGTGCAGACAATGTAATTATTTTCCATCTTAAGTACATCAAAGTATATGTGGAAAGTATATGAAGCATAGTCAGCTAATATTCTATACTAAGAATATTCTTAGTAAGATTATTCTTTGGTTCCATTAGGACTAGTTTATATTGGTATGTTACTACACACAATAAGTATTTTACTACACTATTGAGTTGGAAGTGTCAACTTTTTGTAGTTATCAGTGATGCTGAAGACAAAGATGAAGATGAAGAATGGAAATAATTCAAGTCCTCACATACCTTTACTGCAATATATGGATGTTTCTGGCAAATTTCTACTTCCTAGATCATTGTTTCAGTTATCCACTTAAAATTGTAAATCAGTTTAATAAGTTAAATAAATTCGAGTTCAAGGTAATGTTGGTTTCTTATAACCCACTGAGGCAAATAAACCCTTTTACTCTGATCTATGTTTTTTGCCTGGTTTAATTCTAATTATATATAAAAATCTAAGCATGTAGTCCAAAACCCTGAAATTTGCCATTGTTTCTTATATCATCACTCTCAAAAATGTTTTATTTCACTCTCAAAAATGTTTTATTAGATTTATCAATTATAAGTGTTCATTTGCAGTTTATATTTGTAAAACTGGGTTTATGAAATGTAATGAGAAATGCATTAAGCTAATTTTTCTATATACAAGAAAAACCTTGTTAGTGTGATTTATCTAACATGAATTGCAAAAAGCAAAATGGTTTCAAGAGTAGAACACTCTGATTTGGTAGTTGCTGATCTGTCTTTATATTTAACATTACCGGGATCCCTGGGTGGCGCAGCGGTTTGGCGCCTGCCTTTGGCCCAGGGCGCGATCCTGGAGACCCGGGATCGAATCCCACGTCGGGCTCCCGGTGCATGGAGCCTGCTTCTCCCTCTGCCTGTGTCTCTGCGCCTCTCTCTCTCTCTCTCTCTCTCTGTGTAACTATCATAAATAAATAAAAAAAAAATTATATTTAACATTACCTTTCCTTTGAGTTTGTGGGTTGGCAGATACTTATACTGGGACATAGATTAGACAGTAGATTCCACTGAACAACTTTTATTTCAGTCTACAAACATTCCATAAGGCTTTTTTCATTAATGCTTGTTTCATTTTGATGAAACTGCTGATAAAGGCAAAAGAAATTCAATGATGGCATTACAAAGAATTTCAATTTTTATTCAAATTATTGATTTTTTTAAGAGTATGACTTTTATTAAAAGAAAGATTACAGGTAGTTAGAATAAACTTGGGTGTGAATTTTTCATTGGGGTGATTGAGAATGTGATTCTTAACTCTCCTCAAGACTTTGAGCTGAATCACACATATTCTTTTCAATGTCTCATTTGAACAGAAAAAAAGATTGGTCTTGGCTGATCCATTATTGAAAAAAGTTTGTGTGTGTGTGTGTGTGTGTGTGTGTGTGTGTGTGTGTGTGTGTAGCTTCTAGCCTTCAGGACTGGAAAATTCACTCTCCCTATTCTAAATGAATGATTTAGTTCCTACCCATAGAGGTGGAATACAATCCCCATACTTGTTTTGTGAAAGGAAATACTATGAACTGTAGAAGATGGAATTTTTGGATATAACTCAAATCTGGTGTTCAGGGCTGAAAAGGAACTACAGCCAGCAGAATCCCATGTGTTTTTTGAATAAGAATAGATTTAACTGTTTGTCTTCAGTAGTCTGTTAGAGTACACACCAACTCATGCACTTATGAATTATGTTTATTTCAAGGCGTAAAATTGGTCTCTGTTCTTTCTCAATGCTCTGAGGAGTTACCACACTAAGGTTTTAATTTTAGGGGAAAACCATGTCTGGCCTAATAAAACCAGTTTTGCAGCTTAATTCTTTCCACATTATGCAGCTCAAAGAAGAGGTTTTAGTTAATAGTATTTTAGTTCATTAAAGGCAAGTGATTCAGTTCCTGAAGTCTGATGATGATTGGATTCTCAGTCTCTTGAGAATTGAATTCCCTCTCAGTTCTCTACAAAAAGAAATTCACCTGTTTATCGGATGAAGGAATGAGCAAAGTGGAGTTTAGAGAAAGTTACCAGAAATTAAGCGAGACTGACAAAATAGAACAGAAGGAGACCAAAATATTCTTGAGTTAAAACACTCTTAATTCAGTTTCATTAAAATAAAAATTGAAAAGTAGGAATAAAATCTGAAGACAGTAAGAAACTTATCTTTTAGTATGCATTTTAATAAAAAGTATTGAGATTTTTAAACAAAGTTTTGATTTTTAAGGAATCTTGACCCCCAACATGAAACTTGAACTTACAATCCTGTGTTCAAGAGTTGCATGCTCTGGCGACGGAGCCAGCCAGGTGCCCCAAAAGTATTGGGATTTTTAAAATCCTATTCCAAGATTTAAGTTTACTTTTTATATTCTTTTCTTCAGATGTATCCTAAATTATTATGATTACTAAACTATTACTGTTCTTCTTATTATTTGTGGTCATATTTTGCAGGAGTTACATTACACCTGGCAGGACAGGACATCTTCTAAGCAATATCATTTACTTGTGGCTCTCTCTGCAGGAATTGCCACAATCTGAGCCTGGGCTGGGGTAGAGGGTCCTGGGAGCTCGTATGGACAGATAATATTTTTACATAGTTGTATAGTTAGTGAGTCAAAACAGAATCGTGGCTGGGAAGGGAAGCAAAAGTTTGAAGCAGCACCAAGGCTTGATGGAAAAACTAAAGAGAGATATGATTCACAAGGTCAGAGGATAGGATGATTTGAAACAGGATAGAAAGGAAGAATAAAATGAGTCAGGAGGGTGGTTCTGAACTCAAGTCATGAATGTGTCAAAGGTCTAAATGTTGTAGAAACAGATGGACGAGACAAAGCCATCTGTGAGTGTGGAGGCTAATCTTGCCCCTAAATAGTTTCCCCGCCCTGAAGTGAGATAGCCGTGTGGGATCCCATTTCACATCAAACATGGTCCCCACTTTCTTAAATAAAGGGAATGAAATTTAAATTTGTCCCAAACCACTTATATTCTTATTCTCATTTTTCAAGGTTAATTATAATCTGTGCTATTATTATTACCGTGGTTAATATAAATAAGCAATATTTTCTGAGCACCGCTGTGAATGGAATATGTGGGGTGGGGAGAGTTGACATGGTTGGAAAGAAGGCTTTTAATTGCTTTGTGCAACATATGGAAGTAGCTTTGGGATTTTCAAGGAGAGTAAAAAAATAAGAGCATTGGAAGAGAGGGATAGAGTATTTTAGTGAGAAGGACACTGAGCAAAGGGCCAGAGGAGGGAACATACTCTTAGGAGTCTACCCTAAGGGTAGAGGAGGAGGTAGGATTAACTAGTGCATAAGCCTGGCTTATCCATCTGACTCCTTTCCAGCTCCCAGGCTGGAGTGATTTAGTGTCTCCCCAGCTCGACCTGGAGGTTTCATTCAAGACAGGTTCTACCATCACCCTGGTTCCCAGAATTGAGGACATTTAATTAGAATTTGACCACCGTAAATCAGTGCAAGGCTGTTGTGCTGCTGGTTCCAGGACCTCCTTACCACTCTGCAGAGAGTCCAGCTTGTGGCTTCCACAGGGTAACCGTCTATGTTGTTTCCGGGTCTGTGACCTATTGCTCCCTGGGAAGCCCTACCTTACTTTCTGCAGCTGTGGGCTGAGCCTCAGTATCTCCAGTTTGGGTTTTAGATGCTCGTTTTATAGAGACAGATGAGAACCACAGGCTGTTGGCTGAGCATCGAGGGTACTTTGACCCAGATACAAGAAAGAAGCTGCTGGAACTTGTTGAGTCATCTCCTGGAATAGTTCAAAAGTTTCAGCAATCCTGCATAGTGAAGATAAGGCTTTAAATAAGCGAATGCCCCGTTAGAATTCTTCTTTTTTTTTTTTTTCGTTAGAATTCTTCTTAACGAACAACACTCTATAAATAAAGTTGTAATAAATATAGCTAGAAAAATCTCCCAGCATCCCACTATCTTAATAAATCAATTTTATTTATTTTTCCATTCTCCTTTTTAGTTTTCACCCATATGAACAGATGATTTTTACTTAGTTACAACCATAGTGGAGATCCAAGTGAGTATGCCAAATCTAATCCATAGAGAAAATGTAAAGGCTTGTCTTTTACTACCGGCTATGATCTAATGATTGTTTTCCTAAAATTCACATATTGTATTCACATGGTATTAGGAGGTAGAGCCTTCAGGAAGCACTCACGGTGTGATAGTGGAACCCTCATAGATGGGATTAATGCCCTTATAAGAGGTTCCAGGGAGAGCCCCAACCTCTTCCATCTCAGACTTTCCATCCCTAGAATGGTCAGTCATGGATCCCTGCTCTTTTCAAGCTGCCCAGTCAATGACATTTTGTTATAGCAGCCTACATGAGTGGATTAAGATACTACCCAACACGCTGAAACAGAAATAACTTATCAAAGAGTATGCTATCACCTGCTGCCCAAGCTGGCGGGTTTGGTAAGTGGAGCTGGACTTCCTTTGTGAGAAAAACATTATTTCACCAGTGCTGGTAGGAAAATCCTTGAGAAGTGTGGAAGCCCTTTGTTCCATGCATTGCAAATATTGTCCATTTTATCTGCTGCTTTTGGTCCTTACTTCTTGAGATCATCTCAAAAAATAAACTCCCTGAGGTTTTATTTACCATCATACTCCCCTTCCAGGCAGAGTTTTGAGAGACTAGGAGACCGTCTTTCAGTAAAGGAAACACAGCAATGATATAACACGGTCTGGGCTGTTAGGAAAGGAGTACTAAGCCCTGGAGAGAGGCGCTGATGCTGTTGTCATTTCTGGGGGGGTTTCTAGATAATGTTGTGTTACTTGAATTTTCAAAAAAGTTTTTATTTAAATTCCGGTTGGTTAACATACAGTGTGATAATTAGTTTCAGGTATACAATATAGTGATTCAACACTTCCAAGCAACCCTGGTGCTCATCCCGACAGGTTCACTCCTTAATGCCCATCACCTACCTCACCCATCCTCCTACCCCCCTCCCTCTGGTAACCATCCGTCTGTTCTCTATAGTTAAGAATCTGTTTCTTGGTTTGCTTCTCTTTCTCTCTATCTCTTTCTTTGCTTGTTTGTTTTGTTTCTTAAATTCCACATATGAGTGAAATCATACAGTATCTGTTTTTGTCTGACTTATTTCATATTACCATCATAGCTCCATCCATGTCATTGAAATGATAAGATTTCATTCTTTTTTATGGCTGAGTAATATTCCAATATATGTATACCACTTCTTCTTTTTTTTAAGATTTTATTTATTTATTCATGAGAGACACACGGTGCGGGGAGGCAGAGACACAGGCAGAGGGAGAAGCAGGCTCCATGGAGGGAACCCGATGTGGGACTCGATCCTGAGACTCTAGGATCACACCCTGGGCCAAAGGCAGGTGCTCAACCGCTGAGCCACCCAGGTGTCCCTGTATACCACTTCTTTATCCATTTATCAGTTAATGGACATGGGCTGCTTCCATAATTTGTCTACTGTAGATAAGGCTGCTATAAATATCAGGGTGCTTGTGCATTATTTGAATTTGATGACCAGGTAACACAACTTTCAAAGGTACACATAAAAATTTTTCTAAAATATGGAAGAAAAATATAATTTTGGTGATAGAGATCACAATCTGGAGGATAGGAAATGGAGCGAGTTTTAGGCAAACCAGTCAATGTAGTAAAACTTATCTTTGAATTATTTTACAACTCCTTTTTCTATTCTTTCTCCTTCTTGTCCTACTCACTAACATCATGTATTCCCAAACTGTACAGAGCTCTACTTGGTGGATTAATTAACACAGAGGTTTTAGTGGCTTAATTACCAACTGTCTGGAAGGATATAAATTGTGTAAGGAGAACCTCAGGGAACAATATTTAACCAAGTGAGTGGTTCTCCAATAGTGGAATTTCAAGAGCTATATTCCCAGAAGGGGAGGTGTTTGCTGGACTTCTTGACCTGCAATTATATCATCTTAGAGTAGAACTGTACAGTATACATAAAGACACCTTGAGAATATTCAAGAAGTTTGGAAAGGCAGTGGGCTAGATCATCTCAAGACTTAGAGAAAAATAGGGAACAGGAAATTGCAAATCATCTTTACTGAAAGGATAGTTGTGTCTGCTGTGTGATTGCTCTAATCCCATCACCTCTTCCAAAGAACGACAAGGGAAATTCAGTGATTATTAGAATCCATCAAGGCAAATATTTCCCTTCAGGGATTTAGTAAGCAATTAAGCGAAATCACTTCTTTGAACACTCCTGTAATATCAGGACTTATTGGTCTTCTTAAAAATATTGTATATTTCTTTAGCAACTGGTTCAAGTCTCCTAACACTCCTTTCTTAAGGAACATTCAAAATTCTGCTCTGGTGACCAAGGCTAAGATTAGATGAAATCATTTTAGCAATATTTTTCAGAAGTCGCAAACTCTGCTGGGGTGTAGGAGCATGGCTAGGTTGTTTCTTATCCTCCGAGGCCTTTAGGTCATGGACATGCTTTGAGACATGGTGATTTTGGCATATAAAGAAACAAAAATCTGCAGTTGGTTTCTTGATCACTTGGTAGTTGCTGAAATAGTACATATCTATTTAAATCAAATTCGAGATACGTTGAAAGAAAAATGATAAAAATAGTAGTATTTACTTTTAGAAATATATTTACCAGTCTATATTCATTGGAATTCTATATAAACATCACTGGACTCCTTAAGTCAATATGTGAAGGTTTTATTCATTTCCTTTTCTAAGAAATATATTGACATAAATAAAACTATGCTGTTTAAGAAAAGTACTTATGGATTTAATTAATTAGGACCTTTTTCTCACACTAATTTTGTTTTAGGAAGGCAGCTCATTTATATGTTACTGGCAGTTCATGTCACAAGCAAATTAAAATAAATGTCCACTTTTTAGAAATTTTTCTTTTATGGTCTGAAACTGCCATAACCACAATTTACTGAAATATTACTATAAAATTCATACCATTGCCTTGGTTTATATTGAGTATCTAATAGTTAGCAAAACTTATATCCATTAGTATCTAATGCTTCACTGTTAAACGTATATGGCTTTATTTGGCCTCAAAAGTTAAATACTTTGCTCTAAGATTTTTCACACACAGCATAAATCAGATATTAGCTTTTTGTTGGTTAAATTAGTGGCAAATGGATGAGATTTACATTCCGGTCAAGAATTTGCAGTTGTTCATCACTTGTTCAAATGATTTTTCTTTCTATGTTCTGCAATTATCTTCTTGCCCAAAGACATTTTTCTCCACTTGGGAAATAGTCATTAGTTTATTTATTTTCAAGGGTTAGAAATCCACAAAATTATGATTAAAGATGTGGAAATTAAATACACATACCAGGTAACACTGCCTTTTGTGTGACACTTCATGGCAAAGGAGTGTTTGTATGCTTTTTGTTCAGACAGTCACGTCAGAGGTAATGCATCAGTGTGGTGAGTTGATGACAATTGCCTGACCTGAGTGAGTGGTCAAGTTTAGAAATTCTTTGTTCTTTGTGGCTCTGTCCTGTGACACTCTGCTATTTCCTTTAAAGTGGAGGCTGGCATAATGGACTGTAGAGAGGATGACCTAGTATAACCCGACCTACACAAATGCATTGGCCTTTATTCAGTTGGCCCCTTTGACATGTCCCTCTAGATGTTAGAATATTAGTATTGTTTTGGCATGGAGGAATTTGATTACTTTAGGTAATCAATAGCTACTCTAGACGTTTTGAAACATGTTGAGCTAGATAAACTTGCTACTTTTTCCTCCCTCCATTTTAAGACACATGACTCTTTAAGGGAAATTTAATCCGTATGTTTCTGATTCCTTTACACTTAACTCATCAAAATGTTGTTTTGTAAGAGCCTTTGAAGTCAAGGAAGCCTTTTAAGTCATTTTTTATGAGACTTTTTCAAGCTTCTTTTCTTAGGAACAGGAAGTGGCATTTAGCCAACAGTTAACAAACTCAAACACCAAAAGGTTCAACTTGGGTTTGAATCCCTGAACCCACAAGTGTTTGGATGGACTCGAGACATGACCCATCTCTGCTGTATATGTAGTGCCAACAGACATCATAGCAGTTCTAATTACCGAGATGACTCTAGGATCCTAACTGCCTGCCAACTTGCAAGTGTTTCTCTAATCAATCTACTTCATGCTAAATTATGACTCATTTAACTTTAAAGGAACCACTTTATTACCCAATCGGCCCAGCATTTTCGTGACTTCTGTGAGAGCTATTTAAATTGTCATTCTCACAAAGCGAGCTAGCTAGAACTTTAAAATCTGGTCACCAGTAAAATCACACAAGAGTTCAAGTTCACAGGACAAGTGAGTGTTGATTGACCATGAAGGCTTATACCCGGCACAGAGATTATTCCAGCCACTCAGTTTCTGAGTGAAGAAGATAACATGGATGCTGCAATCCTTCAGAAAATACAATGTACATTAAAATAACAAATGAAGCATCTGGCTTCAGAAGTTCTCACTTGATTTATACTCAACAGTTGTAGTAAGTATAAACTAGCCTCCATTTCTCAGGAAATTTATAGCCTAAACAAGCACACTACTGCCTTGGTAGTTCCCACTACCGAGTGCATTTGATGCGATTCTGTCCAGTAGGCTTTGAAATCACCCTGCTAAGTACTCATTCTGCAACTTGCAAATTATGCAGCAATGAACATGCCAAATAGCAACAGCTGATCTACGTGGTTAAAAGCTTTAAAGTAGCCCAGAAAGGGGTAGTGAGAATTAATTCTAGAAACAAATGACTTTCAGTAATTTACATTAATGTGAAGAGAGCCCAAGCCGAATGCTATGCCTCCTTTTTAGGGGCAATGTGACTCAGTGCTCTTGAGACTGTGTTTATTATCCAGGCTAAGGAGCCTGGGATATGGTCCAGACTACCTTCGTATAGATATATCAGATAGCATAGTTGCTAAACGCCCAGGGGCTCAGGATTCAGACTGTCTGGTTCAAAACCTGACATCATCCATCACTGGATCTGTGACCTTGGGAAAAGGGAGATAATAATAGGACTTATTTCACTGGGCTGTTGTGAGGATTCCATAAGATGATATAGGTGAACTGCCTTGTATGTTCAATAAGCTGGGCTATTGATGCGATGATGATGATGATGATGATGATGATGGTGATGATGGTGATGATGGTGATAGGGATGGTGATGATGATGATGATGATGGTGACGATGTTGATAATAATGTTGCACAGGATCAGGAAACAGTATAACAGGAAAACATTTACTCAGGTATAAGTCACACACTAGGAGCTATGAACTCTTCGTGTTTGTTAATCTTCCTAGGAATTCTCATCCATGTCCGTGGAGTTCAGTGACACTTGTTTATTGAAGATCCTCAAATCAGTGTCCTTCCTCTATGCTTGTCTCAGAACAAGGCTCACAAGACCACTAATAGCCGAATCTTCATCTCTTCTTGCTGAACCATGGGTCTTTTCTCCAACCTGCTTGTGCTTTTCATACTCCAAAACTTGGCAAAAGGTCCTCTTTCTATCTTTAATGTCCCCACTTCTTGACCATCAGGCAAATTTCTGCTCATTTATCGATGCTCAAGCACTAAGTCCTTCATAAGAGCCTTGAACTCCTTTTTGTTGATTTAGGTCTCTACCTCTCACCCCTCTCCTTTGCTTTAATGTTTTTATTGTATCTCACTCATACTCCATTATAGCATTCATCCTATTATGCTGGAAATCACTTGTACATCTCTCCCACATTCCCCTGTGTGTACTGTGAAAGCAGGGACTGCATCTTACATCTCTGGGTACCAGCATCCACCACAGCACCGTGCATATAGTAAACATTCAATAGACACTTGGTGAAGGAATGAAATGTGTCTGGAGAAGTCACAAAAAGGCAAGGTGAGTTGAAAATAGTTTTGGCTTTATCAGCTCCAGTTTTACTAAAATAGACTCTTGACTCCATATCTCAATTCTCCCTGTGGTCACGTCTAGCAAATTTGAGTGTCTTGGAAGCAGTCTATGCATATGGGGGAGTTTTATCTTTCTCTATGAAAGATATGCAAAGTGCTAGATGGAGATGAGTGAATATTGTATTTACCATATTAGATATTGAACAGAATAGCCCAGATTTCAAAGCAGCTTGATTACGACAGAGTTTTTCCCTGCAGTTAGGTCAGACATACAGCATTTGGTGAATGAATGTCTGGAAGTGAAGGAATAACATTATCTGAATAATTAAGACAAAACCCCCAGTGTTCTCTGCGCTTATTCAGGTACTTGCTTCAGTTCCTTAGTGTGATATTCCAATCTTTAGAGTGACTCACTATGTTTAACATCAGTCCTATCAAATGCCAATGTCAAAACGTCCTCTCTCTCCATCCTTGTTGCTAATGACACCTTCACAATGTCCTCATCAGTGTGGGACTTTCTGAGGAACTTGTATACAACCTTCAAAACCCAACTACACATGCTCTCTGAAAGTTGAAAGTCACTGTGAGTTCTTGATGCATATGACCAAGAGGTGGCTTCAATCCTACAGATGCCCTACTAGGAAGAATAATGGACTCTGGCTGCCCTCAGAGCTGTTAGGTAAATTCTGAACCCACCTGGAGATATTCTAGCACATTTTTACCTAGAAATGGAAAGCTGAGACTCAAGTGAATTGCTGAAAGCAGCTGGACACGTTGCGCCCTCAGAGACCCTCTGCACAAGAGATGTGACTTCAGACCTAAGTTGTTCTCTTTGGCCATGTCATAACCCTCATGCTTACCTGGGGTGGTTCTAAAGGTTTTGAGAAAAATCAGAAATCATAACTTATTAACTGGTCATGAAAGTAATTTAAAAACCAGATAGGATACTACACACCTGTATATTTTACATAGGAAGAACAAGTATTGTTCCATGAAGCTTTTGTATCATTTTAAAGATTATGCCTGTTTCTGTGTGTGTTGGGAGGATGATAGGTGGGTGAGTGTGATGTGAGTGTAATCTGTGGTTGGGTCTCGATATATTTATTTCTTACTCTGAGTTGCAGTAAAAACAGCTTGAAACCTACTGTCTTAGAAACTCTGAAGCAACCTGGGGTTAGGATGTTTTTCAAGGAATCAAAACCACCCTGTAATATCAAACAGCTAAACTGGAACATGGCTTGGCACAGACTTATGTTGTCATGTGACTTCTTCAGTGCCAACTCTCAATTATTCATAGAAATGGAAGACAGAGACTGCTAACTCTGGGAAACGAACTAGGGGTGGTAGAAGGGGAGGAGGGCGGGGGGTGGGAGTGAATGGGTGACGGGCACTGGGTGTTATTCTGTATGTTAGTAAATTGAACACCAATAAAAAAATAAATTAAAAAAAAAAAGAAATGGAAGACAGGATATCTTAGAAAATTTACAAATTTCAGGTTTCTCAGGTATAATTTTGCTAACTTTTCCCCTTACTTTGAGAAATATTTATCGTATATAATAGTGCCAGGGACTATTCTAGATGCTAGGTCAGTAACAGTGGAAAAGCCAGTCACTGAATTCACAGAACTCAGGACACTATCAAACAAAATGTCTTATAATTCTGAGTTACAATTTTTATTATTTTTAAAATATCCTCCTTTTTTCCACCTGTCAACCTTCTCTGAGGAAAAGGCTAATGAATAGAAACTGGTCAAATAGGTGCACAAATGAAAGGGGAAAAAATGGCAAAAATTTGAGCCTGGAAACCATATCATTAGCCCCTTGGCTATCTGAAGTAATAAAAGAAGTAATAATGTCATCACAAATTAGACTTCTAGAATTGGCACCCCGCCCCCCCAAAATCGTCAGTTCTATCTATGAGTCCAGAATCTTCCAAGTATTGTCATGGCTATTGTCATGAACATCCTGGATTTTCTTTGTAGGAAGCAAATGAGAGAAAATTCGTCATTTAATTCTGATGCAGACTTCAAATTTTCTGGGACTAAAGCTAATGTAGCAAGTTCATTTTCCCCCGGCAATTGTTTTTCCCTGTTCCTAGTTACTCCATGCTGGATTGTAACATGTAAGGATCACTGAGTAAAATCCTTTCAGTATAACTAGTCATAAACATTCCATGTTTTGTTAACTCTCAAAGTAAGGAAACAACACACTAGTTTTTAAACTAAGAAAACACTATATGCCATGGCCTCTCGAGGCCTCTAAAACGACTTTTCCATGTTTTGTTTGCACTGAAATTTCAAAAGCTGACAATATCTTTCCTTCCTTCCTGCTCCTTGATGTAGTGAAAAGCTTCCCATGTAAGTCTGATCTTTTCAGTTGGACAGATTTGTACAGTCTCTCATGTACGCAAACACTCTTGTGCAACAGAATTCTACAGTGTAAGGGCTTGTGAGTTCCTAAACTGTTATTTTTTTTCTCTCTCGATAAACTTAACTTGTCTTAACTATCATATAATTTAACTTTATGATCCATTCCACATTCCTGCAGGAAATCTTCTTTTAAACATGATTATATACTTCGAGAATGGAGCTGCTAATTTTTCCCTGAATTGCATTTTTTATGGTTGTTCCCCTACTTCCTGGTAGCATATTTTGGATGACACATCCATAGCAACAGTAGCTTTGTTTATGAGTAAACTGAAGAAGAAACATGGACTTTGGTTTGCCTGGGCATACAAAGTGCATCTAGACTGCAATTGTAATTATGTCCACTGGTGGTGATGTGGGCCAGAGTTTATCAGCATTTCCAAAGAAACCTGTTCTCTGGGAGGAAATCTATCAGACACTTCAATGCAAAATGAAACAAGCTGGTGTGGAAATTTCCATTGTTTTAAAATATCTTTTAAATTTAGTGTTTAAAAATATGTGTAAGTTGGAGAGGCATCCATATGGGTAAAGAAGAAGTTAAGCTGTCACTATTTTCAGACAACATACTATCCATAGAAAACCCTAAAAACCACCAAAAAGTTAGAACTAATAAGCAAATTCAATAAAGTGGCAGGTTACAAAATTAATACCCAGAAATTGGTAGCATTTCTATACACTAACAATGAAGTGACAGAAAGAGAAATTTAAAAAAAACAATGCTATTTACAATTATACCAAAAAGAATAAAATATCTAGGAATAGGGGTATCTGAGCGGCTCAGTGGTTGAAAGTCTGCCTTTGGCTCAGGCCATGATCCCAGGGTCCGGGGATCGAGTTCCTCATCAGGCTCCCCACAGGAGCCTACCTATGTCTCTGCCTGTCTCTCTGTGTCTCTCATGAATAAATAAATAAAATCTCTTTAAAAAAAGTATCTAGGAGTAAACTTAACTAAAGAGATAAAAGACCTGTACTCTGAAAACTATAAAACATTGATGAAAGGAACTGAAGATGACACAAAGAAATGGAAAATTATTCTATGCTCATGGATTGGAAGAACACATATTGCAAAAATGTCCATATTACCCAAAGCAACCTATAGATTCAGTACAATCCCTATCAAAATACCATCAGCATTTTTCATAGAACTAGAACAGATAATGCTAAAATTTGTATGGAACCACAGAAAAGTCTGAATAACCAAAGCAATCCTGAGAAAGAACAGCTGGAGATACCACAATTCCAGATGTGAAGATATGCTACAAAACTATAGTAATCAAAACAGTATGGTACTGGCCCAAAAACAGACACATTGACCAATGGAAAAGAATAGAGAACCCAGAAATAAAACCATATTTATATGGGCAATTAATTGGTGATGAAGGAGGCAAGAATATACAATGGGGAAAAGACATGGAAATATGTTCAATATCATTAATGATCAGGGAAATGAAAATCAAATTATGAGACATCACCTCACACCTGTCAGAATAGCTAAAATCAAAAACACAAGAAACAACAAATGTTGGTGCAGATGTAGAGAAAAAGGAACCCTTATGTACTGTTGATGGGAATGTAAATTGGTATAGCCACTGTGGAACGGTGTGGAGGTTCCTCAAAAAATTAAAAATAGAAATACCATATGATCCAATAATTCCATTACTGGATATTTACCCAAAGAAAACACTAACTTGAAAAGACATATATACCCAAATATTTGTTGTAGCAGTATTTATAATAGCCAACACATGGAAGCAACCTAAGTGTCCATTAATAGACGAATGGATAAGGAGAATGTGATATATCTATATCTATATCTATATCTATATCTATATCTATATCTATATTACATGGCCACAAAAAAGATGAAATCGTGGCATTTGAGACAACCCAGATGGACCTAGAGGGTATTATGCTAAGTGAGATTAAGTCCAACTGAGTAAGACAAATACCATGTGATTCCACTCATAAATGGAATCCAAATAAAATAAACAAATGAAAAGCAGAATTATAACCTATAAACACAGAGAACAAACTCTATGGTTGTTGGATTGCAGGGAAGTGGGGGGGGGGTGGGCAAATGAGTGAGGGGGAAAGGGAGATACAGGCCTCCAGTTATGGAATGAGTCAGTCATGAAAATGAAAAGCAGAGCATAAGGCATACAGTCAATGATATTGTCATAGTGATGTAATAGGACAGATGATAGCAATATTTGCAGTGAGCATAGCATAACATATAAACTTGTCAAATCACTAAATTCTACACCTTAAATTGACATTGTGTACCAACTATACTCAATATATAATATATAGTTTATAATATATAGTACATACTGTATATACTATTATACATAATACAGTTAATATAATATATAGTTAATATAGTTATATTTAGTTATATGTAGTTATATAATATAGTTAATGTATTATAATGTATAATAAAATATATAATAATAAATATACGTAATAATATATATAATAAATACTACTATTGAAGGAAAAACAATAAATGCAAGTTAGCAATAGGAGTCAATTATGGAATAATCTGAGCCCACTCAGTCATTAGTTCAGCAAACATACTGAGTACTTACTATGTTAGACATTGTGGGGACTACAAAGATAAATGGAATGTCATTTTCAGCTTGAGGAACCGGTCCTGTGGACTAGAGATATGTGCATGGGCAACACTATGTAAGGCAATACATGTTAAAATCGGGGATAAGTTGCATCAAGTTCAAATGGGCCGAGAGGATTGAGAAGTGCCTAGGGTGTATGACGAGGAAGGAAAAGCGTTGGAGGAGAGGCAGGATTTCAACCATTGGGATGGGAGAATGAAGAGAAGTCCATATGGAGTGAGCAGATGAATAAATGCTGGCTTTCCATTTTGACTTCAGAGTGTAGAGAGAATGTCAAACAGGCGGGTCAGGGCTCGATTTTGGATGGTCTTGAATCCTACATTATGGAGTTTACACTTCATATTCTGTAGAAAAGAAAAGTTCATGAAGACTTTAAAAAGGAACCTGGCATATCTTTGTTCTTTTGGTTTTATTTTTTGTTATTTATTTTGATGTTCTTAAAAATTTGTGTTGTTGTTATTTTGGGTCTGTATTTTTTTTTTTTTTTTTTTAGAGTGGTAAGCCGTAAGTAGCTGGGAGTAGGTGGTAAGGCATTACAAGAAAGGAGAGATGGAAAAGTGTCCAGTTTGGATGTGATCTTAATCGCCTATGGGAGAAGGAAGCAGGGGGCCAAGGGCAGGAGAATGACTCAAACAGACCAAACTTGGCAACTGATGGACTGATAGTTGACTGCAGGTGAGGGAGAAGTACAAGTAGAGGGTGAGGCCAAAGACTTTGGCTTTTTTGACTCAGTAGATAGTAAAATCATAAGGGATTAATAGCTCTCTGGAAAGGAAGAGTGTTTTGTGGTAGGAGTGGGGGGGAAAATGATTATTTTTGTTTTGGCTAAGGTAGATGGAAATACATATTTAAAGCAGTAATTTTCAGCTTTTCACACACATTCAGATCACTGAGAGGCTTATAAAAATGCAGATTCTGATTCAGTAGGTCTGAATGGAGCCCAAAACTCTGTTTTTCCTCTCAGGTCCCAGGAGATTCCAATTCCTCTGCTGGTTCATGTAACACAAATCTAGAGCCTGGGAAAGAAATGAGTTTTGGACAATTTGAAGCCATTTTAATAGAGGTCATAATTAAAGTCATGGAACCAGAAGGCACGAACGTTATAGAATATAGAATAAAAAGAGAAGGGGGAGAGGGAAAGACAGCAGATATGCCCAAATAAGAAGGTCAGGTGGGAAAGGTGAGCCAGTGAAACCATTGAGAAGGAAGAGCCAGAGGAGTTTCAAAGAAACAAGGGATCCTGATGATCATGGAAGCCAGGGGAAGAGTTTGAAAAAAATATATATATACAATGGTTATCAGTCAAATACTAAATGGTTCCAAATGCAGGAGGAATGGGGCCAGGACTCAGGATTAGCACATTTTAAGTGACTTTTCAGATATTGCTTCCTGTGGAAAGATAAGGCCATTCACTGGAAGACAGAATCGAATGGAAGGTAAAGATGAAGCAGAAATACGCGTATGTTGTATTGTTTTTGACAGCTGCTTGTGACTTGTGTGTGGAAGCACACTCATTGACAGTCTCTTGGGCATATTATTGTTTCAAAAGGGGCTTTTTTGTTTTGGATGATAACATTGCAAGACTGCAGCACATCCTGAGACAAGTGGTAGGAGTCCGTAGAGAGACAATGTTGACTCCTAAGAAAGATGAAGAGAGGTCTCAACAGCCCAGAAGTGAGCTTTGGAAAGGAAGAAGGTCATTTATTTCTGTGTCAGTTATGCATGGCTGTGTAACAAACCTCCTCCAAGAGGTTTAGAGGCATAAAGCAACACCGCTCTAGAACTTGTCACCAGAGGTGGCTCCTCCCTGCTCCAGGCATCTCAGCTGGGCCAACTTGAAGTGGCCCCAGTTTGCACGAGAGTCCAAATTATCTGGCCCCTCTGCCTCCCCGCCCTTGGCTTGGATGCTGAGACGCCTGGGCCTCCCTTTGCTCAACCAGGACCTCTCTTTCACTGGCCTTTCCAGCAGGATAGTCCACGCTTTTTGACAGGGTGGCTCAGGGAAGGGAATGCTGGAAGTAAGGCCTTTGAGGGTCCAGGCACTGAAATTCACACGGCATCACTGCTGTCATGTTCTTCAGGTCAGTGCAAAGGATTCCAGATGACATAGCAGCTGAGGTCCAGTGTGGGGGAGGATGGCACAAGGGCATAAACTCAGATGCACGAGAGCTTCGGGCCGCCTTACGATAGCTTACCACTTCCTGCTTCTAAGACAAAAGGAAAAGAGAGAGGATTGGTGAAGGTAGAGCACATTTTGAAGTGAGGAGGGAATCTGAAGTAGTTCATGTTGAAAAGCTTTATTCAGTGGAGGCTGAGAGAAGCTTGCCTCTTAAGGAGAAGCAGTCATGAAGGCGTTTCTATGAGTCAGAATGGGATTCTTTTTTTCCTTCTAAAATTTCTTATAAACCCTGGGGTTCTGAAATAAAGCTGATGTTAGGGGACGCAGCATGATTAAAAAGAACCTCAGTTTTAACAAAAATCCCTCCTTTTTCTTTTGAGTCAAGTATTCTTGAAATGCAAACCATTTGCACCTTCATAATGTGATACTAGCAAAAATAATGGCAAGAGGTGTGGACGGTCTGAGATTTTACTGAAATTGCAAGCTAAAGAGTTGGAGTGCCACAGTTTCATGGATGCTTGCAGAAGACACGAGCCTCCAGTGTCAGAGATGAAGGACTTTCTTCCACATAGCCGTAGCGGTATCCAGAATATTTGCATGCTCTCGGGCTGCTTCTCTCAGCCCTAAGCCTCACAGGACACTGTGAAGAAGGCCAGGTGACATCTGAACACACAGTGGGTTGTGTCAGAGTAGAGAAGTCTGACTTTAGAAAGCCCGATTCTGTTATAATTGGCCGTAGGCATGCTTCCTCTTTTTCAGAAGGAAATAATCATTTTCATTATACTGTACAGTAGGCCTGCCTGTCCTCTGTTATGATGGGAGATACTATTTTTATCTTCCAAAGCTGTAAGGAAGCTTATCCTCTGCTCCAGAGAGAGAGGCTATCTCTATCTTCCAACACTACTTGTTATATAAGGCATCCTTGAAAAGACAGTCCAGAGCAAAAGCAGCCAGTGCCTCTGTTTGCAAGACATGCAGAAATGTGGGAGACATATGGAGCATTGTCTCCCAACAATTACTTTTGAAATATTACTTCATGGTGCAAGAAATGGTCAAAAGAAGATGTAAATAAATTTCTACCATGAGAAAATATTTCATGATAACCTTCAGTAAACTATTACTTAAAAATGTTATTTTAAGTTTATGGCATGTTTATTTATATGTCAAGTTTTATACCAACAGATTTTTTTTTTTCATGTAGGCAGTGAAAGTACAAATACGGTTCTTTTATTAGGATCCATACTGGAACCTAGGTGATCTGCTGGGATTTTAATTTTTAAATTTTTTTAATTTTTAAAAATATTTTTAAAATTTATTCATGAGAGACACAGAAAGGCAGAGACACAGGCAGAGGGAGAAGCAGGCTCAATGCAGGGACCCCAATGTGGGACTCCTTCCCAGACCCCGGGATCACGCCCTGAGCTGAAGGTGGACGCTCAACTGTTAAGCCACCCAGGCGTCTGTCTCTATTGAGATTTTTAATTTATTTTTATTTTTTATTTTTTATTTTTATTTTTTTTCTATTGGGATTTTTTAAATAACAACCTGTAGTTAGATGTTCATCAATTATCACTATGGTAGGCTTTCCATAGAACTCATTAGTAGAAAATATGAAATAATCTTTAACTTTTTGAAACTGTGTTGTATTGAAGACTGAAAAAAATGGATTCATCATGCACATTTAAATAAAATATAAAGATGAGAGTGTCATTATAGAAGTCATAAGCAATTTGGAGCACCGATTTCAGTGTTTAGCAGCTTTACGGGATCTTAGGGGGAATCACAATCACCAGGGTATTGATGGGTCTATTTGGCATAGGTCTCTAATGGCCCTTCACGGGATGATCCTGTTCAGGCCTTCCTGGCTTTATGACCTGGATTCCCAGCTCATCTCAGGCACTTCCCTATACCTCTTATGGAACAGCTGGAACCAGTTAGGATCTAGAGCCTGTCCAGGCCTACAAATGCTCCAAGGGATTTGTTCTAGCCCAGTGTATGGGGTGAACACATAGGGATGTGATGTGGATTTACATTTCAAATCTACAATAGGATGGTATGGGTGTGACGCAGTCCCAGGAATAATGGAGCCCAGAGATCTCTTTAAAGCAAGGGTCTGAAATTTATGAGTGCGCCTGGCATGCTTTCACTTATTGGTGAAGTTTGAGGACAATATTTGTTAAACATTACTTAGTTATATTTTCTAACAGTTTTACAGACACCAAACATATTTTATCTATAAACAGATACTTACCCTTTTGCGTATTTAACTGTACTCAAGAGGTCATTATGGGGGGAGATATTGTTAATTCTGAATCACAGGTAAGTAAGTATGCACAGAAAGAAGCCACACTTAGCGAGGAAGACAGGGCATAAAATGGAATTCAAAATGTTCAATTTCTTACTTCAGGCTTGCAACACAAATAATAATTAAATTTCCTGTTGTTGTTTTCTTCTAAATTTATGTTTGCATTTCTTTTCATTGGCTCAGTTCAGTTGAAAATACAATTTTATATTAAGGGGCAGCACTAAATCAATTATTTTCTTCTTAATGTTCCAGTAGTGTCTGGTAAGTTGATGAAATACTGAAGTGGCTCGGAATATTGCATTAGTCAATATAGCTACAAAGAATAAGGAAAGAAATCAGTGGAAAGAATACATATGAATAACCACTTTTCTCCAGCACACAACCTGCTTACTTTTTCTCCTGTGGCCACATTAACCCCTTGCTAAGTACTGGCTGTCTGGACATGCTACTATTTTCAGATTGCTTTTTTTTTTTTATTAAGATTTTATTTATTTATTTGAGAGAGACAGAGAGAGTGAGAGAGAGAGAGAGAGAGAGCATGAGAGACGGGAGGATCCGAGGGAGAAACAGCTGAGCAAGGAGCTCAACTCAGGGATCACGACCTGAGCTGAAGGCAGACGCCTAACTGACTGAGCCCTCCGGGGCGCCCTCTTCCCTTACTTATTTAAATATTTATTTCCTTATTATTTTTACCTTTGCTTTTCTATTATTTTCTTATTCTCTCCTTCTCCTCCTCCATTTAATATTTTTTGCATCCCTTTACCACTGAATAGTTTTAACCTTTTCCAGAGTCAAAGCCCTGCCACTTGAATGATAAGGAAATGGGTTTGGAGAAATTAACTAATATATTAGTTATTAGTGCTGTGGATAAAGTTAGATCCCTGGAGAGTAAGAAACATCAGTTCTGTGGAAAACCTCATACTTCATGTTAGGAGACTTCGGTTTCCAGATGGGGATCTTCATCATCTGGACTGTTCTTCGGCTCTCCTTGCTAACTTTTAAGATTGAATGTACTGTCCAGACTAACTGTGGGGGATGATCACGGAAAGGGACGTTGGTTCATGGGCCCAAACTGTCACACCCCAAGCAAACGACAAAGGTGACATAAAAGTGCGAAATAAGACCTTCTAAGCAAAACTTCAGGCTTTTTAACCAGTGTCCTCAAGCTCTTCTATAAAGCATAGAAATGACTCACAAAACGGATCTGACATTAGGCCACACCGAGAAACATCGGAGGGATGCTTTCTGCTGGGCTAGAGATACAAGGATGAGGAGCCGGGAGTGTCAGTAGAGGGAGCTGGAATAGTAGGGCTACGAATAGAGGAAAAGCTTTAGGAGAGAACAAAGGTAATTCAGATGTTGCCATTGTACAGTGAACTGGGGGGGCGGGGGTGGTTAGCATGAGAGGCTATCCCGGGAGGATAAACATCAAACGTAGCTTTTTGAACCAGGAGGACCTCCTGACTGCAAGTGTCACGATGTAACTATTCCAACCTGTTATCACTATGTCACCTTTTTTCAGGTTGAAAGGACCTGGGGTCATGCAATCATCTTTCCTTGAACACACGTGCCCGTGGACCCCTGGGTAGAGACTGAGCATAATAATGTGGTTGGAAGCAACGGCAAGGAGCGCAGAAAGGAGGTCTGGATGAAACCGGGCAAGCAATAAACAACTGATGCCACTTATTGATTGATTGCTAAGGGCCAGGCTCAGTGCTGGGACGCAGGGAACTTAGTCAAGGTGAATAGAAGCTCTGCCCCCAAGTTTCTAGTATGATGCAGATTAGCCAGAAACCAGGGACATCCATCCCAGGCACTGCGGGTTGACCCAGGGCTTCAAGATGCCAGACAAGACAAGACGAGGTATCAGATGCTTTTCTATGGAGAGCTTGAAAAAAAACAAAAACAAAAAACAAAAAACAAAAAAACCCCTCTTTTTTTAGCCTAGAAGTCCTATTCCATATGTAGAGGGGCAGAAATCTGTCAATGGACGTAAGAAACTAAGGTCTTGCAGAAGGGAGCAAGGAGGACATGGATGGGTGGGGACACGGGCTGAGCGGGCCACAGCAGAGAGAGCAGGGCTAATGCCAAGGGAGGAACTGACCCGCAGGACATCATCAGCCCACTGGCTAGACATTTGCTTCTGATGGACATTCCCACCCCCAAAGAGGGCACGCCATGATGCAAAGGCACAGCAAGGATTTGCTCCTGAAAACAGGAAAGTCGAGCTTTACTACTCTTCCCCTTGGGGCACCTGGGTGGCTCAGTCGGTTAAGTGTCTGACTCTTGATTTCAGCTCAGGTCATGATCTCAGGGTGGTGGGATTGAACCCCATGTCTGGCTCTCTGCTCAGCAGGGAGTCTGCTTGGATATGCTCTCCCTATGGCCCTCCCCCTACTCTCTCTCTCCCTCTTTCTCTCTCTCAAATGAATAAATAAATCTTAAAAAGAAAACGTACTCTTCTCTTTAATGCTCTCCTCCTTTCTTCTCATCCTTACTTCCTACTGATACTTGAGGCTCATCATGTCTTAGCAACCATGCTTGTGGCCAGAGCAGCTGCTCCAAACTCGGACTTGACCATTAAGAGGGTCAGCCTTGATTGAGAAGAGGTGGGAACAAATAACAACAAGACAGTGCCTTTCAGGGCTAATGGAGGCAAGTCCAAGGTAGGACAAGAGCCTGAAGGTGGAATCTCTAATTTGAGGGGATGAATTTTAAGGGAACATTCAAGGAGATGACGGAGATCCCTGGGTGGCTCAGCAGTTTAGCACCTGCCTTTGGCCTGGGGCATGATCCTGGGGTCCCGGGATCGAGTCCCACATCAGGCTCCCTCCATGGAGCCTGCTTCTCCCTCTGCCTGTGTCTCTGCCTCTCTCTCTCTGTGTCTCTCATGAATAAATAAATTGAAAAAAATCTTAAAAAAAAAACAACCCACAAAGAGGAGGTGACATTTGTGAAGAATTTTGAAGGATGACTATTGCTTGCCAGGTGTGTTGTTCTAGGAGTCTGGAGAGAGGAAAAGATATCCTAGACAGACACAGAGCCTGTGTGAACATAAAAACCAGGTGAGAAGAAACAAAAGAATTCAGGACACTATAGGACTGCAGTATGGGGAGAGTTAGAGCTGGAAATGAGGTTTAAAAGGCAGATATGGGGCAGATAGGAAAAGCTTTGCTTATTGCACTATCTTAACTTGGGGGCACCTGCTGGATGTTTCTGCATCCCCATCATTTACAACCTTGCTGCAGGTGTGAGTCAAGTTAACGTGTTTGTCCTTGGCTGTCCTTGGCCACAGCTGATTGGACAAAAGGTGGTTACATGACCCCAGAAGAACCAACCACTGAGTAAACTGAGCCCATTAAATGACTTCTAATAAAAAATATGAACAAAGAGTCATATTGGCATGTGATGGGTATGTGAGCAGAAGTCACTTGCAGCTGGGACTGTGCGGCCCTTCTTCCCAGCCTTCCTTCCAAAGTAGAGCTCGTGGATCTACAGAGAGAAACACACTAACAGAATAGGGGCTCAGAGAGAAGCAGAGACCTGACACCATGTGACTCAGGGGAGAGGTTCTTTTTTTTTTTTTTTTTTTAGGGGAGAGGTTCTTGAGGTGACTCCCCCTTCTGTGTGCCATGAGATACCACTGTAACTTTTAATAAATACCCCTTTGGGGGGGGGAGTCAATTTATATTCTTTGCAAACAACCCTAAAATGGATGGTCTTCTAAAGAGTTTGCATTTATATTGCAGGTTAGGAGAAACTATACAAAGTACTAAGTGAGGGGTAGCATAATCAGGATTTATTTTGTTTTCATAAAGCAACTTGGCTACAACGTGGAGAGTGGTTCAGAGAGGATTCAAATCAGAAGGAGAGAAACATCCCAGGAATCCATGGGAATGATCTGGGCAAGAGCTGAGGAATTCCTGAACTAAGGGAAGGACACGAGGAAGATAATATAGAGTTAAGAGGTATTTAAAAAGCCTAGACAAAAGGACCCTGTGAATGACCGTTGTCAAGGATAAAGGATAGAAGGATGGATGATGAATTAGCTTGTGTGAATAGCAAACTGGTAATCGTGGTAAGAGCTTTAGAAGGAGATAGATTCGTAAGGGAAAAAAAATGAGAGCAGTTTCAGAGACTTTGAGGAATGCATAGGACACTCCCAAGGAGTGAGAGCTCCCAGGAAAGTTCTGGGCTTCTAGAGACTTATGGTAGTTGAAATAATGGGAAGTAAGTGGCATAAGGAGTATAAAGTATAAAACAGAACTCAGAAGAACAGCAGTGCTCAAGGCACAGGCAGAAATATGAACTGGGAAAAAGACTGAGAACGAATGAAGAAGAGAGAAGAAAAGCCAGAGAACAATAGTTGGGGGAAAAAAACAATGTATCGTGAACCTGACTGGCTCAGTCGGAAGAGCATGAGACTCTTGGTCTTAGGGTCATGAGTTCGAGCCCCATGTGGGTGTAGAGATTACTTAAATAAGAAAGAAAGGAAGGAAGGAAGGAAGGAAGGAAGGAAGGAAGGAAGGAAGGAAGGAAGAGAGACAAAGGAAGAAGAAAGGAAGAATCAAATGATGCAGGGAAGTCAGTGGATATAAGACCTGAATGCGGACATTTCAGGGGCCGTGGTGGATTCCAGCGTAAGGCATGCTGAGATGGAAGGAACGGACTGATGGGCTTGGGCAAGGGCTGGTTTGAGGAGCCAGGGGGCAGAGGTTCCCTGGTAGGGGTAAGCCGCTGTCCACAGGCCTGAGTCAGATGCAGACTTGATGTCCAGGAAAGGCTGTCAAGGATCTGTCGAACCCTAAACAAATTTGCAAGTTGGTTGTTTTTTTGCTTGTGCAGTTTTGTTTTTTAACCATAGGCTTCCTTTATTCTGAATTTTAACAACCTAACTATCTAAGAGCATTTAAGAACTGCATTTTTCCCAGGCTTATGAAATGCAAAAGGGCAAACCTCCCATTTTGCTAATGAGAGAATACAATTACTGTCTAACCAAAATAATTTAAGGGCTAAGGAAGATAATTTAAAGAATCTGGAAGAGTCATAAATGCAAATGAATAATTTTATATAATGTTTATCTACCCCTCCCAGCTGAAGCCGCCTGATCCCAGGAGCTTGCACATCTCACTCTCTTCAGGCCTGATGGGACTCTGCCGCCCAGGTGACCTGCTAGGTGGGCTTTGCAGCCCTACATCCAGGGCTCAAGCCGGCTGTGGGGCGAGCCTTGGGCATTCTGAATTGCAGCCTCCTGCAGGTGGCTCCTGGGTTTTCCTGTCTCTCCTTTCCTGTCTAGACACAAGAGTATTTACTCCTAGCGCCTTCCTATGCTGTCTGATATGAACTCCAGGGACCCCGACATTGACCTGGACCAGGTGTGACCCAAGCCAGTTTCCTGCATCACTCGGGACCTCAGCATTGAACCCGCAGAGTATGATTCCCACAGCTTCTCTCCAGCTGCCTCCACTTCTCCCTTTGGCTGTGTTCCCAAGGGCTCAGCCTGCTGGCCCCCATTCATTAAAGGGCATGAGTTTTAATCACAGATAAACGGCTCCTTTAACAGAAAAAGCATTCAGTTTGTTTCTGTATTTTTCCAGAGACAAACTGAAGTTAAATAAAAGGAACGAAGTATCACATTCAGCCCAAAGTGGGCACTTCACTTGAAAACGTTGCCCAAATGCCCCTAGTTTGTCAGGGACGGGAATAAATGAAGGAAAGGATGTGACTATTTTTCAGGGGAGATTTGCTGCTTTGCAGTGAACAAAGAACTAGGAGGGATGTTTATGAAATTCTTGCTGCAGGGTTAAGAGCCCAAACTAGTGTTTTAAGAAAGTGTGAAGGGAAATCTCACATGTGATTGATAGCCTGTTGTGATTTGGTTGGCAAATAATCCTGTCTATACATTTTCTTCTCTTAAAACAAAATTTGGCATTTTTCCTGTTGTGAAAACTGATAATATCAAATTAAAGAAAGACAAATTTTATTGTTCTGTGAAGCTATGTGTACACTTGAGATTAGGGCTATCAGAGGAAAATATATTATGGCAAAAAAAGATATGTGAATCTAAAAAATGTGGTTCCACTGATATATCATTGTAATACAACTGATTCTGTGTGGGCACAGTCTGTTCTTTTACCTCCTCCAACCTTAAAAAATAAATTGAAATCGTCCATACTTTAATTGGCCCTGGGAACATTTGTGGCATCGGTGGTTAAAGGTGAGGGTTTAGATTTTTTTTTCCCCAAAAATAATGATCATTGATCATTTCCAGTCTGGAAATGTTTTAAGACTTTTTTCTGAACATTTTTTAGTATGCCTTTAAAAAAAAAAAAAAAAACCAACTCCCTGTGACACCAATATTTTAGGCCTCCAGGTATATCTTCCGCTCTGACCAAATTGAAGATTGGGGTGGTTTCTGGCCAGAGAAGCTCAGTAGAATAGGGCTGCCAATATACATTTGTCAATATATTGAGATACTTTTTATTCCCAGGCCACAAATGTATGGGCGGGGGGTGGGAAGCATTGCTCTGGGGATGGAGAGTACTTAACCATAAAAATAGCTCAGAGAATGTGAAGTCACCGAAAAGACACCACGAGCTTCTCGTGGGAAAACCAGAGCCCCGTGATTGGCCTTCTGTGATAAGAAAATTTCAAAGTACATTAGGGACGGGGCTGGGACATCAGACTGGCTCTCATCCCTTCCCCAGAGGCGTTATTTTGGGAATGCTTACAGATGATAGAAACATGTTTGCCCACGAAATGGAAAGAAAGTGCACCCTACTGGCTGTGTTAGTGGCCATGAAAAGGCAGCGTGCCTCCCAGGGAGGCCAGGGCTGCAATGTGGAGCCATCAGATGAGGACATCGCCCTCTCGGGTGCCTGGCATGAGGCCTGGCTGTGCCAGGGGAAGGGGAAAAGCCAGGCGGAAAACCCACAGCCACAAGAATTAGTGGAAATCAGTGGCATGTGTCTCATGGCTGATCTGAGCAGGTGGAAAGATTTTCTCCTTTGCCCATCTCCCATCAATCCCTGGGCTGCCCAGGTCACGCATAGCCTGCCCTGGGAGTGTCTGCATGGAAATGGTTTCCAGGCTCATGGCCCTTGGGGGACATTTGGGTATTGTCATGTTCCTGTAGCCCCCCCAAAGGGCTATGGTCCCCTCCTGTGCAATCCTAAGCCCCCACCCCTCTGGGCACAGAACCAGGGGTGGGGCCTGTAGCTGGAAGGGGAGGCAAAATCAGAACAGGGAGAGGCTGGTTCCCTGTCCTCCCAGCTCAGGCCACAGGTTGGCAGTGGTGCCCAGCGTTAGTGGGGAGGAATGGGGGTGGGCCACAGGAGCCCCGGCTTCTGCAGCCTGGGGTGCTGTGTCCGTCGGGGTGTCCCTAACTGCACTGGCTTCCCTGCTTACGCCCTGTCCCCAAACAGACTGGACCTGGGGCAGGAGCTGAGGCTTCTGGCTCTGAGCTCGGGGCCTGGGAAGGTCTGAGCGCTGCTGTGCTCGTCTCACCACAACAGAATCAGACATCGAGTCCCAGGAATGGAAGACAGACCACCAGGCCTGTTCTTGGGACAACCAGAAACTCCATTTGAAGTCATTTTGGGGAGAGCTGGAGATTAATCAACATGAATGTTGATTTTTATGTAAATATCTATGAGTTTGTTTCTGGTCTGCTGGAGTCGTAGCCTGTAGAAAATCAGAGCCTGGCTCGTTCAATGATGAACAGCTCTCACAGAGAAGACTGTGGCAAGGAAAGACTTCCCTGCGCACCCCCCTGGGCTTTCAGGAACCAGTGCTACCTTAGGACATACAGAAACATACACATAGCCTTGTTTCCTCTCCAGCAGCAGCCCTATGCTCTGACCGTGTCCATCTCTGCAGAAAGAGTAGTTCAACCTTGGTTTGAGATCCTGCCCCTCCTACTTACTAGATAGATGTCCACGGGCAGTCACTTAACAACTCTGAACGCCTCTGCACTCACTGTACAAATAGGAGCAGTAATACTGATGAGAAATTTTATTAGAAATAATATAATGTGTTGATGATATCTACCACGTAGCAGGTATTCAATAAGTCAGAGGTATGTATAATTAATTATTATTAATTGAAATCTCAGGTACTCCTGTATTTTTCACTCCTGTTAATCAGGATAGAGGCCTAGTCCCCAATCTTTTTACATCCTCTCTCCTGCTACTGCTTAGACAAGGGAATTTGAATCTCTCGGCTTGTGGATTTTAACTTTTTAATGATGAAGAATCACCCAGGAAATTTGTTAAAATGCAGGTTCCCTAGTCCCACCCAGGGAGGTTCTGATTCTGTGGGTTTGCAGAGAAGCCCACAATCACATCATTAAAAGCATCCCAGGGGTTTTGGCCTGGTAATCAGACGGACCACAGTTTGAAAAACAGGACCCTGTGTATGAAATGCACGGCACCCACCTACACCTTCGCTAGGTCACGATGCTGCTGGTTGGCTACAGTTTATTGAGTAGCCAACTACGGTCAAGGCCTTATGCTAGGATCCTACACACATTATGCTATCTTACCTCAATAATAATCCTATGCTACGGTAATCAGTGTCTTGGCTTTATGCTGAGGGGACTGAACTGGAATATTCCACATAGTTCCTTCACTCACACCTCAGGTCCCTGGGCATGTTCTCTATTGTTCACTCCTTATTTTGTGTCAGTCATTCCTATATATATTTATATATATATATACACACACACATATATATACACACACATGCATGATATCCATATGCCTTGTACACATACACACATGTATATATATACATGATATGTATATATTCCTAAACAATACAGTATTACGTTTGTAAGGTAGATTCCTATTTGTATATGTTCTACAGTTCATTCATTTACACTGCCATACAATGCTCAATTGGATGAACATAATATATGTTGAAGAATAACCAAGGACTAAGAAGAGTATGTGTTGAGGGTGAATTTATTTATTTATTTATTTATTTTTAAAAGATTTTATTTTATTCATTCATGAGAGACACAGAGAGAGAGAGAGGCAGAGACAAAGGCAGAGAGAGAAGCAGGCTCTCTGCAGGGAGCCCGATGTGGAACTTGATCCTGTGATCCTGGCATCACCCCTGAGCCCAAAGCAGATGCTCAATCACTGAGCCACCCAGGAGTCTCCTGTTGAGTGTGAATTTAATTTTTAGAGCAGCAATATTCTCAATGTGAGCTCCGTGAGTCTTTCTGAAAGCTCCTTTCAAATAAGGTAGGATTCTCAGAGGCACTTTTTGGTTGAATATGGAAGGGAATTGAGAAGCCTTACTTGGCATGGGTCATTGTGGCCTGATGGCTTTGAGGCAAGTACTCAGTCTGGTCCCGTTCTCTGTAAGGTCTAGGATGAGTCATAGGAGATTCCTGTAGGCTTAGGGTCAGGCAGCAGTCAAGTATGTTAGCGCATGCGCAAGATTGGGCAGAGATTTCTTCTAACGTGATTAAATTATCCATTCTCTTGTCAGTGGATGTTTGTCTTCTTGGGTTTGTTTGTGTTCCATTAACAATAATGCCGCTGCGAACATTTCGGACATGTGTCCTGGTGCACAAGGGGAATTTTTCCAAGGAAATATACCCTGGAGTGGAAGATTTGGGTCACAGTGTATGGGCATCTTCAACTTTATTAGATAATGCTAAATTGTTTTGCAAAGAATTTGTGCTAGTTTACACTCCCGCAGCAGTGTATAATACCTGCTGCTGCACATTCTCCCAACACTTTGTTCCCTCTGGCTTGTGATGAATGCATAAATCCCTTGCGAGTCAATTTGGGAAGCGATAGGAGAGTTGAAATAAATGCAACATTAGGAAACCTACCCAGAATTAGCATTAGAGATCTTCAGGAAAGAGCTTGGTTCATCTTCTTTTTTTGTATCCAAATATGATGCAGAGTGCTGGCACTTAGAGGTTTAACAAATTCATATTTATTTGGTTGTAAAATTCTAGCCCTTGAATTGCCTTTCTATCTGGTTTGTTAGATTAAAAATCCTTAAATGGCTTGGACGCATTATATCTGCTCTGAAATAGGCATAATTCCAATCTATCATGTAGAATTTTTGTGTGGGTTTATAAAAATGGGCTTAATGGCTAAAAAGCATATGTAACATTCATATAAATAATGAGGTTGGTGCATCCAAACAAAAGTGGAGGGATGCTCAGAGGCCAAGTTGACAAGAGAAGACATAACACACACACACCATCTTGGAATGCCTTAAGTACAGTAAAATTTCAGATATGTAATTATTTAGGGTGAGCCAGGATGCAGAACAGCTGTGTCTGCCTCGCTTAGCAGGTGCCGGGTCCTCAGCCAATCTCTACAGTGGTAGCAAATTAAGGTCACTGGGAAAGGCAGCTCTTGCTGTTCCTGTCACTTTCTAACCATCTGAAAAATGATGCAGCATCGTTCTGCAGGAAGGCTAATAAGCCTTCAAGGAATCGTAGAAGGATACGGAGAACTCGCAAGATCCGAGGGGCATTGGAACACGAGGAAAGAAAGATGTAGAATTTATCCTCTTTGCCATTAAATTTCCGGGATGAATCCTGCTCCAGCTGATCACGACTCAGAGTTAACATCTCGGTGCCCGGCAGCAGTGTGTGAAGTGATGTGGTGACTCAGCTCTGTCTTTGAGAGACAGGTGTCCACTTTAGAGAACCACCAACCCACTCAGAGGCCCTCACGACAAAGGCAATCAGTGGCTGACTAGTCAGCATC
Organism: Canis lupus familiaris; assembly: GCF_011100685.1. Taxonomy (NCBI): domain Eukaryota; kingdom Metazoa; phylum Chordata; class Mammalia; order Carnivora; family Canidae; genus Canis; species Canis lupus. The sequence continues at coordinate 44,848,089 of NC_049237.1, read as the reverse complement.
TGAGTCGATTGCAGGAAGGCATCTCTAGGAGAGAGAGAGAACAGAAGCAGCCAGCCTCCCGTTAAAAACAAAATTCAGTCCAACCCAAGAAATTCATATTGCATTTCTATTATGTTCACAGCAGTGAATTGGGCATTGCAGGGGAGACCGAGGAGAGGGAAGACAGGGCATCTGCGTCAAGAGCTCGCAATCAGACACGTTCTTCCCTTAAACAGGGAAGAGAGGCAAGAAGAAAAAGAAGTCACATTAGGGATCAAACTAAAATAAGCCTTCACCCTACCTTGCTGGCAAAATGGCAATTTACAAACTTAGCATCAGCGATTTTCGGAAAGAGATGGGCAGCGTAAATAAAGAAATGGGAACTTTCTCAGATGTGCTTTATCGGTGAAAGAGGGAAAAGTGTGGAACCGAAGTCCTCTCTGAAAATGGACAGCTGGGGAAACGCAAGGACTCTCCTATCAAGGAGATAACTGTCTTTGGAAGAGTGTTGCTTGCTTCTGTGTGTTTGACACTACAGTGGGGTGAACTCTGGACCAATGTCAACCCACAAAAACTGGAACAGCCTGAGTATATCTGGAAGCAAATACTCCACAGATGGAGAGAGAAGTGGGAGGTTAGCTCAGATCACTTGATTTTAATTAAACAGCTTTCAGTTTTATGAACTTGGAAAAGAAAAGGCAGGCAGAACTGATAAAGTCCATGTGACATTGACTCTTTCTTGAACATGTCGATAAAAGATAAGAGCAAGGCACTAACTCTTGCAGTCCCCTTTTCTAGAGAGGATAATGTTCGTGACGCTGGGCTTAAGTCCCAGGGATTTGAGAAGCAGAGAATCATAGGAGGAGGCTTTGGCCATTGTTGGCACGTGTCTGAAGAAAGGATGGACATAGCTGTGATATTTGCTATTTAGGGATGTTTGACAGAAGACCTTTGACAGAGGGAACACGGTTTCATGGTTAGTAGAACAGATGGACCGAAGGGCAGCTCCAGCCCTGCTTCAAAAATTGATTCCAGCACTCTAGGGTAAAATTTAGAATGCAGCCATTCAGAAGCATTGTGAGGCCAGATGCGGGAAGCTTGCCAGGGTCCAGGTGTACACAGGTTGGGGATGAACTAGTTTTTTACTTAGAAGTTAAGCTGACTCGGGTTCTCTTTCTGCTGAAGGCTTTATAAGATCCTAGAGGAGAAGGGAGAAGGAGACACAGTCTACAGTAGCCTCATTCCTACCCTAACCTTATTAATGCCGACCTTCTCATCATCTATATTTTTCTTTTTTTTTTTTAAGATTTTATTTATTCATTTGAGAGTGAGCGAGAGAGAAAGGGAGAGAGTGTGTACGTGCATGATGTGGGGCTCGATCTGGGGACTTCAGGATCATGACCTGAGCCCAAGGCAGACACTTAACTAACTGAGCCCCTCAGATACCCTCCCCCCACATATTTTTTTCTTATTTGGAAATAACTAGCCAGAAAATATAGGTGTAGCCATTATAGACATTCTAATATTGAAAATACAAGGTTTTAGGGTGGCTGTCCTTAATTAGGGGTGATTCACACCTCTCCATGGGGATATCTGGCAATATCTAGAGATGATTTAGGTTGTCACCTAAAAGCATGGGAAGAGCATGCTCCTGGCATGTAGTAAGTAGGTGGAGGCCAGTGATGCAGCTAACTATCCTACAATGCACAGGACACTCCCCCACAATTAAGGATTACTGGGGGTCCCAAATGTCAATAGCATCAAGGTTGAGAAATCCCGGGCTAGGTTAAGATAGGATTTTTTGCTGAGAAAATCCTGGAAAGGCTGAGTGGGGTTGAAGGAAGTTGTGCAGGCTGACCTAATTTTATAAGGTTGATCTCGGGCTTTATTTTATTGGCCATGATGTATTAGCAGGTAGTTTTCATGATGTTTTTGTCACAAGGTTCTTCTTATAGCCTCAGTCATTAATCATCTTGAGAAATGTTGCAGATCACACTTGTGAATTTCATCTTGGTTCTGTTGACTGCTGACTTTGATGGAGAAGTGAGATTTCCTCCCTAGCCTTCAAATCTAGATTCTCTTGTTTTAGGTAAGTGGAAAGAATCTTCCCGTCAATGATTTTTTTTTTTTTTTCACCTGAGGAGATTATACACTCAGCAAGAACCAACGTCATATTTTGGATGGCCATTGCTGGAATATTTACTCTGTTTTATTTTATTGAAATTTAACTGGAGTAATTTTTATTTATAGCTTCATTGTTAATATTGCAAATATGTTTGTTCCTTAAAGTGAATCAAGGAAAAGATTTTCCTGGGAAGCCTGCAGAAAGGTCCGACACCTGACTGTGTTTACTCTTCCTTCATGATAACTCAGAGTAACTGCTGCTTCTAGGGCAGATGGCATGATAGCTCATTTTGCTGGGCTGAACTCCATAACTTGGTACATGGCAGAGATTTAGAGATTTACTACAGATGCCCAAATATTTGTTGCTCTTGAATACAAAGCATTGTTTATGAGAAGATCCTTGAATTTTTTCTACCCTGAACAAATGAACATTTGAGGTTAAATAATCAACTAACTAAAAATATTTAATAGATTTAGTTCTTGCCACACATTTTAAATCCCATTATTACCCAATATAATAATTGAGCAGTATTTTTTCCACCTCTAACTTCTGTAAAATAATTTAATTCACCTTGTCACATGGATCTTTAAATGTTAGACTTTCATCATCACTAGACCTACTTTTTGACCTCTTTCCTCTCAAATATTCTGTGTCATTTTCCTTCCCTTTTTGAGGAGTGGTATTTTTGAATTATATATGATGTTATTACATGGAAATTTTATTCCATGCCACAAGTGCCCATTCACATAAGATTAAGAATTGTTATTTTTTTCCATTGTGTGTGTGTGTGTATGTGTGTGTGTGTGTATCTCACATCTTCTTTATCTATTCATCTAACAATGGACACTGGTTGCTTCCATATCTTGGCTACTGTGAAGGATGCTGCAATAAACATAGGGGTGCATATATATTTTGAATTAGTGGTTTTGTTTTCTCATGCCATTTGCAACAACATGGATAGATCTAGAAGGTATAATGCTAAGTGAAATAAGTCAGAGAAAGACAAATACCATATGATTTCACTCATATGTGGAATTTAAGAAACAAAACAAATGAACAAAGAAAAAAGGGGAAACAAAAAAACCCAGACTTTTAACTATAGAGAACAAACTGGTGGTTACCAGACGGGAGGTGGGTGGAGGGATGGGTGCACTAGGCGAAGGGAATAAAGAGTACATTTACTGGATGAGCACCAGGTGATGTGTGAAAAGTGTTGAATTGCTGTATTGCACACCTGAAACTAATATAACATTGTGTGTTAATGGTACTGGAATTAAAAAAAAAGAATTATTATTTTCATTCATCTTTTAAACGGATTTTACAATGTTCACTTGTAATTAGTCATTTATCTCCAGGAATAAGGATTATAACTATTCAAAAAGATCTCTTTAATAAATTCTGCAAATTGACTTCCATAAACTCAAAAGCTAGCAGGAGTAGAGGTCATTTCAATAGAATTTGTCTGCCATAAACCTATTTTGTTGTTCATAATAAAGTAATTGAGATAGCATCCTCTAAGTTAAGTGATTTTCTCTTTTCTGGGTACAATTTTTTTAGAGAAAAATCTATGACTTTAATGTTTGGGTGCACAAAGTATGTAACTGTATAATTATCTAATTTGGCTCATTAGGTGTTATTTTAAAGCTTATACTTGGCTTATACCTGGCTATAACTTGGATACCCTGAGAAGAATCTAGTATTATAGTTGGAAACTGGCTTAAGAATATACATATATAATTTTAAATATATATATTTTTACATATTTTACATGTTTTTAAATATTTATTTTTAGGGACACTGGGATGGTTCAGTCAGTTATGCATCCAACTCTTGATTTCTTCTCAGGTTGTGATCTCAAGGTCCTGGGATCTAGCCCTGTGTTGGGCTCCATGTTCAGCGGGGAGTCAGCTTGAGGATTCTCTCTCTGTCTCTGCCCCTCACCCCCATCCTCTCTCACTCTCTCAAATAAATAAATAAATAAATAAAATTTTAAAATACATGTATATATATATATATAATTTAAGTTCTAAACTCAATCAACTTGGTACTTGATGGGATGAGCAATGGGTGTTATACTATATGTTGGCAAATTGAATTTAAATTAAAAAAATGTAAAGAAAGATAAACTCAGTCCAATTTTACCTAAATAATTTTTTGAAAAGCTATTACTTCGATTCATCCTAGGCCCTATTCCCATCCCTAGACTGAGGAAAGACTCTTACTTATTCCCCCTGAATAGTACCCACATGGGGGAAACTACAGAGCCCAGGTGCCTCATTTGTATGACTTCATCCTAAAATTACCACATGTTCACCCCCGGAGAGGTAACAATATGTTTCTAAAATACTATGCAGATTAAAAGAAAGCTTTCAGGGAAAGAAATGAATAAAATATCAAGCCAAAGTGCATGGGTTCCAGGTGTACATCCAAGATGGCTTTTGACAGATGTAAATATTTCCTGAGAAATTTCCCTTGTTATGATATGTATCTTAAGGTCATTTGTGCAACACAAATGCCAGTAAGTAAGGCAGTAAAAAAAGAGAATTCCACCTGGATTTTAGCCTCAACTCCAACATTTACTACCTGGTGACTTTGGACAAGTCATAACATCTGTTCAACTTTCTTTACCTCTAAGGATGCTTCTTTCTTGAGGTGGTGGCCAAAAACATATAAGACAATATACTTGGAAATACCTGACACATAAATATCTGTTAAAACTTACTAATAAAAGCATAAAACTTTGTCAATAATTTAGTGATTATTAGTTCTATCTTTGATTGCCAATAATTTATTTCAGCCAGTTTGACTGTAAGAGTATGGGATTTCTTTTTTGAGGGGCTGTATCAGTATTCCATATTGATGATTTGGGAAAAATTATAAATAGTTTTGCTTTCAAAATGTGGAATCATGGAAACTAAGAAGTGTTAGGCCATGTCAGGCTTTTTCCAAGTGGAGCTTTTCCCTGGTCCAATTTTCATTGAAGATGGGGATTTATCAATTTACTCCCAAGTTGTGGGATGTTTTACTTCCTGGAAAATTTTCATATTAAGTCATCATTTGATCTGGGTTCACTTGGAAGTATGGCCATGTCTGAATCTGGTCAGAGTATAAACTTTGACCAACACACTGAGACTTCTGGATAAGACAGCAAACTATTATGGAAGTTGGCTCGTCCCTAGCTCAATCAGGAAACACTATGCAAGCAACCAGAAGAATGATTGAAAACAGAATCAGTACAACTGGTGGTAACAAAGGATATGAGGGCCTTTTTCAGAGAAGTGAATCACAGTCCACACCTGAAGAGCTGTCACTACCTAGGGGCTGCTGAGAAGGAGCTTTCTAATTGCCCTTATCTCTTTATTCTACATTGGCCCAGATAAATCACTGTTTCCCCTAATAATGCTTTGCAGGGAGGGGACATAGCAGCCCTTGTCGGCACCAATGGATGAGGCAGGTGACATGAGAATGGAGGAAAGAGCACTGTTAGCTTCCACTGAAAGAGAAGAGTCTGGCTTCTTCTGATTGCTTAATAGGCAAGATAATTACAACAGATGGAAGCAGTATCCAGAAAAAACCCAATGTATATGAGGACAGAATGAGGAGTTCAGTGATGGGCAGGATTGGGTCCTTTGTGGAAATAAATGCTTCCAGTTTTGCAATAGTAGTGGCTCTTCTTTCTAAGTCATTTCTGTACCTCCTGAATATACTTGGAGGAGAGCATATGCCAGGTTTAAAGTTTCATCCAGACTCCCACCAGTACCAGCTAAGGTAACCAGTAGTCTAAAAGAATTTGAGAACACAGGAAGAGTGCCCACAGAACAAGGGCAAAAAGATATCTGAGGAGGAGTACTAGCTCTTTAAGAGAAACATAGGTACTGAAGGACCTTATCAGAGGGAGTTGAATTAATGGCCCAGATAAAACAAGAATGTAAAGTCAGTAATATAAATATCTTCAGAGAGGAGGAGATACTACAAACATGAAGAACAATCTGTGAAGAAGAAGGATCAAATGGAGATAAGAAAAAAAAAAACATATAATAGCAGAATGGATATAGCTAAAGAATAAATCAGTGAGATCAAAGATCTGGTAACAGAATTTTTCCTGGAACATTCAATAAGAGGACAGAGAGATGGAAAATATCTAAGAAAATGTAAAATATATAGAAAGGATAGAAATAAAAAGGTCAACTTTAGTAACGGACAAAATACAATTTAAGCATTTAAACTCTATAAGTAAAAGATGAATATTATTAATATCAGAAAAAGAAATAGTAGGTCAAAAATAAAGTATCAGAAAAAGAAATAGTAGATCAAAAATAAAGTGACAGAAAAATATACACATGTACGCATATTATGAAGAAAGATACATTATGAGGGAAAAATAGCTAAATAAACAATTGGAGTTGGTAACACACTTTTGAGAAGACAAGCTGATCAAGAAGACAAAAAATTAAAAGAGAAAAGATTTAGAAGAACTGGAAAAACTCTGTGATTGATAAACCTACACCAACAGATGTACATAGAATTTTGTACTTCAAAACCATAGAATGTACATTCTTGCTGCATGCACATAAATATTTATAAATGAAGTCTCAAACTCTGTACAATCAAAACCATAAACTTAGGGATCAATAACCAAAAGATAACTTTAAAATGCATTCAGACAACCTTATGTAATATAGATATCAAAGTATGACAAAAATAGATCATGAACAACAGAATGGCTAAAAATTTGAAAACTATGATGAAATAGATGAATTCTCAAGTTTTATATAAAATCAAGACTTAAAAAAATAAATAAAAACTTGCATAAGACAATTATCAGGGAAGAAATTAAAATGTAATCAAATAACTCTCTCCACCAAAAGAGTTCCAAGACCAAGTAGTTTGAAATTCTAAATAGTTTGCATTCTAAGTAAAAGTTAAGTAACTCTCAAGGAACAGATCTCTATCTTACACAACAAAAAGCTTCTAAGCTCAATTAAACTAAAAACATATTAAAAATTCACAATAAATGAATATATTTTTTCCCAAAGAATATAATATTTCAATTATAAGTGATTCTATTAAAGTAAATAACCTTCAGCAATGATCATACCTACCAGAAAAGCTTTAGTTGTATAGCCTTTAAAAATGGAAAAAGGAAAAAAAATATTTCTCCTATTATTGTGGATTTTTAACATATTGGAGGTGTTAGGTAATGCAAGGAAATAAGAAAAACAAATAACATGTATAAGAGACAGAAGGAATGCAACGACAATCTCATTTATTTGCAGATGATAGGAGTCTCTAACTAGAAAACCAAGCAAAAGCAATAGAGAAGTTTAGAAGTGATAATATAGCAAAACTGTTACAACACAGGATAGAAATTGAACACCGATAAAAAATACATTTATTATTATTATTATTTTTAATTTTTATTTATTTATGATAGTCACACACACACACACACACACAGAGGCAGAGACATAGGCAGAGGGAGAAGCAGGCTCCATGCACCAGGAGCCCGACGTGGGATTCGATCCCGGGTCTGCAGGATCACGCCCTGGGCCAAAGGCAGGCGCTAAACCGCTGCGCCACCCAGGGATCCCAATAAATTTATTATTTAAAAAAAAAAAAACACAGGATAGACATCTCGAATTAGCAGCATTTTTAAATATCAAAATATGAAAATATAATAAAAATAAAATTATTCACAGTAACAACATTTCTAAAAGTATTCAGGAGTTAGCAGAAATAAAGAACTCAATCTTTTCTATAGTTTCGGAATTGGAGCAAGGAACAGAGTGATTCTAGTTAGTAGCTTTTCAAAGAATTATTTAAGCAAAGTTTAACTGAGCTTAGAATTCAAGAAAATATTTTCTTAAATCCATTTCCAGCGAGAATACCAGATTCTTCTCAGTTCATCCAAGTCATAATCAGGTAATATATGAGTTAGAGTAGTGCCCAAGGAGAAGTGTCATAAAACACCCAATTGATTGCCAAGTTCTATAGGCAATAGGGTAGGCAGCCTCTAAAATGGCTCTCCAAGGAACCCTGCCTCCTAGTAATAATCAGGGCTTCACGTAATTCTCTCATGTTGGGTGTGGACTGGACCTAGTGCCTGTCTTCTAACACACAGAATATGACAAAGGTTATGGGATATCACCCCAAGAGGAGTTTACAAAGAAACTCTGGTTTTCATCTTGCTTCCCTTCTCTCTCTTGCTCTTGCTGTCTTCCTGTGAGAGGAACCAGGTGTTATGCTTTGAGCAGCACTAAGGAAAGGCCCAAGTGGCAAGGAACCAAAGGAGGCCTTTGGCAACAACCAGAGAGAAGCAGAATCCTGCCAGCAGTCATGTGAGTGAGCCTGAAAGCCAGTCCTCCCCCAAGTTGAGTTGAGCCTTTCGGCAGGACTGCGGGCATTGCTGGCAGACGGTGGCCGTTGCCTTGTGAGGGAGATCTTGGGGAAGAGAGTCAGCTGAGCCACACCTGGATTCCTGATTCACAGAAACTATGAGCTAATATAGGTTTGCTGTTTTGAGCTGCTAACTTTGGTGTAGTTTGCTATGTAGCAATAGATAGGGAACGCAGACAATTATCTATAATAAATAATTAGCTAAAGAATGTGATTCAAAAGGAGAACTATGATTTACTTACTTGGTGTCCTTATGGGCTGGATAAATAACAACAAGAACAAACCAAAACTGTAGTCACATTTCCATTAAGGCCTTGGAATCATTGGGCCTACATGGTACAAAACTGTGTCACGAGACATGGCAGATGCAGCAGATTGACTCATTTAACACTCATTTGAAGGCCATCATATCTTGTCTCTTGCACCAGGGCGCTGAAGGCAAATAGTGAAGGTCCAGCTTTCCTTCCAGCTTAAAGCGATCACGAACATAGTTCTAGAGAATAGCACAGAGACAGAAGCTTCCCAGGAGAGTTTCATTTTTCAGATTAAAAGGCAAATGCTTCCAGGAAGTGGCTTTCACCTTACTCCTTGCTTTGAATATTAAAGTGATATTTAGAAGTGTAGGGTGTCTTGCAACCACGGTCATAGGGAGAAAAACCCACAAGCTAAAAATGCGAAGCAGGAATCTGGAAGGTTCTTGGTTCCTAATGGCATTGTTGAAGTGAAGGACTAGGTTAAACTCTTTGTTGGTGTATCGAATATTTGACTTGTCATTTAAGCCACTGGGGTCCGGTTTGCTGCTATTCATAGCTGAGTGTATTCTTTCACTAAAATAGAATAATTTTAGATTCTCATATCAAAATTCCCTTAATTTATTATTTTTAAAATTATTATTTTTTTTTTCACATCATTATTTTTAATGTCCAGCATTTATAATATGAGGGCCAGGGCTTTCACCCCAACTCAAGTTTATAAATTTTCGATTGGCTTGTGAGGCCAATAGGGATACTTCTTGTCTAATTAGGTTTCTGGGAAGACTTCATTCAGGTCCTCAATCTGATCAAATGGAATTATGTTCTTCATCTTCTCCAGCTCTTTTTCATATTCTTCCATCCTGGCCTTTGAGAGAGAGAGAAAAAAAAACAAAAAAAACTCAGCACAGCTTTTCACATCTTCTTTTTCCTCAGCATCCACCTGGACAGTGTATTTATACTCTGGCACAGGAAGCTTCAGGGCATTAAACTTCTTCTCAAAGTCATCTACCAAGCCAGCCTTTGTCACATTGGCCTTGTAGGAAGCCTAGGTGATAGCAGGTGATTTTTCAGGAAGAGTAGCCAACCTGGAGGTAAGCATCTCATTCCAGGATTTCAGGGAGTTGACAATGGCCTTCTGGTTTCGGGGTATGACCTCCCCAAAAGCTACCCAGTCAATGGTTTTTAGAGCAAATTTTCGCCCAGCCATCTTGAGATCTTTCACCAACCCCAGCGGCCCACCAAAATTTCCTTAATTTAAATCAGATACTTTGAGAAAGTCATAAATTCCCTCAGTTTATGTCAGTACTGGTTAAAATGAGAACGTCATGAATGTTCATTCCAGGTACCATTTTTATTTTAGTAGAAATTGAAGAAAAACAAGGTTATGAAAAAACCAGTCAGAGTACCAAAGACCTAAATCTTCCTTTGGCGTTGGTTTGCTGGGGGAAGATCCAGTGAATCTGGACTAAACTGTACCCAATTCCAGGAAGTTTCAAGCTCAACTCTGGTATCTAATAGCCCAAAAGGGGTCCTCTTTTATTACCGTATTTAACTTCAGGGATTATTCCAGGGTTATTAAATGGAATTCCTATGACAGCCTGAAATCTGGTGTTAGCATGAGACCAATCTATTCAATATAATGAATCTAGCCCTATTTTACCAGTTTCTTTTGGTTCCTAAGAAATATATGTAAGTTATAAGTGTAGCGTACCATCTAGGAAATAGTACACTAATGGTCTAAAAGCCCAATAAATCTCCCCGTTTTACTCTGGGTACTTTGTGGCTAGAAATAGAAACCAACTTTGGCTGGTTTAAACAAGAAAGTATTTTATTAAGGATGTTGGGTAATTCATAAAATCATCAGAATAGCTGGAGAATGAGACATGAGGAATATGGGCAGGCACCAAGGGCAGGCAGATGATGGCCACAGCCAAACTTCCATCTGGGACAGTCTGGCAGGAATGTTTTTCCCTTGTTGTGAAGGGACAAAGGAGGTCAGTGCTGGTCCTGGATAGTGAGTGCCGCAAACACAAGCTCCAGTCACTATCCTGCCTCCCTTGTCTTGGGAAGAGAAAAGGGCTTACTAGGGCCTCCAGATCAGAATTTTCCTTTGACCTAGCTTCTTTGCCCACTTGTTCCAAGCTTGTGGATCTCAGTGTCTGTGGGAAGTTAGCAAGGAGATTAAATTAAAATTTAAAGAAATGATAGTTGGGCAAAATGTAGTACTTACTAGGTTCCGAAGGATTGATTTCTAACTTACTCTCTTACCATCAGATTATTTTATTAAATAACGGATGGTGCTACAATGCAGCCAACTAAGTAATTTTTAAAAATTGTGACAAATGAGTGGTTGTTGAGTTATTAAATGAGATAACAATTGCTGGACATCTTGGTGTATGACACACATACAGCAAGAATCTAAAATGAGACTCTGGTGTGTATATTGGAGTCATTTGGCTTTGGGTATAGGGCTGACACAGGAAAAGTAAATCAATAGCTTTTTCCTCTATCCTGTTTCAGGCAACTCTGTCAGAGGAGTCTTAAAAAATCCCATGGTGATTGGGCATCCAGGCCTTATTTTTTTAAAAATACAATTTAGATTACCCAATACCTTTGCATTGGTCTTTTATACAGTTCAGTGTCTTTGGCAAATTACTTATACTTTTAGATTTACTTCCTTTTTCATTAATTTTGATTTATTTATTTCAGTTTCCATCACCTCATTTAACTCTGTTCTCATGATATTCTGAGTAATAATTCACTGTTGTAATTGTCATCCAGGATTAATCCTGTTTGTACTGGAGAGTTACAAAAGTTCCTACCAGAGGAGATTCTTTTTTTTTTTTTTTTTTTTTTTTTTTTCAGAGGAGATTCTTTACCAAGTTTGCATTATTCATGTGTAAAGCAAATACACAAATGTTAAGAGTTGGAAAGAAAGAAAACCAAGAATTTGATCTAAAGACAGATGGCCTGGAAGATTTTTGGTGTCAGATCTGAACTCTAATCAGTCAAAGAGAGATATTTGCAGAACTGGGTGGTCAAAATGGCATCCCAAGAATTTTCACACTTTACTCTTCAATAGGAGAGCCTAAAACTCAGTTCAAAGAAATGCTCACCCTCGAGCATTTTTATGCAAAATGATGAACTTTAGAGGAAAATTAGAAACAGCCAGATTCTGAGAATTATACACAATGATCTAACTGTGGCATGATCATTATTTGTGTTAATACTACTAAATGTTTTGGGGAATTTTGTTTGATTACAATCAAGATTCTTTCTTTTCTCAATGACTAGATCAGGAACTGTTGACATATGTTCCCGCGGTGCTCCTTCACTGTGCTTATAACATATATAATTTTTTATTGTTTGTCCTCTGCACTAATATTTGTTTCAGAGGACAGGAATTGGGTCAACTCTGTTGTTTTTGTGTTCCTGTCATGTACTAAATGTGTTCTTGACACGTAGTATGTCCTTCATTATTTATTGATTGATAAATAGGCAAATAGGACCATGGAGGCAAATGAATTATATTCAGAAATTACATCCTGAAGATATCCCCAGAGAATACAAGGCAGAGAGAAGCGTACATATTGTAGTTAACTCTGTCTCATTTCTTGACTCCTTAATGCTCCTGCTAGCCTTGACTCAGTTCCAACTTTCTATGTCTGGCTTGTGATTGTCCACTGCTAGTTTGGAAAGGATTAATGCTTGTGTTCAACCGACTTTCCATAAATATTTATTTTCAGATATTGTTTATTGTTGACTGATCTGACAGTCTTGGCCACAGTCTTTTTTTAAAAAAGATTTTATTTATTTATTTGTGTGTGCGTGTATGAGAGAGAGAGATTGAGTGGGCTGAGAGAGAAGCAGAGGGAGAAGGACAAGTGGACTCTGCGCTGAGCATGGACTCCTGAGACCGTGAGCTCCTGAGACCATGACCTGAGCTGAAATCAAGAGTTGGGCACCTAACTGACTGAGCCACGCAGGTATCCGTTTGCTGCAACATCTTAAGTAGAATTGGGCATGGATTTAACTGATTATGGAATCTGGAGTTATCTTGAGCAGCTGCTAAATCTAGAATTGGTTGTAATGTATATAGTGTATAATGGCATGTAATTGATTCTAGCATATGTATATATATTTGTATATACATAATTGAAATCCATAGACTTGAGATAATCTGTCTGAAGCTGGAGCAAAACCTAATTGTTGAGTGTATATTACCTTCTTCTATTGGGTTATTTTTTTGCTTAGTGATTTGCAGAAGCTTTTAATTTTTGACATTTATTATTTGTCTGTTATGCACATTCCAAAGAGTTTTTGCTGATTTCTCACTTATGATTTAACATTTTTGAATGGTGTTATTTTTTTCTATAACTTAATTTTTTGACCGTACAATTTATCAGTGATTTTTGTCTTTTGTCATGATTTCTAAGTTTTGGTTGTAACTTTAAAGACTTCCTTATCTCAAGATTTTTTAAAAAGATTTTATTTATTTGAGAGAGACAGAGATAGTGAGAGAGCCACAAGCTGGGAGTGAGGGAAAGGGAGAAGCATGCTCCTCCACTGAGCAGAGAGCCAGAGTTGGGGTTGATCCCAAAACCCTGGGATCATGACTTGAGCTGAAGGCAGATGCTTACCCGACTGAGCCACTCAGGTTCCCCTTTATCTCAAGATTATAAATATATTTTTCTGTGTCCTTTTCTTATACTATTATAGTTTTGCTATGATTTTTAACTTTTAAAACAATAAGACTTTTATTTGAATATGGTATGAATTAGAGGTATTCTTGTTTCCCAAATGAAATGTTAATTATCTCATTATGATTTGTGAAGTTAGTCCAGACTATTTCTACTCACTTGCTACCTTTATCATCATCTAAATCCATATATTCACGTGGGTTTATTGTTCATCCATCTATCAATTCATTTATTATTTAATTCTTGGAGCTTTATTTAGATATGTGGTGGGTCATGTCACTCACTGTACTTGTTTTTAACAATTTTTTTCAACTTTTTTTTAAACTATAGTTATCTATTATAGATAAATCTGAGAATAATTTGTAAAGCAGCTTAGAAAAATTCCATTTGGGATTTAAAATTGCATGAACTTTATGATTTAAATCGAGAGGACTGATTTGATATAATATTGAGTTTTCTCAACCATAATATTTGTACCCATTTCCATTTCTCCTATCTTTTTTAGACATGTACAACAAAATTTTATAACCTTGTTTATTAGACTTCTTTTCTCATTGGGATTATTTCTCATTTTCTGTTTTTTTATTGGTATCGTGAATATAATTATTTTCCTCTTATATTTTCTAGTTGGTAATTAGTAGATTGTTGGAAAAATACTGATTTTTATATGATGACACTGAATCTGGCTACTTTAAAGAATTCTTGTAACTTTTTATATATATAAATTTACTTTCTTGGATTGAGCAGCTAGGCAAATAATGAAATAATACAAATAGTGAAATAATATCTATAAATAATGAAAGTATCTCTTTTATAATATTCACACCCTACTCCTTATTCTGTTCCTACAGAACACATTGATGATGATGATGATGATGATGTGTTTGTGTGTGTGGGGTGTGTATATGTGTTGCATGGTCTTTTATACAAAATTGGACTTGGCAATCTGAGAACAAAATAGACTTACATTAAAAAAGGAACAAAACAAAAAAACAAAACAAAAAAACAAAAAAAAATTAAAAAGGAACAAAAATACAAGAAGAGTGAAAAGGTAGGGCGCTTTTTGGTGCCTATAAAGCAAAATTGAAAGCAAACATATGGCTGTTTGTCAAATTTTGAATATAAGAACATAATGTGCTTTACACATATCTAAAAATAGCCACAAATAATAAAAAAAATAATAGTACATGCTAAGAGACACTGTTTGATAATTTCTCTAATTATTCATTATGCTGACAATATTGCTAAAGGAATTTTGAGCATAGACTCTTCCTTCAAAAATATGTAGCAATGAAATGTATTAGTCATTGGGCATGAATGGCCTAGCCTAGAAAAAGACAATGAATAGACAAATATGTAATGAGAGCATGAGTCAAGAGAGACAGGACCAACCATGTTAAATTAAGTAATACATTTTAAAAATCCAAAAAGGATAGATATGAACTTAACCAAGGACACCAATTTCTGCTTGGTTGGATGTTTTTGGTAGATAAAAATGAAATGATGTTATTTTCATGTTGCTTTTGAGAGCAGCACTAAGGTGAAAGTCTCATTATTTTGACTCGTTTTTTTTTAAGATTTTATTTACTTATTCATGAGAGACACAAGGAGAGAGAGAGAGAGAGAGGCAGAGACACAGGCAGAGGGAGAAGCAGGCTCCATGCAGGGAGCCTGATGCGGGACTCGATCCTGGGTCCCCAGGATTATGCCCTGGGCCGAAGGCAGGCGCTAAACTGCTAAGCCACCCAGGGATCCCCTCTTTTCACTTTTAATATGAAATTTTGTCCTGTGTAAACTATTCATTGTTCAATGATCAGTTTTTATGATCTTCTTTCCTTCCTTTGTAATTTTCTTGGGACGATATCTTAATTTTACTTTATTAAATGGTATTTTAATTTAATTATATTGTATAATAAGGGTCAAGTTATTCTGTTAATGTCCTCCAGAATATTGTCATATGATATTTATATCACTCCACTTAATGTCTCTGATAGAATCAGTCCTCTCAGCTTTGGAGCAGCAAGTGAACAGTTTTGTACTAGAACCATAGATTATTCAGTTATGTTTGGGATCTTACTTTAGGGAGCCTTGGGCCAGGGACATGCATCCTTAATCCACTGTTTTAAGGCAAGTTCCTTTTGATGATAGCATGAAATGCTCTTAATAAAGCAAAAAGTTATTGGGATTAGGTCACCTTTCCTTCCTTCCTTCCTTCCTTTTCTTTCTTTCTTTCTTTCTTTCTTTCTTTCTTTCTTTCTTTCTTTCTTTCTTTCTTTCTTTCTTTCTTTCTTTCTTTCTTCTTTTCATTTTCTTTCTTCTTTCTTTCTTTCTTTCTTTCTTTCTCTTTCTTTCTTTCTTTCTTTCTTTCTTTCTTCCTTTCTTTTTCTTTCAAGATTTTATTTATTTATTCATGAGAGATGCAGAGAGAGAGAAAGGCAGAGACATAGGCAGAGGGATAAGCAGGCTCCATGCAGGGAGCCCATGTGGGACTGGAGTCCCAGAATCATGCCCTGAGCTGAAGGCAGGGGCTTAACTGCTGAGCCACCCAGGCTTCCTGGATTAGGTCACATTTCATTTAGAAATTATTAAATTGAAATTGATGATTTGGTAAGTCAAAACCAGTTGAATGTTGAAATATCATGGTTTATATTTTTGACATGATTTCACTAATTGGATTTTGATAGCATAGAGGAACAGAGAGGAGTAATCATTCTTTTCTGTGTTTTCTGCTTGTGACAAGATATAACTGCAGAAATATTGATCTACTAGGGGAAATACTATTTTATCAACTTTACAAAGCTATGCAGAGTCAAGTAATATGATATAAATTATTAATATCCCTGATTAAAGGGATTTGTATTTCTTGAACTGCTCAGTTATTTTAGTAACATAGTGGTTAACTCAGTAGAGTTTCTTTCCTTTAAATTATATTCATAAGGAACCAATAAGATAGATTTCACCCTCTTAGGATAATGAGAGGGTTTTAGGAACTATCTGTAGGTTCCTTTAGAAGAATACTCTAGAGGCTATTGTGATCATCCATCTACAAATTTGTGATAGTCCTCCTTGTTGAATCAATTTCAGTGAGACCTTTAGAGAATAGCTAGGATTGTTTAGTTAGGATAGAGATTTAATTCCACAGAGAGATCATAAAGATCCACAATATTGGAAGATTCAAGTAAGACAGTTTGTATCTAACAGAATTAGAATAATAGTATCAAGTATAAAGAAAAAAATGCAACAGAGCTTAATATGCTTTACATATATATTATATATATTTAATATATATGTATTATGGTTCTACTTAATATGTTAAATATATATGTTTAATGTTAGCCATATATGAAGTTCTATAAGTTCGTTTTCATTCTCAAATTATATTGTAAGGTAGAAAAGAGATATTTATGAATAATTCTAGTATCAACACTTTGTTTCTGAAATAGATAACTACTTTAAGAAAAACTAATCTTTATCTAAATCAAATGAAAAATGACACTGTTCTCCCACTTTTTCTTTTCTTTTTTTTTTAAAGATTTTATTTATTTATTTATTCATGAGAGACACAGAGAGAGAGAGAGGTAGAGACATAGGCAGAGAGAGAAGCAGGCTCCATGCAGGGAGCCTGACGTGGGACTCAATCCTGGGTTTCCAGGATCACGCCCTGGACTGAAAGCGGCGCTAAACTGCTGAGCACCCAGGCTGCCCTTCCACTTTTCTTAATATATGTAAAAAGGTCAAAGCATAAAAAAAAAAAAATCAAAAACCAAAAGCCAAAAAACCCCTTAAACTAAAGTGAGCTTTCCCTGCGTCTATCAGTTAGATAAACATGAAGAATTCTGGGGATTAAAAGTTAAAGACTATTTAACATTATTTATTAAGAAACTTTTTCTCTTAAATTCTTTAATAAGTGGCTCTAGAGATCACAAGGGGTTGTTTAATATCAGAAAGCATAACCCTTAAATCTCAAGACTACTCCTTAGACTTGGCTATACAAAATATTCCTCTTTACCAATATTGTAGTATTATCTATATATAAGTAGTAAACAATTTCACACATTTTCATTATAATTTAGCATTCTTCATTTGATTTTACATGGAATTTATTAATTGTAGATTCATGAGTCTTTCTCATTATTTGGCTTCACATAATTCCCCAATATGATGCTTTGTCTGCAAAACCACTTTAAAATGTAATCCACAGCACAAATGTCACAAATCTTGGTATAGTAGTTTGCCCAAGATTCTGCATACGTTTTTTTCCAGTGTGCAATGAAGCAGAGATAACTAAAACACTACACAGTGGATGGATTTGGCATGGAGATCAACTGAAAGACCTACTAGGGCATAGCAAGGCATCAGACTAGGTCAAATAGGAATTCACAATATTTCAAAAAGATAAATTCCACACAGACAGCTCCCCCCCACTCCATATATAGTGAAAGTTTAATGAAAATCTCTGGAATGGTTGTGTTGGCAGTACATGGAGTATTCAAATGGTCTTTTGGGGATTAATTGTCCCTACATGTGATATGAAGAAATTTCCTTAAGGCTCCTTCTGCTTTCTATAGATAGCTGTAATATATGCAATGCTTGATTAAAAGGATGTAAAATGACTTTTCCATACCCAAGTGTTTCATCGGCCCTACTGAGATTTTAATCAGTAACGAACTTCAGTGATGAGAAAGGTGATTATCTACAAACTGGACTGCAGTGTATGTTTCCATTCCTTACAATCAAGGAGTTGAAGAAGGGGAAGGGACCACAGAAATAATTTCGTTGAATAATTAATTTTTTACTTAATCAATTTATTTGAGATATTTAATAAAAAGCTCTGCACAGTTACTCCAAACTTCACTATCTGCAACCCCCCGATAAATCCCTTCTAGATATTTTGTTTCTCATCTTCTCTTTTCCCATCCAGGGCCCAGATTTGCACCATTTGAAATCAGTTCTCCATAAACACATCTGAGATTAAGAGGAAAAGATAAGAAAGAAGGGGTTCCTGCGATT
The DNA here is from genome assembly GCF_011100685.1 of Canis lupus familiaris. NCBI lineage: Eukaryota > Metazoa > Chordata > Mammalia > Carnivora > Canidae > Canis > Canis lupus. The sequence goes on along the minus strand of NC_049237.1, from coordinate 44,829,625 downwards.
GTGGTCCTGATGGTTTGAGATAAACCTCTACCATGTGAGTTTTCCTCAACTCTAATGTCCAACTCCTGTTGGAGTCGCCCTTAGGCAGAAAGCCAATACATAAAAATGCAAGGGAATCATAGAAAAATATCACTGAAGGTTTATATCATTTTTTTTTTTAAGATTTATTTGAGAGAGAGAGAACACAAGCAGGGGGACTAGGAGAAGAGGGGAAAGGAGAAGCAGGCTCCCCGTTGAGCAGGGAGCCTGATGCGGGGCTCTATCTCAGGATGGATCCCAGGACCCTGGGATCATGACTTGAGCGGAAAGCAAACACTTAACCAACTGAGCCACCCAGGAGCCCTGATTTGTTTCTCTCTTACAGTGGTTCTGAAAGTGTGACCTATGATCCCTCTGAAGGTTTCTGTGAGTAGCTTTCAGGGGATCTGTGAGTCAAAACTATTTTCATGGTAATACTAAGATATGATGTGGCTCTTTCATGAATATTTATACTAGTGATACAAAAACAGAGGTGGGTGAAACTGCTGTCACCTTAGCACAGATGAAGGTAGTGGCACCAGATTGTTGTGATTAATACACTTGCATTAAATGCATGTGCGCGCATGCGTACACACACACACACACACACACTAGCTAGTTTAGGAATATTTTTGATGCAGAGTAAAAATTATTAATTTTATTAATTTCAATCTCTGCATACATGTCTTTCTAAATTCTTTTGTGGGAAGAAATGGGAAGTACCCATGAGCTTGGACTTCTAACTGCTTACTGAATCATGCTGGCTGTCCTGAGTAGAAGTCCTCAAGCAAGTATTTGAGGTGCAGTCTAAACCAACTTCTTTTTTCATGGAACACAATTTTTACTTGGAAGAATGACTAATGAACTACAGCTAATCAGCCTTGTGTATTTAGTAGATGGTTCTTTAAAATGAATGGACTAAGTGTGTCATCTCAAGGAAGACAAATAGTAATGTTTGTTACCAGTGAAAATTAGAAGTTTGGAAAACTTCTTGACTGCTTCCTGTATTTGCAGATTTTCTGATAAGATGTTGCTCATTAAGGGACTTGTGGAGAAGATGGTGGAGTAGAAGATCCCAAGCTCAGCTCATCCCATGGATACACCCAGATAACACCCACATTAATGTAAATAATGCAGAAAATGTCCCAAATTCTGGCAGGGCAGACTCTCCACAGCTAAATGTAGAGAAGAGGCCACATTGAAAAGAGTAAGAAGGGTGGAGACGTAGCCAGGAATCAAACTGACCCATGAGATGGCCCACAGAAGGAGGGACACTGCAAGTGGGGAAGTAAGAGGAGTATATCCCATGCCAGGCACCCCAGGCATAAAGACCCACACTGGAGAGACAAATTTCCATAATATTAGGCTTTGAAAACCAGAGGGGTTTATCTTTGCCAGTTTTTACAATCAGTGGGGCTTAAACCTGGAACTTTAAAAATCAGTGGCTGGGCTCTCAGGTGGAGGGCAAGAGGAAACTGAGTCCCTGCCCTTAAAGAGACAGCATAACAAATAACCTCCACTAAAATACAGCATAAAAGCAGCAGTTTGAGAAGTGCCCGGGGTATATGGGAAGATTTATTTACTAATCTCAGAGCATGTGATGGAGGGGCAGGAATCTTTAGGAGACTTCTCCAAGAACAAAAGAGCTGGCAAGTGTCATTTCCCTTCCCTGTCCCCCAGCCTAGATATGCTAACATCTGTGGGAAACCAGCTAAGCATGTAGAGAGTGTTTACTCTCCATCTGGCTTGCTAACAGCACACCTTGCCCCTGCATAGTCCTAGGACCTGCCTCTCTAACTCACTCTCCTCAGTTTTCCAAAGCAGTTACAGGTCACCTCCTACAGCAGACCTTGCAAACCTTGCTAACACTGTGCCCCGTTCCCATATTCTCCTATGGACATGCCCCATCCAACACAACCTTTGCAGGAGGACATCCACCATAGCATAACAAGCATGACAACATGCAAACAGCCTTGATAAAGGCTCCAAAGGAACTCTTGCACTGGGAAGAGGAGAAGATAACCACACACAGTAGTCCCACTGGGTCCCCAGCACTGGGCTAGGAGAAGACATCTGGTCTGAATGCAGGACCCATCCACCAACAAAAACTTCTCCAGGGATGACACAGAGAGAGCACCTTGTAGTTCACTTAAGTTGCAGCTCTGGAAAGTGCCTTGTCTTACCCAAACAAGCTCAAGACAGCCTCAGCCTGCCTCATTAACAGCATAGGTACCAAACCTTGCCCACAAGGCAAAGAGGGCAATTGCAGACAACTAGGCTGAAGACAAACATGACTCAGCCACAACAGTAGGGCATATGCAACATACAGAGGGGATACCCCTGAAGTTCCACTTTCTGGAGAACAGGGAACACTGCACTGCAGGGCACTACAGGACCTCTTCTTCATAAGGCCAGCACTTATGAAGGAGACATAGTTGACTTTCCTAAACCATAGAAACAGACACAGAGAGTTAGACAAAATAAGGAGACAGAGGACTAGGTCCCAAATAAAAGAATAAAACAAAATCATGGCAAGAGAGCTAAACGAAATGCAGATAAGTAATATGCCTGATAGAGAATTTAAAGTAGTGATCATAATGTTACTCACTGGACTTGAGAAAGAGGATGGAGAATCTTAGTGAGGCCCTCAACAATGAGATAGAAAACATGAAAAAGAACTAACAAAAAATGAAGAACTCTAACTGAAATTAAAAGTGCACTAGAGGGAATTAATAATAGACTAGAGTAAGCAGGAGAATGGAATAGTGTGACCTCAAGACACAGTAATGGAAAGCAATAAAGCTGAACAGGAGGAAAAAATATAATGAAAATAAGATTAGATTAAGGGAACTCAGTGATACCTTCAGGTATAAAAACATTTGCATTATGGGGATTCCAGAAGGAGAAGAGAGAGAAAAGGGGGGAAATTAATTTAAAGAGATAATAGCTGAAAACTTGTCAAATCTGGGGAAGGGACAGAAATCTAGATCCAGGGGGCACAGAGAGCCCCAAACAAAATCAACCCAAGGAAGTCCATAGCAAGACACATAGTACTGAAAATCGCAAAAAGTAGTAATAAAAAGAGAATTTTAAAAGCACCAGAGGAAAGAAAACAGCTACATACATGAAAAACCCCGTAAGGCTATCAGTGGATTTTTTCAGCAGAAAGACTGCAGGCCAGAAGAGAGTGGCATAAAGCTATTCAAAATGCTGAAAGGAAAACACTGCAACCAAGAATCCTCTACCCAGCAAAGCTATTATTCAAAATTGAAAGAGAGATAAACGGTCTCCTAGACAAACAAAAGTTAAAGAAACTCATCACATGAAACCAGCCTTACAACATCTGTTAAAGGGGATTTTTTGAGTGGAAAGGAAAGACCATAAGCAGAAGTAAGAAAAGTAGGAAGCACAAAAACAGTAAAATTAAGCATATCTAAAAAAGAAAAATACGAGAGGTATCTCAACCCCAGATTTCAAGATATATTACAAAGCTGTAGTAATCAAAACAGTATGGTACTGGCACAAAAATAGACACAAACGACAATGGAATACAATACAGAGCCCAGAAATAAATCTATGATTATACGGTCAATTCATCTTTGACAAAGGAGGCAAGATTATACAATGCAGGAAAAAACAGTCTCTCTGACCAATAGTGTGTGAAAACTTGATAGCTTCATGTAAAAGAATAAAACTAGACCACTTTCTTATACCGTACACAAAGATAAACTCAAAGTGGATGAAATTCCTAAATATGAAACATGAAACCATAAAACTCCAAGAGAAGGATACAAGCAGTAACTTTTTTGACATTGACTGTAGCAACTTCTTTCTAGATGTATCCTGAGGCAAAGGAAATAAACAAACAAAAACTATTGGGATTCCATTAATGTTTTTTTCTGGGGGGGATTCTATTAAAATAAAAAGCTTCTGCACAGCAAAAGAATTAGCAAAACAAAAAACAGTGTACTGAATGGAAAAAGATATTTGCAGTGATATATCTGATAGGGGCTTAGTATCCAAAATATATAAAGAACTTATAAAACTCAACATCAAAAAATCAGTAGTATAATTAAAAATGAGCAGAGGACATGAAAAGACACTTCTCTAAAGAAGACATACAGAGGGCCAACAGTCATATAAAAAGATGTTCAACATCACTAATGCTGAGGGAAATGCAAATAAAACCACAATGCAATATCACCTCATATCTCTCAGAATTATTAAAACAAAAAAATACAAGAAACATCAAGTATTGGTGAGAATGTGAAGTAAAAGGACCCCTCTTGTACTGTTGGTAGGAATGCAAACTAGTGTAGGCTCTGTGGAAAATAGTATAGAATTTCCTATAAAAATTAACATAAAATTACCATATGATTTAGTAAGACTGCTACTGGGTATTTACCTAAAGAATACAAAAACACTAATCTGAAAAGACATATACACCCCTCTATTTATTGCAGCTTTATTTACGATAGCCACATTATGGAAGCAGCACAAGTATCCACTGATAGATGAAATGGTAAATAAATGGTATATATACACATTGGTGTGTGTGTGTATATATATATATGCACGCTGGAATATTACTTAGTGTTAAAAAATGAAATCTTGCATTTGCAATGACATGAATAAATCTGGAGGGTATAATGCTAAGTGATATAAATTAGTCAGAGAAAGACTAATACCATATGATTTCACTCATATGCAGAATTAAGAAACAAAACAAATGAGCAAAGAAAAAAGAGACAAAGACTCTTAAGTATAGAGAACAAACTGATGGTTATCAGAGGGGAGGTGGGTCGGGGATGGGTAAAATAAGTGAGGGGGGTTAAGAGCACACTTCATGTGATGAGTACTGAGTAATACATAGAATTGGTGAATCACTCTATTTTACACCTGAAGCTAATACAACACTGTACATTAATTGTACTGGAATTAAAAGAAATGAATAAAACGCAAGCCTTTTTTAAAAGATCAGTTATAATATTAAGCAAGTGATTTTTTTTTTCCTGGACTAATGGAATGTGTCAATACTTGGCTGATCTACATATCTTCAGAAACCAGTCTTTTCCACACAGCAATGCATAACATTACAAAATCTGGCCTAAGGTAAAAAATGATCCATTCAAGTTGTAAAATAGAGCAAAGGATTTTAATGAAGTATGCAAAGTTCATTGAGAATGGTTCCAGATTCCACACTGTAACTGTTCTTTAAAAACTGCATTAGGGGGATCCCTGGGTGGCGCAGCGGTTTAGCGCCTGCCTTTGGCCCAGGGCGCGATCCTGGAGACCCGGGATCGAATCCCACGTCGGGCTCCCGGTGCATGGAGCCTGCTTCTCCCTCTGCCTATGTCTCTGCCTCTCTCTCTCTCTGTGACTATCATAAATAAATAAAAATTAAACAAACAAACAAAAAAAACTGTATTAGGGCAGCCCGGTTGGCTTAGTGGTTTAGCGCCGCCTTCAGCCCAGGGCCTGTTCCTGGAGTCCCAGGATCGAGTCCCACATCGGGCTCCCTGCATGGCGCCTGCTTCTCCCTTTGCCTGTGTCTCTGCCTCTCTCTGTATCTCTCATGAATAAATAAATAAAATCTTAAAAAAAAAAAACTATATTAGTTGTCAATGTTTGGTGCATTTGTAAATAAGACTATTCACTATTATCTGGAAAGGCAATTAAAATACTCTTCTCATTTCTTCAGACATATATGTGTGAGGATGGCTTTGTTGATACGCTTTAACCAAACCAGCTTTTCAGTTCTTCTATTAGGTCAGACACTTAAAGAGACTTGCAAAATGTAAACCAAGGCCATTCTTCTCACTTATCTTTTTGGGAAAATTGGGGTATTTTGTAAGAGAATATATTATATATGTTAACATGTGATAGGTTGTTACTGCTGTCTCTAAATAAAAACAGTATTTAAAATGTTCCCGGTATTGGGATCCCTGGGTGGCGCAGCGGTTTGGCGCCTGCCTTTGACCCAGGGCGCGATCCTGGAGACGCGGGATCGAGTTCCACGTCGGGCTCCCGGTGCATGGAGCCTGCTTCTCTCTCTGCCTGTGTCTCTGCCTCTCTCTCTCTCTGTCTATCATGAATAAATAAATAAAATCTTTAAAAAAAAATTAAAATAAAATGTTCCCGGTATTAATTTCTAACACAGTAAATATTGTGATATGATAATCCACATAAACAAAAGCTTTTGTGGTTCTCAATACTTTTTAAAAATGTAAAGGGGGATCTCCTGAGGTTTCAAAATTTAAGAATTATTGCATTATTCAAATACTTACGGAAAACATTCTAAAGCAAATTAAAGGGGAAAATGTCTCATTTTGGTATTCAACAGGGCTATCAAATCTAATGAAATAGTAAAAAATAACTTTGTGGCATTTCATTGTTTTTTTTTCCACAAACAAAATTTTAGAAGTTATTCGCCACCAAAATGAAGATATACACTTGCCTATTTAGTTCCAAAAGATTCTATAATTATCATTGTGAAGGATAATATGTAATTATGTAAATTGTAATGAGAAAAATATTACCATAATCAGAAGACTAATCAAATTGTCTTCTCTTAAAATTTCTCACTGAATGTGTAGTGCCTGTCATTTCTCTTTTATAAATGCATGCCAGATTATCACACAGCTTCTTGCATGGCAGGCTGGGGCTCTCAATTTCCAATGAGGTGCTCAGCAGTAAATAGCACAGAAAGGATATCCCTCCAAGCCTCGGCCAGTGAGAAGACCTACTGAGAACTCCCCTTGGGTATCAGGAGGTAGTTTTGCATTTGTTTGTTTCCTGTTGGAACAAGTCATCTGTACTGGACATTACTGGTGCCTCAGGTCCCTTTGCTGTACTGGAGCTGCCATCTTCTACTGCCATGGCCATTGACAGCTTCAGCCTTTATGAAGGATCTGATTTCCCCAGAAGGTTCTGTGCATGCTCAGTGACCTGCAGCCATTGGCTGAGTGATATGGCATAAGGGGCCAGCCTCTTGCCCCCAAGCAGGAGGTTCTCTAGGCAGAACCTACTCTGAGGTGCAAGGTTGACTTTACAGAGCTTTCCTAGGATCAGGCTGAAACTAGATCACAACTAAACCTGGGGCACCTGGGTGGCTCAGTTGGTTAAGCATCAGACTCTTGATTTTGACTCAGGTCATGATCTCAGGGTGGTGAGATCAAGCCCACATCGGGCTCCATGCTGTGTGTTGAGCCTGCTTAAGATTCTCTCTCCTTCTCCCTCTGCCCCTCCCTGCTCACTCGCTCCTTCTCCCAACCAACCAACCAACCAACCAACCAACCAACCACCCACCACTTCCTACGTGGCTCTTTCTCCTTCCCTATTCTGTTTGCTCGCTTTCCTTCAGATTACTCTTGGAAGCAATTCCTCAAACAATAATCCGTCAGGGTCTGAGTAAGAATCCATGTCCCACTTTGACAGAATTCCTTTCGTTCTTGAGGGTGAGGGAGTAGGGGGAGCAGGTGAGGCATTTTGGGACCTGAGTTGGGATCAGTGGGGGGAGGACCTCCCTGGCACATCACTGTTCTGCATTTTATCTCCTTAATTACAATTGTAATTTTATAACCCAAATTTTCTTTGTCATTCAGATGAAAGCATAAGGGATTTGTAATAAAAGTAAAGTGCCACTGTTTGATCTGTGTTAAGGTCCCCCAACAGTTTTACCCATCATTGCTTTTGCATCATTAGTATAAATCTTGGTGAAAAATAATGGTTTTCAGCTGGGGTGATTTTGTCCTATAGGAGACATTTGGCAAGTTTTAGTTGTCACAAATGGGGGAGAGTACGAGTGCCCATACGGGGTAGGAGCAGGGATCCTGGTAACTATCCTACAATGCACAGAACAGTCTATCCCCAAATCCGGGAGTGAAAAGAATCACATGGCCCGCAATGTCAACAGTGCTGAAGCCCAGGAACCTTATTAAAAGTAAAAAAATTTCTAATCCAATGTTCGTTAATAGACTATGGCCTTTCCTAAGAGCCATTTGTGTGACTCAAATTGCAGAAGTCGAGATCTACTTTATATTTATCCTCCTTAGGAGAAGATATGATTATGTCTGTTTATTTTTTCTTGGCACAGCTTATAGGAAGTCATGGGAGAAAATAATCCATTTCATTGATTTTCCTCCAGAAATTAACAAAAGTAATGAAGGGAGAAATTCTATTTATTAGCTTCAGAGTTCTGGTTTATGTCAAATTAATTTGACTGAAATGACTAGACCAAAAACTTTAAACAGGTTCTCCTCCCCATGTTTTTATTTACAACAGAGGCCTGGAGAAAATGTCGAACAGGCAACAGTTTTTACTCCTCTAATTTTATGGAGCCACCCTCCGCACTGAGTGCATTTGCACCTTTTAACACAAAGCCACAGTGTTTTCGAGTAGTTCATAAGATAATTGCACTAGAGTCCTTTCTGTTCTGGTTCGAATGAAAACTTATACTTTGAAGTGTTATGATACACTTACTTTTCAAAGAATAAAACATTAATATAAATCAGTTAATTAATTAGTTTTTGCCTTTCACCTTGAATGGCTCATCCTGAGTGCCACGTATTCATCATGGAAATCAGGATCTCTTCACTTCTTCTAAGTGTTAGGAAGGCTACTGGTTGACTCTAGATGTTTTTTTTCTTCACTAAATTGTCCTTGTTGTAGTGAAATTCCACTATGTGTTATCCCCTTTTGACTCAAAGCATTTTCAAATTCTTTTCTGAAGAAGTTTCTTTTTTTTTTTCTCTTTCTCTAAAAAAGTTCTTCTAATTCTAATTATTTGCCTTCACTCCAGTCTATCCCCAAATCTGGGAGTGGAAATTCCTTTTTGTCTTCCTGTTCACAAATGTGCTTATATATGAAATGTCTCACTTTTATAATAAAAGATTGATCGGCCCATAGGCCTTTTGGCTCAATAGCTTGTCTTTTGTTCTCTGGATCTATTATCTCTCCTGGCCCAAGGTCAAGCATCTCCTTTAGCATCTACTTCCGTGATGTGTCCTGTCTTTGCAGGTAAGAACTCTAGGTGTCTGGTCTTAAGCCAACTATTCTCACCATAAGTAGAACCAGCCCCGTAAATTCCTTTGATTCTGTCCTTAAAGAAGCTCATCTTCAGCTTCTCTGGCTTACTGTGGATTACATATTGCAAGGATTTAGGTAATGGATGAAGCATGAATATGTTCCAGGCATTTTGAAAGGAAATATACTCTGAGAGTTGAATGGCAGGTACATTTTTTTTTTCTCCTGCAGAAATCACAGGAAATTTCTCAGTCATGTCCTTTCAGTGAGTTTGAAAAGTGAACACAATAAATACAAATGGAGTCATGGTCTATTTCATTGCTTTGAAATGTCTTTTTTTTTAAACACAGATTTGCAGCTTGAAATGTTGACAATCTAATATTTCCTCCCTTAATCTATAGATATAATGGGTTTTTGTAGCACTCTTCTAGTTCACAACTCACAAATGGTTTAAAACTGGATTACAGACCATTAAATTTCCTGTATTGTTTTAGATGTGCATTGGTGATACAAATTTTACCTGTAATGGCCACACTTCTAACTATGGCTTGTGTAGTAATTTATCAATTACAGGTGTTTGCTGGAGTTAGAATGAGATTTCTGAGATTAGAAAATCTTTTGTAGCTCAAACAGTATATCATTATGGGCTCATTAATAAGTTGTATTAGAAACGAAGGATGTTTCACAGTGATGATTAGCTAATGACATTTGAGGCAAGGACTCTGTCTTCTGCATATTGTACATTCATAATCCCTAGTGAAAAATAAAATTTACTATGTAAAGATTGGTTGATGTTTGCTACCTTTTTTAAAAAGAAAATCTCCCCCCCACCGCCCCCACCAAGCAATTTATTGGTTTGGATAGTGCTTATTTTGAAGCTTCATCTTCCCCCCACCTGTCCCCCAACCTCAGGTTGGTGTAGTTGCTACTTGAGCGTCAGAGACAAATGATGGATGGTTGCTCACTTCTTATAAATGCAGAATGTTTTAGTGCCTTTTCATACTTGACTTTCATCGCTAGTGTTGATTGATGATATGTTATTTACTAGACATTGAAGGGCTACTAGTTTCTAACATTCAAGGTAAAATGTTCAAAGCAGTATGCAACACAGAGATTTTCTTCCACCAGGGCAGGTTAATGGCCTATCAAAAGGGGAAAGATCTGTATGTGCTGGGAGTGGTTCATGTCTTCTGAAGCCAAGATCTACTTGTGGGATATCCTTTTGATGATTGAGTTGGTGGATTTTCATCTTTTAATTGCCTTCAATTTCTTTAGAAGGGAAATTTGGGATGATTGGCCGTTAATGGTCTACTTGCTGAAAATACCTATACAAAACTTGTGTTTAGGAATCCCATTACCTTGCTCTCCCTAGTTTGGCAATATTGTTGCACATAACACCAACTTTACTGCGTGTTTGTTTAGGAGATACATTTTATTGCTTGTACTGCAGAGACAGAGGACACACCTTCTGTTTCGCTTACATTCCAGACTGTTTAATAGAATCTGGGTTAGGTGGTAGAGGGTGCAATACCTCAATGTTTGTGGCTTAGTGAATGACTGACAATGAATGACCTAAATTCTAATCTGTCAGTCTCACTTTATCTTTCTGAGAAAAAAAAAAAAAGGCATCAAACATCTTGTTAAAATATGATTTTTGGACTCTGGATTGAGCTTTATAAATTGTTTCATTTTGGTAATACCATGGCTATACGATAGATAGATGTCAGAGAGATGACTGTGAAGCAAAGTAGGGAAAAGTAGAAAATATATGTATGTAGGTTGAAGTAATACGCATCTTTTGATGGGATAAATGTTGTGAATAACAGCTCCACTGGGCTCTGGTTTGCTAACCTAAGCACTTTGAATTTCTTTATAATTCATTTTCAGGTCATTTGTTAGTTTTATGTTTCTTACAAGAAACAAATTAATTGAGCATTAAAAAACGTCAAACATTTTTGGATAATACAGCACTTTAAGTAATCCAGCTTAGATTTTTAAAAGCAAAACAGCCCAAATAAACCAGAATTTGCATAAACCTGACATAAATGAATGAAATATTATTTGTTGACTTTTCAGCAAACTTCAGATTGATCTTTGGGGGGGGGAAGATCTTGTTGGAAGGGGCATTTGGGGTGGGGGAAGATCTTGTTGGAAGGGGCATTGCTGTCACTTCTAAAAGCTTCCAACTAAGTGGGATTAATATTTAAGGTGCCATTTAACACATACTGATGAAGAAGGTAGAAAAAACACTTATACAATGTAATATGAAGTTGTCAGCAATTTCATGAAATGAAACTGAAGATACTAGCTTTTGTTCTGTTTTAAGGAAATCCTACCATAGCATGATGATACATTAAAGGAGCATTTGGGAAATAAATTGTCAGGTATGTAAGTTACAAGTTCAAAGGATGACTAAAGACTGAGAAACTTGCATATAGCCTATGAGAATTCACAACAAGTTCTAACAGCATTGTTAACTGATTAAAAATACCTAATAAGTTTGCTGGAATCATTAATGGGTTCTTTTAAAGAAAAATTGGCAATAAAACAATAGCATTTGTTTAAACAGAAAAAAAAATCCCCTGCATTCCTTCTTTTTGAAAAGAAACAGCCGCATTATGGGTGTTCTCATAGTTTTATGTTGAAACAAGGCACCTTTTCAAAACCATCAAGTTCAGTGTTTCAAAGACATGTTGAAGAATTAAGACAGTGGGTGTGTAAATAAATGTGCTGATTGCGAAAAAACTACTTCTAGTTTTGCTCAAGTGATTTTAGAGCTTCTGAAAGGGTATGGTTTTAAAGTAAATCTCTAAGTCAATAATTTTCCTTTAGTTATAATGTATATACAAAGTGACCTTAAAAATGTTCCTTTGCCTAAGTAAGAATTCTGCTCAGCTCAAGACCTGGTCCTGTAGGTCAATCTCTATTCTTTAATCCTCTGAACAGAAGTCTAAAAACATTCCAGAAAATTTTTTCCATTGATATAAGTGGTTCCAATTTAAGGTTAGTCATGTTCAAAACAGAAGAAAATTAGGCTATCAACCAAAGGAACACCAATGATGGGGACACCTGGTTGGCTCAGTCTGTGGAGCCTGTGACTTTTGATCTTGGGGTTGTGAGTTCGAGTCCCATGCTGGGTGTAGAGATTACCTAAAAATAAAATCTTAAAAAATAAAACAAACACCAGGGGTGCCTGGGTGGCTCACTTGGGTGAGCGTCTGATTCTTGATTTTGACTCAGGTCATGATTTCAGGATCGTGAGATCCAGTCTGCACTCAGCAGGTAGTCTGCTTGAGATTTTCTCTCTCTTTCTCTGTCCCTCCTCCTGCTCATATGCATGGTCCCCCCCTCCCTCAAATAGATAGATAGATAAATAAATGAGTAAATAAAATAAAATAAAATGCCAACTCTGTTTCCAACTGAACAGTGAACAGTGAACTGTTTAGTCACTGTATGATTTCACTTCAATAACTTGCAATTTAATAGGTAAAATTAGATAAGTACACAAAACCACTAGAAAACAAATGCATTAACTAGTCAAGTGGTGGTTAAATCTTTGAAGAATAAATGTTCTATTCTATTCTATTTTGTTTTATGTCCTTCAGGAAGCTCAGACTTTGTATTTACCAATTCATTACCCTGTTGAATCTTTGGCTTGACTTAAAAATTAAGCAAAAATTAATAAAAAAAATTTTAAGACCCAAAAAGGATGAGTCTCCTGCCACCCACTGTTAAAAACCAAAAAATCTACAACAATGATAATAAAAAGCAAAGTAGTCAAATAATCATGGAACATTTTTTGCAATTGAGAGTTTCTGGATATGTAATTAAATTTAACTTAATTTTAAAAATATACTTAAAAAGTAATCTCAATGGGCAGATTCTTTTTATATTGAAGTGATGTCCACATCACATAAAATTAACCATTTTAATGTATACAATTCAGTGGCATTTAGTTCACTCACGATGTTGTGCCACCACCCCTTCTGTATAGTTCTAAAACATATCAGCCTCAAGGGAGGGCCCATACTCTTAAGCTGTCCCTCTGAACACTACCCTTCTCACAGTCTGACAAACACTGGTCTGTAGTCTGTCTCTATGCATTTACCCCGTCCAGACATTTCATATAATTAGAATCATACATTGTGTGACCTTTTGTATCTGTACATTCACTTAGCATTATGCTTTCATTCAAAGATTCATTGAGATTATAGCATGTTTCAGTATTTCTTTCCTTTTTATGGCTGAATAATGTTCCATTGTATGGATAAACAATATTTTGTTTATCCATTTGTCATTGATGATGTTTGGGTTTTTCCTACCTTTTAGTTATTATGAATAGTGATGCTATGAAGATTCACATACAAATACTTGTTTGGATGTCTGTTTTCAAGTCTTTCGGATACATACCTGGGAGTGGAATTTCCAGGTAATCTGGTAATTCTATATTTAACTTTTGAGGGAAAAGTCAAGCTTTTTTTTTTTTTTTTTTTTTTTTTTACTGTGGCTGCACCATCTTACATACCAATACTGTGTGAAGCTCTAATTTTTCAACATTCTCTCTAATACTTATAATTTCATTTTTCAAAATTATTGGGTATGGATATGAAGTAATACCTTATCATGGTTTGACTTGTATTCCCCTGATAACTAGCGATTTTAACCATTTTCTCATTTTGCCATTTGTGTTATCTTTTTTTGGAGACATGCCTATTCAGGCCCCTTTTCCATTTTAAGTGGGATTGTCTTTTTTTAAATTGTTGAGTTGTAAGAGTTTCTTTTTTTTTTTTTAATATATATATTCTGAATACTAGATCCTTGTCAGATGACTTGCAGATATTTTCTTCTATATATTGCCTTTTTACTTTCTTGATAGTGTGTGTTTATTTGTTTGTTTGTTTATTTATTTATTTATTTATTTGTTTGTTTATGAAAAACACAGAGAGACAGGCAGAGACAGGCAGAGGGAGAAGCAGGCTCCATGCTGGGAGCCTGATGTGGGACTCCATCCCAGGACCCTGGGATCACGACCTGAGTCGAAGGCAGACACTCAACCACTAAGCCATCCAGACGTCTCTTGATAGTGTTCTTTAATGCATAAAAGTTTTAATTTTGATGGGGTCCAATTTATTTATTTTTTCTGTAGTTACTTTTGCTTTGGGTATCCCAAATAAGAATCCATTACTACGTTTAAGGTAATCAATATCCTTATTTTTTCTTCTAAGAGTCTTAGAGTAGGAGGTCTTATGTTTAGGTCTTTGATCCATTTGAGTCAACTTATGCATATAGTATAATGTAAGCACCCAGGCTCATGCTTTTGCAGTTGTCTTTGTACTCTTTGATGAAAAGATAATTGTCCAGTTGTCTTTGTACTCTTTGAGGAAAAGATAATTCTTTCCCCATTGAGTGGTCTTCATACCTTTGTCAAAAATAATTTGTATATGCAAGGGTTTATTTCTGGGTTCTTTATTTTATTCCATTGGTTTATAGGCCTATTTTTTTGTCAGTACTGTACTGTTTGGGTTACTATAACTTTGTAGTAAGTTTTGAAGACAGAATATGTGAGTTTTACTAGTTTGCTCTGCTTCAGCGGGATTATTTTGGCCATTTGGGGTCCTTTGCAATACCGTGTGAATTTTAGGATCCATTTTTCTATTTCTGCAAAAAAATATCATTAATTTTTGACAGGAATTGCATTGAATCTATAGATCATTTGGGGAGTGTTGCCATCTTAATATTAAATCCTCCAGTACATGAGTACAGGATGTCTTCCCATTGATTTAAGTCTTCTATTTTTTTTCCAACATTGTTTTGTAGTTTTCTGTGTATGATTCTTGTACCTTCTTAGTTCAATTTATTCCTAATAAATTTATTATTGTTATGCCATTATAAATTGAACTGTTTTTTTTAACTTCATTTTTGATTTGTTTATTGTTAGTTTATAGAAACACTGGTTTTTTTTTGTGTGAGTTGATCTTGTATTCTGTAACTCTGCCAAATTTACTAGTCCTAATAGATTTTTTTGAGAATTCTTTAGGATATCCTACACTTGAGATTATGTTATTTGCAAGTAGAAATAGTTTTACTTCTTCTTTTCTCATTTAGATCCCTTTTATTTCTTTTTCTTGTCTAATTGCCCTGGCTAGAACCTCTAGTACAAAGCTAACTAGAATTGGTAAATGGGGCATCTTATTACTGAACTTAGGGGCAAATTTTCAGTCTTTTACAAGTTGGCTGTGCGTTCTTCATAAATGCCCTTTACCGGGTCAAGGAAGTTTCTTTCTATTCTTTGTTGAATATGTTTTATCATAAAAGATTGGATTTTTTTAAATGCTCTTTCTGTGTCAATTGAAATGATCATGTGATTCCTTTTATTCAACTAATGTGGTGTATTACTTTGATTGCTCTTTGTATATTGAACCACCCTCATATTTATGGGATGGGATAAAATCCACTTGGTCATGATATATAATCCTTTTCTTTCTTTCTTTCTTTCTTTCTTTCTTTCTTTCTTTCTTTCTTTCTTTCTTTCTTTCTTTCTTTCTTCTTCTTTCTAAGATTTTATTTATTTATTCATGAGAGACATGGAAAGAAGCAGAAACATAGGCAAAGGGAGAAGCAGGCTCCCTGTGGGGAGCCCTATGTGGGACTGGATCCCAGGACCCTGGGATCTTAACATGGAACCTAAGGCAGATGCTCAACCACTGAGCCACCCAGGTGCCCCAATATATAATCCTTTTAAGTATGCTGCTGGATTCAGTCTGATAGTATTCTGTTGTGGATTTTACATCTGTGTTCATGAGGCATATTGATCTGTTGTTTTCTTTCTTTGGGATGCCTTTGTCTGGCTTTGGTATCAGGTAATGTTGACTATATAGACTGATTTATGATGTGTTCCTTCCTCATATAATTTTTTGGAATAATTTGAAAAAAATTGGTGCTAGTTCTTCTTTAAATGTTTGTTAGCATTCACCAGTGAAGTCATCTTTAGAATTTTACTTTTAAAAGTGGGTAGATGTTGACAATTAAATGTAAGGTATCAAAATTTAGATGGAAATGTTTTAGATTTGGCAATAAAAATTTATAAACACAAAACACATCTGCCAAAATAAAGACCGAGATACCACTTTCAAAATTATATATTTAGAAAAATTAAAAAGGGTGATAAAATGATTTTTTGTACCATATCCAAAATATGGATAAAACTTAACTTCAATTAGGTAAACCCTACATGTATAAAATATTTTGAAAGGCAATTATTCAAATAAACAGGAATATAACTGAAAAATGAGTGTTATGGTATGTTCAAACTCTCACTTTGACTCTTCGTTTCATTAATCCATATACAAATAGTCAGAATTTCTCTTAGTTGGGAATTTGTTTAAATTAGAAAGAGAAGAATATTTACAAATAATATTAATATTTTATTTTCTTTCCTAGGTTCATTATTCTTCTCAGATGTCAAGCTAATCTTCAAAAAAATCTTTAAAAAACTTACATATATATAGATATTAGCAATGTATATATATACACACACACATATATATAGTATGCATATATATTATAGTATTTATTCAGATATACAACTAACTGGATTTGAAGATATTAAGGCATAGTTTATACATCATATATAAATGTCTTAGATATCTGAATTGACATCATCATCATAATAAATATTAGTTCCAG
Organism: Canis lupus familiaris; assembly: GCF_011100685.1. Taxonomy (NCBI): domain Eukaryota; kingdom Metazoa; phylum Chordata; class Mammalia; order Carnivora; family Canidae; genus Canis; species Canis lupus. The sequence goes on along the minus strand of NC_049237.1, from coordinate 44,812,897 downwards.
AAAGTGTAGGTCAGAGAATGTACTTGGAAAGACATATGGGAAGTAATGTCTTTCAAATTTTTGAGTGATGATGATGAACAGCCATGAGAATAACAAAATTGAATAGCAATTTGTTTTTGAGTGAGTGGAAATGATATTAATGTTTAGCTGGTTCCTGTCAGCATTAAAGAGATAGATAAGCACAGACCAAACTTCAGAGGCAGGAAGTTGGTAATTTTATTACCTCTTGAAGTAAGTATACCATTCAAAAACCACTATTTGCCTGCTTGAAATTTCAGAAATGTAAACACTTTGTATTGGCATAATGCTTGGGTTATTAGCAAACCTTTCAGAAGAAAGTTAATAGATAACTTCTGAATGAATCATACCAGCTCTTCTCAAGATAGAGGATTGGTACTAGAAGTCTTGACTCACTGTGACATTTTATGTGGTTTTCTATTATTAAAAAAAATCTAAAGGTCTTTTGCACATTCTTTTCAGGGTGTTACTTAGCAGTAACATATGTCAGGCCCTGGACTTGGAGCTGCTTATAGGCTGAGTTCACATATTATTTTGAATGGCTGCCACATATACAGTAAGTGTTCAACAAATACTTATTGAATGAATAATCTTACTGTGAAGAACCAGCATGAACTTGGGAAGCACATTGTCTTCTAGTTCTTAAAGTTTAAGAACATACTACAAAGTGTGACTATTTAGATCTGCAATCTTAATGCGCTTAGATTTCAGTTTTCCTGAATATAGGCTAGCGTATTTAAGTGCCTTGTTTTCTTTACCTGAATTGCTATAAATGTACTTGGAATTAGCACCTACAACTGCAGGCACTGTACTCAGAGATTTTTCCACATATAATACACGGCCTCCACTCTGAAGGAGCTTACAATTGAGGGCAGATAACAGAAATATGTACAAAATGATGTAACAGACACAAGGAAACTTCAGGTGAGATGGTCAGTGCTTTATAATGACTTTGCTGGCAATCTAGATTTAGTTGAAACTTGAAATCAGTATATGTAGTGATGAAGAAGGGAATATAAGAAGCTAGGGAAAAGGAAACCCATGTGAAAAGGAATAAGAAAACCCTATATTCTATTTTATTTTATTATTTTAAAAAAGATTTATTTATTTATTTTAGAGAGGAAGAGTGGGAGGAGAGGCAGAGAGAATTTCAAGCAGACTCTGAGCTGAGCAGGGAGCTGATGTGGGGCTGACACAGGGCAAGGGGGGGGGGGGGGTGACACAAGACTTGATCTCACGACCCCGAGATTATGACCTGATGCGAAACAAAGAGTTGGTCACTCAACCGACTGAGCCACTCAGGTGTCCCCAAACCCTGTATATAAGAGCATACCACTATTCTCTGAATCCATTCTAAACCTTTGTGTTTCTTTTTGAAGCTTTCTGCAGATAAAATGTGTGAAAACCTCTAGGGCTGTCATTCTCAGATTTTGGTCTTATTTGGTCATATTGAAGCACATTGATGATTTTTGTCTTTTATCTTTTCTTCCCTCACGTATATAATGTTTTCTTATGTACTTTTCTATGTAGTGAAGGTTTTTCTTTCAATTGGCTTACTGTTTTACTTAAGCAAATGACCCCTGGTAGTTTGTACAGAAACTCAAATCATTACATATAGAGGGCATTATCAAAATAGTTCCAATGAAAATAAAAGATTAAGTTCTTTCTGTGTACTGTTACCTTCTTAAAGCTTCTGCACCTGAGTCTTACTCTTCTCTTTTCATTTTTTTCAAAAACTTTACTTATTTATTTGAGAGAGAGGAAGAGAGAAAGAGTGCATGAGAGAGGATAGGGAGGGGCAGAGTGAGAGGGAGAAGCAGACTCCTCACTGAGCAGGGAGCCATCCCAGGACCCTGGATCATGACCTGAGCGGATGGCAGACACTTAACTGACTGAGCCACCCAGGCACTCCTGCTCTTATCTTTTTGAAATGGAAAAGTAGCACAAAGTTTAAAGAGTTTGGTAAAAAGTTATTGTCCCCAAAGCCCAAATGGAGACTTCCTCCTTGAAGAATTTAAAAGTAGTGAGAAGGGTTGAAAAAATGAAAAGAGTAAGTCTATGGCCACAGCCTTAGGGTCAGGTGGCTTTGTTTATGCATATTCCTTCTGAAAGGAAGACACTGTGCTTATCTGCTGGGAAGCTGGAGGAAGCATTGTTAATGTTTCTATAACTTCTGTTGGATGTTAAAGTTGAAGATAGATTCTGTGGGCCCAAGAACTCACAGGCTGAAAATAGGCACTAAGACAACTAGTAGTCAGATTTTCCAAGTTGTTGAGTATAATTAGAGTGGATTCTCTACCTGAAGCTGAGTAAAATAGGAAAATGTATTGTTTAAATTCTTTTTCTTTTTCTCTTGTCACCTGTGGTAAATGTTTCCAATGATAAAAATCAATTAACTTTCTTTTATGACAGAGAGGTCAGGCAATAAATACAGGAAAACCAGGAATTGAATGTGATTCATAATACTCAGAGTTCATAGCAGTGATAGAAATTTGAGATTTTAAAAAATATAATTTAAAAAAAAATTAATTTTTCAAGGGAAGAGATTATACACACTGGTAGGTCATAAGTTAAAGATCTCAAATACACATACTAGCCCCTAAGGAGTGGGACTCTGCTCAGGGGAAATGGTTATTTTTGTTTAACACTGAGAATCACCAACTGTGCACTTGAATTCAAGTCCAAGTTCAATGGGATAATCAATATCAACATTGTTATAGAATATATTAAAGTATCATCTGATTTCTGGAGTTTGCCTTTCAATTTAGCCAATATTTGAGTATTGTGTGCAAACAAAATATGCCAAATGACAATGTGGATTAAAGATGCGTGGGACATAATTCTGGTCTTCTGGGAACTTATGATCTACAAAGGTAGTGAGCTGTAGCAGAGAAGGACAACACAATGAGGGCAAAGTCATGGTATGGGGACATAAAATAAGAAAGGAGCACATTGATAAATCAGTGGCTTCGTGGAGAAGGTCACGTCTGATGTGGGCTGTGAAGGAAGAAAGGGCTTTTGACAGAGAATGAAGGAGAGTGTAGGGCATTTATTTAGTACATATCTGAGACAGAGACGCAAATGCTAAAGCAGTGGAAAGCTTGAGGGGTGTTTGGTGGTTTGACAAGTCCAGGTTTACTGGGATAGAGCGGGATAGGGAGAGTGAAAATGAGAAAAATAAGCTGGGATACAGTGAAGTAAGCAAACACATGACTAACAGAGAACACAGTCATTCACAGAATTCAGTGTGGCTCTAATGTCAAGGGCAGACCCAAGTGATGACTCCAGCATTAGACAAGGCACATGCATGATCTTTTCATCCCCAATGGAAGAGCTCATAGGTAGCAGTCGTAATAATGTTTACTATTTGTTGAACGTACATCCAGTGCTAGGCATGATACTAGATGTCTCACATACATTATAAAGTTTCATTTTTACTATAAATCTGTGACATAGATACTATCTTTCTTTTTACGGTCAAGAAAACAGAGCCTCTTAAAAGACTTGAAGTTGGGGTGCCTGGGTGACTCAGGTGGTTAAATATCTGCCTTCAGCTTCAGGTCATGATTCTGGGATACTTGGGATTGAGTCCACGTCAGGCTCCCTGCTCAGCTGGGAGCCTACTTCTCCCTCTACCTCTGCTCGCTACTCCACCTGCTATGTTCTTTCTCTCTGTCAAATAAATAAATAAGTAAAATCTTAAAAATCAATCAATCAATCAATCAATAAATAAAATAAAATAAAAATAGGGGTGCCTGGGTGGTGCAGTGGTTGAGCATCTGCCTTTGACTCAGAGTGTGATCCCAGGGTCCTGGGATCAAGTCCCCCACCAGGCTCCTGCAGGGAACCTGCTTCTCCCTCTGCCTATGTCTCTGCCTCTCTCTGTGTCTCTCATGAATAAATAAATAAATAAAATCTTTTTTAAAAAAGGCTTGAAATTAAGAAGAAACAATTTATATAGTCTAGTAAGACACTTACTTTAGCTTATTACCCAGGTATCTTTGAGAAGGAAAAGAGTGGGCTCATAAATGTTACGTAGTTACATGTTCAATCAGAGAACATCTCCCATATGAGATCCCTAAGCGCTTCTTCCAATCTATATTGTTCCGTAATAAATGTAAATGACAACAGTAGCAACGACAATAATAGGGCCCAGGGCTACTTAATAACTATTGTTAATAACAAATTACAAGAGTTTTCCAAAGAAAGCGGCTTATTAAGAATTGCAGTCACACTTGATATGGTCATCAGCCATTTTTCAAAATGCCACATTTCAAGTAGAGCTATTAATAATCCCATTTCTTGGGTATTTCAATCTCATTTCACAATGCAAAATTGCTAAGAGACACACATTTATCAAATATGTTCCATAATATTACTTGCTTGGCGTTACTTCCCTCAGTGCATCGTATTTTTGTTATGCGATCAATGTAAGTGTCTTCTCTCTAGAGAAGGCAGCTAAATCCTTTGCTTAGTTTGAAGTGGGTGACTTAAAGCCATTTACAAAAATCCCTCTGGTTACTTATCTTTCCCCATCGTCCTTCCTTATCCTCAGACCCTTTTATAAATAAACTTGTTTCTTCCTGTCTGTGGCCTCAGAACATGAATGCTTATGGGACCATCAGATTTACTTAGTAGCTGTTTATATTAATGAACAAGGTGACCTTGGTTTGGTCTGGACCTGGAAATGGTTTTGAACCTGAGTTGAGGAGAGACCTGAAAACCTACTTATTAAAAATGAGAAGAAATGGTTTTGCTTTCTAAGAGGAGTATTTCATCCAGGGTTCTCCAGAGAAACAGAACCAATAGGCTGTGTGTGTGTGTACATATATAATTTATTTTAAGGAATTGGCTCCTGTGACTGTGAAAGTTTGGCAAGTCCAATATCTGATGGGGGTGACTGGTAGGATGGAGACCCCGAAAGGAGTTTCTGTTTGTTTCCAAAGGCAGTCTGCTGGAAATTCTCTCTTGCTCAGAGGAGGTCAAACTTTTGTTTTATTCAGGCCTTTGAGCTGATTTGATGACATCCACCCATTTTATGGTTGGCCATCTATTTTACTCAAAGTCCACGGATTTAAATATTTTATTTATTTATTCATGAGACAGAAAGAGAGAGAGAGGCAGAGACATAGGCAGAGGGAGAAGCAGGCTCCCTCCGGGGAGCCCCATGTGGGACTCCATCCCAGGACCCCAGGATCATGATCTGAGCCAAAGGCAGATGCAACCAGTGCAACCAGTAAGCCACCCAGGTGTCCCCAAAGTCTGCTGATTTAAATGTAAATCTCCTTCAAACCCCCCCCTCACAGAAACATTCAGAATAATATTTGACTGAATACCAATGTGGCCCAGCCAAATTGACACCTAAAATTTACCATCACAAGGAGGAATCTATCTTTGAAGGATATTTTCCTCTTACCCTAGAAAACCTTTTATAGTTATAACGAGAAAATTCTGGTCTGGAATGGAGAAGTCCGAAGTTATGGCTTCGGAAAACTAAACTGCTCTGAATTCTTTTGTTAAAGGTCATCTCTACAGCTTTTGCTTCCTTCTGAGAATTGTTTTCAAAATCTAGATTTAGGCAGTCATATGTATTTTCATTATTGCTTGTTCTTGGAAGGTCTATGTGTGGGTTATCCATCTAGGTAAGGTACTTGTTGATAGGCTAGGAACTGTGCAGAGAGCGAAGGGTGGGATGGGCCTGTGCAGTCTTCATAAGTCATCCTTTGGGTTACTTTCCACTGTTATTGTGGAAATTTCAGCAGATCCTTACACACAACAGCCCTTTGTCTGTTGCACTCTGGAAGATTAAGATGGAAGGGCCACACTAGAGTGGGAAGAGTCTATGTGAAAGCTATCCTCCCCATGGAAGTAGGGTGGGTACATGATATGGGCTGAATGTTTGTGTTCTCCAAAAATCATATGCTGAAATTCTAACTCCCAATGTGATGGTCCTAGGAGATGAGACCTTTGGGAGGTAGTGCCTTTTACAGGAGCCAGTCCTCATGGAAGGGCAAGGAGAGGATGGGCTGGGATGTCCCTTGGTATTAGGGACAGACTCAGAGAATTGCTGAATCAGGTTCTTGAGTGGCTATAGCTGTGATCACTTTTTCTAGAGGAAGCCTGATCTCTTGGGAATTCTACTGGTGGCAGGGGAATCTTGGGATTAAAAATGCCCGGATGCCCTGGGAGCTAGAGGGCCCTTATCCCAGAGTCATCCATGGAAATGTGACTCCTACCACTTATCATGCAAACACCAAAGCTCATAGATGCCTTACCTCTTCCCTGCCTTGGTCATTTTGCCCCAGAGGCCAGGCTGGGTGTGAAAAAATGAGCTCTGGACAAAAGGTTACATAGGGGAGGGACTGCTAGAGTCCAGAACAAGGAGGAAAATACTCATGAGGAGGGACAAGTCCATAGCCTTCCAGGAGCCAGGACCTGCTAGCAAAGCTTTCACATTTCTGGTGCAGTATCACAGGGCCCAATCCAGTATCTGCCGTGGTCTAAGGCTGCAGCAATGCTAAGATGCTACTGTTCCATGATCCTCAGAGTCACTTGTTGATTTTTGCTTTTGTTATTTGTGCTTTTGGTATATCCACAAAACCATTGCCAAGATTGGCGTCAAGGGGATTGTTTCCTACATTTTCTTCTAGAAGTTCTATGGTTTCAGAAGATATTCTGTTTAAGTCTTTAATCCATTTGGAGTTGATTTTTGTGAATGATATAAGATAGGGGTGGGGTCCAATTTCATAAATTGCATGTAGATATCCAATTTTCCCAAAAGACCTTCCTTTGCCCATTGTATGTTCTTGGCTCCCTTGTCATACATTAGTTGACCATATATGCATGGATTTATTTCTGGGTTCTTGATTCTGTTCCATTGGGAAATGGTTCATCTGAACCAGGCTGTCATGTTGGGCAGATCAAGTGAAGAGCACATGGCTGAGAGTAGAATGATCACTTTGGTGTTGGCCTCTGTGAATCCTGGCCCCACAGAGTACACCCTGCTGAGCTGAAATATTCTCCTGAACTTGTTTCCATGGCACTGACATCAGAGTATCCTTAAGTTAATGGGCACATCTGATTCGACAGCTTCTGGGTTTAATCCTCTGATGTTGGATCAACTGTAGGTTTCACTGGGAAATTGGCTATGTACAAACAAGTGAGAACATAGGCACAGCAATGTCAGTAGCAGCTGATCCCCTGAAAGTACATGCTTGCCTACCAAAGCAAAGCTCCCATTTCTCAGGGATACTATTGTTAGTCCAGAAGGAAAACCTGTTGGGACTAAGATATGGCCACTGTGTGAGTGTTTGTGTATTTGTATATTGTTAAAGTCTCTTATCAGAACATCAGAGGCAGTGCTTTCTTTCTTTCTTTCTTTCTTTCTTTCTTTCTTTCTTTCTTTCTTTCTTTCTTGCTTTCTTTCTTTCTTTCTTTTTCTTTCTTTCTTTCTTTCTTTCTCTTTCTTCTTTCTTTCTTTCTTTTTTTCTTTCTTTCTTTCTTTCTTTCTTTCTTTCTTTCTTTCTTCTTTCTTTCTTTCTTTTTTTTTTATTAAAGATTTTATTTATTTATTCATGAGAGAGGCAGAGACACAGGCAGGGGGAGAAGCAGGCTCCTGCAGGGACCCTGATGCAGGACTGGATCCCAGGACCCCAGGATCATGACCTGAACCTAAGGCAGATGCTCAACTACTGAGCCACCCAGGTGTCCCAAAGCAGTGCTTTCTTAAAGAATAAAACAAATGATGGCATTAAAAAAAAAAAAAAAAAACTATTTACTGTCATCTCCCGCCCCCCCCCCCCCTCATTCTCTAGTGCATCTCCTGCATTTAAAAAATCACAAACACCTTTTCTTAAGACTTTTGGCTTGTTACCCCCAATAAGAACTGAAAGGTCTGGGCTGTCATTATTTTCAATTTGGAGGCAAATGTCAGCCTCTTTTCTCTTACAAGAAAAAATGTGCAACGTGGAAAGGAGGTTGACTTTGGCATTCACTTTATCTTAACTTAAATTGAAGGGCTTTTGTGAAGATTACTGAATTGATGTTTTCAAATTCTTCGGCATTCTCAGATGAAAGTACAAAGGGTTATTTTTACTATTATGGTGGAATCATAGCAAACAAACTGCTTAGATATTTTCAAGTTTCAATCCTTCTTGCCTCTTATAGAGCAGTTGTGGTTAAAATGACACATGTTCTTCTCAGGTGTGGGGGTGTGAGAATATTGTGAAATATATATGATTTTAAATATTAATTATACATGCATATATAATGCCTAGTTACATTTTGAATGTATTTCATACTTTGGAAGGAGAAGTAAAGTAAATATTCTATGATTTAACAGAGCATCTTTTTGGCCATTGCCCTAACTGAATCTAAGATGAGATGTTCCGTAACATCGAACTTATTATAATTCTGAAATGAGAATCCCAAAAAGTGTGAGATTGTTCCATTCTATTATACCTCCAATGTTCCAAGTTTTCTTGATGTATCTAGCTCATGATAAGATGGAATAAAAAAAAACACCCAACACTCAGAAAACCAAAAGGTAGCTTTAGAAAATTATGTACATTTCATCTTTTAAAGCCTTTAACTGTTGGAGTTGAGAAAACTCGCCTCTTCTTGTTTTTTAAAGATATGTTAAATAGTCACCTGACTCATTCAACAGACCTTGAGCATATTATGCTAAGTGAGATAAATCAAAGAAAGACAAGGTCTGTATGATATTATATCTGGAATCTAAAAAAGTCAAACTCTTAAAACAGAAAGCAAAATGGTGGTTACCAAAGGCTGAGGGACGGGGGGATAGGATAGAAGTTTAAGAGTACAAACTTGCAATGAGTGGTTAATAATCACTAGAGATCTAATGCACATTTTAATGAATATAGAAATCAATATTATATTATAATCATCACACTTGCTAAGAGACTAGAACTTAATGTTTCTAACCACTAAAAAGAAAGGATCATTATGTAATGTGATAGACAGAGGTACTAATTATTACTACAATGACAATCATATTAAATATATATAATACATCACATTCACATGTTGTACATCTTAAATTTGTACGATGTTATGTCTCAAATATATTTCAATGAAAAAACTTAAAGTGGAGCAATAAAAAAAAAAGGCATGAAAGCAACACATCCTTCACGTAAGAGATACAGCAGACTTCAAAGTCTAAAATAAGGGACGCCTGGGTGGCTCAGCAGTTGAGCGTCTTGCCTTCGGCTCAGGGCGTGATCCGAGAGTCCCAGGATCGAGTCCCACATTGAGCTCTCTGCATAAGACTGCTTTTCCCTCTGCCTGTGTCTCTGCTTCTGTCTCTCATGAATAAATAAATTTTAAAAACGCATAAAATAATAAATGCTTTTTTTTTTGAAACAATGGACCATATGGGCTTTTTTTTTTTTGAACAATGGACCAAAATTGTTTCTGTTGACATTATTCTGTGGCCCAGCCCAAGATATAAGATAGTTTTTTTTGGAAAAAATGTCACGTCTTTTTGCTGGGGATTTGCCTTGATATGGATATGCTTCTTTAGAGAATCTGGCATACTGCTGACCCTGTAGGGGTTTATGATTTCACAGCTAAGAAAATAGTTACATACATAAAACAATTATTAAATATTTTTTTAACAATTATTAAATATTAAAACACCATATAATTTAGAATCAACAATCTTTCTATTATTCCAACCTTTTTACTCTAAATGGGATAAGATATCAGAGAAAGGTATATTGAAAGAAAGGCTTCTTGGGGATGATAATAGTGTTCAAGACCCAAGTTTCAAAAGTGATGCAGAAGCACTAGGAATAGAGCATCCAGGATGCCATGAACTGATGTGTCTGAAAATTTTCAACAGGGGCACTGGGTGGCTCAGTGGTTGAGTATCTGCCTTTGGCTCAGGGTGTGATCCTGGGGTCCTGGGATCGAGTCCCACATCAGGCTTTCCTTGAGGAGCCTGCTTCTCCCTCGGTCTAATGTCTCTGCCTCTCTCTCTGTGTCTCTTAGGAATAAATAAACAAAATCTTAGAAAAAGGAAAAATTTCAACAATATCACTTTTAGTTTTTATCTCAGAAGAAAGACCTGACTTTTTCAATGGAGAAAAATACTTTTTTATAGAAATAGTTTTTGAAGGTTATAGATATTTCACAAAATGAGAGATTATGGCCAAATAATTCACACTAAATATGCTGATTCAGTTGACAAAAGTTTAATGAGCTCCTGTTAGGTACAGGCCAGAGCTAGATCTTTGGAATATATAAAAATGCACTTGCTGGTAAAAGCAGATAATCTAGAGACGAATAAAGGTAGCTAATGATGTTACAAATTAACTTATGATACATGCAAATGAGAGGCCATTGAATCATAAAAGACATGATAGAAATTCCAATGGAGATATCAGTCAAGATTCAACAAAGGTTCTGAGAGCTGCAGTACTTAAGAACTTGATTTATTCTGAAAAGCTACCACCTTAACTATTTCCACGAAATTTAAAAGCTATGTTTATAAATGCATTAGTGGACCTGGGAATAAAAACTAAGAATGTTGGGCAGCCCGGGTGGCTCAGTGGTTCAGCGCCACCTTCAGCCCAGGGCATGATCCTGGAGACCTGGGATCGAGTCCCACGTCGGGCTCCCTGCATGGAGCCTGCTTCTCCCTCTGCCTGTGCCTCTGCCTCTCTCTCTCTCTCTCTCTCTCTCTTTCTCTCTCTCTCTTTCTCTCCCTGTGTTTCTCATGAATAAATAAATAAAATCTTTAAAAAAAACCCCAAAACTAAGAATGTTAAGAAATTCCTGGTAATGACTGGAAGTATTTAAGACCTTAGGATAATGTGCTTTATTCTCACAAAACTATAGAATTGTTAATGGACTTACGTCCTCCCTCAGATGAGGACAAAGACAAAAAACACATTTGTTTGTTTTTAGATAAGAGTAGTTGATTCCAACTGGATTCAGCTACCTTTTAAATAGCCAATCCTGTAAAAGCCACCTGTTTCCTGTGATAGGCACTGAGCCTGACCAATGACTAAAGCTAGACAGATGTTGACTAGTGGAGCTTATTCCAAAGACAAGTGATCTGTCTGGCAATTTGGTGGTTTGTGGGCAACACTGTGTTTTGAAAAATATCACACAGCATCCAATCCCGTTGCTCCCGGTTTGCACTCCCTCAGAGCCCTGACTTGAGAGGTCCCTGCCAGGCAGACAATTAGACAAAGAACCAGCTGCAATCCACTGTTCAGGTGGGAAATAGATACATGATCGACCTAAAGTAATAAACAAAGTGATCTTGGGGTGCCTGAGTGGCTCAATTGGTTAAGCATCTGCCTTCAGCTCAGGTCATGATGTGGGGGTCCTGGGATCCAGCCCCGCATCCAACTCCCTGCTCAGCTAGGAGTCTGCTTCTCCCACTCTCTCTGCCTCTCTCCCCCTACTCTGCTCTCTATCTCAAATAAATAAATAACATCTTAAAAAAAGAAATAAATGAAGTGATCTCAAAAATAGAACCAACTCGAACAGAAAAAAAAATTGAAAATCAGATTTTAAAAAGTTCATGGTTCAACTAATTTTTGAAAGATTTTAATTTATTGAGGAGCAGATGAGGGACATCTCAGCATTTCTCACACATGGGACACATCTACAACTTAATGATTCACTGAACTTTCTTATTATTAAGATATTTTTACTATAGAGAGAATAGGCATAAGAAACTCTGTTGCATATTGGATCTCACTTTTTTGCAGGTAGGTAAAAGTTTTAGAAGAAATATGATAATTAAATATGGAATCAAACACATAGTATTACTCAAAGAAAGAATTTTGCTTGTGGTAATGCTTCTTGCATTTCATCAGTCTAAGGTAATATGACATTGAGCCTCGTACTTTCTCTGTAAAGGTTTGGCTACGCAATATACAAATCAGTAAATTTTCTTTCTCTTTATGGTACATATTCAAACACATTGATTGGACGTATTTTCTTCTTCCTGCCTAAATCACTCTTCAGATGTGATTTAGCTGCTAGAATACTTGTATCTAGTTCATTTTCTACTTTACTAAAGCAGCGCTTTCCAACGGTAAGGAAAAAAAAAAAAAGAATGAATGAATTCCAGAAAAGAATTAGTACATGACCAGATGAAAGTTTGGAAAGTTTGGTTTAACACCTATTTTTGGCATATTTTGGGTCAGGCATTGAAACTTAAGTCCTAAATAGTAAGTCTGTTGCTGTGTAGTGTACCTTCTTTTTGTCCCTTCACTCATCACTGTTCTCCACCCTGCTCTGGGCTCTTGGGATTAACCTTTAGGCTTCACATCAGTGGGTCTTTCTCGTTTTCAGGCTATGTGTTGGCAACCTGTAGGGACACTGGAAGGAACACAGCAAGCTGACTGCATTTCTTCTAGAAAGCTCTCTCTCTTCATAAGAGAGTGCTCGCTCGTGCTGTCTCTCTTTTGCCCCCCTTTCTCTCAGGGTTCTGCTTCTTCTTGTCCCTCCTAAAGGCCTAGATGGAAACTGTACTCCACCATTCCTGTCTCCAGAATACTGCTTTTTTACAGTTTCCTATAAACCTGCCCTAACCTTATAAATAGTCCTTTATCATTCTTTTGGAAAATTTCTTGCTTCACCACTGACTGATACAATCTTCAACCACAAAACTCATCCAACTTGGCCAGTCAGTTAATGATATTTGTTATGAATCCATTGACCTTCAGGTATTCATGAACTACTTATTTGCAAGACAATCAGAAAATGTGTCCCCATGGTGGGGTTAGGGAATAAAAACAAACATTTATTGTTTGAGAGTGTAATTCAGGCATGGTTTTTAAAGTGAAATTAAGATTTTTGATAAAAACCATAGTTGTATGGCCTCAGGCAGTATTTCCAATTTTATTTTATTTTTAAAAAGATTTTATTTCTTTATTCATGAGAGACACAGAAAGAGAGGCAGAGACATAGGCAGAGGGAGAAGCAGTCTCCCTGCGGGGAGCACGATGCAGGACTCTATCGCAGGACCCCAGGATCACTACCTGAGCCAAAGGCAGATGCTCAACCACTAAGCCACCCAGGTGCCCCTTATTTCCAATTTTAAAAGCACTTTGAATACACTCATATTTCATAATTCAGGTGAATTCAGGAAAAGCAAATACTTGTATGAGAAAACGACTCAAATCAAAGAAGCTATTGGTAGTTGTGAAGAAAGGGAAATTAGCCTCTCTATCTCTCAAATATAAACATCTGCAATCCATCTGCACTATACAGTTTTGATCTGAATACGTGGTCAAAGCAATTCTACACAAAATGATTATGGGGATATTCTTCATTTATCCATTAGTCTGGAAAAGACTTTGGAAAGTAGGACGCCCTTGAGCATTCCAGACACACTTAGAGAATTCTGGAGTTTGCTAAAAAACCTAGAAAATAGACACTCTGCTGGTCTGATGTGATATTACATACGAGGCAATTAGGTTTGTTATGTTTGATACAAGGAAGGTTTTTCTGACACTACTCAACCAAAAATCTTGACTTTTCACCGGATGCCCGTTTAATTCTGTAACACTGAAATATAGATTTACATGAGTATCACATATATAACGTTTATGTCTTATTTTGAAGGGGAACATACTTTTTTGCTTAGGTTTCACACTATTTTCATTGAAGAAAAAAAATTCACAAAGCTCTCTGTTCGTAGAACTATTGCTTCTCAGCAAATGCAAATCTACCTTCTTATGGCCTCCTTAAGGGACTTCAGCTGCGCTCTCCTATTGAAAATGGGACTGTCATGGAAACAAAATATTTTTCTTCTACCATATATCAAAATGAGGGCTGATGTTGTCTGGAGCTAAAGCTAGAGCCAGAGTAAGTGGTAATGATTTCTCTCTGGTGTCCGGAACTCTACACATTCTTAAGTTTTCTTTCTCCTGTGGCATAGAAACAGCAAACAAGTATATCTTGTCAATGCCTATCTTCGGGAAGTACTATACCCAGACCCGCCACCTTGCTGTCCTACGACACTACTCTTCCCTTGCCTGGAATTCCCCATCCCCTTCTACCCCTGCACAACCAGCTCTGGTGTCTCAATCTGGCAAACCCAGCCTAATGTCCCTGCACACAGAATTTTCCATTTGCTGCTTTGCCTCTGTGTGTGCTGCGTATTCCTACCATGGCATGCAGCATACTGCATTTTTTTTTTTAATGTCTGTTTTTGGACCATACTGTGTTATTTGTGGGACTGACCCTTATCTTTGATGAACAGCAAACGCCATAGAAAGTCAGTAGTAGGCATGAATGCTAAGTTATTCAACACTATTCTGCTTCTCATTTATTCCCAGAGAAAATAGAATAAAATAACTTTTACTGGGTCTGTGAGAACCAGCAATTTAACTTGAATATAGTTCTTTTCTATAGTGGAAGCTAAGGGAGAGAAACTATGTCTTGTTTGTGATTGTGTCCCTGGACAAATGAATGTCCATTAAGGATCAGTGAATTTTTGTCAACTACATTCAGAAGAAACAAAAACCCACAAACCTCTACCATGTATCTTGCTTCACGATATGAAATCCATTAAATTTTCCACTAAAAAAAACCCAGTGTTTAGCCATTTGCTGACTGGTTATTTCATTCAAGCTTGTGAGCCTTTCCCCAGGGACAGGTTCACTTTCCTTTCAATATATTTCTTATTTCATACTGAATAAAAAGGAAAAGTGTATGTATGTGTGTGTGTGTGTGTGTGTGTGTGTTGTGTGTACAGTTTACCAAGAAGGAGAAATACTCCTTCCATGATCACACTGAGTTCATGTCCTGTCGCCCACAGCAGCTCCAATGACCTGTGTTTCCTGGAAACGGAGGTGCAGGTAGGGGTGGCCATGTACCTTCTGCAGGTCTGCAGTCTCCTAGCATCCGTGCTGCTTCTGTCTTGTGGTCGAAATACTTCCTCACTGCATGCCTCATGGCTTGGAAGGCTGGGCCGGGGCCACAGACTTTTTTGTTCTTGAATTTATGAACTGTGTGTGTGAGAAAACTGAAGGGCTGCACTTCTTCAGCTGCCGTCATAGATATGGGCAAAATAATCATCCTTTTTATCATCCCACAGTCCATAAAATGAATGCCTTTTAATGGTGTGGGCATAATTAAAGGAAATATTAAGTTAATTGGACAGACACCGAGCTAAGATCTTAGCAGTAACTGACTGTGGCTAAGTGCATTGCATTCAGACTCTCAGGTTGTATTTCAAGTGACTATTGCTGAATATATTCTTGGCAAATATGGTTTGTTTCTTTCATTTCTTCTTCTTTTTTTTAATTTATCACTCTACTGTGCCTCAACAATTACATTAAAAATGCTATTTTGAGTCTCCCCACCATTTTTTCCTGCGGCCTCACTGAAAAAATGTTTGCTTTTCTGCAAAGTTGCAATGCTTGGAACCAGGACTAAGGATGATGGCCAGTAAATTCCAAGTCTTCTCTTAATGTGTTTGCTTCAGAGCAGGCTTATATTTTTCTAGTATCTTTTATTAGTGTTTCAGTCACCAAAAAAATTAAAGAGGATAATTCTGACCAAATTAGTAGCTATTTTTCATGGCATATCTGATAATGTCCTTTATAGATAAAGTGTAATATGCACTTAAAATAATCTCTTGAAACTCTCTCTTCAAAATATATTTTTTTTGGTCAAGTCTTACATTTTCTTTCCTTTGTAAGAGTCTGGATCATGTATAATAGAGGACATAAGTTCCCTTTCCAGTGACTACTTACTATGTTCATGATTCTCATTTTATTTTATTCACTCTATTTTATGGATTTTGCAAAGCTGACTTCCAGTTAACCTTATGCTCCGTGAGGCTAAACTTTTGATTGAAAATTATCTGATGCTTTGAACTCTGGATGCTCCAGTGCATACAGACCTATCTAAGGTTTTGGGTGACTCAGAGCTAGAAGTGAGCTTCCAGAGTTGATGTCATTAACCAGGTGCTGACCCCATGGGGTGCACTAGGTGGCTAAGAGTTAAACAGCATTACCTGTAGATCAGTGATGGTGCTAAGAGTTCCTCGTCCCTGGTCACATTATAGCATGGACACATCTCTAGCAGCATATGGTCCATTTCAAATTCTTCAGCACTTGGCTAAGCAATTCATGGAAGGCCTCACATCAACACCACAGACTTCTTTTTCTCTTAACCTTTAATTGTGACCATTGAGCCAATTCTGGAATATCCACTTCACCCTCCCCACACTCCCAATCCTCCTTATTCTTACACCAAGCTTAAAAGCTTGAGAAAGTTCCAGACTTATGTGGATGATTGGACCCAATAGCTCTATCTCCCTCCCTCAATAAGTAATTTATAATCCTATTTCACTGCGTAGATGAATGTTATCTCTAGAAACTCTACTTGCCTAATTTCCCCTGAAATGTATATCTCTAAGTCTTACCTTTATTCTGAGTTTTATCCCAACTATTGAATAAATGATGCTCTGTTGTCACTTTAAACTCAGACTCATGTGCAAATTCGAATTTATCTCCTATTTTAACACAATGTATATAACATAATATATAGGTAGAGGAGCCAATAATTTGCAACTGGAACATCTGAGTTTGGGAACTGGTTTAACTTGTAAATTTAGGTGATAAATTTGAAGTATGACTAGCATTACTAGTATTACATGTATTATCTCTATAAGTTTTTCTGCTTCCTTTTTATTCTCCCTGTTGGTGTCTAGGTCATCTATTCATGGAAATCCCAGACACGGCTTTGCGAAACACTGCTTTGATAAACTACTTCCCCGGAGCCAAACTCCTTGGTGTGATGCGTAAGAACTACCTTATACTTACTCAAAGATATGTTTTCAGATCTTGACTTTTCCTTTAAATTTTCTGCTTCCAGCAGATCTGCTACCTCCTGAACCTAATAAGGGACTACGATAACTTCCCAAATACACACTACTCTCATACTAACCTGTTAATTTCCTTTAATACCTATTTGAAACAATTACACTAGGATTTTGGCTTGTTCTTTGTCTAGAGGCCTGAATTGCATTATTATTATGTTTATTATTTTGTAGCCCCCTGCTTAACAATTTTTGCCAAAGAAAGACTATTTCCTTTGCCTTGGTTTTCTGATACATAAAATGAGGACCGTTGTATTTTTGACTTCACGGATCTTTTTTTAAAAGATCTTATTTATTTATTCATGAGAGACACAGAGAGAGAGAGTCAGAGACAAAGGCAGAAGGAGAAGCAGGCTCCCTGTGGAGAGCCTGATGCAGGACTCGATCCCAGGACCCCAGGATTACAACTTGAGCCAAAGGCAGATGCTCAACCACTGAACCATCAAGGTGACCCTACTTTACAGATCTTTATGGGATTTTATAGGTCAGTTAAAGCATTCTGAAAAACTTGAATAAAGATTAATAAAGATATATAATTTTATACTTGCCTGTCAGTTTTATTCCTCTGTTTACTACTATTATTTACATCAAGGTATTTTTCAGAAACTTATTTTTTTCTCAGGTTCTAAACATCAGTTCATAAATGAAAGGTCAAACTGTGACCAGTTGCCACTGTGGATGTAGAGAGAGTAGAAGAAACACACACATACATGTTTCTGTGCACTTCTTAAATATACTAAAGAAGAAAGGAAGGAAAGAAGGAGGGAAGAAGGAAAGGAAGAAGGGAAAAAATAAAACATGAAACGGAAGGGGAAAAAAGGAGAAATTCTGTAAGTAAATGACTAAGAATTTGCTGCCAAGCTTTCATTGAGCTCATTTACTTAAACTTTGATTTAAAGATAGAATATTTTACAAAAGAACCACCTATGACCCAGAAAACAAATTGCATCTTCACTCCTGGAAGCAAGTGGATACAGAAATCCCCCTTTATCCATGATCTTGCTTTCAGCAGTTTCTGTTACCAGAGGTCGGTCACAACCTAGAGGCAGATGACCCTCCTGATGAATCAACAGAAGGTCAACAGTTGCCTAACACTACGTCACAACGCCTCTGCTGTTCACCTCACCTCACCTTATCATGTAGCCATTTTCCCACCTCAGGTCAGGACAAGAAGAAGGCTGAGTACAGTACAATAAGATAAAGGAGAGACTGGACATTCACATCACTTGTGTTATAGTATATTTTTATAATAGTTTTATTTTATTATTAGTTGTTTTTCTTCATTACTTTCTGTGCCTGATTTGTAAGTTGAACTTTATCATAGGTAGGTATGTAGAGGAAAAAACACAGTGTACATATATATGGTTTGCAAGTAGGGGCAGTTTCAGGCATCCACTGGGCATCTTGGAATGTATCCCCCATGGTAAGCGAGGCCTGCTGTGCTGTGGCTCTGTCTGCTTTAACATGGTCTTGAAAGAAAGAGTAACTTGCAGGCAAGTAACAATATCCAGTTTTTAAAAACCTTACTTTTTCTCCTTCAAGATGAAGACCTTTTCTGTGTCTGCCAACAACTTTTCTTTATCTGGTGACCAGTGAAGGAACTTGACAGTTTTCATAAACCGAAAAGTAATTGAGAGATATAAATTTCAAATTGAAAATCTATAAATACGATTCAATTTGTTTGAGCAAAACCAGCTTCACTTTTTGGAGTCCCTGCACTCTCAACCTTGTGCTGATCTTGCTAATGTGTGGCAATGTGTCATCTTTTAATCTCTTTGGGTCTCTAGTCCCTTCTGGAGGTGAATCATTCCTTCCACAACTCTATACAATGTAGTGATTCTTAGCCTGGTTGGATAATTGGTTCTTACAAGAATCTGATAATAGCTATGACCAGTCTTCCCAATTTTCCCAGTAGTCTTCCTTCCTTCCTTCCTTCCTTCCTTCCTTCCTTCCTTCCTTCCTTCCTTCCTTCCTTCCTTCCTTCCTTCCTTCAGAAGGAGGAAGGAAGGAAGAAGGAAGAAGGAAGGAAGAAGGAAAGATGGAGAAAGAAGAGAGAAGAAGGAAAGAGAGCGAGAAAAGAAAGAAGGAGGAGGGGGGGAGGGAGGAGGAGGAAAAGAAAAGAAAAAGCATAAAAAACACATACAAAACAAACCCAACAACAGCCATCAACAACCACTAGACCTCACTCATCTACGTCCTACCTATACTCTCCTCTCCTCTCCTCTCCTCTCCTTTCTCTTCTCCTCTCCTCTTTTCTTCTCTTCCATGTTCAGTGTCTCCTGCAGGTAATTACCCATTATGCCAGTTTTTGTAGCAATCAAGCCCCATCAGCAACATGGAACTGAGAGTCCGCATAGTCCCACTGCACTCTCTGAGAGACTACATAGATAGAATGCTGGCTTTTACCCTAAGCCCTGCATTGAATCATGTACCTAGACCTGGGACTTTGAATCTGGAGCTAGACCGGGATAACTTTGCATTTATTCTGGAGGCACAGTGGGGGCAACATTCAATGTTCCAGATCAGTGGGGGAAGTGTTGTATATTGTAGCAGTGGGGTCCTAATCAGTCCCTTCCTGTGGTGTGATTTTCACTATCGTTTTGGATGCTTAGTGTCCCTTGTTTTTATAAGTGATTTCTAGATTCTACATTGTTCTAGTAAATTCAGTGAACTATACAATATCCGCCCAGTAAATTCCTTTCCTACATAAGTTCACCAGAACTGGTTTCTGTTGTTTGCAGACAAGAGTCCTAATATACATAAAGGTGAGAAAAAAAATCAGCCTATAATTTCAGAATTTTATTGAGTCCCTTAAACCTATCCATGAATTCTGGCTCCCTCTCAATCTTGTGATATTGGTGATTTGGGGGGACTGTGGGGATAGGGGAGGGTGGGATAAGGATGCTTGCTCTAATCCAGTTAATTGCTAAAAATATAAGGGGTCTGAAAGTTTCAATTTTCTCAGCACATTAATATAAGCTTGAGCTTATGAGCATTACTCCTAGAAAGCCAAATTTATTTAGGAAGTGTACACTTTTAATCCCAATTATGTACTTTAAATCTAGTTCTTGTTATTTTTGAGCTGAGGAACAGGACCAATCTCTGTTCACTGAGCAAGGTTAATCAAGAAAGGTCCTTCATAAATTCTTCTTCTGTAGTATGTACCAAAGAGGTTTTACTAGGGAAAAAAATAAGACACAAGCACTTACATATGGGTTTTCAGCGGGCTCACACAGACCTGACCCTACACTTCCCCCACACGAGTCTTTTCATAAAGAATTTCAGAAGTATTAACATGTAAGTTAGTCTACCTGTAGAATATATTCTACAAAGACAAGTTATACAAATCAATCTGAGCATGTTTACAGAGTACAGATGGGCTGCTGTTGAATATCTAGTTAAAGTATAACCAGCCTGTTACATATCTGAAACACCAGCTATGCACAAACATTGCATAGATTTTGTTAAAATATAAATTATTGACATTTGGGCTAAGAAGATGAATAAGCAATGTGTGTGTGTGTGTGTGAGAGAGAGAGAGAGGGAGAGAGAGAGAGAGAGAGAGAGAACTTTTCTCCAAAGTCATCAAGCTCTCCTAGCAGGACTTATAGCAGCCCTTGTGAGGTAATTATTATCATTAAAATTGTAAACACAAAGAAACTAGAAAGTATGGGATCCAGACAGTAAGTGAGCTGGGCAGGTGACATGACTTCAGAAAACGGGGACCGAGGGAAAACAAACCTGTTTCCTTGAACCCCTTTTGTGCTTTCTCTCATTTTGATCATGTAATTTCTAGACGGTCCAAAAACAGTTCAAAAGTAGATTTTCCTTTCCCCCTTTTAGAAGTCAATTTTCTTTGAAACACAGAGACAAACAGTTTGCCTGCTGCCTTCTTTGCTTATTAAAATGTATTGTTTTCCCTCCACTTGTAGTTCAGCTACCTGTGGCTAAGGCGAGCACCATCTTCTCCCCTGCAACCAGCATGTACTTCTCGTCTGCAGCCCACCAAGGAACACGAGCAGAGGCAGCCAGAGGATGTGGCTTGTGTGAGCCTTGGAATTATTCATTGTAGACAGAATTTATCTTTAATACTCCTGGAAGTCTCCAAAGTCAAATCTATTCCCCAGGCAGGCATTAAGTACAGGAAAGCAGACCTTTCCCACTCAGGCTGAGGTTGAATGATCATCTCCATGACAGAGTGATTGTCCATGAGAACGGAGTCTTTGGCTTCTCTGCCATCAGGGGAGTTGTTTATGGCCATTTATACTTTTTGTATAATGAGGACACCTGTTTGCTAATAACTGAACTGAGAGTAGCACAACACAGAATTAAAAAATAACATGGGACTACATTGCAGATCACATACAGAGACAGATAGATCTTTGCTCTTGGTAGCTTAACGGACCATAGCTTTCCTAAGTAGCTAAATTGTCTTACAGATTTTCTAGTATTTATTGCATTTCATTTTAATAAGCAGTTATTATAGTCGAATAACTAATTACTTTGTAGCAGGTATAACAAATATCATGGAGGTGTCATCAATTAAAGTGTTTTATCACTGCTTTTCCTGTGTCACAAGGTAATAATCAAAGGCAGAGCTTAAAAGAAATAAAATGAGTTCCATTAGTGAAGCAAATTAAGATTTCATTTTCAGTGAGACTCAGTATGCTTCAATGCTGCATGAATAAGCTAGCATAGACCAGAAACAATAATTTTATCAAAGTGATTTGTGCTGAATGTGTGAATAAACAAAAAAGATTTTCTGAGTCCATTCAGGGGCCAGTGTCCCCCTGAAGGAGCGCAGTGTTTGGGTTCCTTTTCTCTTTTACCTGGAAGACTATATAGAGAAGGCAAAGTCTTCAGTCTTAATTTGTGACTATGGTATAGAGGATGAGACTGCAAAATTCAAATAGGCTTGAAATAAGAAAGTTCTTATACTTCTATGGAGTCTATATGGAGGTCATATTTAAAAATGAAGACTAAACTCAGAACATTAAGGCATTGATTTTTTTAAATGTCTGCAATGGGGCATGTTGATTGATATCCTTTTTGAGAAGTCAAGGGTCAGACAAACTGTAATAGGAATTTACTAGTTCTCCAGGGAGATTGATAAATATAACTGTTGATGCAAGACATCAAAAGTAAAAGTAACCAAGAATCAAGGGACTAAACTTTCAAATTACCGCCCTTCCCTTTTTTTTTTGAGAGAGAGAGAGAGAGGGAAAGAACGAGCATGTAGACAGAGGCAGGTAGGGGGAGAGGGAGAGAGAGGATCTTAAGCAGGCTCCATGCTCAGCATGGAACCTGTCGTGAAGCTCGCTCTCATGAACCTGAATTCATGACCTGAGCCAAAATCAGGAGTTCGGTGCTTAATAGATTGAGCCACCCAGGTTCCCCTACCAACCCCTTTTTGATTATACATGTATAAGTTATCATATGTATTTGAGTATATATATATATCTTTGTGTGTGTGTATCTGTGTGTGTGTGTGTTCTTAGAAACAGTTGATGGAATCATGGAATATTTGAAACATAGAACCAAAGGAAGTTTCGAGGATCACATTATCACAATATTTATTTCTCTATTTTTGTAATAAAAAGCTGAGGACAGAGAGCTCAATTGGCTTGTCCAATTTCATAGTTAATGATGAGGGACAGCAAGCACTTCCTTAACATTTAACAATACTATTTGCACATAAATAATAATCTATGTTCCTACTTTAAAACTTCAGTTTAGCTCACTCTGCAAAAAGAATTTTAATTTGGCTTCAAATTTCATCTCTTTACTCACCAATATAAAGGGTATTTGTAGCCTCATGCAGAGTAAAAATTACTTTAAATTGCTTCTGAAATTCAGTTACTACTTAGTACCAATGTTCTGACCATTATTTTGCAAGTAGAATGTGATCATGTTAATACTACTTAGTTGCAAATGCCCACCTGCCCAGGCAGAGCTTTGGGGCCAATCCCTTCCCAAATGATATCAAGAATCCCCAGTGAGGAGCAATTTACTCAGGAACATAGCTCTTAGTGTTCTTTTCTTCCAGATGCTTCTTGGAAGTTTGCTGTCCCCAAATCCTAAGCCTCTACTTTATGATGCTTCTGTCCTGTTTCTGTGTGGCTGGTCCCTGTGAAGTCACTTGGGCATCAAAACAGTACTTTTATTTTTGTCCCCAGTGCAATACTTGTGCTCAGAGCCTCATGACATCTTCAGGACACTCTTACAGCATCCTTCAGATGCAGGACTCATCTAATACTTCCCAGTTTCTCCTCTGTCCTTTCACTCCCTTCTAGCTTCAAAAAGCTTCTCCATTTTCCAGAAAATATTACAAGACAAATGAATACTTGCAGAGGAGAAGAATGTTGTTCCTCTGCCATCACTGAAAAAAACATTCATGTTGCAGCTTCACTCTGTGGAGACAACTTTTCAGGAATATCTTGAGATACATTTTACTTTCTGAAGATGGGTCATCGTTACTCTAATCATTCACTTCTGTTTGTAAGGATGATGGAAGTCTTTGTGGTTTGGCCAAAATATTGAGACTCCATTAAGATATGGCTCCTCTAGTCATTCAGATAAAAACCATCTCTAAAGTAACTTCCAAAAGGAAAACTGTGTTTTGTCTCTGCTTCTAGTGCCCCACTTTTATAAGTTCCAAATGGACCTCAAGACTTTTTCTGGGCCATTGACATGGAAAATGATAGTTGACAGTCTGTGGCCATTAAAAAGCATTCTTGGGAGTGCTGTCATGGCATTGGGCAGCCATTACTGTCATGTTGTGGGTAAAAAAAGGTAAAATCATGGTATTTTAAAAATGGAAGGGGACTTGGAAATAATTTTATTCAACTCCCTTGTCTTACAGATAAAAGTAGTCATGTAACAATTTGTCATTTTATACCCAATTTGGAATCTTGCAATATTCTTCTATAAAATGAAAACATACAATCAAATAAGGTGTTATTCCTTGCAGAGACACTTGATTTGGGCATCACATTTCTATTCATGTAACCACTGCACTGCTATATACTGTGGTAATTCCCATCCTTGATTTATAACAACCCCAGGTGCATTTTAGACTCCATCCATGAAATTACTGAAACACCTCAAAAATAATTCACATTTTAGTAAAGAATTCCACAAAATTCTTTCACAGTAGGGGAGTATTTCACAGTCAAATAAGATTAGGAAGATAAAGCAGCTTCTAAAATAGTGGAATTCTTAGAGCACTGATAAAATTAGTAGAAAGCTAAATGAATATCATGAATGGATAAGGAGGAGGAGACCAAAGATAAGAAAATGTACTTTATGTTTTCATGGATAAATGCAATAACATTTAAGTTTCTGAAAATTCTCTCAGGATGTTCAAATTCATTTCCAACTCAACTGATTGCCTAGTTCCCCTTGTATCACATTATATCAGCCTTGGATCTTCATGGCTCCCCAGTGAATTTCCAGTTCCTTGCCCTTTAGAAGAGCCATCTGCTGTATGAGTTCCCACTGGGTCTGACATAAACACTGATGTGTGAGTTCATCCTGAGGAGGGATAGTGTCTACTAAGTCCTTGGAACCTGGTGCCACCCAACATGTGGTTATTATGCTTATTTTTCTCAAGGCATCTTCTCTGACAAAGGTTATATTACAGGGCCAGTTTAGCTGAAGCTGGCACACTAATTTTATCTAATTAATTGAAAAACATTTAAAGTGGTGATTAAAGCATTGGTGGTCATTGAGAGCCCTAGATGATAAGAGCTCTTTTCTCAGGGGTTGAAAAATCTCTATTTAAACAAACAAAATGGCCACAGGAATTGAAAATATTTAAACGATATTTTCCCCATGAGTCAAATCTGATGATGGAGATCCACTAGAGTGATTGTATTGACATAGTTTATAGAAGGGTCATCAAAGTACCATTGACTGGAAGCAAATTGGTTATAATTCACCTGAGAATGTTGTGGTGCCTGCCTCCATTGTCTTCTGAAGTCGACTTATAAAATCAGACCAGCATCCTCATGGACGTATTTAATAATGCATTCGAGCAGGCATTTTGCCAAATCCCTTTGAGATAGTATTAAATAGAAAGGTGTTTTAAACATTCATTTTGATGAATGGCACGTAGGTAATGACCTTGTTCGGTCCACAGAGCTGATACACAATAAAGGCATTGACTAACAGAGAATTTATTTTAGTAAGGTGGAATTCATTTTTGGTACATTGGATATCTATCTATCTGTGTGTTCTTTATTTCAATTTTAGAAGATTTTTTTCTAATTAAGAAATTAATACATATTCATTGTAGAAAATTAGGAAAATACAGAGAAAAGAGAAAGAATAAAAAAATTATCCCTGAAAAATAACTACTCCTTATTTTTGTATAAATCCTTTAAGATATACAAATATATATTTATGTTTTATATTTTATATTGTTTTTTATATTTAATCTTATCAAAATTTTTGTATTTATTACCATCAAATTAAAATTAAATAGTACATATTATTGTAAAATTTGATACTTTTAAATATAATGCATTTAATGGAGGTATTAAATATATTAAATAACATAATTATTTTTTAAACTCTCTATTTGGTTATTTACATAGTTTCCTTTTTTGGGGTGGTTATTATGAGTAATTAATTCTTTGATGAACATTTGTGTATTTAAATCTTATTAGTTTCTTTTTAATTATGTAAAATTTAAGCATATCAGAACATGATTATACCCCATGTCAAGTTCCTAGAAATATTCATTTGGATAAAAGGGTGGGAGAGCTGTCAAGTACTCTTGCCATATAGGGTTAGATTGTTCTCCAAAATATTTTTTAGATCACAGTACTCTTGCCATATAGGTTTAGATTGTTCTCCAAAATATTTTTTAGATCACATTATCAGTTTAAGAGAGTTCATTTCCTCTTCCTTAATCAAGTCTATGGGTTTTAGTAATGCATCATTTAAATCCCATTTATTTGCATGAGAGAAAGATATTGCTAATAATATTATAATGCATAAATCTTATTTTAATAAGTTTTTACTTTCCCAAAGAAGTATTTGTATTCATAACTTACAGGGAATAGTGGTAGTTCCTTCTTCCCTTTCTAGTCTCATCCTTTGATTTTTCTCTTAATATTTTCAAATCCCCATGCTAACTGCTTTCAGGGTCCTGAATATACCATGATTTTTGTTTTCTCTGGGCCTTTGAGTATTTCCCCATTCTTCTAGCCCATTTTCCCATCCTTCCCTCCTTGGCCTCATTTCATCCTCATTGTCTGAGGCATCTTCTCTGTGCTCTCTGGGTGGGCTAGACACCTCTTTTCTGGGTTCTTAAACACTAGGTGACACCTCTAATATAGTATCCTCCCCATCTATCAGAAATTAAATATCCATCCAATGGATTATGGTCTCTGTTAGATGGTGAAATATGCAAGGACAGAGAATCTTATCTAAACACCAGAGAAAAGTACTCAGCACAAGCTAGGCTCTCTATGAATATTTGCTGAGTTCCTTGTGCATTATGTAATTGTTTTAAAGTCACCATGTAGATTGGGGTTTTTAATCTGGCATTCAGGAATATCTGTGATTTATTTCCAGAATGGTTCTTGAAATTCGTGTACCCTATCACTAGATTTTCAACAAGCTTAAATAAATTTAGCATGTTTTCCGTATTGTGTTGCTTTAGAGCAAGAGCCTTTAGTGGGGCAAAATAAACATTATCTAGGCTAACTAATAAAGCATGGTTAGAGAACAATTTAAATATTTGTGTATTAATATTTTACCATTCTTGTCAATCACTTAATTTTTTTGAGTTTTTAAAGAGAGAGTGAGAGATGAGCATCAGCAGGAGTAGGAAGAGAAGGAGAGGAGAAGCAGATTTCCCATTGATCGGGAAGCCTGATGGTGGGCTGGATCCCGGGACTCCAAGATCATGGCCTGAGCTGAAGGCAGACACTTAACAGATCCAGCCACCCAGGCACCCCTTTCAATCACTCTAAAGATGACTATTGAAGGATATTTAAAAAACGTTTTTGTAATCGGATTATCTAAATGACTGTCAGTAGGACTTTAGTTGTACTGATGTGAAAAGAGGTTCACAAAAAGTTGTCAGGGAAAAATGCAACATGTAGAACAACATATATAATAAGTTTTGATTTTTATGTTGAAAATTGTTAGAAAGCATATGATAAAAGTATTAATAGTGTTTACCTCTGAGGAGATTAATAAATGGAGCATGTGCATTTTTTTATAACTAATATTAGCTTTGTTATGAATAAGTAAGCGATTCTAGGTTATACTTTCTTTGTTAGAACACAGCAATCTACAGTATATTCAGATTGGGGTTTGTGACTAGGAAAAATTATTTATGAATTTAATTTGCTCATCTGAAAAGAATGTAAATAAATATAAAGATTCTAGGGGTAGGAAACACTACAGATAAGTTATTACCAATGTGTAAAACATAGTATCTGAGTGTAAAAGCAAAGGAGCTAAGACTATTTATTTAAAAGTAGGACATATGGAAATGATTTCACAATAAATATTTAGTGACTGGCTGCTATGCATAATGCCCCTAATGGGATGGTAATGAACAGAAATCACAGATTCATGGAAAATTGGAAAAGGTGTATGCAGTTAGGTATCTGGATCTGTCCATGGTCTGGAAGGCAGACCTCTGGACACAGCCCAGGGACAGTAGTTGGTCTACATGTGAGCAGATATTTTGAACATGGAACACCTGGGGCAGCACAGGCACGGGCCAATCAGAAGGTACACAGGCTCTGGCACTGGGGTAGAGGCCTGGAAGCCCATCTGTAGCAGCAATAACCTTTTGGCTCCTGGATAAAGGTAAGCTAAGGCAGCACAGGTCACAGGTCTCAGGGAGCCATGGGGCTAAATCCAAGTAACAATCCAATTTTTCAGGGTTTATAATGCTTACTGTTATTATTTTTTCATATTTTAGAAATTGGCATTGGATAGTCTGCTCATGAAATACATGTTAAATGAAGACATTACATTTGTAATAAATAAAAATGTAGATTTCAATGGCTTAAACTGTGGTTTTTTTCCTTAGGTTTTTCCACTATTCTAACTTTTAGTCACATAAATATCTTTGTAACTACTCTTCAGACCACTTTTACCCCAAATAAAATGGCCAAGTTAAATGTCATTCACCTTAGCTACTTTGGCACATTTTCTAGAAGTTGGTATTTTTTTAGATGATAAAGTACTAATAATAACCCTACAAATATAGTGAGTTTAGAGATGTCCTCAGGATACCAATGCTTTAAACTACCAAATATATATATATATACATATTATTAACAACATATTTATTTTTGAACCATAGTTCATGGTAGGCCCTTCACAATAACGTCTTAGTTTTTCTATAGCATTTCACAAGACAGCATATGCGGTTTCATTTACTGATTGCAATAATCTTTTGAGAGAGACAATATAATTCATATTTTATAAATATGGAAACTGAGGCTCAGAGAAATCAAACTATTTACTTCAATGGACACAACTTAGAAGTCACATAATTAGAGCTAAAATACTAGGATGTTTTTCCCATACATCTAAAATTCTTTGTACCACATTCCACTATCTGATGAGTTGGCTGCCTTTTTTTTTTTTTTTTTTGGCGGCTTTTTTTTTTTTTAAAAGGTTTTTAGTATTGACTACAAATAACAGTTATGGTTAGTTTGGCTTTAAAGGAAGATGCTTTAAAGGCCTTTATAAATTTTTCATAGACTAAAAGCTTTTGCCTTTCAGGATGTAATAAAAATTCTCAATTACATAAATGTTGATTAGTTGGTTTTATAATATTGAATAATAGTCTCCATTGAGAAAAATGTATTAATTCCCTTCCTTTACATCCCATTTTCATTAACAAACCTGAAATGTGTGATGTGCCACAAATTCCTCTATGTATTTGATAATCCTTTGGGGTTTGTGTTATATAGCCAACAACTGCCACCACCAACCTACAGAAGCAGATGCTTTATGAATTATAGATTTTTGCATAACAGAAGTCAATGGCCACAAGTCCATTTGGATTTTAATAATTCAGAACTAATTTAATACAATTAGAGTAGGACAGATCCTTGTTACATGACAAAATAAGAAAAAGGTAGACAAACAATTAATTTGGTTAACTCAGGAATATTTTAAGTAAAGATTGAAATTAGTCTACCAGTTCCATTAATCAGTGTAAGCACTGTAAATCCAAAGGAAAAATCATGTGCAGGTGACAAAAATTTGTCTATTTTCTTCCCATTAACAGTAAAATATAGGCTCTTTTGCAGCCCAAGAATCATATGCTGTATATCTATGGAATATAAAATATCTATTAGAATATAAAATATCTTGTACTATTATGATGGTTAATTTAGTGTATCAACTTGACTGGGAAGAGGGAAGCCCAAATAGCTGCTCAAACATTTTTTGGGGTCTGTTAGGATTTTCCAGAAGAGATTAGCATTTGAATACATGGGCTGAACAGAACAGATTCCCCGCCCTCCCCCGGCTCCCCCAACTTCTAGCCCTCCAGTGTGAGTAGGTGTCATTCAATTCATTGAAGGCTGAATAGAACAATAATGTAGCGGAAAGTTGGATTTGTTCTCTGCCTGAATGACTGAACTGAGCCTATATTTGCCTACAGCACTCCTGGTTCTCAGGCTTTCACACTCTAGCTAGAGTCTACATGATCCACAATCAGCTCTCCAGCTTTCAGGCTCCCAAACTACACTGCTGGCTCTCCTGGGTCTTCAGTTCACAGATGGTAGATTGTGAAATTTCTCAGCCTCCATAACGGGTGAGCCAATACCCTACATTAAATCTCTTTCTACAAATATATTTTAATAATATATGACTATACTTATAAATTATGTATCTAGAAAGAATTAACATAAGAGATGTAATTATATATAATTATAATATTTATATATTATATGTCTAAAAGGATTTAATATAAGATTTTCAGGTATTTAATATAGTATTAATTAATACGTATTTTATATATATCCTATTGGTTATGTTTCTTGAAGAACCTTGCCTAGTAAAACCATAAATATCCTTATTTGCTGGGTGTGCTGGACTGAATATAATCCTTCCAGAAATGGCCACATTTTAATCCCAGAGACTTGTGAATGACCTCCTATGGCAAAAGGGACTTTGCCAATATGATAAAAGTTAAGGATCTCCATATAGAGAGATGATCCTGGTAGGACCTAAATGTCATCACAGGGTCTTTACAAGAAAGAGGGAGAGGGAGATTTGATTACAGAAAAGGAAGGTACCCTGATGCCAAAAGCAAGATGCTATGCTACTCCTTTGAAGATGGAGGAGGGGCTACCTGCCAGGGAATGTAGATGGCTTTTAGAAGTGGGAAAAGGCGAGGAAATACCCCTAGAGCCTCTGCTGACCCATTGTCTTTAGTCGGGTGAGACTGATTTTGGACTTGACTTTCAAAACTGTAAGATAATGTATTTACCCTGTTTTAAGCCATTAAGTGTGTGGCGATTTCTTATAGCAGCAGTAGAAAACTAACCTGGTGTTGGAGCCTATTCTGGATTTTGTTCTTTCCTGATAAAATCCCTATCAAGGATTTGGATGTCTCACATAGCACATTTGCCTCTGGATATTTTACTCCCATAATTCCAAGGAAGGTATTTGGAAGGGATAGGCCTGGGGTTGATGAAAGTCTCACTCAAAACTTCTGGAAAGTTTCCAGGGGAAACCAACTAGGGATCTGTGGGTCTGGCTGGGCTCTCCATAAGCCTGTCTGTGGGAACTAGACAAGGTGTTTCTCTCAGTACAATGTTCGGCAGCCAGTCCTTAGGAGGAAATGATCCAGCCTGGGTCCTGGCACCTGGTATCCTGCCCACTTATGCAGATCATGGATAAGATGATGAATAAACCAAGAGGAGAAGCCAGATTCTCTGATAAAATATCCCTATAAAGTACAATAAATTACTGGAATCATTTAATCAAAGGAGACAGACATTCAGAATGATGAAGCCCAGGAATTGCCCAGGGAAGGAAATTAGCATAATTTAAGAGTAATTTTTTTTTTGGTACTATTTTAACAGATAAGAAGTATAAAAAGAAAAGGTACAACATCTGAGGGGTTTGGGAACCTATGCTTTATTTGCCCTGTGCAGCATCCTTAGCTTTTCACAAGTGAGAAATGACAAGAGAATGGTTACCATCAGCCAGCTACACTCTTGGCAAGCAGGCTGGCCACAGAGCGGCTCAGTCATATTCGGGTGGGTATATCAACTCTCACTTTCCTTTTGGTGCCTTAAGACTTAGTAAGTTGTTTCAGAAACCAATAAATCTAAATTGCAAGCACAGAGTCTACATTTCTGTATCATCATCTGTTTGCCCCCGGGCACTCTGATCTTTGCTTGATTCATCTGCTGCTTTGCTTTGCTTCTCTTTGAGTCATCATCTCCTTGAGAGGCTTTTGAAGTACCTCTACTGTGCCCCAATGATTTATAGCGATTTCAGGATTCAGGGTTTTCACCTTTGACTCACAGTTCTCTTTTGCCTTTGAACGTGGGCTTGGAATAAATTGAACTGAGATAATACTCAATCATTACTCATTTTTGAATCTCCCAAGAATTGTGGCCAGTCAGCTCACAAAGCTGTAGGATAAGTTCTGTCTTAGAAGGATCCTTGACCATGTATTCAAACAAACTTCACAGAGGTAGTTCTGTGCATCTTCCACACCTGACAAAGTGCTTGAGTCCTAAAGAGCTGAGTTATTTTCTAAGAAGGTTCTCAGCTCAATGGGTATAGACTTCTATAAGGCTCTGCTCTCAGTTTATCACATTTGACCAGAAATGGACACAGAGGGAACACAGTCTGTACTCAAGCTATATTTCTGTTACACATGTAGAAAGGACAAAAACACAAAAGGATTTGAAGCACAGTGCCTGCAATGAAGACTGTATGCAGTCAATGATTGAGGCAGCTCAAGGGCACAGCACACTGCGAAACACCCAGGAGAAGGGCTTTGAAGTACAAGGTCAGCACTTCCATTTGATCCGTACTGCTTGGGACATCACCCAATACTCTCTGTTCTTTCATTCAATGCCCTGATTTTTGGCTCTTTCTGGATCTCCACCTCTGATCACCATCTCCTGCTTCCCGGCC
This sequence comes from Canis lupus familiaris, assembly GCF_011100685.1. NCBI lineage: Eukaryota > Metazoa > Chordata > Mammalia > Carnivora > Canidae > Canis > Canis lupus. The sequence goes on along the minus strand of NC_049237.1, from coordinate 44,780,853 downwards.
GAGAGGGGAGGCAGGTAGGTAAGAGAAAGCACGGGCCGATGGGGAATGTTGGTATAAGGAGGAGACTTATTTCTGGGAAAAATGGCTTTTTCTTAATTAAGATGCAGATAATTCAGGATGAACACATGCTGGGGACGGCAAGGATCCAAGTGGATATACCAGACGTTCCAAAACTATGATTTCAGGTCTCTGGGTGTTTGGAATTAGTATCAATAATTATGTGCCAAGAACACTGTCATTGTTTATAGATAGAATAAGTAATATGTGTCAATTATGTCAATTACTTGTGCTACCATTTTTCAAATATAACAGAATGTAAATTCAGTTTTAAACACTAATAAATTCATATGAATTTAGTACTTTTCTAATTTTTATTTGTTCCTCAACATACCACAGTAAAAGTAAGAGTACCATCATGTGGACATCTGAAAAATAAAGAGCCTTTTGTTTTTTTCCTTTGAATTCTGGAAAAATAGGAGTAGGCAAATTCTGACACTTTAGAAGGGGTAAATGTTTCATTGGATAAATGAAGCCATACTTTTTTTGAGTGCATATAGATATTCTTTCTATACAACCTAAATCTGTCCTTGGATGAATTTAGTTCATTCATGAAACTGTGCATTTGGGAATTAAACTCTTTCTTTCAAAATCAGTTGTTCATCATTGGGTATGTCTCTTAAAATTAAAATATAAACATTTTTTCCTCTTAGAAAACAGTAGATATTAAATATAAAATAAATAGACAATGAAAATAGAAAAGGAAAAATTCTCATAATTTCACTGCCCAAGATAACTACTATTAATATCTTTCTCTATATATATCCTTCTAGAATTTTTAAAATATACATTCTTATGTATCTGATTTAAACAAAATGATCTTTTTCTACGTTGTATTTATAGCCTGTTGTCTTTTTGTCTTTTTTCTTTCATTTACCAACTTAGGATCAATCAACATCTTCCATGAGAAGACATATTACTAAAATTTGGAATTCCCTACTAAATAATTTTCAAAGAAATCTATGATTGAGGTAAATTCAGGTTCTAGAGAGCAGAAGGGAATTCTTATGTCTCCCTTTGAAATCATGCCTGGAAGGTATAGCAAGTTAATGCGACTACACAGATTTTTTTTCCAACACAGCTTCCTCCCAACTAAATAATTACCATTTCTTTCTTTATGCCACATGTTCTTTTGTGCTTTTTATTCTTCACCTGAGATTAAAACCTCTTTAATTAGGAGCTAGAGAATTCACTCTAATTTAGGATTCATATAAAAATCACTGGCCTGGACTAAACAATTCTAATCTTTCACTGCTTGTGTCCCTGTTCTAGGGTGCTTTTAGCAATACACATAGCTTCATATTTATAGAAATAAAAGGTCCTTTAAAAGCCTATTAAAAGGGTCCTCAGGAGTGCAGAGATATCAAATGGCACTCTAGTATTACACTGATTTTAGTTTAAATGAGATAGAGCCATGTTTCCTTTAATAAAAATACAAGCTTGCAAATGACAGACCTATAATATTTCCATGAGTCATAACCTCAGGAAGGGAAAATCTTCATAGGATAAATTTTATGTTATTCTTATTTTCTTAATTTATTTATTTGAGAGAGACAGTGAGAGAGAGAGAGAGCACATGGAGGGAGAGGGAGAAGCAGACTGCCTGCTGAGCAGAGAGCCTGATGTAGGGCTCGAGCCCAGGACTCTGAGATTATGACCTGAGCCAAAGGCAGACACTTAACCAACTGAGCCACCCAAGTGCCCTTTCATAGGATAACTTTTAGACTGAAATGATAATGAAATGGACTCAGAAGAAAAATTTAAAAACAATTAAATAATTAAGAGTGTGAAAATACTATCTATGAAGCAACTGACAAGATTGTATTTATTTCCTTTGGTAAAATGGCTGTTAGTGATTACAAATTATTATTTTTAATGGCAAATATGTTCTACGTTGACTTGTGACTGGCTATTAACCAATGTGAAGGACAAAACGAGAACCAGAAGCCTTAATATAAAGACTTAGATTATACCTCTCTAAAAGCAGATTTGACAGAAAGTACATTGGACCACCTGGAAATCAGAGATCTGAGTGCTATTTGGGCTCTGCCACTGGTTCACCATACAATCCCTCATATGGCCTATTATCTCCCTGCATGAGAGTTTACTTATCTCTAAAATGAAATGATGGAACTAACGGATCGCTAATATTCCATCAGCCCTGACACACTCTGATCAGGGAACTATCATTCTTACCAGCATCGCAGAGACTGTCAGCTGCTTCCACCAACATCCATCTTTCTCTTTCTCCTTAGAAACAAATCTTGATGCCTTTAGCAGGGCATAATTTTTCCTGGAATAAAAAAGAACATTTCTCAGTTTTCTTGTAGCAGAGTGTGGTCATGTAACTAAGATCATGTCATAGACCTAAATAGAACTAAGGTCATAGACCTAAAAAAAGTAGAAGTAGAAGCAAAAAGTAGAAGCAAATGAGTTGTATGGGACTTTGGGAAGGGAGCCCAAATGAAACCATCTCAAGCTTTCTCTCCTTTAGGTCCAAGACTCAGATGTGCTGGCTTAAGCCATAAAAGTCACCTTGGACCACGAGCTGACCTTGAGAATGGAAGTCACTGCCTTGATGATAGAATAAAGATAAAATCCTCGGTCTCCCTAACAATACCACAGAGTCACCATATATGTCTTGGAGCTGTTCTGTGCTGTTTTTACATGAGAGAGAAGTTTACGTCTCTCTTCTTTAGGCGAGAATTTTTTTTTTCTGTGAAAAGTAGCTATATTGAATTCTAACTGATGCAGTCAATAAAATGTGATTACTCGCTGTTGTAAAATAACTACAACTACCAATTATTTTGCACTTAGTACAATGCCAGGTACAGTCCTAAGTGTTTTATGGACATTGTCTGATTTGATTTGCACAATAAGAATACTTATGAGTTAGGTAATATTACCTATAATTTACAAATGGGGAAATGGAAAGCTTAGAAAGATTAAATGGTATCTTCAGGGTCATGTAGGTTATGTGACAGAGCTAGATTCTACACCAGGTTGGGATGACTCCAAAACTTATTCTCTCAATCGGTATCATCAGTTTAGTGCATTCATTATTCCCTGTGGGTAAAAGATGCACAAAGAACACAATGTTAGCTGGTATTTCTAGAAAGCCTTACAGAATTGTCAAGAATTGGAGTGCCCAGCTGGCTCAGCCAGAGGAGTGTGCAACTCTTGATCTCAAGGTTATGAGCTCGAGCCCCATGTCAGGTGCAGAGATTACTTGAAATAAATAATTTTAAAAAATTGTCAAGATGTAGACAACATTAACTGTAGTCTATTCTTTGAGCAAAATGAGGAGACAAAAATCCCTCATAACCACCGTAACATGGACAACCTTAACTACCTAGGTCATCAAACATTTTATAAGAAATTTTAAAAATAGAAATAACATTACCTAATACTAAAGATTGCGTTGGCTATTAAATATGACAATATATGTAAAGTGAATTTCTCAGACATTAGAAGACCAGCTTCACAATGCGTGCTCAATAAATGGTACCTGACAGCATTATTAGGTAAGAAACCCATAGTGATGTTGTGAAAATTTGGGGGAGTCAGAAATAATAGGTTCAAAGACAACATCTGCAACTGGGTAACTATGTGAATGCAATTCAGTCATTTGATTTTTTTTAGCATTTAATTTTCTAAGGAATGGATTACTTATCTTATAGAATTGTAATTGGAGACCATGTCTTTCAAATGCCCTTCCTAACACGGTTTAGAATCGCAGCAAATGGAAGTATTAATATTACTATTGTTCTCACAGGATTCAAATACACTTATTTGCCAACAGTGATTTTTCTCGTTGGTCTATGAACTCCGGCGGAAGAGAGTGTCTGCCGCGGGTGCGGCTGAACTACAGCAACATGCGCCTGTAGGTAAGGGGCCTCTGTGGGGTGGTCTCCGCAGAGGCAGACAGCTGTAGTACGTACTGTGGCAGGCATAACACTGGGCTGTTCTTCTGGGCCTGCCAGATTGTTCTGGAATTCAAGTTTGTCTCCTCCTATTTCTATGTGCCTTGGTCTCCTTCTGCCTTTATACTTTAGCCATGGCCGGTCCAACCTCAGTGGGGCAAGAGGAGGACTTTGCAATGCTCATGGGACACAGAGAGCCTAACTGCCTTGGGAGCTGTGTAGCAGGCTGGCGGCGGCTGCGAACACTGGGTACTCCACGTGAGAACATTTTCATCTGAGAACATTGTCATCTATTTCTGTTACTCATTCTCTTGGCAAATTTTCACTGTCTTGAGAAGCTAATTTCATAGAAATCAAATAATAAAACAGGACAGATTGAAAACAAGGGTTTTCTTACATAAATATCACGTATTTAATTCATTCTGACACTAATAATTTATTTAGAACTCTATTAGAAAGTGGACCTTGCTGACTAAGATTGCACAGCCTTCAAAGCCTCGTGCAAATTCTAAACTGTAAAAAATGTTTTCCCATCTCCCCTTACTCCCTTCCCCTCCGTGTCAGGTTTTATTTGAGGTTAAAATATCCATTTTTTCTGTTTTAAGTCTCCCAAATTTGCCTCATCCTTGATGGAAAATGGGTGACTCTCAACTCCTGCTTCTAGGCTGCAAGGGATGAAGGAAGGCACTGGAACCCTGGGGGATAGATGCTTGCTCATTGTCTCAATGTCACAGCTCTCCTCCTACAACCTACTGCCCCAGGAAAGGCATGCTTTGCTTGTGTTGGTGGGAGGTGCAAAGTCTGAGCAATCCACAACAGACCATCTGAAATAATTTTCCCAGGTAGCAGAATAAGCATCTAGCCAGGCATTGCACTGCTTTTCAAAGAGGTGAGTCCTTTCTTGTTCCCTAACTGCCATTTAAAAACTCCAAACAAAAAATTAAGCTGTTGATGCATGTATCAAAGCCAAAGCAAGGAATAACTCCTTTCAAAAAGACAGCAGTTTTTTGGAGGCGGGTGTGGGCTCTGTGTGGTTGCATCCTTAAATTGTGGTTTGAAGTCAGTATCAATTTTCTCTGATAACAAGACGTGTAAATCAGAAAGGCTGATATTACTACAACAGAAAAAAAGTGTAGAGCATTTGGAGGCTTAATTATGCTTTCATTTAAAAAAAAGATTTTATTAATTTATTCATGAGAGACACACAGAGAGAGGGAGAGACATAGGCAGAGGGAGAAGCAGGTTCCCGTAGGAGCATGATGTGGGACTCAATCCCAGCATCCCAGGATCATGACCTAAGCAGAAGGCAGATGCTCAACCACTGCCCACCCAAGTGCTCCAGCCTCCATTGCTTTTTATAACTGTGTTCTTTGAAGGGAAATGTCAAACCCTGTTTAGGTTTTTGTTGAAACTAACTTCCAAAGACTTACCTTCCTTGAGTATTTATTCCCCTTTGCTTTTCTGTTCACAGTACCCTAGAATTACCCTTCTGGCCCTGCCAGGCATCATGGTGTTTGCTTAGTGAGAGCTCATTGCACATTTTCTTTACCTTGCAGTGATGATGCTTTTTTCAAAAAAAAAAAAAAAAATCATCAGTGAATTAACCAAACTGAGAAAAGAGTCTTCACTTCTGTTCAATGGGTTTTCTCTGATCTAGAAAAAATACGGTTTATGATGGAACTCGTGAAAACCAATATTTATCCCTGGCTTTCCTTTCTGCTCTAAATGTTGCATTACATTTAAAGCATTCAAATATTTCTAAGTCAGTTTATACCTTGACTTTTCTTAGAAATGTATAGTTTCCTCTGTGGTGTCTTAAGACTGGTCTGGGCACATGGTTTCTATGCCCATGCAAAAGGCATGAGTGCCAAGCACGGAGACCAATACCCAGATGCCTGTCCAGCACCCTGGACAGATGACACAGCCCCCCAGGATTCTAGTTAAGCAAATCGCATGTGGGTATGAGTCGGTTGGGGTCCTCATTGGGGGATGACTCCCCTGAGCCCCCCTTAGGACCACATCCCAGGGGTTTCCCCATTTCCTGGCCCCTTCTTTCCCATCCACCTGAGTACTGTAGACTGGCTAACATCTCCCATTCCCAGCATCCTCCTTTTCTTCTTTAAAGATACCAATGTTGATGACACCCAAGGAAGTAAAATGGCTAAGACATATGCTAGTATCTTTTGAGTGAGATGGCAAATATAGGAGAGATAGGGTTAAATATTTACCTTAGACATAACTCAACTTTGGAATTTTCATACATTTATCTTTATACGTTAGCTCCTGTGCAGGCGGGCGAAGGCAAGGGAGAGGAAGGGAGGGGATGGTGGCAAAAAGCTATTTCTGCGGAGAGCAGCTTTCTGCAGCTCAGAGGCCCCGGATCTGGGGGGAACTGGGGGGCAGGCTAGCTCCTCCCTCAGCCAGACAGCCCTCCCCTGCCCCCTTGTCTCTCTGCTCTGGCCTTAACATCTCACATATGTGGAGTAAGCTTTTTCTCTCCCTGCCAGTGGGCATTTAGTAAGCTGGCTCATTCTTCATACACTACCCTCCCCTCCCCTGCTTCATTTTTAATTTTTTTCTTTTAAGTCACAAATTGGAGTGAGGGGGAACAGTGATTTTTAGGAAGCTAGTCCTCTTCACAAGGTCGGTTTGTGCCTATTACCCACTGAGAAGAGAACAATGTGAGCAAATGATCACATTTGATTAGAAAAGGAAAGAACAAGGCTAAGCTCATAATGACAATCGGCAATTTGAGGAATTAAAATTATTTTAGAAAAGCATTGATTTCTTCTAAATTAAAATATGCCCGGAAGCTTATCTATATTTTATATATGGTCAAATGACTTTTTTTTGTTACTTGGTCCCTCTCATTTTAAACCATTTGTGAGCTGACTTTCCCATTTATGCTAGAGGATGTTCTGTATCTCAGAATAATAATTGAGAATGCCCCCATAAATATTTTAAATTTATGAGGCTCTCTTTCTTACTAGCTACACTACAATTCCTTTAGTGTAACAGCTAAAGAAAAGCATTGTAGAATTCTCGAGAAAATAGTTCTTGGTTTTAACTTCTTTATGCTCAGCAGCCTTATTATTGTCAAAATTCCCCAAATTAAAATGCAAAACTCAGCTTCTTGGCTGGGCTCGCTTACTTAACCTTAATAAAATATAAGGGTCTGTTTCATTAATCGGAAACACACCAGACACAGTGCATGAATTTTATCTTCCACTTTGTCCTTTGTATTTCAGAATGATGATGATAATAATAACAATAAAAATCCTTGGATTTGGCAGCCAGACAATTGTGTTCTTTTTGTTTCTATCATGTTCCTATGTAAAATGAATTTCTCAGACAGACTAAATGCCTTTAGGGGCGAAAATTCCAGAGATCCTCTCCCTTGGAAATCTTTAAAAATAGAATAAACTTTCATTTGTCTGGGTGTGGTTTGAGCACAGTCTGTCTTTGGCAGAGGGATGGTTTAGTTGACCTACTGATGTTGCTTTAAGCTGCATGATCACTTAGAGGGAGAATTTTCCTTTAATCCTTGCCAGATTTAATTTATCACAACAATGCATGTGCCTATGGATGTCATGAAACAAAAAAGGAGGTGCAATCTTCTTTTCCATTGTAAAGTAATAAAACAGTTTCTCAAATTTGAGAAAGTAAGATTAAGTCAAGAAAATGTCTGGTTTTCTACCCCTCTTCCAGCTTCTCCTGAAAGATAGTGAAATTTGATAAATAGCGCGCTATTTAAGACAAGATGTTTTCAAACAACTGGGCCAAATCAGCAAAATGGAACCATATGCTCCATGAAGACCACCTTCATGTTCCTTGCATGAATCTGACGCTGGGCATCTGGACAGAGGTGGGGGGCACTGACCATGCCAAGGTGTGCTGCTGGGCATTGACGGACTGGGGTTGGGAGAGGGCTGGGGAAAGTGGTTTCACAGATATGGTTCCCACCTGTGTCAGCCCAGGCCCTTGTAATGCATGCATCCTCTGTCCTCCTGTTGACCTCCCAGAAACACTGTGGGCAGCCACAAATTCCCCTGCCGTCCAATTGCCCCCCCCTCCCACCTGGGGTGATTATATAATGAAAGTTTCCACTTTTCTCAGAAAGGCCAAAAAAAAAAAATAGTGTTACCATGTCAGTTCATTCATCATTAATACATATACACATGCAAGAGTCATACACACATGGGGAAACTTTTTTAAAAATGATTTTATTTATTTATTCATGAAAGACACAGAGAGAGAGAGAGAGAGGCATGAGCAGAGGGAGAAGCAGGCTCCCTGTAGGGATCCCAATGTGGGACTCGATCCCAGGACCCTGGAATCACGCCCTGGGCCAAAGGCAGCCGCTCAACCGCTGAGCCACCTAGGTGTCCAGGGGCAGTTGTTTAAAACTATATTTTATTTATAGTCAAATTTTAAATCATATTTATTCAGGGGTTCACCAGGTTACTTTCTCTTCCATGACAGAATCCAAAGGTTGATTTTGTTTTTAACAGTCTTTAGTGAGGTATTACTTATTGATCGGAAAATGCATCTACCGTATGCATGCAAACCAATGTTTTTTAATGAATTCATAAAACTGTGTAATCATCACTATAGCCCAGTTTTAAAGGTGTTTCCATCACCTCAATAAGTTCCGCAGGTCCATTTGCAGACAACCTCCCCTCCTGTCCCCAGCCCTAGGCAAGCACTGACTGCTTTCTGTTCTAGAGACTTGCTTGTTCTAAAAAGTTTACACGGATCAAAGAATACAATAGGGGATCTTTTCTGAATGCTTCTTTTGCTTAGCATGTTTTTGACAGTCGCCTGTGTTGTAGTATGTCAGTGGTTTGTACCTTTTTATTGCTGAATGGGGCAGCCCAGGTGGCCCAGCAGTTTAGCATCGCCTTCAGCTCAGGTCGTGATCCTGGAGTCCCAGGATCGAGTCCCGCATCGGGCTCCCTGCATGGAGCCTGCTTCTCCCTCTGCCTGTGTCTCTGCCTCTCTCTCTCTCTCTCTCTCATGAATAAATCAATAATATCTTTATCGCTGAACGGTCTTTCAGTGTAGTAGGTAGACAACATTGTTTTTGTTATCAGTTCACTAATTGAAAGACATTTGGTTCCCAATTTTTGGCTATCACGAATACAGTGCTGGGAACATTCAGGTAAACGAGTCTTTGCGCAAATACAAGTTTTCATTGTTCTTGGGTAGATAGCCAGGGGTAGAATTTTTATTTCACATGCTAAGTTTATATTTAATTGTTTTAAAGAAACATAGTTTTCTAGAGTGATTGCATCATTTTACATCCCCTTCAGCCATTTTACAAGGATTCCAATTCTTCCTTGTCAACACTTGCTGCTGTCTGCGTTTTGATGATAGCCATCCTACAGGGCGTGAAGTTGTAACTCATGATTTTGATTTGAGTTTACCTAATGATTTATGACGTTGAGCATCTTTCCATGTGCTTATTGGACATTTGTAAGTCTTCTTTGGACAAATGCCTATTCAATATCCTTTACCCATTTTTAAATTAGGTTGTATTTTTTTAAAATTATTATTATGGATTTGTAGATGCTGTCAACTGAAAGAAGGCCAACCTCAAGGTAGGTTGGTAAATGCTTTACTCATTGTCCTCCAGAGGATGCTAGCCCGGGAGAGAGTCTTTCACGTTGCTCTGGAGAACTGCTCCGAAGCTTGTTAGCTATAGGAGATTATATACGCAAATAGAGGAAGGGGTTAAATGCTTTCAAGGAATTCTCCAAATATTTGAGTGTCACAAGGTGTAATTTTTTTTTTTTTTTTTGGTTTACTGATTTCCACATAGACATCTGAAAGACCCTTACATCATCTTAACAAATTATGTTTCTATCATAACTGGTTGTTCAAAAATATTATTTGCATGCTTCCACTTAACTGATTTTCCAGTTCTTCTTGCTTTTTTTTTAAGTTTAATTTTAATTCCAGTCAGTTAACATAAAGTGTTATATTAGTTTTGGGTGTATATATAGCAATTTAACAACTCCATGCATTGCCTGTGCCCATCATGGCAAGTGCACTCCTTAATACCCATCACTTATTTCTCTCATCCCCCGACTCTCTTCCCTTCTGGTAACCATTGGTTGGTTTGTCTTCTGTAGTTAAGAGTCTGTTTCTTGGTCTCTCTCTCTTTTTTTGCCCTTTGTTTATTTGTTTTGTTACTTTTTTTTTTTAAAGATTTTATTTATTTGATAGAGAGAGAGAGAGCATGTGCAAGCAAGGAGAGCAGCAGAAGGAGAGGGAGAACCAGGCTCCCTGCTGAGCAAGGAGTGCCATGCAGAGCCCTATCCCAGGACCCCAGGAGCATGACCTGAGCCAAAGGCAGATGTTTCACTGACTGAGACACCCGGGTGCCCCTTGTTTTGTTTCTTAAATTCCACATGAGTGAAATTATAAGGTATCTGTCTTTCTCTGACTTATTTTGCTTAGCATAATACTCTCTTGCTCCATCCATGTCCTTGCAAATGGCAAAGTTTCATTATTTTTTATGGGTGAGTAATATACCATTTCTTCTTTATCCATTCATCAGTTGATGGACACTTGGCTATGGTAGATGATAGCTGCCATAAACATCAGGGTACAGGTACCCCTTTGAATTAGTATTTTTGTATCCTTCAGGTAAATACCTAGCAGTGTAATTGCTGGGTCATGGGTAGATCTATTTTTAACTTTTTGAGGAACCTCCATACTGTTTTCCAGAGTGGCTGCACCAATTTGCATCCCCATCAAGAATGCACAAGGGCTCCCCTTGCTCCATATCCTTGCCAACACTTGCTCCTTGTTTTGTTGATTGTAGCCATTCTGACAGGTGTGAGGTGACAGCTCATTTTAGTTTTGATTTGTGATGTTGAGCAGTGATGTTGAGCATCTTTTCATGTATTTGTTGGTCATCTGATGTCTTTGGAAAAAATGTCTATTCATGTTTTCTGCCCATTTAAAAAATTGGAATATTTGGTTTTTGGGTGTTGAGTTTGTAAGTTCTTTGTAAATTTTGAATAATGACCCTTTCTCAGATATGTCATTTGCAAATATCCTCTCCCATTTCACAGCTTGCCTTTTAGTTTTGTTGATTGTTTCCTTTGCTGTGCAGAAGCTTTTTGTTTTGTCAATGTCCCAATAATTTATTTTTGCTCTTGTTTCCCTTGCCTCTAGAGGCATATTTAGAAAGATATGGTAAGGCTGTTGTCAAAGAGGTCATTGCCTGTGTTCTCCTCTAGGATTTTTATGTTTTCATGTCTCATATTTAGGTCTTTAGTCCATTTTAATTTATTTTTATGTATAGTGTAAGAAAGTGGTCCAGTTTCATTCTTTTGCATGTAGCTGTTCAATTTTCCCAATGTCATTTTTTGAAGAAATGGTCTTTTTCTCATAGGATATTCTTTTTTGCTTTGTAAAGATTTATTGTTGTGGGTTCATTTCTGGGTTTTCTATTCTGTTCTATTAATCTAGGTGTCTGTTTCTGTGCCAAGATCATTCTGTTTTGATCACTACAGCTTTGTAATATAACTTGAAGTCTGGAATTGTGATGTCTCCAGCTTTGCTTTTCTTCTTCAAGATTATTTTTGGCTATTTGTTTTTTTTTTTTTTTCTGGTTCCATACAAATTTTAGGATTATTTGTTTTAGCTCTATGAAAAATACTGTTGATATTTTGATAGGGATTGCATTAAAAGTGTAGACTGCTTTGGGAAATATAGATATTTTAACAATTTCTTTTCTTCCAATCCATGAGCATGGAATGTCTTTCTATTTCTTTGTGTCATCTTCAGTTTCTTTCATCAGTGTTTTATAGTTTTCAGAGTACAGATCTTTCACCTCTTTGGTTAGGTTTACTTCTAGGTATCTTACTACTTTTGGTGTTACGGTAAATGGGATTGATTCTTTAGTTTCTCTTTTTGCTGCTTCATTATTGGTGTATAGAAATGCAACAGATTTTTGTAAGCGGGTTTTGTATCCTGTGACCGTACCAAATTCTTTTATCAGCTCTATCAGTTTTTCGTGGTCTTTCAGATTTTCTCTACAGAGTATCACATCATCTACAAATAGTGAAAGTTTTACTTTTTTTTTTTTTTTTTTGACAATTTGGATGCCTCTTATTTATTTATGTTGTCTGATTGCTGTGGCTAGGACTTCTAGTACTAGGTTGAATAACACTGGTGAGAATCAACATCTTGTTTTGTTCCTGACCATAGAGGAAAAGTTCTCAGTTTTCTCCCATTAGGTTGATATTAGCTTTGGCTAATATATGGCCTTTATTATGTTGAGGTATATTCCCTTTAAACCTATTTTTATGAGGGTTTTTTTAAAATCACGAATGGATGTGCTTTGTCAAATGCTTTTTCTGCATCTATTGAAATGATCATATGTTCTTATCCTTTCTTTTATGAATGTGATATATCACATTGATTGGTTTGCAAATATTGAACTACCTTTGCAACTCAGAAAGAAATCCCACTTGATTATGGTGAATGATTTTTTTTAACGTATTCCTGGATTTGGTTTGCTAATATTTTATTGAGAATTTTTGCATCCAAGTTCATCAGGGATATTGGCCTATAGTTCTCTTTTTTAGTGGAGTCTTTATCTGGTTTCAGTATCAGGGTAATTCTGGCCTCATAATGAATTTGGAAATTTTATTTCATTTTTCTATTTTTTGTAATAGTTTGAGAAGAATAGGCATTAATTTTTCCTTAAGTGTTTGGTAGATTTCCCCTGTGAAACCATCTGGCCCTGGATTTTTGTTTGTTGGGAGTTTTTTGATTACTTATTCAATTTCTTTGCTGTTATTGGTCTGTTCAAGACTTCTATTTCTTCCTGTTTAAGTTGGTGGTTTATATATTTCTAGAAATTTATCCATTTCTTCCAAGTTGTTCAATTTGTTGGCATATTATTTTTATATTTATAATTATATAAATTATATTATACAATTATATTTATAATTATATCTATGTGTTGCTGGTTGTTATTTCTTCTCTCTTGTTTGTGATTTTATTTATTTGAGTTCTTTCTTTTTTTCTTTTTGATAAGTCTGGCTAGAGGTTTATCAATTTTATTAATTTTTTCAAAGAACCAGCTCCCGGTTTCATTGATCTGTTCCTTTTTTTTCTTTTAGTTTCAATATCATTGACTTCTGCTTTAATCTTTATTATTTCCTTCTTTCTGCTGGTTTTAGGCTTCATTTGCTGTTCTTTTTCTAGCTTCTCTAGGGGTACAGGTAGGTTATTTATTTCAGATTCGTCTTGCTTCTTAAGGTAGGCCTGTATTGCTACATACTTACGTCTTAGGAACAAAATTGGTCCTAAGAGGTCCTAAGATCACGTTTTCATTTTCATTTTCATGCATTTTTTATTTCTTCTTTGATTTCCTGGTTGATCCATTCATTGTTTAGTAGTATGTTGTTTAACCTCCACGTATTTGTGGTCTTTCCAAACTTTTTCTTGTGGTAGACTTCTCATTTCATAGCCTTGTGGTCAGAAAAGATGTATGTTATGATTTCAATCTTTTTATATTTGCTGACATTTATTTTATGACTTAATATGTGATCTATTATGGAGAATGTCCCATGTGCACTTGAAAAGAATGTGTATTCTTCTGTTTTAAGGTAGAATGTTTTGAATATATATGTTAAGCCCATATGGTTCAGTGTGTCATGCAGAGCCATTGTTTCCTTAGTTTTCCATTAGATGTCTGTCCATTGATGTAAGTGGGGTGTTAAAGCCCTCCATTACTATTGTATTAATATCAATTAGTTCCTTCATGTTTGTCATTAATTGTTTTATATATTTGGGTGTGCCCCTATTGGGTGCATAAATATTTATAATTATTAGATCTTCTTGTTGGATTGTCCCCTTTATTTTGATGTAGTGCCCTTCTTTATCACTTGTTACAGTCTTCACTTTAAAGTCTAGTTTATCTGATATAAGTATTGCTACACCATCTTCTTTTGACATCTACTTGCATGACAGATGTTTCTCCATTCCCTCAGTTTCCATCTGCAGGTGACTTTTGATCCAAAATGAGTCTCTTGTAGGCAGCATATACATGGGTCTTGTTTTTTATTTTATCCATTCTGACACCCTATATTTTTTGATTGGAGCATTTAGTCCACTTACAGTCAAAGTAATTATTGATATGTATTTATTGCCATTTTATAACATTGTTGTTTCTGAAGATTTTCTCTGATCCTTTCTTGTCTTTGTCACCTTTGGTCTCCCCCTTGCACTCAATTAGTTCCCTTTAATATTTCTTGCAGAGCTGGTTTAGAGGTCATGAACTTTTTCAGTTTTTGTTTGTCTAGGAAACTCTTTATCTCTCCTTCTATTCTCAATGATAGCCTTGCTGGACAGAGTATGCTTGGCTGCAGATTTTTCCCATTCAGCACTTTGAATATATCATGCCACTCCCTTCTTGATTCCCAAGTGTCTGTTGAGAAATCTCCAGCAAATCTTATGGGTCTTCTTTGTGAGTTAAGGACTTCTTTTGGCTTGCTGCTTTTATTTTTTTCTTTATTATTATATTTTTCAAATTTACTTACAATATTTCTTGGTGTTGGTCTGCTTTTGTTGATTTTGATGGTAGTTCTCTGTGCCTTCTGGATCTGGATTTCTGTTTCCTTCCCCACATTAGGGATATATTCAGCTATTATTTTCTTAAAAAATACTCTGCCTCATTTTCTCTTTTCTTCTTCTTTTGGGACCGTATAATACAAATATTATTATGTTTGATGGAGTCACTGAGTTCCCTAAGTTTATTTTCATGTTCCATAATTTTTTCTCTTTTTGTTCAGCTTCATTATTTTCCATTATTTTGTCTTCTAGATCACTAATTTGTTCCTCTGCTTTTTCTAGCCTGCTGTTCATTGCATCAAGCTCATTTTCAATATCACTTATTGGTGATTAATTATTTTTAAATCCTTTTTTTCTCTGTGGCAAAGGTGCCCCTGATGTCTTCTATTCTCTTCTTAAACCTAGTGAATATCTTTATGATTGTTGCTATAAATTCACCATCAGGCATGTTACTTATATCCATTATTGCTTAGATCTGTGGCCATGGCCTTACCTTGTTCTTTCATTTGGGATAAATTCCTCCTTATTTTGTCTAAGTCTCTGCCTTCTTCTGTGTATCAGAAAAGCTAGTTATGTTTCTTGCTGCTGAATGTAATGTCTTTATGAATAGGACATCATGTAGTGTCCAGGGTCTGGCACTTCAGGAAGTGTCTCTGGGGTGTGCTGTGTGCACTCTGCTGTTGTGTTGTGGCTGCTGTACTCATCAGGCCAGTTATCTGTAGAGGCTCTCCTTGTCTGTTGTGGGCAGTGTTTGGTCCTTGGCCTGAGTGTGGCAAGTTTAACTAGGTGTACTCTGGTCTGCCTGTGAAATGAGACCTGATAACACTTCCATGAGAACTGAGGCCCTGCAGAACTTGCTGGTTGGGAGATGTGTGGGGGCAGGGGTTTGGGCTGATCTTCTGGACAAGGGGTCTTCTGCATTGGTACTGAGGGAAACTTGACAGAGAGGGGTAGTCCCAACAGAGCATGGAGGGGAGAGGCTTTGTGTAAGCAAGTTAGGTAGCCACTGTAGGTGCTGGGCTGCTTCCTGCAGGGGGCTCTATGTTTATGCTGAGGGCTGGAGGAGGAAAATAGCTCCAGCCAGCTCCTTTGTTCCAAGAGAAGAATTTCCACGAACACTGCTTTTCTGAGACGTGTTCCAAGAAATTGAATAATCTCCCTGCTGTGTACCCTAGGTGTTGTTCAGATCACTATTTCCATGCTGTCTGCTTTTGGGGTTTTGCCTGACATTTCTGCAGGAACAGCACAGTGCCCTCCAGGTTCTAGGCTAGTCAATTTCACTGACATTTAAAACTCTAGGCTTTAAGCCCTACTGGTTGTAAGAACTCATGAAATTCTGGGCAGCCCAGGTGGCTCAGCGGTTTGGTGCTGCCTGCAGTCCAGGGTATGATCCTGGAGACCCAGGATTGAGTCCCACATCAGGCTCCCTGCATGGAGCTTGTTTCTCCCTGTCTGTGTCTGTGCCCCTCTCTCGATGTGTCTCAAGAATAAATAAATAAAATCTTTAAAAAAAAATTCAGCCCCTCTTGTTTTCCAAACCAATGGCTTTGGGGAAATGTTCTCCTTGTGTATTTAACTGTGTGCTTCTCTCTCTCTCTCTCTCTCTCTCTCTCTCTCTCTTTCTCTCACCCTTCTCCATGACCACAGCTCCCTTTCATCCACAGCACCTGTGATCCATCCATTTCTCCTCTAAATCACACCTTTACATTCCCTACTTTTTTCTATATGGCCTCTTCTCTTCCTCCAGTTGTGGAGCTTGTGCTGTCAGTCTTCAGGTCTTTTGCTGGGTTGTTTAGGATGATTTAATGGTTATCTAGTTGTGCTCATGGGATAAGACAAGCCTAGGGTCCTATTCCACTGCTGTCCTCCCTCTCCTATAATCCAGTTCTTCTTGTTTTTGATATCTTCTTGAGGTCACATGAAGGCGTAATAGAAGGCTGACATCAGCCACCTACTGCAGTTGTAGTGCACAGTGCTCTTTATAGATTCTGGATACAAGTCTTTTTTAAGATTTGAAAATATTTTCTATCAGACTGTGGATTACCTTTTAACTTTAATCTATCAAAAAACAAAAGTTTTAAAATTTTGATGTCCAGTTAATCAATTTTTCTTTTATAGGTCATGATTTTAATGTGACATCTAAGACATTTAACACAATTACAAAAGTATTTTATCTCACATCTCCCCTAGAATTTTTATAGTTTTGTCTCTTACATTTAGCTCTGTGACCCATTCTTAGTTATTTTTTATGTATGGCATACTACAAAGATTTAAGATTATTATTATTGCTTTCTTTGCATATGGATATCCAATAATTCCATCACCATTTGTTGAAAAAATTATCCTTTCACCACTGAATTTCTTTGGCTCTTTGTCAAAAGTCAACTGACCACAAATATAAAGATTTATTTCTGAACTTTCTATTCTGTTCCATTGATCTATATGTCAATCTTTATGCAGATCGCACTGCCTTTATTATAGCATTATAATAAGTTTTGAAGGTGGATAGTGACAGTCTCCTTTGTTCATTTGTAAGTCATTGTCCTCGTACTACTTCTTTCACTGTAGGCAATGGTTTTAATTTCCAATCTCAAAAACAGTTATTGAAAAAGAGATTGTCTTTTCCTTTACATATCTGTAACTTGCTAGGTTCTTCTTATTAGCAATTATATACATGTTTACAAGTATAACGTAAACATGTATACATTATATACATGTTTTATTTTTTCAAAAAAACCTACCATCTCAAAAATAGTGGCTTAATAGAATACACATTTATTTAGCTAACAATTCCAGGAGTCAGCAATTTGTGATGTGCTCAGCTGAGCAATTTTTTTCTCCTGCTCTTCTTCATGTGTGTGTGGTCAGCTTCCAGTTTTTTTGGTTGTTCTACTTCTGGGGTTGACTGGATGTCAGCTAGGGCAATGGTGGGTAACTAGGTCACATGTTTCTCATCCATCATCCTGACCTTGTTTCCTGGGCAGTGGAGCACCAAAAACTCAAGAGAGAAAACTTTTCAAATCTCTGCTAGTGTCTCCTTTGCTAATGTCCCATTGGTCAAAACAAGCAACAAAGCCAAGACCAATGGTAATTCGGTAGAGTTCTACCAAAAGTGAATACAGGCATGTATGACCTAATTGAAGGCATTGCTGGGGTCAATCTACCACAGTTTTTGGCAACCTCATGGAATTAGATGCTTTGAATATAAAGAGAACCAAGTTTCTGGGGATAAGCCAAACCAAAGTTTAACAAGCCAGTTATTCCAAAGCAACCGTTTTTGGTCATTGGGACATACTCTTCCAGAAATTTCCAATCCATAGAACCCATCTCATCCAGTAGCTAACACTAGAGACTAAGGACATAGAGAAATAAAATGGCTCCTTATAATTTTCCCTAGGATAACAAAACTTTTAGTTTGGGGAAACTAAAATAACCCAAAATATTTCCTCCATAAGAACATTTAGGGACCTTCAATTCCAACCCCTTCTCTGCCTTAACATGATTTACTTTCAGAACAGAATAATCCTAGAGACCTTAGTGGTCATATAGACCAAATATAAAGGTCGTACTTTAGAGTTCCACTGAAGAGGTAGTGTTCTTTACATGACTAAATCTAAGCAACAGGGCATCCTGACATCAGGATTTACCACTTCTATATAAATTACCAAATCACACAAGTGTTTCCCTGTATTCTTTTTGGAAAAAAAATTACAAGGAGCTACTAGATTTTTGGTAGGAGATGAAGCTTTAATTCCAAATTCATAGTAGTCAAAATTAATTCATTATTGTCTCTTTCTCCATGTGATATGGGTCACCACCTGCATTAGAGTCCCTGCTGCCACTGCTGTTATGAAAACACTCAGAATATTTTAGCAAATAGGTGGACTTGGGTAGTAGATGAGAGGAAGGAAGCTGCATGGTCTATACTTAGCCCCGTGAATTAAGATGACCTGCTGGAAGCCTTTGGTGAATAGTTTCAATGTGTTAGAATGGTAGCTCTGGATTAAATATATTACTTGGGCCAACCAGAAAAACTCAACCATCGATGACATAATATTGAAAACAACAATTTAGCAAATAGTTTTACAAATATGACCTCTTTGAAAATTGGGATTAATCTGAGGTGTCTTTATTTCAGAATATATGGATAAAAGCTGGATTTATAATTTAGATAGACTTTTTTGGGGGTAAACTAACCAGTTAAATCAATTCCATCTAGGCAATGTAACAAGGCTCTTTGATTTATTTTTCCTCCTCTGACAAGTGTTTTGGTTCAAATGAGTATTTTAGTATATTATGGTGGTATATATGGTGGCTATGGAATTTGACCTAATAAATTTAAATCAGTGCCAGTCCAGATCACTTCAAGTGCCTAGGAAGAAACTAGTTTCTTAATGTTGATTGTCCTGCCTGTCATATAAAGAAGCTTCTGAGGAAATGAAGGCTTGTCCTCAATCCAAGATAGGTATAGTTGCTGCCTTGTAGGACCTTAGTTTCATTGATTACCTGTAGGCTTCATACCCTGTTTAAATATGTGGATGTAAGAAAAAAGATGCTGCCTGACAAAGATGAGTGGCTTCGTTAATTCAATTAGCAGTGGAAAATTTACGAGCTTTAATTAGTATAAAATAAGCTACAGAAGTAAAGATAGTGATTAAAGCATGCTAATCTGATTAGAATCACAATATGTGTGGTTCCAGGCTACTTCATGATATGACTTGCCTGGCCAGCAGAGGCTGGGGAGTTGCAGAAAACTCTTTGGAAGATGAAAGTACTTGCACATGCCACCCAAACCTGGAGCTGCTGTTGGATTGCTAAATCACTTGGGGGAGTGGGTGGATTATGCCTGAAAAACACTGGGAAAAGCTCGGGCTTTGTTGAATTGATAAAAGCCTTCTTTCTGGTAGGAAGCCTATAAAATCCATGACCACCTGCAGTGAAGGGAGCTAAATCTAACTTCAGAGCTCTCACAAGCTGAGCAAGATTTTAACCCAGCCTCTCAAAGCTTCAAACTTATGAAAAGTCTGTAGAGTCAAAAGATTGTGAGTTGTCCATACTTTCTTTATTCAGATCCACACAATGAAAGCAGTGTCCACTTGAGATATTTAGACAAAGACTATCCAAGTATGCTGTGTATTGAGAGAAATGTTATACTCAGTGCTGTACAAATCACATCATCAAATGATCACTTAAATCCTCTCCAATGTTCAATTCCTTGGTCTAACTTCATATCAAACTAATTTTAGTTTATGAGTGTAGATAGATGAAAACTGTCCATTTCCCTTCCAGCAATTCCCAGTTCTCTCTGCCCCATTTTCTGGTTTGTAAAGCTTCCAATTATCTCAAAGTTTGGACTCTAAAACAGGTCATGAGTCTCCATTATTTCCTATGTGCGTATGCAGAGCATTGTTTATGAGGTTTTCATAATATTTAGGTAGTCATAAACTGACAGAAACCATAACAAGACTTCACTTTTCAAACAAAATGTAACCAAAGTTTTTAGAAAATATTCAATTATAAATTAAATAAAATGGCATAGTTTATACTGGCTTAGGCTTTTAATACTTGGTATCAACTATTTTAAGTTTTTATTCCTTCAGTATGAGCTTATTATAAGAAAAGGTTTTTTGGTGTTGCAAATGCTAGACATAAAAAAATTCATATTAAGTGGCTAGTATTGTGACAAAAGGTTATGGACATTTCAAATCAAGTCATTTTTTTTTTAAATAGACATTTTTATTGTCAATTTGATGGCATAGATTTCAGCCACAATTGTGTCACCCTGCCTATTGAAATGATTTAGTTCAAAATAAACCAGCATTTTTCACTATAGATTTTTCATTAAAAATATCTGCTAAAAGAAAAGAATTTTTCTTTTGTGCTTGTGGCTACAATACAAAAAGGATAGAATGAACTACTGCTGAAATATTCTTAGATTAAATTTATTAATTCCTTATGTGTATCTCATTCATTAAATTATAATTCATAATATATAGTTCATGGCTATCATGAAAGATGATGTGAAGTTCAATTTCAGTTGCACTGCTATCTATGTGGTAACAGAAATATTTTTTTCTCAGCCAATGAATATTTGTTGAGAACCCCAGAAGATGCATTATTCTGTCCTGTATGTTGGAATCTTTTTTGAAGAATATATATGATGTGGTAAATAGGATACTTGTCTTTCTTAGATTTTTAAAAGAGGCATACTAATAATGGGTGTTCAATACAGACATTTGGAGATATGAATAATGACCTTCTTTCTGGAAGGAAGCCTATAAAGAAGTTCAGTCTGTTCTCCCTTTCTTTCTTCTCAGTCTGAAAGCCCTGAGGTAGCGCTGAGCAAAACAGGTACCTACAGGCAGTGACACAGGATAGGATTTGTTGCTTGACCAGGTTGCAGATGGTGTTTGCACTGACTGGAGCATGTTGAAGCTCCATTGAGAGGTGTTGGGATGAGCAGGTGGGATGCTTATGGAAGCCCTCACGTGGAATGAGCACCCCAATGGGTGCTCCCCCATGGGTACTGGAGTCCAGGTGGGTGAAAAGGCCTCCTTCCAAGGAGGCAGAAGCTTAGGTGGCCCATGCATGGGTGTATTAGACTGATTGGAGGAGAGGGAGAAAGTCCCCATGTTGGAGGATGGGGAATTGGAGCTTTAGTGGGTGCAAAGGGCACGTTTATAGACTAGTAAGGCGTATAGAACCCAAGAGGGAGGAGGAGGCAGCCTATGTGCAGGCACTGGGGGTGTGACCCACATAGGTCACGAAAGCTGAGAATAAGGTGAGGAGAACATCCTGGTGGGAGACAAAGGTGATGGCAGCAGCATCTGTGGTACAGACTGGAGCTCTGCAGAGGGCACCTATGCAGGGGTATGGTGGCTATGGGTGGTAAGAGAGCATGGAATTGGTCATAGAGGTGGTTTTGCAGGGAACTGGTCACTCTCTGGGGGACTGAGTGAATAGCAAAGTATAATGAAGATAAAAAGAAACTGGAATAAACCCATGGAGTTAGCTTGGAATTACAGTATTGGTTTGAACTCATGGTTTTCAATATTTAGGTGTAGATTGATATATATAAATGTAAATAAATATTGATAAGGATGTATGCGTGTATACATGTATATGTATAGTATGTGCATGCATATACACGCACATATTTACTAGCTATGTCCAGAGAGAGATCCTGAGAGCAATGACACTCTAGTGTCATCCAGATGCTGGTACCTAAAATCTATGCTCTAGGAAAAGAACCAGGATTTCTTGGAGAAACGGCTGATTCTAGGGACAGATCAGGTTATTTACAAAATAAATGTGAGGTATTTCATTATGGTAGAAGGTAAGGAAGTACTCAAAGAATGAGGAGGACATTTCAAAAAGATATAGACAGTCAGATGGCCAAACAAGAGACAATTTTAGTATCAAAACAAATAATAATAGTAAACCTTTTCTTTACAATAGACTACCAAATGCTTAATGTATAAGGAGGAGGAAAATCATTTGGCTCCCATCGTAATAATAATTCAGGCAAGAAACATCAGTGGATGCAATTAAGTGGTAGAAAATTTGATGAAGAGTAGAATAGGCTCTTAAAGTATCTTCACAAAGGGACAAAGAGTGACTTTATGGTAAAGAAATCTACAGGCAACTTGACCAAGTAATTAGGGTGAACATTACCAAAAGGGACAAAAGCAAAATCACATAGCACCTGACAGGATGAAAGAAGACCACAGCATCACATTTGTGATATTTCTGCCAAAAATAGATAACCTGAACATAATCACGAGGAAACATCAGACAGCCAGAGTGAAGGACATCCATCTAAACAACTGGCCTATAATTGTCAAAGTATCAATGTCATGAAAGCCAAGGAAGCCTTGAGGAGCTGTTTGAGATTGAAAGAGATGAACAAAGCATGTTCACCAGATAGGATCCTTGACTGGAACCCTTTACTAAAACACATACTCTTACCCAACTGGGGAAACTTGTATGTAGATTAGATGGTAGTAATATATTAATACTAAGTTCTTTATTTTGATAATTATATTGGGGCTTTGCAGAAAAATATATTACTTGTAGGAAATACATTCTAAAATAATTGAAGGTAACAGGGCACCAGGGCCACAAAACTATTTTGAAAGTTTGAAACCATTTCAAGAAAAAAAATATCAGGAATCTAAGAGCTGCTTGTGTTATGATCTGGCTGCTTGGAGGAGGACAAATCACTTCAGCTCTTTATCTTCATCTCTTAAATAAGGGGGTTGGACTAAATTATCTTTAATCTCTTTATAGATCTAATATCATCACTTCTCAGGTGTCAATCAAGAACATTGTACTAAAAAAAAAAAAGAACATTGTACTTAGGGATTAGGCAAGAATGGAATAAGTGGTATAAATAGCTGTGGAGGAAGAATCACTGGTTGCATTTTGTGGGAACTCAGATTCCTGGTGCTAGGCAGAAGATGAGGGAGTGCAAGGAAGAGAAGTGCTGTGAGCACACAATCTGAGCGAAGTTACACATCAGGAAGAGACAAGATCCTATTTTTTGTTGAGAGCTTTCTTGATTCCCTTCCCCTCTTCCCTTCACTCTCTCCCTTCCTCTCTCCTTTCTTCCTGCATCTAGCAACTATTTATTAAGCATTTCCCACAGTCAAGGCGCTGGGTGAAACGCTGTGGGGGGTAGAGGCAAAAAAAAAAAAAAAAGATAGTTTCTGCCCTCAAATTGCTTACAGTCTAGTAGAAGAGGAGAGACATAGATAAAAAAAGCAACAATGAACAATAACAAAACCCCCCAAACTCTGCTTCAACTGCACTAGTTCTGCCACTGTGATGTTCAGAAATGAATCAGCCTCTTGATCAACAATCTGTCTCCCTCACATTCCTTCCCCTTATTTGATTCTTTTATAGACTGGGTGACATGTGGCATTGATAGCTGTACACTTTATCAGGGGGAAAAAAAATAAGCCTTAGTCAAGTGAGCAGTACTCTAGAGACTTTATCTGCCTCATGCCTCTAGGAATAAAATGGAATTTATCTCTGATTTTTAAACACAGAGAAACTCTGCTTTCCCTTTCCTACCACAGGGAAAGCTGTGATTTAACAATTTATGTATGAAATGGTTAATTTCATTAGGGCAAAATTGTGAAATACAATGTGAATTGGGTCCCTCTTAATATAAGCCATCTTTTTAAGCTGGTAAAAGCATAACATGTACTAATGCATATAGTATTGTTATTAACACAGTATTATGACATTATATTATAATGTCAGGGAATTTATATATATTTTTATATATGCCACTGAATCAAATCAGCAAGGGAGTTAATCTGCAAAATCCATATTATTTTCTTTATCGGTGATTTTGGAAAAAGCATGGAAAATCATATTGTTTGAACGAAATATGTTTTTAAAATGAATTTCCAAATAAAATTTCCCCTAATGTTCATCCTTGTTCATTAAGCCTACATAAAAGGGACTAAAGCTGCCATTAAGTGGTGGTTGAATGGCTCTCTGTTTGAAGTGTACACTACTATTCCAACCCATAATGTGTCTATTGTTTTGGAAAATGCTAATTGATAAATTGATTGTGATATTCATGTTCCGGCACTCCAGTTGAACAGTGCACAATGCCCCATGTGATGATGGAAAAGAGCTTGTTGTTTGATGCACAGTGATAGCCCATCCACATCTATCTCAATTGTGAAGGGTTATTTCAGTGCCTTGATTGTTTTTCTAGATGCGAATGGCTTAGACCAGAGAAGGGTCATGCAAGATATTAAATTACGCTTGTTCCTTTCATTAGTGGAGTTGCTCAGATTAATAGATGCTGAGCTAGGAAGCTGCATTTGACATATTTGTAATGGATTCTGAGGGTGGCTGAGAAAGCCAGCATGGAATGGCAGGGCATGGGGCCACGGTTCTGGTCCTGCTCTGGCTCTCTCCGACTCTGTGATGTTGGCAAGGTACTCTGGGATCTCCTCTAAGAAGTAAGGATTTGGACAAAATAATCTCTCAGTCCCTTCCAGTGCTTTTAATATGAAATATCACTATGTCAAATTTCTTGCTTGTTATGGTACTTAAGTTAATATGGGAAAAACTGACAAATAACTTCCAACCAGTCTTTCATCAAATAGACACCAAGTCCCTTTTATGTGCTAAGAACTCTGTTTATTCCAAAAGTATAAAGATTAATAAAACATAGCGTGTGTCATCGGGAGTTTATAATTTAGCCTAATACTGGCAGACTGATAATAAATTTAGTGCAGTGACGTTACAGTAAGTACCACAATATAACTAAATGTAATGCGAGAGCCTAGATATGACGCGGAAACAGAAAAAAAAATATTGCTATTATGAACATTGTTGGAAAAATTGTACTGAATTAATGTTAAATTTCCTGAGTGTGATAATTGTATTTTGGTTATTTAAGAGACATGCTTAAATATTTGGGGTCATGATATCTGTGACTTAGTCTCAAACGATTTAATAGAAATATATTTATACACACACTCACACACACACATACATAAGTATGAGAGAGGCTGAAAGCAAACACAGCAAAATATTTCCAATTGGTGAAACTGGTAAATGGATATTCTCTTATGATTCTTGAATCTCTTCAGAAGGTAATAGCTAGAAAAAGTAATGTGTGCTACGGTGTAACAGGAATGCAGGATAATTACATGCAGGGAAATTCTAATAGCTGGTCCAATGTAGCAGGATATTAAATCATCTCATTTTTGTAAGTCTGAGGCCCCTAGGATGAAACATGTTGTTGACCAGGTGCCAATGATTCTGAAGCGCTGGTCAACAACTCCACAGAACCAGGTACGATGTGGCCCGGGGCAGGTCCAGTACATTGGCTTCTTCTAGCTCATAGGAGAGAAGACGGAAGATTATTCTGAGGCACAAGAATGGTTAAGTAACTTGCCCAAGGTCATCCAGTAGGTAACGGAGCCAAGGAGCCACAAACTGGCTTTTGCCAAGCAGTCTCCTTGCTTTACCACCATATGGTGCCTCGGATGTTCCATGTTAGACTGTTTTTAGTTTTATTTTCTCTGTCTACTTTCTCAACTTTAGTTTGGAACAAAAGTGTTCAAAGAAGCCCAAATTGCATGATCATCAGTGACTTGGTCAAATCGAAACTTTGCTGGTCTGATTACTTCAGAGTCCTGATGATTGTGACTTGGCCTTTCATAAGGATTATAGAAGGTTATAAGTGATTTATCTGGTCATTGATTTTGAAGACTTTCAGAGCAATTGGATCTAGTATGTGCAGCAAGCTGGATCTCTAAATATATTTTTTAAGGCATATAAAATACGTCTGTCTTAAAGAAACTGACAACCATCCAATTCCCCATTAGTAGAGTGGAGATTAAAATATATGAAGAGTGAGATTGAGTAGACCTTCTCTGAGCCTTTATCCAAGCTGCTCTTATGGGACCAGTGTCTCAAGAAAGATACTGGGTCAGCTTGAAGTAGGACATGACTTTATCTTGAGTTTAGGGAACTGTAAGTATTTTGGAAGATGTTCAGGAATAAAGTCCTGAAAATTTTCTTTTCAGGTTCATAAAAAGAGAAGGCACAGTCAGTTAGTTAGGACAAAGAGATTTTGGGGGAGAACACTGTGAATGCTAAGGGACCTTTAGAAAAATTCTCGGCAAGAGTGTTTTGCTATTAGGAGAGGAGGCAGTACAGAAGGAGAGAGGTTAGACTGTAAATTTAAAGGAATGATAATCTTTGGAGTCTGCAATTTGGAGCAAAGTAGTCTTGCATTTTATTCCTCTGGTGTTTGTTTGTTTGTTTTTCACTCTGAAGCTTCAACCTTCAAAGCAGAACCTGACAGGTTGTGCTCTGTTAATCTAGCCTTCTGGGAAACTGTCTTCAGTTGAATAATAGCAGCAAATCTGTGAGTTCACTCCTGTTCTGGATGCTCATTCATCTCAACCAAGTGGCAGCGGAGGCCTTAAATGAGCCATACAGGAGTGCAACTGGCAAATAACTTCAACTGGGAGTTTTGAATAATGTTACTTTTAGGTTTTGAAAAAAGTTTTATTATGTTTATCGTGAAGCCTAATGGAAGGTCTTCTGCGTCTTGAGAGGAGGAATTATCATGTGCAAATTTCTCAGAATCTAAATTATTTCAGTGGTAATCCAAAGACATTCCTTGTCAGAAGCAATATTATTTTACACATGCTAGACAAGAGGAACCATTGCTCATCATCCCAGCCAGAAATCTGGAAAAGTGACTAGTGAATACCATGAAGAGTTATGCAATAAATTCTTGATGTGTAATATGCTTCTGTTTTTTTGTATCTGATATGATTTCTAAGAGTATTTCTGTCAATTCATTTGAGATAACAATTTGTGTACATTTGTCTATGTTTGATACCTCTTCTTTGTTTTAGTTTTTAATTTTTTTCAGTCTCATTGAGATATAATTAATATACAGCACTGTAAAAGGTTAAGGTATGCAGCATTATGACTTGACTTACATAGGTCATGAAATGATTACCACAATAAGTTAACATCCATCATCTCATATGAATTTTTTTAAAAAGGTTTTTTTCCATACAATGAAAACTTTTAGGATTTATTCCCTTAGAGACTGTCAAATATGCCATATAGCTGTGTTAACTAGAGTCACCTTGTTGTATATTACATTTCCAGGATTTATCTATAACTTGGAGTTTGTATTCCTTGACCACCCTCCTCCATTTCCCCCATTCCCTGCCTCTGGTAACCATAAATCTGATCTTCTAAGTGTTTTTTTTTTCTCTTTTTCTTTTTTTTCCAGATTTCCCATATAAGGGAGATGATGAAGTATTTCTCTTTCTCTGTCTTATTTCGTTTAGCATAATGCCCTCAAGCTCCATCTACGTTGTTACAATGGCAAAGATTTCCTTCTTTTTTATGGTTGAATATATAATATGCACACGTACACACACACACACACACACACACACACACACAACTCTGTTTCCATGTCTTGACTGTTGCAAATAATGATACAATGAAATATTTTCCTTTTGATATTCTCCTGTGACAAATATAGGCCATAATGTGAACTAACCCTTGGTGATATTTAATTGATCAATTAATTAATCATTTATTATATAAGGCTTGCTTTACTTTCTAATTGCTTCATGTGTACAAATACTTATTTCTCCTCTGTTGTGAGACATGCTGCTGGGGCCTCAACACAGTGGAAGGGAATAAAGGATGTAGATAGGATCAGGCTAATGGAATTCTTGTGGAGAGCTGGTCTCTGCCTAGGGAGGCTGGTGCTTTATATAACAGTGCCTGGGGAACAGTGGTGAACCCTAGTGACCAACTGGGTAGGGTTGCCATCACAGGGGTCTAATCAATTGAAGAGGACATGGAAGCAGGAAGTCACTAGATTGGAGGAGGGGAGGGTGTAAGGATGCAGTTAGGGGGATGCTATCAGCTTAATTTCAGGGAGTTCTAGCTTTAAGGAAGGTCCTAGCCAGCAATTTAAGGGTGGAGGGAGTATATCGAGCCACTGAGGCTGGAGGGTTGTTGATAAAGTCTTAATGCATTTGAAGCTTAGCCAAAAGGGTTAAATTTCAGAGCAGAAATCTATGCCCAGTGAAGGAAATAGTAGGTTCTCTCAGGAAGGCAGAAGGTCTTTAAGCCAAACTGAGACTGCGACCAGGCCTTCCTGTATAAGACAAACATGACATCTGTTTTCATAGATCTGGTCCAGCCTAAGGAATGTCTCTGACTTCTCCTTCTCTCTTGGCCCGCATCACCAATCTACAAAGACATTTGTGCCCCTGAGCCTGGATCTCCTCAGGTCAGTGCTCTTTGGCAGATACTATGACTGGATCAAGACTGGCCTGGGAATTAAAACCTATTTGTCATTCCGGATCATGTATTTACAAATACATGTGGCAGGCTGTGAAATTGGATGCTTCCACCTAGAGTCCCAGGTACAATAAATACCAAGAACCAAAATAAAATTTGCCATAGACTACCAAGATGAAAATTACTAATTTAAATTTGAACTTTTTATTTGGGAACTGGTTACACAATTTCAGGTCTCTTTCCAGAGGCCCTTCACCAAAATCAAAAATAGGGGTTAAGTAAGATTGGGAAAGGATCTTGTGGGGACAATTTCTATGTAGAAAAGGCATGGGTGATACAGTGTTTTGAGCATCTGACTCTTAGTTTCGGCTGGCGTCTCATGGTTGTGAGATCAAGCCCCCATGGGGCACTCAGAGGGGAATCTGAGTTTCTCTCTTCCTTACTCTCTGCCCCTCCTCACTGTGCATGCACATGCTCCGTTTCTAAAATTAAAAAAATATATAAATAAAATCTTAAAAAAAAAAAAAAAAGAAAGAAAGAAATGGTATTAAGGGCCACAGTTGCCCTGAAGGGGCTCATAGCCCTTTCGCCTAAGGCTATTAAGGGCTGTTGTCATGGATGACCTGGCAAGTTTCCAGGACGACAGGGCACAGGTACCATGGTCCTGCTTGAGAAAGCTGAAGTGGCTCATGTGGAAGGAAGAATGCTGTGGTTGAGAAGAAAATGCATTCCTCAGGAACACACATCAATAGGGTGTGACTGCTGAGTCAGCGGGCATCATACTGACAATATTTTCTTTTCTTTTTTTTAGATCATGCATGAGTGCTGGGAGAGGCACAGAGGGAGAGAATCCCAATCAGGCTTCATGCCCAGTGCAGAGCCCAAGGTGGGGCTCAATCCTGTGACCCTGAGATCATGACCTGAGCCGAAATCAAGAGTCCAAGGGTGAGATGCTTAACTGACTGAGCCACCCCAATCCTGATGACATTTTAAAATGAATCTTGCCCAAGGGGTTTTCCTTCCAGGGTGAGAGGACCCAGGTGGTAACCAGCTGAAAGGTATCCCCACCTGAGACAGAAATGAAGTGGGGCCAAAAGCCACAGGCTCAAGGAGAGAACTGCCATGTCACAGAAGTGGCAATTGATGGGGCCTGCTAAGGAAACTTCAAAGGACTGATATAAGCACCTACACAAGATAGTCTGCTTTAAACACCTGTAAGGGGGATCCCTGGGTGGCTCAGCGGTTTCACGCCTGCCTTTGGCCCAGGGCGCGATCCTGGAGTCCTGGGATCGAGTCCCGCGTCGGGCTCCTGGCATGGAGCCTGCTTCTCACTCTGCCTGTGTCTCTGCCTCTCTCTCTCTCTATGTCTATCATAAATAAATAAAAATAAATCTTAAAAAAAAAACACACCTGTAAGGCCTAGAAAGCATGACACCCATCTGTGACAGTGATGGCCATGTAAGAAGCACAGATATTTCTGGTGCTTTTATATCCAACCTCCTCCAGCCTTAGGTGGTGGAAGCAGGAAGGGAACTTCTTCCCCACTGCCAGCTACAGGCTTCAGCTAAAGGCAGAACTGAGATTTAACTTGAAATCAAGTTAGAGCTTGCTAATATGATCTGGGCAAGGAAGTTTTACATTGCCTGCAATCATGTTTGGTAAAGTTACCATAGGCCTTTCTATGATCTAGGAGTGACCCAAAGCGTTCTAGAAATGTCTTCACTGTCACTCAAGGGCAAGGAGATGGATGGGTGGCAAGTACTGAACGGGTATAATGGGGTGGAGGGAAACAGAAATAAAATTGTGTATATAGTTCATTCATCTATTTATCCATTCATCCACTGTGTATTTATTAAACACCTTCTATGTGCCAGGTGCTATATTCAATCCTGAATATAGAAGCAAGTGAAAACAATATTTGAAAAAAAACTTCTGCTTCATGGAGTTTGATAGGGAGTTTATGTTTAATGTCGTGGAGACATACAAGTACACAAGTACACATAGATGGACAGGTCTACGAATGAGCTGCCCGGATGTTCTACTTATTTTCCACCATCTCTTTAAAGCACTGGTGAAACCCAAAGCTCATACAGCTAAAGCCAAGTCTTGTGATTTTGGTCCTCTCAGTTGACTTGCTTATATGCAAGATTGTTCTTGAATGTTCCGTGCTACTCTTCATTCATATTGCTCTGTTCCTGTATCGTGGCTGCTAAATTAATCACCTCTCCTTGGCCTCCTAGGTTTAACCTTGAAGTACTGCTTTTTGTCAACCATGTGTATAAATTAATTTCATTTTTGGATATTTTGTTGCAACACTACAAGTTCCTGCTTAAAATTGTTTCTGTGACATAAAAATGGCCCATCTTCCTGCTCTTCGGTACATAAGACCATTGGGAAGAAATTTTGACTCTGGTGACAATTTTTGCATGAGTTTCCAGGCAGGGATGAATTAGTAGGATTTGTATTAAATGCACT
This sequence comes from Canis lupus familiaris, assembly GCF_011100685.1. NCBI lineage: Eukaryota > Metazoa > Chordata > Mammalia > Carnivora > Canidae > Canis > Canis lupus. Next base: position 44,749,978 of record NC_049237.1, on the reverse strand, counting down.
TTAGTCAGGATGTGGCTGGCAGTTGGCTCCAACCACTCCTCTCTCTCCCCCTGGCTCCTGAATGCACCGGAGACACAGCCTGCCTCACAGGTCCTACTAAAGCAGGACTAGGAAAAAAGGATTGCTTTGACTTATGATGGGAAGAGAAAAATGTTCATGCTGAATGCTCTACTATGGTGTAAAATCTCTTAAATGTAGTGTGTGGCTGTCTTTTTGAAAAATTTGCTCCATAATTCTTTTATCTTCACTTCTGTGCAGTGGAGCAAATGTAAAACTAATGAAGTCCAAATTTTAAAGTTGAAACATTTTGATCATTTAGCAGAAGGGAAATGATGGCATCTTTTATTAAAATAATTATTAATTGGTATTTAGAAGAAGGAATTTATAAAACATAACGTCTCCTGATAGGTATTTACTTACTTAAAAACTTTTGGGGGGTGCCCAGCTGGCTCAGTTGGTAGAGCATGAACTCTTGATCTCCAGATTGTGAGTTTGAGCCCCATGCTGGGCATGGAGCCTACTTAAAAAAAAAAAAAATAAAATAAAAGATAAATAAAACTTTCTGAAAATATCATGTCAATTTACTTCTTATGACACTGTAGCTGTTGCCTAGTTTCAGGTCCATAAGCTTCTTTAAATGCCATATGGATGTTCCTTAATCTGTCATTTAAAATTTTTTTTTAAGTTTTAGTTCTCCTGTGTAAAGAGCACTTCGAGGTTTTTGTTAGTGTAATTTAGCCATCACGAACAAGCAATTTGGCTGAATAGTACCTGCTATATACTGGACCACTTCTACTTGTGAATATTGATAAGTAGCCTTTTACCATCGGTGTGAGTTCATTCAACAAAAACATTATTGCTTTCTTGCTATGTGGACACAGTACTAGTTTCTGTGTCAGCTAAACAACAGGACCCACCTTGGAGAAGCTTATCATGCAATGGGCTGTGAGGAAAGAGATACGTAAATATGCAATTTATGCTTTTATAATACACAGGATGTAAATTTATAATTGTAATAAAATGTGTTAAAAGCTGAGGGAAAAGGATGTACAGGCTGCTCCCTATTTCTTTCTCATTTCTAATCTCTGCCTGACTCCTCTTAATGACAGAGCGAGCACTTTGACATGAGACAATAGGCTATAAGGAAAGGTTACACATAAAATTGATCAAAAAGATTGCAAATGCTGAGGTTGTATGTGTGAACTGTGAAGTGGGGATGTTAATCCTGAAGAAGTATGTGTTAATAAACAACATATATTGAGTATACTGATTAAAACTGTCTGATTAATCCAACAGTAAATGCTCTAGAGGCATTAAATTGAGCTTTTAGAGAATTATTATCTACTTGAGTCTTTTTAATTCATCAAATGCTCCTAATATATTATTTACCACTCACTAGTTTTTGAAGTCACGAGAGTAATGTAATTTGGACACTTTAAAAATACATAACTAGAGATAAAATAGTAAAATAATGAATCTCCTTCCAACCATCCATCTTACCTTTCTAACTTACTCCATAGTTAATGGTTATGCACAAGTAAATCTCTGGAGACATTGTAATAGTACCGTGCCTAGTTTCAAAGTGTGTATTCATATAAAATTCCCTTTGCTTACCATTTGGAACTAGAATTTTGAGAATCATACACTTTGAGTACGTATTTCAGGAAGAGAGTATGCCAGTGTGCCATGATAGGAGATACATAGGGAAGGGAGTCCACGCACTCAAAGCTGAAGCATTCAGGGAAATAGAAACCTATTTGTCATGGGACCAGAAGATTTAGGAACATAAAACATCTGCAGAGTACAGCTTTAACCAAACAGTAACATTTTATAAAATATAATAATACACGTTATCAGTTTCACAAGTAAAATTAAGAGGTCTTTGGATGGGATAAGCGCACAGCTATTGAGATTGATACCACCTACATACTTCTGAAGGTCAAGATGATTCTCAAAATTGAAATTTGTAGTTGTGTGTATGGCTATGCACATTTCAATATAAATGATAATAAATTAGATGTGGCTACTCTTCTACCTATTGTCATATCTTTGTCCTGTTCACATTCCATTTTCAACTTCCTTCTACCAAACACTCTCCCTCCCCTAGGGAAATGAGATAGAATCTGGAAATCTGGAAGAGAAGTGTGATGTGCTCAGGGGCTGGGGGGTGCATGAACAGAGAAGGAAGTGAAATGTGGGAGTGGGTACAGTAAAGAATAAGAGCCAGGATAAACTCCAGCAAGGTGGAGTTTTTTAGATGTTATTTTTCAAGGTGGTTCTTGAGTTTTAATTTTTAGGAACTTTTGTGGTATTTGTTGGATCTGACCATAATTTGGTCTTCTGAGGCAAAAGTGCAAATGCTTTGAAAGAGATTCTAGGTACAGATTTTTTGAAGGGAAATTTTTTTTCTTATCTGGAGATTTCTAAAATCACTAGCTGGTTGACCATCTGTGGATCGTTCAGTCATTATTGTCACTTCCCCAAGGATGGAGGGAAAGATGAGGCCACCTGATGCCCTGTCATTTGTACCTTCTTGCATCTTCTTTCTCTGAGATATTTCCTAATTTAGTTTATTAAATCTAAAGCTGAACAAACACTATTGAGAAGTTCCTAAATAGTTTTTAGGCAAAGTGTATCATAATAGTTCAATAATACTCTTCTGAATTGACCTTAAAATGCCTTCTCTTAGCCTGCCGTTGTCAATAATTCTTTATTCTAACAATATTTAGGTGAAGGGCCATAAGAAGGAAATGTAGAATTAGTTGTAGAGATAAAGGCTATTACTGAAGATCTTAATGTGTTGGGAAGTGAGTGTTCCGGGCAAATTCTATAGGAAGAATTCTGACAGATGGGATCAAATATCTCACAGATAAGAAACTATCTCTAGAAATATGCCAGCTTTATGTGGAAAAAGTGGCTAATTTTTTGTGAAGATAGCAGTCCTGTCCTTAATTTCAGTGCATTTAGACAGAGAATCATATATATATATATATATATATATATATATATATATATATGATCATATATATATACTTATATATATATATAAATATATATATATATATAGAGAGAGAGAGAGAAACTTGTCATCTGAACAGTGTTCTAATAGTAAGAGTGTAGACACATCTTTGGAGCCTATAACATGAAGCTTTTTAGAGAAAGTGTTCATCTTCCATGTTATTTGTTATTCTTTTGAAAAGTACTTTATAGGCTTTCTGCAAGTGCAGGATATTGGACAGAAATCTAAATTATATTCTAGTGTGATGGGAATATGCCTGCCTTTAATACACCACAATCACCTCACACAAGGTAATTCTTATTGCCTCACTTGTAGTTCTGGGAGTAAATTTTGAAGTTTCCCAAATTGGCTATGATGGTTAATACATGAGCAGTCACTACCCACTCCCTTGGTTAGGTTACATGCTTAATTAATCGCGTTTCATTTCCTTTCCGGCTTTCATACAAGTTTCTCTTACTCTACTTTGCATGATTTTTGGAAGAGAGCGTCCTCTGAGGACTCCACCTCTTCCATCTTTGGAGAAGTTCTCAGGAGAGGCAAATTAGCACATTGTAGCATCAAGGCAAGGAAGCCGGGTTCTGGGTATGGAAGGTGAATGCGGACAGGGAGTTCAAGAGCACAACTTTTGAAGTATGTTTCTGCCCCCGACTTGTGGCCTATGGGACTTCACTTCATCTTTCTTTGCTTCATTTCACCTGTCAGTTAAAAAGGGCATAATATTTATGTCCACTGTGCCTTGCAAGTCATTCACTTTTTTGATTTTTATAATGAACTCTTTGTTCATATTGAAGCAAGCCCGTGTTATTAACAAATGATACAGTCACAATGAAAAACTCCTTTCCCATGCAGAAAGCCCAAGGGACAGCTGGGGTTCCTATTACTCAGCCGTACACCTTTGCAAATGGATGAGCCTGTACCACCGCCTAAAGGTCAGAATGCAAAGGATTCGCTGATTCAGCAGGAAGGATCAAGCCCTGGAGTTTCAATCTACCTATCTAAAACACCTCATCTCTTCTTAGTAGGAATAAGACCTGAAAATGCTTAGGGCAGAACAGAATCTTATTATTACTTAGACCCAAAAGTTTTACCCCTAATGTCAGTCTTCTAGGACTGTATCATCCAGTAGCTACACCAGAGAAATAAGAGTCCAGATGTAAACTCACCGGCTGTTGAATGTTCTTAGAACCATGGTCTTCCCCACTGCGTGTGACTCAAGGAGACGATCTTTCCCTGTAGTAGTTTATTCATTTAGAATGAAGCAATACTCATAAACTCCTGAGTAATTAGACTTATGAAGTCTGAATTTTGAAACTATCTTCCCATTTTGTTCTTTCTCTAATCTCTCCTCTGGTGCTGTCACTCCAATACTAAAACTGAAGCTCTTAAACCTGCAGTAGTCCTTTCTAATTATCATTTTAGAGGAAACATTTTTGGGGGAAGGCAAAACTATCACAAAAACTAAAATTAGATTTGGGGACCATTTATTTCCCTTAAAATTGTAAATTCTCTGCCTTTATTGCTAGCATACTTCTTTTAGTAATTGTGAGTATCACTGCTGCCATTGCTGTTTAATTTTATGATTAAAGTTTGTGTACTACTTCCCATGTAGCTTTAAGCACTAAACTAAGAATTGCACCTGCTGTGCTAAGAATTTCACTCGCCAACCATAGCAGGTAGACACTGTTATTGCCCTCATTTTACAGATGAGTTGTAGAGAGGTTAAAAAGCATTTACAATGTCCTTGGGACCCCTGGGTGGCCCAGTCAGTTGAGTGTCCGACTCTAAATTTTGGCTTAGGTCAGGATCTCAGGGTTGTGAGAACCAGTCCCATGCTGGGCTCTGCACTAGACATGGAGCTTGCTTACAATTCTCTCCCTCTCCCTCTGTTCCTACACCACTCACCCCTGCCCCTACCATCTCTTAAAAAAAAAAATTCCAAGGTCCCATCACTGGTAAAAGGTAGAAAGAGCACTAAAGCTCAGGTTTGTCTACCTTCAAAACTATCTGTGCCCTCTCTTGATGAGCATGCAATACTCTGCTCGATAGCATGATGCAGTATTTGTTAAATATTTTTCATGGGAATGTTTGCCGATTTAGGATTTTTTAAAAATGATTTATTCATTTCAGAGAGAGAGAGAGAGGGTGTGCACGTGCACACATGACTGGGAGGATTACAATCATTTCATAAAGCGGATTTTCAGTGTAATAACAACAGGCAATATAGTCTGTAAATTTTATTGCCCTAAAGAATAAAAGAAACCACTCCTCTTCTATGTGGGCTTGAGAGCTGCTTGCTTTGAGTAGTTCTCCTCTTGTGCCCGATCCCACAAAACTGGGGCCTGTGTTTCAAATCTGCACAAGATTCCCTAGTCTTCCGCTGGGGCGTGAAGAAGGGCGAGGACAGAGGCAGTCATCCATTATGTGAAAAAAGGGATTGAAATGAGGGACACAACCTCCCCAACATGTTTCTTATCAAGTATGAATACCCAAATATTAGATGTTCTTTTGTGTGTTTCTCAAAAGTGTGAGTTTTTACTAATTTTCTTTAAAATGAATTTTTATTTTCATTTAAGTAGTACATGCATACAATGAAAACTTAGTAAAAACTGGCGAACAACAGGACATGTCTGTCTTCTCTCCTCCCCATTTCTCCTCACTTCCTAGTTTCCTTGTTCCAGAATGACATTCAATTCCCTTAGCTTATCCCACTGGTGGTAAACCTCCATATCTCTAAAAATAAGATACTTGACTTTTTAACCACTGATATAATTTTCATCCCTATAAGAAGCATGATATGAATTATTTCATAATTTTGGCTAAGTCAACAGAATATCGGTCACTGATGAACTAGTTAGTGTCCTAGGAAATTAACACATACTTCTGTAATTTTTTTCTAATATGCAGTTTCTTCTCCATTTTCTCTGTTTTCTGTCTCCAAAATGTCTGGTCTTTTTTTTCAGATTAAATTTCTAATATCTTGAATTATTTCTCAATTTCTTTTTATTATAACTTCTTAGAACTATCCTTTTCTTTATTGTCTGAGCTTTTCTACTTATTAATTTGTATATCAATTTTCAAATACTACTTCTTGATCTCTATAACTATTTGGGAGCATCAGATTCTGTAATTTAGTGGAAGAACTGTCTTCTCTAATCTCTGTGAGGATACTGATTGAGGGATTTATTTCCCCTTTGTGTGTGTATTTGCAGCTATATGTATGTATACTTATTTCTTCTGCTTTTGTATATTTTGAATTCCGTATTTTCTTTCATTGTCTTGGGTTTGGGCCATAAATCTATTTTTTAAGAGCAAGGCTTTATAAAATTGTTGAGAAGCTCTGTTTATGAGGAGAGGACTTGTCAGTTGTTGGCATCACTATTCCATGGTTGGGTTCAATTTAGCTTTTCCCTAGGTATGTCCAAATGTCTATCTAGAGACTTTTCAGGGAGGAATCTTCTGAGAAGTCTTTATCTCCTGCTGCAGGTGAGGCAGGCTGAGCAGGGCAGGTAGAAAGGATAAACTTGGCTGCAAGCATTCTGAAGTAGGTCAAGAGAAAAGAGTTGAGAATCCTATAGTTCTCCATTTGTGTTTCACTTATTCCCTATTTTATTTTGTTCACCTCAGTTCTCTATTGTGTTTTGTGTTCCCCAAGTCCAGAGATTCTATTTAAATTATCCACAAAAAAGTATCTAGCCTCCTGAGGGGTGAGGGTGGATGATTTTCTAGAGAAGCATAAATTAGGATATCGATCCCATAAAATTAGAAAAATTGAATAATCCATTAACCACGAGCTAAATGTTTATATTTTAAAAACAATTTACATTTAATTATACAAATATTATGTAAATCTATTTTCTTTTGACCAAGTTCAAGCAATACAAATAAAATCTTTTCCCACTAGAATCAAATTCAACCTCTTCCTCTCTTTTTCATAAAATATTATTTTTTTCATAAAATATTATTAATTTAATATGTATGCTTCAGTGATTTATAGAACCTATGTAAAAAACTGTGATTCTTAATATTTTTGACGTAACTTATGTTCATGTTTCTTTACTATGGTGCTTCTCCAAGTGTAGTCCCTGATCAAAAGTATCAGCATTATATGTACTCTTGTTAAAAATGCACATTCTGGCCTCTACTCCAGATTGACCACTGAATCAGAAGCTCTGGCAATGGGGATCAGCAATATGAAGTACTCTGAAATTCAAGAACCACTGACCTTGAGAATTCATGGTGAAGATCGTGAAGAAAGATTATGAAAACGGGTCCAGAGGCCCAGTGTTAGACAGTTCAGAGATGATGGCAACATGATGTTTGCTGTCTCTTGGAATACTTTTTTTGAATACTTTCATTATAGATCAATGAATAATGACAAATGTGGAATTCAGATTTTAAAAAACTTAATCCTGGTCTTACTGCCAGATTTAGGGAAGAGGAAATACTTAAACTCCCCCAGCTCTTCCCCCCTCTTAAAAACTCTAGGGAAGCAGCAGGATGTGTAGAGATGGCATCAATCATGCTGGCACCCTTTTGCAATGCTCAGTACGTACCGGACAGATGCAAACACTTTCTATCACCATCTCTTACCATGTGGAGGATAAGATTGCATTTCTGGATATTTTGGTTTTAATTATACATCAGAATGGTCTTCCGCTTACATACTGGTAAAAACTTCAGGCTCAGAATTTGGAGAATCAGATGCTTGTAGAGACTGTGCTGTTTCTTAAGAAGGCATGCACCGCTGGGAAAATTTTTTTTTGCTCTCTAGTCCTTAATTTTTCCCATGAGCAAAATAGAAATTGGACCGTATGACACTCTGTCATCCTAAGATCCTGAACATCGATGATAAAATGCAGAAGGAATTTTAAAATAAGGTGCTTTCAGGAAATTGGTTCCTCTCCCCCCGCCACCCTAGCACCACCCCCCTCCCCATCAGAAAAACCCAGCCTGAACATTCGTTGTTCCATCTCACTTAGGACAACCTCATGACTCATGACTTATCCTATCTTTCTTCCTTCTTCTACAGCCTGTAGAAGGCCAGGCCACATCTCTTGGGTGGCATTCATCTGCACAGAGCCTCTCAGAGAATGCGTGCCACAGCAACAGTGGCAGAGTGGTCCTGGCCATGGAGGAGAGGCTGGATTACCAGAGGCTCTGCTGTGGCTCCTAATTAGTGAGCAGTGAAGCAGCAGGGACACACTGGCCTGGCCAGAAGAATGTTCTTTCACTTCTAGCCAGTTCTCAGCATTCTCCACAGGATGGGCCACACTGGCTAGGACTATGAGGATAGATAACACAGCCTCAAGCACACTCCCGTCTTGTAATCGGGAAATTCCAGGGTTGTAGGGGGAAACGTGTGGTGGTGGTGCTGCTCATCAGGCTACAGGCAGCTTGGCACTCAGAATCTGATTGAGAAAGATGGAATTATTTTATAGTTCAGTGGGTTCCGAATTGTTATTCTACTCAAATCTTTATTGCATGGCCCTTGTTAATTTAATAAGCAATCTGTATCCCTGGTACAGAAAACAAATAGGTTTTATAAGAGAAGGTCTAAAATCTGAAGTGGCAATAACATAACTGAGAACATAGTTTTATTTATTTTACTCAGTGGCAGATCGTATTTTCTGTAATTTCTGTGCAAACAAACCAATATGGTCTTCTTCTGAAGGGCATAATTGGAACGACAAAAGTGAAGTCTCCATTGACCACGGAAACAGATTGGGGACCACAGTAATTTGACCTTATGAAGAGTTGCTATTGGAATACATAAGCACAAACATGAAGACACTTCCAGAATACTACTCAACACGCTTTGCCCCAAAATATTGCTTCTGCTTTGGAAAAATTACTTTCCTAAAATAGCACTTAATTAAAAAACATCTGTCCTATTAAACAACTGTATGAACATTGAACAATAACGACGTTAATAAGAGTAAATCCCCTAAAGAATAACTCTCTGGCATCAATTCTTTGCAAAGGTCTCTGGGAGCCATGCCAGGAAAATACAATAAAATTTACTAGCCTGAAAGTTGTGTCTGTCCTTTCCCTTTCTGTGTATCCTTTGTCTGTGCCATTCTTTTAAAACAAATTCTTATGATTTTACTAGAAATTTGAGAACCTTGCTTTATAAGACAACACCGCCTTATATTTTCAGTGTTACGGTTTTGTCCCAATGGCATATTACCGTTTCTTTGCAAAACCATCATCTGTCTTTGAAGTTGATTCCACACATCCTCAATGATCTATATTTTCCAGATACTGATGCAAAGCCTTCATCACTACACTTTGCGGGGCTCTCATCCCCGCCTTGCTGCACTTTGCATGGGCTCTTCCTCTCTGAATCATAAGTCACGAGGAGGCAGGGCCATTTCCAAAATCAATTCCTGGCAGAAGAGAAAGGGCCTCCATGCATCAGGAAACCATTTCAAAGGTTAACAGTTTATCCAAGGGCATTAATTAAACTTCTTTCATAAATAAAGGCTCAGTGCTGTCAAAAGGTGCAGTGCATGGGGAGACAATTCCAAGGCTATAGCTTCCTTCGCAAAAAAGAAATGAAGCTCTTCTCAGACAAAGCCTATTAAGCACATTCACTTCCAGATTGTTAGATGTAACAAATGAGGGGGAGAGACAGACAGCAGAAGAGCCCTTAATTCAAGGAACAAAGGACGCCTTCTATATTCTCTGGCATTGTGGTCCTGTCTCCGAAACATTCCAAGAGCTCCAAAGATGGGGATAATTAAGCAAATGATTAATACCAAACCAAGGATGACTTTTTAGGTTCATTTGATATCAATTTCCTTCAGGGAGAGTATCTTGTTTATTCCTTTTAGCATTTTATCCCCAGATATAAGATTAAAAATTACGTGGCCCTGGTTAAACCGTTGAAAAGAATTGGAGAATTTTTGTTGCTAGGCTTTGACTGATGAGATTCTTTGCCAGTTTGTAAGAGAAGAAAAATGGAAAAAATTATAGAATAAACTATCATAGTCACTTTTGCTGGTGAATGTTTATATTTAGATCCGTTTCAGCATGGGACAAACTAACATCAAGGGCAAGGATATAAACAGCCTGACTTTTGTTGTCACATGGGTACAAAGCCGTATCAAGATGAAGCGCAGGCATTAGAAAATTGTAAGTGAATATTGGGTAAACAGAGACCCAGAGCAGCTTCTCTAGTCACCAGGCTATATACAGAGCCACATATGTCTTAGATGTGAGTGACATGTCATAGATTCAGCAGAAAGTGGATAATGCAGAAAGAAAAATCAGCTTAAACATATTTAACAAAAATCTAAAAGATTGTTTAATATGAGGTCTATTTTTTGTATAGAATTTGCTCAACCTGGTTTTAAGTGGAGATGTTATAGCTGCTAAATCTTCCAAAGGGAACTGATGCAAAAGATAAAGTATAATCAATCTCCAAGCTTCAGCTTCAGACTTTTATTTTTGGTCAGGAGAACTCTTTCTGGGCCTCCTTTTCCCATAGCTAGACATTTTCCCTTTCTCTCTGGACCTGTCCTCTTTCTGCCTCAGTGGCTCATATCCTTTTGAAGACACAAATAGTTAAGGGCAAATAAAGAAACAAATAAAGTGGGTTATTTTTAAGGTGGATACTGTCAAGGATGATGAGGCCTGCATACTGGCTGAGTGCATCAAGGCCAGGCAGAAGCACGGAACAGTCTGAACATGCCAGGTACAAGAAGCCAAAGCTCCAGAGGCACAGTGAGGGCCCAAGGTACAGATGGATCAGGAAGAGATGGGAACTAGCTTCTGGGACTCAGAGATTTGCTTTGTTTCATTCTGAGAGTATGTTTTCTGATTGAGACAGGATTGGCTTCAGGAACAAGATTTAGGATACAGATTCAGCTACTCTTTTTTAAAAAAGATTTTATTTATTTATTCATGAGAGACACAGAGAGAGGTAGAGACTTAGCGGAGGGAGAAGCAGGCTCCATACAGGGAGCCCGACGTGGGACTCGATCCCTGGACTCCAAGATCATGTCCTGAGCCAGAGCTGCTTGACCTCCAAGCCACCCAGGTGTCCCAAGATTCAGCTACTCTTAATCACATGATGCCCAAATCCTCTCCTTGGTGTAAACAGAGGTTAGTATTATGTGTAGGGAACTATACTACAATAGTGGGGAGCATCTCTTTCAAAACTAATGAGAAATCAAAACCTAGGGAGAAAGTATGAGTGAAGGTCTTGCAGGGCCCTGGAGTTCACAATCCAGAAGAGAGACTAGAATTGTGGAATATCGTATGGAGACACAAAAGTCAGTTGAATGATCCAAGAATCCAGAATTGGAATACATGAAAATAAAAATCCCACAAAATGGATGAAACTCTGAAAATTTTCATCAAAAGAAGACATAAATACATAATGTTATGAATGAAAAGTGGCCCACACTACAAACAAATTAAAAAGATAATAAGAACACTACCAATAATTACTTTCCTCCAATTTTGAAATCTACAATGAAACAAACAGGAAAAATATAAGGGAAAATGTAAGGTGTATACAATTCAAGACATAATTTCAAGAGAGTTAAAAGCTCAAATAATCCTGTATTAGAGAAATTAGTCTTCAAATCTTCAAATAAAGGAGTTACATAAAAATAATTGTTTATGTAAAACAGCAGAAATGGGGTTTCACAGGTAAATTTTACTGAATGTTCAAAATGCAGATTATCCTTTTTTTTTTTAATTTAACAAACTCTAGTGGTTAGAAAAGAGGGAATATCTAGCTCATTCCACAAGAGAAGCATAACCTTTACATCAAAAGCCAACTAAGGTGTAGAAAAGGGTACTACAGGTCAATTTTACTCATTAAAATAGATGTAAAAATCCTAAAAATCCTATATACTAAAAAAGCCTTGAAAGTCAAATCCAATACCTTTTTAAACAGAGAATATCACAGTTACCCTAAATATATAAAAAGGAATTATCTTTAAAAAATGTCATTCACATTAATAAACATTTAGATGGTGAGTATAATTAACATTGAACATTAATAGAGGCTCAGAGAAATCTTGCTATGGAAAAGCCTATTTAAACTTGTGCAACTCAGATTTTTCCAAAATTTACTTTAACATTGAATTATTATTAAACTTATTATGAAGAATTACTTAAATACATGCTATCAAACATTTAAAGAAACAAACCCAATAAACAGAATGCTTGAGTCTCTTAAAATAGATTGTACATATATAATTTATCTTTTAGAAAAATGTGTCGTAATCTATTGAAAGTGGCCCTGGGACAGGAGGCATGAGATGGGAACTGTCATCCTTGTGTTTGCTGCTAACGAGATAAGTGACCTTTAAACTTATTTGCATCAGAGTTTTCTAAAATAAAAATCAAAGAGGCTGGATTATATAATCTTTTTTTAAAATATTTTATTTATTTATTCATTCATTCATGAGACACAGAGAGAGAGAGAGAGAGAGAGAGAGAGAGGCAGAGACACAGGCAGAGGGAGAAGCAGGCTCCATGCAGGGAGCCCGATGTGGGACTTGATCCTGGGACTCCAGGATCATGCCTGGTGCCAAAGGCAGGTGCTCAACCGCTGAGCCACCCAGGCATCCCTGGATTATATAATCTTTAGAATTTTTTCACTTTTTCATTTCCTAAACGAGAAATATGTAAATTTGTACACTTACAATTTGTGTATCCTTTTGTGTACTTTCATGAAACTTGCTAAATAAAAGGTTTTCTGCCATTTTGATAAATTGTGTGGAATCAGTTATCTAACAAAATAATCGTTCCAACAATGTAAGGCTCTAACAACCATGATCTAGAGCCCAAGAGCAACTGTAAGGTGCACCATTCGAAGTACATGGCACTTTGGCATCTTTATTCTCTTATGCCTACCTTGAAATAAGCGTACTCACTTTAGGTTCATTTGGATACTGCTTTTTTGATGGATACATAATTTGATATTCATGGTGATTTCATGATAAAAAATAACACACCATTAAACTTTTTCATTTAAAAATATCACAGACTTCTGTGTACAATATATAGTCCCCTCTGATCTCTGACTCTCATCTGAATTGTGCGCTCCAATCTCTCCCTGAATGACACTCTATTCCACAGAATCAAAAAGTCTTTCAGCTAGAAGAGTTCCTGACCAATAGTAGATACTGAATAAATGATTTTAAAGACTGAAATTAGTGATGATTACAATATTATATTCTATACTGACTCCTCATACCTGCTCCTGAAGACTTTTTTCTTCTTCTTCTTCTTTTTAATTTTGGTGTTCCTAGTCCTTAAATAGATCTATGCCCATAGCAGATGGATTAATAAAGTAATTATAAAGTTGTTAAAGTGAATGACAAAGGCTGGTCAATCTCATGCGATAGATATTGATTAAATCTACACTATATATTACCATATGATACATGTATGCGTTTTAAGTAAAGTTATCGATGTATGTATAATAAAAAGAATAAAAATAATTAAGAACTTAGGCAAAGGGGAGCTACATATAAGAAAACAAAAAGATAGGTTTTAAAGTGGTTCCCAAAGACCTTACCTTTTGGTATTCATTCTTTGTACAATTCCCTACCCTGGAGTATAAGCTAGAGCTAGTGATTTCCATGAAATGAATAGAATACACCAACAGTGATGGAACATCACTTTCAAGATCGGGTTACAAAAAGACATTGATGTATATCCTATTTCCTCTCTCTTGCTTTCTCACTTGCTTGCCCAAACTGCCATGCTGTGAGCTGCCCTATGGAAAGGCCCCTTTGGCAAGGAACTAAGCAAGGCCTCTGACTAACAGTCCAGTCAGAAACTGAGGAACTAATGGCTGAGTAATATTCCATTGTATACATAAACCACATCTTCTTTATCCATTCATCTTTCGATGGACACCAAGGCTCCTTCCACAGTTTGGCTATCATGGACATTGCTGCTAGAAACATCAGGGTGCAGGTGTCCTGGCGTTTCATTGCATCTGTATCTTTGGGGTAAATCCCCAACAGTGCAATTGCTGGGCCGTAGGGCAGATCTATTTTTAACCCTTTGAGGAACCTCCACACAGTTTTCCAGAGTGCCATTTGCTTCAACGTGGATGGAACTGGAGGGTATTATGCTGAGTGAAATAAGTCAATCGGAGGACAAACATTATATGGTCTCATTCATTTGGGCAATATAAATAATAGTGAAAGGGAATAGAGGGGAAGGGAGAAGAAATGGGTAGGAAATATCAGAAAGGGAGACAGAACATGAGAGACTCCAAACTCTGGGAAACGAACTAGGGGTTGTGGAAGGGGAGGAGGGCAGGGGATGGAGGTGACTGGGTGGCGGGCACTTAGGGGGGCACTTGACGGGATGAGCACTGGGTGTTATTCTGTATGTTGGCAAATTGAACACCAATAAAAAATAAATTTATTATTTAAAAAAAAAAAAGAAACTGAGGAACTCAGCTCAGGCGACTGTGAAGTATTATTAAATCCTGACATCAATCATGTGAGTGAGCTTGGAAGATCTTCCTTTTGACAAGCCTTCAGGATGAGAATATAGTCTGAGCCAAAATTTGATCACAAATTAATGAGACCCTGATGTGGAGGTGCCTGTGAGACAATAAGTGTTAGTTTTAAGCGCTAATGTTTTGGGTAACCTGTTATGTAGCATTAGCTAACGAATACAGCCAAGAATTAAATTAACACATCAAAAAGTATATATTTGTATTAGTTGGTTGATATACAATTGCTAGAAGCTAGCCAAAATCTTTTCTCTAAGTTAATGGAGAGCTAAAGCAAGGAGAGAAGTAGTTTACATGAAACATAGTGTTCAGATGATAAATACAATGTAATTGTTTGGGAGAATCATTGGTTTTTCTTCATTTTGGAGCTAGAAGAACTATTTCCCATTAGTTCTCTTAAGGTGATCCCTGGTAATGGACTAGCTGATGTCTTCACCATCATCACTACAATGAATAAATGATGATCCACAGGCTCACTCTCAGTGTCTAATATTTCTCAATATATGTCAATGGTAGAGTACTGAAGCTTTATTTATGAGTCCTTTTAGAGGAGGCTACAAAAAGAGTGCAGACACACATTATTTTGATGGTTAGGTTTGACCTTAGAATAGAATTGGAAATTCCAGACCTATGGATGAATAGATAAATGGATAAATTCTAGCTCTATTCTTTTTTTTTTTTTTAAAGATTTTATCTATTTACTCGAGAGAGACACACAGAGAGAGGCAGAGACATAGGCATAGGGAAAAGCAGGCTCCCTGCAGGAAGCTCGATGTGGGACTCGATCCTAGGACCCCGGGATCATGCCCTGAGACAAAGGCAGATCCTCAACCACTGAGCCACCCAAGTGTCCCCTAGCTCTATTCTTAAAAAGAATTGGAGAGAATAAACTTTAAGGTTGTAATCAAAGGCAAGAACCAAAAGTAAAGATAATTTGTGTTGCAATTTTTTAAAAGGTCCACATATTTAAAGTAAATCAATAGGGCAGAGGGTAGGATCAAGGTTCCTCTACAAAAAGTAAGTATAATATTTGATGCTTTTGTTGTATACAACATAGACAAGGTACCATGTTAGCAAGTAATTCTTGAAAATAGGGAAAAGAAAAAGCA
Organism: Canis lupus familiaris; assembly: GCF_011100685.1. Classification (NCBI taxonomy): domain Eukaryota; kingdom Metazoa; phylum Chordata; class Mammalia; order Carnivora; family Canidae; genus Canis; species Canis lupus. The sequence continues at coordinate 44,734,353 of NC_049237.1, read as the reverse complement.
GTCCATCCTTCTAGCTCTTGTAGTCAATGTCAACAACTAGTTATGGCATGTAATCTTATCTGTGAAATATAATAGGCCCGTGGATGGCTACCAAAGCTTTCCAGGCCCAAGAGTTTTAGTTGTCATGAGTTTCTCTCCTTGCAACTGCTCACTTTATCCTGAAGTGGGAAATAACTGTTCAGAAATGGGTAGTATCTGTTTGCCTTCACTCACCAGTAGCACATATGCTACTAGTCCTTGGAAGGACAATTTTTACTTTCTTCAAAACCAGATAACTTTATTTTTTTTTTATTGGTGTTCAATTTACTAACATACAGAATAACACCCAGTGCCCGTCACCCATTCACTCCCACCCCCCGCCCTCCTCCCCTTCCACCACCCCTAGTTCGTTTCCCAGAGTTAGCAGTCTTTACGTTCTGTCTCCCTTTCTGATATTTCCCACACATTTCTTCTCCCTTCCCTTATTTTCCCTTTCACTATTATTTATATTCCCCAAATGAATGAGAACATATAATGTTTGTCCTTCTCCGACTGACTTACTTCACTCAGCATAATACCCTCAAGTCAGTGGCATTTCTATACACCAGATAACTTTAAAATAGAAACCATTATTATTATTTTTTAATTAAAGATTCTATTTTTATTTACTCATTAGAGACACAGAGAGAGAGAGAGGCAGAGACACAGGCAGAGGGAGAAGCAGGCTCCATGCAGGGAGCCCAACGCGGGACTCAATCCCGGGTCTCCAGGATCACGCCCAGAGCCAAAGGCAGCACTAAACCGCTGAGCCACCTGGGCTGCCCAGAAACCATTATTCTATGTGCTATTAATGATGAGAGAGTAATTTTTCAATTAAAAGATTTTTTTTATTAAATCTGCTCTCCTTTCCTCCTGTCCCTATAATTTTCTGTAGATATTATTTTTTCTGTCATACCTATCTCCTTGATATATTTGATTTCCTGGAGTACTTCAAAAACAGACTTTCTGCTTATGTAGCCTATTAGAAGAGCAAATCTCATTTTCTGCTCTGCCTTTTCCTCAATATGACCAAAGGGAACATGAAATCGTGGGGATTTCTGGAGGGAGATTTGTCAGTCTTTTCTGATTTACTCCAACTGTGTGATATAAATTGAATTTGGGGCCCTCTCTTCAAGAACAAGTTATTTGTTATCAGATAAGTTCATGTTAGTGGATCAGATGTGGATAAGGTGTTTCTATTATAACCTTGTTAGGTGTATTAGAGTGCTCTGAGTTCTAGAATAATGGTTTGCTATCTTGAGCAAACTTGACTTCCATTTCTCACTACCTCATTTGAACATCCTTGGACTGCTGGATAGCAAATGTCTTTTCACATAAACCTGAACAGTCTGAGGACAGCTGAACTACTTACTGCAGGCATTTTAATAGACACAGCAGATTAGTGCATGACTGCCTCAACCATTGTAAACATTATTGATTGAAAATACAGTCTATGAGAACCAATTAATAATGTTATGGCTGCTTTGTAGCTTGCTGAAGTCACGTGACTTACTCCCTGGTAATTGTGGTACTCTGGTGTTCAAGGAATAATCAAAACTTACAAGAAGAATAAAAAGATAATGTAAACCATTTTGAAATATGAATGTGACATAGGTGAATATGAGTCACTCATTATCCAAATTTCTTAGTTGACTTGTTCAGTATTTAGATAATGACCCCACTCAGATATGGAAATGGTGAAATCAACTGATATCACCTCAAATGTATTGAAGAACATTCACATATGTGGAATAAAGGATTACTCAAAATAATTAACATTCAGCTGCAATTATAGAATGAACATATTGCCTCCTGTATCTCAGCACTGTTATGTTTTATTTTCTTTCGGACTTATTTATTTAGTGACTAACCTGGGATACTTAGTAATTTACAGTGAGTCTCCTTGTCATTAGTGTGAATTAACAAAATGGTTCTGTTGTCCTTGGTAATTAGTTTGAGTAGGAAATGAGGAAAAGACAACACATTTTGAAGGTTGCTCAATACTACCTTTATCTTCTTTAATGTCCGTGAGCTAAATATGGAATTTTAATTTCCTTCCTAATTATCGAGGAGTCTTGCTAAATGGGCATATCCCCCAGGCACACTTGCTTATTTTCACAATCTGTATTTTCACTTCACTCTTTTGAAATGTGTTATTTATGAATTTGCACAAACACTTCTAGAGGAAAGAAGGAAAAACTAACCAATGTTAAATAGCAACTGAGGGGTCACCTGAGTGGCTCAGTCTGTTGAGCATCCAACTCTTGATTTCAGCTCAGGTCATGATCTCAGAGCCCCACATCAGGGTCCATATTCAGTGGGGAGTCTGCCTGAAGATTCTCTCTTCTTCTCGCTATGTTCCTCCCACTCCTACTTTCTCTCTCTCTCAAATAAATAAATAAAATCTTTAAAAGAATGTAGCAACTGAGGGTGTTAAGCCTTCTTCAATGACATCATCTCCTGGGGTCTTGCAAGGCTTGTTAATGTTGTTACTTCCCCAGCACCCCAGATAGGGAAACTGAGATTCACACTTAGGTCTAATTCTGAAGCCACAATCATTGTGATAAAGCAGCACATTCTTTTACTCATCCTGAATTGGCTTAAATTTGGTCACCTCATCAGCATCTATTCTCAGTTACCCCTGTCATGTGATGCTTCATAGTTTTTGTACCTTTAGCTGGTCATGGAATACGAAATATTCAAGTTCATATACTTTTCTCTCCTCTAGATGTTGTAGATTCCATGGAAACTAGTTCTGCGGTAACCAAAATTCTTCTGATATTAACATCAATGGGCATTTCAGCCCAAGTAGAATATGTAAAATTTGAGTTAAAACTGTCCCTACAGTGTTATCTACAATCCCAATGATTCTAACAAGCTAGGTAAAGGGTTGTCATTTGGTTAAATCCTGCATTGTCAACATAATAATAACACTGACAGTAATAATGGTAGCTATGCTTTATTGATTGTGACGTATATTCTAGGCTTTTATCCACACAAAAACATTGCTAGTAGGTTATAATTGTCTGAGGTTTTCAAATGAGAAAAATGTGGTACAGCATGGTTAAGAAATTCACCCCGTGTCTCCTAGCTACTAAGTGTCAGTGTTAAAATAACATTTTCAACTTGCCCATCATCAATTAACATTTTCTATTGTCCTGATATTAGTTATATATGCTATTCTCTCCTAATATTGCCCTTTGGTATTGCATTTATTGTGTTAAGATATTTTTGGTCTATTTTACCAAGAATTATAATGGCGAGGGCTGAAATGATTTTGAAATCAATAGTAATTCTTTATACAAAGATAATTTTGAAAATCCACAATCCTTCATCTTACAAAGAAATTAAGATAAAAAATGTATCAGTCTTGCTATTTATACAAAGGGAAAACAGACCCTTATGCTTTATAATCTATTTTCCCCATATGGTTCTTGCTGCATGCCTTGAGAGGGTAATCTCCAGATTCTCAGATGAGTATTATTCAAAAATTTGGGTAGTTCAGACTAGTAGGTCATGACCATACACATGAATAACTGGCTCTGAGGAGAGTGATATGCACTTACATTATAACAAATGAAAATGCCATCTTCTTTGTGGTTTGATTATTGACCTCCCTATGATCAATGGTCACGCATGGAGATCTAGCTGTAACTTTAGAAGGGAGACTGATTATGAACAAGTATGAACAATAACAAGTCTGTAAATAGCCAAAGCTTATAACCTGCCATTTACTATTCAAAAATCTTGAAAAGAGAAAATTATTAAAAGATTTATTTAATATGGTTAAAAATAATGTTTAGGTATAGAAGACCACTCTTATCTAGTGCTCTTCCAAAACTTCAATTGCACAGTGCCAATTTATACATACATTTATAAATTTTATTCATCCATGCCACAAAAACAGAAAATAAAAATTTTGAAGTAAAATATTCTTTCTGTGCTCTTAGTGTATTGTCTTATGACCTCTCTTCCTCTGTATTTTTACATTCCAATATGAGCCTAATTCAAATTTTTGCTTTCACAAATGAGCTCATACAGCTTATATATAAAGCTTAAATATAAAAGATATAATTTGTTGTTTTTAGTTCTGATCTTACTATGTTAGGTAAACTGTGAGTTTCCCCTAGGGAAGTAACAAACAGGAGAGAAGCCTCTTGTTTTACAAATTCCCCAAACTGTGATATAAACTTGATTGGAGTAAAATTGTTCCTATTAATACTATGTATCACCCATCTAACCTCTGTTGAATGTGTTAGGTGCTCAAAGAGATGATCCAGTCAGAAGTTGGATAAAAGGAAAGTATCAGAGTGTCATGCCTGCCTGTTCGTATTCATCATTTCCAAACCATATCCCTTTACCTTCTGCTGTGAGCATGAAAGGTGAGGCAGGGTGGTGGTGGGGGTGGGGGTGGGGGTGGGGAAATGTAAGCAGCAAGGAGACTCTGAAAACAGAGATGAAAGAACACAGAAAGAAGAGAGGAGACAGGAATGAAAACAGATCAGGACATTTGTGAGGATACTCGAGAACATTATTTACTCTCGGGTAGAGGAAAGTGGAAGCCAATTAGGCCACCAAAGACCCAGAAGGCCCCTTCACTTTAGCAACCTTCTGTCCCAGCTGAGTGGGGAAAACACTTGCATAAATTGCCCAGAGGGCTATTGAAATCTATCTCCTGGAGGATTCTGGAATATGTCTCTATTTGAAGAGCCTCGTGACTGTGACAATGACAAATATCCATTGCAGGACATTGAGAGATGGTGCTAAACTGTGGAAATACAGGGCTTTGTGATTCACGTACTGTAGAATATATGCGTATTGATTTTTCTTTTCTTCAAAGAAAATGTCCCTTTGATACATTATGGCTGCAAAATTGGAAAGCACAGCTTTTGTTTTAAATTGATTTGATTTGATTTTCTGAAAGAAGAAATGATCTATAGATTCCATCGAGGTGGATAGTTATCACACCAAGTGTGACATTCCTATAAGTTATCTGGGCTTTAAGACTATTGGCATCTCTGGCACATGAGTGATATATACATACCAAGGAGGATTTACTATGTTCTCCACTCCTCCCCCAAATTTCAGAGGGACAAAAATTATCAAGAGCTAAGAAATTATAAACTTCACTATATTTTTAAGTTTCATATTCTCATATTCATTAAGAGAGAGTAAAACTCACAAAAATAGTCTACATGTTGATGCTGTTCACACCTTAATCATCATCATCATCACGTATTTTGTGAGACAAAATAAATCTATCTATATTTATAACTGTATTTGTATCAAATCTGTTTTTCTTAGTCCTTTCTTTCATGGTTGAAAAGAAATTAACAAAAGTTATTTTTTAAATGTATTTTAATATAGTATAAATATATTTGACAAATACCACTTTTATATATGTGATTTATGGCAGATGAAAACCATCGCTTGCTTGCTGTTTTCAAAGGTCTGCTCCCTTGATGCTAATTGAAATCTAAATGAGAAAATAAAACCAAAAGCTCTAGAATAGTTATCTTAGGACAAGGATTTGCAGCCTTTTAAATCATTATCTGCATGATGAATTGCACAGGAAGGAGTCACAGCAATTGAATTCAAAGTAAGAGATTTCTGCAATAGTCATATTTTATAATTCCCTATTAACACTTAATTCCTAGTGTGAAAAAAAACTGTTGGCTCTTGATTAGCTAACTTGAATATGTTCTGTGGTCTATATGAAGTAAATTCTTCCAGGAGTTTATAATCGAGAAAGTATTCTTAGTATTTTGAAACCTCTTTGGAGTCATGTAGGGTTATTGCATCCAGGATTACCTTTGTAAAAGGAGAATGTTACCAAGTTAACTGTTCTGTGAGCTAACTCAGTGAAGTGACAAGAAACTTGTAATGAGTAGTTGTGTTTTAATCCTAGGTCATCTTTTTTTTTTAAGATTTTATTTATTTGAGAGAGAGAGAAAACAAGTGGGGGGAGAGACAAGGGCAGAGGGAGAAGCAGACTCCCTGCTGAGCAGGGAGTCCAATATGGGGCTCAATCCCAGGACCCCGAGATCATGACCTGAGCAAAAGGCAGATGCTTAACTGACTGAGTCACCCAGGTGCCCCAATGCCAGGTCTTCTTAAATGATTTTTTAAAGATTTTATTTTATTTTATTTTATTTTATTTTATTTATTTAATTTTAATTTAATTTAATTTAATTTAATTTAATTTAATTTAATTTTAGAGAGAAAGGGAGAGAGAGAGAGAGTGAGAGAGAGAGAATGAGTAGGGGAAGAGGGAGAGGAAGATAATCTCCAGTAGACTCCCTGCTGAGCATGGAGCCTGACACAGGGCTCAACCTCGTGACCCGGAGATCATAACCTGAGCCGAAACCAAGAGTCAGATGCTTAACCAACTGAGCCACCCAGGTGCCCCCTTAAATAATTTTTATGACAACCTTAGAAAAAGAATTTAATATCCTTTTCCCAATTCATGAAACAGAGCAGGATTATACTTAATTTACAGCACAAGAATTTTGGGAGACTCCAAAATGTTGATAATATTTACAACGAAAATGTTGATAATCAGGACAAAAATAAAAATTGCCTCATGTCCTATACCTTTTAAAAAGTTAGAAGTTGTTAAAAATTACATAAGAAACTAGTTCTTTAGTTTTTTCCCCCTTTGCTTGTATTACATGGGGATTTGTGGTAACGAAAGAATCATAAACTTCTAGAACTGGAAAAACCTTAGAAATAATCTATTTTACAGCTGAAGATCAAAAAAAGTGAAATGGCATACCGAAACCCATACACACAGTTGAAATGTACTCTAAATAAGATTGTTAGCTTCCTGCTGAAGTTATCCTTCTTAGCATTCAGGTAAGATTGAAAATCATAATCACGCTACACCTTCTCTGCAAACCCCACTTCAATCTTATGATTTGAAGTCTGGCAGGGCAGAAGCTTCCATGTTCTTATGTGACAATGACTTCCTGGCAGTAGTTGTTTGGTCTGGGGGTATTGATGATGATGATGAAGAAGAAGAAGAAGATGATGATGATGATGAAGATGGTGACAAAAACACCTGTCACTTATTCAGGGGTTACCATAAGCCCTTATGATGCATAAATTGGTTTAATCCTCACAACACTTTGGGATAGCTACCATATTGTTTCCATTTTCCAAATGGAGAGATGGAAATAGAGAAGGTAAGTACTTTACCAAAAATCATACACCTGTGAAAGGTCAGAGCTATAACTCAGTGTGGCTCCAGGGTCTGTATACTACAGATGAGGGCACTAAGTTAAGGCATTCCCAGTGTGAACTCCTTAGAAGTTGAGCAGTATTAAAAAGAAAGATACGTAAAATTGTATTCTGAAGTGCACAGCACTTTATTATTTTTACTCTTGCTTTCTGTCATTTAACTGGTATTCACGACTACCTCCTGTGTCAGGGTCTAGGTGCTGTGGGCTGAGAAGCAGTGAACAACAAATAACCATGGGCCCCATCCCAACAGAACTTATGTTCTCAAAGAAGTTTAAAGAGAAGCAGAAAACAAAGAAACAAACCAGGAAGTACATATGTGATAGTTGTAAGTGCTCTGAAGGAAAGTATGGTACGCAGTGCCAGAGATCTGTCTCCTTTTGGTGGAGATATGGAGGCTGGAGTTTGGAAGGTGAGATGATGAAGCCACATGAAGATTTAGGGCAGGCGAGTTCTTAGCCCAAGAAAGAGTTATGGCAAAGGCACAGTGGCAGAAATGCACTTGTAGCAGTTGAGGAATAGAGAGCAGGCCTACATGACCGTGGGTAAATAAGTCTGCAGGGGTAGGGGGTCAGTATGGCGAAGTAGGCTGGGCCAACACATTTGGGTTTTATTGGAAAGCACTGGAGGGCTTGAAGTAGGGAGCAACGTGATTTGCTGTATGTCTTTATGTTCTAAAACAGAGACAGGCAGATATTTTCTATAAGGACCAGCCAGTAGATATTTCAGGCTTTGTGGACTCTCTCCTGTGGACGCTACCTTGATGGCTCCGTTCTGCAGCTTTGGTGTGGAAGCCACCATAGGCGATACCTAATGCACGAATATGGCCACGTTCCTGTAAAACCTGATGTACAGAATAGTTTGCTGACCTGTCTTCTAAAAGATCATCTTGGCTTCCATGGAACTATGATGAAGATCTGACAATTATAAAGAATCAGAATCCCCTGTGTAGTTCAGACAGGTATTCTCTCAGGGTGGGGCCATATTCAAAGAAATGCCAATCCCCTCCGAAACACACCTGTGAAGCAATTGTAAATCTTCACAGAGGTGTCTCAAAGAAACATGCCAAGGAAGATTTCCTTTCCTAATAGACAAGCCCTCCTAAAATCCTTATTTAACACTGTTTTCCCCAATCTTATGTGCAGAGCTGGCACCTAGGTTTTACTCCCTTTCTCCAAACTCACCAAATCCAGCCCACATCAACTCTAATCTTTTCTCCCCTTAATTCTTCAGTCAACTATTTCCTTTTAGGCCATCAGTTTTCAGTGTTCATTGACTCTACCGCTTTTTAAATTATTGATAATCCTCAACCTGTCTACTTCTACTCCTTCCATATTTCAATTTAAATTGACTGTAATTCTAATTAATCCTTTGCAGACAACCCTTCCTTCTGTGTACACAGGCTTCCTGAGGTCTATCTGGTTCCATGTCCACGATGCCACCTGAAAGCCTACCCACCCCTAATCCCAATACCTTTCCCCATACAGTTTGCTTGTTCACCCTTTCAAACAACAGTTTTTATGCCTTTCTCCCTCTCTGCTACCTCCAACAACCCCTTGTAGTTTAAGATTTTAGCAAATGACATTGTCACATATTTAACTGGGAAAACAGAAGTTCTCAGAAGACTACTTTCTTTTTTCCACCATCAAATCCATCTAGACACTTCTATCTTTAGCCACATGTCCTGCCTTCCCTTCCCTCCTATGATAGTGAATAAAGGGCTCCAACTCCCATCAAAAGCAATTCCTTCTCTGGTGTTCTGGATCCCATCCTTTTCCACTTCTTAGGATTTTACCCAGCAACTAATGCTCCTTGGTTCGGTTTGGTTTTGTGTTTTGCATTTCAGTGTTATATTTTCTTCTGGATTATTATTGTCCACTTGCTGTAATATTTCCTGGCTTAAGAAAACCCTCCTTTGGGCATACTAACTCACATCTCCCTATAGCAACTGTCTTTAGTTCTCCTTGTCTTCATTCTACAATGTCTTTACAACCCACTCCATTTGGGCTTCCATTACTACCAATCTGCTGAAACTATTCTTTTTTTTTTTTTTAAGATTTTTTTTTCAATTTATTTATTCACGAGAGACAGAGAGAGAGAGAGAGAGAGAGAGAGGCAGAGACACAGGCAGAGGGAGAAGCAGGCTCCCTACAGGGAGCCTGACATGGGACTCGATCCCAGGTCTCCAGGATCGTACCCTTGGGCTGAAGGCGGCGCTAAACTGCTGAGCCACCCGGGGTGCCCTGCTGAAAATATTTTTGTCCAAGTCAGTGGTTACCTTTATGTTATGCAAGCCAATGGTCAGTTCTCTAACACTGTTAAACTATCTCTCTCAGAAGCATGTGACATCATTTGTCACTCCCTTCTTGAAATGGCTTTCCATGACATCTCAATTTCGTGGCTTTCTTTTTCTGACTTCACTGGTACCTGTTTTTCAATGTCCACAGTGTCTTTTATTTCTGTGCTTGGCAACTTAATATTTGGGTCTCAGATTTTGGTGCTAGGCCCTTTACCTATCAGGAGGGTATCTCAACTAATATTAAGGTTCTGATACTGTCTACATGTTCATGACTCTGATATCTACCTCTTCAGCCCAAACTCTCCAGAACCATGTGATCACCTGCCTATTTGATATTGCCAGTTAGATGTCTAACAGACAGCTCAAATTTAACATAGCCAAAAGAAAACTCTTGTTGATTTTATCACCTAATTTATTTCTCCTCCTACCTTTCCATCCACTCAGATGCTCAAGACTAAGACCTAGAAACTATCCTTGGTACTTCAATTATCTTCAGCTCCATACCTAACCCAACACTGAATTTTGTCAACTTTGTTTCCAAAGTATATCTGGTGCTGACTCACTTTTCTTTTAACCTGCACTGTGGTCTTTATGTTCCACATCACTCTCATCACAGCACGGGATGCAAAATCTTCCTAACTGATGTTCCTGATTCCATTTTGCCTCAAGTAGTCATTAAAAAAAAAAAAAAGTAGCATGATTTTTTAGTAATCTGAAGCAGATTACATTTTATTCCTGTTCAAAATCTTTCAATGGTTTCTACTGCCTTTAGATTCAAATGAATCAAATTGAAATCCTTCATCATAACCTACAAGGGTTCGATTCTCTACCCATCTTCATCTCTGCTGTTTTCCCTCTCACCCACTGCATTCGAGCTGACAGGTGCTGACTGTCTCACATCACTGTCTTATCTCCTTTTGGCCATGGCCCCTTCAGATCATCCAATCTAAAATAATTCATTACCAGGTAATTTTTAACATTATTACTCTATATTACTTTTCTAGGAACCTTTGATCATGTTTGAAATGATTTTATTTACACAAGTACCCAGGACCTAGTACTGTCTAGGGCAACATAGGGACTCAATAAATGTCTCTTTAATATGTGAGCTCTACTTACTCTCATTAATTCTCCAGCACTACATCTTTTATCTTTATCTTTAATCTGCACAATAAAAGCCCAAGAATTAATTGGTCAGGAAGAAATGGACTTTTTGTCTATAGATAGAAAGGAAGGATAGTTTATGACTATGTTAATATTTTATTCCAATAATAATAAAAACCTACATTTATTGAGTTCTCTTGTATCTTTTATTTCTTTTTATATCATCTAATTTACCCTTCTAACCATCTTGGAGAAAATATTGTGTTTTTTTTTTTTTTTTTTACTGTTATCCCCTTCTTAAGAGAGCATCCCTTCCTAATTCTGCGATAATTCTACTGGAACCCTGTCGTCAGGTAGAATTGATCTTGCTTCCCTAGACCAAAGGCTGAACCCATGACCTGAAGAATCAGAGTTCTCCTTCCCCCTGGAAACTACAATTGGCTCAGGCTGGTCACATGATGAAAGCATAACTATGTGTTCCTCTCTAGCAATTAAAGAGTAAGAAAGTTGGTAAATTTTTCTCTGATAGTTCTGGAATTATATGGGACATTAGAGCTCATAGTACAAAAAAAAAAAAAAAAAAAAAAAAAAAGGAAAGAAAAGGAAGAAAAAAGAGCTAGCCACTTTCTAACCATGTTTATAGGCCCTGGCTAAAGGCTGGGAATGAAGCCAACCTGTGGAAAACAGTCTTGAGGATAGAAAGAGAGAGAGGAAGAGCTATTGTTTGAGCACATGGACACCACTTGAGTAAGTTAGCATTTACCATCTTTAGCACTTTTCAATAGCCCATGATAATAGGTTCCTTTTTAGCACTTAAACTAATTTGAATTGCATTTCTAAAACTTACATCCTATAAAGTCTTAACTGATTCAACTTTTTATTTTACAGTTGGAGAAAATGAAGCTCAGAGAAGTTAAGAAATGCCAGAAAGAAAGTATTTGAGCAAGCATCTTTGACTTCAGGTCCTGTGCTCTTATTCATTATACTATATTTTAATATATCAGCACACTCAGGAAATCTTCATAGATTACACACGGAAATTTCATCTTCATAAAATACTCCTTTCAAAATTTGATTTTAATGGTAAATAGAATAGGTCTAATATGGTCCAGAATTTCAATTGCTTTGATATTTGAAATTTTTTTCCCACTTTAAACGTTTTATTAAATTTTTTTCCTTTGGTGTATATCCAAGTTTCTGCACAGGAAAAAAAAAACATTGCATTAGCATAATATTTTGAATTTTATATTTGTTTTTTTATTATGATTTTCTCAATATCCATTATCTAGTCATTGGAATGAAGCTCAACTAAATGTCAGAAGCATAAGCAATTGAAAATTATGTGGAATTATACAGATGTCAAGAGAAGGGTTCATAAAATTTATAAATCAATACTCAGGATTGAAGTAAATGTGCAAAATCAATTACTGCGAGAGCATACTATCTTTTAGGAAAGTAAAATAGAAAAAAAAAATTATGCTCCCCTATATCGGTTGCTTTCCAAATTATATAGAATGAACATGAAAGACTAATGGACCCACAGTAGAAAAAAGAAAAGGTTCTTAAATTCTCATTTCATACAATTGGTAAGTGTTCCAGAATGCACAAGTAAGTAAAATCAGTAGCTAATGCAGGAATAGAAGTGAACAAAGTAGAACATTCTTTGACTTATAGAGGAGGTTGATAGAACTCAAAGGTTATGCATACTGAATCGCACCACATTAACAGCCTCATCATGTATCATTTTGCTTTTTATAGATGGTTCTACTGTCCACTCAGTTTATCACATCAGAAAATCCTGCTGTCTTAGATTCCTCTCTCTTTTCCGTTCAACTTCCCTGTTATTATCCTTTCAACTCGGCCTTCCTGTCTCATTGATTTTTTTTCAGCTTTATTGAGGTATAATTGACAAATAAAATTGTGAGATATTTAAAGTGACAGTGTGATGATCTGATACCTACTGTGGAAGGTCCCCCCTCCGCCCACCCCGTGAGTTACTTAACACATCCATCATGTCACACATTTATTCTCTGCCTTTTTGTTTTTGGTGAGAACATTTGAGCTCAACTGTCTTAGCAAATTTCAATTATACAATGCAGTGGTATCAATGGTAGTCATCATGTTATATACTAGACCCTCAGACCTTATTCATCTTATAACTGAAAGTTTGTACCATTTCACCAGCTCTCCCCTTCATCCCCCAGCCCCTACTGATTCCTAAAGAGACTGGCCACTGCTTAGTTCAGCATCTCTTTCTTGCTTGGTGGTAGTATCTTGTCTTCTTACTAGGCTCTCCCTGTTATAATCCAGCCTCCAGAATGCTGCTTAGTGATTGTTTAAAAGCACAGAATTGACCATGCCACCTTTATGTTTAATACCCTTGAAATCCCTGTTACTTGAAGCATAAAGTTTATAAATACTGTCATCCAAAAAGTACTTATTTGTTATCATTTTACATGGAGGTAGGAAACAATGTGGAATAAGACATGGGTCTTCCCCTAAAGGAATGTGAGTATAGGTGTTTAACTGGGAAGCTGTGGAGTCAGCCAAAAACAGATAATTTCAATATAATATGGAAGATGTTACTTCAGAGGGAACCCAGAGTGTCATGAAGCTCAATGCAGGCTGTCTTAGTATAGCCTGGATTTTCAGGAGGGTTTCCTGGTGGGAGGATGCCTGAGTTAATGTATAATAAGTCATCCAAGCTCAGAAGGAAGGGAAGCATAAAAGATTATCCAGGTAGATATAGGATCAGAAGAATGTAGGTATCAAAGGATGTATCATAGATTTCTCAATAACTGCAAGCAATTCACTATCTTGAAAACAAGATATGAGGTAGGAAGTAGAGGTTCAGAAGGATGGAAAAGGAAGTAGAAATGAGGCATCATGAAGATCATGTACATGACACCATCATTCAACAACTACTGATTATTTACTGTGTGCCAGGCATTGTGCGGAGGATACAGATTAAACCTGAAGAAGCAGTTAGAGTTGATAGCACTGTATTATATAGTTGAAATTTGATGAGAATAGAACTTAAATGTTCTCCCTTCTAAAAAAATTATAAAGAGGGATAAATATGTGAAGTGATGGATAATTATTACTTAGACGGAGGGATTCCTTTCAAAACATAAATGGACATCAAACCACCCAAGTGTACACTTTAAATATTCTGTAATTGTGTCTATTATACCTTAGAAAAGCTGGAAAAAATATGAAAAAAAGAGAAGAAATCTTCCTTTCAAAGAATGCAATCTAGCAGATAGCATTAGGAAATGATGTCGAATTTGTTCTATCTAGAGAACTTCTACATACAGAGCAAGTAATTCCAACTCTAGATCATTGCCCTGGCTTTTCTTTGTTTGGAAACTTCCTCAGATGGTTGGGAGCTCTTGTCTAGATTTTCTTAGTAACCCCCTTTGGTTGTTGTAGAGAAGACATATGACACCTGGGCTGTGGGAGGGTATCTTGGAGGGGAGCAGGCCCTTCTATCTGTCTTTACAGGGTATCCTACAGCGAGGGTCAGAGAATAGACCTGAATTCTCCAACACTCTATAAATTCTTCAAGGGATGAGGTAGGGTTCCTGCCCCTTTATCCACTACTTTCTTTGTTCTTCAACAGGTGGATGGAATACTAAGCTGATCAGAGTTCAGAGTTAGGAAACACTTGACTGGCCACATTTACTTATTAAATAAGTGTGTCTCAATGGCATCCTACTCCGAAAAGCTGGCTAGACAAGAAAGCCAGTAGATATATATGCCTTTGTTCTCTTCTTTTCTTTACATATGAACAGTGTTTGTTTTATTTTCTTGTGGCCATCTGGTGGTAAGAATCATTCTTGGGGGAAGAACAGATTTCACTTGGGTCTAGTTTAAACCACCTGCTCAGTTCAGTTTACTAAACGTCTGGATTTTGTGGTTTGGCCTAGTTAATAATTGAATGGCACTTTAACTTTGCTTTCATTTGTATCACTTAGATGTCTCATCAGAGAAGACATGGTAAGGCTCTGACATGGGATCTCTGGACAGAATCACGTCTCACTGCCCTTGAAACCACCCTGGATAACTTTAAATGCTCCCCTACCAGTGGGAAGTAGTAAAAAGATATTTGGCTATAGTTTTATATACATTGATACAATTATGTAATCAAAGAAACTAGAGGGATTCACAGTCCATTTTTCATCTGTCAAGTTGTTTTTATGTTACCTGTGACTAATTTGATCATGGTTAGCAATTTATATGGGATTCTTCTTTCCCCACTGCGATAGCCTGACAAACATAACCCATTTGAACGGAGTCCCTGTGTGAAGACCAGATCATGTTCACAGACTATCCTCACACTTGTCATAAGAGAAACATTTACCTGAAAGCCTTTTAAGGCATTTGAAGAATGAGAATCAATGATCTGTCTTCTGGGAGAAATTGGTAAAAACTGGAGTAGCTCTTTTATTACATGTAACAAAAACTCCTGAATAGAGCTATTGTTAGATTTTAGGGATAATTATCAAGGGGAAATGCTAAGCTTCCTTCTTTAAGACTTGTAGAAGTTATCTTGGTTAGACAGAGTTCTTGAAATAAACAGTATTACTTTGATGAAATTCTGTTTCCTTCCAATACCGTATTACTGTGCCATATTAATAATACTTTTCTGACTACATTTGGTATTACATTTACCATGAAACCTTTAACTTACAAACACTTGTTTTTTCTCAAAGATACACAGTAATGGGAATCTGTAATCTATATATTCCCTCCCTGGTACACTTAATGATGGCTCCATTACACGAAGTGCTCAATAAACCAACTGTTTCATTATGCTGATGACTCAATCAACAAAACTGCCAACTTCACAAAATGTAAAGGTTTATACATAAATGGAGAGAGGCTGCAGATTCTAGATGTTTTAGCCTCTTCATATCAATTAAGAAAAATCCACGGGGTGCCTGGGTGGCTCAGTGGGTTAAGTGTCTGACTCTTGATTTCAGTTTAGGTCATGATCTCAGGGTCATGAGATTGAGCCCCAAGTCGGGAGGCTAAGGGAGGAGTCTGCTTATGATTCTCTCTCTCCCTTTCCTGCTGCTCCTCCCCCCATTTGTGCTGTCTTTCTCTCTCAAAAAAAACAAAAACAAAACAAAAAAGAAAAAAGAAAGATTTTCACAGCCTCATGCATTTCCTGAGTGTGTGTGTGTATGTGTGTGTGTGTGTGTTTGGGGTACAGGAGGATGAAGGTTACTACTTCCCACAAAACATTTACACTGTATTGAAAATAAAAGGTCAGTTTCTATATAAAACATACCAGTTTTACCTTTAATTGTTTTCTTGGAAAAGAACATACCTGCCTTAGTTTTGCCTTTAATCTTTGAAGTACTTCTTTTCATGTAGTTAATCTCACTTATGATTGTGTTGGCAGCTTTGAAAATTTGCAGGTGGTTGTTAA
The DNA here is from genome assembly GCF_011100685.1 of Canis lupus familiaris. Classification (NCBI taxonomy): domain Eukaryota; kingdom Metazoa; phylum Chordata; class Mammalia; order Carnivora; family Canidae; genus Canis; species Canis lupus. The sequence continues at coordinate 44,718,256 of NC_049237.1, read as the reverse complement.
AAATTTTACATTTCATTTCAGTTCCAAATCTCAAATATTACATGATTTCTTGGGTTATTATTATCCTGCAACTTAGCATTTTATAAAGATTTGCTGCTCTACAGTTGTATAGGTACTTAATATCACGATAAAAAGTTTTCAGTAAGTTACAGAAGAATTTGAATAGCATTACCACAACTTTTTGCCCTCTGAACCTGTGTTGAGTTTATGAAGTCCTTTTGTATTCATAAATAAAATACTATTGTACTTATCAAAGTTTCACTTGATTTTTTCCATGTTCTCCTTAGCAAAAATTGAAACACTGTTCATTGAGGGTATACAACCTTTACATATGTAATGTGATATTGCCTAGATATAAAGTTTTTAAACTTCAGATATGATATTACAACAATGACTGATAAATAAATATAAATAAATCATGTGCATGCATATACATGTTTACATATGACAAATTTATAAAATGACGTGAAAAATATGGAAATTCTTTGTGCCAATCTGATGAGTAGGCATAGAGAAGGAAAAATGATTTAAAATAAAATTATCTTTCCTAACACAATGAAAATTCAAAACTTTACCCAAATCCAGATAAAGTATTTATAATGTTGGAAAGAAAAAAGTGGTCATTTGTTTTTTTACACTTGTTCTCTATCCAGTTCAAGATTGGAAGCAAAAATTATAAACTACTGAGGAATTGCTATGTTGGGTCACGGAATGTAACCTCAAATTATAGACTAGTTTTTTTTTTTTTTAAGATTTTATTTGAGAGAGAGAGAGAGAGAGCTCAAAAGCACAAGCAACAGGGAAAGGGAGAAGCAGGCTCCTCCTTCAGCAAGGAGCCTGATTCAGGGCTCAACCCCAGGACTCTGGGATCATGACCTGAGCCAAAGGCAGACCCTTAATGGAATAAGCCACACAAGTGCCCCTAGACTATGTTTATCCCGATCATCATCCCCTATTTGCCAACCAAATTACTTCCAGAAGCCAAATCATTCTTCAGTAGTAAAAGATATTTAGGAAGATACATACATTCTTTAAAATCCCATGGCTTGTGTGGGGCTGTGCTTTACATGGCAAATATTCAACCTGAACCCTTAAAAAGTCCCTCTCTGCTCTGCTCAGCTTGTGCTTCAGACCTTCCCCACACATCCTGGATGTATTGACCAAACTGGAAGAGCTGTCAAAATGCCATGCCTCGCGGATAGGATATAGCCAATAATGTGGTCTCTCCAGTTTTTAGCCCTGCAAAGCTGGGAGAACCTTATTATTCTTAGGATATAGTCTTGACACTGTGCTCTGTGCCAGACCTAGACATAGTAATGAGACCATCTCCTGATGATTTTCCAAATCATGTGATCATAAACCAGTTCTGCAGCCGGGGTATCTTCATAGAAAGGACACATTTCCTTCTAAAGAGGAAGGTCACCTGCTGGAAGGGACCTCCATGCTGCCCAGCAGTCAGTCCCCTGTGTCTTGAGCCCCTGAATGTCCCTCTGCCCCACCAGCTCCCCCACCACCCCAGCTCTGCACTCCATGGCCTGCCCACCTCAGCACACCTACAGGGGACCCCTTGCCACCGGAAATGCAGAAACAGCTGGTGGCATACCCCATCTCAGCCCCCTGCCATTAAATCCACAAACAGGGATCCCTGGGTGGCGCAGCGGTTGGCGCCTGCCTTTGGCCCAGGGCGCGATCCTGGAGACCCGGGATCGAATCCCACATCGGGCTCCCGGTGCATGGAGCCTGCTTCTCTCTCTGCCTATGTCTCTGCCTCTCTCTCTTTCTCTCTCTGTGACTATCATAAATAAAAAAATAAAAATTAAAAAAAAAAATCCACAAACAGACCAAAAAAAAAAAAAAAAATTCTGTGCTGCAGAATTATCATCAATGCACACTTTTAGATGGCTGCATGATGCCATGTAGTTGGACTAGAATAAGAAATATTTAACCCCTGGCTTCCAGATGTTTATATATTTGTTGTCATGTCAACTTCCCTAAAAGTGAAGTTTTTATAAGGAAGATAGGTTTTAGGCAGCACCTTCCTTTTCCCCCATTACTTCTCTAAACATCAAACTGTCATGGATATCAGGAGAGCTCCACAAAGATTTTGACTGTGGTATCACATGATACCATATTTTAGCTTTCAAATATTGTGTTTTACATGGATTGAAAAATCACAATCCGACTTCCCTATGACCTCTGCTTTTCATCTGGTCTCCTCTCTGTTCTCCTGTCCCCCAACCTGGGACCTCCTTGGAGTAAATGGACTGACATTAAGGATTTTATTTTGTTCTAAAAATGCCTTTCCCTTCCTCCTCCTCCTTCTCTTTTCTTTCTTTTCCCTCTCTCTCTCTCTCTCTCTGATTCCCTCGCTCCTGTTTGTTTAATATTCACAGCAGTGGGAAACAAATGTTCTCATCTGTATATAGAATTCAAATTATCAAAGGTTGTGCTTGGGAAAATAAGCTGAACTTCCAAGGGTTAAACAAAGTTCAACTTGAGCATTTAAAGTGTGTGAAAATGAAGAGTATTAATTAATTCTATTCAGATGTCCATGTGTGGAAAACATCACGTTAGTAACCAACACAAGCCTATTTGCAGGGCTTTTGTTTGTTTTTTCCTTGCACATCACGGTGATAGTTTCAATAGCTCTTTTGCACCAATCAGTAACAGGCCACAACAGTGAAATGAACCCTTTGTCTGACTCTGGCCCATTTGCCCTTCTCGGATCCTGTCAACATGAAGAGCAGAACACAGCCAACACTAGATCAAAACCCACAGAACAGTTCCTGTAACAGAGAGAAGCATTCCAGTGCCCTGACTGATCCCTTTGACCTCTGACTTCTCTAGATCCACTCTAGCATCTTCTCATGCTAGAAAGGCAGTTCTTACTAGTTTCTTACCCTGGCACCCGCAGAGCTAAGAGAAGAGCAAGCGAATGGTGTTTTGCCTGCCTGCTGAGAACGATGGTCTTGGAATAGGGTCATAGATTACCAAGAGTCTCAATTTTACACCTTGCTTTTACCCTTCTTAAAAAAAAAAAAAAAAAAGCTTTATGTGGCTTAACTGCTTGGCCCTCAGGGCAGTCAGCTCTTGCACACTGTTGAGCAAAGGTCAGGAAGGGGTGAGAGGATCATAGGCAAACCTGTAATACACGTATTCTATATGCTTCGGATTGCTAATGGGAGCTATGCAGACATATCAATTTGAATATCTACTCCTGGGGCTAGATTTAGGTTCTGGTAAGAACAGGGATCAAAAAAAACTAAGACTGTTAAACGTACTTAATTGACCAAAAAAAAAAAAAAAAAAATTAACCTTGGCTCTATGCATGTCATTAAAAGAGTAAAACAATCATTTAAGCAACAGAAAAAAGAAATGACCTAAGACAGAAAGAAATGCTGTTTATAAAAACAACCTGCCATTAACTCTATTTTTATAGAACATGTGTCTTTTTATAGCATTGTTTCAAAACTGTTCTGATGATGTCAAAACTGCCACATTTAAAAATAAAATAAAACTAAATAATAATAAAATAATAAAACATTAAATTTCTTAATGGCCACTTTAAAAAAAATCTAAAATTTAGTACTTCAATAAAATCCCAGTATTTTAATAGGTTCCCCCAGATTTTAGATGTGTTATTTTATGTAATTATTATGTAATCTTTCTGGACCATTCTTGTCATGTCCATTTCATACGAAAGAAAGCTGTGGCTCAGAGAGGCCTTAGCATCTGGTCCTGGTCACGGTTAGTAAGTAGTAGACCCAGACTGAGTTCTTTTTGTATCACTGAAGCTCTTTGGTATATTTGAAATTTTTTGATAGATTAAATTGTTCTCTTTCTCTCTTCGGTGTTAATATTGCCACGGTGACCACAAATGAAACAGATTGACTCAAAACGGGTTCTTCCAAGACTTTCTCCCTGGGCTTGACCACTGACATAATGTGTGCATGTCTGCGAGCTCTCTCCACTCCAAGACTGAAAGAGCCCCAGCCGCTCATGAAATTGAAAGGGTTATAAAGTGCTCTATTGGGGAAGGAGCTAGAAATCCAAGGAGCATCTATTAGCTGCAACATGCCAATAAAGAGGGAGCCAGGGCTCTTCTGACTCTGCCAGCACCTGCAGCCTCGTATACCCATGGAGCTTTGTTAGACACACCTTCAGTCCTACTGCTTAGTTGGAAACAAAACGTTAGAGAGAGATAACGAACTGTGAGAAGTGTAACCCTCTACAGCAAGAAGGTAAAAGGAGTGAAGTCATCTAGACAGGTCATGCTTTTCAAATGAATGCAAACTTCAAATGAGAGGGAAGATGCCTATTTATATTAGCTTCTTAAAAAATAGCACAAACGTGTCAAATCACTAAGTTGTGCATTTGAAACTTATATAACATTGTGTATTGACCACACTCAAAAAAAAAAGAAAAAAAAAAAAAAAGGAAAAGAAAAAGAAGAGTGCCAGGCATACAATATGAAGAAACAACACAATACAAAACTTTAAACACGTTGGTGCTTCTTTATTTCAAATTGATCCGGTGGCTCTAGTAAAAAGATGATTGTCACATTGAATGGGTTAATGGAGTTGGAGTTAAAACTCATGGCTGATGTTTTGTGCATTTTGCTTAGTTCGTTAAACATCAGTGACTCTTTGGATTGAACTGTTTTTTCCCTTCTGCAGCAAATTCTTGAATTACAGATTCTTGCATTTCTTATTCTTTCTTTCCTTTTCTCATGGGTGTGTGTGTGTGTGTGGGGGGGTATTACATAGCCAATAGCAGAAATAGTAAGAGACAAAATGAAAGAAAATAAAAATAATTGCAGATCCAACTGTGCTATTAGGGGACACCTGGGTGGCTCAGCAGTTAAGTGCCTGCCTTCGGCTCAGCGCATGATCCTGGAGTCCCGGGATCGAGTCTGCTTCTCCCTCTGCCTGTGTCTCTGCCTTTCTCTCTCTCTCTGTGTCTCTCATGAATAAATAAATAAAATCTTAAACAACAACAACAAACAAATGTTTGTTTAAGGGAAATTCCAAAGAGAGAAATTTCACTATATTCAGATGTGTGCCTAATTTTTAATTAAAACTTAAAACAGACACATGCTATTTTTAGGAAGAATACAGAAACAATGAAGCAAGGGTTTAAAAAAAAAGTGGAAAGACCTGTCCCCTAGGTAAACCACATGGACCTGAGAGGTAAAGTGTCACAGTGCAGGCAGCCAGACCCCAACAGTCCGAGCTGCAGAATCCAGCAGCCAGGCCTCTCACTTAAGTGCTCTAAAGAAAATCATGAAACCTCTTTGAACTTTATTTTTTACATACATTAAAAGGGGGGAAATAATCCCCGTGAGTGCGGATTGTGAGGCACATTACTGATAATGTGCTTTACTCTTATTATCAGTAGGTACTGAACTCCAATCTGATGGTGACCAGAATATCTAAGGAGAAGGAATCCCTGACATCTTCTAGGGGTATTAGCATTTCTAAACAACGACTACAGAATTCTTGCCCTTTAACAAAGCAACTTCTTGCTCCTTTTCTGTAGAGCAGTTGGAAGTTACTTTTGGCACCTTCTTGGAGGTACTTCCTAAAAGTCCCTTGGTGGAAAGCACTCGGGGGAACTGTCTGTCCTCTCTTACCCCGTGATCCTTCACCAGAAAAGCAGCAAATGCCTACAGCTCTTTCTTACTGACCCATGTTCCCGTGGCTCATATCTACTCCACCTGATGTCACCAGAGAAGGCTTTGCTTCTGGGACCCTCTGAAATTCCCCTCCATGTTACTGATTTCACTATCTGGCACAATAGGAAGCTTTGATGCAACTTCTTTCACAATCCAGACTCTGGATAGTAGAGATTTCCTGCAGCCACTCTGCTTAGCTACTATAGCTGTGAGTATTCCGACTGGCAAAGTCATTTCACTACGAACAGGAGACGTTCTGTGTGTGCATGAGTGTGTGTGAGAGAGAGAGACATAAGAAATGCAAGAAGTGGTTACATTTTTTTAAAATCAACTAAAATGAGAAAACAATATTAAAATCTGGTTAGAATTATAAAACGGATCTACAGAGGAAATTCTAATTTAAAAGGCCGCCCAGCCCCATTCTTAGGGCTCTGGAATTGCAGGTGTTCTATGATGCCTCCCGTTGGGCCCCCCTCCCCGTCTGACTGAGCTCGACCAGCAGCTTCTGACTCAGGCCTACGCTGATTACACAGGGTTCGAGGAATGTTAATTGCCACCTGTCATCTGCACAGGGTCCTGTACTAAACAGCAAGGGTAACTAGCCTCGATTGAGAAAGATAGGTGGACATGTAAGTGCCACACTCAAAGGTATAGGAATTTCATGGGCTCCTATCTGGGCAGGAGGGCAGACATTCCCATCTTACCAACCCAGGCAAGCACCTGAGCTAGGAGTCACCCAGCCAGGGAAAGTTAACACTGACCCCTTAATCTTGAAGGGATCTTAGCAAGTTCCTCTTCTCCCAGGTAAGCAACCTGGGGCTTGGAGAGGCTGATGTCATTTGCCTCCTTTAACAGAGATAGCAAAAGTTTAGTGGAGGAACAAATGGCAAAAAGAAAGTCTGAATTTTTACCTTCAGGGGAGTTCCTTAAAATTCGTAATTAGTTTTAATGCTGTCTATTGATATTAAGATATATTCATCCTTTTCTCCCATTTTGTGGGAATGTGCAAGACGGATCAAATTCTATTCCCTGTGTCTTATAGATACTTGAAATACAGTTCCCGGGTGCATTCTTCACTCCAGATGACGGCTGAGGCTGTCCTTGTCATCCTGAATCCTGAACGTTTTAGCTCTCTTCAAGACATGATAAATTGGGGAACAAAAGGAACTCCGTTTCACAACAGAAGCACTTTTGGGAGGCTGAACATGCACCCCTGATTCAAGGCTGAGTTATTATAAGAAAAACAGAAAAGGAAGGAAGAAGGTTTTACTCTCCCACTGTTGAAGACAGTTTGTCAGGACGAGAGACAGACACACAGAACGTGCACAGACTTGCACTTCTATTCGGCGATGAATAGGGCAAGGGTTTCACCCATGTTGTCTTTAAAAGCATTGCCTGGAATACAAAATGACATGGTGTTTCTGGAATACAATTCTGTTTGAAAGGCCAAGAAAAGGTGATAGCTTTTTAATGCACATTTGGGTGTCTTCAAGCTCTCTTTCTATAACTAGAATGGAGATGTTCCTGAAATGCTGTCTACAGAGAAAAAAAGCAAACTGGTTAAAATTCCATTATGTTTTTCTTTGGCCGGTATTGTATAATTGAAGATGTCTTCAAAACAGAAACAGACCACTGCTTCGTGTGAAGGGGGGCGGAAAGCATACATCAGACTGCAGAGAAATAGAAAAAGAACATTGCCACTCTCTGTAGGGAATACATCACTTTTCACCAGCAAAGTTCCTGCTGCCCGTGCTTCCTTCATCAAGTATAGCCTTTTGTCTTTCTGCAACCAGAGCCATGTTCCTTTTTTTTTTTTAAGATTTTATTTATTTATTTATGAGAGACAGAGAGAGAGAGAGAGAGAGAGAGAGAGGCAGAGGGAGAAGCAGGCTCCCTGCAGGGAGCCTAGTGTGAGACTTGATCCCAGGATCAGGGACCACGACCTGAGCCTGATGCAGAACTCAATCCCCAGACCCCAGGATCACACCCTGAGCCAAAGGCAGATGCTCAACCGCTGAGCCACCCAGGTGTCCCAACTGGAGCCATGTTTCTGAATTGATCTGATTTTTGTTTCTATTCTCAAAGCCTTTGGATTGCTTCTTTTCAGTAGAAAATTCACACTTGGGCCTACTGTCGCCCCATCCCTTCTCCCCCGGTTGTCAAATTACTTTGCCCCATTAAGTCTCACTAAAAAACAAAACCAAAAATTCTACAGGTACTTGACACAAGTTTTCTCTTTGGTCTGGATGGTTTTACCCATTCTTTCAAAGTTCTTTCCCTCTTTCAAGGTATCGTTCAGCTCCTAGATCTTCCAATAGTAAACCTCCCCAATTTTCCTTCATGCAGGGAATATGACCATCTACTGAGGGCCAGCTGCATGGGTGTGTGGCCTCTGTGGCCATGGGGCTCCATGCTCAGAAACGTCCTGCACCTGCTTATTTAATGTTCTGCTGTTGTCATCTTGAAATTTGAATAAGGGGCTTAATATTTTTGTTTTGGACTAGGCCTGCCTCCTGCACTCCTAAAGTTAACAGGTTCATGTCTCTGCTCCAACAAGTATGATCCATACCACATTTTGAAGTTATTTTGTGCAGATCTACCCGCAGTAGAGAAGAAGCTCCAGGAACCATAGACCTCATGTTGGGGTCCCACAAATGTCTGGAAGGACAGTTGGTACTGAGGAGAGTATTGAGAAGGCAAGAACACTGCTCAGAGTTCTTCAGGAAGGAAAAGAATAAAACCAATGTCTACTGAAGATAATAGAAAAACTAAGATGGTTTACAAAGTTGTCATGCACCGATCACTGTGCTTTGCACTGCACAAGCAGCGAATCCAACCTAACCCCCCAAACTTGAGGAATAGGTGCTATTATGACTTCATTTTCCAAATAAGGCACTGTCGGGCTTAGAGAGGGAAGGGGTTAGAGGTCATCTAGTAAGTGGAGGAACCAAGAGTCAGAGTCAGGTCTGGCTCATATAAAATTGATGAGTCTACGCTCTTACCTTGTACAGAACTGTGGAATTTTCAAGCAATAAAAATCCTAACTATATTCTGACTGGAGTGAAGGCCAAGGTAACAAAATCGGCCTCTCTCTAGCAGTCTCAACCATGAGTTCATACAATCTGCTTATACACATCCAGACTTTGTCAAACCAGTTTCTAACAAAAAAGCATTTTTTTTTTTCAGTTATATAAACAGGTTGCTAGATCTGCCTGCGGCCCCTTCCCCATGTTTAGCAAACACAATATCTTTGTACCTTCAAGTTATTTATTAGGCATAAAATTTTTTACGTAGAGAGAAAAATATGCTTCAGATTATGAAAGAGACAATCTAGGGAGAAAGGAATGTTATGGACTCAGCGGAGCAAGTGAGTATGGCGGGAAGTCAAACCTGTGCCGGGTCTAGGGCAGGGTCCTCAGATCCATGAGGAAGGCCATGGCTTTCCAATCCCTTCTGAGAACTCATAAGCACACCAAACTCAGGAGACTGATGACCAAAGATCAGTATGAAAAGACATTTTACATCCATTAGCAGTCACATCCATTAGCAGTTTTTACTTATTTATTGGAATAAATAAATTTTACTTTACTTATTAAAATAAATTTAAATTTATGAAAATAAATTTTATTTATTTATTGTTAAAATTATGTTTTGTATAATGAACAAAGCAGACCTTCTGTTTTACTGCTCCATCTAAATACATCCCATGCATAAGATGCATACAAGGCTTTGGGTGTGTTAAGAACATCAGGACATTTCCAAGCACAGCATACATCTGCCATAGCCCTGAATATGTATTATTTTCTTTATCACAAGAGAGATTTTTCAATAAAAACCCTATGAGGGTCTGTCTTGCATGTTTTTAAGCTAATTAAGTGTTCAGAAGCTGGAATCTTTTTACAGCTGCTTTCACCTCAATTTTTTTTTTTTTTTCAGTGAAAGATTCAGCTTTTGCTGCTTCATTCTGGAGGGACCATTATTACCACATCCCTGAGTTTCCTAGAGCCTTGAGTTGTTTTCAACATTATTTTAAAAATTCTTAAATGAATCGCTTCTCCTCCTCCCAATCCCAAAAGAGCATAATAGGAAGATGTAAGAGGTTTGATTTTCTTCTTGGACAAAAAAAGTATACTGGTACAACATATGTCCACTTCTGCAACGTTGCTCTAAGCTATCTAGATGCATACTGAAAACCCAAGTTTCCTTTAGGTAGCTCTAAGGATAAGCTAACCTCGGGTGTCATGTTCCCATCTGGTGGTACATCTTTAATCCTAATTTTGGAGATGTAACACCATGTATCTAATGACTGATAATGAGTAATGCTTATCAAGACATAATTCTTATATTACATGAATGTTGGTTTTGTTTGGAATCGGGAATTTATAAAAGAGGCATCCAATCTCTTTCTTACCCAAGTCTTATATGTGGTGGTTTAGAATTTTTCCAGTTGAGTAATCATTTTGGAAATCAAAACCTTTTCACTACAAAATGAAATTTACTCAGACTTCCACTGGAGACTGTCAACCTGCCACAAGGCATCCAGTAGAAACCGCCAGATAAACAACTGTTGTATATATTTTTGTTTTTGAATTTTTAAAATTTTTATTATCTTTTAAAGATTTTATTTTTTTATATGATGGGGAGGGAGGGGGAATGAGCAGAGGTGGGGAGTAGCAGAGGGAGAGGGAGAAGCAGACTCTTCACTGAGCAGGGAGCCTGATGCAGGGCTTGATCCCAGGACCCTGGGATCATGACCTGAGCTAAATAAAGGCAGATGCTTAATCTACTGAGCCACCCCGGCATCCCTAATTTTATTAATGCCAAACCAGCTATAAGCCATTTAACATCTACAGTTTTAGATGACAATAAGAAGCCCAAAGATCTATTTCCCAACCAGACCCTGGGTAACTCGTCTTTTATCTTGCCAATATAGTATTTGAATGAAATCCACTGTAGGAAATGTGAATACAACTTAGTATATTTTGACCCAAAAGTGAAAAGAATTTTTAAAATCTGAAAGTATGTTGGTAAAGCCCATTCAGAGAGAGAAGAAGACTTCACTTTTATTCAACATCTGCCCAGTACTCTTCTTTGGTGCTGGAGATGTTAATTTAACCTTCACAGAACAAAAAGGCAGGAATTCCTAGTTCTCTTTGCAGAGGGAGAAACTGGGGATGATGTTAAATTACTTGCCCAAAACAGGACAGTAAATCTAGTTCATCTAATTCCAAAACTTAGGTTCTTCTCATCACAAATGGCCAGAATCATTTAGATATTAAAATTGCTTCAGATTTTTCAGCATCTTGATCTCTACTTTCATAAGTAAAGAGGCACGCGATATTCTATACATGTTAGTCCCTCCATGGAGAATAATAAAAGGTCTGTATTTACTTATCTACACATTCCTCAATGGCAAAACTTGTAATAATAATTGGGACAGAACGAGTGATGACTTCTTTCAGTTCTCCCTACAAAAATTCAGACAAGGATTTTTCTTTCACTTCTGCATGCTTCATCTATAGGTGATATTTAAAGTGAAGTTATCAGCAGATCCTACTGGGAATCAGTTTGTGCCACAAGGCAAAATAAATCGACCATATTAGAAGAAAGGTTAATAGTCACCTTCACTAACCCCAGCTTTCACACCAGGTTTATTATCACCCTTGAAATAGAACCTGCACGATCAATTTCAAATATCAGAGCATAACATACGCTCCACAGGGAACCCATGAAAAAGAGCAGAGGAGGCAACAGCTCTACAGTTAGAAAAAAACCACAATTTTGATCGTGCGTGGAAAACATCAAATTAAACCCGGTACTTGGTATTGACTCAGCATTCCAGCTTCTCCCCACATTCGGGCTGAAGTTTAATCTTCTGCTAACTCCCTGGAGGGAGGTCTTCACTCCCGTGGCACCCTTGCTGGCAATATAGAATTGAACAGGTGCTGGCTTCAGGGAAAGCTTATGATTTATTTCTTCAAATGTGCAAAATAATGCTTATAAGGAAGTGCTTCACAGCTTATAATATGAAAAGAACCAAGAGGAATGAGGTTTACAAAACTCCTTTTCTTACTAATTGATCTCAGGTTTGATGGAGGTTTGTTTGGGGAGGATTTTATTTTCCTGCGTCCCCATCTTGGTCTTCAGCCCTCTGTCAAAGATTTGTTCTCGTCGGCTTCCTTAACCCTTTCATTCTGCATAGTTCTGCATTAGCCATGCTCAGACCTGTGTAGTCTACAACACACTGCTGCTCCTACATCCGAGCTGAGGGCGTGGCAGCTTTCTTTCTGTATGCTGGAGGCATAGAAGGCAATGTTGAAAGGGTCACAATTGTCAGAGTGGGTTGGAGAAGGCAGCCAACTTACCACTGACAGACCCTGGGGGGTACTCTGGAGACAGTATCATTGCACAAGTGCCAAGAAATAGTGCATTTGGATATCCCAGGTGTAGGCCAGCAATCTGGGTGCCATTATGTCACCACATGGTTGGTGCCAAGCATTTATATTTTAGGTGGATATGAGGATAATTCCACAAGATGTGAGAGCAGCAGACTTGTTGAATGAATAAATGAATAAATGAATGGACAAGAAAGCAATGTGAATTCTATAGATGAATGCGGACTTTTACATATAGAACTGAGAGAGAATCTTCCAGCACTAAGAAAGGCAGGTCTACAACACACAAGCAACTGAGTGGAGCTATCTTCTAATTGCCTACTGTGTGCTCGGAACCATGCCAAGTACTTTACATTTATGATGTATTTAAATACCAACCTCTAAGTATCTCTGGTAGCCAAACTAGAAGATGATGATCCCCGGGGATCTTCAGCCCCTGGTGTTTGTGTCTATGCAACCTACATAACTAGTAGGATATAGAAATGATGGTGTGTGTGGCTTCCCAGACTAGATCACCCATGCTACATGGCTTCTGTTGTGCCTACTCTTGGGTCACTCTTGGAGGGAAGCTGGCCGTCATGTCATTAGGACATCTTAGCAGTTCTATGAAGAGGAACACATATAGAAGAACCGAGGCTTCCTGTCAACAACCTGCACTAGCTTGCCGAGCCTGTGAGAAAAGCAATTCTCTAGCCCCAGTCAAGCCTCCAGATGAACACAGCTCTAACTCATTTCTTGATCACAACCTCACGAGAGACCTTGACTGTAAGACTGTGGCTCTAGAAACTCCCTAAGCCACTCCCAGGATCCTGCCCCCCCTAGCATTTATGCAACACAGTAATTTTTAATTGTTTTATTGTACATTGACTTAAGCCACTAAGTTTTAGGGTCAGTATCACACGGCAGTAGACACCTAATAAGCTTTTATTAAACCTTGTTTTATAGATGAAGAAAGAAAACCCATGAGAGCTAAAGTCACAAAATACTAAGCTTCCCTTTATTGAGCACCTACCAGTGAAGGCTTAGATCGCAGGAACCAAAGAGGAGAGCAGCCAGGAGTGGCTGAAGAAGCAGAGCTCATGTTCATTCATTCAACAGATGGTCCTTGAGCATCTACTAAGTGCCAGGTACTGTTTTAGGGCATGAAGGTGTGACAGCGACCAACATATACAGATTCCCTTCCTACTTGGAGCTGACATTCTAGCGATGGGTGACAGATGATAAAAACACACAGAAAGGTAAGCTACGAGACCCAGGAGAAGCTGAAGGAGAAGCAGGTAGAGGGATGAGCAGGACCTTAGGACAGGCAGCCTGCTGTTGCCTCTGCCCCGTGCGTGCATCCCTGGAGCACAGGCTCCAGGTGAGGCAGCTTCAGCACGCTGTAGCCTGGTAGGTGCAAATCTTTTTCTCTTTTGTACATCATGTATCTCATTTGCTTAGCGTGTAGCCTGGCATATACCATGTGCTCAGTAAATATTTATTGCAGTGACTTAAATTCTCAGAAGAACAAAATTTTTAGCAAAGTCAGCTGCCTGAGCAGTTAAAGATTCTTCAGCTATTTTAACGTGAGCATGTTAAGACAGAGTGAATTTTGCCAGGGTAACTCCTTTTTCCATTATTGAATAGAACAAAGCTCACTGTGTAATAAGTGTGATTTTCTTCTCAGTAGCCAGGCCTGACATTATCTTAAGTCTGTGAGATCTTACCTTCTAAAACCAATGTCCTAAACACGCAGTGAGGATTCTAGGATCCTCCTGGAATCAAAATATAGGATGTGGTTATAAGATACGAAAGCAGACATCCATAGGCCAAAGAAGGAATTGGCCTCACCAGACACACATGAATACAGATTTCTTTAGTCTGCTTAGCTCTACCAAGGGTCTCTGGGAGCTACAATGAGAGCTTGGTCTCTGGGAGCTTCAACACAATATGGGGGAGACTACAGACTTAATGCTTCAAGGTTGTGGCTACCCTGGGGGCACATTAGAGTCCTTTTAAAACCTTATGCTCTCAAAAAAATAAATATTACGTGTATAAAAGGGAAAAATTAAGCACTATTTGTTGATCAAAAATATATATTACTTTTTAAAATATTAATACTCAAGAAAACTTCAAATATCAAGAGGTTCAATCCTCTATCCCCAAAGAAAAGCCCAGAGAAATGAAGTCACTAAGCTAGTACTCATGCCCAGATTTTATCTTAAAGATTTAATTATTTGAGAGAGAGTGAGAGAATGAGAGAGAAAGAGAGAGAAAGAGGGAGCAGGAGCAAGGAGGAGGGGCAGAAGGAGAGGGAGAAGCAGATGCCCTACTGAGCAGGACGCCCTAGGAGGGCTCGACCCCAGGACGCTGGGATCATGGCAGATGCTTCACTGACTGAGCCACCCAGGCTCCTGTCTCAGGCCCAGATTTTAGATGAATCCTTTTAAAGCTTCTTCTTGTGCACATTGTATTTCTTTGAATAATTTAGATACTGTCACATATTGACTCCTGGCAGGAGCTGGCTGGTTAATTCCCAGGGGACTGTCATTTAGATGGCACAGAGGACAGTATTGCTTAGCAATTTCAAACTTGGTTCCAGAAGCCGATGATCCAATCTCAAACACCAAATCTATCATTCACCAGGCAAAGTTAATTGGGCGATTCAAAGAGAATTACTTAACCTCTCTAAATCTCAGTTTTCTCATATCTCAATGGGGTTTTGTGAGGCGTAAAGGAAACCTCATAGGTCGAGTGCTAGGACAGCTCTGAGCACATAGAGAACCAGTTTTATTTGGTATTTTTGGTATAGTCAAGATGCTCAATATGGATAAGATGAAGAATATGGATGTTAACTAGCCTTGTGATGATCATTTCACAATATATACAAATATTGAGTCATTATGCTGTATACTTGAAACAAATGTTATCTGTCAATTAGATCTCAATAGTAATAAATAATAATAATAATGATAGCTTTTTGATATTTTTAGAATGTCCTGAAGTCTAAGAGATAAGGTGCTCCCCATGAATCAAAAGAGACAAAAAGCAGTTTAGTCCAATGGCTGGCACCTGCTATTTATGATGGTATGAGCAGGCTTCTGCTAGAGAAGGAGATTTCGTTGGCTGCAGCCTTTTTTCTAAGCCAATTCAAATCATAGAAGTAAAATAAATACGTTTATTAAGACAAATTTAGCATTAATGCAGGTCTCTAAGTCCCATTTTCTTTCCGAGTCTATTTCCAAGTTCTTTATTAAGCCGAAATTCTCACCACATGGTCTCAGAAGGAAGATCAGGAAAAGTGACTGGGTGCCCCCTTGGTGATATTTTATAGTTCAAACCAGGCATTAGCAATAGAGAGTTGTATTCACGGCGACCAGAGACCCAGTTTCTGAGGGTAGGGGTAAGAAGGCATCAGTCAAGTTCTTAGAGAGGCAAGAGATCTTCAAATCCCAGAGTCCATCAGATCCCATGGCACGGACCCTGTCAAGTACAAGAGCCTTGGAACGTGAACCTACAATTGGATCTGAACCAGGCTGCATGGTGTCTGCCCACAGGGAAAGGAGATAGGGTACTCAGACTTTGAAATGCAGGTATAACCATGACCTTCTTATCAGAAGTAGGCATCACTGGGATTAAAATGGCCTCAGCCCAGGAAACAACATGGGAGTGGATTTAGCCAAAGCAACAAAAAGCTAAAACCCCTGGAAATAGGGCTGAAAAAACTTTCCCTGCCTCAGACAGGATTGATGCAGAAACCTGATTAGGCGTGTGGAAATGTGTCTGTAAGTGGGTTTGTGTGCGTGTGTGTAAATGTGATAGGATGCCTGTGCTTTTTGGAGCAGAGATTGCTGATCAACCTCTCTTTAGAAAAAGGAGGTTGGCAGCCCGGGTAGCTCAGCAGTTTAGTGCCACCTGCAGCCCAGGCCCTGATCCTGGAGAGCCAGGATCGAGTCCCAGTCGGGCTCCCTGCATGGAGCCTGCTTCTCCCTCTGCCTATGTCTCTGCCTCTCTCTCTCTCTTTCACATGAATAAATAAATAAAATCTTAAAAAAAAAAAGAAGATAAAGGAGGTTGGAATAAGGTGAAAACCTGGGCAGTGAGACAGAAGAGCTTATATTTACTCTTGTGCATGTAACATGTGACTTGTTTGATTGAGGGATATGTATCAGCATCACTGTTCATCTGTAATAAAAAGTGAGGGGGCATCTGGGTGGCTGAGTCAGTTAAGCATCTGCCTTTGGCTCAGGTCATGATCCTGGGGTCCCAGGATCGAACCCTGCAGCTTCAGGCTTCCTGCTCAGCGGGGAATCTGCTTCTCCCTCTCCCTCTGCTCCTCCCCCGCTCTTGCTTGCACTCTCTCACTCACTCACTGTCTCTTGAATAAATAAATAACATCCTTTTTTAAAAGTGAAATTCCTTTGTATGCCATAGGACGCATATATGCTCAAGGATGTGTCATTTATAGATCTTTCAATATGTCTACATCTATGAGTAAAGATGTCTGATTATTGGATATTTTTTATTTTTTTAAAGATTTTATGTATTTATTCATGAGAGACACAGAGAGAGAGGCAGAGACACAGGCAGAGGGAGAAGCAGGCTCCTTGTGGGGAGCCCAATGCAGAACTCCATCCCAGGATCACAACCTGAGCCAAAGGCTGCCGCTCAACCACTGTGCCACCCAGGCATCCCTAAATATTTACCTTTCTAAATGTGTCCAAGCTGGGTTTTTATCTGTGTGTGTTTGTGGTTGGCACAATAGCCTCTAGACTGTGTGCCTGTCCTAATCCTTGCAAGCTTTGAATATGTTAAATTACATGGTGATGGGAATTGAGGTAGCAGATGAAATTAGATTTGTTAATCTGCTGGTTTTAAAATAGAATATCCTAGATTACCCAGGTGGGCCCACAGTAATCTCCAAGGTCCTTAAATGCGGAAGAGGAGGACAGCAGTAGTGTTGGTTGGTGTCAGTGTCAGTGATAGGATATGAGAAAGACAGGATTGGCTTTGAAGATGGCAGGGAGCCATGAGGGTAGTTTCTAGAAGCTGGATAAGGCAAGGAAACGGTTCTCCCCTGGGGCCTCCAGAAAGGAATGAAATCCTCTGAGAGCCTGACTTTAGCCCAGAGAGACCCAGTTTAGGCTTTGGATCTCTAGAAGTGTAAGATATCAAATTCATATTGTTTATACTGCTAAATGTGTGGTAATTGTTTATGGCAGCAATAGAAAACCAACATAGTTACATGCATTTTTGAATTTTAGGAAAACACCATTGATTTCAAAAAAGTGAAAAATTCAGGAGATGCTTCAGCACACAGTCTGAGAAGTTCCATCTGGAAGTCAGAGCACAGGAACAGTGCTTTTTACTCTGTCCAACAGCATCATAAATAATACTTATGTTATCTCATGTGTACTCTTTGACGCCTTGCAAAGCTGCACACCATGCCATATATTTCCTAAACAGCAACATTTAGAGCAATCGTTTCCATTTAAATGCTACTTTCTACAACCATTTGTTTCTTTTTTCTTCCTTTAATGCATTTTAATTAAAGGTAAGGAGAGAATAAAAAAACTGATGGGAGAACTATGGCAGCTGTAATGCGTGTGTGTAAGCTATTGCAGTCTGAAGCCTGATGCTCGGTTTGAAGGCAGGAAAACAGTGATTATAGATATATTTCTAAATGCAATTCTACACAAATCCTAGCTTTGAACACGAGACCTTAGGGAAGTCAAAAAAGGACACTGGTCCTTTGTGAATACACACTGTTTTTTCTTGATGTTTAATTAATTCTAATGACGGTAGTCTCTGGCACAAGTCAGCATTCAACAGGGAGACCTCTTATTTAGAAATTATTTTTAAAAATCGCACAAATAATTGTTGGGTAAATGCTTGCAGGTACGAAAAACAGTGCCAATTTTGAACACGCTATTTTAATGCACAGAATGACTTGCCTTCGCCTAAAGCTCGCAAAATCAGATAGGCAATGTGAGAAGTTATACAAGGCATGGTTAGTTGAATACTGGCTTCTTTCAGGGATTCAGCTGTATTTAGAGGAGTCGAAAGGGGGTTAAAGAAAGCCAACCCATTTTACCATTAGCATAAGCAAAACAAGTGCACCTCAAAAACATTCCACTGTAAAAGGTCCGGGTCACCTTCTGCTTTACATATACATTGCTGTCTTTTAGTTATAACAAGTGCTCCTAAAACCTGTGGAACAC
The DNA here is from genome assembly GCF_011100685.1 of Canis lupus familiaris. Classification (NCBI taxonomy): domain Eukaryota; kingdom Metazoa; phylum Chordata; class Mammalia; order Carnivora; family Canidae; genus Canis; species Canis lupus. Next base: position 44,699,987 of record NC_049237.1, on the reverse strand, counting down.
GTTTCTAGTAAAATGTAGATGTCAACAAGAGCAAAACCAGAATAAATAATGTCTTGTTTCTTACATCATTAGGCTAATAGAAAACACTATTTGCGCGAATTGTAGTAACTGCTGGTGTATTGTCATTCATTATTAACAGTAATCATTTTCTTGCCATATAACGAGTAGCTAGCCTTGTATTTTAAAATACAGGAAGTCCCACTGCTCCCCATCTACCTCATAAACAATTCTACCACCTTCTGATGTTCCACTCCTCTTTTTTATTGTAAGTTCTACTTAAGCTTTTCACTATCTTTATGGAAATGAATACCTTACTGAAGAGAGTTCAGGGGGATATTTTTAATTTATATAATAAATATGTACACATTCAAAGCAGAAGCAAACATACCCGCTTCGTTAAATTATTTAACAGTCAAAAGTGGAAATAATAAACTCTTAATACTTAATGTTAAGAGTTAAACTATTTAGACAGAGACTTGAATTTAATCTTGCTTCACTCCACTCCTATCTACTCATTTGGTCTAGGGCAAGTTACCTATTATATTTAAACCTCAGCTTTTTTTTTTTCTTGGCCAAATGGTCAAAATCGTCATGTAGCTTTGTTCTATTATATATGTTCACCTAAGTTAAATACAGTGTATTGCCTACCTTCCAGTGTCCTGTCCTCAACCCTCTTCTTCTTTCCCACCAGAACCCTGATTTGGTCCAGGTACTTTGAGGATAAGTGGACCCAGCACCCATTCTAGAGGTAGACATGGCTTCCGCTGGGCAATGAGGTTTAAGAGAAGGTTTCTAGGGCCTCGCTACAAGGAGGGAAGGGGACAAGGAGACTCATTTTTCATGCTGTTGGCTTGCTTCCTGCCTTTACACACAACTGCATGAGAACATGGTGCTTTAGGGTTGCTCCCCCATCTAGTGACAGAGAAGGCAAAGTCAGGAGAGATCCCAGCAACTGCCTATTTCCAGAAGTCCTATTTGGTGGGAAGAAGTCCCTCATTTCAGGAGTATCAGTAGAGTATTCTGGTATTTACAGCTGAACTCTGCACCTGGCAGGGGTTCAGAGATAGTTAATGCATCATAAGTTGCTAATGTTACTCTAATGGACTATGTCACAAGAAATATTGATAATATATTTTGAGAAGTTCCCAGATGGAAGAGAGAATTTCCAGTTGAGAAAATCAAGTAAGACTTCATGGAGGAGAGATTAACCCTACTGGACTCTGATGGGTTTTCATTCTTTGAGCATGGAAAGGTTGGAAAGCACATTCCATTTTAAGGGAGCAAATCCTTGCCCATGGGTGATAGTAATGGTTTGAGGTTCAGTATAAGTAGGAGGAGAGCAAATTAAATACGTGCATTTTGGAAGATTCTTGCTCAAGACTGCAGCCTTGCCTTCTCTCCCAAAGCTCTTCCAGGCGTATTTTCATTAGGTTATCTAGGACTTAGACCAAAAGAAGCATAGGTTTAGTCTGATAACTGGCTTTAATAGTTTTAGAATATATGTAATTTTGTTTCTCCTTAAATTTTCTAGTTTTATTATTTTTAAAGAAAAAATATATTTTGACCAAGAATACACATTTGACCAAGAATAGATGATAGATAGATAGATAGATAGATAGATAGATAGATTAGACAGACAGATTGATAAATATACCAGGGTTTGTTACCCAGCAAAGTATTATGATTTGTGTCAATGTGCATAGCCAGTTAAAAAACAACAATAACAACAACGATTCTTAGGGTTTGTGCTACTTGATTTCAACATCACCACTAGGCAACACCTGGTGAAGATCTAACAGAGGACAAATGGGCAGAGAAGAAATGAAGTATGTACAATCCTATCTCTGATTATTTTGCAGCATAGGCTGGGCATGGCTGCTCTATACATCATGGCTCAGGTTCCATCATAGAGTGTGCTGCATGGCTGATCCAGAATACTTGAGGCTGGGATGAGCTTCTCCCCACACCAAGTTCAAGGCTAGCCTAGAATTGGCTAGGGCGCTCTTAGTTTCTCTCAGAAACAAAAGACATGCAAAGAATCTTCATGGCCAGGAGCAGAGCTAGGGAGTACACATTAGCTACTGATTTCCTTATATTCCCTGTATGGGCTGGAACAAAACCAGAAATAGAAAAAGTGGGATTTGTTCACTGTCACATAGTATCTCATCATCATGTCAGCTATTTTGGAGCATTTCAACTCTTCTTCAACCTTTTCCAAAATCTTTATCTTTTGGGGTTTTTCCAATTGACATTTTTAGAGTTTTTCTATTTTTTGTGGAAGTCTATTTTTGAAAGACACATCTTTGATTACCTTGAATAATTAGAAATAACAATAATATTGAAAAGAAATTACAGAGTACCTAAGAATAGACAAGGACTGTGACAGTTATTAAATATTATTATGTTAGGTAGTATTGTGATTTTGTTAGGTGGTGTTATGAGGTAATAATTTTGTAATGGATAACTTGCTCAGACTTACACACTAGTAAGAAGCAAAGTTAGGATATAACTTAGCTCTGTCCTTATATCAAGCAACTCTACGGTAGTTTGGTGCTTACCACATTGGGTGGGAGACAGAAAAAATAAAAACAGAAAAAGAGAGAAAAGAAGGATTATCATTTAAATTCAATTGAACTTCTGATTTTTAATCCAAGAGAGTCCACATTGATCAAATACAGAGAAATCATTTGATTGTTGTCAAAATAACTGATCTTTTGTTTTTTCTTAAGACTGTACAGTTTAAATACTCAAAGATAGAGAAATTAGTGATACCCTGACATAAAAACAGAAAATGTACCCTAATATATTTATCATTAAATAGAAAACATACAATTCTTGGTTGCATGTCTATGGACCAGGTGCATCGTTACACATGAGGATAAAGCTATGGTGCTTGTCTTTACTTGAATATATTATGTCCCCACGTTGTGCAATATAATTGTTCACAGTATTTTGAAACAGGTGAAATATGTATTAATTTAAGATCAGAAAAAAAATATCAGGGATCAATTTTTACTTTGTAACACTGACAATTAAGGCATGAGATAATTAATGACTTCAGAAGAATAATCAATGTTTAGTTTAAAAGAGTTTTGCAATAAAGACTATTTTAGGCTTTAAAAATTACTGTTGTTAAAATCTTTAAAAGTTAAATAAATGTGATATTGAAAAACTGCTATTTTCCTTTTGGTTTTTGGATTATTTGAATGGCCGCATTAGCCAAAAATCAATCTTAACTGATTTCAAATATTTGTCATAAGTTTAAGAGCCCTGAGTAAAATGGAAATCATCACTTCCTAACAGCTTAGTTTCTGGGGTGCAGTGTACACCTCAATTATATTCACCCATGATTTATTACATAAGTTTGATTAACTTAAGTGCATGGTAAGTTCTTTCTTGTTAGTATAAATGGAACAAATAAGTGTCCTAAATTAAAGGGAAACTGAAACAAGAGGAAGCAACACATATATTGTAGATTATCTGGGCTGTTTTTTAATGCTTTGTTTCTTCTCTTTAATTAGGTTATATCTCCTGTGTATAATTGAATTAAAATGGTTGTACCTGAATAATTAAATTTCCTCCATATCTGTTTCTTTGTAAAACATCTAAATGTTATAGCATAACATATTTAGTCAATGGGTGGTATGAAAGTCTTTTAAAGGAGGTAGAATTGTATGCTTTTAATCTTTTCCCTCATCTCATCAGATTTTTTGCAATAATATAAAAATTGAATTTTAGTTTACTACTCTCCATTTTTTTACACCACGTCCTTTCTATTTCTGGAAGATGAGATAATTATTTATTTATTTATTTATTTATTTATTTATTTATTTATTTCAGACACACAGAGATAGAGAGGCAGAGACACAGGGAGAGGGAGAAGCAGGCTCCATGCAGGGAGCCTAATGTGGGACTCGATCCTGGGTCTCCAGGATCACATTCTGGGCTGAAGGTGGCGCTAAACCGCTGAGCCCCCCAGGCTTCCCCTCATTTTTATTTTGTTTTATTTATTTATTTATTATTATTATTTTTTGCATTCCCTGAATGTTTTAAATGATCAAAATATACACCTTATTTATAATCAGAAAATAAAGTTGTTTTGTTTTTTAAATAATCATTTTATTATTAAAACCTTATCAGCGTGAGGGAGGATCCTTACCATTTTTAATGTTGCAGACACATTATTAAGGATGGCTCATTAGAAAAATTAAGTCCATGGTTATCTAGAGTTAAGTACAGTATTGTGCTGAGTGGATTAGCGGATAAGCTCATAGACCCTGACATGGAAGGGCTGGGATTGAGGTCCCAGCTCTGTTGCTTGTTATCTGTTTTACCTTGGGTGAGACAGATAACATCTTTCTCCTCAGCTTCCTTTTCTGTAGTTGTAAAAATAAATAGTAGCTACCTTTTGGGTTGGTGTGTGCATTTAACATGGTAACCTATATAAAACTCTTAGAACAATACCTGACACGCATTCAACACTCCTACAATGCTCTATTAGGTGTTACTATGAGCCATAGTAGAAAATGAGGCATTGCAAGAAAAAATAAATTTTAAAAAAAGAAAGTACAGAAATATTAAAAACAACCCAAAACATGCACTGGTATTTTCCCCCGGCCCTTTTCTCTGTGGGATTACAGTGTTCCAGATAAGAGAGAAATTGAGTGTTTTGCCCTATAGACAGAGGTGAATGATGCCAGCAGATCTGTGAGCACTAGACATGGATAATTTAAGGAAAAGAAAATACAAATGGCCAATTAGCAATGAAAAGTTTCCAACCTTACTAATAATCAAGGACTTGCAAATTAAGGAGAAGATGTGGTTCACTTATCAAATTAGCAAAGATTATCAAATAAAGGTGAAAGCCTGAGGCTTCTAGGGTCAGAAAAGCACATTTTTACACAGTGCTGATGGAAATGGAAATTAGTCAAGCCTTTTGAAAGCAGTTTAGCTATATACAGAGAAAACATGTACATGCTCATAACCTTTGAGTTCCAAACTCTCTTTTTGGGGAGTTATGCTAAAGAAATAAAGAGACGTTCATGGAAGCAATAATTATAACACTAAAATTTTGAAAGCACCCAAGTCTCCAACCAGAGGAGATTAGTTCAATAAATTAGAGCACAACACCTCATGATGGATATTGTAAAAAATGACAGTGATACTCATAAGTAGTTTTTAATGACTCACAATTGACAGGAAGTACTACTGATTAGTGTTGATTAAGTTCTCTCCAGCAGCACTGAACTCCATGGGCAGTACTCCTAGTCTTATAGTTCCCCATCACTCTTATTGCCCATGACATGACTGGTAAATTCAGGATGGAAAACTAGCCACGATCTGCTAGATCCATCTTCCCTTTGGGAATCTGGCTGCTTTCAGGGAGCTTTTGCTCTCTGCTTCTCCCCAGCAACAAAATCTTTTTTCCAGAGCCACATACTTTCCACCAACATGAGAGAGCCTGTTCTATCTAGTGCTGCCCAAGATAGGGTTCTACGTTTCCTTACTTCTAAGATTCAGTTAAAAAGTTTATTTGACGATCACACTAAGTCAATTACTGAAGCTTAGCTTTTATTAATAAAAGTGGTATATTGATTTCACATATTCTTTCTCTGTTTTATATCTCTTTTTCAAAAACCTGATGGGAAAGAAGAGAGTTCTATTCTAGAAGACTCTCTTGACATGCCGACATCTGAAACTGCCTGTTAATAAAAGCTACATAACTGCCTCCAAACTGTGGAAGTGATTTCACTTTATTTTTGTAAAAGATTTTACTTATTTATGAGAGACACACAGAGAGAGGCAGAGACATAGGCAGAGGGAGAAGCAGTTCCCTGCAAGGAACCTGATGTGGGACTTAATCCCAGGACCCTAGGATCGCGCCCAGAGCTGAAGGCAGAGGCTCAACAGCCGAGACACCCAGATGTCCCTGGAAGTGATTTTAAATCAATAAACATTTTTTATCTCACCGTTTGTGCGGATCCAAAATCTAGGCAAGGCTTAGCTGAGTGCTGCTGCTGCCTCAAGGTCTCTCACATTGGTTGTAAATGCATTATGGCTAGGGCTGTGGTCTCAGCCGGTGGCTTGAACAAGGAGAATTCCTTTCCAAGTTTATTTGTGTTGTTGTCAAAACTCAGTTTCTTGCTGGCTGTTGTTTGGAGACCTCCCTCAGTTCCTTGCCATGTGAGCCTTTTCATAGGATGGTTGATGACATGGCAGCTGGATTCCCTCAGTGAGTAAAGGAGCAAGAGATGTTGTGCAAGGCAGAAGACAACAGTCCCTTTGTCACCAATTCTCTGAAGTGGCATCCCTATTAGTTTTGTCACATCCTGTTCTCTAGCTGTGAGTCTCTAGGTCTAGTCCACACTCAAAGGGAGGAGGTTATATATGGGTGTGAATGCCAGGAGGCTGGGATCTCTGGGGACCATTTAGAGGCTGTACATCCCTCAAACTAACATTTACCATGAGGCATAAAACATAGATGATCACATTTAATCTTTGTAAATGCCCAATGAAGCAGTTATGTGATTATCCTATTTTTAAAATCAGGAACCTGAGGCTCAAAGATGTTAAGCATCTGGCTTAAGAGCTCATAAGACAATAAATGGTTGATCAGGTATTGGAACCATGGCTGTCTGCTCTCAGACTGTGTCCATTTAACTACTTGGAAAACATTAAAAGTGAATTGTAGGTATAGGAACACATTTTAGGACCTTAGTTATGTTTAAAAAAATACATAGAAAAAAGTAGAAGAACATATGTTAAAATGTTAAAAATATTTAAATCATTGGGTAAAAGGATAATGGATGGATACCTTTTTCTATTTCTTAATATGTTCATATTTATTTTCCAAAATACATTGACCTTTCATTTGTCTGATATGGGAAGAAGCCATAAACAAAACAGAAGACATCTCTGTTCTCATGGAGTGTGCACTAGGGCACTAAGGGTGTGGTACAGGGAGTGATCCACCCTGAATACAGACAGCAATGAAGGGTATATTGTCTATGGAGAACTAAAAGGAAATAACAAACCCCAAATGTCAGTCATCTCTTAAATATCACTCAATTTTAAACAATGTCAGTGATAAAATACTCTTTGCTCCTGGAGTGTACTGCTCCCACCATCGCCTCCCTCTCACGGTTCGTGTCCCCCCTAGCCTGGGGATATAGAAAATAGACACATGCACAACATATACACACTATATTTATATATACATAAAATATATAAATAAAAGTATTATTTATTTACATATGTAAATAAAATTATGTCAGTCCTAATTTGGGGGCACCTGGGTGGCTCAGTGGTTGAGTGTCTGCCTTTGGCGCAGTGGGTGATCCTGGGGACCTGGGATCTCACATAGGTTTCCCTGCAGGGAGCCTGCTTCTCCCTCTGCCTATGTCTCTGTCTCTCTCTGTATATCTCATGAATAAATAAATAAATTCTTAAAAAAAAAAAGATAGTGCTAATTTCTACAAAAAATAAAGCAGAGCCTAGGATGATGGGAAGGGGTACTTTTTAACTAGGACAATGACATATAAATAGAAACCCGAATAAATTGAGGAAGCATATGTTGTTTTTATCACCAGAGAAACAGACAAAAATTAGAGTTTGGGTGTCCCACTGGAGCCTATGATCCATGAAAATGTTACCATTCTTCCCTTTCTATATCCAGTTTTTCAGTCACTCACTCAGTTAATCCCATATTGCTGAATGTCTACTCTGTAACAAGTACTCTGCCAGGCATTGGGAATTTAAGAGAGAGAGAAATAGATACCGTGTCTTCTACCATTAGTTTTAGAACAGAATGGGGAACACAGTGTTAATTGGTGAATGACTGAGATACGTAACTGTGAACTGTGACAAGTACTAGGAGGAAAATATATGAGCCGCTTCCCTCAGAGAGAAGAAAACATCCACGGGGGTCAATGAGCATTCTGCTCCAGAGGTTACTGAAATTGCAGTCACAAATGACATCCATTTGTGAAGGATTATATAATAAAAAGAGAATCGGGTTAAGGAAAGCACCTTGTTGAATTCCCAAAAATTAACAGTCAAGTACAGAGAAGTGAGCTGCAAGGTTCACTGAGGAGGGAGCTACAGAGGTAGAAGGAAAATCAGGTGGACAAGGGAAGAAAGCTTGTCCAGGTGAAGGGGGGGAGGGCAGGGCAACAGTGTTCAATGACATGAAAGGTCAGATGGGTTGAGGAGTGAAAAATGCCTCAGTATTTAGTGACCTGGGTATTAGAAAGCCTAGGGACAGCCTTTGCAGATTGGAGGGGACTGACAAATTCATGGAAGAAAAGGAAACAGAAACCATGTTGTTTTAATTTAAAAAAATAATTGGCTATAAAGCAAAAAAAAAAAAAAAAAAAAAAGTAGTAAGTAGGCAGCTGAAAAATAAAGCCAAGAAAGGACTTTATTTTTTAAATATGGAAAAGACGATGACTATTGACAGATAATGATTGTGATTTTATAGAGAGAAAGGAGGCAGGCTGATAGTGGGGGTTGCCTGAGAAGGAGGTTGGGCAAGGAACCCATCTCGCAAGTCTGGAAAAGAATGAGTCTTTTCTGTTAAGGACCTATTGAAAGTCCTAGTCCTGTGGTCCTCTCTCTTTCAAGTAAGCAAAGGGAATCTTTAAAATATTTAAAAATGTAGATGCTTAGAATTTGGGAGCTACGAAATGCAAACATCATGCCCAAAGACATTTTCATTACTCATCTCACTTTTTAAAGCACTTTTATATGAATTCATTATTTTGATCCCCACGACAACCCGGTGAGGTTGTCAGGACACATGCCAGTCAATTCATGTGACTTATCTATGGCAACCCAGTGTCAATCTTGCTATTTATAAAGTATCAAGAGTCCCAGATCTCGACTGTCATGCCAGTGCATTTTAAAAAAAACTATACCACATCCCCCTACTCTTCTAAATCCATTAAATATAATCATGAAGTTGATAGCTTGAAAATCTAAGTTGAAGACAAAGAGAAGTTTGGCTCATTCACATCTTGAGATCCAGTTAACTGTTTTTAGTCTTATCTGAAGGAAACTACTTCAAACACCATATACACAGTGTGCTCATGAAGCCCACACACCGTGTCTTCCACACAAATTGTAGCATACTGTCAATAACTGTCTACTCTTATATTTTTTCAAAGCTCTTTCTTCTCAGGATAGTTTACCTGAACCAACCCTGGGGACAGAGCTCCTGGAGAGCAGAATCCCTCAGGCTCTGAAGAACCTCTGAGCCCCCTGTGCTTCTTGTTTAATAATATGAGCAGCAAAGAGTGGAGACAGCCTTTGCGGTTTGATAACAGTGGTTATTTTTTCCACTGGATTTGTGTGTATGTGGGAACAGTCTAGAAAAAAAGAAAGCTGAGTTATATGTATGTAAGTAATAGCATGGATAAAATTCAATTAAACGAATAATATTAACACTCAGTATCTACTATTTTCCATTTTCAGCAAGTTAAGAGAATCTCAACCTCGTATTTTATTGTTATTCCATTTCTAATGCTTAATCAAGAACACAGCATTAATCCGATTATCCAACAAACACTTTGGCTGGTCCACATATGTAGACCTGGAGTTCTTTGCAAGCACAGGTAATGTAGATCATAACCCGCTTTTTGGGAAGCAGGCTATAGCTTTTTCCAACATGTGATGAGGGACCTGGGAAAATACTGAGTTTGTTTCCAGTTCATCATTTTGTTCCAAGACACATTTAGGGGTGCAATGAGTTCTTGCCCATCCTCTTCTCTAGCCATGCTGAACTCTTTTAAATATTGGCATTTATAAAATCTGCTTCTGCTCCTTGGAGTACTCTTCACCTCTCCTGTCACCCCCAAATCCCATCTTCACCTCCATTAGTCTGGTTAATTTCAATTTACCCTCGGTCTTTGTAAGATTTCCTCTGAGTTTCTCCTCCCAACTCTATCTGCATGAAGAGTCATGATACTGTCTTCGTATCACCCCTCAGCCAGTTGCCTAAGAACTAGAAGCTCTTGAGGACAAAAATTATACATTGATCACTGTTGAATGTCCAGAGTCTAGCACAGTGTCAGATATATTTAGCATTTGAATCCAGGACTATTATTGGGCCTTTGGCCATTGTTTGCTCCTTCTTTCCCTAATTCCATTTCCCTTTAAGATAAACTAATAGTATCTACCTTGCAAGCTACTCTAAAAAAAATCGTGTTTCTTGAGCACCAATTTATCATCATTTCATTTGGAAATTATTTTACGTTAGACTGGTGGTTCTAAAGTAAAGGGGCCTTTTGCCAGTGTCTGAAGACATTTTGATTTTCCTAACTGGGGGCTACTGGCATCTAGTGCATGAAGGTCTAGGATACTGTTAATCATCCTACAATACACAGAACCACTGGCCACAACAAAAACAATGATTGGACCCAAAATGTTAACAGTGTTGAGATTGAAGAGCCCTGCTTTAAGATTATTCTGTCTTTTCTATGTGTGCCCATCATTTCTTCACCATAACTCAGCAGCTTTCATGGTATGCACTGTCTTTATCTCACACTGTGCCTCGCCTACCTGCTAGGGCAACAGGCCAAGTGTGATTGGCAATGGGATTTAATGCATAAGAATAATCCTTTCAGAATTTTGAACCGAGACTGTAGAATCAGGCATTTATCATAAATGAAGTAATTGCCAAACATTAATATTCTAATATAACCCTATACAAAATGTTCTAAAAATTTAGTGAAAGAAATTGATTATCTGTGAGAGTTACACTAATTCTTTTCAGTTACCTTGGATCATGTAGAAGACAGAGAAGCAGCAGAAGTAATGAGATTCAGTTTATTTCTTCTTTCTGTGCAGGTTGTAGGGCTGGGATTTACTTCTGAATGCTGCTGTTGTGCTAAATTTTCCAAACAAGAATGAGGATTTGTGCTCAAACTTCTGAAATCACTTGAAAAATATATTTTGTTTGACTTCAAGTCATTTAAGGAGTTTGGCAAACCCTGAGCACTGGAAGATAGGTCATCCTATGGTAGATATGTTTAAATCCTGCCTTAAAAAGATTTGGCTCCTAATCATTTTGTGGTGATTTTATAGTTCTTCTTCTTTTTTTTTTTTTTTTTCCTGTCTGATTCTATAAATTGTATAGAAAATCTTTTTTTTTTTTTTTTTTTTCAGAAGGCAACATTCTACCTATGAGGGCTGGTTATTCCTTTTCAACTTCTTCCTCAGTACTCGTGATATTTTTCATTCCCGCTTGATTCTTTCTTCTTCTACAACTAAATATCTTATAGGGAATGCCTGGAAGTTCAAACCACATTGAGTGTTTACTTGATGCCCAAACTACTGGTGGTTTGACTAATTCCCCCAGATAACTCTAAGATCTGAGTGTACTGATTACAATTAATCTAAGTTAAGGGACTTGTCATGTTAGTCAAAAGAGCAGCTTTATTAGCCAAGTGCATAAAATCTTGAAATCTGGATTCAGGGTCCTATTTTCATACTTATGATTAATTGCTTCTAGATATATAATGGGGAAAAGGGAGGAAACCAAGGTAAGAGAAAGTATGGCTATAATGGAAAGCCTATAGAAGGCACAGCTTCAGGGCTGGTTTGATTCAGCAACTCATCTTCGTGTGTGAAAGAACTGGTTCTTCTCATATCTCTTCCTTGCCTCCCATGCCTCTTTCCTAAGACTGGCTGCCTCCACTAGAGCAAAATTGCTACAGTTCCAGGCTTTGATCAGAACATCACAAAGACTAGAAGAGAAAATGTTTCTTTTGGTGGATCTGAAAGAACCTGAAAGCTTCTTTTCCAGAAACCACTGCAAAGCCTTCCACGTGTCTCATTGGCTCTTAAATGTGTACTAAGCCCTTTTCTACAGCACTGTCTGACCAAGACAATGGCAAAACTGACTGACTTAGGCCTGGATCATGGAGTCAATTTTAAGAAGAGGATGGCATTACGCTGATTGGTTGGAGCAGCTTTTACCCCTGGGGGTGGGGATGCATATCTTTATCCTCATCCTGTTACAATTGCTTATTTTGTGTATCTATCTAGCCAGGATGTGAATTCCTAAGATCAGGGCCCCCGACCTATTTCTCTTCATATTTCCAGATAACAGTGCATTTCCTTTTACATCATAGCCACTCAAAACATTTGTTCAACATGAACAAAATAGCAGCTTTCCAATATAAGCTGTTATTAGGCTTGTTCCCTTCCATCAATTCTGATATCACTCATTTAGCACCTACTTTATACCACTGTGTGGTGGTCTCTGGGAATGAACAATGATCCAGTCCCTGCTCTCAAGGAATTTTCAGTCTTACAGGAGAGACAAAGACAAGTATATAAACAATTTCAATAAAAGGCAATAACACTACAGCAGAGCACACAGATGAGTCACTTGCCAGACATTTTTAGAGATGAGGAGGCATCTCAGGAAGTCATCTAAGGGGAGGTTTGGCACACTCATGGATGTTCTCAGCGAGAAGAGGGACTAAGGGAGGGGTAGGAAGAAGAATGGTTCACTTTGGAGAGGACTAGGATAAGACCTGTTATGATGTCTCCAATTTAATTTACAAAACACCACTGGATATAGTATGATCTTATCTGTCTTCTGTGGGAGTGGTCTGGAACACACATCTTGGTATCCTTCCATTATATACTCTTTCTTTTCCTTAGGAGCAAGCCAATCTTTCTGAATGATACCTTTCCACCCACTGTGTCTCCTGTGGTAGCCCTGGATCCAGACAGCCAGGGTTGAGATTCAGGGTCCATTGCTCTAATCAGGAACACATACCTCAAGGGGATTCAGCTAGTGTGTAAAAAAGGAAGATAATTCTGCAGAAGCAGCTTCTACAAGCATTTCAGCTTTATTATCTTGCATCAATACCAGAGGGGCTTGTTATTTAGCATACTTAACCTTAGAAATGAGTTTTCATTGGTAAAATTAGAGGTTTGTAGGTTAACATAATGGATGTTAGAAATAGGCTTACATTAGTGAGATGGTGGTGTTCAGGACATGTGGATTGGCAAAAACATTTTGGAGACATTCCCATCCTTGTAAGAACATGGTGAAAATGTGATGCAATCCATATGACTTGATCCTTTAGGGATCGTGCCTGAGGCCTCACCTATTAATGAATCTTCATCCAATTATTATTTAAGAGGATGCCAACTATAATATAGGCTAGATCTTAGCTGTAACATGTGGTTTATTTGCCTCTGTGAACCTCTCCTGAGAGGTATGATCTCAGCAGGCAGGCTGGGAAGCTGGAGCTGCCCACGAGCTGACATGACATAGAGTGAGAGTGGTTTCCAGCCTGTTATCTCCTGTACTGATCTCTATCTATTGCTGGTTGCTATTAATAACAGTAATAGTAATTTTAAAAACCCCATTATTTTGTGAACCAATTGACTTAGAACATCTTCAAGGAGCCCAGAGTCAAGGCAGAACATGGTCTAATCAGATACAGAAGCAGTTCAGCAAAAGAGCACACGGCATGAGTGGGGAGAAAATGAATCTGGCATGGCATTGGAAGCCAAGGACAGGGGTATTCCAAGGATGTGGTAGGGAGTGGCAAATGCTGCAGACAAGTCTGATGACATAAAGACTGAAATAGAAGTGTTAGATTTAGAAATGCAAAGATCTCTGATGACTTGAATGAGGGCAGTGAGGTAACTAGAAATAAGAGTTCACAGTAGGTGGCTAATACTTGCTGTCTGCTATGTGTGTGCTATTTGTCGAAGTGCTTTGGCTGTATCAACTCGGTGACCAAGAAAAGTATGGCTAGTATTTTTTCCCTAGTTTCCAGATGAAGAAACGGAGGCACAGAGGGGTTGAGTCACTTATCTAAGGCCACAGAAATAGAAGCAACAGAGCCTGGATCTCAACCCCGGCTGTCTGGTTCCAGAGCCACGATGGGAGGGGCAGCGGGAGGGTGTCCTTCAGAAAGGCTGGCTTGGTCTTAAGGAAAAGAAAGAGAGTATAATAAAAGGATACAGGGGCACCTGGGTGGCTTAGTCTGTTAAGTATCTGCCTTTGGCTCAGGCCATGATCCTGGGGTCCTGGGATGGAGGGCCCCCATCCCATGTCCGGGCTCCCCACTCAGCAGGGAGTCTGCATCTCCCTCTGCCTCAGCCTCTCCCCCCCTCCATTTGTGTGCTGTCTCTCAATCTCTCAAATAATAAATAAAATCTTTAAAAAAAAAAAAAGGATACAAAGGGCCAAGGGGCATTTCTTCCTCTAATTACAAAAACTTGGGAATGCTTATGAATGAATGAAGAGTATACAAAAAGAAAAGAGACAGCTGAATGGAAGTTTCTCAGAATTCAAAAGGGCAGAAAGTGAGCTCCAGATGAGGACAGTGAAGGAAAGAATGGAACCAGAGGTGTGAAGGACATAAAGCTTTGAAAATTAGGTCTCGAGCAGAAGCTGGGTAATGAAACTAATGAAACTAGGATTTTCTGGTAGAGATAAGGGTTGGGGTGAATTTATACAATATACTATAAACAGTATGTGGTCATCTATTCCCAGATTCCTTGAAGGACCTGGTTTGTGAAGACAGAGGAAATGTAGCTCTGTACTGACGCACATGCAGGGGGCCGTGCCTGAGAAAGTGATCACTCTGGGAAAACCTTCAAGAGCCTCTGAGTTCTCAGCACAATGACTGGATCAACAGGTTTCTGAATCCGGTCCTCTGCTGTGGTTTTCCTAGCCAGGGGCTCAGTCACACAAAACTGCCTGTTAAACATTTTTTTTTTTCTTAGCTTGCCTTTCAGCATGATTTTCCCTCTTGGGAGAAATAAAACAAAATAGTAATAAATGAATAGAAAATATCATGTGAAAGCTACCAATGATAAAACCTGGGAAGGGGACCCTAACTGGTTCCCTTAATTCACTTGCTGAACTTTGAGAAATAGGCTTCAAGCAGCCACCGAATCGGCTACCAACATGGTACTTCCCTCTCTGGATCTAGGACACCCTGGATCTGTAGCACAAATTCAATGTCCTGGGTTATGATGACCTTCTCCATCTATCCCCATGTCCAGATTTGTGGCCCTAACTCGGCCTTCTGTTATTGCAACAGCCCTGAAAGGGTCCTCCTTCCTCTGACCTAACTCCCCTCCAGTGTACCCTCAATACTGTGTCCAAATCCGTCTTTCCAAAGCAGAGAACCAATCATGTGACTCTTTCCATGGCATTTCTTGCTTAGAATATAGTCCACATATCTCTGCGATGCATCGAAGCTCTTCACTCTGACCCCTGTCCATGTTTCCACTCCTCACCTCTGTAGGAGTCTCCTGTGGCTGCTGTAACAGACAACCACAAACCTCGTGGCGTCAACACAAATTTCTTACCTGGCAGTTAGGTAGGTTGGAAGTGTGATAGGGATCGCACTGGGCTAAAATCAAGGTGTCATCAGAACTGCATTACTTTCTGAAGGCTGGAGAAAGAGCCCACTTGCTAGTCTTTTCCAGCTTCTAGAGGCTTCCTGCATTGCTTGGCTTGTGACACCTTCCTCTGTGTTCAAAGGTGCCAAATGCAGGTCACGTGCTTCCCTGACATCGTCCTCTCTCTTCCTCTTGTAGATCCTTCTGATTAGTTCAAGCTCACCCAGATCACGCATGATAATCTCCCTCCATTAAGGTCAGTGGATTCTCAACCTTAATTGCCCTTTGCCATGAAACTTGCCATAGTCACAGCTTCCAGGTATTAGGACCCTGACATCACTGGGGGCGGGGGGTGGGCAATATTCTGCTTAGCACAATAAGGCCTCTTGCTACCATGTACTTCATGCTCCAGTCAAAGCAGAGAACTTGTTGTTACTGAAAGAATCATTCACATTCACACTTCTGTGTTGCTCACATTGTGTCTGTGTCTCTATGTTTTCTATGTCTCTCTGAATTATACTTTCCTCCTGTTCTCAATATATTCTTTTTTTAAAAAAAAAACAATTTTTAAAAAAAATAAAAACAATTTATTTAAGAGCAAGAGAGAGCACAAGCAGAGAAGAGAAGGAGAACCAGGCTCCTCACTGGGAGGGGAGCCCGATGCAGGACTGGATCCAGGACTCCAGGATCATGACCTGTGCCAAAGGCAGCTGCTTAACCGACTGAGCCTCCCAGGCACCCCATTCTTCTTTATATATTCTTGAAGTCTCCGCTCAACTGTTATTTTCTCCAAAGTCTTTTTCGAGTGCCTCAGGCAGAATCAAAGCTTCTTCTATCCTCCTACACCCCTTTGCTTATACCACCCATTCCAGGTTGACTTGGTTTTCAGGATTTGGGTCTATGTATAAAAAGCAGCAGAAATGTTGCTGAGACGCTAACAGGCATTTCTGCCTAAGTGTTGATTAATTCACATTCAAAGAGAAGAGCAGGAATCTCATGTGAATTTTATCATTTACTGCTTTAAAAGTACGGCTTTTCTTCTGGCGAGGTCTCCAACTTGGCTAAAAAAAGAAAAAAGAAATGATGTGTAGGTTCAGGAAGAGAGGCCTGCTGTGCTAATTAGTAGATCCTTTTTTCAGTAAGTGGACAAGGAGCTAGCTTTCAGAGCGCAAATCCCCCAAATAACAGAACAAAGGAAGATTTATTCCGGAATGTCAACATCCATGTTGGGAGCATCGGATTTCCCCAAATGTTTGCTTCAATTTCTTGAGAGGAGAACTTCTGGGTTTTGACACTTGGGTAACACGAGCCATTATTCGTGTTCCATCTGGGATAGGGACTGAGGGGTGGAAGTGCTGATTCAATTGATCCATCTCTCTCTCTCTGACTGCATGCCCCCTCCTCAGCCCTCAGCAGCACCTGCTGACCGGAGCCTCTTAGACCTGCTCTAGAGCTTCTAGGCCACAAAGTGGTAGAGAGGGCTGTGCTTCCCCTCCCCACCCAACACTCTTCAGAAATCCATTGATGTCACTCATCACTATTGAAGCTTCATCTGCATCATCATCTTTCATAATTTTGTTTTATTCCTCATCGTACTTTTGGGCTTTTATGTCATTGAGGCCCAACTGCAACTGTAGGTCTCTATCCACCCTTCCTAACTTGATGCCCTACAGCAGGTGTGCAAACTTCTGTTACTCCAGCCAAGCCTGGACTGCCTTCTGAAGTGCTCAGTCATCTTTGGCTTGGTTTCTTTGTAGCCCCGGAGGACCCTCCTTCCCCCTTTATTCCTCTATGTTTATGAATAACCCATCAAGACCAAACGAATTCCTATTTCCTCCCTCTAGGTGAATCCAACTAATTGTGGCTTTTCCCCTTTCTTTGAACTATAATTGAACTGTTATCACATGATAAAGACATGTTTCTGTACAAGACAATGTGACACTAAGTATACTTTTTATTGTGTAATTACTTATATGATCTAATTAACTAACTAATGCCCTACTTGATTCCAGAAGTTATTTTAAGGCATGATGTATATATATATATATATATATATATATCCTCACTGCAATTAGATTTAATTGGCTAAAATCAGTATCTCTTTCAGGTTATAGCAGGGTGCTGGAGATAGGGTAAAATACCAATTCAATTTAGCGATTACATAAAATTTACCCTACGACCAACTCTTTTATCTCTTTCCCACACATACTTTCTTTTTAATTATCTTGCTCATCTTTTTTTTTTTTTTTTTCTTTTCTAAATCTTCCAGGGGACATTGCTAAAGAACTCAAACAAATCCAAAGAGATTTAAAAGAAAGCTGGAGCAGAATTTAAAAAGATTGAGAGTTGATTCCCAGTTGGCCCCTCTCCTTTTCCTTATTATTTTCATGAATTGTGTTTATTTGTACAACGAACATTAGCATTCAATGGTTGGTTGGTACGTGACAGTTGAATGAACATTCTCTTAATATTTAGGCAATTTCATAGCATATCCTGTTAAATTAACATAACTTTAATGAGCTTTACAATTTGAACATGTTCTATGTACTGTTTTTTTTTTTTTAATTTAATTTTTATAACCAAGAATGGTCGGCTGAGAAAGTGAAGTAAGACTCCTTTCACTGTGATGACAAGGAAAAGAGCTGGGAGTAGTATCTCCTCTGTTAGAATACATCTCTCTAGCCAGACTCCGTAGGACAGGGTTTCTGACAGACTATTGCATTATTCAAGTCCAGCTCTCTCCTGGTAGCATGCACCATTACAGCACTAATCTCTGGAGGGAAACCCTTCTTCTTGTTTTGGCTGGAGGCACCCCTATGTCCCTGAAGCTAGTATTTTGTTTGTTAGTCAGAAGCTCCTTGGACAGCCACCAGCTATTCCCTCAGGTGTTTGAGCCCTGACCCTGAGCAGTTTTTGTGACATATTATTTAAGAATTGTTAAAGGCATGCTTTGATCGAGTTTCTTATCTAATATTCATTTTAAAGCTAAAAGCTAGAAATTATGAATGACAGAAAGGGGGAATTTAAATTAGGGCCCAAATTTACTCCTTTCCACTAACTTAATAGCTTATTTTCCTTTAGCTGAGATTATTTTGTGTAAATCTTCCCAGTCTTCATTTTTTCAGAGTACGGATTCAAACTTTGTATAAAAATGAATGTACACCTTGAATTAACGTACAGGTAAGGTAAAGCATTAAATTTTTAACATATAGTTTTTAGGACATTATGTATATTTTATCCTTTTATCCACCTACCTTGCATTCATCTTGAAAAGAGACTATATGTGATGCTCACATGTTACTATTTTATGTACCAGGGGATTTAAAGTTAAATCTCGATATTTGCAAAAGGCCAGCTAAATCCCTAATTGAAATGAATGCTCTATTAGTAATGTAATTAAGGATTATCATTCTATGGCACATAGACTGAGTATGTGATAGAAAGCAAGCAAATTATTAAAATTAAGTGGAAAGGTAATGGAAAGTATAGCTATGAGGTGTAAATGAACTGATTGAAATTTTAGTGAATCAGAACTGAGGGAATTTGATGTAGGATGTCTGACTAGTTAGTATTTTATGCAAAAACATGAAGATCCTTTATTTTCCCTTTTCTTTTGGCCTTTATTGTACAGAGTTCTAAATTCTCATGTTAGGAAGACATGAGTGGGCCACATTAATTTTCTGCTTAAATAATCTATCTTTTCTCAAGTTTAAATTCTAACATTTAACACTATAAACCAGCACTGTCCAACAGAACTTCCTGCAATGATAGACATCCTTTATATTTGCACTAATAAGGTAACCACAAGCCGGCATGTGATTATTGAACATTAGAGATGTGGCTGGTGTGACTGAGAAAGTGAATTTTCATTTCTATTTAGTTTTAATTCATTTACATTTAATAGCCACATGTGATTGGCAGCTACCATAATAGCATAGCAATAGACTATTCAATGCATCAATTTACCAGTGTATCAGACTAGTTGAAGTGTAAGTGTAAGATATTGAAGTGTAAGATGTTTCTTAATTATACAAGGGCAGTTTAAAATACTATATATATATATATATATATATATATATATATATATATATACCAGAAAGGGATCAGAAGACTTGGTTATATAGTAATATTATATAAAAACTTAAAAAGTTGCTGTAAAATTACATGGCTAAAAAGCATATGTTGCCAGTGAATACTGGTACATATTGGTGCATATTGGCAGTAAAACACAGGAGATTTATTTTTAAATAAGTCCCAGAATACATGCAATATGAAAAGTATAGGTGGGACTATGTTTCAATGAATCTTGCTAGCTAAAAAAAAAAAAGCAATGTAAAGTAAACTTGACTGAACTCCTCTTAAGGCAATGATAATCCATTAAGACAATCCATCAAAAAGCAACAGTAAGTATACATAAAGTAGTGATTTTAAAGAAAACCCAATGTCATGCTCTGGCACTCAGAAAAGTAAATATATCACTGATTATTATTATGTAACTATGAATAGGCAAACAAGAGTAATTACTCTATGACTTTAAATCATCATAACTGTGTATTTAAATCTCAAGTGTTAATAAAATAACTCAAATTTTATCTTTGATCAACCTTGTGAAATAAGATTTGTTGTTTAATCTTAAGAAAATAAAATAAGCTCTGATATTCCTGTCTTTGCTGTGAATATACATGGCAATTCTTGCCCTCACTGGCCTCCTCACCTTTTCTCTTTGATGCTTAGCCTTTCCATATTAATATTTGTACCTTATACACATTAGTTTGGGGAAAAACAGATCCTTATTTCATGGACAAATACATTAATGCATAGATTTTTCACACCTACTTGATACACGAATCAATGTCTAGATGTTACTGTAGGTCTGTATGTTATGTGTGCAAAGGGTACATCTGGGAAAAGGGAGATAGAACATGTTTATTTGCTAAAGTCATGAGTTAAACAATATAGGTTTGAATCTAGCTACAGGCAGTATTATAATAATGAGCAAAACCCAAGGAAATGTGATAAGTTACTCTTAAAAAATGTTTATTGGACCGAGCAGAATCTACGTTTGGAGCAGTGAGATGCTAGTTCCTGTAGCTCTGAATATATTTTGTAATTGTAGCTAAATCTATAACTAGAGTTTAAAAGGATGATAAAGAATTATATGTTTGTTTTTTCTTTTTTTTGTATATTTTTTATTGGAGTTCGATTTGCCAACATATTGTGTAACACCCATTAATTTTAAGTTCCTTTGCTAGAATGTGCATTGAAAGAAGCACAGGGTTGTATTATTTTTTCTGATTCTTCCCCTTTATATCTTTGTAATCTACAACAAATACTATCATTGGATCTCTGTTTCCATATACATAAAATGAGGAAATTATATAGATGTTCTCTATGACATATTTATTTAAAGAAAAAAAATTCTCGGGAATACAAAAGAGTAGTGTATACATAGCAATGGTTCCAGAAAAGGCATCTGTAACGCCTTTGCAAGGACTGCTGTAACAAATTACCACAAATCAGGGTGGCTTAAAATAACAGAAATTTATCATCTCACAGTTCTAAAGGCTTAAGTTAGAAATAAAGGTGTTGGCAGGGCCATACTTTCTCTGAAGGTTTTAGGGAAGGATCCTTTCCTGCCTCTCCCAAACCGGGATGGCCGGCAGCAATCGTTGGTGTTTTTTGGCTTATAGATATATCACTCCAATCTCCACTTCTGTCTTCATGTGATTTTTTTTTCCCCTGTGTATCAGTGTCTCCGTGTCCCAATTTCCCTCTTGTTGTAAGGACACAACCCTAAACTATGTTGATCTCACCTTAAATTGGTTACATCTGCAATACCGTATTTGCAAATGAAGTTGCATTCACAGGTATTAGGGGCTAAGACTTGAACATATCTTTTTGGGAGACACAATTCAACCTACAAGAACACCTAAAGGCACAGTCTATTTCTGTTGAAGAAGCCACAAGTCTCCAAGAAATTGCTGGTATAGTCCTGCAATCTAGACGTAGAAGAAAAACACACACACAATCTGAATATATTTTTTATATTTTTGATGCAAAAGTCTTCACATAGACACAAACATTAACTAGCATTCATTATGAAATCTAGAAATGTGAAGTAAAATGAACAGAAAACCTGGTTTGAGTTTTAAATAAAATCAGCTCACTTGTTTGAAGGCATGACAGAAATCTTAACAAGAGAGAGTGACTTGAAGAGCCCAAGAACCTTCACAAAATTATCTGAAACTTGGATTGACCACAGGCTCCTGTTTGCGCTCAGCCTTGAATTCCTCAAGACTGGGACCTTACTGTATTGCAGAATTGCCAGCCTTCCTGTCTGTGCACTCTTAGATCAGTGTTGTTCCGAAGAAGTGAACATAACAGAGCATCCCTGTTAATTTCCGGTGACACAGAGCCGGTTGACCTCACAGTCAACGTGACCAGCACTCACAGTAGTTGTTCAGGTATTCTCACCCTATGGTAAGCTATGCAGCAGCCAGCTATATGTATTACAAATATTTAAGGACATTGGGTTTTGCTCATCAGATGCATCTATACAACAGGAAGGTATTTGTTCAGTGGTCTAGATCTTTGAGGCAGCCTGACCTATCTATGGAGATAATTTCAGATAATTACAGAATTAGAATAAAAATTTTCTCAATGATTTCTGAAATTATATCTATGGGTGAGAGAAAGTTAGTTTTAGGGGCAGGGGTGGGGATAAATAAATTATTTCAAAGGCCCTGACAGGGGCACCAAGACCAAACACATATATCTTTACTCTCCACAGCTTATGCACATTCAGTTCCTCCCTCAATGCATGCCAGAGATACAAGGCTCCCTGGGGCAAGTAGACTATGTGTCTGTCTATCTATCATCTATCTATCTATCTATCTATCTATCTATCTATCTATCTATCTATCATCTATCTATTTATACATTTGAACCATCAATCCCAATTACTCATCGGTTCAATATTTGCAAATCTATCTACTCACTACAATGTATTTGTAATCCCCAAATCAATGCTTGTGGTGTTTTCATGGCCATTTGTGGACATGCACAGAGCAGCGAAACACTGAAGCTGATCTATGCACATGTTCCCAACTGAATTAGAACAAGGAGATTCTCTGCCTTCTTGTTTCTGCTCTCATACTGTAAACAAATGTCCTTTTCATGGTGTCCTTAGTGCTACTTTAATGCTTTTTGTTGGTGATGTTACTGTTTAAAATGGCCCCAAACAGAGGATGTTGAACTACTGCTCCCTATTCCTATGTGTAACTTTGTGCTGTCCTACAGAGAAAATAAGTGTGTTAGATAAGCTTTGTTCAGGCATGAGTGATAGGGCTGTTTGCTGTGAGCTCTATGTTAATAAATCAATAATGCACATTGCATAGGATGCCTTTAAACATAGACACACATAAAATAAGGTTATGTATTGATTGGCTGGTAAAATGTGACCAGAGGTTTGCAATAGACTAACTTTATATTATTTATATTAAAATTTTATACTTTTTCTAGAGCAATGGCTCAGTATTTCCTAATTCAGCGTGTGCAATTACAGAACATAATTACCATGCATGATAATGGTGTACATGTATAATATATGGATATATTTTATATACACCACAAACACACACACACACACATATCCTCTCTATGTACATATCTTCTATATATCCACATATAAAAGAATGAAGCAGAACCCTTCACTTATACCACATATAAAAATTAACTCAAAATGGATGAAAAACTAAATGGAATCGCTAAAACTGTAAAACTCTTGTTAGAAAACCTAGAGAAAAAGCTTCATGACATTAGATTTGGCAATGATTTCTTGGACAAGACACCAAACATACACACAACAAAAGATACATAATTGGACTACATCAAAATTTAAAAACCTCTGTGTATCAAAGAACACAATCAACAGAATGAAAAGGTAACACATAAGATGGGAGAAATATATGCAAATCATATACTTGATGAAGATTTAATATCCAGAATATATAAGGAACTCCTACAACTCAACAACTAAAAATAAACAGCCTGAATAAAAAATGGGTAAAGGACTTGAATGGACATTTCTCAGAAAAAAATATACAAATGGCCAATTTGCACATGAAAAGATGTTCAACATTACTGATCATTAAGGAAATGTAATAAAAGTCTCAATGACATATCACCTCATACCCTGTAGCATGGTTATAATAATAATAATAAATAACCCCCAATAGTAAGTTCTGATGAGAACGTGGAACTCTTTGAATACTTGGTTACTCTTGATGGGAATGTAAAGTGGTGTAGCCACTATGGAAAACAGTATGGCAGTTCCTCAAAAAATTAAACATAGAATTCCCATATGAGGCAGCAATTCTATTTCTGGGTGTATTCCTAAAAGAATTGAAAGCAGAATCTCAAAGAAGTCTTCGTACATCCATATTTAGAGCAACATTATATGCAATAGCCAAAATGAGAAAGCAAAACAAGTACCATGAATGAATGAACAAATAAAATGTGATATATACATACCATGGATTATTATTCAGCCTTAAAAAGAAAGTCTGACACGTGCTACCACATGCATGAACCTTAAGGACGTTACGCTAAGTGAAATAAGCCATCACAAAAGGCCAACATTATGTAATCCCACTTACACCACGTACCTAGAGTAGTCATAGAGATGGAAAGTAGAGCGGTGGTTTCCAGAGGCTGGAGGTGTGTGTGTGTGGGGGTGGGGAGGATGAGGAGTCATCGTTTAATGGGTACAATTTCGGTTCTGAAAAGTGCAGAGTTCTGGAGATGGATAGTGGTGGTAAGTACAATGTGAATGTATTTAATATTACTCGACTGTTCAGTTAAAAATGGTTAAGATGGTAAATTTTGTTAAGTGCATTTTTCCATAATTAAAAAACAATACATGGCTTAATAAAGTGGAATTTAACACTAGAAAACATTCTTCTCCTGTCAGTTTAACCAATAAAATCACCCAGTTTTAACAGCATGTAACTGATAAGAGCATGAAAAGGAAAAGCCCTATAAAATCTAATGTTTGATATAAATGTTTTTCAGAAGCCAATGAACTACTCTAAAGGAAAAATAAAAAACTTAAGAAATGACACGTCAGCCCTAATACACTGGACTTGGAGAATAAGATTCAATGTTTCAGGAATGCTTATGCGTTTGAGAAAAATTTCCTGTAATCTGCCATTCGTGGAGAATTGTAGGAAAGGTAATACACTCCTTCCTTCAAAACACAGGAATAAAATATTCATGCACACATTAAGAGTGGCTGTAAGATTCTTGGAACTTGAAAAGATGAACCATGAAGGTCCTCATGTTTCCTTTGCACAGTTCGTGCCTGTTCAGCCTTGATTTGCATTTGCAAGTAACTTTTTTCTAAAAAAAAAAAAAAAAAAAAACCTGTTTGCATATCCAGCTACTTATTTTGCATATTTCAGTTTATATTGGGCATATCCTGCAGTGGTTCATGGTACCTGACTTTACTCAGGTGCTGACATTTGCAAGTCTTGTCTAGTCACACGAATGTCCCTTTGGCCCCCAGGTTACCATTCTGCTGGGCCAGGAAGCCCCGGTGACAGCGAAGGGGTGGGCTCTGTGGGTTTAGCTAAGGCTGGCGTGGTGTATGGAATGCTTTCTTATCTTCAGTGATGGCAGGTGAAGTGCCTCTGGGAAGTCTTTTTCTCAGGTTACAGAGGAAGCTTGAGTATTTTGTGAAATGATCAGAGGTGTGTAAGAAGAAAGTGAGCCAGAGCCTCTCTAGGTGTACTTATTCTCATGTGCTACTTGGAAGCTTCATATGGGGGGCCCTGGAGGCACTTTCCAGGCGAGTGGAGGAACAGTGGAAAGAACAGAGGCTTTGGTGGACGACACCTCGAGTTTTGAATTTGGCTCCTTCTTTAAGAACTTTATGACCTCATGGATCTTCGGGCTCTTTATCTTCAAGTTAGAAATAACAAGACCTCTACTTAGGAGGTTATGGTATGAATTAAAGGAGATGATGCATAGAGAGCTGCAGAAGGGCTTGGCATGTAGTGTGAGCTCAGGAAATGTTGGCTGCTGTGGCCATGCTGATTTTATTCCTATGGAGTCTGAGAAGGATGTCTAGGGAACATAAGATGTTCTCTCAGAGTTCAGAAAGGACCCCTCACCCTTAAAAGAGAGAACCTCAAAAAAAAAATGTTGCCCCTTTACTCTTTACAGAAGTGAGCTGCTGAATAGGGATTGGATCGATTTGGAGCTTTTCATTACAATCTGATAGTTTTAGAAGCATGCTGACAACCAGATGGAAAAATTCAGAGAAGACTCTGAACCTGAGTTTATCTCCGAGATTAAGTACAAATTCCTGGAGGGCAAACCCGAGGTTGTTGGCATTATTATTATTATTACTATTCTTACATTCACTATGTTGAATACAATGCGCCCAGTTAATTGAACAGAATTTCATTCTTGGGAAACCTCAGAATGAATTACTCAGGCTTTTGCTACTAGAGTTGCATGTGATACAAACTTCCTGCTTTACATGAAATCTGCTAGAGAGATTTAAAATTTATCAATCCTCTTAGCTTTCCTGCTTTTAAGACCACAAAAAAAAAAAAAAAAAAAAAAAAAGAGAGAAAAAGGCCTGTCGGGGAGAAACCTTGCATATTACAATTCAGTTTTTAGACATGGCAGGAGCTCATTCACAGTGGAATTTATTTCACATTACATTTGGGGCATGCATGAGATTTAAAAGCAATACTTTTTCTCTAAAGTACTCACTACAAAAGATATATCACACATACTCAGGCTATTTAAAACTCGGCAAGGGGAATATCAACAGATTTTTTTTCCCAAGTATGCTCTCTGATCAACTGGGGAAATAAAACCTTTCTTATGAAAAGCAACAAATTGAAACAATTCTGGAGCATTAAGGCCTAGGGGTACCTGTCCTATTTGGTTAGAATTTTTGGCAGCTTCAAATATAGAAATAGTGTTTATATAGGTGTATGTGTATATGAGTGTTGTTTTTGCCCTTGTGAGTGGGTTTCTGACTTTAACACCTTTAGTACTTTAAAGAATATTTATGAAAGAATAAATTAACAGTAATGTTTTTTTTTTTTTTTTGGCTTGAGTTACATATGTATCCATCCCAAATCCCTCAATTGTAAGCAGCAGAAATAAAACTAATGCTGTTTTTCTTAAAAAGAAAATGTAGAGGCTCTTCAATGGGGACATTGAGGGGATGACGAGTTTCTGACATTCTATGGTCGGATTGAAAATGATGAAGGATGCCTTTTCTTTGAGGAAAATTTGTACATTGTCGGCAGTCAAGCCACTATGGAAAACAGTACAGAAACTACTCAAAAAAAATTGAAAATAGAACTAGCATGTAATCCAGTGATCTCTTTTCTGCATATATATCCAAAGGAAGTATGAACAGGGTATTGAAGAGATAGCTGCACTTCTGTGTTAATTGTAGCATTATTCAAAGTAGCCAAAATAGGGAGACAACCTCAATGTCTGTCAAAGGGTGAATGGAGAAAGAGAATCTGGTAGATATTAGACCAGGGCGTATCATTCAGCCTCAAGGGAAGAAGGAAATCCTGACATTTGTGTCAACACAAATGGTCATGGAGAGTATTATGCTAAATGAAATAAGCCAAACAGAGAAAGACAAACACTACATGGTATCACTTAAATAGAGATTGAAAAAAAAAAAGTTAAAATCATATAAATATAAATAGTAGAAAAGTGGTTTTCAGGAGTAGGGCTGTGGAGGAAGTAGGGAGAGGTTGGTAGGAGGGTACAAACTTTCAGCTATAAGATGAAGAAGTTCTGAGGATCTAATCCAAAATGTGATAAATATAGTTGATAACACTGCATTGTATCATTGAAATTTGGTACGCAAGTAGAACTTAAATATTCTCACACAAAAAAAGATAAATATGCTAAGTAGATGGGAGGACTTCTCTCACAATGTATGCATACATCATGTTACAATGATGTGTACTTTAAATATCTTACAATTTTATAAGCCAATTATGTATACATCAATGACGTTGAGGAAAAAAGAATGCTTCCCCCCCCATCCTATTGATTCTATTTCTCTTGACAGAGTTAAGAGTGAAGAGATATATGTTTTATTTTTTTTCCTTCATTCTTCCATTCTTTGCTGATGTTTAACTCTGTCTGCCTTCCCTTTTATCTTGGTAGCACCTATATAACCCTCAAAATTCTCTGAAAAGCATTTGCTGATTTGTCAGTGTTTTATTTTTTAAAGATTTTATTTACTTATTCATGAGAGACACACAGAGAAAGGCAGAGACATAGGCAGAGGGAGAAGCAAGCTCCCTACGTGGATCCCTATGTGGGACTCGATCCCAGGACCCTAGGATCAGGACCTGAGCCCAAGGCAGACGCTCAACCACTGAGCCACCCAGGTGCCCCATGATTAGCCAGTGTTAATTTGGTTTGTGTTTCCACTGTCCCCCCTGCATGCCCCTGTTATGCCATTCTGCTGCTTCACAGAGTTCATACTCTGATTGCCCCCTCTGTCCCAAATCAGGGTAGGGACATGCTATCTCCCATGAACAGGGAAGGCTTGACATTTAGTGGTGATTATTTTATTTTATTTTTGGATGAGAGAACGAATGGAAGCATGTACAATATGTCGTTGACTTATTCCCAAATTCCTTGAAGGACCTGGTTTATGAAGACAGAGGAAATGTAGCTCTGTACTGACGCACATGCAGGGGGCCGTGCCTGAGAAAGTGATCACACTGGGAAAACCTTCAAGAGCCTCTGAGTTCTCAGCACAATGACTGGATCAACAGGTTTCTGAATCCGGTCCTCTGCTGTGATTTTCCTAGCCAGGGGCTCAGTCACACAAAACTGCCTGTTAAACATTTTTTTTTTTTTTTTCCTTAGCTTGCCTTTCAGCATGATTTTCCCTCTTGGGAGAAATAAAACAAAATAGTAATAAATGAATAGAAAATATCATGTGAAAGCTATCAATGATAAAACCTGGGAAGGGGGGATCCCTGGGTGGCGCAGCGATTTGGCGCCTGCCTTTGGCCCAGGGCGCGATCCTGGAGACCCGGGATCGAATTCCACGTCGGGCTCCCGGTGCATGGGGCCGGCTTCTGCCTCTGCCTGTGTCTCTGCCTCTCTCTCTCTCTCTGTGTGACTATCATAAATAAAAATTAAAAAAAAAAAAAAAAAACCTGGGAAGGGGACTCTTAACTGTTTCCCTTAATTCACTTGCTGAACTTTGAGAAATAGGCTTCAAGCAGCCACCGAGTCGGCTACCAACATGGTACTTCCCTCTCTGGATCTAGGACACCCTGGATCTGTAGCACAAATTCAATGTCCTGGTTTATGGCGACCCTTCTCCATCTATCTCCATGTCCAGATTCGTGGCCCTAACTCGGCCTTCTGTTTTTGCAACAGCCCCGAAAGGGTCCTCCTTCCTCTGACCTAACTCCCCTCCAGTGTACCCTCAATACTGTGTCCAAATCCATCTTTCCAAAGCAGAGAACCAATCATGTGACTCTTTCCATGGCATTTCTTGCTTAGAATATAGTCCACATATCTCTGTGATGCATCGAAGCTCTTCACTCTGACCCCTGTCCTTGTTTCCACTTCTCACCTCTGTAGGAGTCTCCTGTGGCTGCTGTAACAGACAACCACAAACCTCGTGGCGTCAACACAAATTTCTTACCTGGCAGTTAGGTAGGTTGGAAGTGTGATAGGGATTGCACGGGGCTAAAATCAAGGTGTCATCAGAACTGCATTACTTTCTGAAGGCTGGAGAAAGAGCCCACTTGCTAGTCTTTTCCAGCTTCTAGAGGCTTCCTGCATTGCTTGGCTTGTGACACCTTCCTCTGTGTTCAAAGGTGCCAAATGCAGGTCACGTGCTTCTCTGACATCGTCCTCTCTCTTCCCCTTGTAAGATCCTTCTGATTAGTTCAGGCTCACCCAGATCACGCATGATAATCTCCCTCCATTAAGGTCAGTGGATTCTCAACCTTAATTGCCCTTTGTCATGAAACTTGCCATAGTCACAGCTTCCAGGTATTAGGACCCTGACATCACTGGGGGCGGGGGGTGGGCAATATTCTGCTTAGCACAATAAGGCCTCTTGCTACCATGTACTTCATGCTCCAGTCAAAGCAGAGAACTTGCTGTTACTGAAAGAATCATTCACATTCACACTTCTGTGTTGCTCACATTGTCTCCACTTTTTCTGTCTCTCTGAATTTTACTTTCCTCCCACTCTATAATTTTTGAAGTCTCCACTCAACTGTTACTTTCTCCAAAGCCCTTTTGGTGCCCCAGGCAGAATCAAAGCTCCTTCTATCCTCCTACGCCACTTTGCTTATACAACCTATCCTAGGTCAATGGCTTTGTACTGGGAGGCTAACTTTCCCATCACACTTTAAATCCTTGAAGTTACCATAACTTAGTCATCCTTGCCTCTTCTTGAACATTCAGGAAGAATTGCAAGCACTGAAGAAGCTAAAAAATTTGTGCTTATTGGGATGGATTTCTAAATTTATGAATTATCTTGGAGGGAATCATGATCCTTATATAAATGGTCGAGCCCATTAGGTGGTAACTTTTATTTATTGCTCAGAAGTGCTATGTATCACCCAATTACATAAATTGATGCTGCTTGTGGGGAACCACAGAAAGCAAGGAAAGTTTTAAGTACATTTTTCTATCGTTGAAAGATGAAACTCCACATCTACATAAAGGATTTGGCATTTCCTTGCCGTCGCCTCTGGGTTTGAGCTGTATTTGAGTACTGATACAATTAGTTTTCTTATTTAGGAGAAAATTCTCAATTAGAGAGCGATGCATTCACTCTTTTAACACTAGCCTTGTGTGTTGTAGGTTTCCAAGAGGAATTTTAAGTTACTGGTTTAATTGGCACATATGTTTAAATGAAGATGTAAGAAGCAGGCCCTTATAATAATAGCCATGAACACTTTTTTATGAATTTTTGCTATCTAAGGATGGTTTTTCAAAGATGGGATATTTTTCCACTTCTCAAAAGATATGAAACATTAAATAAGGATTATGGCTACTGGTGCGAGGTTTTTAAATACAGCAGTTAATTTAAACATGTACTACCCCTTCACTGGGAAAATGTTGAAAGGCCTTTCCTTTAGTCCCAGAACCGGTTAGCTGGGATTCACACTCAGGTCTTTCTGGCTTAAAAGCACCTGCTATTTTAGGTTTAAGAATGTTATATTCTAACATCAGACATTGGAAAGACGATTCATTTACTTCTAAAAATTAATACTTCTGCTAGACATATTAAAGATTATGATGTGACAAAGTACAAAAACATGTAGAGTATTTGGGACACAGAGTTACTGAGGTCTGGGCAAGTCAGTTAGCCTCTCTGAATTTAAGTTTATTATAAAACTACAAATATAAAGCCTACTTATCAGTTTGTACATAGAAGATTAAATGAGATAAATAAAATTGGTTTGCTTTATTATATTTCATTCCCTACGAAAGTTTGGGTGAATGGGAGACTCTGGTGCTATAAAACCCAACGCTCAGAGGTATAACCCCCGCTAACCACAGATGAGAAATCCTCTTGAGTTGAACACCAGATGTCCTTTAGGATATAAACATCCGCTGAATGGAGGATTAAAGATTATTTTTCACTTTCTCATGGGCAAACAATAACTGGCATAGGATCTCTGAATGGAACGTCTGACAATGAAAAAGGAGGGGAGGGTAATTGTCAGCCAGAGGGTCCTGGTGATAGGGAAAGCAGATTTCCTTGGAACTGGTACATGAGTGTTTTGTACTGAGTGCAAGAGAGACAGAGAGAGAGAGGAGATTTCATAGCGGAAGGCGAGGCAGGATCAGGAAAGAGCTTTGCCTACATTGCATTTGTCTAGGGCTTGGGTGCCACCAGCACCACTCACACCTGTGGCCAGCTGCCCTTGGCTCCTACTCTCTGCATAACAGCCAGCTTCTGCTTGGAATGGCTGGTCAGTCTCTCTTGGCCCAGCAGTCTTTATAAATGGGTAGTGTTCATCTTACAGTTGGCCAATATTCTAGGAATTTGATTCTAAATCAGTTCTCTAGAACTGATGAGAATCCCTGCTGTCTTGATGCATACTTGCAGAACTGCCGAGGGGCCTCCCTTCCCCACCTAAACACACATAGTTTTGGAGGAACAGGGTTATCTCATCTTTTCCTGATAAGCGCACCCATAATAAGCAAGTATCTGAAGCTTTGGAATCTCAGTGGCAAATAATAGTACTGCTTCTTTATGGAAACATAGGTATTTCCATAAAACTAAGCCGAGGAACTTGAAGAAATCTGACACTGAATTCTTATGGCTCTCTTACCTTTACTCTCCTAAAAAAAAAAAAAAAAAAAAGCCTCCTTATCCCATCTCTTGTTCTCAAAAGAGCACCATTATAGGTCTAAGCAAAAGGTAACTGGTTCAATGTCTTTCTCGCCTGGCCTCTATGGCACAGCAGTCATGGGAATGGCAAAACCTAGGGACCTGTTGGCAGAGAGGAGGGAAGGGACTCGTGATGAGAGGTTGCACCCAAAACACTCATTTCTCCTGCACTATTTTGGTTTCTGTTGCCTTGGCTGACGTGCCCTGAGGAGGGAAGCCAGATTCCATGTGATTAGAGTATTTGGTTTGTGCTGTTCCTACAGCCATAGCAGTTTTGCCCGGAGAACTCACATTTGACTTCCCAACAGAGAGGGAAATGCGTTCCACCATCGAATGATGTGAATGGTTCTGGACAGATCAGGGCCACAGTGCAGACCTGTCGCCTGTTCTCACATGCCACGCTGCTCGTGTGACCTTCCTATGTGCCTCTGCTCTGTCAGTGGAACTTCGGGTCCAATAGCTCGTGTGCTGTGAAAATGGCCAGGTTGCATATGCTGAGACTCTATTTCAAGTTCAATTTGGCAACAGTCTTGAAGACCTTAACCGAAATAGTACTATTAAGCGAGGCTCAACTCTCACCATCCATCACATTTGAAGCTTTTTCATTATGGCTACCACTGAACTTTCTTTATTCAGGAAATCTAATCAGCAATAAAGAACCTGACTGATCAGTGGAATATGAATTTTACTGCTGTGTGGAGACATGGTTTTATTGTGCCGTCAGGGAAAATGAGATCTAATTGGGGAATGAGTGACTTATAATCCTCTCTGCATCATTCCTGCTGTCCATTAAGGCACCAAGCCAAAGACTGCTTCCTCTTAGACTCAGTCTGATTTTGAAACTTTTCCTGGATTTCTTGTTTCCCTTAGATCCTAGATCCGACATAAAACTAATGCATCTAGCATACATTTTGGCTCCCTAAAAGTTCCTAAAAAATATCACTCTATTTTTTTTGGCTAAAGGTTGAAAAAAAACAAAAAAGGAGAGGAAGAGAGAGAGAGAGAGAGAGAGAGAGAGAGAAGAAAGAAAGAAGAAAGAAAGAAAGAAAGAAAGAAAGAAAGAAAGAAAGAAAGACAGACATTTAGAAAGTGCATCAAGATTGCCAATTCAGTTTGCTAGGCTGGGAGTGTACACATGGAACGAAGGAGACGTGAATCAGTAATTCAATGTTAATAATGTAATTTTACTTCAATTATGTGATTATTTCAGCTGGAGTAGATGAGGCTTACAGATGATGACTCTAACTTCTCTTTGTCCTGAGATCCTGGAGGTTGTTGACAAAGCCTCCTCTTGATCTGTATGCAGGTCATTGGTGCTACAGCCATGAACAGAGTGGTGGGAAACTGACAGTCCATTTCCAGCACTCCTCTGTGTCCTGATATCAAAGCAGATGTGCTCCTGGGACGGGTAGGATTATCAGAACATCTTGTTCCTCTGATGGCTTCTTTCTCACTTTATCCAAGTCCACTTACTGTCACGCCAATGGGTCAGAAAATTGGGCTCATTTCTTCTAGTTTCCCACTGTGTCAACATAAGCTGTGTTATGTTACATTTTGCATCAAGATATTTTTAAACACAAGTACATTTATTCATAGGTTTACCTGTTGGAAAAGTATAACGGCTGCCATCATATTGATGGAAATCGTTGCTGAGATGGAAGAAACCTGATTTCCAATTTTGAAAGATAAATTTGAGCATCAAAATAGCCTCAGTCAATGCAAAAATCTTTGGCTAGGAAAGTAGTGTTTTTCTTCTGATCTGGAGTAGCTAAGCAGGTTTTTTTTAAATCAAGAGGGAACAAGAGAGAAAGGAGAGACTTCCAAGTGCGGCTGGAGAAGAAGCAGATTTGTTTTACACAATCGGACTGCAAGGAGAACCTCCAAGAACAGACATGGTCACCCCCAGGGATTTCAAAGTTGCCTGAAGCCAAGTGGAAAACAAGGCGCTTCTTATTTAGGACATGCACTTAAACATCTTCTAATGTAATAAACAGGCCGGAACATTTTAGCTTTTTACTAAAGAACAGTAAATAAACATAACTGTACCCAACTTTGTAACCCAAGCTGATTTCCCAATCTGATGTGTACCCTTGGAAAAGGCAAAGGGACTCCCACAAAATGCAGGTAATGAGAGTGAAATCTGAATGAGAGAGCAAGTCTGGGAAAACAAACCCAAGCACTGAAACATTCAGTGAGTGGAAAGTGCTCATGCATCTCTTTCATGAAGTTAGAATTGCATACTAGAATTGGAGCCAGATGGAGCTAAACCACATGCTTTGTAAGATTTTTGATATCATGTGATTTCTGTGTGTGGGCTATAAAAACATCAATAAAAGCAATAAAAACCTATTCTCCTCCTTCTGTAGAATCACACTAGATTTAAAAAAAACTGAAAATAAAATAAAATAAAAATTATACTATCAAACCTTAAAGAAAACCACGAGGATTGAGAAATATCATTTTAGAGGTTACAATTTTTAAATTGGAAATTATTCATATGGAAGTAAACTGGAAAATATGGTAACTCCTGTTGAAAAATCCTTTCAGGGGTTAGAAGAATTCAGCTCCAGCTTCAGTGTTACTAAATAAGTTACACAATCTTTGTCACATCATTTCATCTTTTTAAGTCCAAGGTTTTTTATCTATGAAATGAGGGCAGGGGACCTAGTGCCTTCTGACTCTAGTATTTCTATGACTTTTGAGATATTACATCAAACAAATATTGGCTCAAATTTAGGGAAACTGATAGAAAGACTTTTTAGGAGGATGAGGCAGGGAGGTTGGCCTAAATTATTCTGAAATCTGCTCTAATATTATACATTGTTTTTAAAGTGTAAGGCTAAAAACTCATGAAGAGTAAGACCTTGTTATAAATTAAATTTAATTAAAAAATAAATGTATATTAATTATGAAATAACTTTTGTGTCCTGGTGTAAATGGGCTATTAGCTGAGCAAATAATACTCCACACATTTATAAATATTAAATGGTGGAAGTACTGCCTTCAAATGTACTAAAGAAGAATCAAAAGAACATCTAAAGCTAAGTAGACAGTGCTGTCAGTTCTGAAGGTCTCAGTCTTCATATACAACTGAGGATTTGAGGTGACAAGGAATTTCAGTTTCTGTTGTGAAGTATGTTTCTTCAAAGGTATCTTAATTTAAAGCAAATTTTACGAAAGATGAAGGAAATAGAAAGCATGAAAGTCATCAGAGAAGGGGGAAACCATGACAGACTCTTAACTCTAGGAAACAAACTGAGGGTTGCTGGAGGGAAGGAGGGTGGGGGGATGGGGTAACTGGGGGATGCATTAACGAGGGCACGTGATGTGATGAGAACTGGGTGTTATATGCAACTGATGAATTATTGAACACTACATCTGAGACTAATGATGTACTATATGTTGGCTGATTGAATTTAAATTAAAAAAAAAAAGAAATCATGGAATTTTTTTTTAAGGACAGTAGAAATGTCCAAATTCTTAACTTCTCTGACCCTGAGTTATGATATTTCAAACCCTTACTTTTAATATTTGCTTTATTAGTGTGTACTAGAAACACTGATATTACATGGTTTTTCTACATGAAGGTTTTCATCTTTCCTCTTCAGTGGACTGGATTGTAAATATGGGAATGTGGTGGCTCTTTTGGTAGCTTTTTGTTTCTTCCTTAAGCAGAGTGAATACATTTTAACTTTAGATGTGTCCTTACATGTTTTTATTAAGCATGTGAAAAACTTCCTGGGGGATCTCTGGGTGGCTCAGCGGTTTAGCACCTGCCTTCAGCCCAGGGCGTGATTCTGGGGTCCCAGGATCGAGTCCCACGTCGGGCTCTCTGCATGGAGCCTGCTTCTCCCTCTGCCTGTGTCTCTGCACCCCCCTCTCTCTTTCTCTCTCTCTCTGTCTCTCATGAATGAGTAGATGAAATCTTTAAAAAAAAAAAAAAAAGCTTAAAAAAAAAAAAAAAAAACTTCCTGGCATCATTTTCAGTCTAGGAGAAGCGTTGTCTTCACTTTTGGTGCTTTGTTTTGTTTTTTTTTTCCCCCCTAGTGCAGGCGGAACCATAGCTGGAGCAATGCTGGACTTAATCTATTGCTGGTAGAATGACTTATCTCATTGGTGACTTTGGAGAGACCTAGACTTTTCCT
This sequence comes from Canis lupus familiaris, assembly GCF_011100685.1. Classification (NCBI taxonomy): domain Eukaryota; kingdom Metazoa; phylum Chordata; class Mammalia; order Carnivora; family Canidae; genus Canis; species Canis lupus. Next base: position 44,664,023 of record NC_049237.1, on the reverse strand, counting down.
CTTGATTTTCTCTTAAGGGCAAGCTTGGATAGAGAAAGCAGACATGTACGTCTAGTCCTTCAAGCTTCAAGTCTTAATGGGAACTGCCTGTGCTGGGACAGAGAAGTCTGTTTAAAACTGGGATTCAATTTGAGATGGCCCACTTTCCTTCAGATTCAAGCCATAACTTTCAGTCTAAAGTTGGTCCATAATAAAGGCAATAATTAGGCTCTCATCTGTCTTACTCTTTTGTTTTATTTCTTAGTTGGTTAGGAAGATATAGATAATTTAAAATATCGGACCCCCTTAAAGATTCCTTAAAACGTCTACATACCCCTTCATGAAAAATAGGAAAATAGGAGAGATGAAAAAGTCTTTATTAGCTATCTACTTGTGTGATCTTTATGGCCGTACTGTGAATACAGAATTAGTCCTCTAGCATATAAATCATTAAATGATATGTTTTCAAGGACCAAGAAAGGACATTTGCCTCTCTATTGATTGTCCCAGGATAATGCAATTTAGAAAATATGAGCTATGGGATCAGCAGACTTGAATTTAAGTCCTGACTCTATTACTTACTAACTGTATGCTGCTGAAGATTTCTCCTAATCTGAACTTCAGTTTTTGACAGCAAAATGAGACAAATGATAACCAATCCATTATTTAAAGAATGAATGTTTTCCCGAGCAGTAAATATGAATCTAATCTCCTGCATGCACTCTTTTTCATCAAATAAATTGCAGAAAATACATTTATGAACTGTGTGAGCATATTTTGGCAAATAACTTCTAATGGAAACATTCTTGGGAATGATATGACAAAATCTAAAAACAGGAACATATATATGTGAAGTGTATGTTTGTAGAAAACAGAAGATTGTCCCGATTAATTGAAGGAGTTCTTATTCTTTTCTTAATAAAATTACAAACAGTACAAACAAAAGTCATCTCGAAACTTAATTCTTAGAGAAAAGGTTGGTTGGAATTTTGCTTTCAAGTGCATAGTTCTTTGATGTTCAAAGACACTTTACAATTAAAGAGTGTCCTTTCTGTGACCATCTTGTTCATTAGAACACTTGGAAGGATTCGAGGTCCTCTGAAGAGACTGCTGAGATGATCTAAACCAACTTCAAAAACCCCTAGCCCCCGACTCCTTAGAAAAGCTAGTTTCTTGTGGGGAAATCTGGTCCTTTCTATTTGCCTAAATTCAGAGGTGTTCAACTTTGCTGTGCACCAGAAAATACTTGTGGATAGACTTATGGATGTTTCTTTAAAATACATACCAGCACAGATTCTGTTTCTGACATTCTGAGATAGGCTACAAGTATGGGTAATTTTCTAAAATTCTCTACAGATAATTCTGAGAAATAAACATTGAGAACCACTGCAGGGAAGGATTCAGTCCCTCTTGGGTAGGTTCAAATGATTCCAGGGGAATCACACAGCAATCATCAGAGTCCTGAATTCTTGGAGGAATGCAGAACAAATCTTATTTGACTGATTTCTAGAAGGTATTCTCTAAGACTCACTGCCATCTCTGCATATGACCAGGCACACCGGGCTGCATTTTCCCTGTCTCATGTCCAAGAGGCTAATCCAGAACTTTTTTTCCCCTTTTCTTTCTGGTATATAAAGAGTAACCTAATTATAACTTAACTTTATTCACTTCTTTGATTCTATTAGTCACCATTGCTTAAAATTATTTTCCCTAAAACTTAGAAAAACATGAAATGGGAACTCAAGAATTCCATAAATGTTCTTTGACTCCATTAATATCCATTCTTTCCATCAAAGACACAGCTTAGTGTCTCTTATGCCCCTCTGGGCTATTTTGCACCTGGGTAAAATTTGGTTGGGGGTGGGGGGTAGTGGTTTATTTAAAATCTTTCTCCAGATTCAGTTGGTACCCTTTAGGATCCAGATCTACTAGGAATTCACCCAAGTGAGAAAACAGGTAATGAAACAACACATTTGCTGAGCACAGGGAAGGAATTTGATGCTGACTGGTGGTTTGGATTAAGAGGAAATACTGAGGATTCGCTTTTCAGGGTAGGATGTGGTTGCCTCATCCTGCTGCTGAATGTATTCTGAAAGCTCCCCTTCTAGGTGGTGGTTTCTTCAGGGAGACATGATTAACTGAGCAAGATTGTTTTCTGTTGTGGTTTTGGAAGAACAACTGGGTAAGGTCACTGTGTTTAAAGAGAACATTTGTTTGGTCTAAATACCAGTGTCTGTCTATAACTAGAGCCACAGTTTAGATCAGTAATTTATTTAATTTCTAATTTAAACTCATGCTCTGACTCTTAAAGAAAACTATGCCTGGGAAGAAGAAAATTACTGGAGCATCCACCATTCCCAAAAACCTTTCAGCAACGGAGGACTTCTGCTTCTCTAGCGTATGACTTTAGAGTAACCACAAAGTTTGAAAATACTAATTTTTTCATTAAAGTACCAGAAAATCCAAACCCAGAGTTTTAAACAGTGGTTTTTCTATACTATTAATAGCTCTAAAATAAGCAACTTTTGGAATCAGGATGAAAGCTAATTATAGAACTTCTCTGCCATAGCTGTTTCTATTTACATCTTCAAAACCACAGAGGCAAATACTGTAGACTTTCCTAACACATCAGCATCTTGTCCTTCTCTTAAGTTTCTGATTTCTTTGAAGCTACTCTTAAAGCTTTTCCTTGAAAACACATTGTGGTTGAAAATTCCCAGTTCAAGGACAAATGCAGTTTATAGTTTTTAGTCCAAGGGAAGTACTCTTTTCTTAAAATACTGAATCTCAAGGCACTTACAGTCAAAGTAGACAAAAGATCAAAGCTGTTGTACACAGGGTGCATATTATCCAGTCTGTTTTGTGTGCCGTTTAATCCTTTTGTGATTGTTTGCTTCATCAACAGCAACACAACACAGAAGAAACTTAGTCAAGAACGGGAAATATCTTCCAGGTATCTTTTCTACCACCAAAAAGCAAGTGTAACATTTGGGCAGATCTAAAAAAAAAAAAAAAAAAAAAAAGGAAAACTTTGAAAGTGACAGTAACTGTCCAGAGCAAAAATTTTAAGATATTGCAAAGTCTAGCAGAATTGGATGTTTTATTTTCAGTCTTAGTCAGAAGGCTTGTAGCCAATTTACGCAGTGGCAATTGACTCAGTTGGCCTGGAGAGTCGTTGATCATGAAAGTCATTTTCTCCAGCACCCGGCCCCACAGACACACCCAGCTGACCCTGAATTAATCCGTACCCACCTACACTAGTCTTGGCTGCACATTAGAATCACCTGGGGAGCTTTTAACAATCCCTATGCCAGGTAATTAAATCAGGCCAATTAAATTACCATCTCTGGGGGTGTGGCCCAGTCGTGAGCAGCTTTTAAAGTTTCCCAGGTGATTACAATGGGCAGCCAAGGTTGTAAAACCGAAACTCCCTATCTAGAGCACATCCATGAGGTTCCGATTACTTTGGCTTTTCTATTTTTCATTTTACCTGGAATGGCGTAACAGGCCGCCTAGGAGTCCCAGAATGTTTTCCACTTTTAAAACTATCCCTGAATTGGACAAACAGCCTAATAGAAAATGAGCGAAAGACAAAAGACAAAACATGTCAATCAGACTTGTAATCTCATATTTAATCTCATAAGTAATTAAAGTTCATTTTTCTAAAAGGAAAATCTTTATGTACCTATAATATTATAGCAATAGGCATAAAGAACTTAATTCCCAATGCCTTTGAGATTATGGGAGAAATGATATTCTTCTATGTTTCTGGGGGAGTGAAAATTGGAAAACTTTAAAATAACAAAAACTAGGGCACCTGGGTGGCTGAGTTGGTTGACTGCCTTCGGTTCAGGGTCCTGGGATCAAGCCCCATGTTGGGCTCCCTGCTCAGTGTGTGTGTTCAGGGGGAGGGGTCCTGCTTCTCCCTTTCTCTCTGCCCCTCCACCCCTTCCCCCCACTCATGCTCTCTCTCTCTCTCTCTCTCAAATAAATAAAATCTTTTTAAAAATATAACAAAACTACAACTACTAAAGAAAATAGCTGAGATTTAATGAGTGCTAATAATGAGCCAGGAGCTGTTCTAAGTACTCCTAACTCATCTGATCCTCATGACAATCCAGTGAGATAAATATTATGATTATCCCCATTTTAAGCAAGGAGGCTAAGGCACAGAGGCGTTGAGTCACACATCTAATGAAGTGATGGAACAGCTTGCATATGCCAGTAGTCTAGATCTAGAGCCTCTATTCTTTGGTACTCATAGAAAGGTAGGGAAATTTGATACTCTGTGTCCAAGTCTTTTTTTTTTTTTTGAAAATTTTATTTATTCATGAGAGACATACAGAGAGAGAGAGAGAGAGAGGCAGAGACACAGGCAGAGGGAGGAGCACACTCCCTGTAGGGAGTCCTCGATTCCAGCATCATGCCCTGAGCAGAAGGCAGATGCTCAACTGTTGAACCCAGGCGTTCCTGTGTCCAAGTCTTAAATAGGACCCAATATATCAAAATCCCTTTTTTGGGAGCTTGTCTTAAGAAAATAATCAGATATACGTTTAAGTGTATCCATTAGAAGTAAAATGCTGAAAAAAATGAAAAACAAGATGGAAGTCCACTACTAGGGGGTGAGCTAAGTAAACCATATTACAGCCATTATCATGAGATATGTTCCCATTAAAAACCTTATAGTAAAGGGATTCTTCTCAACCCTTTCACATCATGACACATGAAGAAGATGACAGTATTTTTATATCACACTAGGGCAAACTGTCAAGGTGTCTAGAGGTGACTGGTTTTGGAAGCTGGTAGCACATGTCCACCCAGCCACTGTGAGAGGTGATGGAATCATCCATCGTCTTGGTATGCCTAGAGTGCATCACCAAAGATTTGTTGCAATTACAAAATTCTCATTTATAGGAACATATTATGCTACAGGAATTAGCATAAGCATTTTTGTAGTAAACAAAAATGTTTACTACATTTTGCTAAGTGGAGTAAACCCAAACAGTAAGGAATTATAATATATCCCAGGCTAATAATTCCATCAGTGCATAATGGTACAGATGGCCATGCACTCATTGTCAAACTATTGAAGGAGTTCTATATCATTTGGTAAATAGCTGGTGTACCAATAACCACCCCCCACCACACATGGCCTCCCCAAATATGGCAAATCTGGACCTCCTCAAGATAAAGGAGCTATGAAGTCTGAAAGGGGAGCTTGGCAGGGAGGCTCAAAATCCTTCTCCATTGTCAGCCAGAACTTGTTTCTGATTAGTTGGTGCCTAAACTTGTGCAGGTGGTTCAATGTTTTGAATATTAACTCTGCATATTAAAAAAAAATCTAGATGGGGAAGAGTTTTTGGAAGAATATATATCACAGGTATTGATATTTATTCTCTCTGCATTTTTCTGGATTTTCTACTCCTCTGCTTTGGTCAATTATCTGTTTATAAATAGGAAAAATAAAGACCAATAAATAATACTTTTTAGAAGTGATCTTGTGATTATGATTGAATCTGAGTTCTTAAATCCATATACTTACAAAAGTGTCTTTGACCTTTTAAGTAACATAAAGCTCTTAAGATGGGTGCTAGAAAGGTACCACTGGTTGGTACCACCTTCCTCTTCTACCAAGAGGAAACTGGATATCACCATCTTAAAAGAAAAGAGAGAGTCCTTTCCCCAATTTCTAGACACTACAAGAAATGTCTACAAAACATTTTTTTTTTTTTGTATTCTTGTGGAACCGAGAGAAGGAGAGGGACTCCCAGTAATAACTGGATAACGGAGATAGAGTTTCAAAGACAAAATATTTTGACTTAAAAGCAATAAAGGAGTATGGTCAATCTTATAATTCTGGGTTTGTGGACTAAAGTTTCATACAAACACATTCTATCCACATGTTCAAATCAAACAACCCTTCCAACCTCCAATGGGATGGACACTACTGTGAACTGAGTCCACCATGATTTATACCAGAGAAGGTCACTGCTGCCTGAACAACATATTTCACACATCAGGGTGGCCCCCAATCTACAACCATCTTTTCTGCCGAGCACAACACTGCCATCTCATTAGTGCTTTCCAAATCCCATTACAGCTTCATTGTGACTACACAAGGGATCCATCAGTGTGGCCATCAGCCTTTCACTCTAAATCCACAAAAACACACATGTCTAGTTTTTTTTTTTTTTTAAGATTTAATTTATTTATTCATGAGAAAGAGAGAGAGAGGGAGAGAGAGAGAGAGAGGCAGAGACACAGGCAGAGGGAGAAGCAGGCTCCATGCAGGGAGCCCAATATGGGACTTGATCCTGAGTCTCCAGGATAACGCCCTGGACTGAAAGTGGCGCTAAACCACTGAGCCACCCAAGCTGCCCACATATTTAGCTTTTCCTGATCTTTTAAATAACATGTGTAAACAAAAGCACTACTCACCCTCTCTCCCACAGCACAGCAGGGAATCTTCACTCTTTCCTCTTAGCTGCTGGGACTATCCCCACCTTCCACCCCACTAGTCTGCCCTAGCAAAGGATGCTAAAGGAGCTCAGGCTTTTGTAACCCCAAATCCAGGAAAGAAGTCTCTTTAACCATTTCTGCTTTCCACCTGGAATCCCATCCTTCCCTATGACAAGAAAAAATAACGAGACCCCCCCGCTCTGCACAGGGAAAGAAATTTGCAAAGAGAGCTACACTAAATCTCCATTTCAATAAGTATCCTTTCACATACTTTCAGATATGAGCTACTTTTGAAAAACATACAGCATTCATTGAATGAATGATGTCCGAGGATATATTTGGACAACTAAAGTGTTATCACAGCACCTCACTGATTTGGAAGTTGTCCATCAGACAACTGAACCATCTAGAACATAGCTGGGGACTGAAAGGAAAACAAAACAGGTGTCTTAGAACACTTCAGCACTGGGCACTATTTACAAAAGCATCATTTTAGTTTGTTTACACTAATGTTACTTACAGTTTAGGTCAGCCAGGTTTTCGGGTTTCCTTGGTGAAAGGCCTTGAATTTTGGAGCTGGAGGGACATGGGCTTGAGGTCAAGTAAATTAATCCTTAATCTGTAAAGTAGAAATGATGACATTTAACCATAGAGTCATCCTGTAAGAACTAAAGAAGCTAAAGTATGAGAAGAATCTAATGAAATCTTATAGATGAAAGAGTACTCAATAGTGATTTCTGTTTTCTCCTTTTCCAAGAGCCAAAGCAGATTAGAAACAGGAGGATGTTTCAAAGATGGACAGACAACAATAGCCCAGGCCCAGCCTGACCATAAGACACCTTAGGTAGAAAAGGTAACTCAAAAACACCATGATCCATCTTTACTTCTGAAGCCATCACTGGGTCTCAGTAGCCCAGAAAATGTGAAATTGTACTTAGTATCTTTCTCAGATGTTGGTGAGACCTGACAAGGTCTGTAGACTACTTTTCCCAAAAATAATTAAGATAGAAAGAAAATGCTTGGGAAAAACAAAGGGACACTTTGCTCAGGGTAGAGGAAAGCCGAGGTGTTCACATTACAAGAAATGGATATATTTGAAGAGCTCAGGCTAAACTCCATCCATGGAGCAGAGGTCAGCAAAGTCTTTTAGCAAAGGGCCAAATAGTAAATATTTTCAGCTTCATGAGCCATAGGTGGCCTCAGTCACATGTGTGCATGTTTGTTTTGCCACACTTTAAAAATGTAAAAAAACATTCTTAATTCACATGCTGTATGGGAACAAGCCATAGACTGGATTTGGCCCACAAACCATACTTTGCTGACAATGATGTACTCTATAGGATTACAGTTGAGTGCCTTTTATCTTTCTTTCTTTTTATTTATTTATTTATTTATGATAGTCACAGAGAGAGAGAGAGGCAGAGACACAGGCAGAGACACAGGCAGAGGGAGAAGCAGGCTCCATGCACTGGGAGCCCGACGTGGGATTCAATCCCAGGCCTCTAGGATCGCGTCCTGGGCCAAAGGCAGGCGCCAAACCGCTGCGCCACCCAGGGATCCCAGTTGAGTGCCTTTTAAAGCATTTTACACAGGGTGCCTGGGTGGCTCAGTTAAGTGTCTGCCTTTAGCTCAGGTCATGATCCCAGGGTCCTGGGACCTAGTCCTGTGGACTTCTTCCTCTGCCTCTCCCCCTACTCATGCTCGCACACTCTCAAATAAATAAATATTTAAAAGATATGTATTAAAAGAACAGGTGAAGTGTCTATGTCTGCATTTAAGTCGTCTCGCTAGAATGAAACTTCATTGTCACTTTAAATAAATGCATTAATTGGGGTTTACTTATGTAAATGTGCCTCTGCTTATAAACTGGGATTTTAATGAACCAAAACAATAAATGTTAGACCCATATACACATCTGAGAGAAAAATACAACTCTATCACATAACCAGAGCTAGTATTTATTGTGAAGTTACTATGTACCTGACACTGTATATATGACCTACAGTGGACTAAATTCATGTGTTGAGCCCTAATCTGCAGTGTGACTGTATTTGGAGATTGAACCTTTCAAGAGGTAATTAAGGTTAAATAAAGCCATAAGGGTGGAGCCCTAATTCAATAGGACTGCTGTCCTTCTAAAAAGAATACCCACCAAGAGTGTGTGCACACAGTGAAAGGGCCATATGAGATCACAACAAGACGGCCATCTGCAAGCCAGGGAGAGAGTCCTCACTGGGAAACAACTGTGCCAGCACATTCATCTTGGACTTCTGGGATAAACGTCTGTTGTACAAGCCACCAAGTCTGTAGGGATTGTGTTAGGGCAGCCTGAGCAGACTAGTAGTTTGTTAAATCCTAAAGTATCCTGGGGCACCTGGATAGCTCAGTCCATTGAGCATCTGCCTTTGGCTCAGGTTGTGATCTCAGGTTTGGGAGGGGTATTGAGCCCCGTGTCAGGCTCCCTGCTCAGTGGGGAGCCTGCTTCTCCCTCTCCCTGCTTGTGCCCTCTCTCTCTCAAATAAATAAATAAAATATTAAAAAAAATCCTAAAGTATCTTTATATCTTTGCAAGGAAGGTGTGATTATCCTTAGAGGGAACATCTAGAGGTAGAGAAAGGTTAAGTAACATAACCAATCTCTACTTAGTAAGTGGCAGAGCTGGGATTTGAACCCAGGCAATCTAATTCAGCATTTATGTTCTTAACCTGCATGTAGCACATTCAACCCAGGTGAGTAGTTTGCATTGACATTCTTCTCTGGTTTGTGGTAAGGGTGGCTTCCCACTTAATTAAACAGAACACTTAGGAAGAACTAACCAACATATAATAATGATACTTGAAATGCTTTATCACATGACCACCTGAAGACTTCTCTAAATCTCCATCATACAAATTCTACTGCTTCCAAAAGGAGCTAAACAAAGCAGAGATTGGATGGCTTCTTGCTTGGCAGGGTGGATGTTGGAATTTGCTCAAGGGAAGAAATAGGAGTCAGATTTTATTTCACTCCGTATGCTTCACATAATATATAAACACTTATAAGGTACACCATGGCAACTTTTGAATAGACATTTTTATAGAAACCATTTTTTTTTTTTTTTGCAAAATGTGATATATACTAAAGGAAAGATTAATTCCCAAAATAAACCGGTCTTCTAGATTTTATAGTTGTGAAGGGGATGAAGCCGACATATCCATGCAAACCAACATTTATTTTGGCAGTCCTCTTTTACCCTCTTTCTCTCCTGTGTTGCTCCTGATCTCTGAACTCAGAATCCAGCGTTGGCTAATCCCCAGTGGTGTTGCACTAGGGAAATGCTCAGGCCTGGATTTAGAGATTAATCCTGAACTGAATTAAATTCTAACTGATTACACAGTTGAAGATTATTGCAGGGATAGGAAAACCATGGCTAACACGGGCAGGGAATTATCATTAAAGGGTTCCCAGATTGTCACCTCTTGCACTTACCTGGCCTGCAGGTTAATAACCAACATGTGATTTTGAAGGGGCTCATTGAATATTCTGAGCAAAAAATGGCAATCCAGGAGGCCGTGAAAAGACCCCACACTGCAAACTGGTTCTCTGTGCACCGGTGTTAGATGAAATGATTTATTTCAGCGAGTCTGTAATTTTAATGGTATAGAAATGGCTTTCTGAAAGGTCTAACTGGGCTTTTTTAAAAAAATTCTTTTCTAGAAAACATGCACTGAATACCTATCATAACTATTCAGTTGGAGACAGCCTGAAATGTAGATAATAGACTTCAGAATTTACTAGAAAAGATTTTTTTTTGCAAAACATTTATTACAAATGATTTACTGACCAACCCAAAACAAAGATAATGAAGTTAAATATCATTTTTTTTCTCTCACTGTTACTGTATATGGTTTGTATTCAAAATGTTAAATCTGTGCCTGGTTTGGTTTGTTTGATCCTGGGGGGAAAAAGGAGCTGTGTGATTATTGCATATGTGCATAAAGGCAAGAGTAGCTTGTGTTATTGATAGTATTAACATGATAGTTAACATTTTCTGCATTCAACCATCAATATTTAAGAAGCAACCAAAATGTGGCAAGCACTCTTCTCACTACTGTGGATATACCATTGGAGAATAAAACAAAGATCTGTGTGCCCTTGGGAAGCTCACATTCTAACAAGTGGAAAATGAACATGAGCATGACAAATCAGTAAATCACCGTATGAGGAGTTTGGAGGGAGACTTCAGACCATTGAAAATGCCCCATGGCAGGGCTCAGTGCTCTGAGGAAAAATAAAGTGGCTGGTCTGAAGCTGGAGTGCTTCAACAGAAATGAAATAGAAGATGGGATTGAAGAGGTGGCAGGGTGGATCAAGTAGCACATGGTAGCATGAGACATGGCATGGACTTTGGTTTGATTTATGTGGAGTGTTATGGGAGAAAGCTATTGGAGGGTGCTCACTGAAAAGTGACGTAATATAATTTACATTTTAACTGGACCACTCTGGCTTCTTTGTGAGAAAGACTCTAAAGGGGGCAAAGGAGTGAAAAGGAGGACTTAACGGTTTTGCTGGGGTCCAGGCAAGAGGTGATTATGATTTGGCCTGGACTGGTGGTGGTAGAAATGATGAAGGGTAGTCTGTTGCTAAATAATTTGAAGAGAAGCCAATAGGATTTTCTAATATGTGAGGAATGAAAGTAAAAAAGAAATCTGAGTTTTGTCATAAATGGTACCATGAGAATATTGGGACCGGATCTCTTTATCTCTACCAGGCCTACTAGTCATTTGGAACTGGCCAGAGTAGCTGGAGTCAGGCAGCTTTTAGCAAGCTACAACCAGTGTCATGTGGAGGCAGATGCACTGGGTCACTGTATGCAATGGTTTGCAACAAGGATCAACAAATAGAAAAGAATTAGAAAGTATCAGAGAGCACCACATATAATAAAGAAAACATACATGTATATTTGCATGCATTTTAATATATATATATAGGTATATAAGGGAAGCAATGTTTGCATATATATGGGTCAGGATTAAAAATTATTCTTACTATGGATTTAGGTCAAAAACATTTGAAAGCACCTGACCTAGTGTGCCTCCCAGAACACAATGTAGATGATTCAATGGTTTCATTGAACCAAAATGAAAACAAGAGAAAATACATGAATTCACCTATAATAAAAATATCTTCTCTTTGGTCTAGGGGAGGGTCATGGGGAAAGAAATGTAGTAATCCTTCTTGCTTATGTTAGTTATGACCGCAGACCTAGCAAACTATATATACACCAAACCTTTTGTGCAGCACTTCATTATTAGACAGTTTCCAGGCATAATATCCTTTTCAATCCACAATGAGGATGCAGACTGAAAGGGCAGGGTGAGTGGTGGCAACCAGTTTTGCCTTTTTTATGGGTAATAAAGTTTTGAATCCTTGACCAAGGTATTGCTTTGGTTGCTATGGGCCTGGAGCCTATATTTGGGCTCACAAATCCATAATCTCTTAACGGGGTCACTACCCTAAAAGTGTTTTAACTTGAACACGTGCCATCTTTGATGAATGGAAAACAGTTTGTTGTGTTTGGTGTAGTCGGGGTCACACACTACGCTGGGAGGCCAGGGGTAATTGCAGGACATGCAATCTAAATGCCAAGGATGTTGGGAGCTCAGTGGACTGTTTAAACACAGGCACAACACTGGTGTACAGCAATCCTTCCTCCTAAAGTAGCAGATGAAATATTTATATCCATGGTTTCCAAAACTTTTTTGTAAGTGATCTCCTATCTGCTGGATGAACAGGCCTAGTCAGGAGGGTTCAGGTTACTATAGGGGAAAGGCAAAGTGGGGGCGGGCCAGGGTGGGGAGACAAGGGGAAGGAAGGAAAAAAGGTTCATGTTTCTTTTGCTCCAAAATAGTCTTTTGAAGCTCACCACCCTCCTTCCCTTACAATTTGCACCACACGATCTAAAACCATATCAGTTAAAATACTCACAGGTCTTTTGATACAGAATGCAGAAATTTTGAGGAATTGGTGATGATGTGGAAGGGAACACTCCCACTCCCCTAGCACCTACAGGTGAATCAGGATGGTGGTGTTCCCTTTGGGCTACAGTGCTGACGAGGAAGAAGCCTGCAGAGGAGGAAGCAATGGGGAGTCAGGCTAAGATGTAGTGGAGGCCTGAACTGAATTACAGGGACACTGGGAGGCCACATTTTCAGAAAAATGTGTCTCCAACTTGTAGTTTACCAATTTCATGAATTTTATCTTGAAGATTTTAAAACCTAGGCTGCTCTCCTCACTATCTGTGTAATATGAAATAGCTTTCTCATTGGCATGGGAATTAAAAAAAAATTAGTCTAAGCAAAACATAATTAGAAAGATAAACATACTTCCTTCTTAAGCATATGATATATGCATAAGCCTAACAGAAAATATTTTGCAGTCTTTGCTACTCGGTATTATCTGTGTCACAGCTCCCCGTTCCCACCCCTCCCTCTGAGGCCCATTAGAGCAGATAATTAGGAGTTGACTTGATATAGGGAAGAGCCAAATTAAGCAGTGATGTAACCAGTGAGAGCCATGATAATTCTTTCCATCCCACTTAGTATTTGATTCTCTGATAGGCTCTTTATCAGGCTGGTGGTTGGACAAGTTTTAGAAATGCAGTCACAATTCATTGCTGTGAATATAGGCAACATCGTCTTCTCTTCTCCTTCTTTCCATCGTTCTGCCTTGGGAGTTTGGCACTGTGTTAGGATGCCTGGCATTGTAATTCAAGTTTTAATTTCTGAGATATTCCACATGATCCACTGCCAGCACTAACAGAAAATCTCATATTGCAGGAAGGATCTGTAAGGTTTCACTGTAGGACTTCAACATAGTGTTTCTTGTCACTTGACAGTATTTTGGTTGCATTCACAATAGCTTCCTTATATAAAACATTGTTCTCTCTCCACTTGTGGAAGTGTGCAAAGTGTTCCCTTAGGTGTTTTGTAGTACAAAGATTGGAGAAGGCATAAGTAAAAATTCTAGGTATATACTTAAGCTTTTTATAATAAATCATTTTTTAAGTGACAAATTTAAGCCTATAAGCCAACTTAAATTCTATTTTCACTCAAGCAGATTTATACACAAAAGCATTCTATGGCCCATGAGCAAAAATGACATGGATGGGTCACTGTCAACAAGGCTTACATTTAAAATTATTTTCTAGGTTTGGGAATGAATGTAGGTTGGTCTCACCCTCATTCCCTGCCAGATCCCACTTGTTGCAAAGCTTCCATCTGTATGTCTGTTGGCTGAGCATCAGGGAGCTGTAGCTGAAGATCTGAGAACAGAAAAGAACTTCGCTTCCATTAGCATCATGTTTTATCCAGTTGAACCTAATGACTCCAATTACAGTGTACATAGCCTATCATGTTTTTATTTATTTAATAAATAGGGAAGCATTTGGAACAACCTGACTCCCTAGTAGCAAACTGGTTAAATAAATTATAAAGTTATAAAGAGACATAAGAATGCTATACTAAAAGAAAAAAAAAAAAAAAAAAGAAAAAAAAAAGAAAAAAAAAAAAAAGAAAAAAAAAGAATGCTATACTATTGGAAATGGAAGAGGAAGCACAGAAAAACTGTATATCTGTGTTTATAAGTATTAAAAATGATGAAAACATATATCATAGAAAAAAGAAAACTCATCATGAAGATGGCAGAATGGTTAATAAATTATTTCTTTAAGATAGCTTTGTTTGCCTCCTGAAATGATGCACTGAGGATATAGCATCATTGATGTTAAGTACCCCTGTGAAAAATGCATGGACTTGATCTAGTCATGAGGATACATCCCATGAATCCAAGATAAAGGCCAGTCTATAATATAACTGGCCTCTACTCTTCTAAAAGCTCAAATCCGTGAAAGACAAAAAAAAAAAAAAAAAAAAAAAAAAAAAAAAATGCTGCCCTATGCTGCCCTATTCTAAATTAAAGGGACATTAAAAACTAAAAGCAATGTGTGATTCTGGACTAGAAAAGAATTTGTAATAGATCCTATTAGGACCGATGTACACTTGCTGACTTCAAAGAAAACTCATTTCTTAATAAAAATGATTGCAATTTTAGCCCATGGCCACTTCTCATAAAATGTTCAGGTGGAAAATAATTCCATAAATGATCACGTATTTTATTTTAGAGTAAAAATTCAATATCTAAATTCAATATCTAAATATAATTTGTAAATGTTGGTGGTAAAAAAAAGTCAGGCTTTGTATTTCAATGAGTATTTTATTGATGATTTTTATTATAAAATTTTAAGTTTTCTTTAATATTTTTATTATATCTTTCCCTTTGCCTTTCCAATATTTTATAATCAAAATTTCTTTAAATGAATCAAGTTTTTCTTCTATGCTGCTTTTATTTGTCCAAAAACTTAATTATCTTTAATATCCTTGTCAATATTCCAGGAGAAGACAGAACAGTCCAGAATCAATCAACCATAAAGAAATGGATGTTACAACTCAGGACCCAAACAGAAAGCTACCATTCGCTGCACCAGGCAGGGTGCTAATGACAACCAGTTATACATAATCTAAGCCAAGCCCACGGGTTACTGCCTGCCAAAGAGGTGCAAATCTAAAGGAAGTTTCTGGCTCTGATGGGCTTGTTTCCATGCATATTTTAAGAAATGTATTGTTCATGGCATAAATAAATAATTACTGAACAACTGGAAAAAAAAAGGACAAATACTTGATCATTAGATGGCTTTTTTCTTGGCTTAGTAAAACTAAATTTGTAACATATTACGCTTCCAGTGACAGCAAGGGATATTCTTCTTTCTTAATAAAAAGGATCCTTTAGGAAATCAAGGGATATTCTTCATTCTTAAAAACTAGAATTTAATGTTTTCAGATTATTTGACGAACAAAATCCATTTGGGGTTGAACTAAAAACAAAAAAAGAAACAAGAACAACAAAAACAAAGGAAGCACATTTGACCATAATTATATTGTTAAATAGAGGCAAAAAAAAAAATAAGACTATATTGTAACTCTCTTCCTGCATTGAAATTTTCTATATAAATTGGGCTTAGGATCCAATTCTGTAATTTTTTATTTTGCCTAATATTCAATAATGTAGCTCTCATTTTCATTTTGTATTTAACACTGGAATCTGTTTTATTTACCTGAGCAGCAAATCTAATGGGTTAGAATTAGATTCTAATAAAGATGTCACTTTGCTCGGGTGGATGAATTTTTAGTTCAACTGCAACAAAGAAAAATCCCATCCCAGTACCTTACTTAAAAGATTACTTAATGTTTTGTCCTTTTAGATTGGCTGTAATTGCAGAAAGGAAGTCTTCATAGCCCAGAATGACAACTGTTACAGCTGTGATGGTTTCTCCAGTTGCAATGACAGGTTTAATTTAAAACTGTGCCCTCTTCTCACTCAGATCATTGTGAGACCAACAACTCTGAATTGCTGTTTGGAGGTAAGAGTTGGCCATGCTATAGACTGAAGATAATTTGATCTCTGCAGGAATTCAGATTCTAATCTGAGCCTCACCAATCAGTGTTCTAATCAGTGAAACTAATGAACTATATACACTGTAAGCTTATCTATTAGAAAGCCTTGAATTTTTCCCAGAGATAGAGCCAAATATTTCAAATGGCAACCAAGTTTGCTTTGTCATTGCTCATACTTGATCACCAGTAAATCATGTCTATGTTAAAAAAAAAAAAACACACACACAACTTTGACTCTATGTGTATGCCTGCCGTTTTCCTGCTATATGCAAATGGATCCCACAGAGTTATGCCACATTGACCACCTCCAACACAGTGTAAAGTGCAAAATTTCCCCAAAGTCCTTGTCTTTGTTTTCTATAAGTTCATTTGCATTTGTTCAGGGTAGCATTAAGAAGTTTAGTAGTACTGACATTTACACATAATTTTGTATTTTAAAACTTAAAAATGATTAGTAGTTTTATTGCTAGGAGATATTTGACTATTCTACTCAACCTCTATTTATTAAGAGGTTATTTTGTACCAGACACTAAAAGATACTACATATGAAAATGGGACAAAGTGGAATATTGCAGAGGAAATATGAGTAACTTTATACTCAACATGTATTCTATTGATTTATCTTGATGGATTTATAGGTATGATAAATCTGAACTATAACCATCAAGAGACAACAAATAGATGCATACATACATTTGTTGGTTTTCATTAACACTTGAAAATAAAGTATTGAAGCTTTTCCTTCTCTTTTGGTTCACAGAGGCCACTCTGTAAGACAGGGTGAAACCATAAGAAGGTACCAAGTAGTCCTCAGTTATGAGTAATTCTACAAGAAAGTCTAGTTCATGGGCTTACAGCTGTACATTTATTCAGAGGACCAGAATTAACTTGCTAGAGATAAAAAGGAGAGGAGATTGTGGGCTGAATGAGGCTAGAAATAGAAGGCAAATCAGATTTCACAGTAAAAATTAAGGTTTTTGCATTAAGACCTTGGAAGAGACTATTATAGACAAAGCAGACAAATCTTTGCTTTTGCAGATTTCACATTTAAGATTCAATATTACAATCTGTCTTTGCCATGAGACAGGGAGTGGTTTTGCAAATTGTTAAATATTCAACAATACAATGGAAAAATAATATAAAACTTCTGCAAAGTGAAAGGGTGAATATTGTAAAAGATGCAATATTTCAAGAAGTCAATAACAGTGATATGAAAAGACTGATCAGGTCACAACAAACTCAATGACAAATGAAAGTCTAGAAGTCTAGACAACCAAAAAATGGAAGAAAAGGAAAGGAAACAAAGTTGATTATTAATAGTAAGTAAAACAGAATTACTTAATCACTAAAAAATTGAGAAAGATTTTGAGAAAAATTAATAAACTCAAAGAATTCTTTTAAAAATGATAAATATTTTAATTTTGTTTTCAACTCAAACATGAAGTAGGAAATCCAGTACCTCTACAATATAATGATATTACAAGAAAAAAAAAAGTCCAATCCATTAACTAGTATTTGATTGATTTTTATTCTTAGAACACAATTGTAACTTTACTTTTTATTAAGAATGAAATAAACTTATTTTATAATTTACAATTCACTGAATTTTATAGAGGAGAACTCAGGAGAGCCTTGTACCACCCCACCCTCCAATATTTACTATACTATCTGTCCCTGTTATGTGGGTCTATTTTAAGAAGCTTTTATCAAATACCCATAATCAAAAGTCTCCTTTTTCTATGTGTGAACAGCTTTCTCTGCCTTCCGATTTTGATGTCCATCTAAGTCAAGCAATCCATTTTCATTTTGGATCAGCAAATTGCATAACTCTCTACAGTTCCTATTAACATATTCATTTCACTGAATCATAAGAACATCTTCCATGTTTAGCCATTCTCTATGCTGAAAAATTAAATAAAGTCCCTCAAACTCTAGTCTTGTTCATTTATCACATCTTTGTAAGCATTATCGTATATGTAATCTCTATCATTGCATAAGAAATTGTCACAAACTTAGCAACTTAGAACAACATACATTTATTATTTCAGTTTCTATGAGTCAGAAATCTGGGCTGAGCTTGTTTGAGTCCTTTGCTCAGAGTTTCAAGGACTTGGCTGGGCTGCACTGTCATCTGGAGGCTTAACTGGGGAATATCAGCTTCCAAGTTCATTCAGATTATTGGCATACTTCATTTTCTTGAGGCTATATGACTGATTGGCATTCCTTGGCTTTTTCACTGATTGTCAGATGGAGGGTATTCTCAAGTCTTAAATGCTGCCTACAGTTTCTTGCTATGTGGCTTCTCTAAAATAGCCACTTACTTCATCAAGCCCACAAAGGTGAACTCTGATCCAGTGTGCAAAGACAGAGTCTTAAACAACATAACATAATCATGGAAGTGATTATGGGATATCCATCACCTTTGCTATATTTTATTGGTTAGAAGCAAGTCATGGCCCCACCCACACTCAATGAGGGGTTACATGAAGTTATGAATATCAGTGGGTCATATGAGGGGCTGATTGCTTCAATTCTCCACCATTAAAAACAACAACAGCAAAAATATATATGACTCTGGATACCGAAGTCATAAGTTGGAGTAGTTCCCCGTTAAAACATCTTTGCATATTCATAACAATTAGATGAAGTTTACTAAATGTAAGGAATATGTCTTATTTTCATTTTTAAAATTCTTATTTTCAACTAACTTTTTAAATTGCAGTCCTACTTAAATTTCTTAAGGACTGGATGTGTTTGTTAGTGATCTAAAACTGTAGAATGTTGCAGACTTCTGGAGAAGATGGTGGAGTAGGAGGGCTCTGAGCTCACCTCATCCCACGGACACCATTAGATAACACTCACATCATGCAAATCACCCAGAAAATGACCAAAGACTGGCAGAACAAACTCCATCAATTAAATATAGAGAAAAGGTCATATCAAAGTGGGTAGAAAGGGTGGAGTTAGAGAAAGCTAAATGGACCTGCGGGTCTGTCCACCAGAGGTCAAGTTTGGTGAAGTTTGGTGAAGGTAACAGGCTATCCAGAGGACCACACAGGGAAGACAAATCCCATAATATTTGGCTTTGAAAATCAGAGGGGATGAATTTTATAATTTCTTACAACCAGTAGGACTTCAAAGCCTGGAACTTTAAAAATCAGCAAGCTTGGTTCTGGGAGTGGCATCATAGATTCAAAGTGATGAAAGGAAAAAATCTGCAGCCAAGAGTACTCTTTCCAGCAAGGCTATCATTCAGAATAGAAGGACAGACAAAGAGTTTCTCAAACAAAAAGTGAAGGAGTTCATGACCATTAAATCAGCCCTATAAAAAAATACTAAAGGAGACTCTTTGAGTGGAAAAGAAAGACCATAAGTAAGAGTATGAAAAGTAGGAATCACAAAAGCAGTAAAAATAAATATATCTGTAAAAAAATCAGTCCAGGGACACACACTCTCTCTCTCTCTTTCTCTCTCTCTCTCACACACACACACACACAAAAGGATGTAAAATATGACACCATATACCTAAAATATAGGGAGGAGGGGAGTAAAGAATCAGTAAAAACTTAAATGACCATCAGCTTAATATAGATTGCTATATGCAGAAGGTGTTATATAGAAACCTAATGGTAACCAAAAATCAAAAACCAGTAATAAATATGCAAAAAATAAAGAGAAAGAAATCCAAGTACATCACAAAAGAAAACCAATTTATGGTGAAAGTAGAGAGCAAGGGAAGAAAGGAATAGAGAATCTACAAAAACAACCATAAAATAAATAAGAAAATAGCAATAAATACATACCTATAAATAATTACTTTGAATGTAAATAAATGGAGTGAGTGCTCCAATCAAATGACTAGGATATGATTGAATAAAAAACAAACAAAAAACCAAGATTCCCTCTATAGGCTGCCTAAAGGAGACTCCTTTCACACCTAAGGACCTAAAGGCACCTACAGATTAAAAGTAAGGGAATGGAGAAACATTTATCATGCAAATGGTGCCAAAAGAGAGCTGAAGTAGCTATAATACATGGGACAAAAGAGACTTTAAAACAAAGACTGCAACAGGAGACAAAGAAAAACACCATATTATAAACAGGGATAATCCAACAAGAAGATATAACAATTGTAAACATGCACTCAACTTGGGAGCAACTAAATACATAAAACAGTTAATAACAAATACAAAGGAACCAATTGAAATTAATGCAAAAATAGTAGAGATTTCAATACTCCACTTACATCAATGGACAGATCATCTAAACAGAAAATCAACAAGGAAACAATGGCTTTGAATGATACACTGGATCAGATGGACTTAAAAGATATATTCAGAACATTCCATCCTAAAACACCAGAAGAATACACATTGTTTTCAAGTGCATGTGGAACAGTCTCCAGAATAGATCACATATTAGGGCACAGAACAAGTCTCAACAAATTCAAAAAG
Organism: Canis lupus familiaris; assembly: GCF_011100685.1. Classification (NCBI taxonomy): domain Eukaryota; kingdom Metazoa; phylum Chordata; class Mammalia; order Carnivora; family Canidae; genus Canis; species Canis lupus. The sequence continues at coordinate 44,643,640 of NC_049237.1, read as the reverse complement.
ATCAAAGTCTTATCATGCATCTTTTCTGACCACAATGTAGTAAAACTAGAAATCAATTACAAGAAAGAAGTCTGGAAAGAACACAAATATGTGGAGGTTAAATAACATGTTACTAAACAATGAATGGGTCATTCAAGATATCAAAGAGGAAATTAAAAAATACATGGTGACAAATGAAAATGAAAACACAATGGTCCAAAATCTTTGGGATGCAACAAAGCTGTTCTAAGAGGGAAGCTTACAGCAATACAAGCCTATGTCAAGAAGCAAGAAAAATCTCGAAAAAGTAACCGAATCTTATACCTAAAGAAGTTAGAAAAAGAAAGAACAAACAAAACCTAAAGCCAGCCAAAGGAAGGAAATAATAAAATTAGAATGGAAATAAAAGATATAGAAAATGAAAAAAACAAACAGATCAATGAAGTGAGGAGTAGTTCTTTGAAAAGTTCAACAAAATTGATAAACTTCTACCCAGACTCCCCGCCCCCAACACACACGGGCATGTGTGCACAAAAAAAAAAAAAAAAAACAAAAACAAAAAAACAAAAAAAAAGCAAAAACAAACAAACAAACAAACAAAAAAACACGAGACAGAACTCAAAATAAGAAAGGAGGAAAATAACAAACACTATAGAAATACAAACTATTGAAAGAGAGCATTATGAAAACTGATAGGCCAACAAACTTGACAACCTAAAAGAAATGGCTCAATTCTTAGAAATATATAACTTCCCAAAACTGAAATAGGAAGAGATAAAAACTTTGACCAGACTGATAATCAGTCATGAAATTGAATCAGTGATAAAAAAAAAAAAACTCCCAACAGACAAAAGTCCAGGACAGACAGCTTCACAGGTGAATCCTACCAAACATTTAAAGAAGAGTTAATATCTATTCTTCTAAAACTTGGCCAAAAATAGAAGAGGGAGGAAAACTTCCAAATTCATTCTATGAGGCCAGCTTTACTCTAATACCAGAACCAGATAAAGACAGCACAAAAAAAAGAGAAGTATAGACCAATATCTCTGATGAGCATAGATGCAAAAATCCTCACTAAAATACTAGCAAACCGAATCCAACAATATATTAACAAAATCATCCACCATGATCAAGTGGGATTTGCTCCCAGTATGCAAGATGTTTCAGTATTTGCTCCCAGGATGCAAGATGTGATGTATCACATCAATAAGAGGAAGGTTAAAAACCATATGATCATTTCAAGATGCAGAAAAATCATTTGACAAAATACAACATCCATTAATGATAAAAACCCTCTACGAAGTAGGTTTAGGGGGAACATATCTTTTTTTTTTTTTCATATCTGAACATAATACAAACCATATACGGATAATCCATGGCAAATATCATACTTAATGGGAAACAAGGAGAACTTTACTCTTAAGGTCAAGAGCAAGACAAGGATGTCCATTGTCACCACTCCTTTCAACATAGTATAGGAAGTTCTAGCCACAATTACACAACAGAAAGGAATAAAAGGCATCCAAATCAGTAAGGAAGAAGTAAAAGTTTCCCTATTTGCAGATGACATGATACTACATATAGAAAACCTAAAACACTCCACCAAAAAAACTACTAGAAGTGATACAGGAATTTAGTAAGGTTGCAGGATATAAAATCAGCATATAGAAATCCATCACATATCTACATATTAATATTAAAGCAGCAGAAAGAGAAATTAAGAAATAATTCCATTTACAATTGGACCAAAAATACTAAGATACCTAGGAATAAGCGTAACCAAGGGGGTGAAAGACCTGTATTCTGAAAACTATAAAATGCTGATGAAAGAAATTGAAGATGACACAAACAAATGGAAAGACATTCCATGGTCATGGATTGGAAGAACAAATATTGTTAAAATGTCTATACTACCCAAAGCAATCTACAGATTTAATGAAATCTCTCCTAAAATACCAACTGCATTTTTCTCAGAAGTAGAACAAACAATCCTATAATTTGTATGGAACCACAAAAAGATCCCTAATAACCAAAACAATCTTGGAAACAAACAAACAAAAAAACAAAGCTAGAGGTATCACAATTCTAGATTTGAAGTTATATTATAAAGCTGTAGTAATTAGAAGAATATATTAATAATAACACAAAAATAGAACAACAGAACAGAAAGCCCAGAAATAAACCCGTGATTATATGGCCAATTAATATTAACTGAAGGAGGCAAAAATATGCAACAGGGAAAAGATAGTCTCGTCAACAAATGATCTTGGGAAAACTGGACAGCTACGTGGAAATGAATGAAACTGGACCACTTTCTTTTTTTTTTTTTTAATTTTTATTTATTTACGATAGTCACACAGAGAGAGAGAGAGAGAGAGAGAGGCAGAGACACAGGCAGAGGGAGAAGCAGGCTCCATGCACCGGGAGCCCGACGTGGGATTCGATCCTGGGTCTCTAGGATCGTGCCCTGGGCCAAAGGCAAGCGCTAAACCGCTGGGCCACCCAGCGATCCCAAACTGGACCACTTTCTTACAGCATATACCAAATAAACTCAAAATGGATGAAAGATGTAAATGTAAGACTTAAAACCATAAAAATCCTAGAAGAGAACATGGGCATTAATTTCTGACATTGGCTGTAAAAACATTTTTACTAGATATGTCTCCTGAGGCAAGAGAAACCAAAGCAAATTATTGTGATTACATCAAAATAAAAAGCTTCTGCATAGCAAAAGAAACAACCAACAAAAGAAAAAACAATCTAATGAATGGGACAAAATGTCATTTGCAAATAACATTTGACAAAGGGTTAGTATCCAAAATGTATAAAGAATTTATACAATACCCCAAATCAAATAATCCAGTTAAAAAATGGGCAAAATTCACAAACAGACATTTTTCCAAAGAAGACATACAGAGAGCTAACAAACACATGAAAAGATGCTCAACATCACTCATCATCAGGAAATGCAAATCAAAACTACGATAAAAAACATCATCTCACACCTATCAGAATGGCTAAAATAAAAAACACAGGAAACAAGTGGTGGTGCGGATGCAGAGGAAAAGGAATTCTTGTACACTGTGGGTGGGAATGCAAACTGGTGCAGCCACTGTGCAAGACAGAATGAGGGTTCTTCAAAAAATTAAAAATAGAATTACCATATGATCCAGGAATTACACTATTGAGTATTTACCCAAAGGGTATGCAAATGCTAATTTGAAGGGATATATGCACCCCAGTGTTTATTGCTGCATTACTTACAAAAAAACAAATTACGGAAGCAACACAAGCTTCCATATAGATGATGGTTAAAGGAGATATAGTATATATGCCCAACGGAATATCAGACAGCCACAAGAAAGAATGAAATCCTCCTATTTGTAATGACATGGATGGAACTAGAGAATATAACGCTAAGTGAAATAAGCCAGTCATTGTAAGCAAATACTGTATGATTTCACTCATATGTGGAATTTAAGGAACAAAATGACCAAAGAAGAAAAAAAAAAGAGATAAACAAACAAACAAAAAAGAGTCTTACCTATAGAGAAAAAAACTAATGGTTTCCAGAGGGGAGGTATGTATGGGGATGGGTGAAGTAGGTGAAGAGGATTAAGAGCACACTTACGTTGATGAGCACTGCACTGCGTAATATATGAAATTGTTGAATCACTATATTGTACAACTGGGACTAATATAATGCTGCATGTTAACTATAGTGAAATTAAAATAAAACTAAGTGAATGAAACTGCAGAATGTCACTGTTTCCTAAATCTTCAAATAATCCTAAACCGAAGGGAATATAGATAAACAGTTTATAGAAATCATTGAGATTAACTGTTTCAATTCCTTAGCTGTTGATTATATCTTTCAAATATAAAACTTAAGTTAATGGACTTCACTAAATTTATTATTTTGAAATATATAAAAATATCAACCTCTCTGTTGTACACCTAAAACTAACATAATATTGTGTGTAAATTATACTTCAATTAAAAAAAAAAAGAGTATGACATTAGCATGGAAATAGATAAACTGACCAACTGAATAAAGGCATGTATGCACCAAATCCTTTAAGTATGAGACTTTGGTATATAGTTGAACTGGCATAAAAAAATCAATGATAAAGGATAGAATATTTGTTAAATCATATTAGAAGAGCTGGTTCACTATGCAGAGAAAAATGAGCCTACCGCATGTCACAACGCAAAATAAATTCCAGATGGTCTGTTGAGCTAGTGTTAAAAGCAAATCGATAATGCTAGTGAGAGATACACCTTTATATTTATCAATTCTTTAAGATTTTATTTATTCATTCACGACTGACCCCCACACACACAGAGGCAGAGACACAGGCAGAGGGAAAAGCAGGCACCTCACAAGGAGCCCAATGCGAGACTCGATTCCACAACCCCGGGATCACGCCCTGAGCTGAAGGCAGATGCCCAACCACTGAGCCACCCAGGCATCCCTATATCTATCAATTCTTATAAAAAGATTTCTAAAAATATCATTGGTGTCATAAACACCCAAACTCTGTATTATTCTAGCTCTTTTCAGTATATTTACATTCAAGAGGAGGATAGTTTCAAAGAGAAGGGGTCCAACCCTATACAAGTAAGGAGCATAGATTTCGAAGAAGCCATCAGATTTAGTATCCAGTAGCTTGTTTGAAAGCTTAGAGAAAGGAGTTTCACTAGCCAGCTGGGGGCACAGTCTTAAAAGCACCCAAGCATTTTGGACATTCTATAGGTATGGACTCAGCTCCACCAAACATTTGGCAATAAACAAGCATTTCTCGTCAAGTCATTGAGAAACACAGAAATACTGTTTATTTTAATCTTATTTGGGGATGTAGACATGTTCCTGTAGCCAAATCAAAAACTTGGAACCATTTTGGATTTTGGTCTCTCAGCTTAGGTATACTTTTTTTGTTTAATAAAAGAGTCAACAGTACTTTTGACAATCAGCGGTTTTTCCCCCAAGTCCTAACTAACATTATCTCCCTTCACAAAACAGGCCCTTACAGCCAGCCTGTGGTAAACAGTTCCTGAAAGCCGCTCTTGCCTCCTTAATTATGGCATCGCCATCTTCCCAGCTCATGTTGTAAACATTCTGGAAGGAAGCCTCTATAAACCCAAGCTATTGGGTTCCATAAGGGAACATATCATTAAAAAAAAAAAAAGAGAGAGAGAGAGGTTTATAAAGGCATTATGTTTTTGCCAAGATAATTGAATGTATTCTTTTCTCTCCTCGTGATTCATTCTTAATGGTAAGAGTTTTATTTTCAGGAAGTTTTTTTTTGAGGTCTTTGGAATTTAGCAGTAAATACACAAAATAATCCATCCAATATTCCAAATAATGGGCTGGAGAGTAGGAAGCATTTTGTGTGCGTGTCATCCCAGAAACTTGAAGTTAATTTACACAAGGTGAAAAGAGTTGGTCTTTGTAGCAGAAGAGGATTTTCATATTGCCTGACTGCTTTTGGGAGCAGTCCTCTTGGAGAGAAAAGTTGGAAGGCGAAGATAACATTTCTACTTAATGTGTGAAAAATACATTTCTAGCAGCGAGGATCTGCAGAAGGAAGAGTGAACTCTCTTTAGGAACAGTGAGTTCCATGTGACTGGAGGTATTCAAAGAGGGTTTTGGTAGTTGTAAAAAAGAGAAAAGAAAGAAAAATATTCAGAAGGCCCAAGTGACTGTGACTTTCCAGGGCTGAGAGCCTATATTTCTGAAAATTCATGTGGGGGTTGTGGTTGTATCCATCCTTGTCATGCGTGTGTAAGCCTCTGGCCTCAAGAGTCAATGGGTTGGACTTGAAGCAGCTAATTAGGTGCAGACAAGTGAAGGGTCTAGTGTTTTCTTTGACTCCACAGCACATGTCAAGGAGTCAGGGTTAGAGCAGGAGGGACAAGAGGAGAAATGAAAGGCATAGATGTCTCAGTGAGCTTCGCCAGCATGGGAAACGTTTGCTGTCATCCCTACATGAGAAACACCCCTCATGAGCAAACAATCCTGGTCAGGTGTTCATCAGTGATTGTGTGTACATGGGTCTTGTTTGAATTATTTTCCCTCCATTCTAGCTCTACCTATGGAAATGCAGGTTTTCCTGTCCCAAATCAAATGGAACTTCCCCCATAAAATAATTTCCTGATTCAGAAAATAAATTAAACAACATAATTCCTTGATACATGCTTCCCAGACATCTTTTCATCTATTATTTTAGTACTTAGCAGGTACTTCTCTGATAACCCTTAGCTTAAACTGTTACTTATTACTCTGATTCTAAAACTATCCTCCCTCACCTACTAGAATCTCAATTTCTGAGGACAGGGATTGCATCTAATTAGATCCTTCTTCACCCAATGCGTGTGATTCTCTACTTTATAGTCAATCTCAATAGACAGATATTAAATGAATGGGTTAATGAACAGGATGTCTGGATACAGGGGAACTGGCAAAGCTGTCTTGCTGGTGCAGACGCCTCTCTCCCTTTCCTGAGATCTCCCGCACATGTGCTTCTACTTCAGACATTGTGCTGGAAAATAACAGGATTAAGGCAACACAAGGGGTACAGAACGTTGGGAAGTTTGTCTGGGGCACGTGCAACTTCACGAATTATCAGCTTCAAAGATCAAGTTTCAGTTTTTTCCCCCTTTCAGGTAAGGAAATCAGTGTGTGAGCGGAGTTGACAAGAGAGAGAGAGAGCGAGAGCGAGAGAGAGGCCAAGTGCAGTTTAATCACTCATCACAACAAGGCCATAAAATCAGACCATGGAGAAAGGTACTGGGAAAAGGACTTTCCTTCAGAAAGACAAGCCTTGGGGTGACCTTCCATCAACACACCACAGTGGGGAAGGTAAAGGATTTCAAGCAACTTAGAAAAGAAAAAGCCTTTTAAAACATTAGTGATTTTTTTAAAAGATTTATTTATTCATTCATGAGAGACACAGAGAGAGAGGCAGAGAGAGGCAGAGACACAGGCAGAGGGAGAAGCAGGCTCCCCCTGGGGAGCCCGATGGGGGACTTGATCCCAGGTCCCCGGGATTACATCCTGAGCCAAAGGCAGATGCTCAACCACCGAGCCACCCAGGCGTCCCAACATTAGTGACTCTTTCCCACACTGCCACTTAAGTCCTACCTATAAGGAAAATACTGTCACATATCCCACAGCACTCTTTATTTTATTTTATTTTATTTTTTTAACATGTAGCAATTGCCAGCCACCTAGAAGCTTAGATGGAGACGTTGAACAGCTCCTTGGCACTCAGCTCTTAATGTGTGTTCCGAGGGTTGATACTCAGTGAGGCCCAGCGGATGATGGCCAGATAAAACAGTCGCAGTCCTCAGAGTGGAAACTGGTGTCACTGGGCCAGCCAGAGTAGGATTTCGCCCATGGCTTTCCCCTCCAGGAAGTACTTCTGAAAAACACTTTTCCAGCACAATAGTCATTGAATCCAATTATATATTTTTAGACACTAACTTTTTTTCCTCTTTCTTTCTTTCTTTCTTTCTTTCTTTCTTTCTTTCTTTCTTTCTTTCTTTCTTTCTTTCTTTCTTTTTTCTTTCTTTCTTTCTTTCTTTCTTTTCTTTCTTTCTTCTTTCTTCTTTCTTCCATTTCAAGAAAATTCTGCACATCTGGAAAGAACAGCAATGAATAACAGAAACTGGCGCGTTCATGCTCGGCTCCTACTGGGCATGTTTCGTTTAATTTCCTCCAGTTTTATGACACTTTCCTATGCTGCTACTCCAGACATTCAATAAAACACCTCACCGTGTAGGAACCATAAGGGAAGGAAAGTCTAAAGAAAGTCTGACAGGAGTCCTGAGCATGTGCTCACCGCAACGAAGGCTCAGGCTTCTCCCAACTACTGCTCTCCCCTCTTCCAGTGGCCTCTGCACACAAACCCTCCTGCCTCTTGCAACTCTGGTCCCCTTGTCAAACAGTTCTACTGGTGTTTGGCTTCTGTCGCCCTCTCACCCCTTCAAGGTCAGAAAGAGTGAGTACAAATGGCCCTCTCTTTGATTCCTACTTCTCCCATCCAATCTGCAATCAGGTTTTCCACTTAGCAAGTGAGACATCATTTCTATCTTTTTACTTGGAAAGAAGCAAGAACTAGTGATGGATACTCTCCAGAACAAGGGTGTGGTCTGGTCCAGACAGGGAGAAAGTAGGTATGGGATAAATGGGTCAAGACCCGGGTCATGACCTAGGCTTTACACACCATGCAGAAGCAAACATGGGGAAGTTGGATTTCTGGGGGCCTAGGGAGAGCCACTGGTTTAGAAAAAGATCTGAAGTCAATGAAGAATACTTAGTACCTGGTCTCTGGGTAGTGAGTACCTACAAAGAAACTGGCTTTTGCTCATTTACAGGATATGAACAAATTTCAGATCCTTGTTGGATGAGAGGTGAGGTCTGTGATAGTCCTGGGTGTCCACGATATGTAAGGAAAGCAGAAAAACACAAAACGAGGAGGATGTAGGCAAAAGAGACAAATTTTGACCATGCCGTAAACTTTTCAGGGCATGACTTGTGGCCTATTTTAAATGACCTAAATTAACATTTTCCTTCAGCACACAGTCTCACTGACCCAAGCACACTGCCACTTCAGTGGAGAACAGTTTCCCTCTTGTATCTCTACTGGGAGAGGTGATCAATAAATCCCTTGGTTTATTTTTTAATTGTTTCTTATTCCTCAAATATTTATGACCTTACCTTTGTGCTAGATGCTAGGCTTAGCGTGGTCTTATTCTTAAAATTTATTTTTTCAGTTTTATTGTAGAAAGAGCACTTAACATGAGATCTGCCTCCTAAAACTTTTATTAAATGTACTATATATTATTGTTGACTAGAGGCACAATGTTGTGCAGCTGATCTCCAGAGCATATTCATCTTGTTTAACTGAAACCTATGCCCATTGCATAGTAACTACCAATTTTCCCCTGTGCCCAGCCTCTGGCAAAGCATCATTCCAGTCTTTGGTTTTATGAATCCGACAATTTTAGATACCTCATATAAGTGACATCATTCAGTATCCGCCATCCTACGACTGGCTTATTTGACTTAGCGTAATGGCCTCAAGGTTCATTGATATTGTCACATATGGCTGAATTACTGTCTTTTTAAGGCTGAATAGCATTCCTTTATATGTACATACCACAGTTCCTTTATCCATTCATCTGCTGATGGACTCTTTTTTTTTAATTTTTATTTTTTTAAGTAGGTACCATACCCAGCATGGAATCAAATGCAGGGCTTGAACTTGACCCTGAGATTAAGACCTGAGCTGAGATCAAGAGTCAGACAATCAATGAAGCCACCCAAGTGCTCCTGCTGATGGACTTTTAAGTTGTTTCTACAGCTTGGCTGTTTGTGACCAGTGCTGTAATGAACCCGGGAGAACTAATATCTCTTCAAGACCTTGATTTCAATTCTTTTGGGTAAATGTCCAGAAATGAGATTGCTACTTCACATGGTAATTCTATTTTTATTTTATTTTTTTTCACAAAAATTATGTATTTATAAGGTGTATAATGTGAAGTTTTGTATCCATATACAGTAAAATGGTTATGACAGTCAGGTTAATTTACATATCCATCTGCTCACATAGTTAGCACTTTTTGTTGTTGTTGTGAGGTCACCTGAAATCTACTCCCTGAGCAAATTTCCAGTATACAATACAGTACTACACACTACAGTTATTATACTGTATACTAGATCTCTAGAACGTGTTCATCCTACATAACAGAAACTTTATACCGTTTGATCGACATGTCCCCATTTCCTCCATCTCGCTGTCCCTGCTTCCAGGTACTCAGCCATTTATTTATTTATTTTTTTAAGGTTCCATGGAAAAATGAGATCACGGGATATTCTCTCTATGCCTGGCTTATTTCACTTAGCATAATGTTCTCCATTTTCACCCATGTTGTCACACATGGCAGAAGCTCCTTCTTTTTATTTTTTTAATAGATTTTATTTATTTATTCAGGAGAAAGGGAGAGACACAGGCAGAGGAAGAAGCAGGCTCCCTGCAGGGAACCGATGTGGGACTTGATCCGAGGACCCCGGGATCATGCCCTGGGCCAAAGGCAGACGCTCAACCACTGAGCCACGCAGCTGCCCCAAACCTCCTTCATTTTAAAGACTGAACAATGCTCCACTATCTGTATATACTAAAATTTCTTTATTTATTCATCCATCAGTGGACACTTAGGTTGTTTCTGTGAATGCTGCTGTAATGAAAATGGTAATTCAGGTATATTTTCAAAGTACTGATTTTATTTCTTTCCGGTATACACTCAGAAGGCAGGATTGCTAAGTCATATGGTAGTTCTATTTTTAATTTTTCGAGGAAGCTCTATGCTGTTTTCCATAGTGATCCAATTTATAATCCCATCAGTAGTGTATAAGGGTTCCCTTTTCTCCATATCCTCACCAACATTTGTGATCTTTTGTCTTTTTAATATTAGCCATTCTAACAGGTGTGAGGTAATATCTCACTGAGGTTTTGATTTGCATTTTCCTGATGAGTGACGTTAAGAACATTTTTATATGCCTGTTGGCCATTTGCATATCTTCTTTGGAAAACACCTACTCAGTTTCTTGGTCAATTTTTAGTAGGGTTGTTTTTGTTTTGTTTTGTTTTGTTTTTTACTATTGAGTTGTATGAGTTCCTTATATATTCTGGATATTAACCACTTATCAGATATATGGTTTTCAAATATTTTCTTCCTCTCCATGGATTGCTATTCTGTAGGTTGACTTTTCATTTTGTTATGGTTTCCTTTGCTTTGCAAATACTTTTTAATTTGGCATAATCCTGCTTGTTTATTCATACTTTTTTTGCCTGAACTTTCAATGTCAAATCCAAAACATTGTTTGCCAAGGTCAATGGCAGAGGTTTTTCACCTATGTTTTCTTTTTTATGGCTTCAGGTCCTATGTTTAAATCTTTAATCCATTTGAGTTGGTTTTTGCATGCAGTTTAAAAGAAGGTTCCTTAAATTCCTTGGTTTAAAACAACAAAATCCTTCCTCCCTTCCTTCCTTTCCTTGCTCCTTTTTTCCTTAATCTCCTCCTTCCCTGCATTCCTTCCTTCCTTTCTTCCTAATTTAGTAGACAAACCTTAGGTAAAGATGTGAAAACATCCATGTGGGGGAGTAATCTGTCAGCAACTTTCAGAATTTGAGTGAGGTAAGGAGGCTATCTGGGGAGTTGAGTGTACTTGTGGCAGCCTGGTGCTGATTAGTAAAGCATGCCCAAACTGGGGAAGATGTCTGACAGGGGAAGTGGGTAGTGGTGGTCTAGTGTGGAGTATTAGAGATTGAGTTGGGTGAAGATGTCATCTGTGAGGGAGAATCACAAAAGCAGTTGCTTTTTAATCTATCATCTATCTATCTATCTATCTATCTATCTATCTATCTATCTATCATCTATCATCTATCATTATCTATCATCTCTCTATCAAGATTTTATTATTTATTCATGAGAGACACACAGAGAGAGAAGCAGAGATAGGCAGAGGAAGAAGCAGGCTCCCTGTGGGGAACCCAATGTGGGATTCAATCCTGGGACCCCAGGACCATGACCTGAGCCAAAGGCAGATGTTCAACCACTGAGCCACCCAGGTGCCCCTGCCATTATATATTGAGAAACCAAGCAGATTGAATAGTTTGTCTACACCAGGAGGGTGGGATGAGGAGGGTGGAGAGGAGAGGGATGATGGCTTTAAAAAGAGTTGGGTACATGTAAAGAGAAAGGATCAAATAATTACATATATCGAGAACAACGGAGTCAGATTTATTGCTGCTGGAGGAGGAAATTACAAATATGGAAAAGGAAAAGCTAGAATGATCCCTGAAATGTTGGATTGAAAATGAAAATATTGGGGATCACAGGGTGGCTCAGTGGTTTAGTGCCTGCCTTTGGCCCAGGGCATGATCCTGGAGTCCTGGGATCGAGTCCCACATCAGGCTCCCTACATGGAGTCTGCTTCTCCCTCTGCCTGTGTCTCTGCCTCTCTCTCTCTCTCTCTCACTCTCGCTCTCACTTTCTCTGTCTCTCATGAATAAATAAGTAAAAAATCTAAAAAAAAGAAAATGAAAATATTAATGTCAATTCATAGTTTTCAACTGATAGATGATAGATATTTATGGATATAGACATGTGGATAGACAATATAATTATATGTAATATAATTCATATATATCCTAGCTCTGTCTTGAGAGAGCCTAGAAGCAGAGATATCCCAAGAGCAATAAGCATATGTTTCACTCAGATCTTGCTTTATAAATACCATTCTCCACTAAAAGAACCCAGGGCATCTTGGAGAAATTTCTGATCCCTCAGCTGATGAAGAGAAGAAAGAGATAAACCAGAAACATTTTGTTGTACCAGAAAACAAGGAAATTTCCAAAAATGATCAAACCAAATGTCAAAAGGATACATGAACCAGCGTGAGACTCCCACTTACTGATTCTGGAAAGTTTAAACATCGAAGTAAATAGTAACAGATTATAATCAACCAAATAAAAGAAATCCACAAGTCCATGCTGATATGAATGAATGAATGAATACTGAGGAGGAGAAGTGACAGATTTTCTTTATAATGGAATGCCCACTAATAAATACAGAAAAAAAAAACTATGGAAGAAGAAAATCATATGGCTACCATCACAATAATAAATAATGCAGACAAAGATATCAATGCATGTAATACATTTGGGTGAGTAAGATGATGCACAGGACGGTTACGTAGATTAGATGAACTTCTACACAAAATACTTAACAATTAGAAAGGCAAAAGAGAGACTCTTTACAATGGGAAAACCTGGAGGAAACTACCTTAATCAAGTGTTTATGTTTAATATGGTGAGTAATGGCAAAAATTGAATTTGCTTATAACTTGATGGGGAGCAATGAGAATAATACTGTATTATTTTTCTCTGATATTCCTGCCAAAAGCTCTTAATTTAAATTTAGACTTGAAAAAAATCAGACAAGCCTAAATTGAGAAACATACTATGAAATATGGCCTGTAATTGCTTAAACTGTCAAGTCATGCAAAACAAGTAAAGATGAAAGAATGGATCCAATGTGAATGGAACTAAACAGACATGCCAACTAAATAGAATCAGATCCTTTTCTATAAAGGATATTGTTGGGAAATGGTGAAAATTTAATGTCCATGGATTTAATAGTAGGTAATATATCTCCTAATGGTAGGTAATACAAACGGTAGGTAATGTATCTCTCTCTGTGTCTCTCATGAATGAATGAAGGAAGGAAGGAAGGAATGTAATAGCTATATTTTAGTTATGTAGAACAATGTCAGTGAGAAATTCATATGTGGCAGGTGATAGGGCATCAGGTTGGCATTTTAAATGATTTAAGAAAAAGAAAAAAATGCTCTTGGTACCTTTTTTAAAAAACATTTTATAAGTTTTAAATTTTTTTTTAGAGATTTATTTGAGTGAATGAGAGAGAGAGAGAGAGAAAAAGCATGCTCTTGCATGACAGAACACAAGCAGGGTGAATGGGGAGAGGGAGAGGGAGAAGCAGACTCTCTGCTGATCAGAAACCTGATGCAGTGGTCAATCCCAGGACCCCAGGATCACAACCTGAGCCAAAGGCAGATGCTTAACCGACTGAGCCACCCAGGTGCCCCAGTTTTAAATTATTATTATTATGATGATTTTTAATGTCAACTTTTTGTTTTTAATTCATGAGAGACACACAGAGAGAGGCAGAGACACAGGCAGAAGGAGAAGCAGGTTCCCTGTGGGGATCCTGATGTGGAACTTGATCCCAGGTACCCAGGAGTCATGACCTGAGCCAAAGGCAGATGCTCAACCACTGAGCCACCCAGGTGCCCCTTAAATATTTTTTAAATAAAAATGTAAACACACAGAAGTACAGGTAAAATTGGAGAAATCTGAACAAGAGTAATAAATTGTATCAGTGTTATAACTGTGATGTTGGTTATAGTTTTGCAAAATGATTCCACTGAGGGAAGTTGGTTAAAAGGTATAAGGAAATTTCTCAATAATTTTTTAAAACTCCATGTGAGTCTATAATTATCTCAAAATTTATAAATTTGAAAAAAAAAGTTAGGTTAAGGGAAATAGTTCTTACTGAGCATAGTCTCTCAATCTTTATAATAGCTAAATACTGGTATTGTACTCATAGAGATAAAGAAAATAAAGTAAGGAATTTAAATAAAAACTTTAGAGAAAGAAAGTTTAAGTAATGATTAAGATTCAGCTCTTAGTCAATAGAAGAAATGGGATTGGATTAGAATTTTGTCTGGTTTTACAGCTAAAAGAAAATCTTGCTAAAAAAAAACTAGAAGAAAGATCTCAAAGATAATCATCGTTATTGATGGAAACTAATAAATGTACATCTTTTAGTAAATGGATTTGAAATTAAAAAAAAATTAAAAATTCCATTAAATTATCTCATCAGGCCATGGTAGTATACACTTTTGATTACTGAGATCCCATAATACCCAAAGTTCAATATAAATCTGCAAATAACATTTTCATAGTTCAGCTTCAAGGAGAGTCCTAACAACCTAAGTGGAGTCCAAAGTGCAAGAGAGATTCTGTCTTTGGTATTTTCATGGCAGAAATTACAATTTATAAACCAAACAGTGAATATGAAAGAACAAGTATCTGAGTATAAGAATGGACACAAGATATAGGGGTGAGTATACTGATTAAGTAGAAGATTCTATCCTCTGAAATTAGCTCATTTAAGATGTGAAGGATATGTTTTCTCAAGCATGAAAGATTCTTCTATAAGAAAATGCAGCATCACAAGACAAATTAAGTTACTGCTGGTTGTCCTTTCTCTGAAAATAAGGCTTTTGTTCTAATACTAGAACTCCAGATACAGCTCATAGAAACACCACTTTTTGACAGAAGCATACAGTACATTGTAGATGAAAAATGTCTATAAAATGGGGAAATACTCATATACAAATGTGGAAGCATATTGAAAGGCCAGTTATTATTCAGTAGTGATAAACAGTATTAAAAATAGAAATTGGAAAGATATACATTGGACACAGAAAACATATTTCTGACTTTCTCTTATCCCAACAATGAAAACAAAAAAGAGACTGTAACATTGGAATCCATTCAGATAAGTTCAAGAATGCAATAGACTTTCTCCTCAATCTGACATAGAGCTTAGAATATTATTCACTGAAAATGTGCTTCAAAAATGAGGAGTCATTACTATAATAGCAAATACTGGGTAGGCTTCTCCAAGTTTTCTAAAGTTACCACCTGGCAAAACTGACCTAGCTAAAATTTTAAAAAACAGTTTGGATATATTTATACTGATGCTTTGAAAAATATATATCTTTATAGGGGTGGCTCAGTTGGTTAAGCATCTGCCTTTAGCTCAGGTCAAGATCTGGGGTGCTGGGATCAAGCCCCATGTCAGGCTCCCTGCTAAGTGAGGAGCCTGCTTCTTCCTCTCCCTCTGTTGCTCCCTTTGCTTGTGCTCTCTCACTTCTTCTCTCTGTTAAATAATAAATAAATAAATAATTTTAAAATATAGATTTATATAAAAATATATTTATATACAATATATAAAATTTATATATATATATTTATATATTACATATAAAATAAATATATACATGTATTTTGTAGGCTGCAACTTGAGGATTCAAAAAAATTATCTTCCGGGCAGTATATTTCAAATTTCTATATTTGTCTACCAGGTATATACCAAGAGAGAGGCTGGGCTAAGTTCTCATATTGACCTCTTGACTTCCTATAAGAATGATTAACTGAGAGATTTAAACCAATGCCCCTTTTCTATTCTTTTAAAACACCAAGAGTGTTTAAAAGAGCTATACTTAGTGTCTACTAGAATTACTATCTAGTGCATTTAAATAATGTGCATTTAAATGAATAATATATAATTTAGGTCAGATTTTTTTAAGTTAAGTGTGATTAAATACATTTTCCCCATAATCTTCAATTATTATTCATGCTGGTTTTCTCTCATTCTTGAGTAAAATTAGTTCATCCTGAGTCTTTACTGGGGCATACTGATTTTATGGTACTTGTCACTAGCTCCTCATGTGGAAGTTAAAATACCTTATTTAAGTATCAAAAATTTTATAGCCTTTTTCTCTATCTTCTGCAGTTTCTACTTCCCCTTATTATTCTTCTATTAAGGGAGACATAATTAATTTCCTCTTAAAATCCATCAGTGCAAAGTTATAACTTACTTCCAAGTTTCAAGCTTTCCCTCTGCTTGCCCACTGCCTTATGTTCCAATAGAAATTATGTAGCTGAACAATATAATGTTCTGGAAACAATGATGATGGTCTTTTTAAATTTTCATATAAATGTTATTTGCACATGCCCTTTAAGTTTTTCCTCTAGGTGCCTTTTCCCATAAGATATTTCACAAACTGTTTCTACCTCTTCCTACTTACTCAAGTCTAAAATCTTCTTAATAAACTGGAGCACATGAAGAAACTATGTAAATATCTTTATTTTCAAGAAAAGGGGGAAGGTGAAATACGAGGGAAACTTAGATACTGCTCAGCTAGTTAATAGGCATTATTATGCATAGATTCAGAAAATATTTTTCAGACTTCAAACGTTGACCATACTTTCTCTCTTCACACATCTGTCTTCTGGATGAGTTGTGACATGCTAAGGCTAAGCAGTCTGGACACCGAATAATGTTCTATTTCTATTTCAACCCTGCCCTTGGAGAGCACCAGGTCATCAGGCAACAATAAAATAATTATTTTTTAAAAGATTTTATTTATCTATCCAAGAGATACACAGAGAGAGGCAGAGACATAGGCAGAGGGAGAAGCAGGCTCCCTCTGGGGAGTCCAAAGCGGGACTCCATCCTGGAACCCCAGGATCATGTCCTGAGCCAAAGGTAGGTACTCAACCACTGAGTCATCTGGTTGCCTCCAATAAAAGAATTTAAAAGAATGTCTGAGATTATATAATTAATTTTTTTCTTTGTTTATAAGGCTTCTTTCCTTATGGAGAATTTAGAAATGTCAAGTTGGGGTATGAGTACTGTGAAGGGAGGTTAATTCCTCTTTAGGCCTTATGGTAAAGGACATGTGCAATTCTTGAGGCCTCCATAGCTGCCCAGTTAAATGAACATTTGGTAAACAGATAGGATTTTAGCAGAAGCTCAGCCAGGAACAAATAGTTGTGTTTGTTGGGGGCATATCCTTTATCCTATTCTTTGGGGACAGAAGAGTAATCAACAGGTAAGTGGATATGACTGTAAGTCCAGTGAAGACAAGAGAACAACAACTGGGGAAGCTAGCAGAGTGGGACTCCCAAATCTGGAAAATGGTGGAGAATGTTCCATGTTGTGTCATTAGTTGTTTTGAGAACAGCAAGTGTCTTGACTAATAAAAACCCTTAGTAAGGGAAATGCTGAAATGTGATCTTATCACCTTAGATTTTTAGGTTGAGATGCCAGGAAGAAAAGAGGTAAAAGTTATCCTGAGAGATTATATCATCCACAGAGAAATGAATAGGTAACTGTCATGGGAAGCTGATTCTGGACCCACTGACAGTAACAACAACAACAAAAAATACCCCTTCCTTACATAAGATAAGCCTTCTTTTTCCATTGTTAAAGGGTGTATCAGGGAAGTTAAATTATCTATTGCCTAAGATGCTTCGGAATCTTTATGGAAAAAAAAAAAACAAAACACTTGTGAACATCCAAAGCAAAAATACTAAATTCTATTTCAATTCTTGCTACTATTCATTTTACACACTTATGATTTATCAAATAAATCATAATATTTATATTTCCAAATGTATAGAATTCTATAGCACATTTTAATATAAATATTATATTATTCATGCAGTGGGATCCTCAACAGTATTGTTACACTAAAATGGGTTGCCCTGAAGTAGGAATGAGCCAGTATATAGCATTATACATTTAGGCAGTATTGTGTATTTGTAATGGCAACAAAATTATTTTTGTGCTTCTGTGTTTTGTTTTTTTGGTACGGCTGGTGATTTCTACTTCCTTATGGGTAAGTTTGTTTTGTTTTGTTTTGTTTTTAACTATAATGACTACTTATTCAACAGATTGTGGCTGGTACCTTTATATATTTGTGTGTGTGTTTGAAATCAAGTTTTTATCAGCTATATTGTCATATATCCTGTCATGTACATTGTTCATTACCCCCTTATAATTTATAAGAATAAGTTCCATTTTTATATACTTAAACACTCATTGGCTGTGTTTTGATATTTGATATTTCCTTAATAATACTGTGTTGATTCCCCCACTCTCACCAACCTTTATTAAAACAGAATTGTGGGCAACACCATGCGACATAAGAAAGTTGTCTATAGAGCAAAATAAACTGAAGTAACATGTTTTCCCACCATGGTTGCAAATAATCCTGAAGTCTCTAGGATTAATTTTCCACTTTCTAGGGTATATTTTGTCCGCTGACAATTCATATTTATAATTTTTTAACCAAAAATTTATAAACAGATATCCCTAACAGCTTATACATTTCTGTTTGTATTTTGCTTGATAATTCTTTTACTATTCCTTCCATTATAATATATTTTAAAACTTACATGAAAATAGGGCAGCCCTGGTGGCACAGCGGTTTGGTGGAGCTTGCAGCCTGGGGTGTGATCCTGGAGACCCAGGATCGAGTCCCACATCGGGCTCCCTGAATGGAGCCTGCTTCTCCCTCTGTCTGTGTCTCTGCCTCTCTCTCTGTGTCTATGAATAAATAAATAAAATCTTTAAAAAAAAACTTACATGAAAATATATTTTAATGATTCTTTTTATACCAGGATAATTTCAACTGCATAAACATTTAAGTGCATAACTTTTTAAGCGTAAGAATTTATAATTCTTTGATCATTTATTTTAATATGGGGACTCTTACTTCACTGGAAACTGTCCACCAGAATAATACAAAGTATTCTCCCTCTCTCTTTCTGTCTCTCTTTCTCTAGATAGCCCTGGGTAAACATTTACCATCTAAATCAGGTTTTTAGCAGTTTTCCCCATACATTTGCCTGCTTCAGATCACATAGGATGCTTATTAAAATGCAGATATCTGGGTCAAACAAACCTAGTGAATTAGCTTCTGTGGTAAAGCCTCAGGTATCTGATTTCATAAAGAATCCCTCAGGTGACTCTTATATACAATAAAATATGAAACCGAGATTCTAAAGATTTTCCTTTTCTAATCAGCAAACTGATTTGTGGCATTTGTCAATTTCTGTGATGTAACCATTTCCACCTTTGTCAATTTCTAATCTAATATCAGTGACACCACATATAAGAGTTGCATTATCCTATTCTTATCTTTGTCAATTTCTTTATTTTTTTAAAAATATTTTATTTATTTAGTCATTAGAGACAGAGAGAGAGAGAGAGAGAGAGAAAGGCAGAGACATAGGTAGAGGGAGAAGCAGGCTCCCTGCGGGGAGCCTGATGTGGGACTCGATCCCAGGAACCTGAGTCAAAGGCAGACACCCAACCACTGATCAACCCAGGTGCCCCACTTTGTCAATTTCTAATCTAATATCAATAACACCAAATATAATAAGAGTTGTATTATTCAAATTAGAGAATATTTTTAAAATAATATTTAAAGATGAGATATAAATTGTTTTTCTACACCAATAATGGAAGTTGTTAAATATCCTGCCCAGAGATTTGAAATAAAGAAACTTGGTTCCTTTACCTTTAATAACATACAAGTGAACCTTTACTAGATCTTATGTGAATTTCCATACTTTACAATTAAAAAAAAATCATTAAAGGAAGCATATACACATAGAAGTACCCAAAGCCTAAGAGTAGTTTGATAAATTTTCAAAGTGAGCACACTAGGTAATCAGCATACATATCAAAAAAGAAAACATAGTTGGAACCCTTTCTCCTACTACCAGTCCCTAGCAACTCCTTTTCTATTATGGACAGAATACCACAGATTAGTTCAGGCTAAGTTTGAACTTTATATACATAGAATCATAGATTATATGCTCTTCTTTTTCTGGCTTCTTTTCCTCAATATTTCTCTGTAAGATCCATCCATGTCATTGCCTCTTGATATTCTTACTGCTATATAATATTCCATTATCCCACACTTTACCATAGATAGAAATATTTGGCTCAAGAGTATGAGTTTCTCAGCCAAGAATGTGTATACTTAACTTTAGTCAATGATGTGTTGAATATTTAAATACTAGGGCTTTAGGGGAAAAAAAGAAAAAAAAACAAAACAAAAACAAAACAAGCAAACTCTGATTTGTGGCAATTTCTGTGGTGTAACTATTCCCACCTTTGTCAATTTCAACCACTCCGTGGTAGGTTTCACAAGTCAGTTGAGTCAGTTCCAGCAGAGCTCACTGACCTGCCAAACTTTTCCAAAGGAGTTTACAGCTCCACCAGCAGCGCATGAGAATTCCAATTACTCTACACACTTGACACACACTTTTAACTGTTGTTGGTGGTGTTGCTTTATGTTTATTTAGCAATTCTGGTGGGTATATGGTGATATATACAATGGTTTTAATTTGGATTTCTCTAACAATGCGTGGTTTATAGCATCTTTTAAGATATTTATTGGTCATTTGGATATCCATTTCTGTGAAGTGCCATTCATTTGTTGGAAATATACTATCCAATTTTCCTATTGAGTTATCTGCCTTTTTCTTACTTTTTATATGAGTTTTTAAAATGTCAGTAAACTAAAATGAGAATTGCTCTCTTATTCATAACTCTTCTGTATAGTTGGCTATCTGTTAGGAAGTCTCATGGTATTGGGAATAGAATTTGTGTTGCAAACCGACAGGGCCCAGCAACTTTTCAACAGCAACTGCCCTGATCCTTAAAAGCATAAATCAAAGCATAACATTCTCCACTAAAAAAAAAAAAAAAAAAAAAATCATCTAATTATTTCTTTTTGCAATTAGGATGAAAACATTCTTTTCTAGTGCCTACATTTCCTTACGTGATCTGTCAGACTTGTGTCTGCTTGGTGTTCTAACCTTCTGTCACTTCATTCACTGGTCCTGCCTCTAAAACATGCTGAATTCACTCCTGCCTCTGGGCCTCAGGACACACTTCCTTTTCTATGCCTGGAAAGATTTCTCAGGTTTTCTCATGGACCTGCTTCTCAGTGTTTGGTTCTCTATCCAATATCCTCAGATAGGCCTTTCCTAACCACAAAAACAAAGGTAACCATGCTTCCTAGAAACTCTTTATCTAGTTACCCAGTTTTTATCATTTCATAGCAATTACTAACATGAGAAATGGTCTTTTTGGTTCATTTGCATGTCTATTTTCTATCTCCTGCTTTTTAAATAATGTACTGCATGAAAGACATTGGGGCTCTTCATCTCACCCCTATATACAGTGCTTAGAACATGGCCAGGTGCATAGTAGAACTGTCAAACAATAAATTATTCATATTTTCAAAACTACAAATTTTGTTTATATTTATGTATTATTTATTTATATATAAATATATGTATAATTTATATATAAATTTATATATAAATATATTGATATTGATATTCTTACTGCTATATATACATAATTCATATATATAAATTATACATATATTTATATATAATATAGAAAAATAATATATAAATTATATATAAATATTTCATAAACTACTTACATATTTATATTTATATAAATACATTTATACAAATGTTATATATTCATGTAAACTTTCAAAATATATAAATTTTAGTTTCTTCACAAACTTCAGCTCCTAAAACACTGCAAACAATTGTAAAACATCATTTGGTGCTTAGCTATTCTTCTTAACAGGATTTTCTGCTCCTTCCTAAAGTGTTATCTTTCCTATCTTTAACTTCACTATTATGAACAAACCGTTTTCCTTTGATAATTGAAATTGGTGCAGATTCTATACACCCCCTTAAGATGCATAGTATGAGCTGTTGGAACTGAAAGAGGAGCAAAAAAGATAAAGGATATACACGAGGTCCCATGTGTACATGTACTATATACCAAACATCGTTTTAAGTGCTAGAAATGCAACAGTGAACAAATAGGTAGACTTAAGGGAAACACGAAGTTAGGGACCAGTATAATCTTTGCAAGACAGGAAAGGGCAAATCAAAGAAGTATGAATATGGAGATCTGCTTCTGAGGGATAGTAACAGACAAGGGTCATAAGCAGAGTGAGAAGCACAGGGAGATTACACAGCAGGTTCAGGTGAATTCTTGAGGATGGCCTTTTTTCCCCCTAAGTTTTCATTTAAATTCCAGTTAGTTAGCATGCACTGTAATACATTTTTCAGGTGTACAATATAGTGATTCAACACTTTCATACAACCCGTGGTGCTCATCACAAGTGCACTCCTTCATCCCCATCACCTATTCCATGCATCCTCATCCCTCTTTCTTTTGAAATTATATGCAAAATCTTGCTGCCACTGTTATAGAATTTGAATTCAGCATCTGATATGTTTCCAGTGTTACCACTCCACACTCCTGCCAATGTGAGTTCTGGTCGTCTTGGCATGGTGGTGGTAAAAGGATGCCATGAGAGAGAGAGGAATATATAGATAGATATATTATATATATATATAGATGGATTGTATTTTCTCAGGCTTTCTCTTCAGAACCAGGTGATTTTAGGAGTACTGTAACCAGCCTTGTTATGGCAAGACTTTGCTCAGATTACAGATTTGTGTTCCATACTCAAATGAGATACTGAGTGTGGTGTAGTTAGGCTAAAAGGGATTCATCCAAATTTGAATATGGGTTCACATTTGAGTTGAGAAGAATCTGAGATAGAACAGAGTTGGTGGTTGCTGTGCAAATTTCTATTAGGCAGATGGAGCAAAACTTAGGGCAAGAGAGCCTTGCCCTCTTGGTACTGGAATGTTCCCTGGGAGCTCATCATCAGGTAAGGGTGGTTTTATCCTAATTTTACTTGTGTGGAAGTGGTCAGGCCATGCTAGTCAGTTCTTGGACACGTGATCATATATATGTAAGCTGTGTCCCCACAGAGACCCAGACTCTGCAGAGTCACATTAAAAGGAAACACAGATCTGACTCCAGAAACTTTAAGGCATCATTTTTGCTTTCTATCTTCTTAACAAGTTTAGCCCAGGCATTTTTCTCCATGCATGACATAGGAAGCTTAACATTATCTGTTTTCTCAATAAAATTTCCTCTTTCCATATAATACATTCAGGAAAACCACAGATACATATAATAAAATATTCTCCTATTCCTTTATGACATTCTATGCTTCTATTCCACTTGCTTCTACTGCTTTCTTAACCCTCATTCAAAACACTGTCCTGCACCATGTCTACCACATCTCTTCCAAAGTACCTGTCATACTACACCATTGCCTTGCCCTGTGCAGCCATTGGAAAGTGTAGGCTCACAGATTATTGGGATTTGGGACCTGCTATTTGGATCTGGCAAAGTGGTCAAGAAGCCAACAAATGACCTTTCAAACAAGAATTCCTGGAATTCAGGGAAGAAAAGCTGTGAATGCTGGTATATTAATAACTTGTTTTTTTCTATTACATTGCTATTGTGAGAGCAACATTGTGCAGATAGCTTTGGGAATTAGAGGATGAAGCTATAAGGATGGAGAAATAGCGTTCCGGTTATATGTGGAAAGAGCTTGCTGTCATAAAATTTTGCAGTGCACAATGGAATAGCCTGGTTTATTTGTTCACTGGTTATATAGCACCAGAAGTTTTATTCAAGAGTTTACTAGAAATGTTTAGTCTTCATCTAATAAGGAGAGGAAAAAAGATGATACATGAAATTTAGTTTGAAATTACTGAAAAGAACATCCCCAAACTAGAAGATAAACTGAAAGTTGGAGTTAGATACAATATGGTCAAAAAGCCATCACTCTACAGTATTTCTAAAGGTATGATGTGAAGACGGTGATCTTTCAAAGGGTGTCCACATTCACAGAAGGAACTACGTGACCCTGGATAGAGATCAACTCATCATAAAATAGAAGAATGAGGATGATAAGGGAGAGAGAAAGAGAGAAATACCAACAGACACTGAGCTAGAGAGAAGAACTAAGCATGAGATGAAACTACTTCTAGATTTCTAGTTCTGTCTTTGATAGTAGTATATGACTTGATGACCACTTTAAAAAAAATAAGCGATTTGAGCAAGTGTAATTTTATAGAACATAATTTGTTGAAAGCTATTTAGTTAAAAGCAAGTTGGTCAACAGGTCATTTTGGCTGAAATGATGATAGGATTTTATTTTATTTTATTTTTTGTTTTGATAATAGGGTTTTTTTTAAATTTTTATTTATTTATGATAGTCACACAGAGAGAAAGAGAGAGAGAGGCAGAGACACAGGCAGAGGGAGAAGCAGGCTCCATGCACCGGGAGCCCGACGTGGGACTCGATCCCGGGTCTCCAGGATCGTGCCCTGGGCCAAAGGCAGGCGCTAAACCGCTGCGCCACCCAGGGATCCCGATAATAGGGTTTTAATGAAAATTCCTAGACACTGGTTTTTCTAGTATTTGTCATCTTTGATATACCATGGGGCACTTTGAAGACATTTATACATTATTATGTATTCTTTTCTAGTATATGGATATTTTTCTACTTTTGCCTCCTGATACCTAATACCATGTTCAACCAATCATTGCTTTTATTCCCTACTTTTTTGTTTTTACATTCATACTTGACATACAAATGATTCCTCTACACTCTGTTAACATAGACGTTGGAATAAAATGAGTATCTACATTTAATAAGTTGTTAAATAAATTATCTTAGGTTACAAAATAATGATATGATCCAATTTCTACTGATGAATAAAACACATAGATTATGTATATATACTAAACATACTTTATATTTTAGAAAGGAGAGGTACAGATAACAAAAAGGTTAAATGATAGTTCAGAAAGGTAAAATTTTAGAGATATTTTTCTGCTCTTTTATCAATTATATTTTTTACTTTAATCTTTTATTTAAATTCAATTTGCCAGTACATAGTACATCATTAGTTTCAGATGTAGTTTTTAACAATTCATCAATTATGTATAACACCCAGTACTCATCACATTATGTGCCCTTCAATACTTTTTTATTTTAAAAATAAAACATATTTCTCTTCTAACTTGAGAAAGTAGAAAGAGAAGCAAATAATGAAATAATGAATCATTAATAAAAAAGAACAATCTTTGAAGGTTGGGACTTTTCTACTTTAAAAATATCAATTCAAAAACAATTATGCTTATTCGGCTATATTTTCATCTTTGTGCAAGGGAAAAATGGAACAGGATCTTTCCTTTCTTGCTTGCTTTCTTTCCTAAGCCACTTTTGTTTGACATTTAGGTATTTCTAACATTTCTCTATCAAATTGAAAGAGTGGGGATAGTTACTTAAAAATGAATTAAAAGTATAGGTAAAAGCAGGGAATTAAGCAAGCAAGATAGGAATAATTTGATAACTGTACTGAAAAATTGGAGAAAGATATCTACAATTTCTAACATGTCAAAAACTCAAACTTTCCAAAACATGCAACAAAAACAGCCTAAATAAATTGTGGTAAATTACAAAATAATGTTATGATCTCATTTATACTGGCAGGTAGGGCATAAATATTTATATGATATATAGTACATACACTTTAACTTTTAAGAAAGGGTCTGTGCAAATATTAAAAAGGTTAATGATGGTTACACAATATGCAACAAAAGAAGTAATACTTGAAAAACCAGTTCCTACCTATATTCATTGTACATATTAATTTTTGAACAAATTGTTGATTTGAATAGCTGGGTTTCAGCTAAACTGCATTCACCCAAATTTAACCAATTTTTTCTACCATATGCATCTTTGAATTGTATCATATATTAGGCATCTCTTGGCTACTAGAAATTATAGCTAATACAGAGAATTAATCTTACAGAATCTGATATAGTGGTAATTGAATTGGGAAAAACAGAGTATTTGGGCATGAGAATTACTAGAATGACATACCAAGAAACATATAACTGAATTTAAAGGAATCTTCTACATGTGTACTGTGGATTAAGGGAGGAAGTATTCAATTTCTGGGACTATGAGTCTGATTCTGCTAATGTAAGTTTGTGTAAGTGGGGAGGTCTTGGTAGGATGGATTTTCTTTGGGGAAATAGAATGTACAAGTATCTTCTCTGATTCTTGTTCACTGCTGTAAAGGGAGGCATGTATAGCAATAGTCACTGTAGGATGATCTAAAATATATACATAAATGTAAATATATATTTTCATCAATAAGAAAATGGCTGTTAGATAATATCCCAAGCTATATAAAAAACTACTCTGTGGCAGTTGAATGGAAAGATATGAAAATATAAACATGGCAACATAGTTAAGACCACATTTAAGATGAGAAAATAATTTTACAGAAATATTTTTGATTCCATTTCTATTAAAACAACAAGAATCATATATTCTTATACATTCTTTTTGTCCATATATGTATCTATATATGTAAATTAATAGAAAAATGTTCTAAAGTTTACAAAGTACACTGCTTTCATTGTCTCTTGGGTGGGAAATGAGATTGGGTGGTGATAGGGGAGGATTTGCACTTTTACCAAATATACATCATAATTGTTTGGATTTATTATATATAAACATATTCCTATATTACAAGCAGAGGTAACAAGTGTAAAAAACTTGAGTAACTCAAATAAACATGGAACTAAATTAAAAGGACATTTAATATTTCAAATCTTTCAAATACCTAATATCTAATTGAGTCTTCAAAGTATTACCTATTCTGAAAGCTATTTCCCCACCTCCACCTCCCAGCACAAGGATAAAGGAGAGGAAAAGTGATCAGATAACAATTACTGAAGATCCATACCATGTATAGGGGTTCCTTATGCTTACAGGGATTCACTTCCTATAAGAAGTAGAGCCAGGAATTAGATCCCTAGAACTCTCCGCATCTGGGCTGGCTACACATTATGATAGTTTTTTCATGTTTTAGACATGAACTGAAAAATAGAATTTTCATTGAGTAAGAAAAAGAATTCTCATGAGTATTTTCTTTGTATGGCTTTTCCTCAGAAAGTGTTGAGTGATGACCATAGCTAATGAATTAGGACATAATGGTTAGCTAGTTGGAATTTTCCTTCAAAGATGAATACGTTTAAGTACTTCAGGTTGATGAATTCTTGTCTACATATTCAAGATGGATTAGGCAATTATGCAATAAATCAGGGTGAAAAACCTATTACAGAGTAAAGACAGGGGTGGGGGTTATTTCTGTTTCTAAGATTGATGGCTTAAATTAGTTAAACTTACCATCTTCTTCATTTTCCTAGGACAGGGATGACCAAACAAATACTTTTCTTAATGGGTCAGTGTCTTGCATGCACAAGGCCCTCAATAAATATTTGTTGCATATAAACGAACTTAATGGAGGGATGCTTTCTAAACATCTTGTATTCATGTAAAATACTATAATTTATCTATCTTATAATGTTTGTTTAATGTTCTATTATATTTTATTTACTCTTTATAAGGGAAAAATGTTTTTCATTAATTATTCAGCAGCATTAATTTTAGAACCAGAAGATAGTAGAGAGTAACAAACCCATGGAAGAAGATCTTGGAGATTTTAATTCAAACGAGCAACGAAATGGACAACTTAAAAGAGAATTCTCAGACACCTTCTACATAAGCATGTTCATAGATATCCCAGTTTGAGGATGCCTGGGTGGCTTGTGCACTGGTCTCATTTTTCTCTATATCAGTGTTTTACAGCTTATCACGTGTATCCCAGATTTAAATTGGATGTACATTTTTCCCAGCCTTTTCAGGGGTCACCACAACACCAACCTTACCTTGAAGTAAAGAGAAAACCCAGAAAAATATACAAATCATGGAGATTAATAAGGTGGTTTAACAAGTGCTGAATAAAAGATTCAAGGTACTAAAGTCACTTTTATTTTATGCACTAACAAATAGTGCTTATAAATTGCCAAATAAAGAATACTATGTACAGTGACAGTTGAAATGTAGTATAGGAATAAATCTAGAAATAATATATAAGTATATTATGAAGACTAGCATATTAACTGAAAGATATCCAAGATAACCTAAATAAATGGAGAGTTAGATCATGTGCATTTATTGGGGGAACTCAGTATAATAAATTTGCCAATTTCCCCCTGAAATGATCCAGGGATTCTTAGTATTTCCAATAAAATTTCCAAAATAATTTTTCATAAACTGGGTAAGCAGTTTTAAAATCATATGTGCAGAGCAGAGCTCCATAAATGGCCAGTTACACCTGAAGAAAAAAATATTAGATCAGGAAGATTTGCCAAACTACATGGAATTCTTAGTAAATAGTAATAGTGATACTGTCAATATTAGAGAAAAAAAGCTAAATGAATGCAATGAATAAAGAATCTGGACAGAACCACATACACATGGAAATATGATAGAAATGAAATTATAGATCAGTGGATTAGTTTGGGAACAGTTAATTAAAAATAATTTCCAGATAGATCAAAAAATTACGTGACAAAAAACATTTAAAAATATAACAATAGAAAATGTATCTATTTTAGTGGTGGCAACATACTGTCAAATGAAAGCAATTATAGCCAAATAAGGAAAAATGCTAAATTGTTCCACATTAAAATTAAGAATTTCTGTTCTTCATAAAAGACAATAAGGAAAGTGAGAAAATATGAACTAGGACACAATGTTTGCCACACTTAACACTTACAACGGATAAAAGTTAGTGTCCAGAACATACAAAGTTGAATATATAAATTATTAGACTTCTGGGAAGATGGTGGAGTAGGGGGATTCTAAGCTCACACTGTCACATGGATACACCTAGACAACACCCACATCAGTGTAAAAACCCAGAAAGTGACCAAAAGACTAGTAGAACAGACTTACCATAGCTAAACATGAAGAAGAAGAAGCCATAATGAAAAAAGAGAAGGAAGGGTGAAGACACAGTCAGAAATGAAACTGACCCTCAAAACTGCCCACAGGAGGGAGGGACACTGCAAATAGAAGAGAGAGAAGCAGACCCCACACCAGGCACCGCAGACATGGGAGACCAGGACTGGAAGGTGAATCCCATAACATTTGGCTTTGAAAACTAGAGGGGCTTAGCTTTGTGAATTCTTATAAATGGGGGATGGGGGGTGGTGCTTAATACCTGAACTTTAAAAATCAGCAAGAATAGCTCTCGGAAATCCTGAAGGCAATAGGAAGCTGACTCTCCCTCAATTAAAGAGACAGCACAAAAACAGCCCTGCTGAAATAAAGCATAAAAGCAGCAGTTTGAAAAATGACTGGGATGAATAGGAGGGAGATTTGTTTACTAATTTTATAGCATGTGCTGGAGGGGCAGAGATATTTAGGAGACATCTCCAAAAACAAAAGGACTGGTAGAACCTTTTCTTCCCCAACTCTCAAGCCTGGATACACTAACACCTGTAGGAACCAGTTCCATACAAACATTTTCCACATAGCTTGCTATCAGTGCCCCCTGCCCCAGCATTCTCCTTTGGAAATGCCCCATCCAACACACTCTCAGGAGTTCTCAAAACCAAGAGGTCCCCCCGCAAAGCAGATTAGCACAAAACTTACTAATACCCCACAACCTATCCCACCCTTGTGTTTTCCTGAAGACCTAACCCATCCAATAAGCATTATTCAGGAGTCCATCCAACATGGAACCACAAGCATGGTGTGGTGCAAGCCACCCTGATGGGGTCAAGAGCACTTCAAAGTGACTCCATCCCTGGAGAAAGGAGAAGATATCCACAAATACCAGTCCCAGGAGTGGGCTGGGGGCAAAGAGCTGGTTTGATTGTAGGCCCTGCCCACCAATGAAAGCTTCTTAGAGGACAACACAGAGAAATCTCCCTGTATTTTAGTGCTATTGTAACTCTGGCAAGCATGGTTTCATTCAACTCAAGGCCAAGACAGCCCCAAATTGGTCTGCTAACACCAAACATACCAAAACTTTCCCACAAGCAGGTAAAGAGAGTCATTGCAGACAACTGAACTGAAGACAAATGTGGCTCAGACACAACAATAGGGTGCACAAAACACACATAAGAGATACATCTGAAGTGCCAGATTCTGGTAAACGGGGAACACTGTGCTGCAGGACACTACTTTACTTTCAAGAACAGGAGAAATAGTTGACTTTTCTAAGACATAGAAACAGACACAGAGAGTTAGACGAAATGAGGAGACAGAGGAATATGTCCCAAATAAAAAGAACAGGATAAAATCACAACAAGAAGAATAAACAAAATGGAGATAAGTAATATGCTGATAGAGAATTTAAAGCAATGGTTATAAAGGTATTCACTGAGATGTACAAGAGTGAGAATCTCTCTGACACACTTAGTAAAAAGATAGAAAATATTAAAAAGAAACAATAAAAGAGGAAGAACTCAATAACTGGAATTAAAAATGCACTAGAGGGAATAAACAGGAGACTAGAGGGAGCAGAAGAATGGATCAGTGACCTGGAAGAGAGAGTAGTGGAAAGAAGTCAAGCTGAATAGGAGAAAGAAAAAATGATAAAAAGAGACTAGATTAAGGGAACTCAGAAACACCATCAAGAATAACAAGCATTCTCATATTAGGGATCCCAGAAAGAAAAGAGAGAGAAAAGGGGGAGAAAATTGATTTCAAAAAATAATAGCAAAAATTCACAAATTTGGGGAAGGTAACAGAAATCTGGATCCAGGAGGCACAGAGAACCCTCAACAAAATCAATCCAAGGAGATCCACACCAAGACACATAGTAATTAAAACTGCAAAAAGTAGTAGTAAAGAGAGAATTTTAAAAGCACAAGAGAAAATAGTTACATATAAGGGAAACCACATAATGCTATCAGCTGATTTTTCAGCATAAACCTTGTAGGCCAGAAGGAAGCAGCACTATATATTCAAAGTGCTGAGAGAAAAAACCCTGGATCAGAATACTCTCTCCAGCAAGGCTATCATCCAGAATAGGAGAGATAAAGATTTTCTTAAACAAAAGTGGGAATTAATAATCACAACTAAAGCAGCCTTACAAGAAATGTAAGGGTATTCTTGGAATGGAATGTAAAGACCACAAGGAGTAGTAAAAAAAAGGAGGAGGCACAAAAGCAGCAAAACTATATCTATAAAAATCAGTCAAGGAAATCACAAAGTAAATTTATGTAAAGATGTAAAGCATGACACCATATACCTAAAACAGGGGGAGTGTAAAAATTTAGTGTTTTTAGAATGAGTTCAAACTCGAGTGATTATCAGCTTAATATAGATTGCTACATGCAGATGTTACATAGAAACCTAATGATAACTGCAAATAAAAAACCAGTAATAATGCAAAAAATAAAGAGAAAGGAATGTAAGCACATCATTAAAGAAAGCCAATAAATTATGATAGAGCAAGAGAAGAAATGAACAGAGAACTACAAAACAACCACAAAACAAGTAACAAAATGGCAATAAGTACATACAAATCAATAATTGATTTGAATGTAAATGGACAAAATTCTTCAATCAAAAAATATAGAGTGACAGAATGTCTAAAAATATAAGGCCAATCTCTATACCGTTTACAAAGCCTCATTTTTAGATTTAAAGACACATGCAGATTGAAAGTGAAAGGATAAAAAGCATTTATCATGCAAATGAATGTGAAAGAAAACTAGGGTAGCAATACTTACATCAGAAAAAAATAGTCTTTACAACAAAGACTAAGAAGAGCCAAGGAAGAACTTAATATAATTATGATGGGAATAATCCAACAAAAAAATATTACAACTGTAAATAATTATGTATCTAACATGACAACATTCAAATACACAAAACACCTACAACAAGTATAAAGGAAATATTGATGCTAATACAAAAAATAGTAGTGGACTTTAATATCTCACTTACATCCAGACATAGATCATCCCAAACAGAAAATCAACAAAAAGAAGTGGCTTTGAATAACTCAATGGTCTAGATGGATCAAACTAACATATCAGAAGATACTAACCTCAAACACCAGAATACACATTCTTTTTAAGGGCATATGGAATATCCTTCAGAACAGATCACATGTTAGGCCACAGAACAAGTCTCAACAAATTAAAAAAGGCTGAAGTCCTATCATGCATCTTTCCCAACCTCAACATTATGAAACTAGATATCAACCACGGGGGGGGGGGGGGGAATAACACAAATATATAGAGATTTAATAACATGCCACTATCCAGTGAAGAAGTCAACCAAGAAGTCAAAGAGGAAATTAAAAAAAAAAAAACAAACAAACGTGGAAATAAGGATGCTAGGGATATTTGGAATGCAGCAAAGCCATTCTAAGGGGGAAGTTTATAGCAATATAGGTCCATCTGAAGAAACAAGTAAAACGTCAAATGCCACACCCTACATTTACACTTTAAGGAGCTAGAAAGAGAAGACCAAGCAGAACACAGGAAGGATAATATAAATATTTGAGCATAAATGAAATAGAAATAAATAAATAAATAAATAAATAAATAAATAAATAAATAAAATCCCAACAAAATAGATCAATGAAACCACGAGCTGGTTCTTTGAAAAGATGAACAAAATTGGTAAACCATTAGCCAGAATCATCAACAACAACAACAAAAAATTAAAAATTAAGAGAGGACTCAAATAAAATCAGAAATGAAAAAAGAGAAATAACTAACACCACAGAAATACAAAGGATTTTAAGAGAATATTGTGAAAAATTATATGCCAAAAAACTGGACCAACTATAAGAAATGGATAAATTCCCTTAATAATATAACTTCCAAAAATGAAGCAGGAAGATAAGAAAATTTGAATGGACTGATTACCAGCAATGAAATGGAATCAATAATCAAAAAATCCTAACAAACAGAAGTCCAGGACCAGTTGGATACACAGATGAATTCTACGAAACATTCAGTGAAAAGTTGACATCTATTTTTCCCAAACTATTCCAAAAAATATAAGAGGAAGGAATGCTTTCAAATTCATTCTATGATACCAGAATTACCCTGATACCAAAACCAGATGAAGACATTACAAAAAAAAAAACAAACAAACAAACAAACAAAAACTACAAGCCAGTATCTCTGATGAACATAGATGTGAAAATTCTCAGCAAGATTTTAGACAACCAATTCCGATAGTACATTAAAAAAAAAATCATTCACCATAATTGAGTAGGATTTATTCCTGGGTTGAGAGTATGGTTTAATATTCACAAATTAATCAATGTTTACATAATATCAACAAGAGAATGGATGAAAGCCACATTATCATTTCAATAGATGCAAAGAAGCATTTAACAAAATACAACACACATTTATGATAAGATCAATCAATGATTAAAGGAAACATACCTTAACAAAATGAAGGCCTAATATGAAAAAAAACAAAACAAAACAAAACACATACACACACAGTGAACATCATTCTTAATGGTGAAAAGCTGAGAGCTTTCCCCCTAAAATCAGTAGTAAGACAAGGATGTCCACCTTCACCACTTTGATACAACATAGTACTGGAAGTCCTAGCCACAGCAAACAAACAACAAAAAAGAAATAAAAGGCATCCAATTTGGCAAGGAAGAACTCAAATTTTCACTGAGTGCAGATAACATGATACTATCTATACAGAAAACCCTGAAGAGTCCATCAAAACAAAAACAATTAGAACAAATAAATGAATTCAGTAAAGTTGCAGGATATAAAATCAATGTGCAGGAATTTGTTGCATTTCTATACACTAATAATGAAGCAGCAGAAAGATAAATTAAGAAAATAGTCCCATTTCTTGGCTAGATTTGTTCTTTGGGTGTTGAGTTTGTTTATCCTAAGGATACAGACATAATGATTCAAAGGGCTACATACACCCCGAGTTATAGCAGCAAAGTCCACAATAGCCAAACTATTGAAAGAGCCCAGAATGCCACTGACAGATGAATGGATAAAGAAATGGGAGATCGTGTATATATATATAAAATAATATATAATATATATTATAATATATAATTAATATATTATATTACAAATATATTATATATAATAATTATATATATATAATAGCCAAACTATGGAAAGAGCCCAGAATGCCACTGACAGATGAATGGACAAAGAAATGGAAGATCGTATATATATATATAAAATAATATATAGTATATATTATATATAATATTATATATAATAATCATATATTATATATAATTATATATTATTATATTATATATATTATAATATATATTATAATGGAATATTACTCAGCCATCAGAAAGAATGAAATTTTGCCATTTGCAATGATGTGGAAGGAACTAGAGGGTATTATGCTAATAGAAATAAGTCCGTCAGAGAAAAACAAATACCATACAATTTCACTCATATGTGGAATTTAAGAAACAAAACAGATAAACATAGGGGAAGGGAAGGAAAAATAAAATAAGATGAAAACAGAGAGGGAGGCAAACCATAAGAGACATTTAATGCCAAGAAACAAACTGAGGATTGCTGGAGGAGAGGTGAATGGGGAGATGGGGTAATTGGGTGATGAGCATAAGGAGGGCACTTGATAGAATGAGCACTGGGTATTATATGCAACTGAGGAGTCACTAAATTCTACCTCTGAAACTACTACTACTACTACTAATAATAATAATCCCATTTACAATTGCACCAGAATAATAAAGCATGTAGGAATAAACTTAACCAAAAACATGAAAAACTTGTACTATGAAACTATAAAACATTGATGAAACAAAACTATAAAACATTGATGAAACAAACTGAAGATGACACAAACAAATGGAGAGGTATTTCAGGCTCATGGATTGGGAGAACAAGCATTGTTAAAATGTCCATACTACCCAAAGCAACTTACAGATTTAATGCCATCTCTGTCAAAATACCAACATTATTTTCCACAGAACTAGAACAAACTATCCTACAACTTGTATGGAACCAGAAAAGACCCTGAGTAGCCAAAGCAATCTTGAAAAAGAATAACAAAACTGGAGGTATTACAATCCCAAATTTCAAAATATACTACAATGCTTTAGTAATCAAAACAGTATGGTACTGGAACAAAAACGGACACATAGATCAATAGAACAGAATAAAGAGTCCAGAAAAAAAAAATCATGATTATATGTCAATTAATTGGCAAATAAAGCAAGAATATGCAATGGGAAGAAAATGATCTCTTTGACCAGTGGTGTTGGGGAAACCTTGAAAGTTACATTCAAAAGAATAAAACTGGACCGCTTTCTCACATCATAAACAAAATAAACTCAAAGGAGATTTAAGGATCTAAAAAAAAGATCTGAAACCATAAAGGTCTGGAAGAGAACACAGGCAGAAGTTCTCTGACATCAGTCATAGCAACATTTTTCTATATAGGTTCCCTGAGGTAAAGGAAGCAAAAGCAAAAATAAACTGTTGGGACTACATCGAAATAAAATTCTTCCACATACTGAAGGAACCAGTCAACAAAATTAAAAGGCAATCAATGAAATGGGAGAAGATATTTGCAAATGACATGTCCAGTAAAGTTTAGTATCCAAAATATATAAAGAACTTCTAAAACTCAACACCCCAAATATAAATGATCCAGTTAAAATATGGGCAGAAGACATGAGCAGGCATTTCTCCAAAGAAGACACACAGATGGCCAATAGAGACATGAAAATATGTTCATCATTTTATCATAAGGGAAATGCAAATCAGTAGATATCACTTCACACTTGTCACAAAGGCTAAAATCAATACAAGAAACAATAAGTGCTGGCAAGGATATGGAGAAAAAGGAACCTTCTTGCACTGTTACTGTGAATGCAAACTGGTACAGCCACTGTGGAAAACAGTTTGGAGGTTCCCCCAAAATTTAAAGTTAAAACTACCATATAATCCATCAATCACACTACTGGGTATTTATCCAAAGTATACAAAAACACTAACCAAAGGAATACATGCATGCCTATGCTTATAACAGCATTATTTAATCTAGCCAAGATATAGAAGCCACCCAAGTGTTCACTGATTAATAAATGGATAAAGAAGAAGTGGTGTATGTGTGTGTGTGTGTATATGTATGTATACATATATACATAATGTATATTAAATGGAATGTATATATTATATATATGCAAGTAAAGATATATATATATATATAAAATATAGATTAAATGGAATTTTATTCAGCCATAAAAAAGAATTTTTGCCATTTGCATGGATGGAACTAGAGAGTATTATTTATGCTAAGTGAAATAAGTCAGAGAAAGACAAATACATATGATTTCATTTATATGTAGAATATAGAAATGAAACAAGCAAAGGGAACTTAAAAGGAAAGAGAGAGAGAAACAAACCAAGAAATAAAACTCTTAACTTTAGAGAACCAAGTGATGGTTACCAGAGGGGAGGTGGGTGCGGGGATGGGTTATATATGTGATGGGATTAAGGAGTGAACCTGTTGAAATCAGCACTGGGTGATATATGGAATTGATGAATCATTATATTGCATTCCTGAAGCTAATATAACACTGTGCTAAGCAAGTAGAATTAAAATAAAACTTTAAAAAATTTTAAAGATCATAGAAATAAAGGTATGATCATAATTTAGTTGCCATTTGACATTTCATCTACTGAGAGAAAAATTTAAATCTCAGATTATGATTGGATTTCTTATTAGTCAGTTAGTCTCTGGGGTTCAGTTGGCTTTATCTAGTAAAGGCAGACATTCACAGTACCTAAAAATACTGCAATCCCACTCTTTAGAATATAATCTAAAGAATCTCTTGCTTCTATGCACCAGGAAATGCACAATAATGTTCATAGCTATGTTTCCACAAAAGCAAAGATCTGAAAGCCACTCAAAGTCTTCTTTTTTTCTTTTTTAAGAGATTGTATTTATTTGTCAGAGAGAGAGAGAGAGCACAAACAGGGGGAGCAGCAGAGGGAGAAGGAGAAGCAGGCTCCCCACTCAGCAGGCAGCCTGATGGGGGCTCGATCCCAGGACCCTGGGATCAAGACTTGAGCTAAAGGCAGATGCTTAACTGACTGAGCCACCCAGGCACCCCTCACTCAATGTCTTCTAAGCATAAATGAGAGTCACATATTTAAATATTCATGTATGTCAAAACATTAATATTGAGCAACAAAAAGAAAATCACATGCACACAAATCTACATGTATATGTGGTATTATAAAAATGAAATCAGGCCAAACTAAACATATCAGTTAGGAATACTGATATTTTTACATTATTATTAATAAACTCAACATAATGGAAAAGCAAAGTTATGGATAATGGACAATGATGCCTAAATGAATATTTGTCTTATCATGCTTGAAATATTGCATATTGTATACACATTTGACATGTATTTTAAATAGTAATATGAAATAATGTGATGAAAAATGAATAAAGTTACAAAATGAATTTCTTTTTTGACAAGTTACAAAGAATAGTTTGAGAGGTTTTTCTCCTCTCTGCATCTAAAAGTACCCTCTCAGATGTTAAATATAGACTCATGCAGTTTTGGCTAAATTGCTTGAAAGTTGTTTTCAACAAGGTTTCATACTTTCTTGTTGTTAAAAAACAACTCACAAATACTTATTTTTTGCTATGTCAGTTCAGTGTCCATAAAGCAGTTTATTCCAAAACAAACAAACAAACAAACAAACAAACCAAAAAAACAACAGTGAGTTAACTGTTGGATTTACACTTGGTTTTCCTTTTTTCTAAAAAAAAAAAAAAAAAGTTGTTCTTATAAAAAAACATACTGTCATGCAACATCAAGTCATTAGAGACAGGTGAGAGGTGGGTGGTATGTGAAAGGTTGGACTCCCCCCCTCCTCTCCTCCCCACCCTGGGTTTGACCAGATCTAGTGTACTCTAGGTGGAGGTATCATTTTTCATAGAGGAAGTATGTGAAGTGTGTTGCCCGTTGCTCCCTGACACAGTGAGGAAGACCAGCCGAGGGAGGCTTGGGTGGTGGGAAGCAGAATGGAATCCAGATTGCCAGCCAGATGGACACTGTTAGGTACAAACGGAGCCATGACTGAGGGCACCACTCTGGATGGGCCATTTGACTGCCTTGTGTTTCAATTAATCCAGCCCAAGGAGGGAGGGAAAAAAAAAATCTAATTGAAACAGACATTGTACCTCAACTGAGATTTCTGGCAGTCAGTCGTTGATACTATTGAGAATTAATTGTTGGGTGGAAACTACACCCCAGAGCTGATGTCTGGGTCACCAAACATCAAGTTTGTTTTTAAATCCTTATTTCTTTCACTGTGACACCTCTGACTGGGAATCACTGCCTCACAAGTCACACACTGATCTACACGTGAGATATGCTAATCATATCTTTCCTGTTTTATAACGAAGTTCACAGCAGAAGAAGCTAATATCCCTGATTTAGAGGAAGCATGCTAGGGAAAACACTGATGTCGTGGATTTACTAATTTTGACAGCTCTTTTAAAAGCAGGCAGAAGGTGTTATTGCTGAGACAGCTTCAAAGAGCTGTTTATTATTTAAAGAAAGCATACAAGCCTTAGAAAGAGGCTGGCCTAAGGACTTGGGAGAACCAAGGAATTATGAGAATACAAAAGAAAAACAGGTTAAAAACTCTTCTGTTTCATTTGAGAAGCTCAGAATGAAATACCTTCTCTTAGATAATGGGACAGAGCAGTTTGATGCCGGCAGAAAACGATACTAAGTGCTCATTACTTTTAACTGTGCAATTTAAATACTCAAGTGCATCAATGGGAAGGAGATTTAAATAGGAAGCTTCATTGCTATTTGCTCCTAAAAGAAAACGATCCCTACAGATTACCCCATTTCGTTAAAGTCGACTTGGGGATGAATCGTCATTTTGCAGTTCAGGAAGAAGGGGGGGCATGTGGGAAAACTGAAGCGTGAACAAAACAACAGTTGGGCTTTCTTCCGTTGTTTATTGGTGCTTTGGGAATTCTCTGTAGCTTTGTCTTTCATGGTTGCTTAATAAATAAAAATACAGTACATCCCCTACATGTTTGGGGTGTGATTCACAGAATGGTGCTAATTCACCTAGGGGACTCTGCCTGGCTTCGTCCAGGGAGCACATCTTCTAAACATCTGGAACCACAGTGGCATTTTTCCCAAAGGCCAAGGGCTTTAGTTATTTTGCCAATCATTTACATAGACTGGCTTAAATTATGCAGCCATCTGTATTCTTATGCACCTAGATTGAGTAAAATGAATGTACAGTGTTGAAGGCATTCATCCTTGATATCCCCTTCACGCTGATTTTTATTCTTTTCAAACAACTGTGAAGTCTGGGACGTACGGAACATTGTTCATTCAGAAAGCTCATCCATCCTCATTAGCTTCACAGCCCACCACCCTGCCTTCTCCCTACTGTCCACCCAACCTGCCACGGGGAGTTCACAACACTGCCTGGAGAGCAGGCTCTGGAGCTGGGCTGCCGGGGTTAAAATCTCCCCTAGGCTGTGTGTTCATGTGCAACATTGGGCAAATGACTCAGTTTCTCTGTGCTTTAGGTCTTCACTTCTGAACATTTCTAAAGGAAATAATAGATTCTTCTAAGGCTCCTGCGAGGAAGAAACGAACTTAGTGTGTTATTTGACATGCGGTAAGTACTCAATGAGCCTTGGATCCAATTATCAACATCACATGTCATTATGTTTTTCTATCCCATCCTAGAGGGAATCACTTTCTTCTGGCAGTTCTGACTTCGTCCGTCTAGATGAGGGTCAACTGTTAGTGACAGAGGGAATAGACCTAGGTCACTGCGCTTCCCAGAGACAGGGGCTAATCCACAGGGGAGCTGCAAAATATGGAAACTCTTTAGATGGCACTCACAATATTGCAACCTTGGCCAGGTCATACAAATGCCAGAAGATATTTAACTGAAATTAGAGTGAGAAGAGAGCAAAGGGTTGGGGTGGGGGGCAAGGCAGGAAGGAAGGGGAGATTAAAGACAGATGACTCACAAGCCTGCATTACCTCAAGGGCAACTTGGGGCAACTCCACTGATTTTGGTAACAAGAGTTAGGTGGCAGCCTATCACACAGGAAAAGGACTTTTGATTTTTGATTGCTGAGTCAGCATTACAAGAAGAAAAATAGCCAAGGACTTAAGATTATTTTAGGTCTTGAGGAAAACTTATGCAAATAAACGTGCATTGCAAATAAAATTGATAAAAATTCTAAGGATGACAGTTTATTTGTGGATATTAGCCAATGAAATGCTCGAGGCAAAACAACTGGATTTTTTGATGATGTTTTGAGAAAGATGGCTTATTTGATTATTGGAAATTAAATTTGTTAATATAGAGGTTGTCAGTCCAGACATACAGACTATTCTCTCCATATTTGTAAAAAGGGATTTGGGTTGGACCTTGCATACTAATAGGGAATTTAAATAAAAATAAAAACAATTGTGTACAATTGTTTTCCGTTCAACCTCATTACCTAGCATTGTTATTGCGCTTTTACCAGGGTCTATATTTTTGTGCACGTCACAGTTTCAAGATAGGAAAGAAGCTATGAGAGAAGCTGGTGGAGATAAAAGTTATTCACATAGGGGCACCTGGGTGGCTCAGTTGGTTAAACTTCTGCCTTTGGCTCAGGTCATGATCTCAGGGTCCTGGGTTGGAACCCCTACATCAGGCTCCCCACTCAGTGGGGGGTCTGCTTCTCCCTCTGCCCCCACTCATGCGCACTCTCTCTCTCTCTCTCTCAAATAAATAAATAAATTCTTAAAAAAAGAAAGTTGTTCACAAAATGTAGTATGAAAGCAAATTTAGTCTTCAATATTTCATCTCTCCATCTGACCCCAATGCAGCTGGACAGAAAGTTATTTGATAGAATTAGGGCTTGTCCTTCTAGATATTTAGGTAGATCTCAAAAAATGCAAGTCGCTACGTGGGCAATGAAAGTTGGCCAAATGATTCAGGAATAAATACTCTAGTTAAGTATTGATTTAAGAGAGCCTTTTACTTCTGACAGGCAAGCTGGAGTAGCATTGTGAACAAAGGCCAAACCTGGAGGGGGAAAAGGTAAAGAGCAATGGTGTTTTAAGCATGGGCCCTGAATTAAGTAAGACTTATATTCAATTTCTGACTTTGACACTTTCTAGCTAGATACACAGCAGCCTTGGGCAAGTTGACTGAACAAGCTAGGGCTCCTATCTTTTTCCCATTAAAAAAAAATGAGGATTTTACGCTGTGCTGTGAGCTGTATAAAATAATGAGCAATTATTATTATTAAATGATAACATGGCTGACTTTGCATGAGGATAGGCTGTAATTGGCTGACAGTATAGCTACTATCTGACCTTAAAAAAACTGGCATGGGTATAAAGAAATCGATGACGTGAAGGTAGAAGAGAGGATATATAAATTCAAATCTCATCTCAGTAATCCAATACTATCTACCATCAGAGGAGCATAAGTAGTCCCCGTCCAGCTCTACAGCCTTCTAGACCTATGTCATGCTGCTTCATGGCCTCGATGGGCCACCTCTTGGCCCCAGCTGATGAGGCTTCAACTGCCTCGGCTTTGTTGTGACTCCACAAGATGCAGAGGCCATGCATGCTCATATTAGTGTCCAACTAACTTAATTTTTCTCCCAGAAGTTGTTCTGAATAGACAATTTAGTGCTCAACAATTTTAAATCAATTGGATTTGTTTTTCTTTTATGTATTTGTTTCTAAGAAGACCATTAAAAAACACATTTTCAGGCTTTTGAATATTTATGTAAAAAGCAAAGGAACAATTAGAGAAGGAGATTAAAGGTCTACTTTAGTTTTCTTCTAATCCTCTTTTTGCCTTTCGCCAGTCTTCTTTCTACCAATCCCCCCTCCCTTTGGTGGACAAATCGCTTATCATCAATTTACTTCTGGATATCTTGAACACTTCTAATGAACAAACATATTCCCTGTATCAAATACTTGGACAATTACATGTCTTTTTTATATTTCACACTAACCATAGCCTTGAATTTAGTTATACTGGAAAATTCTATCCCACTGAATTAAGTATCACACTTCCATATCAACACTGCACTGAGAGCTCTGATATTGAATTGGTGTAATTTTAACCTTCTAAGAGAATTGGTCGGTATGGAGTTTCTATCCAGCTAGTACATGCTTTGACTTTATGAAACCTTTTTTGAAAAGTGTCTGATTACTTTCAGGGGGTTAGTTCTGTCCTTTTGTCCTGACAAAGCTCACTTTTCCTTTCTGGTTGCCAATTTTTTTTTCCCATTGTGGGATTTTCCAAACTATTGCGTGGAAGTCAAATTAAAGGTCCTAGGCAATTTCAGCTTTAAAATGCCATGTAACACAGAGAATGGAGGTTGAGACGGAATCCTACCAGTAAGCAAGTTAGATCAGTTCTACACAGCAATGGCTGAATATGGATAAAACCAAAATATTTGGGCTTTTCCCTTTGCTATTACTTTCTAAGATAGACTTTAAAAAAGGGCAAAAACTAACTTCCTCTAAAGGGAAAATTATTCTAGAATTTTTTAATAAACTTGGGTTCTCAGTCTTTAGGAAATAAAATGGATGTTTAATTAATTTGTGAATCTAAAATCAAACTACATTATTCCCTTTTTCATATGCCAAGTGGAAATAATTCTTCTATAGGGCCAATCTAACCTTCCTTTATACTTCTTGCTTCTTCAGTGTCTCATCTCAGCATGTATTTTTACAATCCTTCTCCTACCCAAAGGCTGAGTTAGCTGATAACAAGAACAAGATGGGAAAAATGTGATTAGATTGTGTATGGTTTAATTACTTTCCTGCTGCTCTGTCCTCATTCCCCACAGTCCTATGGAACTACTCATGGAGAGAATTGCTGGAGTTCAACCCCTAACTTCTAAAAGGCCACTGAAGGACTAAGGTGGCCAGAATAGAGAAGAACTGTAAGTCAGAGATCCTCGCAGATAAATGGAAGGAGAGGTAGAAAAAGAGGAAGAGGAGGAAATCTTTAGAAAATCTAGTAACATGCAAAGATTTTCATTTTCATATCCCAAGTGGAAATAATTCTCCTATAGGGAGAGAAGAGAGAGACTCTTCTATGAGAGGGAGTCCTCTTCAAACAACTTGCAGACTCAGAGAATAAAACCTGCTTAGCACTGAGCCTGTTTAATAAGAATTTTCCTGATCCTTCTTCCTACCTTCAACCCCTGCTGCCCCACACCTGGAAGTGTAGAAGTAGCAGCTATTGATAGAGAAGAATTATCCTTGAATGAAGATCAAAGTATTGACTATTTCATGGAAACAAACATTCCCTTTAAAAAAAATAGTGTATTTTGTGTCTTACAAGTTACCATTAGACTCTATTACCTAAGAATGACCAGGAAATAATGGAACTGCTTTTAATTTTTTTCTCTAATCCAAGAGTTGGGTAAATACTTCAAAAAACGTAATGGAAGTAAGAATTCTGTAAGTTTGCTTTGTGATAAGCCTCCCACACATCAGGTTTGTTCACTGTATTAGTTATAGAGGACCTAATGGAATTTGGCCACCACCAGAATCCCAGACGTCGAGACTCTCCATAAAATACTAGAAAATGATAGACAACCCAAACTATCTGTACTAGCCTCCTTTCAGGGATAAATACTTATCATCTGTAACACATTGGTCAACAACCAACAGCTGATGAATGAGGCTTGAAAGACAGCTGAGAAAAGTGTAACATTATGGCTTGACATTCTCACTAGTTTCTGGTGTACCTCAAAGGGTATCTTGTTTCATCTTTTGTCAGGAACACTTAAAGGTCCTGATGGAGAGACAAAAGGACTTTGTGGCATCTTGATGCTGACTCTTGAATATAATACAATTTCTCAATGTTGTATTTACCTGAACAGTCAAGATCACTTGATTCCCAACATCATAGGTCATATTACAATTCCTGAGGTTTGGTTTTAAATAGTGGCCCTCTTCTTGCTGAGTTTGCATCTAACAATCTTGAAACAGGAAGCAATACATGTGTAAATATGTTCAAACCTTAAAGTATCATAAGTCTTCCAGTCTGCGATTTCAACTCTTTTCTAAGAAAAGTCTAATGTCACAAAAATTTAGAGAATGAGTTGTCAGTCACCTCTCAGAGGGATTAAGGAGGGTCAAGGATTATTTCAAACATGTCACTGGAGGTATAGGTGCCATGGATCCAGATAAGAAGATGGGAGTGGGGGTAGTAAACAGTAGACCATCCCCCTTTCCACAGGGGATATGTT
This sequence comes from Canis lupus familiaris, assembly GCF_011100685.1. Lineage (NCBI taxonomy): Eukaryota > Metazoa > Chordata > Mammalia > Carnivora > Canidae > Canis > Canis lupus. The sequence continues at coordinate 44,599,338 of NC_049237.1, read as the reverse complement.
CCAAGACCCCCAGGGGATGCCTGAAACCATGGATAGTTATTGAACCCTAGGTATACTGTTTTTTTCCAATAAATACATACCTATTGTGAAGCTTGACTTATAAATGAGGCACAGGAAAGTATTAACAACAATAAAATAGAAAAATTATAACAATACATTGTAATAAAAGTTATGTGAATGTAGTTTCTCTCAAAATATTGCACTGTATTATACTGTACTCACCCTTCTGAAGACGTGAAACAACAAAATGCCCATGAAATGAGGAGAGGAGGTGAGGTGAATGATGCAAGCCTTGAGATCATGAAGTCAGGCTACAATTCACCTTCTGATGATTGGTCAGAAGGAGAGTCTTCTGCTTTCAGACCACAGTTAACCTTGGGTAATTGAAACTGCTTAAAGGGAGATAGCAAATAAAGGGTAACTACTGTTTGTGGAGTTCAAATTCAATTTTAATTGAAATTAACGCTACTTTTGGATTGTAATGTTATGAGATAGTTGAAGATTTGAAGCATGGAATGAACAACTGTATTTGAAGTGAAGATTGAGAAGTGGTCAGCACACGTTAATCCAAGTTAAAGCTATGAGGCTAACCTGCAAGATGCCATTTCCAAACCCGGAGTTAAGGTAGAAGAGAAAGATGGAGAGCCTCAAAGTTAAGAGAAAGAGAGAAAATGTTCTGATTTTGATGACCCAAAATCTTAGGAGTCAAAAATAAAAAAATATCTTGTGAAAATCCATAATTACTAAAGAACTTGATCATATTAGTAAACATACTGGGTTTTATATTACTTTTTAAATGTGTATTTATTTTTTTAAAGATTCTATTTATTTATTTTAAAGATAGAGAGAAGGTGTGTGCATGAGCGAGGGGAGGAGCAGAAGGAGAGGGACAAGTAGACTCGTACCGAGTGCAGAGCCCACCTCAGGGCTCGACCCCATGACCCTGACATTATGACCTGAGCCATAATCAAAAGTTGGATACCTGACTGAACTTCCCAGGCACCTCTTTATATTATTAAAAAGTCAAACCTGGGTTAAAGTATTTGAAAATAATGATAGAATAATTTCATATTTGTGCAACATGTGATTCAGTTATATTGTTTATAGACTACTAACATATTTAAACATATTTTAGAGAATATAAAATACCTTTGCAAAATATTCTAAAGTTCAAACCAGAAAATATTCCATTAACTTTATTTCTGACATTAAAATATCTACCATCATAGTCTCAACCTCTCCTGAAAAGTAAATTTTACCTAGATGTTTCAAAATAATTTTAATGATCACACTTGGAAAAGTCAAAGTGTTGTGTTCATTGGGATCCTGTATAATAGCCTCACCTATTACAATTAAGCTTATATTTGACTTTTGAATTTTTGCGAATTAATAAAAAATCCAAAAGCCTGTTTTCCCTTCCTCTTTCCTGTCTCATTTCTTTTTCTTCATTCTCCCTTCCTCTCCATCCCTTCCTTCTGAATATATTTGTCTATATCCATGTTCAATGTGCTGTGCGAGGTGCTTTGATCACAATAAGATTCCAGAGGTAATATAAAACATGTACAAAAATAATTATAACACAAGTTAGAATATTGTCTGGTTCATTAGATATGAATTATTGAGTGGTGGTTATAAATGTTGAATTAGCAAATCCTCTGTTCATTTCTGATTGATTCTGTTTAGGTGGTAATGTAAGACAAATTAGGATAGAGTGATGGTTAATTTCAAAAATCATAATGCTATAATTTAAAAAAGTAAATAGATGTATTATGAAGCAAATAAGCCTGTTGTGCACTTTTGAATTTCACATTGATTTAGCTTTCTGGAGAATATTTGCAGCAATGCAATTAATTTTGAATGTTCAGATAATGTTATTGTCAGGCTATACAGATTTAATTCATAGCAAGCTCTTAGAAGTGAGAAGTACATAAAATCCAAGCTGTTGACTATTAGTTTCAGTAAGCGCATTGAGGTAATTTTTAACAAGTGCTCTTTAGGTAATTCAGATTATCAGACTTGATCATGAGCCTTTCTGGAGCATTTCTATGCCACCTAAATTTTAAATATAAACAGGAAAATTAGTAGGTCAACATGTTAGTAAAGTCTAATTTGGCATGTTAAGGAAAATAATTCTTGAGATTTTAAACATTAAAACATTTCTTACTATGCACTAGTTATGGCTGAAAAACTTTCCCAAAGATTATGAATTCACTTAGCAGTGCACACACATCTTAATTACATAATTACTCGAAGCAACCACTCTAATCCATCTTGTTCGTTTTCCACTGTATTAAAAAAAAAAAACAAACTAATTACGGCTTTACACTGAAGAAAAATACAAACTTGTATCATATTTACAAGGTTCATTGTACACTCTGCTGCTCTGACATGAAGGAAGTAAAGAAAAAACAAAAGTGGTCATTATGCTGTATGCTGTAGCGGTGTTCTTAAAATGTTAAAGATACCATTGAACCAACCCTCACTGAAGGGTGGAGGGCATGCTGATCAGGAAGCCATACTTCCAGAGAATAACTTGAAATGGCCTAATTTGGACAGGGTGAAGATTTATGTGCAGGGACAGAGAATGAAGGAATTGTTAGTACAGGGCACAGACCAGCCTGGTGGCAAGTGAAACATTAATGCGTAACATTCAGGCTTACAGTACAATATAGAAACAAGGAATATGGCAGAGAGGAAATATTTGAACATCTACTTACGCAGGCTCACTCTCAAGGAGGGCAACTTTGCCACTACAAAAGCCTTCAACTAAAGTATGATAACCTGGTATATGGTCCTTCAAACTTATGTTTAGAAAGGAATACACAAATCAAGAGAACTGCAACCATAGGAAACTAACAGAATGTGGAGTATTTAGAGCCCTGAAACCACGAATACTGTCATAAGCAATGGAGCTCAGATGGCCCAAGAGGTTCAATCCAGTGTGAGACCCACCAGGTGTGGTCTTGGATCAAGTTCATGCTGGGTCACTGGCTGGCGTACAACTCAAATGATTTATATTGATTCTATGGCAACTCCTCAAAGGGCCTCTCCTATTTAGGGTCCCCTACATGAGGTGCCAACCTAGAAAAGACACAACCTTGCAACTGTCAGGGCAGGCAGAGCTTAATCTGTGTCCAAAGTGAGAGCTGAGGGTCTTTCATAAGCTTGAAACTAGGTTGGAAGTGAGATCGTTGCTTGTGCCAGAACTTTGTGAGCAAAGCTATGGGATTCATATGCATGGGTAATGGCATTTTACAAACCTGGCATATTTACAGTCAAAATATTGGAATTACTTCAATCACTTGATTAAGTATTACAGGGTAGTGTGTGTCAAATGTTATTTCTAGTTAGCAACACCATATTTGTAAATGACTACTTGATTACAGAGTTTGATTATAAAATCTGAAGAGAGTTATCCTTTTTGGCATAAATGTATGATGTTTGGTTTAGTTGGTTTTATATTTTACCTAAAGTAGAGCTGATTTTTTGGGTCATGTGCAATTAATTTTCATATTTTTTACACATTTGCTATGAAGGCAAGCAATGTCCTATATGTATTACACCATCTTTAAATGATTGATTTTAGATAGATGAAACTCTTCTTCTAATTAAAAACTTTTCTTGTTTTCAATGTGTGTACCACTTTTGAAATAAGATGAGGATAAAAAGGCAACTATTTCCTTTTGAAATTTGATATTTTCTGAATTTATATATCGACAGTATTTCCCCAGTTTCATGGCCGTAATCAATTAATATTACACTCACAAAAATCTCAGTGAAAAGTATTATCATGAAATCTACTGATCACCATGAGTTAAATTTCATTTATATCACTTTTCATAGGAACAAAGCCATATTGACCACGAATAAAAATTTGTTGTACACATCTGTTGGGAGATAATTTTCCATGTGTCTCTTTCATTTTTATGTGTCTTGTGAGCAGAGGCAGTGACTGCTGTCACTGCGTCACAGCTCCTTTTTAAAGGAATTTTTTATATATATATATAACAGCCTGGGGAGATAGAGATAGTGTCTCTTTCTAGAGCAAAAGGGAGGATTTCCTAATATAATAATAATGATAAAACACGATATGATATATAGTATAATGTATTTCCTCTAGAGCAGTTTTTTGCTATCCATTATAAGAGATTTGAGTTCCTAAGCTCAGGAATCTTTTCTAATACATCCCACTGCTGGTACCAATATCATCTTTGAGGTGCCTTTTAAGAGTCAGGTTTACATAACTGGAGCAAGAGCATGCTGACATTTCAGCTACTGATAGTTCCTGAATAATAAAGTCCTTTGTCTCTGATCTATGAGTCTCATGACTTTTGACTGAATCTGCGAAAATGTGGTACGCTAACTTGTAAACTTCCAGTTTGGATAAAACCTCAGACCTTTCATTGTTCTGAACAACATTATGCGAAGAAACAAAGAACAGTGGGACTACTTTAAGAAGGAAAAAAGGAAACAAGGTTTTCCCTCCATACACAGTTTCCAAATTTTGGCCCTAGGCATTAACATGTGTATGCACATTAAATTATATTAATAGGATTTCCTTAGTTTGTCATAATCTCCTTTATTTGTGTGTGTGCATATGTGTGTGTGTATGCATGTGTTTATTTTTATAAGAGAACAGGCTCCTAACAGTTGTTGCAAGGATTCAGGAGCTTAGATTTTAGGAACAGCTGGTTGATTTCCCCCCACTATTACTTTGGCTAAGAAAAATGAAATAATACAACAGGTAGAAAAATATATATCATTTTCTAACTTTAGGTATATAGAGTATTGAGGTATATTCAAATAAGACTTGACAGGCTTCTGAACTGATCTGTAAAATGAAGTGTGTGCAGGCTTTGCCTTAACATCTTATACGTTAATGAACCAGCTCCAACTTTCTTGCAAATTCTGCCGAGAGTGGGCCTGGTGACTGTAATATACATGGTGTGACTTCTGACAAAGGCGGATTAGCTCCAAACACATGGTGGGCTTTCAGGGGCTCTGGGAAAAAGTCTTCCTGAAATAACTCTTCCATTTGCTTTCAGATGCCTGGAATTCTTTATTACCAAAGGGAAATCCTTTCATCCAATGTTTGTAGTAAAGGATTAAGATGAGAAAGGTGACTCTTGGCTTAAACTGACATTGGGGCATACGCGAATAATAGATTTCCTGAAAACAGGCCTTCAGTCTTACATGGGTAGTAGGATATAACTTTATGCAGGAGAGAGAATTGGTGTCATAATGATTCTGTTATTTAAATTATCACTAACCTACTCCAGGACTGGCAGGTAGATTTTAACTTGCATGCAAACTACTTACTTGTCAATGGCTTCCTAGAGGAAGAATTTGAGGACAGAGTGAAATAGCTCCATTGTCAGTTAGCCAGGGCTGCCAAAGGTATCAAGGAGAGTGGATACACACATGCTGGATATTTGGTATCTCTGATCTATATACTCTGAGTTGCAAATGGCTTTCTAAAAGTAAGTGTGTCCATGTAGAGCGTCCTAACATCTATGGCCAGGAACTCATGATGTTCAAAGTTAATGGAAGTTCTCCCTTTAAAGTCTCCTATCCACACCACATACACATTAGTCTTGCTTCTGAGTCAAGTACCCAGGTTCCAGCTAAACCAGAAGGATCAGAGTATCAGATGACTGATAAATTCTGGCACCAAGTAAGCCAGCAAGAATCTACGAGTGACTGGTTAAACTGGCTAACTCCACCATTTTTAGAAATATTTTTTCACAAGTGATAGAAACTCAACTTTAACCAGTTTCAGCCAAAAGAGAAAATGAATGGCTCATGTTACCAAATTATGAGAAAGGCCAGGGTGTAGCCTAAAAGGTTGCCAAGAGCAGTGAATTTGAATGCCATCAGGATTCCCAGAGGGAGGGCAGCCTGGGTGGCTCAGGGTGGCTCAGTGGTTTAGCGCCGCCTGCAGCCCAGGGCGTGATCCTGGAGACCCAGGATCGAGTCCCACGTCAGGCTCCCTGGATGGAGCCTACTTCTCCCTCTGCCTGTGTCTCTGCCTCTCTCTCTCTCTGTGTGTGTGTGTCTCATGAATAAATAAATAAAATTAAAAAAAAAAAAAAGGATTCCCAGAGGGATGCCCAGGCTTTTTACTCCTGAGAGTTTTTGTTTCTCTGCTTAATTTTGATAGACAGATATTCCATGTGAGGCTGGCAGTAAAGATACCAGCAGCTTCGAGTTATCTTTTTGGTTTTTAACATCATGCAGAAAGGGGCTCTCATTTCTTAGATCCAATTAGAGGGGGAAAAAATGATGACAAAGGGCTAGAGACTTTGGACAGAATCATGGTATACTACTTTTGGCCTTACCTGGCTCAAGGGTATCATTGGATGTACTTGTGGCCAGGGAGGTATGTCTAGAAGAATATGTCAATTCCCTCTTGAACCACAGTTAAAAGTAATCTTTTCCCCAAAGAGGACGAGTTCTGCTCTTCCCATTGATTCAATTGCTAGGCAGTCAAAACCAACAGATGTCTTATTACTTCCTCGATTCCACAGACGATTTTGATCAGGGATGGAAAGCTTACCTGAAAGAGATGTATTTTATTCCTTTGAAACAAAAGGAAGTATGCTAATTTTCTTTAACAAAAATTTTAGTAGCTTGTTTGCTTGCTTGCTTTCTTGCTTTTTAGATTTTATCTATTAATTCATAAGTGTCCGAGACATAGGTAGAGGGAGAAGCAGGCTTCCTGTGGGGAGCCTGATGCCGGACTTGATCCCAGGACCCCAGGGATCACGACCTGAGCCAAAGGCAGATGCTCAACCACTGGGCCATCCAGTGGCTTTAGTAGCTCTCTGTTGTCTATGAGGAAATATATCATGCCTTAATGTAGCCTAAAGAGGTCTTCCCCATCTCTATTTCTACTTGTTTTTTTAGTCTCATTTTCCAGGCATTCTCTATCACTTCAACTACCTTCCATCCCATAAGTCTATCCTCTCACTACCTTATCATCCTTCAAAGAAGCTATGACCTTTCCTGGGTTTATGCTTTAACCCCTCTGTCTAACGTGACATATGTTCTCAACTCAGAGAACTCCTTAATCTTCAAGATCCAGCATAAATGTTTCCTCTTCTAGGAAATCTTGAACATTTTATTTTTTTACTCACTCTACCCCATAAGGACCTACTCATTCTGCTATTCATCCTTCAGGTGCACTTTACTTTTTATTTTTATAACACGTTACCTTGTATTTTAATAGCTTTACTGATACATAATCTATATGCTATAACATTTATCTGTTTGAACTTGCAATTCAACTGTTTTTAGTATATTCACAAAGTTGTACAACCATCCTACTTAGTTTCAGAACATTGTTATTACACCAAAATCTTTGTACTCATTAGCAGTATTCTCCATCCTTTCTCTCCACCTTTACCCACTCTTCTTCCACAGCTCTAGGCAACTACTCATCTACTCCTTTCTCTATAGAGTTGTCCATGCTGGATGCTTCATATAAATAGGTAAATATATGTGGTCTTTAGTGACTGGCTTCTTTCACTTAGAATATTTTAGAGCTTTATCCATGTTATAGCATATGTCAGTAATTCATTATCTTTATCTTGCTGAATAATATTCCATTGTGTAGACACCACATTTTATTTATCTATTTACCAGTAGATGGATATTTGTGTTGTTTCCATTTTTTTTTTTTGCTATTATGAGTAAAGCTGCTATAAATATTTGTGTACAAGTTTTTGTGTGGATGTGTGTTTTCATTTCCCTTGGGTAAATACCTAAGAGTGGAATTACTGTATAATGTGATAATTCTATGTTTACCATTTTGAGGAACTGCCAAAATCTTTTCTGATCTGGCTGCACCATTTTAGATTCTTGCCAGCATTGTATGAGGGTTCAAATATTCTTGAAACATGATGTTCTACACAGATTGTATCTTAATTATTATTTACATATATCTTTTCCAATAGACTGAAGAATGAGTTCTGTTATGAGCTGGCATTCATTAATCTTTATATCATCAGGATTTTCCTAAAATATATAAAAACTAGAAGAGGAAAGAAAGATTGAGTTTGGGTGAAACTTGATAGATAAAAATTAATCTAAGTTTTCCATGGACTATTTTTCCTGACATTCTTAACAGGGTGGGGTTTAACATATTATTTAGCCTGATTTCCACACATATTACTACTGGTACTTAATATCAAAAAATAATAATTTTGTCAATATTTTCTCAGGATTGTGACCAAGGTGCTATGAGAAAGTGATGTTGCAATATCATTTCTGGATTTGATTTTTTTAAAGTATAAACCATACTAAAATAACTATATCCTTAGCAGCAAGTCCATTAGGGGAGGGAAAAATTTATGTTCAGAATGAATGTGAGAAAGAAACACAGGAGAATTTTAAAAATATAAATAACTTAAGCTCCAAATCACTTAACTAAAAATAAAATCATAAAATTAATGATATTTTTCTCAATTGACAATGATTAAATCATATTCTGTTACCCATTATACATTGAATTTCACTATGGTCTTGTCTGTTTTATATAAAATGTTCAGATTTACATAAATGGTGCAAATCACCCACAAGTTCAAAGGGGTGATTTTACAGTATGTCCATACAATGCTATACCTCAGTCTTGATCTTGCAAGAAGGCTTGTGTGACTTAGAAACTCTTCTGTCCAGAACTGAGACAATAGTCAATCAATCACTAGTAGTTATTGATCGCCTCTCAGGGCATTAGTGCTTGCAAGCACCATTGAGTAAATAATTAAAACTTTCCTTGGTGCAGTGAAATGGAGGCTCAGACATTGTTCTGAAAAGACAGAACAAGGGAAAAGAAATATTCTTGAAACATGATTTGATCAAAATCCTTTCAGTCATTCCTTTAATTGTATATTTAAATCATATAATTTACTACATTTTTATAGCAAAGAGATAAGCCATAAAAAGTACTTTAAGATACATACAACTCTTATTTTGATTTTTGTGCTAGGAAAAAAGAAATAGTTGTTTGTTAAGGTTTTCTTTTCATGAAGATTCAAAATCAAATTATGGAACAGCATTTAACATAATTAGAACATATATTGAAATTAAACAATTTCTGTTGTTTTCTGTTGTGTTGGTTGGTTGTCCATAGGTGACAAGGGAGCTGAGTTATGAATTTTTTCTGCTACAACCTACTTTGATGAATTTATAATTGCTATGTTTCATGACTTTGGAATGAAGATAGTGTGTCTCAATCTGTAAATTTGCAAGAAAAAAAGAAACTTGATTCCTTTTCAATTACTTAGGAATTCAACTTTAGGCCAGTTGTCACATTGATAAGCCTAGATTTGTCGATTTTCCTTCACTGTTATACTTTACATTTGTCATTGTTATTTGTATAGTCTTTTTGCATATTATCCACACTTCTATAAGATGGCTATTCTATGTAAAATTTCAGGAAGATTAATATACTGAGGTCTGAATATTCAAGTGTGCAATAAGCATTGTCTGGTAAACTAAGCAAATATTTCCATGTCATATTAGTCTTGAACTCAGTTAGTAATTGATCACTGTTTTAGTTTTAGGCAATGTTTTTCTTTATAATGGGTAAATGAACATTTCATTTATTTAATTCATTCACTGATCAAATAATCATTTGAGCCTGCTATGTGCCAAGCATTATTCTGGACATTGGAAATATTGTAGTGAATCAGGGAGGCAAGCTCTTGGCTCTTGTGGAACTTACAGGCTAATGGGAGAGGCAGACAGCCAATTAACAAAGAAACAATAAATAAAGTTCAAAGTGCTATAAAAGCTACACAAGGTAATGTGGAAAAAAGGAGTTTGGGGTGCTTTATGAGATAGCATTGTTAATAATGGCCATTGTCAGTAAATGACATTTGAGTTCAACCCTCAATAATGAGAAACAAGAAACCATGCAAAGATCTTTGAAAATTTCCTTCCGGACAGGACAGAGGGAACAGCAAGGCAAACATTCTATGCCTGTGATTTACCACCATTTGCATTTACTTAGCTAGAGGTTCTTTACATAAACATTTTACCCACGTTAATGGGGCATGATAGTGTTTGTCCTTATTCATTTTACTCAGAGGATCATGCAGTTTGGAGGAAAGATCAATTGATGATCCTTCCCTATTTGTCTGCAAGGATAACACATCATATTTTACTTTGCAAATAGAAGTTAGGGTTGAACTCTCCTGTGTTTTTGAAACTAGATCTTCTCTAGGGATTACTAGTGCTGAGAGCATCATACAGAGAGTAGTAGGGGGGAAATGACTTTTGGGATGAGAGGAGAACCAGAAGTACCAGCCTCTGGTCTCAAGCAACAACAACAACAAAACTCTGTCATATTTCAGTTTTTGTTCTGTAAGGAAAATCAATGAGTTTATTTTCCAATATGTCAGTGTTATCATGCTGAATTGTTATTTTCATTTCTGTCCTTAAGGGCACACAGATGCGTGAATCTGTAAAAAATAGACATTTCTGATTATTGTTCCAAGGATTTTCAAATTGGCTTTTGTGCTCAGTAAAAGTATAATAAAAATGTGCTTATTATAAGGCTGTCATACACATACAAGCATACACATATACACTATGTAATAATATTATATACAATATTTTATCTACACATAAATATATATGTATATACACACGTTTATATTAGAATTACTGAAACCAACTAAAACCACAAAATAAAATTTAAAAATTGTGATACTCCTGCTAAAAAGTCAAATCTAAGGTGTCAGGGAACTGATTAGCCCTACCTACATGCTTACATGTCCATACTCAAGCACAAGCACACACAATGTCTAAAGAGAGAAGACTGGTGGATCAAAGAGCTTGACTGAGGTCACACAGAGTCATAGTGGTTGATCTGACGATAGAGCTTAAGGCTTAAGGAAGTCAATTCAGTTCTGAGCTCTCTCCCAGAAAAAAATGACAGGCCAGCTTAGAAGGTACGGGCACAGACAGTGGCCTTATTTTTTTTCCTCTTTCTTTCTTTCTTTCTTTCTTTCTTTCTTTCTTTCTTTCTTTCTTTCTTTCTTTCTTTCTCTTTCTTTCTTCTTTCTTTCTTTCTTTCTTTCTTTCTTTCTTTCTTTCTTTTTTTTTATTTATAAGATTTTATTTATTAATTCATCTATTCATGAGAGACACAGAGAAACAGAGGCAGAGGGAGAAGCAGGCTCCCTGTGAGGAGCCCCATGTGGAACTCCATCCCAGGACCCTGGGATCAGGACCTGAGCCAAAGGCAGACACTAAAGCACGAGCCACCTAGGTGTCCAGCCTTATACCTTCTTTACTCTCCTTTGATATTTTTTCTTTCCATTGTAGTAAGTAAAATATTTTGGCAAGCACTTAAAAATAGGGGTGCCAGGTAAAAATGAACGAGTTGATGGGTGATCCTGCTATAGGACTGATGAGAAATTAGGTATTGGCAATGTTTAAAGGCAGAGAAGACCACGGCTTAATGAGTACCTACTGTTGCTGATAACTCTGACCTTCTTTTTTCTCTGTTGGACAAAAATTATAGGGGTGAATTGCTCTTTAACCATTTCCTAAGAGACAAAAGGATAGTGTTTGAAACATTGCATTTTTTGCTTTATTTTATTTTTAAAATGTTCCTTATTGTTACAGCCCTTTATATCATGGCTGTAAAAATTGTTCTATAATGTCAGGCTTTTCTGTAACTTTTCTTATCTTGAAGAATAGTAACTGGTAATGACATTTTTCCCCAGTTGCTATCACTCTACTACAACCAATTATACCTAATCATAAGATACTCTTTTTAATGCATAAGACTTTTGAATAGTGTTAGTCTTAAACTAGATATCTTATTCCATAGCTAGAGTTATAGGGAGTGTTTTTGAATAGGTTCTGAAACATTTCTTGCAATTCTAATAAGGCTAGCCAACACCATTGTTCCCACAAATCTTCCTTATATCGAGATTCTTTTGTCAGCCTCCTGAATTTCAATGTGGCTAGTAACTGGTAAATTTTTAAGAGGTATAAAAATATATGTATGCTTTGTATGAAGGATCTGAGAGGACTATATGTCCATTTTCAAATTTATATCCTTGTAGACTATTTCTTCGTCATAGAGTTTCTGACCCTCAATGATCATTTCTTAATCTGGGACAGTGTAAACTCAGCGGTAAACTGTGGACTCCTGAAAAAAGGGGTTGTGGATTATTCATCTTTCAATGGCCTATGCATAGCCAGAGCTTGATCCAAGTGCAGATTCTCAATACATGTTTGTATGATTCATAACCACACACATTCTATCTCTCTTCCTATGGAACAACTTTAATCAAGCAAAGTAAGTCTATCTCCATAACTAAAGTATCTCATCAGATCAGTGACCTGATATATAATTCTGTGTTTATTCCTCTCTTTGTAGCTGAATTGATGCAAATTATAAACACGAATGTCATAGAACTGGCATTAGGTAACAATTTTCTCAGGGTTTCAGTTATACAGTTTCCAATATGTGCAACTTTTTTTTTTACATCTTTCATAGATGTTATAGTAATTGATAAAAGATCACAAATATTGTTCTTGTCACACTGAATATCTTCCAGAACTCATCTTGTGAGTGACTTCTTAAACTCTGATCCCCTTCTGCTTTTTCCCTACCAGCCAGAACTTTCCCAGTCTCACCCAGACTAATTTCACAAAGAAAATACCCAGAATCAATTGGCAAGTGATTACAAGTCATTAGCTTCTTGCTGGGCTAATTAGAAGTCATTAACTTTAAGGGTCAGGATGCAGAATACCCTTGCCTTAGGTATCCGAACTCAATTTGAAGCAATACATGAAAAAGAACATCTAAATATACTTAACAGAATATATTTAAAAAGTAGTAAGAGTTTAAATTCTTAGATGCCTCAGTGGTGTTACAAAATAAATAAATAAACATACAAAACTACAAACTCACTTTTGAAAAATGTGACCTCCCATTGAGTTGGACTCTGGCCAAAAAGCCTATTGGATCAGGTTCTATAATCCAAGATAGTTTTCCCAAGGGCAACCAGATACTCAAGTTCCAGTTCTCTTGTCCTAGAAATGTCTTAGCATAGTAGTATTATCCCACATTACCTGTGGAACTCACATGCGTGCATGCACATACATGTCTGCCTTCACACATTACTACTCACACAAATACACATATAACACCAAATTACTTGATTGCATGAGAATAAAAGGCAGAACAGACCCAAAGATAGGAAATCAAGCTGTGGAACGTACTTGCCTTATTCTAATTACTTGGGTCTGTACTTAACACTTGATAACTTATAAACTCATTCCTAGCATGGTAAAACTAACTTCATTAGGCATTATTAAAATCATTCCACTTAAATTATTCTTTTAGCAGTTCTGTAATAGTGCTAATGTTTGTATGCTAAGTAATGTATTCATCCAAAGAGATAATTCGCACGAAAGTAGTATAAAGAGACTTGAAACTGAAATGACTTCAGACATTGAAACCATGTCATGAAAATTTCAGTTTGGGTTCAGAACTCAAACTTATCTACACTTAGAATTTTGAATCTCGCTTTTTATCAATGTGTGTATCTCTCTCAAAAAATGTATGTATTGAACACATGCTACGTTCCTATTGTTTGAAAATAACATTATAGGTTATTGATCAAAGCAATAGATTGGGAAATTGGCCAACATTGGCTATGAAGACTTTCTCAACCCCTTACAACTCTGTTACACTTAGAAATTCAGTTAATTTTCCTAAGGACCAATCTCCTCTTGTATAAAATGGAAATAATACATGTAAATGATGGTGAATATTAATAGTACATGAAAGCACTGGAAACAGTATTTTGCACATAATAAATATCAATGAATTTTAGTATCAAGAGATGTCCAATGATTAATTTTAGAGCTAATCTCATCTCTCTTTATATGGATATTTTTGTACTGGCCATATTTAAGAATTTGAAAAGACTTAATTTACCCAAATATTAATATGTATAGGAAGCTAGGAAGTATTGATACTTCCTGTGACTATAATTCCATATAGAAAGGTAAGAAGTTTGCATTCTAAACCAGCTTTTTGGTAATGGCTTCTATTATTTTTCCCATCCCCTTTTACTCTGCCACATTTTTTTTGTCACTACTGATAGTTTGCACACAGAAATCCCTCTCACTTATTATGCTACTTATTCCTTTAAATCCTTGAGTATATTTTCTATAGTTTTAAAAATATTACCTGCTAATAGCCGTATCTGAATTATATTGGATCCTGTTTCTTGTGACTATTTCATTTGCCTAATCATTTGCTTTTCCACTCATAATTATTTGGTTTTGCATATTCAACATTTTGGATGATATGTTATAAGGAGTCTGGCTAATACTGTGTTCTTTAAAGGGTATTAAATGTTCTTTCTTGATAATGACTATTATATCCTTTTGATAGTGGTAGGTTTAACTTCTTCCTTTGTTAGAGCTGATCTCCTAAGACCTAACTCATAACATGTGCACCTTATTCTGGGTTGTAGTTCTTCCTCCTTTGAAGGCACATTTCTCAAGTCTCAGTTGAATGGCCAAGGATCTCAGCAAGGTCTCTCTACTGTGACCAGACTGGAACTTTAATCTCCCAGAACGTTAATATCTCTACTCAACTCCTAGTCCCACAACAATTATTCCCTGGTAGACCTGACGCAGACTTGCCTCCGATTCACAACCTTGCTCTTGGGTAAGAACCTAGGTAGAACCTTCGTTCAGACATCTGAAACCCCTCTGGATGCAACTGCCCCCTCCCTAGAATTCTTATGACAAATTCCAATCTCTCCTGTATCTCTAAATTATAATTTGTGCCCCTTCACTTCAGCAAACCCACAGTGCTCTGCTCATCCTCTGCTCATCTTCTGCTCATCCTCCCTGCACTGTGGTTTAGAAAGTCTACTGGCTGAAAACTTGGATAAATGTTGGGTTAACTGTATTTCTCTTTACTCAAAGATGAGTCCTACACTGCCTGTTGTCCAGGACTTTGAAAAGAGTCCCCCTTGTATTTTTTTCCTGCTTTCTAAAGCTTGTAGTAGAAGAGCCAATATAGTATTAGTTACTCTGTCATAACTAAAAATGGAAATTTGGAAATTCCCTTGTTTTGTTAAGGTTAGACTAGCCTGAATAAAGCTAAGGTGTACTTCTCTATTTTCTGAAATAGTCTTTAAAAAAAAATTCAGACACTTTATTACAACTTGCTTTTAAAACTTTTCCAAAGATCAGTTGGGCATATTTGTGTTGATCTAGTACTGATTTCTCTGTTTGGTTCCATTGACCCATGTTTCTATTCCTCTGCTCATACTACCCTGGCTTGACTACTGTAGCTATATAGTAAGCGTTAGTATGGCATAGAGTGGTTCTACCCACTTCATTCTTTCCATTCAAGATCTAAATTTAGTTATTCTAGATTCTGTGTTATTCCATATCAACTTAGCATATACTTCTCTACATCTACAAAATTCCTGCTGGAACTTCTATAAATATTGTATTAATCTATAGATCAGTTTAGGGAGAATGTCCATTTTCATTATGTTGAGCCTTCCAACCCATGAACACAATGTGTCACTTCTTTTATTTAGTTCTTTGGTTTCTTTCATCAACATATTTGCAATTTTCAGGATACGAATGCTATATATGTTTTGTTAGATTTGCAGCTGAGTATTTCATTTTCTTTGGAGTAATTATAAATTAAATAAATCAAGATAAGAACTTTAAATGTTTAAGTAACCTACTGGAAGGCTATAAATGAGAAACAGAAGAATGAGAAATACAAGAAATAAACATAAGCAAATAATAGAATAGTAGTATAAGCCTTAACATACCTATTATTATCTTAAATGTAAATAGTCTAAATACATCAATTAAAAACAGAGACTGGCAGAGTGGATTAAAACCCCATGATCCAACTATTTGCTGTCTATAAGAAATTCACTTAATTTCCTTATTTTTAAAATTAATGCCAGTGCAGTTAGCATACAGTGTTATATTAGTTTCAGGTATACAATATAGTGATTCAACAATTCTATTTATTATTCAGTGCTCAGCAGGATAAGTGTACTCTTAATCCATGTTTTTGTGTGTTTTTTTTAGCCTTTAGAGTGTAAAACCTGTTTATTATTTGAAGGTTAATATAAATCTTTCTGTAAAATAGTCTAGACCCAATAATATTTAAGTAGGTTTTGATTATTCTATTAAATAATTATATTTCATGATTATCAGCATCTTTAAGGTTTCTGTTTCTTCATAAGTCATTTTTTATCTTATTAAGAAAATTATGAATTTCATTTAAGGATAAGAATTTATTGGCACAGGAAGACATTTTAAAGAAATAAAACCTCTTACAAATCAATGTAAGCCAAGTATAAAGATGGCAAAGAATGTGGACAGTCACTTCACAGATAAATAATTGTGCTAGCTAGCCATTCTTCCAGGCAGTGTAGAAACAACAGAAAAAAATAAAGCAAAATAAAAACAAGTACACCCGCAAGTTAATTGCTTTCATGGAGCTTACATTTTTGTGAAGGATTCTGAAAATAAGCAAGAAAAATAAATTATAAATGTATAGTACATTAGGGTTGAAACATAAATGACAGAAGGAGCAAGGCAAGCCAACATTAGAAACAGATAAACACATAGAACCTGACATAGTAATGTTTTGTTCAGATCTGAAGTCCTGACAGAAGCCCAGTATGTTTGAAAAGTACTAAGTGAGCTGGAGAATGGAAAATGCAGTGAATGGCCAGATCAGAAAGGGCAAGTTACCCTGGTAAAGGATGTGGATTTTAATGAGCTATCCTGGAAAGGGGTATTATAAGGTATTAAATAGTCAGTGACAATCTGATTTGTTTTTAGTGGTGTGGAGTATGCACTGAAGGAAGGTCAATGCAATCATGAAAAGTGGGAGACCAACAGGGGGTTGAGGCATTAATACTAGTGACAGAGAATAACTTGAAATAGGTATGTAGCAGTAGAGAAGGAGAGAAATTCAGATTCTGGAAGTATTTCAGACTTGCTAATGCATTGGGAATAGGTAGGGAGAGAAAGAAAGTAATCAGTGGTGCTTTTGGATTTGGGTTTGAGCTACCCAGCGAGGATAGTGGTGCAATTTACTGAGATGGTGAAAAATAAGGAATGGTAGGTAGACATGGGGCTTTGTTAAATTTGAATTTAGACCCAAAAGAGATGACATTCAATAAGAGATCTATAAATTTGGAAATCAAAAGAGAGATTATAGCAAGAGAATCATTAACCTAGAGATATCTGGGCATTAAAAATCATAGTTGGGGTGAGATAGTTAGGCTACATTATGCCTAAGAACAGAAGATAATGAGAAATAAAGGAGAGCCTAGGACTGAACTCTCAGTGGAAGTGGGTTAAGTCTGAGAATCCAAGAGAAAAAAGACTTTAAGAAGAAAAAAATAACATACTGTATCAAATGCTGGTGAGCAGGTGAAATAGAAGCAGGGATATGACCATATCAAGTAGCAACATGGCGTTGACCCTGGCATGGGCCATTGTCATGGGGCGGTGAGGGCACCCCAACCACGTGGAGACCGAGAGGAGAGACAACAGAAAACAGGGATCCACAAGAGTTTTTGTATATTTTGTTCCAAAGGGAAGCAGAGAAATGAAGTGGGGTTTGGAGTGGGATTCCCTAATTTTTAAGATGGGAGATCTATAAACAAGCTGATGTCAGATGACTCATCGACTAGAATAGGACAGTAACCCAGAAGGGAAAATGTAGGTCTATCATTTAAGTTTGGTGGCTTCAGAGTGACCCTACCAATTTGAAAGTGTAGGAAGTTAGGCAGTAAAAGCTATGAGGTGAGTCGACCTAATTTTTTCCTTACAGGTGTAAAAAGTCTTTTCTAAATCCTATTATACTGAGCCTTCCCAGTGTCTCAGAAACTGTCGTCCAGCTCCTTAATTTTCACTAATGAATTTGAGATCAAGGATTTAGTCTTAGAAAATACCCACAGCCACAGAAGTCAAAGGCAGAATCACACAGAGTAAGACTGGGTTAAGGGGAAGGAGGGTCATGTGATTCCTTCTAGTGCAGTGCACGGATGGCAGGAGAAAGGCTGTTGGCTTTGATCTAGGGAAAAATCACAGGTTTCAGTGAATTTAGGAAAGATGGAAACCAAATTGCAGAGAAAAGTGGATGCTGAGTGGGAGGAAATAGTCTGTTCAAAGAAATGTAGGCACCATATGCAGGAGAGAAATGAGATGGTACAAGGGAGGGGAAGCAGTCAATCGATCATTATCATCAAACAAGAACCTACTAAAGTAAACATGATAACTTTATGCTATACTTAGAATCCTTGGTTCTCACTGAAAATGTTGATAAAGGCACCCACCTTTATAGTGAAAATTAAAAAAAAAGCAGCATTCCTTGGGTTAAGATAAAAGATTCTAAATGTTTTCTTCTTCATAAGTAATGATGATTTAGAGAGCAAGCAGGCAATAAAATTCCAAAATAGAGTAATTTGATGTAATAAAAATAGAATTGAGTTGTGGGTCAGGAGTTTTGAGTTCTACTTCTAGTGCACTAGAACCCTGTGGAGGCTCCAGTTTTCTTGTCTATAAAGTGAGCGGATTAGATTGCATCACTTTAAGGGTCTAACACAAATACCATGATTCTGTAATAATTATATTTCCATTTTTGAAGGTGGGTCCGAAGTTCAATGAAAAATAGGAAGGGATCACCAGAAGCAAGCAGGGAGATCCCAGAACGAGCTTCACCAGTTAGAAGAGATCCTGCAAACCCACAGATCTTTTTTTCTTGCCTATAGCTATATGATGTGTAGATGAGTCAGAACGAAATATCTTAATTCTTAATTTATATTGGCTACACACCATCTGTGAATGGAATCATATATGCTGTTTCTTGTATAGTTTCCTGTGGTTGCCTCATGATTAGTAGCATGCGTGGACTAGCATAAAGGGATTTAGTTTTTTGAGTGCTTGGAGACATTATCTGATTATTTAATACTTCTTTGATTGATGTTGAAACAAGATAATGGTAACCTGGTATTTGTCACTATTGAAATCTTGCTTCAAGTGCTCAGTATAATCCTTGTAATCTTAGCAAAGAGTTACAATAAAGATCAAGCTAACACCTGACAACTGTTTAACATTTCATTTGTTTTTAAAATACAAGGCAAACATTCAGATTGAATTATTGCCTTAATCCACGTGGATCACGTTAGTCATGAGCAAACTAGATGAAAGGCAGCAATACTCAATACGCAGCTCTAAAAAGATTTTGCCCATCTAATATTTAATAATGTGACTTTCAAACTGCGTACAATCTTTCATGTGTGAGCTTTGAAAAAGCAACTGCTGGCTGTTCATGCTTTCTTCTCTCATTGACCGCAAAGTGAAATGCCCAAGGACTTATCCTGACTCTGACCAACATGGGGTTTTTCGCAAATATCACAGAGCTAGCTGCACTTCACCCCAAGTAAGCCAATTAATTGTCATGACCCAGAAGGGAGCATGGAAAGAGAAATATTAGAAAGCAAAACCCTTGATTTTCACATCCTAATCACAGAGATCTGATCTCTAGAAACACGTCTGTAAAGCAGCTTTGTTATTTCTCTGGATTCTTTTAGGCAAATAACTAAGGCTCTGATTTCTGCATCAACGTTTCCTTAGCCCCTGTGACATATGCTGTCCTTTCACCAGTCCAAGTAGAGCTGTATTGTTTTCCACAAAATAAACTTTTATTTGTAAAACAAAATGTAAATCTTAGAATGGGGGTGGGGGGCGCTGTTTGCAAGACATCCAGATCATAACCTTATGATCCTTTTGCTGGAAGACAATCATTCCATAATTGTGTTCTAGCACTATCTCAAACAAAAAGTAACATTTTATGTTACTCTGGGACATCAGGTCCTGGAGTGGCTCTCAGGCGCTCTCAGAATTAAAAGCAAGAAATTAGAGCTCTCCTTCCTCTTTCAAGCCTGCTCCTGTGGGCTGATCTCATAGTACAGTGAAGAATGCCTTGAAACAGAATTCACATAATTTAAGGAACAAAGGTATCATAGTATTGAACAATTCTGTAAAAATGACATATGGCAAATGACATATAGGTTAGTTATAATGTCTTTATGTGTACAAAGTATTGTAGGAGTCAAATGTCTTCAGAGAGAACGGCCTAATCTGGTGGCTTTCCCATTATTCCCTGGCTTTATCATAAATGAATAAACCATGCTAGTTTATGACATAATTTATCTGTTGTCCAGATTGACATTAATTTTAGGTCAAAAAAATTCTCTACAGTTATTCCAATCTGGTTTAAACTTTTCAGAGAGATCATTTTTAAGGCTCTGTTTATTCCTTCTCTTCTTTTGTTTGCTGGACATTGCTGGATTGAGTTTTCTATCCACATATGGATTTATATTAATCAAATAAAAGAGTTTTAAGTTTTTTTGTTAATCATTATGTTAATCATTTTGTTAATCATTCCCATGGGGAATTAATGATTAAATATATAGCAAGAGAAATAGTACATTGATCACGCATATATTGGCATTTTTAATCAATCGAAAGATATACCTTACCCCGTGTGCGTTCACTATATAAGGGAAACTACTCACCCACTTATGAAGTACAGGGTTTTCAAAATTTACCATCCCCCAATAAATCAAGCCAGCACTGAGCATATGTTTTTCTTTTAATTATCACTTAATAGTAATTCCGGGCGTTATTTTTAAGGATAACTTGGCAAGACAACTTGGCACAGAAATTGACATACTTTGTTTATTGGCAAGTTCCCTGTAGCTTCTTTCCTGTATTGTTGTGTTTCTTTAAACAAATCTGTCAATATTCACAGAATTAGATAAATGAGAGCTGGAAAAATCTTCCTGAATGATCGAGACTTTCCTCTGACTCATGCCAAACTACTGTCGGCAGCTTTTCCTATGGTTTTGGCCTGGTTTTACCACAACATTCAGAGTACTGTATGTGACATCACCTTCCTCTTCCAATACTCAAGTGTGTCCAGGATTCTCTGGTTCAGCTATGACTATTTCTAACCTTTGTTTTGTTTCTTATCATGTATTTTTCCAAACTGGATCTTGTTAAAATCACATCTAATAGCTCTGTTTGCCTTTTGGTTTCTAGGTTCACACACTCCACCAAAGACATCTGCATATGGCAGAGCTGCTGGGGAACTCATCCATGAGGCATACTGAAGATCCAAAGAACCATGTTTGTGCAACATATTCATTTTCCAGATTTCCTCTCTCGAGCACAGTGGAATAGAAATACATAAAGAGAATAAGCACTTCACCTACGAGGGTGAACCAAAGATGTGGGATTCATCTCCTCACTCTGCTGCTCATTTCCTTCCCTCGTGCCCTCCTCCCAAACCTACACTGATGTCACACTGAAATTTGGACTACTTGAGAAACTCAGAATCCCTCTCTCGGCTTCCGTGGCTTTGCAGATTCTTTCCTCTCTTCCCATCCCACTTGATATTTTATCTATTTGGGTACTTATTTATTTAAAATGTTTTAAAATTTATTTTAGAGAGATCACATGCGCACAAGTTGGGAGGAGGGACAGAGGGAGAGAATCCTCAAGCCCACTCCCCGTTGAGTGGAAGCCAGGCCCTGGCTCCATCTCATGATCCATGAAATCACCACCTGAGCGGAAACCAAGAGTCCATCGCTCAACTGACAGAGCACCCACGTGCCCCATTTTATTCATTTTAAACAGCTTTATTGCCATATAAGTGGCACACAATAAACTGCACATACGTAGTGTGTGCAATTTGATGAGTTTCTACTTTCCAACTTGATTGGTATATAATTGACAGGTAACATTGTGAAAATTTAAGGTGTACAACACGATGACTTAACGTGTGTGTAAATTGCAAAATGATTACCACAATAAGGTTAGTTAAAACCCATCATCAAATAATTGCATTGTTTTTCCTGGTGAGGAATTTTAAGATCTACTCTTTTAGTGACTTTCAAATATGTAATACGGCACTCCCCCACATCCACAGTTTTGCTTTCTGCGGTTTCAGTTACCTGTGGTCAACTGCAGTTCAGAAGCAGATAATCTTCCTAATGTATCTTTAGAAGGTCAGCAGTGGCCTAACAATCCATCACAACCTCATCTCATTCACCTCACCTCACCTCGTCTCATTGAGTGGGCATTTTGTCATCTCACATCATCACAAGACGAAGAGAGATTGAGCACAGTGCAGTAAGATGTTTTGAGAGACCATATTCACAAGTTTATTAGAGTATATTGCTGTCATTGTTCCATTTTATTATTAGTGATTGCTGTTACTCTCTTACTACATACCCCATTGATAAATTAAACTTTATCATAGGTATGTATATACCAGAAAAAGTGTAATATGTGTAATATGTTCAGTACTATCCATGGTTTCAGGCATCTAGTGTGGGTCCTGGAATGTATCCCCCACAGAAAAGGGACTACTGTACAATGTTGTTAAGTATAGTCACCATGCTGTACATTACATCCTTAGAAATTATTTACTAATAATTAAAAGTTTGTAACCTTTGGGGCACCTGAGAGGTGCAGTTGGTCAACTGTCTGACTCTTGGTTTCTGCTCAGGTCATGATCTCAGGGTCATGAGATGGAGCCCTGTGTTAACCCTCTCTCCCTCTGCCCTTTCCTCCTCAACCAAATAAATAAATCTTTTTTTAAAAAAGTTTATACCCTTTGACCACTTTCACCCATCCTTCCAGCACTACCCTCCCCCCACCAATCTGTTCACTGTTTCTATGAGTTTGGGTTTTTTTTTGTTTTGTTTTGTTTTGTTTTTAGATTCTGTATATAAGTTAGATCATATAGTATTTGTCTTTCTCTGCTTGACTGATGCCTTCCTAGTCTTATGTATGGTTATGAAATGAGGTAACAGTTCACATATCTGAGATGATGGAGAAAAGAGAAAGGATAAGATGATTATCTATCAGTTCCCTCTTCTGGATGAAAACCCAGAGAGAATGGGGGGACATTAGATCATGGGACAGAAAAACTAAAATCAAAGAAGGCTAATACTCCTTTTTCCCACTGGAACTTTGAGAGACGGCTGCTCGCTGGGAGGTCTCATATTAACAAGGGAGACTGCTGGGCTACTGCCACCACGGCAAGAGAAAGCTTGGGGTTTCCAGGGCTCATCAACAATGGCACAACCAAAAAAACAAAACAAAACAAAACAAAACAAAACAAAACAAAACAATAAATAAATAAATACATAAATAAATAAATAAATAAATAAATAAACAAACAAACAATGGCACAACCACAGCAGGACCGCTGAATGGTGGGGCTCCCAGAAATGGCATGGCACAATTAAGCAGAACATGGCCTGAGTTATCATGTTCAAGCTTCTGTGTGCCATGGAAAGAATCCAGAAGCAGAAGGTCCTTGAAGTAAGGGCCAACAAACCTGCCACAGAACCACCATGGTGAGAGATTCTCTGCGGGTGAAGGGCCCTGTGAGGTGCCACTCTGTGGAAGAAGCTTAGACCCACAGGCATCAACAGCACCCGTGAGCAACAAATGGCCACAGTCCTTCACAGAGTAATGGGAGTAAGCAAAAACTTCACCCTGTATTTTGGAGCAAAGACAAACAAAGATGCAAATAAAACCTCATTCACTTAAGTCCCTCTTTCCCTTTTTTTTAGAAGATTTTATTTATTTATTCGTGAGAGACACACAGAGAGAGGCAGAGACATAGGCAGAGGGAGAAGCAGGCTCCTGCAAGGAAGCCCGATGCAGGACTCGATCCCAGGACCCCAGAAACACAACCTGAGCCAAAGGCAGAGGCTCAACCACTGAGCCACCCAGGCATGCCTATTCCTCTTTCCCTTTTTAATAGGACATCTCCTTCCTTCTTCATTCACACAGATTCCATCTTGTACAGGAGTTGTGTGTCTGTCCACATGCATTTAGAGTTTGCGTGTGTGTGCACACATGTGTGCTATGTAAATGCAGGGAAGAGGGTGGCAATGCGCTGCAGTCCA
Source organism: Canis lupus familiaris (assembly GCF_011100685.1). Lineage (NCBI taxonomy): Eukaryota > Metazoa > Chordata > Mammalia > Carnivora > Canidae > Canis > Canis lupus. Next base: position 44,575,309 of record NC_049237.1, on the reverse strand, counting down.
AAAGATGGAGCCATTATCGGAAATAGGGATAGTGAGTAGACTATTCCTGCTTAATACTGAAAAAATGATGTACACTGTTGATGGACAATTGGAAGCATTGCTTTTTTTTTCCCTACTTCCCAGTTGGATGGTGTAGAAAAAGATCAGACCTATCGTAGGAAATGTTTAAAAACCCAACATTTTATTTCCGAATATGCACAATGGTGGCTGCCACTCTGCTACCCTTAGATTAACCACACAACTTTAGAGGGGAAAGAAGAGCAAAATTATACTCAAATTTTTAAATATGCCCTTTTCTCAAAATGGAATCCATTGTTACCGGCACTCACATTACATTTTCTGTCATCGTTCTGTCCCTACAAACAGTCGTCAGAGTCTGAGAAAGAGAAAGATGAAGGGCATTTCCCTGTGACGTCGTTTTGCTTTATGCTAACCTGTGCTTTCTGGGATCCAGTTTATCTTACCAACTTTGGTCCTCCTGAAGGACCTTTCACACTTTGAAGAAGACAAGTTAAATAAGACAAGGTCCCCATGCTCAAGAATTTACACCTTATTAAGAGAAATAAGACAGACACAGATAAATCTATAAAATCAGGAAGTAAGGCAGTGTGTGACAACTGCCATGTGAACAGAGCAAATGAAGTATATGCCTCAGGCAAGGGAGACTGAATCTTACTGAATTTATTTTCACTTATGTTACATCCCAAGCACTATACCTGTATATTGTGGGGGAAATAAGAGATAAAGGGAGATTTCTAAGGCCAGCTGATTTAAAAGACCCTTTAAAGAAGGAGTAAAAAAAAAAAAAAAACTATTTTGATTGCACAGCAATTGCTATGTGGAAAAACCAGATTTCCCTAGTTTTTCTATATTTCATCCTACTACTCCAGAATGAATGGATTTCCTTTTAACTTTCACTTTGATTTTATCCTCTATTCTTTCCATTCCTGCTGCCCTACGCAAACAGCCCCTGGGTCATATCTGACCCACAGGGCCTCTGGGTCACCTCTGAAAAAGACTGGCATTGAAAGCAGCATCAAAGTCCCTGGTTTCCTCCAAACAGAGAGGGTGCAGGCTGACACGGAACTGGGTGACCCAGGGATTCCCATATTCATAACACTTTTATTTCTGGAATACTACGTGGCTATTTCCAGAGTCAGCTCAGGTCTCTGCCAGGAGCAATACATGGCACTTCTCTTTCTGGGAGAACGTAAGCTAATCCCCTCAGGGATGCTGTGGGGACAATAGCCACGGTGTTATAAGTAATCTACTTTAAAAGTCTAATTCTTAAAAGATGCATTTTGCAATTTTTAAGGCATATTATTTTCACAGTTGAAGCACTCAGGGTAAAGAGGCATACAGGGTATTTTTAAGAGATTAAACACCATATTTTGTCAGAACATTTTTTCCCTATGATTTCATAACCTCTCCCTCCTAGAAAGGAAGAAAAAAATGTTTCTCTGTTTCTCTCTTTCTTCTTGCTCTTATAATTATGCTAGGAGGTCTTGGGTAAAGAGTTTAAAGACAGTCCCACAATTTACTGATCAATAATTAGATCACCTCCCTCCCTCATTTAAAGGGGGTAGACTTTGTCATTGAACTGATATCTTGGCTCAATGCCTAGTGGAAATTTCAGGAACGGAGGACAGTATGTCTCAGTAGGTTGCTTCAAATAACTCTTGTTGGCTACTTTAGGGAGATAGGCATTCACATTAGGCCAGAAGGTTATTAGATCTCCATGAGGCTCCATCCAGCTACATGCCATGAATATTATTCTGTCAACACAAACGTCATTAGAATCTGCTAAAATTGAATTACTCTTAGCAGCTTTACAGCTGTCTTACAACATTTGACAACTACCGAGAGACACATCTTGGCACCAGTGAGAATTCTTCACTGGCCCGATTTGTATCTAAAAAGTGTGGGAAATGAGGTGGAATTACAGTATCACTGTTTCAGTGTATCACGTTTACAAAATAAGTATTGAGTTTTTTTCTCTTGAATACTGGGATTGATTTTCCTACACCACCCACACCCTCTCCCACTACCTTTATAGCCCTAGTGACTATAAATAAGTTGCATGAAAATTACTTCTCTACTGTTTCACAATGCCTCCCTTATCGGACTGCCACAGCTGTCACACATCCAAATGCTCTTATTTGAGATGTCTATGGCTGGAAATATTATTGCTTATGTTCTTCAGTGGCTCAAGAACATTATCATATTATTTTGTGAATTTAATTCATTGCTTCTCTTTGGCTTCAGTATGTTTTTAACGTTTGGTGATCTCCCCAACATACCAAAATAGGTATTCTTCAGTCTCTTCCAGATTATTTCTCTGGCTACTGTTTGTCTTTATCCAAAAGAAAAACTACATTTCAAGGGATGAATCTGTGCATCACAATTTACTCTTTGGATTTTGGTATTTCTAATGTGAACCCACAAATAATGTTGATTCTCTTTGGTATTACTAATATGTCCTCAAAGTCATTTTTCTCAGGCTCCCAAAATATTAAGCAGTAAAGATTTCTGCAAGTTCTTTGCTGTATCGTTCTGTTCATTTTCTTCAAAATTAGATGTCCTTAAAATGCGCAGAGAGTGAAATATTGCATAGAACAAAACACAATGGTACCCATTTGAAAATTCATAGGATTAAATGCTTTATATGCAGTTAGATTCTGTATGCCTGTTTCCTTTTAAAATTACTTTAGCTCAGTTCTCCTCTTAGTTAATATTATTTATTCTGAGAGTTCTTGTTATGTATAGTGTACATTCTGAGATTAAATAAAACAGAATGCAGTCAAACTATCACATAGAAGACACTATATCACTATTTTATAATATGTTGTCCAGGATCTAGGTGGATCTATACAAATGGAAATTTCATTAAACATTCTTGTCTAAAAAAACATAAAAAATAAAAAATAAATTAACTTTCTTGTCTAATAGATATAATCACTTCTGGGTTTTTTTTTTTTTTTTTGATGTGACTCTTGGATATCCAGCATACTTTGATGTCATTATCAAGGAAATTAAAATCATTTTAACATCATTTTTTCTTATTTTTGAGCCTCAGAATGAGGTAGAAAAAATAACTCATATTTGCCACAAGAATCAGGGCTGACTCTTGCTGAAGTTTATGGAAACGGAAGACATTCAGATGCAGCACCATCAAGTTTCTGCTTCATGAAATTTTCCCCAAAATTATTTGTCTGAGAAATACATCATCTACTAAATAAATGCTCTATATGGGGAGAGAATCAGTCATCACACAGAGGAAACCCTGAAAGTGGTAGTGAAAAATAGCACAACTCTGATAATGGGCAAGATATATCTTGTGATTATTTCCCATAACTCTGCAAAGACTGTGAAAAAGCCCATGGTGTCAGGTAAAGGAAAAAAAAAATAGAACCCCTGGCAATTATTTTGAGGATTTGATCAAACTAGACACTCAATTGCAATAATTTTAGCCAAATTCCTCACTTTTTCCACAGTAGTTCTATTCTTTCGTTAAGTTCTTTTCCCATCTGAGTTGTCAGAATAATTGTTTCAACTCAAGGTTTTCTCTCCTCTATTAAATAGTGGATTCTTTCCAATACTCACTCTAACTTATGGGCATCGCAGTGTCACATTATGATGGCTTAAAATGACTTCTTCTTTTGTATTCCCAATAACTATGTCAGGCAGCATAAAAATATAATCAAATGTCTTTCAAAAGATGTAGTTGCTGATAGTATTAGAGAATGCCCTGTTCATACTGAAGACAGACTTCGGATTAGTTCTGAAAGTGAGGAAGGAATCAAGGAAATTCGCACTGGGGTTGGAGTGTATGAGAATGAATTTTTTCTATAATTGGAAAAAGAAGTCTTGGTTTAAATGTAACACAAGAAGTTGTAGAAATGTAGAATAAAGTTGGGAAAACCAAATTCAATTAGATTTCACACTAAAGGTAACTGGAAGCTACTGGAAGAGCTATACTAAAACAATAGAGGAATATAAAGAGATGGTTTTTATAAGACAAAAAATGTATAGCACAAGCCTATCAAAATAGAAATACTCCTATCTGAGTGACTTAGAATATACTACTCTGCTTATTCTTAAAGATATATTCTAAGGTTAAAAAAGGCAGAGGAAATTTAAATTTAGCTGTTTAGTTTTTTTTCCCCAGTTGTTTAGTTTTAATGGTAATTGTTGTTTTGTTTAAGAACCAAGAGTTGCAATGAAATAGAAAAGAAGCATAAAATTTTAAGAAGTTAAGTTAAACCATGTAATATTAAATTGAAAATACTAAATGAAGTTATCATTTTAAAAGGTAAAATTTCTAGCTCTCTCTATTGGAAAAATCCAAAAGTAATAATGCTTCCCGTAGAAATCAGCACTCTTCACACTGAGATTTCTATCTAATTGTCATTCACACGAAGGACTCCGAGACCCTCACTAGAAGGCTGATTCTAGAGGAGAAGCAAAGAGGTGGGGTGAGGGCAGTGGAGACTCTTACAGCACCAGTGTCTTAGAAATTCTAAGAAAATATTCAAGGACTTTGGGGACATGTTCAAAGGAATGCAGTAACCAATCTAAAGTATCTACCCCCAGTACAAATCAGGATAGTTAAGTATCAATAACATCAATAACAATAATGCATTGAAATCCACTATGTAAACATACATCATTGAGTTGAGAGTAATATTAAGCAAAGAGAATATAAATAAAAAAACATTCATTTGTCATCATTGGAGATGAATAATATCCTTACGTTGAAAATTGATAATTCAAAGATGAGAGCAAAATATTTATCCTGTTCTTTAATAAGAACTATAATTTCAAGGTTAGGGATGCCTGAGTGGCTCAGTGGTTGAGCATCGGCCTTTGGCTCAGGTAGTGATCCTGGAGTCCGGGGATCAAGTCCTGCATTGGGCTCCCTGCATGGAGTCTGCTTCTCCCTCTGCCTGTGTCTCTGCCTCTCTCTCTCTGTCTCACGAATAAAAAAATGAAATCTTAAAAAAAAAAAAAAATTCAAGGTTAAAAAAAGTCACCCTAGTTGATAAAATCTTTTATTTATTTACAGAAGCATAATAATCGATGTAAAAGCAATAGTAGAAGTAGAAAATCACCATATTATTAATTTTAATGAACCATCTAGGGGAAGAAATTTCAACGGATATGAACACTTTCTGATGAAATGCTGGGAAACAGAACACTAACCTACTGCTGGGTATCTCTCCACAGATCACTTGTTAATTGCAAATATATATTTCTGGTGGAAAGTTCTGACTGTAACAGAATTAATCCTGTAGCACCACTTACTAGTGAACCACCCAGACATTCTATAAATGAAATGCAACAAGAAATACCAATTTTCTCCATGAACTATTCTTGCCAAAAGTGTTTTACTTGTATCTAATCACGATGCTAGTTATAACTTTCGGTTTACAAAAAATACAGGGGATAAACACACAGATTACATCATGAACACGCAGTCAGACAAATGCAGAATATAAGACACTCTAAATGGCATCTGGTCTGATGTCTTTACAAAGTTAATAGCTTGGGGAGAAAAAAAAAAAGGAAGAAAAGAAAAGGGAAGAGACTATACTTGATTTAAAAAGACTTGAGACATAAACAAATGTACCAAGCACTTTGTGATTGAATCCTCAGTTACAAAACAAATAGTTAGACATTTTGGGAAATTGGATATAGACTAGGTATCTGATATTATTAGGAATTGCCGTACATTCCGTTAGGTGTGAAAATGCTGGCATGATCAGATGGGAGTGAGACAGATAGGGTGTCTGATGTGGCTGTCTGGAAAAGCATATCTCGGAATAAATTTGCTCTAGGCCCTTTCTAAACTTCTTACAATTTTAGCCTGTTTCAAAATGAAAGCTCTTTAAATACCTGTCTGCCCATTTGTAGACCTCTTTTCTAGGCATTTCTTTTACAGATTAAGAACTTGCAGAAAGCTTTGGAGCCTCTCAGATACCCATTTCTTTAGTCCATCCAGTGGGTGCTACTGCATACAATTAGGAAGCCAAAAGCCCCAAGCCTGAAGACAAACTCCTGGGCCCTCTTACAAGTGGTTGGCTTGTTCCTGCAAAGACTTGACTGGACCAGTCACAGCCACCATGGACCCAGCCCTGCTCTTGCACTGACTTTCCCTCATCATAAAGCCAGAAATCCCCACCAGAGGTGAAGACGTAATGTGCAAATAGAACATACAATGGATGAAGAAGTATGTTCTCTCAACTGCACCTGCACACCCAGCTCCCTGTGTTTCCTTGTCCCCTACATGCTTGACATCACTCCTTTCCTGCCTCAGCCCCTTCAAAACCATTGGGCCACTGTTCAGGGAGCTGCCTGGTATCCCCCTTACTAAGGCTGTCGACACCCTCATGCCTGGATAAGAGCTTGCAATAAACACTATCCACACCGTCGTTGGCCCCATGTCCATTTTGACACAGTCAAAGGATCGGGAGATTGGTAACAGGAAAGCATTTCTTTTCATACTGGAAAATTTAGAGGAAACTGTTATGATATTTATAATATATTTTAAATGATATAGTCAAACAGACATAAATAATGACGTAAGTGTAGATTCATGGAGTATCAAGCTAGATTGACATAAAATGCAAACTATTAACCATAGTTTAATGTGGATGGTGAGTTTGTCTTCCTGTAGCATTCTGTTTTTCTGTATGTTTTAACTTTTTTTATGTTTTTCTTTTTTTGATAATGTGTGTACCCTTCAAAACATAGAAAATACAATAAAAAATATACTAGCTCCAACTTCCCAGGGCCTTTGCATCAGAGATTCAAATCCTTTGCTTCCAGGATTGGAGTCCAAAGAGATAAGAGATTCTTTTAGGCAAATCAGTAGTTCTAAAGGGAGTTCCATTATTGCACAGCCTGGAATGGATACCTGTAAAATAGACAGTATGTAATTGCTTCAACATGTTATCATTAGGAGTTGAGAATATCCTGGAGGAGTCTTGACTCCAGAAATTCTCTGGGTGTAGTTTCAAAGTGGGGTGGCCTAAATCAATCTATGACCCTCTCAATCATTGAGACTTTCTGGGGCCAGGCTGTCCTTGTAGAAGTCCTCCAGGCCAGCGCATGTCTGGGATCCCACCTCTCAGCCCAGATATTCCTAAGCCAAAGTAAAAATACTAACTGTCTTGGTATTTGCTTTTGCTTCCAGGAGAGCAGGGAAGGGCTACTAAAGTTCTCATCACCATGCCATTCAGCACCCCCACATCAAAATTCCCTGGGATGGCAGGTCAGTTTAATAAATTCATCAGCTCAGTAACACTTGGCTAGTCTGTAAATGCCCTGTCACTGGGAAAATACATGACAAAAAATGTCTTGTCCATAAACTTCCACCTTGAGTCCAAGCCCTATAAATCAATTGTGCTTTCAACAGCCTCTTTTCAACCATTCCAGTCTTATGACGGAGTCTCTTCCTCTTAGTTCTTTGACTATGAATATCAATGAGAGTCAATTATTTTATAGGGAAAGATGTTTTTCACTAGACAGGAAATTCTTTTTATCCTACTAAGGTTGGACATAATAGTTTAGACATTTCCATTCTCTACAACATAAAACATGTAGCGCATGGCCATTACCCTAACCACTAAATCAAAATGTTCTTCTAAGGTAGAATGTGTTAGTACTTAGAAAACTCATTAAGTCAGAAAGCATTCATTGAGCTCCTACAGCCTGAAAAGTACAGAGTTGGTCACTTCAGGAAATTGTCAATATTAGCCTAACTCCATTTCCTTAGGGAGTTAGAAATATTTAGGGGAGAGAAGGTGATCAATGTGATAGGTTTTTCTTGTATTTGGCCATACACTGCTAATTTTGCTCATATAGATTTTATACTTGTTTTCCTCAAAACCTAAAGTCTGGAAGTTAATGACTGATATTTCTGATAATGGTATATATACACTTTCTGTAGTCTTTTATTTTTAAATGTTATGAATGAAATGTTACCAAGTATCGTATTTACTAAAAGAAATTACGAATAAACCATCAGAGTTTCTGGCATGTGAAAGCTTGCATTAAAAAATAAAATCTTATTCTTCTAGGCCAAAGCGGTTGAATTCAGGTTACAGGCTCAGAAAATGGTTTGCTTAGTCATTACATGTTGCCTTTCAAATTACATAATTATCAACATTTGCTAGATCATATTTATGGAAGCTTCTAAGGAATCTCTAGTCCATACCCAGTGTAATAATTTCTTTTTTTAAAAAAAGATTTTATTCATTTATTTGACAGAGGGAGAGAGAGAGAGAGAGAGAGAGAGAGAGAGAGAATACAAGCAGAGGGAGCAGCAGGCAGAGGGAGGAGGAGAAGCAGGCTCCCTGCTGAGCAAGGAGCCCAATATGGGGCTGGATCCCATGGGATCCATGGGATCATGACCTGAGCTGGGATCATGACCTGAGCTGAAGGCAGACATTTAACTGACTGACCCACCCAGGCTCCCCCAGTATAATAGTTCTAAATAAATACATTTGTGCCACTCCTCTGTTAAAATGCTGTCATGGATTTGTACTAACAAGATGAAAACAAATCTCTCTAACATAGTCCACGGATTTACCACTGTAGCTGCGTCCTCGACCACAGTGGCTCTCACTTCTCCCTCTAGCTACCCAGGATCTCTCTGACAAAGACTTGCCACAAGATCTCTGCACAGAATGCTTTCTCTGCTTGGAAGACACGCCCCTCCTTCCTTCACCTAGTTAGTTCCTGTGTATTCATGCACTCGGCTGAGTTATCTTTTCCTCCAAGAACCTTTCTCTGACCACCCCAACTAGATCAGCACCCCCAATACATATTCTCACAGGGTCTTTATCTTTTTGTCATATCACTTCATACTTGGAGTTTTACATATCTATTGTGTGATTTTTAATATCTGTTTTCTCTGCCAGAGCACAAACTCAATGGGTAGAGAACCTGTGTCCAATCGGTTCACCATTGTACCCAGACCCCAGCACAGAGTGTGGCACATGGAAGACATCCATAAATCCTTGTTGAATGGATAACCCTTCCCATCTCCCTATACACACTCTACATATATGCTTTCTACACTGATTCATGCTCTGTGGGTGTGCACCCTTTTCTTCTTTTGGGCTTGCAGTCAACAGCCCAGGAGAAGGACTTTGGAATGGTGGTGATGGTAGTGGTGCTGTCGGCGATGACAGTTCGAAGAAATTCAGGTTCTGGCTTGATGGGAAGTGACATCACGTGCTACGCATGGATTTGGAAGGTGAAAAAACTCTGAGGCTCCAAGCTCATAATGTCAGGACAAACTTCCCTTCCTGAGTCTACTTCTCTTATGGTTTATATCAATTCATATTTTAATATATTTAGATTCCACTATATATCATTCATGTTAAATGTTGAAAGTATTCATTGAGCTCCTACAGCCTGAAAAGTACACAGTTGGTTACCTAATCTATAACTGACCTAATCTATAACTGTTGCAAAGATTGAATCTTGAATCTTATATATCCCCCAAAATTCATGTCCTGAAACCCTAATCCCCAACATGATGATAGTAAGAAGGTGGGGCTTTGGGAGGTGAATAGGTCATGAGGATAGAACTCTCACGAATGGGATTAGTATCCTTATAAAAAAGCCAGAGAGAGTTATTTTGTGTTTCTACCATGTAAGGGTACCATGAGAAAATGGTGTTTATAAACCAGCAGGTGGCCTATCATCAGAGGTCAAATCTGACAGGGCCTTCATTTCATACTTTCCAGCCTCCAACAACTGTGAGAAATAAGTGCTCATTATTTAGAAGCCACCAGTAGCCCAAATGAACTAAGATACTTGAATAAAACAAATATAACCTCTTAAATATTCAAGTTATTATATTAAAGCTCAGTGGCTTTGGGGTAGAAAGCTGGAAATCCTCTTTAAAATTTTGCTTAAAATTTTTCAAATATTATATATTTTGGCCTAATATAGTAGTGTCGGCGATAGAAGTCTTTGAGAAACTTTCCATTTCTAAACACAAATATCTTTGATTCTATTAAGGAAGAGACTATAAAAATCTCTCAATTAAACTAGAAATTAGCTCCCAGTTTTTAATTGAGAGTCATTAAAGTAAGAAGAATTTTGACAGATAGAACTTTGTTTTGATGTTATTTTGGTAACTGTTTACCTGTTTATGTCATGCTTGTCTCCCAGAATTTTTTTTTTTTTTTTACAAATAATCTGAAATTGATTTACTTCATGGTTGCTAACTTTGTTCCAGGTTCCTCTCAAATTCAAATTAAAAAAAAAGTTTTTCTGAGGGATTATGTGATACACATGAATCAGCAATGCTTCTTGCGAAAATTTTCAATGTAAACACCATTATGTGGGGGAATTAGGGCATAAAGTGTCTGGTTTTTATTTTTTATTTTTATATTTTTAAAGATTTTATTTATTCATTTATGAGAGACACAGAGAGAGAGTCAGACACAGGCAGAGGGAAAAGGAGGCTCCCTATGGTGAGCCTGAAGTGGGACTTGATCCCAGGACCCCGGCATCACGCCCTGAAACAAAGGTGGATGCTCAACCACTGAGCCACCCAGGTGCCCCCTAAGATGTCTGCTTTTTAAGGAAATAGTTTTATTTTGGGAACATTTTTCAGTCAGTGGAAAGGATATCCCATAAGACCCTGCAGAGACAGGAGTTGATAAGAAGTCCTTTGAGACTCTCATAGATAGAAAAATGTGCACTAGCCACAACATAACTCCTTAATCCTGCACTGAAATTGCTTCCCTGGAGTCACAGAGTGACGGCTCATAGTAATCATGGCTGAGTGAGGGCACCCCTGCTTCAGTGGAGGTACCTAATGTTGACTTTATGGAACAGCTTTCCCTGTCTGTACTGTTGTTGAAAGACTTTTTGCCACCCCTCACCTTCCACTATAATAATGAGAAATTTCAGGTCTAGTTCATCAATGCAATTAATGACAGGGATAATTATTCTGTTGGATTCAGACCTAGTGAGAACTCAAGTACCTAGTGAGAACTTAATGAAAAGTAGAATTAATCCTGATTATGGATACAATTGAGATGATATTGAGAGCATCTAATAAGATAATATCTAATATGATACATCTATAGGAAAATATCTAATAGGATACTCCCAAGATGATCTTAATTGTATAGCGAGAAGGAGGAGAAGGGAACTAAGGATAAAATTAAAATTTAATTTTGAAATCTACATCTGCTTTTTTTGTAAGATGAAAGGGAAACTTTAGTGCTCATCAGTTGAATTTCTCAAAGAAGAATTCAATGAAAATGTGTAAGATGAATGTTCTGGACTAATTGGGTAAAATAAAATATATGCAACAGCACACTTCTCAAGAGTCCTAAAAGTATTCTGCTACTTAGAAGCAAATATTCAGTGCTCTGCATGCATTTACAATGTGAATAATTTCTGTACTGTGGAAGAATGTTTGATTTTTATACCAATAGACTTATAAATTCTTTTTTACACTTTTAAAATGTTTATAGAGTTTTGTTATCATTAGATTACTTTAATCATTAGAAAATCAACTGAAATGCAAAAATTATATCTATGATTCTTTATAATTGCAGATACTATGTTTTTCCTACTATGCACTGACACTTATCTTTATTTGATTCATGTCATTTGACTGTTAATGTCCTTGTTTTCTCCTAATGTGTCCTTAAGTATTGGGATCCTCTTTTAGGTCAAATAGTCAAATTTAAGAGAAAATTCTCTCTAAAATCAAGAGGACCACTCTTGAAGATCTCTATTGACCTGATGTATTCATTACACAACGAAGATAGCAGGATTTAAACATTATAGTGCTTGTTTTCATATCAGGGTTCTCCATGTTAATTGACCTGGAAAACTCTTTTGATAGATTCTGGCCTTATAGTGATTAATTGATCAAAAGCATGTTTAAAAAAGTCACCTGGCATTTTTTTCCTTATTCATGTACTTTCTCATTATGATTGATAAGTATTCCAGGAAGTAAAAAGCATTATTTTGCCACGTGCATACTACCACATATTTCTAAGTCACTATTCAGTGCCTGCCCTGTATCAGGTGTGATAGTATTTGCACAGAGTATTCTATTAATTTTCACAAGAACCAAGTATATTAGGTATTAAGGTCCATATTACAGATTAAAAAAAGCATCTCAGTGAGGCATGTTAACTGCCTGCATCTCCACAAAACTAGAAGTACTAATAGAACCAGAAATAAACCTATGTTAGTCTGACTTCAAAAAAATGTATTCTTCTAAATAAAGCATTTAAAAAAAATTACCTGTTGTGTATATGTAGGGAATTTATAGGAAAATATGTACTTTATGGAATAAATTTTAAAAACTAAAATATATTTTATTTTTAAAAAAGCAACAGGCCTTTCATCTTACACAACTAAATTGCTGCTTATATATTTGCTAAGCTGACTTAAAGGTTCATAAAGTTGTATCAAGAGTTTTGTTTTTTACTCCAAATCCTTCTTAAAGATTTTTTTACTACTACCAATAAATAAATAAATAAAACAATACAAGAAGCTCACAAAGAAGATACTTAAATAATATCCTCATTTACTTAAATGAGGTAATTCTCAAAAAGGGCTCAGTAGCTAACATCATTTAATTAAAACAAAAAGTAGTCATAGGTTTTAGTTGAATAGTTACAAAATATGGGTTTATTGATGTATTAGTTAGGGAAGGCTGACTACAATAAAAACATTGATCTAAAAGGTCAATTATTTAAGAAGTGAAAGGTTTGATTCTTGCACCCACTGTAGTCCAATGATGACCAGAAGAGTGAAGATGAAGGGTGGTGGCTCTATTTCCCAGAGTTACTCAGGGACCGAGGCTCCTTCTATGCAGTGAATCTGAAATCTTTGGACTTAGAAAGTTTTACCTCTGAATCCAGTAGTAAAGGAGAGAAGGATCATAGAGGATCTTGTAAGATCTATAGGGGTCAGATGTGGAAGCAACATAAATCACTTCCACACACATCACACAACCAGAATTTAGTCGCATGGCCCCATCCTAACTGTGAACAAGGCTGGGAACCTGTCTCCTTGTGCCTAGGAGGGAAACAAAAGAAAGTCTGGTGAACATATAGCTTTGTCTCTGTCCCAGCAAGCAAAATACATCATCAAAATCACAAGTGGGGACTAGAGTTTTGACAGTAATATTGAAACCCCAGTCAATAGGGATAATGTAAGAGGTCAACAAAAATTCCTTGCTTTGAGAAGAAACTCAGTCTTGCTTCCAAAAGTATAAAATAAACTACCAAAGATTATTCATTTATTTTAGCATTAGAAAATGTTTTAGTAGTTTGCCTCTTTTGCAATGCCAGGATGAGTAAAGTGCAAGGGTCTTAATTATAATAGTGATTTTGTAGCAGATTTAAATAAAACTTGAGTGTTTCATAAATTTCCAAATTACGACATCATTTTAAGACACTGTGAATTCACATCTTATTATGAAATTAGACTCATTTTTAGGAGTAAAGTACTAGTTTTCCTAAAACTGTAAATTGTGTCATTCTTGAGAGGAAGAAAAAGACTAATGATACTAACTCATGCCCAAATATAGTAGAAGCAGCAGTTGAAAAACTGTCTTCCTCAAACTTTGCCCAAGTACACGATTCCTGAGATATATTACCACATCCTATTTACTGTCCTTGGCTTGGCTTCGACTGGAGACTGCCAATTCCTTTGGAAACAGCCAGAAATTTGTGGCAATCTTATTACAAATGGCCTATTTTTTTCCTCATGGAAATATTTTACTTCCTCCCTTTTTCCATAGTATATGCCTTTGAGAAGAACTTTGTTCCAAGATGGTTGCTGCTTGTCAGTTCTACCATTATGCTTAACCACTAAGCTCTCAGAAAATAATTTCTAGAAAGGAATTTGTAATTTTAGTACCTTTGACAGTTTAACTTCAAATTCCAAATTTTATTCGTTCATGCATTGATTCATTCACTCCAGAGTGTCTTTGGCTTATCTATCAGATGACAGGCACTGTGCTTAGTATTAGGAACCCAACCTCAACAGATCCTGACTCCTAACTCACATTCCTGTGGGGGAGAGGCACACAAGTAATCAGATAAATAAAATCCAGACTGTGAAAAGTGTTATAAAGAACAGAAGTGTGGGGATCCCTGGGTGGCGCAGAGGTTTGGCGCCTGCCTTTGGCCCAGGGCGCGATCCTGGAGACCAGGGATCGAATCCCATGTCGGGCTCCCGGTGCATGGAGCCTGCTTCTCCCTCTGCCTGTGTCTCTGCCTCTCTCTCTCTCTCTCTCTCTGTGACTATCATAAATAAATAAAAATTAATTAAAAAAAAAAGAACAGAAGTGGGGCTTCTAGACCTTTATATAATAATAAATTAATCTTTAAAATAGAGTCACAATTAGAGAGCCTAACTTTAAGATGGTATAGGGTGGGGAGGTCTTTATGGAAGTGAAGTTTAAACTGAGACTTAAGGGTTGAGAAAAATCCACTCACATGAAAGAACAGGAAAAGAATGAATGTGAAGGCTTTGAGATGGGAGAGTTTGGTGTATGACTTAGTGCAGTGAGTCCAGCGGCTAGAGAAATAAAGGATTGGAAGGGAAAGCAAGCGCCAGCCTTTCAGTCATGGAAAGCCAAACATTTAAAATGGGAGGTGTCTTGCTGTGTCTTGCTCCATTTCTAGGTCATTTTTGTGGCTTCATGGGAGAGTAGATTGAAAGGGTAAAAAGTAGAAATTGGGAGACTGATTAATGAATAATCCAAGCAAGACATCACTGTGGCTTGGATCAGGGTATTGAGAGTAGAGATGGGGAAAGTAAGTGAGGATTTATATGGAAGCCCCAAGACAGGCTGGTGGGTGTACCTGAGAAGTAAATGAAGGGAGGAATCAAGGGTGAATCTTAGATTCTTGGCCAGTAACTAAGTGTATGATGGCACCATTTATTGAAATGTGGGTGACTATGGCAGGAATATGTCTAGGAGAGTCAAATAACATATTCGGAACATTCAAGCTATTTGAGATGCATAAGAATCATTCAAAGTAGATTTCAAATGACAGCTGGGTGTAAGCCTGGATCTAAGAGAAAAGTTTGGGCTAAAGTAGCATTTATCATATTATAGATGGTATCTACATTCATGGGGATGGTTGAGATCAACTGGGAAAGAGTGCATCTGAGTAAGAAAAGAGTGCATAGAACCTGGTTGGGAAGGACCTCAATATTAGGTAAGTAGAGGAAGAGGTTTATGCATAGAGTCTATATCCACATGGTAGTGACTGAAAAAAAATGCACTAAAATCAGTGA
Organism: Canis lupus familiaris; assembly: GCF_011100685.1. Lineage (NCBI taxonomy): Eukaryota > Metazoa > Chordata > Mammalia > Carnivora > Canidae > Canis > Canis lupus. The sequence continues at coordinate 44,560,003 of NC_049237.1, read as the reverse complement.
AATTTTCTCTTTACCAGGAATTCTCTAAATTGTGGATGCTTGAGAAAATAAAAGATATAATCATATATCCCCATCAGATATTTGGGTCAGGTTCTTTAATGCAAAAGTCATATATAAGATGCCATCTTAATGTTCATAACAGACTTCCTACTGAACATATCTTATAAAGTTTGTGTGTATGGAGATTTCCACAAAACCATTGCCATTTGCATTTATTTTGTCTAGATGTAAAGCAGACAGCATGTCACATTACACATATTGCTAAAATTCCTGCAACCTAATGTATACAGGTTGTGAATTTTGAATGATTTGAAGTTCATGAATATCTTGAGGTTGGTTTGTTTTGTCTTGTTCAAACCCTGGATTTCATGTTTTTGCAGTTTAATACATTTCTTGAGAGGAAAGAAATGTTTAGATTTGCAGCTAGATGTAAAATTGTCAGAGAGAATGTAAGTTAAACATATAGAGAAAGAAAGGTAACACATCTTGAAAAATATTAGGAAAACCTCTAAATTGTCTAGGCAAATTCAAAGTGTTTTATTTTTAACCAGAACTCTAGAGAAAGAAAGGTTAGCTTTTGGGAAAATTAGTGAATATTGTAGGCTTAGACAAAAAATAATTGCTAAGTGCTCTATTTTCCAGAAAGCTTCTAACAATTCTTTTTGATCAGCAACACCATAGGTAATATCATATAGAGATAAAAATGTACAGACTTTTTAAAAATTATTTTTATCTCTTACATCATTCCATAACAATGTCAGGCTAATGAGTGGGAAAATCAACATACCCTCAAATGCCAAAGACTGTTTTCAGGCTCTTGAGTTGCTCTATTAATCCATTCCATTTGCATGCTTCTTACATGCCACTTAGAAGGCCAATTGGCTCATATCCCTTTCTTAAAACCTATTTACTAGAGGTCTCATCTGTTAGCTTGGCATTCAGGGCCTTCTACAATCTTGCTGTATCTGACCTTAAATCTATTTCTCCCACTATCCGTTACCTTGGGAATGTAATCACTATGTAATATGACTCATTTATTCATGGCTATCTATGTATTTCATCCAATTTCTACCTGAAAATGCTTTCTGTTATTTCAAATTCTACATTGTGATTATTTCATTGTGTCTTCTCAGTGACGTTTCCTTTTATACAAAAGGAAGGCAAGAGTGGGTTTTGTTTCTTTGTCTCCCCTGCATTGCCTAGACAAGTGACATATCCTAGACTATAATTTATCAATAAATGTTTCTTGGTTAATTACATGATTCATATACAAAATGCCTTTGATGAGAAGGGTGGCCAACCTTTATCAGAGGGGTTAATGTAATTAGATTAAATCTGCCTTCAAAACTCACATTTTTGCTATTGTTCCACACTAACCTCCACAAAGAAAGTCAGTAGTCACCTTCTAGATTCCATTTTTTTTTTTCCTCAAATACTGTTACAAGTAAAGATTTCTTGGTCAGTCCCTGGTGTTTTACACATTCAATGATTTCCTAACGTGTGTGATATACATAAAGAGAACCTCATTTGAGGATTTAGTAAGTTGGCAATCATAGATGGTAGACTTTCAGGAGATGTTCCTTCCTCCCCTTTCCAAATACATTCGTTTTCGACTGAGTTCCTCCTGGCTAGGATTAACAGAGCCCATTTAGCCAAGAGATGGACTATGTAACAGATGCTGTGGAGACTACCCAGGTCCCCCTTTAGGATGGAGAAAACTCATTACTTTAGTGGCTGGGGCTATTGGGTGCTGACATCTCACAGCTGAGTCCTGATGTGAAAATCTCTCTTGGCGGAAGGAAATCGCTCGGTCCAATGCTATGTCTCCATCCGAAGGGAAAGCCTGCATCCAAAGCTGATCAGTGAAGGGACACAGAGGACTGACCCCACTGCCTCAGTAAGCAGCAGCTCTGTAGGGGAGCTCAGCTCTAGGGCTCTCTGAAGACTTGTTTGAGGTCTGTGTTGCAACTCCATCGTGATTCAGCCTTGCCCCGTGCTTGCTCCTGATTCATTCTCTGCCTCCACGTCTAATCCCCAACACCAATCCCCAATAAATCTTGAGCACACAAATCTCCAATTTACACTCCGTTTCCAGGGAACCAAGCTAAGACAGCATATATTCATAACAGGCATTAATAACAGCGTGCCCTCACTCTCGTGCCTGCATGGAGAGAGATTTGTATGTGTGATATTTGGAGCCTTCCAGAGCTCCGTTTCTTCCTGTTTTCCGCTATCTCCCTCAAATTTATTGGAATTGAACTCAGTATTTTAGGGATGCATTCAACGTTTCCTTGAAAAGTTATTTATGTTTCTTGTACCTTTGAAGAAGTAACTTGGCTTAGAAGAATAAGCATGGCATTAGGACTCAGAAAACTAAGATTGTGAGTCTGGGTCTTTGAGCTTTTCCCTGGCTCAGTGACAACACTTAAAAGTTGGCTTAATGGGGACACCTGGGTGGCTCAGCCATTGAGCGTCTGTCTTTGGCCCAGGGCGCGATCCTGGAGTCCCGGAATCGAGTCCCACATTGGGCTCCCTGCATGGAGCCTGCTTCTCCCTCTGCCTGTGTCTCTGCCTCTCTCTCTGTGTCTCTCATGAATAAATAAATAAAATCTTAAAAAAAAAAAAAGTTGGCTTGATGGCAACTACCCTCCAGATATCTGATGATGCTCCAAATGAGATTAGATGCATAAAAAATAAAATTAAGAATATGTTTCCATTTATAAACGTAATCATATTTTTCAAAGAAAAGTACCATTCTTAAAAATAATCGGTGTCTTTTTAAAAATCATACCCTCTTTAATCCCCTCTGATTTTTTTCAATCTGGATTTTTTTTTTTTTTTTTTTTTTTTTTTTTTTTATATGATAGGCACACAGTGAGAGAGAGAGAGAGAGAGAGGCAGAGACACAGGCAGAGGGAGAAGCAGGCTCCATGCACCGGGAGCCCGACGTGGGATTCGATCCCGGGTCTCCAGGATCGCGCCCTGGGCCAAAGGCAGGCGCCAAACCGCTGCGCCACCCAGGGATCCCATCAATCTGGATTTTTAAGATTGACTTAAACGTACATACTTTCAGAGTCTCAGAAGACTTTAGACGTCGTCTGTTCTAATTCTCCTTTTCCTGCATGAGGAAGTGGAGGTATCATTCCGCTGAGAGATTTGTCTATCATATGGTTATTAGAAAAAGATCCACAGCTAGTACCTAGGGCTCCCCGTTTTCTTAACGCTTGATAGAAAAAAAAATTTTTTTCAGTTGTAAGGATGATAGAAATTTGGTCAAATTCTTTTTGACTTGTAATCCCTACCTACTGGTATTTGTTGTTTTGTAAAAAGTTATTCCATCCTTTCCGTTTTGATTAATTCAGCTTTTTTGCTCTCTTCCATCATTCTTCCCTTTTGATCTAAATGTAGCCCATCAAAATGAGCTTACATGGGATGGTTCCACAAAGAGCATGTGAGCCCTTTAATATAAAATGCAAGTAGTACTAAATATAGATTTAATTCAGTAAACTGACATCTCAGCAAATGGTCTTTTTTTTTTTTTTTTTACCTCTGTGGACAAGTTTGTGCCTGTGTGTGTGCTAAAGAATAGCATTTTCCCATTGCCACAGAAGCACTCAATATAAGAAAATAATTCACATTTGCCATGTAGGAGTAGGAGCTATGGGACTGGTTATAGCTGACTTCTGTCTCTGATTTCTCCATTCCCATTATTCTGCTTGACATTTCTGAAGTCAGTTTTACATTTTAGTAGAGCCGTAAATAATGATGATAAGCTGGAAAGGCTGCAATATACAAGAATGGAGAAAAGAGATAAATAACATATATATGTTCTGTTACATGAAAGGGCAAGAGGGCATTAAATGTTTGGGTAAACCCAATTCCAAGCAGAACACGGAGTGACAGGGGGAAAAAATACAAATCAGCTTCAAGCCCTTTAATTCAATGGGGGTGGCGGAGGCTTTTCCCTCCGGAGGCTGCCTTCTGGGTGTTCCAGCAGGGCCCTCAATTAATTGTCCTTCAGGCAAGTTGCAGGTGAGTAGGCCTCTGTCCCCTACCTGGCTACTACTCTGGCAGCTTTTCCTTCCCCAAGCTGCCCCAAAGGTGAGGCCACTGCATCCAGCGACTCTGGTAAGAAGCACCTGCATCCCCGCCCGCGCCCTGCGAGGACCTCACCTGCATCCCTGCCCGCCCCCTGCAAGAGCCGCACCTGCATCCCAGCCTGCGCCCTGCGAGGACCGCAGCTTCATGCTCACCGGTGTGCAGTTACAGCACAGCCCCGCTTTCCGCCTTGCAGAAAATAACCAGAAAACCTCCCTCCCCTTATACTCTATTTTTTCCTATTCTTTCTGTTGCTCATTTTTGACGAGTGGATACTTCAATGTTAGGTCTTCCTTTCCAGACACACAGCGCAGAATATACACGGTTCACTTACAAGGTATAAACTGGCAAATGTAGGCACTTCTGGGCAGTGCCCGCCTTTAGTTTTCAAGTCCACCTAAGAAAAGGACTTTCTCTCTCTCTCTCTCTCTCTCTCTCTCTCTTCCAGTTGGGCTTGAAAGGCAGCAGGATCTTTCCTCTGTCCCCAAACAGTGTAAATAAAATTTTTGAGTCTTGAAAACTCTAGCTCAAGAAGTGAGCGATTTCAGGGCATGTTGTTTCCGAGTGAGAAATAATAGTGAGCACAGACACAGCTAAGGGCAGGCAGAATGAAGGCTTCCACTTCCTTGGACTCTAACAATCTCACCTGCAAGCTGTTTACAAAGGAGCTGGAATCAAGGTGACAATTGATGTGCTGATGGCCCCAGGGAGCCAGCAGCCAAGGTAGCAGCCGTCCCCAGGGAGAGCCTGAGAGCATCACTGTCTGATAAGGATGAAGATCTTCCTGGCAAATCTGAAGACAGACTTTCCAGGATTCCAGAGTGGAAATAAATGGTTATAAAGATTACAGGGGGCACCTGGGTGGCTCAGTGGTTGAGCATCTGCCTTTGGCTCAGGTGGTGATCCCGGGGCCCTGGGATTGAGTCCTGCATGGGCTCCCTGCATGGAGCCTGCTTCTGCCTCTGCCTGTGTCTCTGCCTCTCTCTCTCTGTGTCTCTCATGAATAAAGAAATAAAATCCTAAAAAAAAAAAATTACAGACAACACAGGGGCTCTGCTTTAAACAAGCAGCCCTCCCGCCCCCCCAACGCACCGCTACTCTCTTGCCTGAATAATGCCAAGAATATTACATTATATAGAGCATGAGCCCCACTGCCATTCCCGTCCTGGTGGGTGAAAGAGGACGAGGAGTCGAGTACGTGCCACGCTCATCCGCACAGCTTCGAGAACTGGCTTCGGAGACCAGGTAATTATATTCCCTCTTTTCTTAACTATTCATCTTTCATTATGAAGCCGCATGACCCAGCCTGTCAGTAAAGTCAACCAACAAGGCTGGGAAGGAAGTGACCAGACATTGCCAGCCTTCTCAAACCAAGGAAATTATATATTTCAACCCCTAGTACTGATTTTTTTATTTTTTTAATGCCAAGCTATGCAGCTTAGCTGTCAGAGCAGTGAAGTGAAAATAAAATTAGGGGCCAAATGCCTAAGCCCTCAAGAAATGTCATGGAGAAGAAGCAAAAACAAGTAAAGGGTTTACCTTATTATTTTTTTAATGTTTAAATATATGGATTTTGTTATCAGTGCACTGAAAATGGAATCAGTGACCCATTGGACCAAATACTTATATTTAAGAAATGCCTTGAACTTTAAATAAACACCATTTTCTTTTTTCTTGGATTAATTTACCTACAGAGGTGTAACACAGCCTGGGAATATACACCCAGCTGAAAACGGCGGACAAGGGCAGCGCAGAGCCTAATTTCCTTACTCTTCAGTCTTTATTGAACAGACAACATTGCTTTCAAAAGAAACATGAACTTCCCCACTTTCTTATCCACTTCAGGGACACAGAAATTGAATTGAAGTCAGGATTTAGAGTTCCCTCCAGTGACCACAAAATAGCATTTTAAAATCTTGTAGTGTTTTGTTTTTGCTATTTTTTTTCTTTTCCTTTTCCTCTACAGGCTTGTGAATTTCTAAGCAGCCCAGCTGCCCACCTCCTCCCTCCTGCATTTATTAGCAGTAAAGATGCATCAATTCCTCTGCAGCTGTAGGGAATTCACATCACCTCGCTGGGCCTTAGCTTCTTTCTCCATAAACTGAGGGAGTTCGATTAAATCATTCCCTGCTCAATGTTTGCATTGATTTTCTAGGTGTAAGTGGATTTGATGTTTGGATGGCCCCGTGTGTGTGTGTGTGTGTGTGTGTGTGTGTGTGTGTGTGTGTGGTTGGGGATGGAGTCTCCTACTGTAGCCTGAGATACTAGAGAGTGGGCCACAGCCAAAGAGAGCATTCCCATCCATGTGTCAAGGAGACCATGGGTGGTGGTGTTTGCAATCGAGGGTCCGCAGCACCTCTTGCCTCTTTTCCTTCTCCCATTAGAGGACTTTTTCCTGTTTCCAGTTTAGTGTTCTATAGATCTGTACTGCACTTCGACTGGCATATAAAGAAAAAGCGATGATCCTTCCCATGGTTGATTAGAAAACAAAACTTTGAAAAATAACACTCGTGCAAGAATCTTCACACCTTCGAATGTGAAGGAAATTATTCATATTGGATGCTGAGCTTACGTCAAATGGCCAAACATACAATTAGAGGGAGGTTGCTGCTCCAGTTATATATTATCTCCTTATTATGATTCAGGAGTTGCCGGAATATGTTAACACTATGTTAATTTTTTTAATTGTTCTGCAATAATTGTCATTGCCTCTGTAAAATAACTTACGCATAACCTCTCAGTGAAATAACTTTTGTTTGTTAGTAAAATTAAGCTTTACTCATCTCAGGTTGTGCAGGATGCATTACAAGACTTGCAGGGTATATCAGCTTTCTCCGGGCTGCTGTGACCGATTGCCATAAGCCAGCTGACTAAAGAAGAGAGGAATTGATCCTCTCACAGCTCTGGAGGCCAGAAGTTCCATCCTGAGAGTCAGCAGAGCTGCACTGCCTCTGAAGACTCGAGGGGAGAATCTTTGCCTCACTCTCTCGTAGCTTCTGCCGCCTGCCCGGCAACCCTTGCGGCCTTGGCTTGGCCACGCATCCCTGAGATCTCTGCCTTTCACACGCCCCCTCTTCTGTCTCTGTATCCCCCTTTCTATTCTCTTATCAGGACACTCGTCATTGGCTTTAAGGCCCACCCTAATCCAGGATGTTCTCACCTCAAAATCTTTAACTTACTCAGATATGCAAAACACCTACTTCCAAATAAGGCCACATTGGGAGAGTTTGGGTGGATCTAGGCAAGTTTGGGCTGCATAAGAAATTACCACAGACTGGGTGGCATAAACAACCAACATTCATTTCTCACAGTTCTGGAGGCTGGAAATCCAAGATCAAGGTGTGGCAGATCCAGGGTCTGGTGAGAAGCCACATCCTGGTTTGCAGACCGCCATCTTCTTGCTCCCTCCTCACAGGGCAGAGAGCAGAGACAGGAAGCAAGCTCTGCAATGCCCCTTATAGAGGCACTTGCCATTCATGAAGCTTTACCCTCATGACCTAATCCCCCCACCTCCTGATGCATCACAGTGCAGACTAGGCTTTCAGCCTAGGGCTTTTGAAGGGACACAGACATTCAGCCACTCAGCCCCCCACTTGGAGGACAGTCATGGAACTCAAGTGCAGGAATAGCTGCCAGGCCTCAGAAGCCACTGGAAATAGCAACTGGGAAGCCCTTGGAGACAAAGCACATTCTCTCAGTGATCCTCTCTCTCCTTCTAGGGCTACCTGGATGCTGATTCTGTTTCTCCTTGCACAATAGCTTAAATCCGTTTTCTCTGCAGCCTGGCTCTCTCTGGCAGAAGAAATTCCTGCAGGTCTTAGACTCCTATGCCTTTAGCTCAAGAAGCCCACGGAGGATGACTAACATCTCAGTCTCCATTCTACATGCCAAAAGAATACACAAAAAAATCCCCCAAAACCCACAATAACCATAACCTTAGGAGCCAGTTTAGTTTAAGCCTCTATTATGATTCCCTCAGCTTTAGTTAGGAGAATGGTCAGGTGAGTCCTTGGAAGGCAAATGCACTGAGTAAAGTCATGATAACCTGAAGATGATTAGTAAATAAAATATTTTTATACCATTTCCAATGTTGAGAAACCATTTAACTTTTTAAACCAACTCTCCAAATACCTCAGAGCTATCTAAAATGGCTTCTAGGTGTAGACTTCCCAGACACGTATGATCTATGTCATAAATGATCAGTTTTCATGTTCTACTATCACAGTAGCAACTGCCAGGACTGTCAACATAGTTTGCAGTTACTTTTCTGGAAAATCTTCAAGACAACTCAGGCTGTATTGCCTGTAATTAGGACAACACACTGGGTTTTGGTCTGATGGCTTCTCTGAGTTCTGTGAAATTTTTTGCATATATATAGGGAAGGATATCTATGGGCCCTGTGAGATACAATCCCTTTCTTTTGAAAAGAGGTCACTACATGGCAGTAAGGAATGAACAGACATTGAAGGGAGGGTATTTATATCTTTGGAGGAGAAGTGGTGGTGGGGGTTTTGCGTGTATCATAGGCATGACAAGAATACTCCTTGCAAGTAGAGGGTAATCAGGAGCGATATACTGATTGGAAACTGAAAAACCTCAGGGAGATTATTAAAATGCAGTGACCATAATTAAATAAGTTCTTTTCCTTGACAAATCAGTAAGGTCTCAGAATTGTGGGAAGCTGGGCTTCCTACATGAAATGCAAACACATATGGATGCGAGGTGACCAGTACTTACGGTGCGGCTTCCACATCCCAGAAATGACACCAAGGTTCGTAGTGTGCAATGTAGGGACTACAGAAGCCTGAATAGAAAGAGCACCGCAGGTTCAAATGTCGTAAAATAGAACTGGCATGTACAAGTAAGAAATTGGCTGAGTGGGAAAGGCAGGGTCGTTGATTTTATATACCAACTACTGAAATGATGCTGAAAAAAAAAATGAAATGATGCTGGATGTATTCACTGAACTCATCAGAGAAATAGGTGATGAGAAAAGCTGTCCTGTTATTGAGACCGGCCTAGAAGTGAAAGAAAGAGTGACTGGTATGGGCTATAGAGTAAATAGGACGACTTCGCAATTGATTATAATAGATTATATTAATTTCCTGAATAAATTGTTGTGAGTGATATCCATATGATTGTTACATGACATGGATGGGATTGTACCCCTTCTTCCAAATTCATACTTTGAAGCCCTAAACTTTAGTGTGACTGTATCTGGAGACAGGGCTTGTAGGCATTAAGGTGAATTGAGGTCATAAGGGGGGCACCTTATGGCCCCTCTTATGGGGTCTGCTAGATTAAGGCTAGCAGATTGGTGACCTTCCAAGAAGAGGAAGAGAGATCTCTATGCACACGTACAGTGGATAAGCCATATAAGGACACACTGTGTGTAAGCCAGGAAGAGGTTTCTCATCAGAAACCAACCCTGTAGGTCCTTGATCTGGGACTTCTCAGCTTCTCAAACTGTGAGGAAATAAATTTCTGTTGGTTCAGCCATGCAATCTATGGCATTCTGTTATAGCAGCCCAAGAAGACTAATACATATTACCACAATCATAATGATAATTGCACACACATATAACATAAGGTTACATATTTTTTCTTTAGGCTATGCAATTACCCTGGCCAAATGCTTGTATTCGCAGTAAAGATATCACCTACCGTAATTGTCCTTTTCGATGGGTATAGTATTTTGTGGATAATTGGATTTTTTATCAAAGTTCGAAACCAAACTGCTAATACCATGGCAAAGTGAGAGATAAACAGAAGCTGGAATGTGGCAAATGGGAACACTATGAAATTGGAGATGGAAATCAGGAGCACCATGCTGACAACTCTTTGTTCTTCTAGATGCCCATAGTGTCTTGTTTAATTGGTTTCCATCAAAAGCCAGAAGAAGCCAAGATACTGTGTCTGCCCATACATATATCCATGTTTAGCATGTTTTTCCTTAATGGGTATGGAGAAGCTGTGAAACTGAGAAACCGAGGTGCTGTCGTCTAACAAGACCCCACCTTGTGTGAAATGTGTCTACATCTTTGGCTAAATAGATCAGGAAATCAAGCTAATTCTATAGTAGTGGTTTATTTGTAGTTTCTTCTTGCTGAATTCTGAGCCCACCTTATATAATAAATCTTTCAATTCTTTTTTTCCATTCTGGGTTCCATGCTGGAGCCAAACAAGGGCCATTTTAATGTGGATACTGTAGGCATTTTTTTTGGAGAAGAATAAAACATTTGTTTTGAATGAAAATCTGTAAATATTTGTTCTAAACTCCCCTCTTAGTAAAGACATAGGAGGAAAATGGGGACAGCTCAGGTGGATCCAAGAAGCGCAGGTAGGCATTGTAGAGTTGGTACATGTGAGAAGTTTGAGAATAAGGGACAAAAGGACAAGTTTGTAAAACCAGCTTCAGAAGGTTAGCAATGAAAGAGCCGGAAAGGAAATGTTTAAAGCATTCTGATACCAGCTTTTGAGTGAAATACAACCTACTGAATAAATTTATTTGGGATTTACTGAATTTGCGTCTTCCATTTTATTTTTGCGTCTTCCATTTGTGATTTGTATATTGAAAATATTTGCCAGAAGACAGAACATGAAAGATTCCTAACTCTGGGAAACAAACTAGGGGTGGTGGAAGGGGAGGTGGGCAGGGGGTGGGGGTGACTGGGTGATGGGCACTGAGGGGGGCACTTGATGGGATGAGCACTGGGTGTTATTCTGTATGTTGGCAAATTGAACACCAATAAAAAATAAATCTATAAAAAAAAAGAAAATATTTGCCAGATTCTTATCTACTATAAATGTAGAGTGAACATGCTTTCCTTCATTTTTTCTTCATTTTTACTTGCCTTGAACGGAGTCAGTTATTCTCCTAGCAGTGATATATGACAATCCATTCCATTGGTTTTGTTTGCTCCAGTAACAGTAGTATATAGGACTCCTTGAGTGATTTCCTAATCATATAATAATTCACCAGAGTCAGCATTACCATCTCACAGTTAGGAACACTGAGGCTTGGAGAAGTTCGTAGAATTTGCCCAACATCAGACAGAAATAGTAAAAATAGTAGAACTAGGATATGAATGTGGGTGGCCCAGCTCTAGATTTCTTCCTCTTAACTACTTTATCAAACCAACTGGCATTGCCCATTGTTTTATTGAAACTATACATGGTGTCCTAAGAATTTGGAACTTATATTCAGGATGCCATTTCTTTCTTCTTAGATTCTGAATTTTTAGTTATCAAATCCATTTCTCTAGAGCAGTGTATTCCTATAATAACATCAATGCAGCATCTAGGCATGGAATCAGAATGTATTATCTTGAGCCACCCAAATCTGGCCAGTAAGTAGAACAGTAGGATGGCTATTTTCCCTTTTACGTTTGACATTATAGCACAGTAATTTAAGGTATAATAGGATGTCGGTGTTGGCATATGTCCAACTCACAGATGTCCTACCTTTTCTTGAATGCTCTCTAATGCCTCAACCTTGGCTAGAATGCACAGAAGCAGAGTAATGCTGCAGGCAAACCATAAGGAGAGGGCTGGAAGGGTGGGAAGGCTGACATGTATGTGAAATGTACACCAAGAATGAGAAGCCCGGGGTCACCGTAGACATCTGGAGTGGAAGTTTGCTGTACTTACTAGAGTTACAAGGAGGCAATTATTAGAGTTGAAGTCTGTCGTGCCTGTTCTATGAATTGCAAACATAGTTTGGAGTCAGAAATGCTGGTTGGTAGGTCAGCCATGGGACACTCTTGGGAGGGTAGTATTATCAGATCTGTGCTTGCTGCAGTGCCAGAGGAGTCTTCATTGTTAGTCCAATTCTCTTAGTCCATTTCAGAGATCTTGAATGGATTCCACTGAGAGTTTGCATGTACCAGTTAGAACTCAGAGTTCCTGGTAATAAAAATGAGATGAAACGATTGAGGGACTGGACTTTTTGCGAGACTTTCCAGCAGCTCATTCTTCTTCTCCAGTATGTCAAGTAGGCTAGAGTGTATCTTAAACAACAGGATCTGTTCAGGACAATTTCACTTGCGCTTGATTTTCAGATGACATACTTCCTTTTGAACCACAAATGCTGTTTGGCATCTTAAGTAATATGGACATAATAAGTAAAGATGTACAGTGGAAATTTTGAGTTGAGGCCATGTAATATGGCTTCCGAGTTTCGTTTCTTGGTTATTCATATTTTCAAGGTTGCCACCAGAATGCCTATCCAGGGAACAAAAAGAGGGTGTCTGAGGAAGAAATGACAGGCACTAATCCCTATAAAAGTCTAAATTCACTGGCAATCCAATGGGAGAAAAGACATTATCAATTGCATATATTAACACATTATTAAAACACCCACTCGGATTTTGAAATATCCATTTAAAATAACTTAATTAAAACCCAATTATAGAAGCTTTCCACACTAACAATGAAACATCTATTTTATTATCATTCTGCATGTCAGTGGCCTTTAAATTTTAAAGATGAACTGCAGTGCCTTTTAAAAGAGAACTAAAAGGGAAAACCTACACAATAATCATGATGGTCTCAAAGATATTTTTTTCCTTGATTTGAGAACATGAATTCCAGTTGTCCCCTGTAATAATATGGAAATAACAGAAAGCATTCTAAGTAGAGGATGTCTGTTAGTATTTGTCCAATTGAAAGAAATATTAGTCATAGGTGTATTAGTCAAATAAACTACAAAAGCTGAATTTTAACAAATTGCAAATTGATAGTCTAAAAATAAAATAAGAAAAAACAGCTTCCTTTGCACGATGTTTTATAACATGCCATCCAAGTATAATTTTTAAAAAGCATTTATAAACAATTAATTTATTAAGCATTTTAGAAACCCTGAGAAATGTAGTAACATGAATTTAAAACAAGGTTTTCAGAAAGTCACCTTCCAGTTTGCATTTTTGGCCAAAGTCCTCTTTCAGCAAATACAAGGGTGAACAAGGCCTCACGATGTGATGATGATGCCTTTGTTCCTGGCTCACAAAGCGTTTGGTCCTCCTCTTCCCCTGCTGGCTGCAGCCCGGGGTTTGGTCCAGGAGCCACATGTGCGCTCTGCTCTGCTCCCCTCCTGGGAGCCTACATCCGTCCTGGCTGACATGAATGGCAAGATTTTCCAAGGTTCCTGCCAGATGCCATTAGGTTGTAGTCACCATTTATTTCTGTAGATTGTGTGTCTTAGGACCTCAGAAATCAGAATATAATTTCAAACCAAAAATAGAGAACTACCAGGGGCTATCCTAGCTAACCACCCACAGATAGGATAGCTGCCAGGCTGTTTACCTTTGTCATTTTCATTCTGTAGACGGAGCTGTTATAGCCATTGCTAGAATTAACAAGTGACTGGAAGGATTATAAGCAAAGTTTGAAAGGAAGAGCCCATCCTGTTAATATTTTGTTAACACAGATTGAGAGATTATGAGTTTCTCACCGCAGAATGTCAATAGCACCCTCATTGATTTCCACCTCTCCCCAAACAAATTTTTCCTTACATCATATATTTGTAATATATGAGCATACAAGCACTCCAATGTTGACACATTGGAAAGTTGAGGTTTTGGTACAAATGCTGCCATGTGGCTTTTCATGAGGCTTTCCCTTTACTCGAGTTTTCTATATTATCAACTTTTTATCAGTGGCCTTCCCAGTCAGGCTCCATCCTATCCATCAGACAATACAGTCTTTGAGTGTCCCCTGTGCACATTCCAGTTAAGTCCTCTTTCTCTTCATCTCTGCTAACCTTAACCAATCTTCAGGCAATTTTCTCACTTGAAAGATAAGTCTCTTGAATATATCTTGGTTCTTATATGCCCAACTCCCTATTTTAACACTGAATTTACTACCAAGATATACACCACATCAATTTGTACTGTAATGCTGTTCTTTAATTATTTTCTATGTGCCACTCTATTCCCTTCAACTGTTCTGGAGGCACGAAAACAATGAATTCATAAAGTCCAGAAACAATCAAATGCCATTTTCTGGGTCAGACACCAAGTGGGTTGGGATCCCTCGGAGTCAAAGCAACTCCAGAACCAGCTGATTTCTAGCAACCAGTTGATTTCCAGCCTGTCCACCAACAGCTCCATCCTCCAGATCCTGAAGCCTCCACCCTACTGAGAAGCACTTTGCTGCTGCTATGATCTCTCTGCCCTGCCTAGGAAATCAGGGCTGAGAAAGTAAAGAGAGGAACAACAGTCTATAATCGACTCAGAACTTTCCATTGTTATAATCTCATTGCTTGAGGCGTTATTTTTAAAATACAGTTGAATGGAATTAAGCCAGGCTTTTATTTGCAACCCAGAGTGGGGGGAAAAACAAAATGAAACATTCATGATATACAAACCTAAGACTGCTTTTTTTTTTTAAATTGTATGTTTTCCTGGAAATGGCAGAGCAAAAGCTATAACAAAATGTTTCTAGAATTTTAATATATTAAACTATAGGTGAAATGCATTCATTTGAAATGCTTTTATTATAATTTTTTACAGTTTTGTAAAGTTAAAGCATATATATCTCTACATTTACAGATTTCTTCGCATAGATCTATCCAGCAGACACTACCCGTTAAACTTTTATATATCTTAATCTCCAGTGAGAAATACCAAAGTGAAATAGGTCATTTCTTTCCGTGGTGGAGCTGATGGCTGACTCCAAGCTGTGACCAAATGATCTCTCTTTGAGGCCAGATGAGAAATATTGAACATGGTCTTATTTTTCCTTATGTGTATTTTCAAGAGCCCATTAATAATTCTATTTTCATGATCATGAGAGTTAACTTTTAGGACCATTTATTTTATGCCAAAAAAAAAAAAAAAGCTCTTAAGAGGAGCTCTTTATCTCTTCAAGATGATATAACTTTGGCTGTGGAATTTTTAAGAATCTTAAAGGACAATTGTGCTTTTGGAAAGATAAATGGAGACTCACTTGGAATCTCATAGTTAAAACATCTCCAGTTCCCTTTATAAAATCTATACTCTGAAGATAGGAAACATGTTCCAACTGTTTTAACTTTTAATTGAAACCGATTTGTATTTTTCTGTTCAAAGTCATGAATTCAGTTTGTTTGAACAAAACTCTTTTAAGCAAACAAACAAGCAAAAAAAACTGAAGCAAACAACTCAGATTTCCCTAAGAAAATTAAAGAATGGTAGAAGGTCTTTATACATAATTCTAAATATTTGTTGATACTTACTCTGTATCTTGCATTGGGCCAAATTCTGTGCATGAATCATCTCATTTAATCTTCATAGAAATCCTATGAGGTAAATACAATTATCATCACCATTTTCTGATGAGAGGACTCATCGGTTTATAGGGTTTAAATTACCTAATGTCATAGAATTTTGGCAGATCCAGTATTCACACCTGGACATTCTGACTCCAAAGCTAAAGCCGTAAGTCACTATTCTATTTTGCCTCCTGGACAAAAATAAGCCCTATCTTCGAGCTTATCTTCAGCTGAAGATGACAACCTTTTGGAGGGCAACAGTTATATGGTGATAGGTTGGAAAGAAACCTAAGATTTTGTACCCAGTTTCCATGTATGTTTTGTTTTAGTTTTTTTTCCCCCATACCAAGCAATTTTCTGACACCAGCTCAGTTTCCTTTCAACTCAAGTTTTGATGCTAGACTACATGGAGAGAGTGTCAGATCCCACAAGTTAAGGGCTCGGTCCTACAAGACTGCCTCCCCTCACCCTGCAGATGCCAATTGCAAAGCTACACTGTCTCCTGCACTTCTGATGGCTGGGGTATAGGTTGGGGGTTCCCACAACCCCCTCCTTGGGTTTGGTTAATTAGCAGGAGCTGCTCACAGAACTCAGACATGCAGTTTACTTAACTAGACTGCTGGTTTACTATAAAAGGATATAACTCAGGAACAGTCAAGAAGGAAAGATGCATAGGGCATGAGATGAAGCAGGGTCACAGAGTTTCTATGCTCTCTTAAAGTGACACTCTGCAAATCTCCATGTGTTCACTGATCCAGGAGCTCTGCAAACTCCAACTTTTTTGAGATTTTATGGAGGCTTCATTACATAGGTATGATTGATTAAATCCTTGACCTTCGGCAACTGATTCAACCCCTCAACCCCTCCCATCCCTGGAACTCAGGGGGTGGGATTGCAAATTCTAACCCATCAGTCACATGGCTGGTTCTCCAGGCCACCAGCCTCAATCTTAGGTGTGTCCAGAAGTTACCTCATTAACATAACACATGGTCTCTATTGCTCATACCACTGAAGAAATTCCAAGGGTTTTAGGACTCTGCCAGAAAAGGGGACAAAAACCAAACTATGTTTTCATGATGAATCACAATATCACAAAGCCCCATGCCTAGTAGTCTTGAAAACAGGAGATTTTTTCCCCTTAGAGAGGATGAGAAGCAGCTGGTTAAAGACTTTCTCCAGCACATACTCCTAATGGTCCGCATGCTTGAGACCAGGATCTCTGGGGAATGAGATGCCTCTCATTGAGCTCACTGATGTTGGGGGTAAAGGTATGTGTACTAGCCTGTTCGTTTCTCTTCATCTTTAACTCCAAGGGGCTGGGGGGAGGGGGAGCGGGGGTTAGGGGACAGGGGTTCAGAGCGGGGAACTCAGGCTATTTTACAAACTTCCTGGATCTTCAGGGTCCCCAAGCACTGAGTAGTAATCTCTGTGTGCTTGCCAGAGTTGATGCAGTGACATGTTTGAAGACTTTTTGAAAAGAAAGCAAACAAAACTGAAAGGCTATCTAAACACTGGTTTTCTTTGATATTCCATTAAATTGAGGAAGTAAGGAAAAGACAGTTGCAATACATCATCAAATATGACCCATGAAAAGTTTCCTGGGTCGTCTCAGTGGCTCTGCAATTGGGCGCCTGCCTTCAGCTCGGGGCATGATCCTGGAGTCCTGGGATCTAGTCCCACATCGGGCTCCCTGCATGGAGCCTGCTTCTCCCTCTCCCTGTGTCTCTGCCTCTCTCTCTATGTGTCTCTCATAAATAAATAAAATATTTAGAAAATATTTCTTAAAATGAGGAAATTTCACAGAATACATATTTTAAATGACTAAAAAATAGATCACAGCAACACGTCAGTGTGATTGTTTGTTTTTGTGTAACAGCTCCTAGGATGATCTACATGGGAATATTTTAGATGGAGAATGATCTTGTGTTGCCAAATAAAGTACCAGGAATGGTAATAGGGGTGGGAACACATAGTGGGTGGGAGGACTCTGAAAGAGTAGATGGAAGGGTGGAAAGAGGGACTGAGGAGGATGGCAAGAATCCTGGACCACTGGAGGGACTCTGGCAATGCATTTCCCTTTAGCAGAGACTGGCTAACACATATACAGGAAAAGTAAACTTCTATTTGTTCTAAACATTTTCAAAAAAAAAAAAAAAAACACACACACACATGAGGTAAGCCACTCGCCTTGGGTTCCTGGGACTTTAGGAAATGCAGAAAGGGGCAGGACTCCTTGAGTCAGATTGATGAGTAGCTAAACCAGCAGAGGCCCCAGGCTGGGCCTAGGGCAGTGGTCAGGGCCCAGGTAAGGGTGGGAAGGCTGACCAAAGGCAGGCTCTTCAAGCAGACAAGAGAAAACCAATCCTCTTTTCAAGTCCTAGAGGAAGATGATCCAAGAAAGAGGAGTGAAAGAAAGATTCTGTTACATGGAGGGTAGGCTTTCAGCCACTGTGTTTGGCTACTAAAGGGAAGGGGCCAGCCATCCAGAGGACCTCACATTATACTTATTTTGGGACCTTCCTCATGCCTGCATGACATTTTGTGCCTCCCCATTTGTAGTGACTCAGAGTTAAGCACAGATGCTTCAACTGTATGTCTATTGCTGTGTCTGGTAACAGTCGCTGGTGCGGGCTCGGAAGTGCCATAAAGAAGCTGTTTAAGTGCACCTGCAGATGTGGGCCACGGCTCCCGGTTACACAGGTGATGAGGGCTTTCTCTCTCTTGCCTGGGAAGAGTCTGCTGCACTCACTCCAGCTTGAAGGGTCTACACCCTTCCGTGTCACCAGGAGTGACTTTATTGGCAGAAAGCAGTGACTCTCAGGGCTGAGCACAACCTGAAAACCTGATGGACTCTGTCGTTCGCTGTGACACTTTGGCAAACTACTTAGATTTCATCTTCACCAGTCATGCTACTGCTCATGTTGCTTAAGCTATGTCAGCTTTTTTTTTTTTTTTTTTTTTTTTTTTAATCTCTTCCTGGCAGTCAGCTCTGACTGTCTTGGGTCTTTGTATATTTGTGTCTTTGGTTCTTTCTCTGTCTGAGGTATAGCTTTCTCTAAGTTATCTTTCTATATCACTTTATCTAAAGTAGCTTTTTAATTTTTTTTTAGCTGTGGATCTTTTGTATATGGCTGTTATGATGTTGAGGCATGTTCCTTCCATCCCTGTTGAGGGGGCACCTGGGTCGCACAGTCAGTTAAGCGTCCAATTCTTGCTTTTGGCTCAGGTCATGATCTCTGGGTCATGTGATCAAGCCCTGCATAGGGCTCTGAGCTTAGCACTAAGTTTGCTTAAAGACTCTCTCTCCTTCTCCATCAGCACTCCTTTGCCCACACTCTCTCTCTCTGTCTCAAATAATCTTAAAAACAAAAAAGACTGGATGCTGTACTTTGTCAAGTGCTTTGTTGCATCTGTTGAGAGGATTATATGGTTCTTATTCTTTCTTTTATTAATGTGGTGTATCACATCGATTGATTGTGAATATTCCACAACCCTTGCAGCCCCAAAATAAGTCCCACTTGATCATGGTGAATAATTCTTTGTAAAACAGTATGGAGTTTCCTCAAAAAGTTAAAAATAGAATTACCTTACAATCTAGCGATTGCACTACTAGGCATTATTCTAAAGGATACAAAAATATGATTCAAAGGGGCAAATGTACCTTATCATTTTAATAATTTGTCCCCTTTGAGCAGATTTTCAAAATGAGGAGACTAACCATAGCTCATATATAGCAGCATTATCAAGAATAGCCAAATTATGGAAAGAACCCAAATGTTTATTGACTGATGAATGGATAAAGAAGATGTGATATATATGCACAATGGAATATTACTCAGCCATCAAAAAAATGAAATCTTGTCATCTACAATGACATGGATGACCTAGAGGCTATTATGCTAAGTAAAGCAAGTCAATCAGAGAAAGACTAATACCATATGATTTCACTCATATGTGGAATTTAAGAAATGAAACAGATGAACATAGGGGAAAGGAAAAAGGAGAGAGAGAGAGGCAGGTAAACCATAAGAGACTGAACAATAGAGAACAAACCAAGTGTTAATAGAGGGAGTTGGGCGATAGGTATTAAGGGCACTTGTGATGAGCACTGAGTGTTAGATGTAAGTGATGAATCACTAAATTCTATTTTGGAAACCAATATTACACTATATGCTAACTGAGATTTAAAAACTTGAAATATTAAAAAAATAAATAAAAGCTTTTCTCCCCCCACTGTGTTTTCTAGGTTTGTGTGTGTGTGTGTGTGTGTGTGTGTGTGTGTGGTAAAATATACATGTAAAATTTACCATTGTAACATTTACCATTTTAAGTACACAGTCCAATGGCATTATATATATTCACACTGTTGTGCAACCATTACCACCATCCATCTTCAGATAGCCACATATCCCCAGACATTCAACAGTGCTTGCCACGTGGTAAATGCTCAATAAATACTTATTAAAGTCATGAGTGAGTAAACACACTCTCGGTCTTTAACTTCCTTGGATTTTTCTGCTTTACGATTGTATTCCTACAATATGTGAAACATTCCTATAATATATGAAAACCTATGTTACATATAGTACTGTTTTCTCTTCCTTGAAGAAAAGTTTGTTAACCAAAAATAAAAACTTACTCCTAGAGCAGAGAGAACTGTACAAGCAAATGCATTTTTTACAAGCTTACAATATGACTTTGGGATGGGTATTTTCTTTTTTTTTTTAATTTTTTATTTATTTTTATTTATTTGTGATAGTCACAGAGAGAGAGAGAGAGAATGAGGCAGAGACACAGGCAGAGGGAGAAGCAGTCTCCATGCACCGGGAGCCCGACGTGGGATTCGATCCCCGGTCTCCAGGATCGCACCCTGGGCCAAAGGCAGGCGCCAAACCGCTGCACCACCCAGGGATCCCTGGGATGGGTATTTTCAACAATTAATCAAAGTTCTGAGATTATTTAGTAGTAGATAGAGAAAAGTCATTGTCTTTTTCTGATCTACAAAGTTCTTCCACATACTTCCATCTTATTTTTTAAAAATTTGTTTTGACTCCTAGTGATCCATAAAAGTTCAGCTTGCATATGTACAGTAATGGAGATGCCACAGTGCCTTTTCCTTTCTATTTTGGCCTTTCTCTTAACCAAATAACTTGGCCTTTCTTTGGACCAGGTTATTCAATAAGTAAAAGTCAATTAGTTACAATAAAAAAATTAAAAAATTAAAAGGTTCCTGGATTATAACAGGTAAAACAAAAACGTGAAAATAAATTTGGAAGACCTGATGGATTTTCATTCATCCATATTCAGTGAATCAGTCTGCCTTTCTATTTTGGGACACTGGTTTATGTAAAAACTCGATAATCACTATTATTAATGATAAAATAAAAAGAGGATATATTTTCAAAAGTAAATCTTGTGTCTTTAAACCATCATGAACCTGGAGGACCCTGTAAAAATGTATATTCCAGAGCCAAATTGTTGAGCATTCTATAACAATGAAGGTGTATAAATGAAGGTAAGAACAATAGAGCAGATCTTATGATTTAGGGTAGAATCTTATCAGTTGGGGGTGTCAGGGAAGCATCTATCTTCACTTGTTATTACACAATGATTATGCTATATGCATGACAATTATTTTATCTATTTCTCAAATTTCAGGCTCTGCTTATATTTGTCAGCCATCTTTAAAGATTTTTTTTTTTTTTTTTTTAATTCATGAGCGGCACAGAGAGAGAGGCAGAGACATAGGCAGAGGGAGAAGCAGGCTCACTGTGGGGAGCCTGATGCGGGACTCAATCCCAGGACCCCAGGATCATGATCCTGAGCCAAGGGCAGATGCTCAACCATTGAGCCACCCAGGTGTCCCTATCAGCCATCTTTAAAGTAAGTCAACAGTAATACTTAAAAATATTTAGCTCATTAATGTCTATACTAAAATTAATTTGTGAAATGTGATCATTTGTATTTAGAAAAGAGTTATTTTTTAAGAGGCATTTTTAAATTATTTCAAATTCAGATATGGACAATTAAATTAAGTGGAATGTGAACTATTTGGTAAAAAATACACTGAGATTTATTTGGATAATATTAAATTAACTTTATCCTTAAAAAAGCTTTTTTTGATGTGTATACCTAATGAAATATTTTAATATATTTTTAAACTGCATGGCCCTACATAAATGTTAATTACATTTATTTATACTTGATAAAGTAGGCAAAAGTAAGTGAATGACCTTAGAATATATTTAATCCCATCTTAATAGTTGAATGTGAGTACTTTTAGGTAAGTCACAAAAATATACAAAATTTCATCTGTTTTATATAAAAGGCAATAATTTTAATAATAGAAAAAATTACATTTCCCTGCATTATAAGGGTGGCTAGAGTCCTTTCAACTAATTTTGTGAGTTAATGAGCCATGATATTTTTCCTTAAAGAACCATTTTTAGAAGCATCAAGTAAGTTTAAGTGATGAATTATTTTCAAGTAGTACAAAGAGTTCTAGGAGCTAAGTGACTTTTTTTGATTGTCCTACTAAGAGAGTAGCAATAAAATTGATATCCAGAGAGAACCTTCTGGTCCTTGCTTTGCAATATTATGTAGTCTCTGTACTGTTTGAGCGTCACAACTGCACCTAAGATTCTGTGGTCTCCAATAGGCTTAGGGTTAGGTTGAGCAACTGTCCTGCTTTTTGCACTAAATGTCCGACATCCAAGGAAACTCTTCAATGCCACATGAATCTAGATGGTTGATCTGGCTTTGGGGGCATTCAACTCCATGCCTCATTTACTGTAGTCTTGGCAGGTTTATTTCAAGGATACCTCTTATCACTTGCTACCTTCTTCCTGACGTACACCTCTCTTTTGCCTTTGGTATTCTTTGTTTAAACAAAATACCTCAGTGTGGCATTCTACTTAGGAAACAATCTGTGACAAGTAATAGCCTTATTTTCAACAGTCACCTCACAACGTACTCTTTGCCGTAGGACCTCACTCTCTGTGAGGGGACTGCAAATTGGCAAATTAAACTGTGCTAGTTAAAGATAATGCATGGTAATCATTTGTAATTCTGGAGAAACTAGCTGGACGCGAGGAGGTGCCTACTACACAATAGGCATGTTGAAAAAAAAGCTCTCTAAGTGACTATAGGAGGAAATAAAAGATTTAACTGAATGAGTGCTAGGATTTTAAAGGGTGGTGTAAGAGGACTGCAACAGGAGTTATTTTATATAAGTAGATATATACATGAGCTAAATTAATGAGAGTCCTGCCACAAAACTTGAAGATATTTTCAAAGTGTGCCATCACCTCTCTTGACTGCATGACAGTGGATCAGAGATTTATGTTAGAGCTCTTAAAAGTGGGGACAGTCATAGAATATAAGGAAAAACTATTTATTTCACGAAAGCCCTATGAGAACTTACACACGTAGGGCAGCCTGGGCAATGCCATGCTACATAGCCACATGTGGGCCAGGGATTGGGTTTAGTAAAATTATAATCTGTGATTAAGGAAACCACATCACCAATACCTGGAATGAGAGCAGGGCTCCTGAATGGGGAGAAACATCAGCCATATCATAAACAAATTAGGAAAAGTTATTATGCCATTCACATCATCTCTGAGGGACACATCCTGGGCTATATTGGCCTCTTTTTTATGTTTTGTTACAGACACTCAAGATATAAGCATCACCCAGAAAATGTTGATATTTTTAATCTCCTTAGATGGATAGCCTATGCAAACATAGGTAATGAGTATATAAGACATTATGTACATGATGAATTATAAATATTCTGTATGTGTATTTAATTTGCCTGGTCTTCTAGTGAGGGAGGTTTAGCCATAGAAACTACCATTGGCATCACACTGCTGTTCAGAGGATGTCATTAGGTTGGGAAATAAGCCTATACTTTAAATATGGAAAAGTGCTTCATGTGTGAGAATAAGCAAACAAAATTGTGAAACTTCAAAACCTCCAAAATCTTATCCTTCATATGTTTTTAATTTCTGTTACAATTTTACTTTCATTGTTACTTCAATTAGGTATTTAATCACTTTTAAATTTTAAAATTAGTTCCATTTCAAACTCCTCTGGGTGAAAAAGATGAGTGAGCGGTACAGAATTAAAATATAATCCTCCATGGAATCAGCAATCTAATCCATTTTAGATTTTCGCAGAAGCTGAGAAGATACTCCTTTTCAAAACATGCCAAATGAAACCTAGTAACTCAGATATTTTATATTAATACAAAACCGAAGTACTAACTTTTTACATCTGAGAGCCTTCAAAACACACATGCGTGCACACACATATACCACAGCCATACAGATGTATGGGAGGTACGTGGGGTGATAACACACAAATGCTTATCAAATAAAAAAAGTTTTTACCACATTCAAAATTGCATTCAACTTTATTTTTTCTATCGCTTTCTATCGCTTTGAACAAGGATACCACCGAAATAATTTAATTTGCCTGGTCTTCTAGTGAGGGAAGTTTAGGGATGGGATTATGGCTGTCTCTTAGGAGCCAACTCTGTTCCATCTTCATCAAGCATCCTGTTTATTATCTGGTACCTTGTTCTCTTTGAAATGTTTCACACATTGATTTTATGTTGATTTCCCTCCTTCCCACCCCTCAGGATTTCTCTTAGGTAAAGACGCTGAGTTTATAAGTCAGACATTTCAAGAGTCATTCCTTTAGGCTATCAACTGATAAGCACGTTTATAGAACACAGGGAAGCAATTTTTTCACCATGAGGGCCATGTTGTGAGTTTTCAAATAAGTCTGCTTTCAAAATATTGCCCTTAAAATTGTCATGTTGCCCTCTTATGTTCCCCGTCCCCATCCATATCGACATTTTTCCCCATTCACCAGCACCCTATCCGCCCATCTTACCAAGCCAGAGTAAATTGAGGAGGCATTAACATGGGACAGAGGTATGTGTAAAGACAAACCTGAATAAATGCAGGGATGAATCCAAGGAAGACTCTTGCTCCTCACCTAGCTCAAAGTAGGTTTACTTAAGCTACTTAACATATCATCCTCCTGCAGATATTGTAGTAGAATCAAAAAAAAAAAAATCTTCCTGTTTTATTGCGTTTCAACTAAATGATTCATTCATCTACTGTTTTAAAATACACTCTTCCATATTAATGCTTTCCATTGCCACAAGCAGATTGCGTGAGAGAATACAAAATTGTGGGAATAATTTCTCATCACATATATCAATCTGTGTGAGTTTTCTTCCAGGCATGTTGCTGAAGTTTCTATAAAATTGGTCTATAATTATAAATGTAGTAAAAGAATATCTCTCTGTACATCTTTGAAGGGAATTATGCAAGAGAGGTCATCTCATTAAATTTGATCTAGCCCGAGGGAATCCTAGTTTAAAAAGGGTAGAAGTGATTTTTGCAAATCAAGGAAAATGGTGATGATGTATGGCTCGCAGATGCCTCATTATTTGAAAAACAAACATGACAAAAGAGGTCAAATATTAACTACTGAGTTTATATATAGGATAACTATATTACATGTTATGTGTGAATAATAAAATAACTAGTCAGATATGTATGCTGAAATAAACACTGTGAGAAAAGCTGGAGATTTCTGTAGAGTTTAGGTGTGATCCACTTACCTGATTGTAAGTTAAGTGTTATATTCAGAAATGTATTAAACACATGATTTAAATCAGATCCTCAGTGTATGCATATAAGACCGGAAGATGCTCCTCTTTCTCCATAAGGGTTTGTAGGGGCCATTGCAAACAACAGAGCCTGCACCTCCCCTAGGAACAGGGCATGCGTCGCTTCCTGTTCTGATTTTTTCTAGAACTATGAATACCTCCTATTTTCTAGGGAGCTTTTTGTAGTATATATGAATGGGGCCCAGGGGAAAAGGAAAGAAGAGGTTATCTATTTGGCCTTATATCTTCAGTTAAATTCAGTCTATTGATTTCACCAAGCCTGAAAAAATTAATCATTTCACAGCTGTTAATGAATTTAAAAAGACATGCCATGTTATTACCAAAATTATAACTGCACTGCCTGAATATTGTCTGCTTCCGGATACAATTGACAAAGAGATATGAATTTATATTTTGAAAAATAGATACTTATTGCATTGAGAGTTACCAGTGGGTATCGTTGTGGAAACAGGCCTTAAAGGGAGGCTGAGCAATGAGCCAGTGGTGACTGATAAGGAATAGGTCTCTCTTTTCTGCTCAACCTCTGTTCCCACGCACTACCCTTTCTACCCACTCCTTGTCCCTGGGATCGCACTCCCTAATAGGAAGAACTGCATACGCCACCACAGCCATTGCTTTATGGGGACTAAGTTAAGACAATGATTATATATATATATATATATATATATATATATATATATTTTTTTTTTTTTTTTTTTTTTTTTTTTTGTACCTTGCACTTTGGTCTGGGGAAGTGAATAGCTAAAGTGAATCAAAATAAGCAGAGTTGGGATCCCTGGGTGGCGCAGCGGTTTGGCGCCTGCCTTTGGCCCAGGGCGCGATCCTGGAGACCCGGGATCGAATCCCACATTAGGCTCCCGGTGCATGGAGCCTGCTTCTCCCTCTGCCTGTGTCTCTGCCTCTCTCTCTCTCTCTGACTATCATAAATAAATAAAAATTAAAAAAAAAATAAGCAGAGCCAAATTTTGTATAGCACACTTGGAGTGATGATTAAATTCTTCTCTTTCGTATTGAAAGTTTCTTTTCTGGGTCATGTGAAAACTGAATATATCTTCCCACGTAGATGGGGACATTTATAATGCTTGCCTGGCGGCCTGCCCACCGTTGATTGCAAGAGGAAGTAAAAGCACCGTAGAGAATCCCAGAGGATGACAGAAAATTTTACGAGAGAAAAGAGAAAGGATTGATTGAAAAATAATATTCTCATAAAAACTCAGCATCATTAAAAACATCAAGGTTTTAAGAAAGCCTTTTAAAAGTGAGAACTCATTTTCCCAGACTCAGGGGACTTCGAGAGGCCTCAGCCTCTTCAGGGGACAGGTGGAAATTCTAGTGCAGAAGAGTAGCTGTTGCGCTGCTCCTGGAGGCTTCAGGGGAACAGCTCTGGGCTCATCCAGAGATGTCTCAGCAATGCAAGAGAGGGGAAGCCTTTCACTCTGTCAGTCAGCAGACTTCCCTCAAAGAAGAGAGAAGCAGCTAACGTAAGGAAGAGCACTCTAACACCAGGGGTGGCTTCAGCCAGGCAGTCCACAGGGCAAATCAAATGCTCTGTTGACTTGTACTGTGTGTTAGAAAAACCATCAATGCATTCCTCCTGGATTTCTCAGCCAGCATGGCTGGAATTGAAGATCCTAACAAGGTCTTTAGACAGACACTAAGGTGCTCCTTCCTGGCAAAGCAGTCTCCATCGGTGGGGGGATCATGGTAACTTCAAAACACCTGATTGGGGTTAGAGAACCTTGGGGCTGATTGCTTCTGAAATGATTCCTCATGACTATTTGCTCCTGAGGGCACATGTGAACGTGCTACGTGTCTGGAGTATGGAGTAGGTCAGTTATTGTAGTGATGGGCTGCATTTTCCCAAAGAAAACGGTTTGATGTTTCCAACTTCTAGAGAATCCAAAGAAGCTCAAAAGAAAATCTCCCATGAACCTTGGCACTCCTCATGTGGCCAGCCGAGGTCCGTTGCAGCAAGGTCTCCTTAGCAAAATAGAAGGGAGAAGAAGCCACCTAATAGGATGATGAGACATAACAGCCTCGTAAAGCAGTGGCCAAAGCCAACATGAGCAGACATGGTCATTCAGCAGTTTCATTGTGTGCGTTGATAGGTGTTTCAACACCTATCAGAAAATTTCGGTGACGATTATTTTTTTCTTCCTTCCTTCATGTATATTTCTGAAAAGAATAGCTGCTTTTTTGTTGGATGACGGATAAGAATGCATATTTTGAAACAAGAAAAATATGGCTTGATATCGTCAGACAAGGTTAATAGGCAATACTAAGATATCGAGCAGAAGTTTAAACTTTATGTATTCCAAACTGCCTAAGACATTTTAGGGGTTTTATTTTATCAGTGTTACAAAGATAAATTACTGTTTTCACATTTTCCCAAGTCAGATCAATATTGTATCAAGAATTTATTTGGTGATGCTTAGCTGCCCTCAAAGGGCTATTGAAAAGAATAACTAAAATGGTGGTTGTGAACGAGTTTTGTAAAAATACATGTAGTATACTAATGTTGGTTATTGTTACTGCTGTTACAGTGAGACTTTTGATTTCATTCCAATCTTAAGGGGAAAATTTCAGAATATGAGTTGCAGTTATTTTTAATAGTCTAACAACAACTTGTGTATTAGAGGAATCCCTTTTCAATTGCATTCTACTCAGTCCTGCTATTAAATACTTGGTAAATTGAGTTGAGAGTGTGCTAATTGGATTTGTGGACAATCCAGAGCCAAGAATAAATGCTTTAGGAGAGGATTAAAGTATAATAGGATTCTGATAAACTTTAGGAAATAGGCCAACTGTCCACCAAACGAGATTTCCTAAAGATGTCTACAAAGGCCCAAAGCATAAAATAAAATGAAATGCCTAAAATAACAAAATGCATTCTTCTCTAGAGCAATGCTATGTACATGCACACATACTGAAATTTTCTTCTTCTATTTCTTCTTTTATTCTCAATTCAAGTATTCTGCTCTTCTACTTCTTCTCTTTGGGTCTTCCATGTCTCTGAGCATTTCTCCCATGCCAGATTTTTCTCCCTTGTTACTGCTTGCCCCATTTGAGTTAAATTTGAGGTAAATTTTGATTCTACATAGATTATATTCATTTAATGAAGGATTGCCTTGGCTAGTTCAAAGAAAGCTGTCATATGGCTCTGAACTTGCAGGGAAAACTTGTGGAAATTTTCCATGCATCATGTGATCAGGAGAGGACCAGACCATAAGACTTACTCATGACAGAGGGAGGGACAAGCCACCCAGCAATCTTCTTATGTATTTTTGATATAAGGATCTTAATCATTACTAGGGTTAATTCTTGAATCATCTAAGGCTTTTTCACAGTCCAAGATCATCACTCTTCTTTAAGATGCTTGAGATACTTTGGTCATAATCCTTGATTTAAGGGACAACAATATTAGAACTGCTTTAGTTTTCTTTTCAACATTGTTTTTGTATGGCTACTTATCTCATGATGTAGCCACTTTCTGTGTTGCTATTAATGACTTTTAAATGGTTTTTGGTAGTGATGGCTAAAATGTGTAATAGTGAGGCCATACTCACAGAAATAAGCACTATGTTGGTGTTCCAATCTCTTCCTCCCTTTACACTGAGTCTGATAGGTGCCTTCGAAAATTATCCAAAAATAGTATTAATTAAGGTTTTTTTAGGCTCATGTGTTTTATCAAAGAGAATCTTACTGCTAAAAGAAGTAACTGAGAGAAGTTATAATGGACACAGGGATCCACCATCCGGGTCCCCCTCCAAGGAATGCCTTGATGCCTCTTTTGCTGAGATGTTGATATGAGAGAGTCTTTAGCTCTCACCCATCTTCAAGGGTAGATACAAACTTCTGGGTCTAACTTCTGGACCTAAGCCCCTTTTCAGAGTTAGAACCCCTTCATTGAAAAGGAGCTGAGTTTCCAAACCTTGTAACAGGATGGCAAGTGTTTATAATAATTCTCTCTCAATTCTTCCTTAGGAGGACTGATGGCTATTTATTCAGGCAGCTTCACACTGGAGAAATGGGATCATTAAACCTGTGGGATCCCAGGAAGAAGGCCCAAGTTGATCCTGATACCTGGAGACCTGACATACCATTATAGTTTCTCTACTAGTGTGGTGCAATGTGGGGGGCAGATAATAAATGATGTTCTGTCTAGATCAGGTTCATAGTGGGTCTACATGGTCTGATTACCACTCAGAAGTCATTTTCCTGGCCCTCAAATGTATATTTAGGATATATATACTCTGTATTTGGTATAGTCCACACCGGGTCCTTTGCCTACAGAGTAAGAACTATGATAGTGGGAAATCCAGATGAAAGCTCCTGAAAGTTGTCCCTTAACCCACCAAAATGGTAAATTAAATCTAGTATCATACTTCAGGGTACGGAGAAAGAGAGCAGAAACCAGTGCCTCCCCTAAGATTTAAAGGATGATTTTTATCATGTCTCTATTTAGTTCAGTGGTCAGGCTCTTCCAGGAACTGGAAGGATCCTGAGGATGACAGCAGACTACAAGTAGTGGCCCCATGTAGCATCAATGCCGGATGTTGTATCTTTCATTAATATGACTGCAATACTTGGCATGTGGCCTTTGATTTGGTGAATGAGTTTTTTTCCTATCCCTATCAGAAAAGACAATCGGAAGCAATTTACATTCATCCATAATGTACAAAATTGTACATTTATAGTTTTGCCCTGGAGATATGTGAAGGCTCTCTCCCTCTGTCATAGTATAATCTGCAGTGTTCTGAGCTGTCTGAATATCCTACAGAACATCACACTGATCCACTGTAGCATGCTAATCAAATTGGATATGCAAGATGTGGCCAGCATGTTGAAGGTCTTGTTTAGATGTATGGACAGCAGAGGGTGGTACAGAAACCTGATGAATAGTCAAAATTCTTCCATGGCACTACAGATTTTAGGTAGTCGGTCATCTGAGCATGCCAAGACACACCAACCAAAATAAAAGATAAATTATCGCATCACACCTCCCACCATGAATTAGAAAATGCAATGCCTGGTAAACCTCTTTGGATTTTGGAGGCTGCATTGTCCACACCTGGGAACAGTAATCTGGTGCATGTACTTAGTGACAAAAAGGTTCCAGCTTAGAGTGGGGCAGAGCAAGAAATAACTCTACTTCATCTTCAGATTCTGGTGTAAGCAACCCTGCCACTTGGACCTACAGGGCTCAGCAGTTTCTGTGGCAGGAAAAGAAGCCATGGGGAATATATGGCAAGTCCCACTGAAAGAATCATAGTGCAGGCCTCCAGAGGGCCTGGAACATGGCCAAGCTATCTTTAGTGGAGAACTATACACACTTTGAAAAACAACTCTTGGGCATATCACTGAGTCCTGATACAGACACAGCACCTGGCCATGATATATCAAGTCTTGCATGTCTGGAATTCTCCTTCATGAACTGGGTCAGATGGACCCCAAAATAATTCATCATAAGATGAAACTGATATATGTAGGATCCAACATGAGCAGAACCAGAGAAAAAAGCAAATTGTGCAACCAGGTATCCCAGTTCCTCATGTCATCCATTATCATGTGGTTAGTACCCCTCTCTCACAAGACACCTATTGCCCTGTGGAGAAAACAATTCTTGTAAATATCTGACAGAAGGGAGGGGGGGAAATCTAAGGTTGGTTTGTATATGTGGTGGCTTAGAATGTGGATGCATCCAAAATTGAATGGCTTTACACAGGGGTGGCCTTGAAAGAAAGTGATGAGGAAAGATCCCCACAATGGGCAGAGCTTCAAGCAGGCAGAGAAGTGAACCGAGGCTGATAGAATAGACACTGATTCATGGGTGTGGCAAATGGCCTGACCAAGGTGATCGGGAAATCTAGAAGAACGAAGCCTGAAATATCAGGGACAAGGAAGTCTGAAACAGAAGCACGCAGATGGTCATATGAGAGTGGACACAGAGTATGAAGATCTTTACACCATCACATATTACCCCCTAAATGAGGAATCCATAGAGGAGCCCTAAACAGGCAACCACATAAAATAACTTGGTTAGTTGGCACCAGCCAGGTTCTATCAGTAGCCAGCTCTGTGTGGCACAAAGATCACAAGTGAAGAGTAGTCACAGTGGGAGAAATGGAGGCTATGTATTTAGTCTCCTGCTTATTAAGGCTGATTAGACTGCTCTGTCACCAAACATGCAACTTGCTAGCAACAGAGACTAACGCTGAGCCCTAATTATGGCACCATCTCTCAAGAAAAACAAACCAGCTACGGTGGCGAGTGGAGTACACTGGGTCCTTTCCAACTGGAAAGGCAAACGATTCATTATCACAGAAGCAGATATACATTCCAGATTTAGGTTTGCTTTTCCTACTCCAAGGGTTTATAGAGTGTTTGATCTACTGGCATGGGATTCCACATAGCATTGCATCAGATAAGTGGACCCGCTTTACAGCAAAGGAGATTTGAAATAGAAACCATGAGATCCACGAGTCATATTACATTATGTCCCAACATAAGCTGCAGACATGTTAGAAACTTCGAATGGCCTGCTGAAGGTATAGGTAAGCACCAGGTCAGTGGTATTACCTTATAAGGATGAGGATATTGCAGCATGCAATATCCACCTTGAAACAAAGGTTTTACATAGAACTGTGTCCCAAATAGGAAAAATATATATGTTGGGTGACCAAAAGGTGGAAGCAGGGGTGACCCTGCTTACCACCATTCTCAGTTAATCCATTAGGAGACTTTGGGCTTTCTACCCTGGCAACTCTGGGCTCCATAGGCTTAGACAGCCTAGTCCCCAGAGGGTGACATTTTCATCAGGGGACATAATGAGGGTCCTATTCAACTAGAAGTTGCCTGGCCGCTTTGGGTTTCTTTTGTCCAAGACTAGCAGTTAAGAAAAGGAAAAAAAAAGACAAAAAAAAAAAAGACAATTGGCCTGACCATCAAATGGAAGCAGGACTGCTGTTCCACATAGTTTTCTGTGGCCCATGCGTAAGACACAGGTAATCCACTGTGTTAAGGCTTCTCCCTAATGTGGAAGAGGCAACAATAGGGAAGAATTTCAGAGCCCAGATCCAGAATTCTGTGGATGCATCTGTGGTCCTTCTTTAAACAAATTGTGAATGCCTCTGTCTTGGTGCATTTGGGTAATCAGGGAACCTATTTATCTCTTGTAGAAGAGCATAGAACCTCAAAAAATGTGGCAAGCCAGGTATTGAGCAAGGAGCTAAGGATTGCTGGATCTGAAGATGGCAGCCCTCTGGAAGCTGCGAAATTATCTCCTGCCAAAATCTCTCCTGGATGTTATAGCCTAGACTTTAGAGAACTTCTTCATGTTTGATCTTGAGCCTTGGCACCCTCCTTATAAATTTCATGCACAGCCGTTTAGATCCTTATGTGTAGATAGAATAAAAATATCAGTGAACTTAGGAGTCAGATATTCTGGATTTAAGTCTCATTCTGACACTTACGAGCTGATAAATTTAATATATTTTCTCACTGGCAAAAAAAAAAAAAAATTACCCAATCAAAGAATTTTTAAGGAAAAGTTAGCGAAAAAAAATGTTGGTAAAACTACTGGTTGCAGTACGTGGCATCTATTAGAACTCAGTGTTTGCTAGTGTATTTTTTTGTGTGTGAATTTGAATTCTCAACCATAGAAATAGATATGTTATTAATTTTGCCCTAGCTTTATTCCCCCATCATCCCAGTAAT
This sequence comes from Canis lupus familiaris, assembly GCF_011100685.1. Classification (NCBI taxonomy): domain Eukaryota; kingdom Metazoa; phylum Chordata; class Mammalia; order Carnivora; family Canidae; genus Canis; species Canis lupus. Next base: position 44,527,229 of record NC_049237.1, on the reverse strand, counting down.
TTTTTTCAGCTTGACCTCTTTTGCAATTTAAGGCCCAGACTTAAAATCTACACATCAAGATTTATTTAACAGTATGAAAATGAAAACAGTTTTAGAAGTTAGATGTCTTTTCAGCATTAATTACACTATTGCTTTATGATATAAACAATAAACATTTTAAAGATATGATTGCATTAAATGCATTGACTTTTCATGGGTGCAAATAGTTTTAATAATTTGCTTAGCAAAATCACAGGAGGAATCTATTAATTTATCTCAGTGTTTTTCTTTGCTGGTGAACTTTATAATTAGGTTTAATGATGTACATTCCTGTGATTAAAGGTATTCCTGTTTAAAATTCTTGCTGCCTCTCCCTATAGGGATTAAAATTAGGCTTGGCCCTATGATTTATTTGGCCAATGGAAAGTGGGTACAGGTAATACATGTCACTTATAAGAGAGAGCCCGAAGATCCAGTGAATGCTCCATCATTTTATTTCTGTCTGCCAAGGCCATACATTTTCCAGATACAGTTTTGTCATCCTGAGCCTAGTAATGAAGGAGACATTGAAGGGAACTGTCTTGAGTCACCGTACCCATATACCACGTAGGGGAAATAAGCTACCTGCTACCATAAGCCACTGTGCTTTTGACACTGTTCCTATGGCACAATTTTTCTTGATTGTTCTTTTCCAATTTTTTCACATATTAACATCTCAGATTTAAAGTTGTTCTTCCTTTGAGAAAATCAGATAGTCTTATGCTTTTGATTACACAATACCCACAATGTTCTCGTCCATCATATCCTGCATATTCTAAATGGATGAGGGCCTCTGTGCTAGCAAGGTATATTTGAGTTTTCTTCGAATTATTGGTGAATGTTGGTAGCCAAGTTTCATTAATAGGATTTTATTCATTCTATCCTCCTCTTTCTGAATTTTAGGGCCAACTTATCTATTAACTACTTTTTCTTTTTCTCTCTCTTTCAAATACACATACAAAACATGCTAAAATTTTAGTTCTCATTTTCTTTGAGAAATAGCCATGCACGACTTATATTGTTATTTGTAACCCCACCCCACACCCATCGTGACAGGTCTTAATCCCTGTACCTCCCCTCCTCCATCAATGGACAGTAGTATTCAGTACAGTTGTTCTCCATATAACCATTACCATATGTCACGGTTGAAGCTAAAAGAGTCTATGGATTAGGAAAATTGTGAAAATACTGGTTCTTTGTGAACTTTTCTAGAGAAATGAGTATTTTTATATCTTATTTTTAATAATAGATTTTGGTTAAAAATGAATGATAACATAGAAATGTATAAGGAGGTAAATGAAAGATCCCCATAATGCTACTCTTTCAGGTATCATCCTTGATTTTAATAGACATTTTACCATTTTCCTGTGCACATATTCATATATTTTAAATAAAAGTGATATTATATAATAGATATAGTCCTATTTTTACTCTATTTGTCAACGTATCTTGTTCATAAAGACATTCATAAAGCACCCACTTTTACTAGTTAAGGTTCTTAAATTTAAAAAAAGGTAAACAGAAACTGGTCAATTTACAGAGAAAAGGAAAATGTGGGTAGGATACTGGGCAGCTCATAGAATTAGTCAAATGTATAGAGCTTTGTAAAAAAGATTTATTTACTTACTTGATGGAGAGAGAGAGAGAGAGAGAGAGAGAGAGAGAGAGAGAGAGAAAGGAGGGGCAGAGGGAGAAGGAGGAGAGAAGCAGACTCCCTGCTGAGTGCAGAACCTGACATGGGGCTGGATCCCACTATCCATGAGATCATGACCTGAGCTGAAATCAAGAGTCGGAGGCTTAATTGACTGAATCACCCAGGCATCCCAGTTAAATTTGAAGGGATCTTAGGCAGGAATAGAGGAAGAGGAAGTCCAGATGACAACGAGCCTTAGGAATCCTATCCAGACATCCCTACCCCTCCACTCTGGACTCTGTATCTGCCCTTGGACCCCGACAGCTTTGTCTTGACTCTTGACTGCACTTGGAAATGTGAGTCTAATGCGTGGCTATGGAGTGCTTACTGTATTCTTTCACCTAGTAAAAGGAATTATGTCCTCGATGTTAGAGGCGAATTATCTTTTCAATAGTCTCTCAAGACATTTTAAGGACCTCTGGGTCTTGAGTGCTTCTCAATTTGTGGCAGCTTGGGGGCAACATGACTTTCCTGCAAAATGGCCTTAAGTATGGGTGACTTTTCAAGAATTACTGTTAGTTTTTGAGGTTTTTAAGTGAAGTGGACCATGTAATCTGTGTGCTATTTTTAGGCATTCCTGGGCCTGACCTTGGGGCGGTCCAAGGTAAGTGAAAGTGGCTCTTCACCCAAAGATGTTTCACAATGATGAGCTGGGGAAGACACAACTCAGCAACTAAGAAGAAAGCACTTAGCTCCGAGAGTTAGCTATTTTTCTCTCAGGACCAATTTGATTCTGTGCTGTAAAATCCTACATTCATTATCAAGTAGCACTGATTAAATGTTCCAATGTGCGCAGTGCTGTTCTAGGAACCATACAAAGAGAATTATCCTGCCCTGTAGGACCTTAAAATCAAAAGCAGAAATTTATTACCTAAGGGGTGTCATTTGGCTCCCTGGATATGAGGAGAAGTGAGTGCTCCAGTCACTGAGGAATGCTTTACGCTCTTGAGCATGTTGTTTTAGTTGCAGAATTCTTCCAAATTGTTCTCTGCCAGGCTGTTTAAACCTGCAATCTGGGGACAGCACTGAGTGTGGGAGAAAATGCAGACTAAATGCACTTTATGATTGTATTTGTTTAATTAATTTATCTTGTTTTCATAAACTAAATACAAAACAGTCTCTGCTTTGTTGATTTTGAACCACTAATTTCTTGAGCAAATCACATCAGGTAGGTTTATATGGGCAAGATGGAAATAGAAGGGTCTCTGTGGGACTTTTCCATTGAAGCAACCACAGTAGAGTCTTACGTGGTCTGACTTCCTGTCTATGGATCTGTAAAGAACAAATCCCACAGCAGTCCTCCAATAAACCATTGCACTATTTGCCATCCCCATAGCCACCATATGCTCTGAATATTCTGATATGACCCATGGTTTTCTGAAGTACTTTCTTAAATTATCTGTCTCACAGACCTTAATATTATCTTGCACATTTTGATGTTCAAGTTTCATCTGCTGAAACTATTTTTTTTATTTAGAAATGGCATAAAATTTATTAACTCATCAGTGCTGGTTTTGGCTCAGTGATAGGTACAGAGTGATGCCTTAACTATCACCAGTATTGGAGCAGGACCCTCCCTCTGTCCTCACTGCCATGGTGATAAAAGTCCAACCTTCAGAAAAATCGGTGCAGCCAAAGCAAGCATAGAAGAGAAGGGCTGACAAATCTATGGCTGCCCAAAGAGATTTCAGGATGTGCTTGGCAAAATAACATGATAAGATTACAATGATATTATGCCCCAGAGTGAAACACTTTGCTGTACTGTTGATTGTCCCCTGTGGAGAGATATTTGACTTGATTTTTATTGTAGCAAAAGTTCTTTCCATTATCCCTGTGGCTAAAGTGTCTGTGTCTCTCTTCAGTCTCATGAACAAGTAACTTAAAGGTTGTGACAAATGGCAAAAAAGCAATGACAAATAGCCCAAAGGTTGAGATGAAGAGCATTTAGAATCATCATTGGCTCTTCCATCTCCCAAGGAAAGGTGCCCCTGCCCTTTTATCCTGTCAGAGATGGACACCATGACAATCTTTGAGCTGATTCAGGCAAATCAGTGAAAAGGTGGCCCTGTTATTCCTTAGCAAAAAAAAAAAAAAAAAAAAAAAAAAGTAGCAGAAACTATCTGGTAGTTGGTATTTGAGAAGTCTGGCCATCACTTAGGTTTCAAGGAGGGCTTCCTTTTTTTTTTTCCTGAGCACAATTTGAGGCTAGGAATTATAACTCTCAAAATAAGGACTCTGGCTCATCACTATACTAGCTCTAATATCTGCTCTCAGTACTCTGGCACTGCCCTCCAAACAACTCAATATTTTATGGTTGGGGTGAAAACCTTCACATTTGAGTTTCAAAGATAGCCCCATTCTCTCATATGTCCTGTAAGACAATATCAAAATCATTCAGAGTCTTTAAGGGAACAGTAAACATTTTCATTCCATCCTTGGGTTATACAAGAATGGACCATAGGGACTTCAGGGTTTGTGTGAAAAAGATGACACAATTACAGACAGTAAACTTGCAGAATTTACAAACAGGAGTTACAAATAAATTTAATAATCTATAAATAGTTTCACATCAAAGGAAAATATCCACTAAAAATTCTGTTAGAATTATGCATTCTATTTTATATCACTATAGTCCCTGAAAATGTGTTTTTCTAATATGTTACCATAAATAGGTAAAGAGATTAACTCACCCCTTCACTTTTCCTTAAATCTCCTCAACTCCTTGAACAGAAATTTAAAAGCATTTAGTGTCAGTCCTTCTTCCCAACCATCTGAAATCTTTACAACCTGACTATTTACTATACTATTTTTCTACTAAAATCCACATCAGGTTTAAATTTATCCAAAATATTGCTCTATTTCTACTCAGAACAATTTCAAACTTATTCTAAAACTCAAACTGCATGACACAGATGTTAACTACCATTTCAAGACATATTTAAGGTGGCTGACAACATATAACAATGTAATCTAAACTGCCTGGACAGTCATATACCTAGTAATTGATTTATCAATTTTGAGCATGTAATACATGCCATGTGTTCAGTTCAAAACTGAGCATAAAAATTCAATTAATTTAATAATGGCAGGGTAGCTAGTATCAGATTAACCTCTCTGTGCAGGGTGGGGAAACTTTTAAAATAACTATTTAAAATATTTCAGTACTATATGAAGTCACAGGAGAGTGACCAATTTCAAGTACATAAAAACAACCCTTGATAGAGGACACTGTTTGCATTTATGTGGCTTTTGCCCGAGGACACTACCTTGTCCACATAGTATGAGGCATCCAGAATTTAAACATATAGTCACAGTGTATAAACTTTTTTAAGAGCCAAATAAGAGAGATCTGATTTGAGGGGCTATTATAAACGCTTCAAAATGAAGTGTAAAATTCCAGAAGGAAAAGGGCAACTTGGTGGCTCAGTGGCTGAGTGTCTGCCTTCAGTTTAGGGCATGATTCTGGGTCCTGGGATCGAGTCCCACATCAGACTTCCCTCAGGGAGCTTGTTTCTCCCTCTGCCTCTGTCTCTGCCTCTCTCTGTTTGTCTCTCATGAATAAATAAAATAAAATATTTAAAAGAAAGGAAAGAGCAGAAGCAGATGCTCCGAAATCTGCATACAAACTCCACTGAAATCCTTGGCTGGTCTCTCACCTATGCATATGAGGGGAGAACAGGAGGGTCAGATTTCAGCTGCTGCATACTGCATACTGAAAGTCTTGTCTAACTGAATTAACTGTCTTCTAGAACAAAAATCAACATGGAAAAAAAAGATAACCAGGTATAAAATCACTGAAATCTACTATTCACAATGTCCAGTAAAAAATATCAATATCTGAAGGGAACAAGAATATGAGACCCACAGTCAAGAGAAAAACAATCTATAAAAACAGGCCTCCTGATAACCAAGATAGTGAAAATGACAGATAATAATATTACAACATCTACTATAAATTTTTTAATTGATTTAAAGGGAAAATATAGTCTTGATGAATAAACAGATGAGGAATCTTAGCAGATTAGAAGCTACAATGAAATGGAAATTCTAAAACTGAAAAGTACAATATCTAAAATGAAAAAAAATATGGGATGGGCTTAACAGTCAATTAGTGATTGCAGAATAAAGGGTCAATTGGTGAACTTGAAAATGGTTCATTAGAAAGTATTTAATCTGAGAAAGAGAAAATAATTGAACAGTCTCAGTGACCTTTTGGGCAACATCTGAATGTCCTTTGTAATTATGCTTCTAGAGGAACAAAGAGAGAAAAGGCCAAAAGAAATGTTTAAAGAAAGAATGAAATTTCAAAAATTTGATGAAGAACAAACATAGGGATCCTGCAGATTCAGTAATCTCGAAGCAAGCTTGGAAAAACAAATACAAACAACAACAAAAAATGGGACATCTCATAGTCAAAGACACCAAAGACAAAGAGAAAATCTTGGAAGCAGCACAGGAAAGACAAATGAAACATTCCTTCTGATAGGACAATGATACCAATAAAGGCTGACAACTCCTCTCAAATGATAATCTCTTCTTCTTTTTAAAGATTATTTATTTCTTTTAGTAATCTTTACACCCAGTGCAGTACTTGAATTCACAACCTCAAGATCAAGAGTCTCACACTTTTCCAACTGAGCCAGGCGGCACCTCTGATAGTCTCTTCTTGTACAGAATTTGTTTTCATTTATTCCCACAAATTAAGCATCCTCATTATTATTATTTTATATGGATTTTTTTTTTGCAAGGAACATGTCTTCATTTATCATTTCCACTTGTATCCTAGACCTTCCTTCTGGGATAATATTCCTTCTAGATATATATTCTTCAGAATATGTAGAGGCATGTTGGTTGTAAACTCTTACATTTTTTTTTTGTTTACTACATATTCTCAGCGCCTGAAGCCCTCAATAAATATTGGTTGAGTGAATGAAGAGAGTCTGTACTCAAAATATTATAATAACTAGAAGTCTCTATGCCTCAACCCCCTACACAACTCAACTCTGAAATTTCCCTGAGTTTTGTTGTACCCACTCCTAATAAAAGGCAATCTCTTTACCAGCATTGGACCTGAGGAACCCCTAATGCCAGTTAAATATCTTGACTTCCTCACTAGAGTTGGCAATCAGACCAATGAGTTAAACACAGCAAGAAGTATGTTACATGGTCTGCTATCCTGATATTTTCACTCTCAATTCACAACAATTAACTTCAAGTGAGTTTTTAATGCCACTCAAGAATTACAACACATGCTCCTAGTGCATTCCCTTTCATACTCAACTAGATGGCTATTTCATACTTTCCATTCTCCTGTCAAGCCTCAAAACCTCCTTCCTTATCCCTACATTCATCTCATAACCTGGATTCTTATTCAGCTGATAAAACAGATGCCACTAGGAGAGACCCTCCACAAGCTCTTTCCCCGATGGATGCTCAGCCCAGCATCTGTTCTCTGCTCTGCTCTCCCTGTGTCTCTGTTCCTGAAATGCTTGTGCTGTTTAAAACCAGCTCCTCCACTGGAATACCACAATATGCTTCAAGCAAGTCTTCCCACAGTGGCTTGAATCATCTTTTCTCCCTGCTTCTGCCAGAACATTCCCATCAGCAAAGATGGTATTTCTCCCATCTGAAAACAAAACCCTCTCTTGACTCTTTATTTTCTTCTCCTGGTCCCATTTATGTGTCTTTTTTAATAGCAATAGTCCTTGGGAATTATGTTTTTCTCCCACCTGTCAATTTTTCTACTTGCCCTCCTTCAAACTAATCCAACTGGGCTTTTACACCTACTTACTTTATAAAAACTACTTTTGCCAACCTCACCTCTAACCATGCCATTACTGTATCTGACAGTTAATTTGTAGTCTCCATGTTAATCTCTTGATAGCATTTGATGTAGGTGTGTCTTCCACCTTAAAAAAAAAAAAAAAAAAGCACAAAACACCACTGTTATCATTCAGCTTCCAAGACCCCACTACCCCTGATTTCTTTTTATCTCACTGGTCACTTTATCTCAGCTTCCTTTGCTGTTTCCTCTGTGCCTGCCAGGACTTTTATGGCTGGACTACTTCAAATGTGGGTCCTTGGACTTCTTTACTATCTATATTTTCTCCAGTAAAGGTTTTTTTTTTTTTTTTAAGATTTTATTTAGTCATCCATGAGAGATACAGAGAAAGAAGCAGAGACATAGGCAGAGGGAGAAGCAGGATCCCTGCGGAGAGCCCTATGCAGGACTTGATCCTAGGACCCCAGGATCATGACCTGAGCCATAAGCAGACACTCAATCACTGAGCCACCCAGGTGCCTCTCCAGTGAAGATCTTAATTAATCTTATAGCTTTAAAACAATATATATACTGACTACTTCAAAATTTTTATCTTCAACTTGGTCCTCTCCTGGGATTCCAAATTCATTTCTATGTATGTATGTATCTACATATGTATCTATGTATCTATCCATAGTTCAACATGTTCAAAAATGAGCTCCAATGTTATTTTGCCCCTGAACAAAACAAACAAAAGGTCCAATTTACCTACAGTCTTCTCCATCTCAGTTGATAGCAATTCCACCTCTCTAGTTGTTTGGGTTTGAAATCAGAGTCTTGACTCCTCTAATTCTCACACATTTAGTCCCTCATTGAAACTACTGGCTCTGCTTTCCAAACGTATTCAAATTTTGCCCACTTTTTACCATTTCCACTTGTGGTACCCTGGTGGAAAGGGACTATGATCCTTTAGCTGGGTTATTTTAATGTTCACCCACTTCTAACCATTTTGCTTTTGTATTCTCATAGTCAACAGCCAGAGTGACCCTGTTCAAATGAACAGATTGTGTCACTTCTCTGCTCACAGCCTCAAATTGTTTTGCAACTTAGAGTAAAAGGCACATCTGCTCTGATCCCATGTTACTTTTTTGATGTCCTTCTCTACTGCCTTGCTGCTCATTCTTTCAATCCTAGCATACTGGAGCCATTCCTTAATCATGCTGGGCACATTCCTCAGGGCCTTGGCCGCTACCTGTTGTGGTCTTTTTCAACATATGCACATCCATAAGATTCATTGTCTTTCTTTGATACTGATATCACAACTTCTCAGTGAGGCCATTCTTGATCACACAGGTAAAAATTGCCATGCTACTGCCAATGCTTCCTTTTTCCCATTCCTCACAGCATTTATCATAATTTCAGATAACTTATGAAATATTGTATATGTCAATTATGTTATTATCTGCCCTCCTTCTTCCAAACCTCCTTCAGTACACATATGTACATACAACTTTACAAGGACAGAGAATCTTATTTTGTTCATGGCTGTATCCCAGAGTCTAGTTTAATGCCTGATCATAGTTGCTGTTCAATAAATATTTGTTCACTATGTGATATTATCATTAATTCAAAGCTTTACTACATACAATTTACTACTATTTTATCATGGGAGATTAATTTAAATTTAAATCAAAACAGAACAAAAACAATATTCAGGAAACAGGAAGTAGAATAAATTTCTAGATTGCTACCTCTGATTTGATATAGTCTTATTAATAAAATTCTCTATCTACTTATTTGCACATAGTTTGTTATAGTTATGTCAGCTTACATACACTCTTTTCCTATTTAGGTAGTCAAGTAAATTTTTGCCTAGGTGTTTATTTTACTCCTATCAGAAAGTTTTGTTTTTCATTAAGACTATATTTAAAATTTTCATTTTTATAAGCATTTAAAAAAATTTTATGGTCTGGAATAAAGATAGGCAGTTGATTCCTGTGTTCAATTCAGTTGCATTTTGCTGCCTTATTACAACGTAAATTACATATTATAACACGTCTAACTATCAGGGAATTAAATATTTATTAGTATTTGAAAATCAGTATGAACCTGTATCTGAACATTTGAAACTTGAAAATACACCCCCAAGTAATACCAAAGATGACAATGAATATAGTGGAACAATAGAGGAAAAATTAGGAGATAAATATAATTAAAAGTATATATCATATTTGTATAATTGGATATTTGAAGAATTTCATTAAAAGCAAATCTAAGATTAAGTCAAGCTTTAAGATGCTCATTATCACTGAAGATGCTGACTGCAGAATTAAACTACATAATTAATAAAGGGTGATAATTTAACAAAATTATATAAAATATCTTAATCTTTTCTAAGAATTTAGAATGCTAGTAGTTTCATTTAACTGATAGAATTTTAGCTAATGAACTAAAAAATTCTTTTTTGTATAATTTTGTTTTCTACTTTATTTCATACCTATTTTTTACTTTTTAAATCATTAATCTTTAGTTATCAATGAGATACAGAAATAATTCACAACCCACTAAAATAAATGGAAGTTTTTAATGGTGGCCCTTTGATGGCTACTTATTTCAGTCTTATTTCACAAGAATCTCACAAAGCAGCAGTTTATTCTTTATTTTTTTTAAGATTTTTTATTTATTTGATTGGACAGAGAGAGAGAATGAGCACAAGCAGGGGGAGCAGCAGGCAGAGGAAAAGGGGGAAGCAAGCTCTCTGCTGAGCAGGAGCTTAACTTGTGTCTCAATCCCAGGACCCTAGAATCAGGACCTGAGTCAAAGGCAGACACTTAACTGACTGAGCCACCAGGCATCTCATAACAGTTTACTTTTAACAGTTAAGTAAATTAAGTCAGAATCTCACCAAACCTTCCCTTCCTCTCAATACTAGATAACAGTACACATGTGCTTGGTCAGCAGGAAGTTACAATGTGGGATTTGTAATAAATGTGTGATTGTTCCTAATTTATTTGCCTAAAGCATCATTTTAGGTCTTGGAGCTTTTTTTAGTACAAAAATATTTTCAGTTGTCAACAAACATTAAGTAGCTGAAAGAAGATTCTGAAATTGGTTCTTTATTAAAAAAAAAGAAAGCGAACTTTATTTTTAATCATTTATTTTTATTTTAAATTTTAAATAAGCTAAAAAAGTAGATATATATTTCCTATGTAATATTATAGAAATAGTTATTAAAATATAGTTATGCAGACAATAAACTAAAAGACATTTTAAAAAATGAACTCTGTAGGAGAGCTGAGATCATTTTTGTTTTATCATACTCATTTTTAAATCTAATCCAAAGCGATACACATTTATTGAGTATTTATTTATGCATGGCATTGTGCTAAAATGAGATAAAGATAAGATAGTCTCTACCCCTAACAAGAACTTAAATATACTTTTTTATCCAGCAAGTCTACCTCTTGAATTATGTACTTAGTTCCATTGAGACAATTGTTACAAAAAGTTGACTTAAGACAAAAAGACTATGAATGTTTGGAAGTTGTTATCTACTATGATAAACTATAAATGTTACTTGAGTTAGACTCTATATTCTCTCCATAAATTTACAATTTAAACTGTGAGACGTATTTAACCTAAGTTGTAAGGAATATCTTGATCTTCCTGAAAAATCAAGGGAAAATTTGGGGGGAAATATTCTGCCCAAAATATGTGAAAAAGGCCCTCCTTCCAAGAGTTTTCAAAGCTCAGATAAGTTGAGCTGAAATGGGTTTCCAAAATTTCTCCTGTTAGAGACGGAGGAAATTGGGCCCGCTTATGGGAAGAAATGATCAAGTGTTAACAATCATTTATATGTTGAGAATCATTTTTCAAACCCTTAGTAGGTACCAATGGTAAAGTAGTTTGATAAAACTGTTTATTAATGACTTTTCTCTACTTTGTGAAATCATAATATATAAAATAAGAATTAAGAGAATAATTCAGAAAGTGATCTTGTTTTGTTATAATAGGAAGTTCAAAATTATCCTTTTTTTTTTTTTTTTTTTTTTTAATTAGAGAGAGAGAAAGAGAGCAAGCAAGCTGGGGGGAGATGCAGAGCAAGAGGGAGAGAGATGAACTTAAGTAGGTTCCATGACCAGTGTGGAGTCTGACACAGGACCCAATCTCACACCCCGAGATTATGACCTGAGCCAAAATCAAAAGTAGGATGTTAAATCAACTAAGCCACCCAGGAACCTCTCAAAATTACTTAATAAAACAAAACAGTAATGGATAAAGCATACAATGTATAAAGAACACACATACAAAAAAAAAAAATCTAGGAAAGTGCATGTTCAATCACCCAATGATGAGCTGTGGGCTTGAGTCTTTAACTTATTGGACCTTCAAGTAGTGGTAATCTCTCTCTAGGCACCCAATTCATGACTGAATTGCTAGTTAGATCCCTCAGGTTTGCAGTGTTTCTTCTTTTGTTCTCTAGTTTTTAATAATTCCTGAAGAGCATTCTTAGCCTCCCTACAGCCAATACAGTCACACACACACATTCAAAAACTTATATATCATTAAACATGACAACAATGACCTGAATTAAAATTCTGGCTGGGCTCTTAGCCAGCTTTATGAAGATGAACAAATAAAATCAAATAAAATCAACCTCTCTTGAAGTTACTTCCCTATTTATAAAATAAATGTTTTGGACAAAGTTTATCCAAGCCTGAGCTGGTTTGCATGTGGGTCTGTGGGTGTCATCATGTATGCAGTGAGATCCACTGTTTTAAACCAGTTTCTCTGGTGGTAATGATGTGAAAAATGACAAGTAAAATAACTTGCATATGACTTTTGAAATAGATAAAAACCTAAACACAAATATAAGTGAAAAAATTTTGGTTAGCCTGTACATGAATATTTCTTCCCATCTACTATAAGTAACTATGTTTAGTTACAGTATGGTAGTTACTAACATTTGCATGTTCAGTCACTATAATAAATTATATAAATTAAAAGTAGTTAATATAATATGTAAATATGATTATTATATATAATATGTATGTGGGTACCATAAAAATAAGCAAACAAAATGCTCAATATATAATATTCTATAAATCAACAGCTCTGGAGAAACAGCAATTATTTTTCAGATTTTTTTTCAAGAAAATTTCTTATTTGCTCTAAACCAACTTAATTTTTTATTTCTGAACAAAAATTTTACCATATGGATGCTGCCAGTTTCTAGCAGTGATTCTATATGAGTGGATAAAAATAACCAACCCTTCAGATACAGAAATATACTCTATGGTTTTTCATGTGAAAATGTTATTAAGCATAAGAATTTAATGAGGATCAACCACATGGTAGATACCGCATGATGTATAATGACCTAAAGATAAAGAAGCAAACATTCCTGTACTTGAGCCATTTATTACCTGGTCTACCAATCATGTTGTCTTGGAATAAGATCTTCAAGTACTTATGAAGTTGAAATCCATACTTTTTTTTTGTAATTTGATTGTAATTCAAATTATAATAATACAAGAAATTATACCATTGTTCCTGAGTTAACTTTGTTTCATCTATGCCCAAGTAATTTTCAGCTAACATTAATAATTTAAGCAATTCCATTGAATACACAGGGACTCTATTAGACTATGGGGAATAAACCCAGATATGCTCACAAACCACCTCTTTGAGAAAAAAGAAGAGTTCTTATATGTGGTGTTGGTCAATTTTGTGGTATAAATACTCATACCACAATCAATTTCAAGCCACTAGTAATTAAACAAACAGCTTCCAAATTACTGAATATTTTATGATCATCTCTCACAAGACGATGATGAAGTGAGATGCTAGTATAAGCCAGCACTGGCAGACCATTAGATAATACATAAATGAGTTATATAAGCTTCTCATCTTTTTATGGAGAAACAGGAAGACATCGTACAGGAGTGTCACTTTAGTAACAGTTGTGTGGCAACCTAAGAAGAAGAAAAAATAAGTGGCTAGAGAAAGCTTTAGAAGGAAGGTGATGTATGGACTGTATCTTGGGGAAGGAGTAGAGGTTCCCAAAGTCACCAAAGTTCCCCAATTTGTGGAAGAGTGGAGACACAAAGGATGGATATCTCAACAAAAGAGGTAGTGTATGACATACAAAAGGGGATGAAAAAAAGCATGATATAATCAAACTTTAGTATAGTATATGATGTGACCAGAGAGATGGGAGGGGTGGGGTGCACATGGTAGGAGTAGGGAGTGTGTGATAGAGCCTGATTATGAAGATGTGTATGTCACATTAAGGAGCTAGGTAGGATTTGATATTTGCCTCAATTTGAATAGTGGAGTGAGATGTCTGGCTTCTTGTTTTAAGAAAAGAATGCTCTAGAATCAGTGTAGAGGATATATTGGAGGTAAGGAGAGAATAGTAAGACCACTTAGAATGTTCCTGCAGTATTCTATGAGAAAAAAAATAATGAAAGCTTGAATAGAAATGTTAAGTTTGAGATGCTTGCAAAGATCCTCCCTCCCTCCCTTCCTTCTTGATAATAATTAAAACATTGTATGAGTTGAAGATGTACAATGTGATGATTTAATGTGTGTATATTGTGGAATGTTTAGCACAATAAGGTTAGTTAACACATCCATCTCCTCACTATGTTATTTGATCTTGTTTTTATGGTGAGAGCATTAAAACTCTTCTCTCATAGCAACTTTCGAGTACACAACACAGTATTAACTATAGTCACCATGCTGAACATCTCCAGATCTAACTTATTATATAACTGGAGGTTTATAGTTTTTGACCACTTTCACCTATCTCACCAATCCTCACTCTACTTCTGGTAACTACTGATTTGTTTTCTGTGTCCATGAGTTTAGAGTTTTTTTTTTTTTGTTTTTTTTTTTAGATCCTACATATAAGGGCGATCATACAGCATTTGTCTTTCTCTGACTTATTTCTCTTAGCATAATACTATCAAGGTCCACCTGTGTTGTTGCACAGAGCAGGATTTCCTTTTTTTGTGGCTGAGTAATATTCCATTGTTCATATGCCAAAATTTCTTTATCCATTCATCTTTCAATGGACACTTAGGTCATTTCCATATCTTAGTTATTGTGAATAATGCTTCACATGGAAGTGCCAATATCTCTTCGAGATAGTGGTTTCATTTTTTGAATGTATACCTAGAAGTGGGATTGCTAGATCACATGATAATTCTATTTTTAATTTTGTGAGAAATCTCCATACTGTTTTCTATAGCGACTGCACCAGTTTATGTTTCTACCAATGGTGTATAAGGATTCTCTTTTCTCTGCAATCTCACCATTTCTCATTGTCCTTTTGATAATAACCATTTGGACAGGTGTGAAGTACTATCTCATTGTGGTTCTGATTTGCATTTCTTTATGATTAATACTGTTGAGCACCTTTTCATGTACTTTTTGACCATTTTTATGTCTTCTTTGAAGAAATGCCTAGTCTTTTGCCTATTTTTTTAATGGGATTGTCTCTTTGCTATTGAGTTGTATGGATTCTTTATATATTTTAGATATTAACCCTTTATCAAATCCTTTATTATTTAAAAAATATCCTGGGGCACCTGGGTGGTGCAGCCAGTTGAGTATCCGCCTTCAGCTCGGGTCATGATCTCAGGGTCCTGGGATCGAGCCCGGCATCAGGCTCCCTGCTAAGTGGGGAGCCTGCTTCTCCCTCTCCCTCTGCCCTCTGCTAGTGCCCTCTTTTTCTCTCAAATGAATAAAATATTTTTAAAAAATACTAAGGAAAAGTAAACAATCAGGAAATGTTTTAGTGATCACAACAATAATAAAGAACACAGACATATTTTCCTCAATGCGTTTTCCCTTTACATTGTTAACAGACAAATATCATGTTCTTCTTCCTTGTGTAATTGAAATAGTAGATTGCATGGGATGTTTCTTTATTGTCATGTTTCTATATAATGTTGTTTTACTCAACTGAAATTATATTTGATTCTAAGTGTAGGGACAAGTCAAATGTGGGTAGAGGATACGAACAAAAGAGCATATTTGATTCAAGTGAACATTTCTGACTAGTCCCGTGTTCACCAAATTAGACATTTTATGGAAATTCAATAATCTTGCCAAACATGTGTAAATCAAGTCTTAATCCTACTTTAGAAGACATATTTTATATAAAGAACAACTGTTCCTCAAAAGCTGATTCGATGTCCAAAGAATTTATGTACTTTTCTTATCACACATTTGTCTTCTCATCCACATCCTTCCCCCCACCCCCGTCTTTGAACTAACATTTGTGTATTTCTAATGCAGTGGCAATGCTTTATTCACTATCTGAATCCATGGAGTGTCCCAGAGCAGTGATAATGTCAGCACACATATAAGGTTTCAAACTTGCACAACTGGTACGTGTCCATCATGGCTTATAGGGCTGTGTGATGGTTATAGTGAATTTCCATGTAGAAATTTTAAACTTCAGGCATTAGTTATTGTATGCCCTTGTGGCATCCTGCCAAACTCAAATGCAGCCACTGTCTCTTGTGACATATTAGCAAGAATATTAGTGGAAAAAAATAATCTGAACACCACCGGTATGTTTGGCTATTTTGTAAAGCTGCTTTCCTGCTAAGGATAAAAGCATTTACTTTTTTATTATAGAGAGGAGGTAAACACAGACTTTTATTGGAGAAACAAATTTTAAACCCAAGCAAAAATTACTTCATGGCCATGTCTATATTAAAGCGATGAAATTAATGAAGTAGTTTATTATGATGCAGTCACAAACTGGTGACCTTCAGGGCAAATCTCTCTCCTGCTCTCTTTTCTGGGGCATACTTAATGTTTAAAAAACATTTTTTTGTCCTACTACTAGGTAAATAAAGCACTGTAATCTCCACTCTCCCATACCTTGAGAATTGCCTATGCTGATCTAATTCTCCCACTTTTGACTGAGTCCTGTAGACCTTTGAGTTTGTTACTTTGGAACTTAAAACATGCAGAGGCCTTAGGTATCAGACAATCCTGGATTCAAAGCTTGATTCTTCTAATTACTATGTCAACTCTCAGAGACTCATTTATTCAGTGTCATTTGAGAATAAATTGTTCAACTTACAGATTTTTAGAAAACTTTATAAAATCACTAAACAGTGCAAAATGTTTGTCAGTCAGGGGGAACGAGGAAGGGGCTACCTTCCTTAACAAGTGTAATTACTAATAAATTCTGTGTTGAAAGAATCAGAATCCCTTCATATTTCCAAATAGTTTACCCCTTGTCTTCTCAATCACAAATTCCCTGTCCTTTCTAATTTTAGGTCCTTTATTCTCTTATGATGTTACACGAGTTATTTTAAAGCATGGGAAGTCATCCATGGGGGGAATAATCTTTTGTGAGCTCTCATGGTGTGTTCTGAATGTTTGTGTTCCTCCAAAATCTGTATGTTAAAAACATAATGCCCAAAGTGATGTAATGAGGAGGTAGGACATTTGGGAGGTGGTTAGGTCATAATAGCAGAGACCTCATGAAAGAGACTGGGGCCTTTATAAAAGAGACCGTAGAGGGGATCCCTGGGTGGCTCAGCGGTTAAGCATCTGTCTTCAGCCTGGGGCATGATCCTGGAGTCTCAGGATCGAGTCCCACATTGGGCTCCCTGCGTGAAGCCTGCTTCTCCCTCTGCCTGTGTCTCTGCCTGTATTTCCCTCTCTCTCTCTCTCTCTCTCTCTCTCATGAATAAATAAATAAATAAAATCTTTAAATAATAAAAAAAAAGAGACTGTAGAGAGTTGCTCACTTCTTCCATCATGTGAAACTGAAAAGGAGAAGTCTACAACCTGGAAGAGTCTGCGACCACGTCACCACCTTCATCTCAGATGTGCAGCCTCCAGAGCTGTGAGAAGTAAATTTCTGTTGTTTATAGAGTACCCAAGTCTGTGGAATTTTGTTATAGCTGCCTGAATGGATTTGAGATATCCTATGTTCCATGCTTGTAGTGGGACTATCTCTAAGCTCTGTATGCAACATTTCAAAGATGCAATGTGATGCTGCATCTGTGATTTCTTAGGGTCATATAATCTCCAAATTTTTGAAAGAACTAGAAGTCAAAGTTAGCAAGTGGTAAATGTCACCAAGATAAACTAATTTTCAAATGAGAAAATCTAGGTATAGAAAAAGTTTAGAAAGAGGCAATCTTGAGGACAGATTTTAAAAAATAATGGTCATTTTCTGTGTACTTTGAAGAGTACTACAAACTAGGAAAACACTCTTCCCTGCTCACAGGTGGAAACTCCTACTGCCCCGAGGTTGCCATCTTTTCTCATTTCTTCCTTCCCCAACCAGATGAATCTGTACTCTTTTCCCCTAAGGTATATATGCCTTTCTAAACTTATTTCTCTCCCTTTTCCCCTTGGGTCATTTTCTTGTCCTGTCTTATTTCTCCTCATGCCTCAGGGAATCCTTTCAACACACTCGCCAGAGCCAGGCAGTCCATAGACAATACTCCCTTTTGTTCTCCATATAAACCCCATCCTCCATTCAAATAAGTCAGTTCTAAAATATGTTGAAGTTGAACTTCAGGTTTATGAGCATTGTTGGTGAGGGGACAGGAGAGGAGGAAGGTTTGCCAGGGAGCTTTCAGAAGCACACAGCCTGAAGGCCAGGAGAGGAGGGAACAACAGGTCATGGCTTCTTAACTTCCAGGATAAGAAGCATCAGTGGGCTCCTCCTTCTTCAGGTCTGATTACCCGAGGCTTCACTCAACAGCCTCCCACTCTCCTGGTTTGTCATCACCATGAACATTGTCTCTGGGTGGAGAAGACTTTGCTGCACAAAGCCTACTTATGCAGAAAACAGAGATACCAAAGTAAGAATCCTATTTCTTTTTTTTTAAAAAGATTTTATTTATTTATTCATGAGAGACACACAGGAAGAGGCAGAGGCAGAGGCAGAGGGAGAAGCAGGCTCCCTGCAGAGAACCTGATGTGGGACTCAAACCCAGAACCCTGGGATCATGACCTGAACTGAAGGCAGATGTTCAACCACTGAACCACCCAGGCATCCCAAAGAGTACAATTTCTTTTAAGCAAAGTTGTGGAAGCAAAGAAATCTATTTGTGACTCCTTTCCACCTTCTCTTTTATGTCTCATTGCATCTCTGTCACCATAACTCCATCAGGCTACTTCACTGGTGTAGGACTCTGTCCTCTGTCCCTGCCCCACAGCACTTCATGTTTCCCTAATGACACCAGTAGAGGACAAGATACAGTGCTCGCCTATACATATTGGACTGTCACAGATTGGTTGAATTCAATCATATTTTCTTTTTTCACGCTAAATATAAATCATTTGAGGACAGAGACTGACTCTTCCCATCTGCATGTAACTCTCAGTACCAAGCACCCTGCCCTGAACATAGGATATGCCCTATAAATTTTAATTGAATTGGGCTATCGTGTTTGCTTTGATGGGAGAGGAGAATAACAAAGTCCAAATCCATCATGTCAATCCCTCCATTAAAATTCCCATTTCTTTAAATAATTCCCATTAAGGCACTTAAGTCAGGTATAGTGGTAAAAATCCAGTTTTAAGAATCAGAAGATAGAGTTTGAATCTCAGTACTCAACTGGAGTTTACATCTCCCTGTCTGAAACTATGAAATGAGGTAAGGTCTTCTTCCTAGAAATGCTGTCCAGATTGAAAGTGTTTCATATACTAATGTATAACCCAATCGAAGGAGGATTTATATTTTAAAAGGGGAATCTGAGACAGACCAAAGTATTCACAATAGAGGAATAAATTGAAAGGTAAGGTTTTGTTTTAGAAACCCGGCTGGATCCCTTGTCTTCTTCCACATTTAAGTACTTGATTTCCCTTTAAATTATTTTTCTTATGTAACTAGAGATATTAATTGTAAAAATAAAAGTATACAGTAAATGATTTATTGGGATATTTTCCACCATTTTTAGTAAATGGGTCTGAAACTTGGTTTCATTGAAAAGGATCCAAGACTTATCCTTCATGAATTTCATCTGAAAGAAGGCAAAGGGGCCAAGAAAGAAAGATTAAATCACAGAAAATTAGGCCAATGCCCATATCACTGCCTACTTTTCTTACTTTTTACATAACTCCAAGAGTTGACTAAAATTATCTTGTCATAGGAAAAGAGAATTATCCAAGAAGTTCTTATAACTGTTCAGCAAACTCACGAGATTGTAAAGCATAATCTGGCAAGGTAGATTGAGCTATGCAAGCAAAGGAGATACAGCTAGGATTTATTCTTGACAGTGCTCATTTACCAAATTCATAGGAGTGCTATGTGACTGTTTTTATTAACATAACTTTATGTTTAAATTCTAGTTACTTACCATGTACTTTGACTGCCTGAGAATGTCACTTTAGATTCTCATAAGTATTTGAAGAAACCATTAAAGATATTTCCTGTTGAAAATTAACATGGCAGGAAACAACAAATGTTGGAGAGGATGTGGAGAAAGGGGAACCCTCTTGCACTGTTGGTGGGAAGGTGAACCGGTGCAGCCACTCTGGAAAACTGTGTGGATGTTCCTCAAAGAGTTAAAAATAGAGCTACCCTATGACCTAACAATTGCACTGCTAGGGATTTACCCAAAAGATACAGATGCAGTGAAAGACTGAGACACCTGCACCCCAATATTTTTTTTAAGATTTTATTCATTTATTCATGAGAGTCACAGAGAAAAAGGCAGAGACACAGGCAGAGGGAGAAACAGGCTCCAAGCAGGGAGCCCATTGCGGGACTCTATCCCGGACCCAGGATCACGCCCTGGGCCAAAGGCAGGCGCTAAACTGCTGAGCCACCCAGGAATCCCCCAATGTTTTTTTTTTTTTTTTTAATTGGAATTCAACACCCAATGTTCATAGCAGCAAGGTCCACAATAGCCAAACTGTGGAAGAAGCCTCGGTGTCCATCGAAAGATGAATGGATAAAGAAGATGTGGTCTATGTATATAATGGAATAGTACTCCGCCATTAGACATATGGTCTCATTCGGGGAATATAAGAAATAGTGAAAGGGGTTAAAGGAGAAAGGAGAGAAAATGAGTGGGAAATAACAGAGGGTTTCAGAGCATGAGAGATTCTTAACTCTGGGAAAGAAACAGGGGGCGGTGGAAGGGGAGGTGGGCAGGGGGCTGGGGGGCTGGGTAATGGGCACTGAGGGGAGCACTTGAAGGAATGAGCACTGGGTGTTATGCTATATGTTGGCAAATAGAACTCCAATAAAAATATACAAAAAAAAGATATTTCCTGTTAAACATAGACTGAACACCACACTGAATTATCTATTCACAAGTTCTCTATATTTTACTGTTTTTTAAAAATATTCTTGTATATATTATATAAGAGGTAAAAGCAGGTAAATCCATTAGTGCCTTGCTTTTATAAACAACTCATTAAAAATAATTTTAGAAAATTAAGATAGACTTGCACATGTAAAATGTCTTTAATGAGATTAGACTTTAAAGTAAATTGACCCAGAAAGTCTTTTACATGGAGACAATTGGAATTCTAATGCAGACAGTGAACAGGCTGTGGAGCTAAGCTGTAATGATATACTCTATTTTGGCTGTTGATAATTTACTGAGCATCTGACTATTGGTAATTTACACCAAAAGTACTTTGATGTATAAATAATCCCATTTTCTTTCACTCACTGTTTAGGTACTATGAGAAGCACATTCATTATTTCAGACCATTCAAATAAATTATTGCTGCAGTGCTTCAGGGCATAATTTATTCTTGGAGAAAATTTGGTTGAGTGTTTTGAGTTTTTGTTTTCTAAGAATCTCTTTGCAGTCTAAAATATTAGTCTTTGTATTTTTCTAGAATACAAGATGTATTGCAGAGAAGCCACCAATTCAAAATACCCTTGTTACCTATAAAGCTCTTAAAATTGCACCGAATCTCAAAGTCTTTCCAGCTAACTCCAGATGAGGAGCGGCTTCTTTCCTTTGACTCTATTCATTCCAGAATTGCTCATGAGCTTTCATTTCTACTTTCAGAATGTTTGCTAGATTGCTTGCATGTTTCTTGGCTACTGGTTTGAAGTTTCTTTATCTAAGGATATAAATATTTCTTTTATGTTCTAGACAATGTTTCCTTAAATGATAAATCTTTACAGGACAAACCTATATCTAACACATTTAACTTGATCCTTTCAGAGCTCCCTGTTGAGAATTTATATATCTTAACACAAAACGGAAATTTAAGGTCATTCACTTTTTTCTCAAAGGCGGGCAGGTTGATATTGAGTCCCCAGCCTTTTAGATATTTCTTTTAATTACTGTGAAAGTAAACACACTTCCCTTTTGAGTTGTGTTTCTTCAATTAATGAGATAACAGAGTAGTGTTTACAGGACATTAGCTGCTCCTCAGTGATAGCAAAGCAAACTGCAGAAGCTACATCTGTAATTGGTTTTCTGATACAGCTTTAGCAAACACACATAAGAGTGAAGTTCATGGAAGGGATAAATGGATTCAGTTACCTTCATACACTGCCTTCAAAGAGTGGTTTAATTATGTTTCCTTAAAGCAGCTTCCCTGCCCCCAACTCATTAGAGCTTCTTGATTTATGACACAGTAGTTGTAGCATTCCCAGTAAAGACTGGATTTTCTCCTGTCAGAAAGCATGGCTCCCCGGTGATACTGCTCCAGGAGAGTAAATGAGATTCTAATAGCTCTGGGTTATTACCAAAGGCAGGATCAAGGAAATAACTTTTCTTTTTTCTGTTAACCACACATACCAATGAAAATTCTCAATTAATAAGTTTATTTGTATGAAGCATGTTTCAATATATACAAAAACTGAAATATGAGACATCAAAAGAAAAGCTTTCTGGTAATATCCCTTTTCTATAGTATCTAAACCACTTTACAAGCTAAATGATTTGTTATAATTAGGTATGCATGTTACTTATGTGGGTCAAAATAATATTTGAATGGCCCGAAATAATACTTGTGGGTCAAAATAAAGTTTTTACTAATTTTGCACATTCTTCTCTTAACCTGTGTCAGGAATTTGCTTTCTCGGTCTTGCAAAGGCAAATTCATTAACAGTGGAATCTATTGCCATTTTCTGACTAGATTGTACATCTGAACCTCCTCATTCATGGTTTGCTACCAGTAAACAATGAAATAAGTACATGCTATAGGCATTTGCCCTTTAAAAGTCTTCAATGGTTTTGAAATTTATTTCACATTTTCTATCTTAGTAGCACAACTTACGAGTAAATAGCACATATGGTTACCTGGCTGAATAAGCATAAAATCTGTTCCCAAGGAGCTTTTGGTCTAAAAGGGGAAACCAATAGGAAAGCAGATTATTACAATATACAGTTGACCAATAAGCTACATGAGAGTTAGGGGCACTGACCACATGCAGTCAAAACCCCCCATGTAACTTCAGCATCCCCAAAACTTTTTTTTTTAAGATTTTATTTATTTATTCATGAGAGACACACAGAGAGAGGCAGAGACATAGGCAGAGGGAGAAGCAGGCTCCCCTCAGGAAGCCTGATGCAGGACTCAATCCCAGGACCCTGGGATCGCACCCTAAGCTAAAGGCAGACGCTCAACCACTGAGCCACCCAGATGCCCCAACTCCTCCAAAACTTAACTACTAATAGCTTACCATTAACCAGAAGCCTTACCAATAACATAAGTAGTCAATTAACACATATTTTTGTGTTACATGTATTATATACTTTATTTTTACAATAAAGTAGGCTAGGAAAAGGATGTTAAGAAAATCACAAGGAAGAGAACATACATTTACAATATCATACTGTAAAAAATCTGCATATGAGTAGATCCACGTGGTTCAAACTCATGCTGTTAAGGGTCTGTAGTGCAGAAGTGATATAATCACTGTATAAACATTTATCATGATATTGTAAAGCAGGCATGAGTGTGTCTTTGAATAACATTTAAGCCAACACTTTCTGTTTACTGATTTTTATTGTGAACTCCTTAAGTTTAGTCACTGGTCATGGATAGCATTGGAAAAAGAGATGTGGATAATTCTGGAGCTGCACCAAAGATCCAGATTCCTAGAGTGACTCTTGACAATTCAGTGATCAGAAAAGCACAATTCAGTGATCTAATAGCCAATTGACTAATAGCCATTATCAGAAGGCCACCAAGAGCAACCAGATCCCTCCCCTGAGTGGATTTAATCTATACAGTGAAGATTAGCTTTTGGCCTCTGTGGGGGAGGAAGTTACCCCAATAATCCTTCATATGTATCTCCCTTATATACATTTCCCTTTCAGGTTGCAAGAATGCCCTGATCCATTAAGGCCTTGGTAAAAAATAGTTTTAATTTATAAATTTTTAATCTAATGATGTCTGTGTTTCTCCATTACAAGTTGTTGGGCAGTGTATTTAATTGAAAATATTTCTTTTGTGTGTATTGTAGAAGCTAAGAAAATACCCCCAAGATTTATTTCTGATGACTGAACATTTAAAAATTCCTATCATATAATTCTGTTCTTTGTGAGAGGTAGTCAGTCTATGTACACTCATGTGCATAGCAACATTATTCATAATAGACAAAAGTGGAAGAATTTCAAATGCCCATCAAAGGAGGAATGAATAAACAGAATGTGGTATATGCATACAATGGAATATTATTCAGCTTTACAAAGAAATTCTGACACATGCTACAACATGGGTGAACCTTGATGATATGCTGAGTGAACTAGGACAGTCAAAAAAAGATAAATAGCATGTGATTCTACTTATATATGAGGTATTTAAAGTAATTAAGTTCTTAGGAACAGAAAATACAATGGTGGTTGCAAAGGGCTACAGATAGAGGAAAATAAGAGCTGTTTAATGGATATTGAGTTTGCAAGATGAAAAAGTTCTGGAGATCCCTTTTTACAACCATCTGAATACACTAACCACTCCTAAACTGTATACACTTAAAAACGGTTAAAATAGCAAATTTTGTTTTTTTTTAAACAAAATAGATGGTAAGCCTACTCTTTTTACATTTGAAAATATCATTATAATATTAGAAACCTTGACTTATAAAATCCACACTACATGTAGATTGACTGTGAGAATTATACCAGCAATGGCAATTTTAAAAGATGATACACAGAAAAGGCAATGTGAACAGACTAAATAAAATCATGTAATACTATCCTGGAAAATGACTTAGATGAACACTCAAGATTCTCTCTCTTTCACTTATTCTATGATAACACATTTAAAATCTCTTTATAGGCAAAATAGAAAATCAACATGGAATACAACAAATCTATCATTTGGTAAATCAAATCTCATAATTAAATTTGAGAAGAAAAGAAATAGGGAGGGAGGAAGGAAGGAAGAAAGGAAAAGAATAAAGCCTCAGTGTAAAACTTAGTTCTTAACCCAAGTCTTATGATATTCTTGTTCTTCCTGCAGAATCTGTCATCTGAAAGATCCACACTGCAAATGACATGGAACTTAAAAGATTAAGAAAGAGGTAAACTTTCTGAGACCTAAGGTGCAGTTCTAGAAGGCCAGGTATTTCTTCATCTCTAAAAGAGAACCAGGATGTTATTCTATTCTGCATTTTCTCCAGAGATGTATTTGGCTCTGCAGGAGAACTCTACTATGTGCTTAAAATGATTGGTATTAATATTGACTTTCAGACAGGCCAGAGGTTTGAGATGTAATAGGGAAGGGCTGGCATACTTCACGCTCTGTAGGCATTATATTTGCACGAGACATATTTGTTGTAAAATGCAAATCACCAAAATGAAATCTAGGAAAATGTTTCAAGCCAATCTTGAACATATGCTTATGGTACCTGTTGAAAACATTTAAGTTTGAGAAGGAGAGGAGAATTAAGAGAGCTATTCCAGGAATACTGTCCGTGAATATCAAATTTAGGCACAATTAGCTCTGCCAGAGACCAGTCTATTCAAAGAAGCTGCTTAGAAACTCTGAGACTATTATCCTTTACATGGTCACTCCACTGAGAAAAGAACAAGGGAAATGACTGAGAAAGAAGATGACTACAGATAAGTACAATGCAATGTTGGCACTACAGAGAGCAAATCTGTAATTTGAAGCCTTATGAATGTGTACACATTTTTATCTTGGGGTAAATGAGATGATGAAGATAGTAAACACCTTTCTTGGGTTTATGATCTATAGAAGCGTCCCTTTGGCTCTCGGTGACCTTGTTTCCTTTTAACTATTAAAGAGTTTCTTTACAGTCTTTCTGTTAAAAACTAAGAATGTCTGTTCTTTACTTTTTTTCTGATAAAAGAAACCTGGTAAACGATTAGTTGTTTTTTTTTTTTTTAATTTTGATGTAAAGACTTTTGCCATAATTAGAAGATAGAATAAAGCAGTTATTTCACATCCTCATATTAAAGACTTAAATGTTGGGTTTCTGGTGCCAAAAAGACCCATAGATCCATAAAAGCAGACCATGACTTCTGTGGTTTCTAATCCATCTAGGATTTTGAATGTTAGATGTAGTGTAAACATAGCTGAGGAAAAGACTTTTTTGTCTGCTCTGTGAAACAGGTATTCTTTAGTGAAATCACCGAGAATTTATTATGCTTTTTGCTTGATTACATTGTGTTTGGGGATACAATTTGGTTTTCCAATAGCACCCAGCAAATATATGTTTAAGAATTCAGCCCTAGATATTGGTTGGCAACTGAAGTTACAGGGAAGGACGCTTTGCTTTTAGAATGTTCTTCATCTTTTGCTTTTTTTAATTGTTGAAAAGTAACCTGACGCATGGGACACTTTCTTGTGTTCTTTCTTGGAATTACATACACGGAAGAATTAATGTATTACTGTCCAATAAATCTTGATGCGTCTCTACTCCGGGAGTAACTTCTACTGTTCTAGAAGCGAGTCTCATCATGCTATCTGAGGAGCAATTTATATCTGGACTGAAGAGCAAATGAGTAGGAATAACAATAAGACATTGGATAGTGCTTGTAACTTGTCACAGTTTTTTCTCTTGTGTGACTTTTTATCCTCGTTACAACTGTGTGAATTACAGTGGGCATTTGGGGAACATCAAAATGTCTAAATGCCTTAGGTTGCACACATATGCGATCACCAGGGAAACCAAGACCTCTAAATCTAAGTGAAAATATGGACTCGGCTAGAATGCATGGAATCCTGCTTGTACTCAGGTGAACTCTTACCCGATTTACCATCTTGTTGTGTGTCTTCCTACACTCAGAGTTTGCATATATGCATGCCTGCATTTGTATTCCTTTGGTAATTGCACTACTGTTCCCATTACTCTGCTTAATTCTTTGACCCTCTTGGATCCATTTGACTAGAGATGGAGTGTCTGCCTGCGCTAATGAGGCTTGGCTTGGCCCTACAATTTGCTTTGAAAACAGTCAGTAGAGGGAAGTCAGTTACAGCATGCTGCTTCTGCACATCAGCCTCAGGAAGCGGTGCTTGTCATGGCCGGTGCCTATTGTTCTTCTGGTTTGGGATGGTCTGCTGGTCCAAGAGAATGAAAGATCAATGGAGCATAACCAAATTCAGCTTGAGGCCTGGAGCCAGCAGCCCAGCTCAGTCTAGAGGGGTTGACTCCCAGATAGCCCACAAACATGTGTGAGAGACTAGTGATTGCCACTGGAGGCCACAGAGTTGTGTGTGGTTTGTTCTGTAGCATTGCTCTTGCACTAGCTAACTGATATCCTGTGTACCATCAGCAGTCACAGAACATTTTCTAATCTATCTAGGATTGTGAACTTTGATGTAAAAAAAAAAAAATCTGTTGCCTTTTCTGTTCTCGGTTAGAGTAAATTAAAGTAGCCTCTTGAACTCAAAGGAAATGAGCTCAATAACATTCACTGTTACATAATGAACAGCTCTGTTACGATCTTGCTGTCATAATCATACTGTGTTGACTTTCAGCATTCTTTTATAATATGGAAAAGAGAATACTTCTTAATTATTAATTAACAATACCACTTAATTCTGCCTCCTGGAATTCATCTGTTCATTTACTAACTTGTTCAATTAATAGTTATTGAAAACCTACAAGTTTTCTAGAATGTACAATGATGAATAAGATAAAGTCCCTAATGACTGAGGTTTCTAAACTACTAGGTACTGAAGGGGAAAGAAGTTACTTCTCCTTTTTAAACTTTTTTTCTTTTCTCTATTTTTTTAGAAAGTTACTTTTCAATACAACAAATACTATAATAAAGTTAAGTGCTTAGGACTTTAGGTATATAGGGGAAGAGATGTCAGGTAGAAGAAGGAGTATTTGAGTTAAAACTTAAAGGATTGGGAGAAGAGGAAGAGAGACAGGTTATGCCCACAGAAGCTTAATAAATACAAACAAAAAATAATAACATTAAATAAAACTCTCTAAACAACCTTGACCATGTGGTCAAAATCAATATAACCAATAACACTACAAGTAAACTTCTTTTATCTCCTGATGTGAAGCATTGGGAAGAACATAATATTATTATGTGGCATTTTTTTGCTAAAAATGCATAACCTGAATCTAATCATGAGGAAATAGAAGACAAACCTAAATTAACAGACACTCTACAAAATAACTGGCCTGTATTCTTCAAAAATATCACTGTCATGGAAGACAAAGGAAAATTGAAGAAATGTTACAGATTAAAGGAGAATCAAGAAACATGACACCTGAATGCATTTGCCACATAGGATATTGGGATGTTGGCAAAATCTGAACAAGGTGTGAGGAGAATATATTAGTACTGTGTCAGTCTTCACTTCCTGAGTTTGACAGTTGTACTGGGTTAGAGAAAAAACAACGTCCTTGCTTTGAAATAAGCACTGAAGTATTTAGGAGGAAATGGGTAAAATGTATGTCTGTGTGTGTCTGTGTGTGTAAATGGAGGAAAAGGTAGAAGGAGGAATGGATAAAGCCAATGTAGCAAAATATTAATGCTCGAGGAATCTGGGAAAAATGCATGTGGGAATTCTTTGCGCAATTCTTACAACTTTTACAAGAGTCTGAAATTCTGTCAAAATAAAAATTGAAGCAAAATGAGACAAAAGGATGAGAGAAAGGGTTGAGCCTGGGGTCAAGCAATGGCAAGGGTAAGGCTACTGGAAATAGCCAGTTTTGATCATGGTCACCCATCCAAGTTTGGCTTGGCAATGAATCTTTTTGCCCTGCATTCTACATACAGCATATCACTGTGGAATTAGAATACTGACTTTCCTACACAAGAATACAAGTCATGCAGTTGGAATAAGCTCTGTGGATTGCCCCGACACTAACTTCCTGAGTTTGATATTGTGCTCTAATGGTGTCAGATGTTATCACTGGGGAGACTGAGTACCACCTGTATATTTCTCTGTGACTTCCTGTCAATGTATAATCACTTCAAAATAAAGATTATTTTATTTTTGGAAGCCTTTGGAAACCTTCCTCCAAAATAAGAAGAAATTTTGTGTTTTTTTTTTTCAACTTCATATTAAAGCAAATGACTCCATATGCTGAGATTTTTACCTCTAAACAAGACTTTTAAAATTTATCTTAGCAAAAATTTTTAACAGTTTTTAAATTTAGTATAGAAATTTCAAGAGCCATTTCTCTAACATTTCTTTTTGAGGTGACGAATATTCTCTTCTTGACTAGACTTAGGTAGGATCCTTTAAACCCTCTTTTAACTAGGCCTCATCCTTGATCTATGAAGGCTTGAAGAAATACAGTCATCATCTCTAAGGGCTAGAATCCACATGCCCAGGATGACCCCAGTGCCCCTGAAGTACCTGCCTGGAAAAAGTAAAGGCTGCCAAAATAATTTACTGTTTGCTCCAGCCAACACTTGAAGATGGGGTTCTCCTTTCCTTCTCTCAGTGGGAGGGTAGGAGTCTAACTTTGATGAATGTCAGCTAACAAACCCAGATGGGTTTGACATGGATGAGTCCCTGTTCCTGTTTTTTTGTAATTCTTCCCTTTTCCGACTCTGCTCAAACTGCAGGTCAACTCACTCTCTATTCCCTTATTTTCCTTTTTTAAAAGATTTTATTTATTTATTCATAAGAGACACAGAGAGAGGCAGAAAGAGACATAGGCAGAGGGACAAGCAGGCTCCCTGTGGGGAGCCCGATGACAGACTCAATCCCAGGACCCCAGGATCATGACTTGAGCCAAAGACAATGCTCAACCACTGAGCCACCCAGAGGCCTCTCATTTTCCCATTTAAAACATCCAGTTACATCTGTATAAATCAAACTTGAGTTCAGTTCATGCTGGACTCTTTCCCTTTGGCGATAGTTATTATTGATTAAAATCTGTCCTTTCCATTTTCACTGGTATTCAGCTTTATTTTTGGCAGAGGTTAATTTTCTTTTATTTGCTTCATAATGAGAGCACCCGAATTGCCAAAGATGCCAGAGGATTCAATATTTAAGAAAACCACAAGCAAAACATAATAATACTAGTATTGACCAACTCTTGTGCAGCATTTTATATTAATTTATTCTCATTCAAATGCTCATTGTAGCTGCATGAAAACAAACAAGCAAGAAACAGCACTTGCAGGTGAATTCAGCATGTTCATATCCCAAGCTCCTGTTTATGCTGCTACTCTGGTCAGATTGGATGATGTAAGTGATTGCAAATTCCCCAAGGGAGTTTCATATTAAATAAATAGAGACAGTAACAAGGATAATTGTATTAAAGATTCTTATTTCTATTTTGAAACCAGATCTCTGACAACTTTTAAGACTAACCTCTCCCTTCTCTAAGTCCCACAGGTGCACAGGCTGATAAGAAAGTTTGGGTGCTCTCTCCTCTGGCACCCATAGGCAGTACATAGCACACTAGGGAATCTCCATCTCAGTGCACTCTCTAGCCACCCATTTTTTTTTAATTTTTATTTATTTATGACAGTCACATCACAGAGAGAGAGAGAGAGAGAGGCAGAGACATAGGCAGAGGGAGAAGCAGGCTCCATGCACCGGGAGCCCGACGTGGGATTCAATCCCGGGTCTCCAGGATCGTGCCCTGGGCCAAAGACAGGTGCCAAACCGCTGCGCCACCCAGGGATCCCTAGCCACCCATTAAAAAACCCAAACCAATCTCCTTTTTTGTTCTGTCAAGCTACTTGGGAGTTCAGTGAAGAAGTTTTCCTTGCTTTCCCCCAAATGTCTCATTATATGAGAAATAAACCTTTTGATCCTTTTGGTATGGGTGTCCCGTGTCATCAGTCTTGACACCCAAGCCAAATTTGGTGTGGGAGAGTTCATCTGATTCCTTCAGAGTAGCCACAACAGTGACAGCTCGTTTAAACACTTACATTTAAATCAACATATTTTGAAAGTATTTTCAATTTATTTCATATTAAAATTGTAGAAGAAACTTGCCTCTGAAATGGACCCCATAGTTGGTAGATATTTAGTTAATGTAAAAGCAGCAAGATTCACTGCACATGTAGATGTTGACACTGTGCATTTTGTCCACTAACTGGGCAAATTCCAACTTCCATTGTCAAAGATGCCAAGATTTCTGGTTAGTAAGAGCAGCTTGGAATGCACTTCATGTGAGAAGAACACATTTACAAAAACACAGTTAGTGTGTATTTTCTCCTAGAGGGAATATATATTTCTTTAGGGAGTTTAGCAATGGTTATGAAAACAATATAAAATCTGTCAGTATTCCATTATAGCCCTATTTTATACTTTCATTTCCAATAAATATTTTGTACTCATTACTGACTTTTGACTTTGGGTGTGATATAAAGAAAACATAAAAGCATGAAACAGTGGTTATAATTTTTGGTTAAAAATTACTTTAATGTTTCTTTGGAATAACATCTCTTCTAATAAAAAGATCATATTAAAAAAAGTTAAAAGTAAATGCTGTCAGAAAAACGAAATTCTTTCAAATTCTGTGAAAACAAAGACAAATAAACTTTTATACTTTCTTTGCTTTGGCATTCCCATAATTGCCTATTTGGCGTTTTAAAGGAAAATGATCAGATGGAAAGAGAAAGTTAGTAGAAAGTAAAATTTTATGCAGAAATCCAGCAGCACATTTCAGTATTAACAGAAGTCCTGTAATAAAACTCCCATGCCACGTTCACATATTAGTCCCAATAAAAAGAAATACCAGTTTTCAGAAGCAGTATAACTGCCATCTGCTATAATTTTGCCCCTTGTGGTGAGTTCAAGAGCATGTTCTTCACACACGAAGCAAGAAATATGGAAACTTCTGTATGAAAGCCTCTGATGAAAATATCTAGCTCACCATGAGTATTTAGATTATTATCCTCCAGTTATGTTTAAAGGACTCAGGCACAGTATCTATATCAAATAAGCTGAACAGATTCAGTATCTCCCCTCTAAGGATTTATGCTGTAAATCAACCGATATTCAAATGCATATGCTTTGAATGGGGTAAATCAGCTTGAAAACAGCCATAAAACATACGTAAATACTGTTTACGAGGGTGGGAAGTTTTAATGCTCTGCTTCATTCATAGCTGGACAACACTGTCATCCAACAGCCACTACTCTTTACATGCAGCTGCAACGTGTATCAAATATAAAGGAGGCAGGAATAATATAAAGTCAATGGGCAGCCATGAAGAATTTCCACTTATTCAAAATTTTATTAAGTAATTATTATTCATTTCTTAGATGTTTGAGAGCAAATAGGCGTATAAGGTGCCCGAGTTAAAGGAACTAACACGCTAGAAGAGGAGGTGGAAACCTGCATGCACACGGGCAATGCGGGGTGACCAGTTCAGCAACAGAACTGTGCACCAGGTGTGGTTGAAATAGGTAACTTGGCTCTGGGGGCTGAAGGAAGGCAGGGAGGACATGTCAGCCTGGGGTGCAAGAAAGGGAGTCAGGGAGGAGGTGAGGAGAAGGGTGTGGGGCATGATTAAGAGTAATGGGCATGTCCAGGGCAAAGAAACATGGAAGAGTGTGATGGAATCTGGCTGGTGTCATGATCGCACTGGTGAGGTGCTGAAACCTGAGATTGTCCTACAGGGGAGACTGGTCTGGAGGCCTCTGCAAATCATATTTTCTATATAACTTTGGGGGAAATGTATCAGTCAGAGTCTGATGCAGGAACCACAAACAACTCCAGATATTTTAAGCGGAAAGGCAGTTAATACAGTAAGTTAGATGTTTGCAAGATCTGTAAAAGCATAGGTCTGGGTTTCATCTCTTGGAACTACAAGACAAAACACCACACACAGAACAGAAAATAGAACTTCTGTCTCTGAGGTTACCACACTGAATCTTTGCTGGAAATAAGCTAAAACAGGTTATAGCTTGCCGTATATAACTGCCTCTGCCTGTGCCACAACGGCCTCTTAACGTCTAGGAGTCCACACACTGGACACCAGCTGATGCTGGAGGAACTTCATGTTTTCATGAACTCGCTTGCTGGAAGTACCATCCAGAACTTTCAGGGAGATGGATTCTGCCCATCCCTGCCTTTCAGATTTCTCATGATTGCATCAAATCCAGAATCCAGGCATTAAAGGAGTACGGAAAGTGTAACTTTTAGCTTTCGAGCATTCTTCTTTCCCAGAGAAATAAACATAAGAGTGTTTGAGTGAACCAACACAGAGGGTCCAGACAAAAATGTTAAGAATTGCTAGAAAATGAAGAGAGAAATTGCTATCTTCTGTTTAATTGGGAAAGTTCAGGAATGGAGATTGGGAGAGCTCTCTGAAGAATGGAAAGAAAGCTTCTGAGTAAACAAAGAAGAAAAATTTATTTCAGTCCCAAAGAAGTATATGAAGGAAGAAGAAAAGTTGAAACTGGGGGCGTCTGGGTAGTTTAGTTGGTGAAGCATGTGCATTTGGCTCATGATCCCTGGGTCCTGAGATCAAGCCCCGCATTGGGCTCACTGCTCTGCAGGAGGTCTGCTTCTCCCTCTGCCTGCCACTCCCCCTACTTGTACTCTCTCTCTCTCTCAAGTAAATAAAAATCTTTTATAATAATAAAAAAAGAAGTTGAAGCTCATAATAAAAATTGAACAGAGTTATAAAAATAGACTTGTCTGCCACTGAGTGGGACACTGCCACCTATGAAGGTGAAACAGGGGGAGGTAACTGGGCACCCCCTGGCAGTGGATTCTGGAATATGAAGCAGCCAATGTCCTTGCCCATTAAGATGAGGTTATTTAAAGCAATTTATGAGGCTCTCTCCCCAGCCCACGGAAACTGGGATACAAAAACCAAGTCAATATTGTTTGTTGCAAGAACGTGCCAGCTAGACAGGAATGGTCTAGAAGTGCAGGAGTGTGTGTGTCAGTGTGATTGTGGTTGTGGAAGATGAAGCACACCCAGAGAACTCACTAGAGGAGTGTTCTCTCAGTGCAACAAGAATGTTGTAGTTGACTTTTACAAGACCTTGATGACCTTTGTACACATCACTTATCTTCCCTTGATCTGATATGAAAGCCATCAAGGAGTCTTTTTTTTTTTAAAATATTTTATTTATTTATTCATGAGAGACAGAGAGAGAGGCAGAGACACAGGCAGAGGGTGAAGCAGGCTCCATGCAAGGACCCCAATGTGGGACTCGATCCTGGGACCCCAGGATCATGCCCTGGGCTGAAGGCAGGCCCTAAACCGCTGAGCCACCCAGGGATCCCCATCAAGGAGTCTTTGATGAAGATTTTGACCTTTGGCTACCTCAATATCAAAAAATACATGCTTTGGGTAGGAAGGAGAAGGAGACATCCCCCATTTAAATATATACATTTATATTCTGCTTTGTAGACCTTTACACAATGCCCATGCCAAAGGAGATATTGTTTGTGCTCAGGCAATGTTCAAGTGTCCGGGAAAAGGAGGCTGAGAGTCAGATACTAGAGAGTGATGAACAAACCCCGAGAGGCTGAAGTCCTAAACAGCAGCCCAATCTGCATCTCCCACAACTATGAAGGAGTCCAAGGAAGGCTTTGAGACACTGCGGTACCCTTAAGTCAGAGTTCAGTTATTCCATCGTATGCTCTAGCCAAGTAGGATTTACCCATGCCTTTGATAGGAAAGAACATCTGGGAACTGGGTCTTAAAATAGAAAGTGAGGGGCACCTGTGTGGCTTAGTTGGTTAAGTGTCAGACTCTTAGTTTTGGCTCGGGTCATAATCTCAGGGTCCTGCAATAGAGCCCCGAGTTGGGCTCCATGCTTAGCGCAGAGTCTGCTTGAGGATCCTCTCCCTCTGCCCCTCCCCCAACTCATGCTCTCATGGTCTCTAAAATGAATAAACCTTGAAAAAAAAAATAAAACAAAATAGAAAGTGAAATTAGGTAGAGGAATCTTTACAGTGTTAGCTTCCTTTGTGTAACTTCCAAAGCATGTCCATGTGTGAAGACAGGTATTTCATCCTAAATATCCCATGGTGATTTTGCTTTGGTTTTATTGAACACATCCCTATATACCTCTATTGAAATGGAGTGTGATAGTTGGACTCCACAAGTTCTGTGAGAGGAGTTCCATATGCATTTGGTAATGCTGCATGGAAATATCATGTTCTCTCAGTAATGGCACTTGCTTTAGGGAGACAATGCCAAACTGTTCGATTGTTTCATGAAGGTTTCCTTCTATCAATATCTCCCTCAAAATTTCCTGACATTTCCTGGTACATGGCACCTCAATACACCCATTAATTCTTCATTTATTAAAAAAAAAAGGTAGTTTGCTAAATTTCCTCAGACAAGACACTGTGGAGTACAGAAGACTTAAATTTGGTATGAAAAATTATGCATTTATGTCTAAGGGTGAGAAATAAAGAAGGAAAAAAAAAAGCTCTGAGGAGAATAATGAATAACAAATGTCACAAAGAAAATACAGAAGAACTGGGCAGCCAGGGTGGCTCAGCGGTTCAGAACTGCCTTCGGCCCAGGACCTGATCCTGGAGACCTGGGATCGAGTTCCCGCATTGGGTTCCCTGCATGGAGCCTGCTTCATGTATCTGCCCCCCCTTCTCTCTCTCTCTCTCTCTCTGTGTCTTTCATGAATAAATAAATAAAATCTTAAAAAGAAAAAGAAAAGAAACAGAAGAACTGTCATTTCTACTTAGGACAACTGAGAAAGCTTGAATATTTTTTGAACCATCAAAGATGGGCAACATCCTTTAGACAGGCACAGTATGAGTCTTAGCAGAGTCAAGAAGAGCACAAGTCTTTTTGGAAAATAAGGAGATGATTTTTTGGCTAGTGGTTAGGATGCAGAAAAAGTAATCATGAAGCCTTTTGAAATGTTTGCAGGTGGGTGTGTTTTTGTTGCTATTAACTGCCCAGAGTATGTGACTGTGCAGCATCATTTAGTGAAAACATTTCAAAGTAGGCCAGCACAAAACCATTCAATGTAAGCCAGATAGTCATACCTGGAGCGAGAGGCATTTCTGAGCCAAATTCCTTTGCCAGTTTGTTGCATTGCCATTCCATGCTGGAGTGAGGATCTGGGCCAATATAAGCCTAGATTTCTTCAAACCACAAGCACCTTTGAATAGCAGCATCCCTGCGCTGAAACTTAGCCTTGGAGAGTCTTAAGCTAGTGAACAAAAGCAAGCTTTCTAGAGTCAGATCACCTCTATTTAAGTTCTGGCTCAACCCCTTATGGGTTCTGTATTACTGAATAAGTCACCTACTCTCCCTAAATCTTATCTTTAAGATGAGGACAATAATAGTACTACATCATGGGGTTGTGATGAGAAATAAATTAATGAATATAAAGCAACTGGTATAGAGAAGAACTCAATGAATATTAGCTGTGCTGATGGTGCTGATGGATCAGCAGGTGTTTCAGATACAGGCCAGTCCTAGGGGTTGTTGAGACAGCTGGGCCTACCTGGGAATTCCCAATAGTGACTCAAATCTTCTATCGATTTTATTTCCAGAAACTGCACTTAGAATACATGCTGTCTCCTGAGGCTGTAAACATTACTTCTCTGTTTACTGTTTGGACCCAGATAGTTTATAAGACAAGTTTGGAACAAATACTCATCTAGTGTCCAGGAGATGGGCATACCAATGAGGAACTGAAATCCTGGTCCAAAGTTCAGTGGTCACAATGGGGTGTTGCTTGTCTTACTTCAGGAAATTACAAAACATTTACCTTGTTCACACAGAAAATGTCATGGGCATTCTTTAAATTCAAATTCAAAATTGCCTTGGCCACACACACACACAAACACACACGACAGGGTTCAACCTTCCTTAATCAGCTGCATAGAATTTCATTGTATGGCTATACCATAATTTAATTTTCTCTGTTGATTGACATCTGAGTTATATCCAGTCTTCTGCAAGCAATATTATAGTGAATAAATTGTGTATTCGTAAAAAAAAAAGAATAAGTTGGTTATTAGTTTTTGTAGACAAGTATCATGGTGTTTAACTCCAATGAGTAGAACTTGAGACAAGCAAGCAAGGCTTATGTAGCTAATACTCCATTACCCTCCAATATCTTCTGAAAAGGCTTGTAATTTTCTGGTTATAGAAGAAAGATACTGTTATTTACTATTTCTTTCATCTTTAAGTGAAGTTCTGATGAACTGCATGTGCAATATATAAATCATTTGAACGTGAAGAAGCTTCAGAAACAAGGTTTGAACAGGTTCTGATATTCCTTTTGAGTGTTAAATACTCTTAACTTTTTTTTTTTAGTTGTAGCTTTTGCACAAGGAAGAGAGGGGGGTCCCAAGCAAAGCTTCTATCCCTTCTCCTCTTGGAAGGCAATGCTCAGCCATTTGGGCAGAGAAAATTTAAGAACAAGAACAATGATTCTTAATGTGCTCTTTTGTCCCTGAATTAGAAGAAGATTTAATAAAATCCCTTTCACCATTTATCTACCTGTCACATTAAACCACTGTAATATTTTCTCTCAGTGATTACAGAACTGAGAATTATGGAACATAGTATCAGGCTTGGTAATTTTTAAACTGAAAAATTTATTACACAGATGAAGCAATGAAAGGTTGCTTCAAATAAGTTGCCAAGAAACCACAGTATAGAGCCTAAGGACATCAGATTTTTTTACTGTCCTATTCAGTAACTTAAGAACTCAAACAATTTTGTAAGGTAGGGCCATATAATATGTTGATAGGCTTCCCATCCCTTTTAAAGTGTTTTAAGTACAAACCTATCAGCTCTATGTTTTCTTTAGCTAAGTTCGCCGCGATGGAAATAATTTTGCTTTTTTTCTCATCAATACCCTGTGTGTTCTGACTCTTATCATTGAGGATCTAAGAATATTAGAGCTAATGGTACTATACCATCCTCCCATTTAGGCAAGTCTCTCCTTTTAAGATGAGAAAGTGAGCTCAAGCAGATTTAGAAACAGTAAAACTCTACATTTTAATTTCTATTCTATAGGAATGTTCAACTCTTTGGATTGCAAGCTCCTTGAGACTAGAATTTGTTTTACTTTAGTAAATAAATCCCCAGTGATACATTGTCTTTGCTTTCCATATAAAAAAAATTCTAAATATTTCTGAAAATACAAGCCAAACTATTCTATTTTAAAAATTGGCTTCAAACCTCTAGGTAGATGTCACCATGATAGTCAACACAGAATTTCTCAACTCTAATAAATAACTAACAAAAATGTAAAACGCAAGCAAAAAACCTAGTAGGAATTAAAGGAAATGGAACAATTCAAGGCCACAAATTTCAGAGGAAGAGAGAGAAAAAAAAAATTTAAAAAGTCCTGGGATCGAGTCCCACATCAAGCATCCTGCATGAAGCTTGCTTCTCCCTCTGCCTATGTCTTTGCTTCTCTGTATTTCATGAAAAAATAAATAAAATCTTTAAAAAAAAGAAAATGTAAGAACACAGAATAGCCAAACCATTTTCAAAAAGAAAAGTTGGAATCCTATACTTCCTTATTTCAGTATTTACTACAAAACCACAGTAATCAAGATAATGTTATACTGATATAAGGGTAGTCATTTAGATCAATGGAATAGAAATGAGTCCAGAAGTAGACTCTCATATTTATGATCAATTGATTTTCATCAAAATACCAAGACAACTGGCAGAGGAATTATCTTTTCAACAAATAGTATTGAGACACCTGGATATCCACATGAAAAATAATGAAGTTGGATTTCTCCTTCAATCCATACACAAAAATTAATCCAAAGTGAATCATAGACATAAATATAAGAGCTAAAAACCTAAGACTCCCAGAAGAAAGCACAGAAGTGTCATGACTTCTCAAAGCACAAATGACACAAGAAAGAAAGAATGAGTTGACTTCATAAAATTAAATAATTTTCCACTTCAATGTATATCATAAGGAAAGTGGAAAAAAAACCCATAGAATGGGAAACATATTTTCATGTTATATATCTAAGAGACTCGTGTCTAGAATGTATAAAGAACACTTATAACTCCTCAATAACAGAAAGGCAACTAATGCAAAAAAATATGGGTAAGAATTTGAATAGAAATTCTCCCCAAAGATGCACAAAT
The DNA here is from genome assembly GCF_011100685.1 of Canis lupus familiaris. Classification (NCBI taxonomy): domain Eukaryota; kingdom Metazoa; phylum Chordata; class Mammalia; order Carnivora; family Canidae; genus Canis; species Canis lupus. The sequence continues at coordinate 44,488,310 of NC_049237.1, read as the reverse complement.
GGCCAATAAGCAAATGAAAAGATGTTAAACAATATTATTTAGCAGGAAAATAAAAGTCAAAATCATCATAAAATGCCATTTAGATGCACTAGGGTGGCTATACTAAAAAAAAGGTAATAGTAAATGTTGACAAGGATGTGGGGAAATTTCACTCTGATACATTGTGAGATGTAAAATGGTGCACCTACTTAGTAAAAGAGTTTAGCAGTTCTTCAAAAGGCTAAATATAGAGTTACCATATGGCCCAGAAACCCTATTCTTAGGTCTGTATGGAAGAGAAATGAAAACATACCTATTCAAAAAAAGTGTACATAATGTTCATAGTAGCACATCTATCATAGCAAAATGTAGGAACAAATAAAATGTCCTGATCAATGGATAAGTAAAATGTAGTAAATCCACACAATGGAATATTATTTGGCAATTAAAAGGTTGAGTTCTAATTCATGTTACAACATGGATGAACCTTGAAAAATACGCTTAGTGAAAAGCCAAGCAGAAAAGATCATATCATCTATGATTCCATTTATAAAAAATGTCCAAAATCCACAAATCTACAGACTGAAAGTAGATGATTGGTTGCCTAGGACTGTGGGGGATGCAATGACTGGGAGGCCATGTGATAGCTAGAGTCTATGGGGTTTCTCTGAGGAATGATGAAATCTCTAAAACTGATTATGGGGATGGATGTCTAACATTACAAACATATTAAAAGCCATTCATATACACTTGAAATGGATGTATTTTATGCAATGTGAACTATATCTCAGTAAAGCCCCTTTAAACATAGAACAGAGGACTTCTGGGGAAGATGGCATAGGAGAAGGCTTCTGAGTTCATCCTGTCCCATGGATATAACTAGAAAACACCCACATCAGTGTAAACAACCCAGAAAATGACCTGAAGACTGACCGATGGATTCTCCACAGCTAAATGTATAAAAGAGGTCACATCAAAAAGGGTAGGAAGGGTAGAGGTGAGATTGGGGTTAAATGGACACTTGGAACTATCCATGGGAGGGAGGGACAGTGCAGATGCCGAGAGAGGATAGAGATAGCCCCACAACAGGCACTCCAGGTACTGGGAACTCCAACAGGGTAGATGAATCCCCATAACATTTGGTTTTGAAAACCAGAGGGGCTTACTTTTGAGAGCTTTTACAATCAGTGGGGCTTTCCACATGGAAACGTGAAAATCAGTAGGCTCAGCTCTAGAAGAGCCAGGAAGGCAAGAGAAAACTGAGCCCCTGCCCTTAAAGAAACAGCACAGAAAACAGTTCCAAGGAGATGCAGCACAGAAGCAGCAGTTTGAAAAACACCTGGGGTATATGGGAAGATTTATTTACTAATCTCAGAGGACATGCAAGAGGGCCAGAGATCCTTAGGGGATTCTTCCAAGAACAAAGGAGCTGGCAGGTGCCATTCTGTCCCCTACAACCACCCCAGACACACAGACACCTGCAGGAACCTGTGCATCACCAACACTTGTAACTTAAGTTGCTAACACAGTGCCATACCCTCACATTCTCCTGAAGACATGCCCCTTCCAGCCAGACCCCAGCTCCAGGTCTCCTCTCAGAGGAGACCCATGCAAATCTTGCTAACAACATATACCCACTCCCAAGCTCTCCTGCAGACTCACCAATTCCAACCCTGTAGCAGGAGTTTTCTAACCCTGCTCTATCTAGGTCCCTGCCCATCAAGAGACCTGAGCAAATCTTGCTAATATTGTGCGTCTCAACCCTGCATTCTCCAATGGACCTACCCCCTCCAGTATGCCTTTGGCCGGAGACCATCCAAAGTGATGCCACAAACCTGGCAGTGTGCAAACAGCTCTGACAGAGGCCAGCACCAAAAGAAGCAAGGAAAGTGTCAAGCAACCTATCCCCACACTTAAAAAGCTGGAAAAAGAAGAACAAGTAAAACCCCAAACCAGTAGAAGAAAGGATAAAAGTGCAAGCAAAAATAAGTAAAATGGAAAACTAAAAACACAATAAAACAAATCAGTGAAGGGCCACCTGGGTGTTACAGTTGGTTTAGCATCTGCTTTTGGCTCAGGTCATGATCCTAGAGTCCTGGGATTGAGCTCTACATTGGGCTCCCTGCTCAGTGGGGATTCTGCTTCTCCCTCTCCCTCTCCTCCTGATCGTACTCTTGTGCTCTCTCTTTCTCAAATAGATAAATAGAAAAAAAAAAAAAAAAAAACAAAAATCCACAAAACCAAAAACCAAAAACTGATCAGTGAAACCAGGAGCAAGTTCTTTGAAAAGATCAACAAAATTGTTAATTCTCTAGCAAGATTCAACCAAAGAGCAGGAGGGAGGGAAAAAGTCTCAATTAAAATCACAAATGACAGAAGAGATATAACCAAGAGCAAAGAGATACAATTTAAGAGAGTATTATGAAAAATTATATGCCAATAAATTGGACAACCTAGAAGAAATAGATACAACCTCCCAAAAGTGAAGCAGGAAGAAAAAAAAATTGAACTGATTACCAACAAAGAAATTGAATCGCCAGTCAACTCCCAGTGAACAAAAGTCCAGGACCAGATGGTTTCATAGGTGAATACTACCAATTTTTATTTATTTATTTATTTATTTATTTATTTATTTATTTATTTATTTATTTATGAGAGAATGCATAAGCAGGGGGAGTAGCAGAGGGAGAGGGAGAAGCAGGCATCCTACTGAGCAGGGAGCTCTACATAGGACTTGACCCCAGGACCTGGGAATCATGACCTGAGCCAAAGGCAAGCATTCCAATGACTGAGACACCAGGGTGCCCCCTACCAAACATTTAAATTTAATATCTATTCTTCTTAAGCTATCCCAAAAACAGAACAGGAAAGAAATCCCAGTTTCATTCAACAAAACCTGCATTACCGGGATACCAAAGCCAGATGAAGACACTACAAAAAAAGAGAACTACAGCCCAATATCTCTAATGAACACAGATGTAAAAATCCTCAGCGAAAATAAGTAAATGAATCCAACAAGACATTTTTTAAAAGTCATTCAATGAAGTTAAGTGGAATTTATTCCTGGAATGCAAGGGTGGTTCGATATTTGCAAATCAAGCAATGTGATATGTCACATCAACAAGAGAAAGGATAAAAACAATATAAACGTTGTAATAGATGAAAAAAAAAGTATTTGACAAAATACAATATCCATTCATGATAAAAACCCTCAACAGAGTATGGTTAGAGGGAAAATACCTCAATATAATAAAGGCCATCTCTGAAAAACCCACAGCTAACATCACATTCAATGGTGATAAACTGAAAGCTTTCCTTCATTAAGATCAGGAACAATACAATGATTTCTACTCATACAACTTTCATTCAACCTAGACTGGAAGTCCCAGCCACAGTAATCAGGCAAGAAAAAGGAACAAAAGGCATTCAAACTAGTAAGGAAGAAAACTTTCACTATTTGCAGATGGCATGATACTATATACAGAAAACCCTAGGACTCCACCAAAAACTACTAGAACTGATAAATGAATTCAGTAAGGTCATATGATACAAAAATCAATGCATGGAAATCCATTTTGCTTCTGTACTATAATAATGAAATAGCAGGAAGGAAAATGAAGAATACAACCCTATTTACAATTACACCAAAACTAGTAAGACACCTAGAAACAAACTTAACCATGGTGAAAGACCTGTACTCTGAAAACTATAAAACATTGATGAAAGAAATTGAAGACACAAATAAAAAGGTATTCCATGCTCATGGACTGAGATAACAATATTGTTAAAATGTTTATACTACCCAAAGCGATCTACAGATTTAATGCAATCTCTATCAAAATATCAACAAGAATTTTTCACAAAACTAGACTAGATAATCCTAAAATTTGTATGGAACCACAAAAGACCCAGAATAGCCAAAGCAATCCTGAAAAATAAGAACAAAAGTATCACAATCTCAGATTTCAAGACAAACTATAAAACTGTAGTAATCAAAATAGCACTGTAATGGCACAAAAATAGGCACACAGGTCAATTGAAAAGGATAGAGAGCCCAGAAATAAACCCCCAATTATACGGTAAATTAATCTTCAACAAAGGATGCAAGAGGAAAAAAGATAAAGGGAAACAGTCTCTTCAAAAATGCAAAAATTGGATAGTTATATGCAAAAGAATGAACAAGGTCACTTTCTTATGCCATGCACAAAAATAAACTCAAATTGGATTAAGGGCCTAAATGTTAGACCTTAAATCATAAAAATCCTAGAAGATATCATAAGCAGTAATTAATCTGACAATGGCCTTAGCAACATTTTTCTAGATAAGTCTCCTGAGGCAAGTGAAACAAAAGCAAAAATAAACCTTTGGTACTACATCAAAGTAAAAAGTTTCTGTACAGTGAAGGAGATAATCAACAAACTAAAAGGCAACCTACAGAATGGAAGAAGACATTTGTAAATGACGTTTCTAATAAGGGGTTAGTAGCCAAAATATATAAAGAATTTATACAACTCAACACACACAAAAAAGAAATAACACAATTTAAAAATAGGCTGAAGACCTGAACAGACATTTCTCCAAAGAAGACATGCATATGGCCAACAGATATATGAAAAGATGCTCAACATCCCTCAACATTAGGTAAAGGCAAATCAAAACCACAATGAAATATCAACTCCCACCTGTCAGAATGACTAAAATCAAAAACATAAGAAAAAAGTATTGGTGAGGATTAGAGAAGGAAAACTTTTACACTGTTGATGGGAATGCAAACTGGTACAGCTACTGTGGAAGACAGTATAGAAGTTCTTTAACAACTTAAAAATAGAATTATCATATATTCCATTAATTGTACTATTGGATATTTACCCGACAACTATGAAAACAATAATTTAATGAGATATATGCACCCATATGTTTACTGCAGCATTATCTGTAATAACCAAATTATGGAAACATCTCAAGTGTTTATTGATAGATGAATATCTGAGATGTAGTGTATATGCATATATACAATGGGAATATTACTCAGTCACAAGAAAAGAATGAAAACTTGCCAGTTGCAACAACATGTATGGATCTAGCAAGTAACATGCAAAGTGAAATAAGTCAGAGAAAGAAAAATGCCATAGGATTTTACTCATATGTGGAATTTTTAAAAAAGATTGTTTATTTATTTATTCATGAGAGACATAGAGAGAAAGCCAGAGACATAGGCAGAGGGAGAAGCAGGCTCCCTGTGGGGAGCTCAATGTGGGACTTGATCCCCCAGATCACGCCCTGAGTGGAAGGCAGATGCTCAACCACTGAGCCACCGAGGCGTCCCACTCATATGTGGAATGTAAGACATAAAACAAATGAAGAGAAAAAGGGACAAGCCAAAAAATCAGACTCATATTGAGAACAAACTGCTGGCTACAGAGAAGAGGGGGCTGGGAGGATGAGTGAAACAGCTGAAGGGGATTAAGAGTACACTGAATAATGTACAGAACATTGAATCTCTTTAATGTACATCTGAAATTACCACTGAAAACTCGAAAACTAATAAGATTAAAAAATAGAACAGAGGAATTCTTGGAGATGAAAGCAATTCTCTCAACAGAAATCTCAAAAATTCAGAAATTCATGGATCATCAGATTTTTTAAACAATTAGGGAATATTAAGTCTCAAAAATCACATAAATTTCAAAAAATTCTGAGGCCTATTTTGCTAGATTTGAATTGTATAAATAGTCCCTCATGTATAATCTTATATTTCTTTTTATTATTATTCAACTTATTAATTCCCTTTCGCATTTAATTTTCATTTCTTTCACTTATTGCTGAGAATTACTAAACTTTAAAGACTAGTTTTAGATAGATTTTTTTTTTTTTTTAGTGTTACCAAATACACTGGGGAAAAGATAATGTTTTCTTTCTCTGAAATGCAATTCTTCTTTGTTGACTTCAGAGTAAATATGTACAAGGAATGACTCACATTTAAATAACTACAAATAAAATCCAGGAACTCCATTTGAGGAGAACCAGATTATCATCCTGTAGGTCTTCTAAACTCTGAAATTGCAGCCAGTGGTTATATATCCTGTTATTCTCGACATCTTAAAACGTAAGAATTATCCCTTTATATTTTTCATCACAATTCATCAACCACAAAGCATATTTGTTTGGAGACACCTCTTCAGCAACATTTCACAATAGTGAGAGTAAATTATAGATTTCTATCATTTAAATGTTTCATTCCTAGGGGTGGTCTCAGAGTATTTGAATATAACTAGATTTCTTCCTTACTGTCTTTATAACCTTATATTCATGCAGATAACATGAATTTTTCTCTCCTTTTGGAAAAGTGTTTTTGTGTTTATGTGTATATTTGAGTCCCCTTGGAAGGGCCAGGACCTTGGTTGGTCTCATATCCCCTGATGAAGAACATGTCTCTTACATCTGCAATTTATTATGTCATGTGATAAAAGTTAAGGCAAAGTCTTGGATGAAGAGCAGCCAAAGGTGTCTTAAAAGCTGAGAACAAGTTATGCTCAGAATGCATGAGTTTCTAGAATGGATATTAGAAACAGCTGCTAGGGAACTGCCATTCCATTCATTGCGGGAACTTGCATTTTTGAAGAGGAGTACTCCTAAGTTAAAAATGGTATTTGAATCCAGCCTCCTACACAAATTAGCACACTTATGTCTCCCAGTATGGTGGTGGATACCACATGGACTTTGAGATCATGGACCTCTGAGTCTAGCTTCGTTCTGGCATCTTTTATTAGTGCCACTTGAAGCCAATGACTCCAATTTTCCTGACCTTAGTGTTTTCACCTGTAAAATGCATATTATTTTATTTAGTTGGTAGAATTGTTGCGGTAATTCATTGAAGCAGCATATGTAAATTACTCATCACAGTGCTGAGAAACAAACTGGAATAGTGGAATTAGGGTGCAGATACTACTACTACTACTACTATTAGCTAGATACTAAAAAACATTAGTTTTTTATTCTGCTTCTCTGACATTCTAACACTATGGGTTATGTAGGTTATATGTATAAATCCAAGTATATATAGGACCAAATTGAGTAATATTATGTAATCATTAGAGTATGGCAATTAGAGATGTGATTAAGAGGGGAGTGTGGTCCATTTTTCAATGGAATTTTTAAGACAGAAATCCTAAAGTAAAACCAGTGAATCTCCAGGCCAAATAAAATATCAAACTATGATAATAGTGTGCTTTTTCTCAAAATTAAAATAATTGAAGAGATGAGCATTCTTAATATTAGCTTCACAGATTAACATGATTAAAATTATGATATTAATTTATACTCATAATATCTCTCATGATAAAAACATGATACCTCCTAAGCAGCTCTTGATTCTTAAGATATAATAACCGCCTTAGCACCTACTATGTGCCAGACAATTAAGTGCTTATAATACATTGTTGAGCAAAACTAAGATATCACCTTTGAAGAGTTTACATTTCAGAAGGGGGAGACAGACAATAAATTATATACATAAAAATAAGCAAACTGTGTAGTACATTTGAAGGTGGTGAATTCTTAGGAAACAGAAAGAAAAATATAACAGGGCAAGGGGAAATAAGAGTTTAAGATGGTATGCTTTTTAAGAGGTGGTCAGAGTAGGCATTATTGAGAAGGATTTTAAGTGAAATTACTTAAAGGGTGTGAGGAACTTAGCCATGAGAGTTAATTAGGTAGAGTTATATCCAGAAGGGATGATAAATGCAACGGCCCTGGGGCAGGAATGTGCATGGTATATTTGAAAAACAGCAAGGGGCAGTATGTCTGGAAGAATGTGTGAAATGGAAGTTATAAGGGATGTGCTCTAAGAGGTAACAGAAAGCTCATCATGTAGGACCTTGTAGGCTATTGCAAGGTTTAAGCTTTTACTCCAAGTGAAATTAGGAGTGTTTTGAATAGAATGACATTTTCTGACCTATATTCAAAAGGAACACTGGCTCATGTGTTGAGAACAGATGCCATGCTAATAGAAGAACCATAGACATAGGGAGGCCTGTTAGGAGGCCACCAAAGTCAAGGAAATAAAATGATAGCTTAAAGGAGGATGAAAGGAGGTGGTAAAGATCTAAATTCAGGGTATATTCTGAAGCCAATCTGATATAATAGATGTAGGATATGAAAGCAGGAGAGAAATCAGCAATTCCAACGTTCTGGACTTGAACAAGTGATAGATGGAGTTTTCATCAACCTTGATAAGGAAGGACATAGTTTGATTAGATTGAGAGAGGTGGAGATTGGGAAGTGTTGAGTTTGGCAGGCCTATTAGTAATCCAAATGGTTCTTATTATGACTGCAAGATACCCTCAGGAAAACTTTGATGCAATCAGGGAACTTTGGGGAGGGGTGGTTATTATTTACAAGAACTAGAAATTACACAGAAACACCTGGAGCCACACATGAGGTCACAGGTAGAGAGAGAGAGCACGCAAGAGAGTGCATGCACCTGGATTTTAGTGCAGCAGAGCGTAAGGACTTAAGCATTTGCAAGCTCTTCCTTTTTGGTGAATTTAAAACATAAGAATGGAAACTTAAAGGCAAGAAAAAGACAAGAGGTCAAAATAATCAGTTATGGAAATCAACCAAGATTTGTAAGTCAAAGGAGCCTCAGTGCAAGGAGGTGACCTGGCTCTTTACCTAGTTACATGGCTCACAAAACATTTATTTGAGATCGATGTCTTTGAAGTAGATGTTGCTTTGAAATGAATGCCTCCACAATCAAAACTTTAGCCTGGTACTTGCGTCACAAAAAAAAAAAAAAAAAAAAAGAAAGAAAAAAAAAAAAGCCATCAAGACTTACACTACAATGTTATAATAAGTTTCTGTAGAAAGTTTCTTCTAGTTTGAAATTTCTAAATGAAGTAAGAAGATGGTCAGCTGAGAGCGCAGATTGGGGTGGCAGTATGAAAGACTGAGGAGTCAGAAGGCATGCAAGTCATCTAGATGTTTGGATAGACGAGCAAGTTTAATAGAATTGTTGGAACATTGAGGACTCCCTTGATAATTGTGGACAGAATTAGAATGTGTGTGAATTTAAAGTGTCACCAGTCAATGCGGTTGCTAATTTTTACCCAATCACATTCTATCATGGATGTAGATGTGGAATAAACAAACATTGAATTTAACCATGACTGTAGTTTCAACCAATTACCACCAATATGGTGATGTGAAAAAACAGGAATCTCTCCTCTCACAGTATTAAAGTCCAGATCAGTATCACTGAGCTGAAATCAGTGTCAATAGAGCCACATTTTTCCTAGAGGCAAATCCATTTCTTGCTTCTTCCAGCTTCTGGAGGCTGCCAGCATTCCTTGGCTTCTTGTGGCTGCATCACTCCAATCTCTGCCATGTGGTCACATTGCCTTTTCCTCTTGAGTGTGTCAAATCTCTCTCTGCTTCCTCTTATAAAGATACCTGTAATTGCATTTAGAATCCACATGGAAATGCCAGAATAATCTCTTCATCTGAAGATGCTTAATTTAATCAGTATCCAAAGTCTGTCTGTCTGTCTATTTACTTATGTCATTTGGAGTACCATTCACAGGTTCAGGGATCAGGAGATGGGTTTTTTTTTTTTTTTTTTGGAGCCATCATTCAGCCTTACAACACTGAGAAGTAGGAAAGGGTGGGACCTGTAATCCAGGGAGAGATTATAATGACTGGTCATGGAATTTTGCTTCATTATAATTGCTGTTATAGATTGAGTGAGCTGGAAAAATAAGAGATGATGGTCATGGAACATTAGTTCATGAAATAGAAATAATGAAGTTTGTACATAATGGTAATTGCAAGGTCTAGCACATGACTGTTGGAGAATGGCGGACGTGATTATTGAGCAACAAATTAAGAAATTGAGAAACCAAATAGTTGGAAAGATCACACTTAGATATGCTGAAATGGTCAAAACTTGAGATAGAAGTAAATAGAATTAATACATAGAAGTTGTGAAGCAAAGAATAAGTGAAAATAGCATAGAAGTTTACAATATTCTTTATGTGAGGGATGTATAGGTGTCTGTAAATTCTGATGTAAATTTATTACTTCCCAGGTAATGAAACAATTCTACTTAAAGAGAAAAGTCCAACAAGACATCATGGTTTTTTCTAACATATATTGTGTGCCCGTGTTCTTAGGCACCATACAATGTAACCTGGGATTATAAATATGGACATGGGTGCACCCTTTGGGTTAGAGAGCAATGATACCCACTGATCCCAGTGTCTGTCAAGGTGTCTAGAAATGTTTGCTTTTCCTTTTGCTCTAGACAGCTGTGTTTTTTAAGGCTTGTGTTTTCTATTTATGTGTACTGTCACCTTTCTTGGTGTTCGGCTGTCATCTGTCACTAAATTTTGCTGTTGGTGTGCTTTTAAGCTCTTGCATTCCAATTTGTAGTTTATAAAATGTCTTAGGGCAAACACAGACACAAGCTAATTATAATTGTGTTCTAAAAATGAGAGATGTGACTCTGATGAGATACTCTGCTTCTGAAGAAAGTTTATAGATGACAAAGCCTATGAACAGGTAGTCCATCTTGTACGGCTATTTCTCATTTTTCTTGTGCCACGAATACTCAGGTATTCTATTTTATTCTATTATTGATTATTTTTCTATTGATATTGTATTCAGATGCCATATGTATGAACACCAGTAAATCTCCATAGAAATTAAGGGACTTCATCTCAATGGATGATAGGCAAAAGTAATGGATAAAGGAGTCTTAGTTCTGTCTGGAAACAGCTCACTCAGATTAGGCATTTTGGGAAGAGTTTAATAGAGGAGAATTTACAGAGCTGCAGGCAGGGTTTAGGAAAAGCAATGAAGGATCTTGTAATAGCTGAGGCTAGTAACAGGGAGTGGTTTCTGGTCTAAGCCTGAAAGAGCAAATAAGGGACGTTGTTTCCTAAAATCTGGACACATCCTTGTATTGAGAGGGCTGCCTGAGAGGAGCCGTCATCCTTCCTGGACAGACGAAGTCAGCCTATACACACCTGACAGGGACAAAACCAAAGGAATTAAGAGCCACATCTCAGTTTCCTTCCACTCTCATTTCCTTCAGATGGCTCCCATCAGACAAGGCCAACCAGAAGTCAGAAAGCAAACCCATTGATTTAATTTGTACACTGGCACTCTTGGAGGCAGAAAACTGGTAGAACTGGATGTGGGTATGGAGGGACAACCAGAAGATATCCAGCATATTTATAAGAAAATCTGAACAATTCCAGCAAAGAACAGCATATTAAAATATTACATGTAGTAACTGGAATAATACTGTTTTTACATTACTGTTATAAAAATGTCTAATGTAATTATTGTACATATCATCTCTTTTGAGTTTCCTGAAAGTAAATTATCTCTACAACTCAGAAACAGTCTCAGGAAAAATCACACAACTAAATGTGTTGCTGATGTTAATATTTCATGTAAGGTGAAGAGTTAGGATTACTCTTTTATTATCTATAAAGTGTAAGAAAACACTAGATTCAACAGATTGACTTTTCTCAAATTCAAAGAATTATTATTTTGATAGCTCATTGTTAATAGAGAATTTTTGAAGAAGGTTTAGGTATAAGCCAAAGTGATACAGTGGTCCTATGGTGGGAAAATGTCATCTTTGTTATTTTTTTGGCAAATGACTTTACCTATATCCTTCTAAAAAGAAATATATAGCTCACTTCTCCATAAAGTTATTACATGTAGTATTATATTTTCTTTTACAGCATATTCATATTCAGTCCAATTTTAAAATAGAAAAAGTCTACATTCTGCTCTTGACAATATGTTTCTACTATTCATAGTTTACAGACCAGATGTTATTTTCTGAAGTTCAAGTAATTAATGCAAGAATTTTATAAACTTCATGAGGGTATTTCAGAGTGGGTAATATAATACTTAGGCAGAAAAAAAGAGAAAATCTTGTTAAAATGATCAAAGAAAATCACATTTAAAATGTCCAAAATCCAGAAGAGTTCAGTCTACCAAGAACAATTTGTATTTATTTTCTCAATGTTCTTTCTAAATATACGAGAGCATAGACACCCTTCTATGATCACTGTTTTTTTAAGAAAAAAATTTGTTCCTATAATCCAAGGGAAAGTTCTACATTCTATTCAACTCAACAAGCAAGAACGCTTCAGAATTCATGGCAGAATGACCTAGAAAGAATACTTTAACTGCAGGCTATAAAAAAGACATAAACACAATCTTATTATCTCTGGGTAATGTGCTATTACTGTTGTATTTCCAAACCCACAGAGTCTGTTCCATATCCATTTTCTATAACTGAACAATTTTGGTAAGGTCTTTAAAAAGATTATATATATATATATATATATATTATATAAAATATATATATATTAAGTAAAAACAGAGGTATCAATGCTAAGCGAAACTAAATAGATGCTAATGTCCCTTATAGTGTTTAAACCTTTCAGTTCAGGAAAGATACCTGATATCCTATCTTCGGTTGCATATTTGTTAGGCATATCAGAGCATAAAAACAAACGTGACACAATTAGTAATCCGTCCATAAAACAACTTTTTAGTGCACCTACTGTCAGGTACTGATTGTGTTTGGTTATTGAACATACTGAAAGGAGCGGCACAAGTGTGTCCTAAAGCGTGTCTTCAATTAGACAGGACAGAAACAGACAAACGAGTAACTCCATGTGGTAGGTGCTAAGACTGGCCTATGAACACAATGTTTTTTTGAGTGTAAAAGAGAAGCCCCTAATTTTGTCTGTGAGGGGAGTATATCAGAGTATGTTATTTAGAGAAGGAAAGTGGGAGTTAAGTGTTAAAGGGTGAATTAACCAGTGGGAGGTGGCCATCCTAGGCAAAGGATAACAGCATGTTCAGAGAACCACACATGATTTTATAGAAGAAGGACCCATGACGTTGGACATTAATTAATTCATCAGACTTCTTAAACAAAATCAGAAGTTGTCAAATAACTAAATATAGCCTTCAGTAGTTTTTGATTTAGAAAAGAAAACCGTGGTGTAATTTCTTTTGGACATGGCAACACTAGTTAATAGGGAAAATGCTTGCTGGTAGGAGAAAAGAAAAACTTTCCCAAATTATTTTATACTGATAGAATTTCCAAGCTAAATCCTTAGATGGAAGTGCTTAAAAAAAAATCCTAATACTTAGCACAGTTGAGTAAATATATTCTCTAAATATGAACTTGCAAAGAGGGAGTTGTGGGGCTCAAGGACTATATCTATATATATATTACCATAATATTTAAAGTAAAGTGTCCTTAGGGATGCCTGGGTGGCTCAGCGTTTGGGTGTCTGCCTTCTGCTCAGGGCATGATCCTGAGAGCTGGGATGGACTCCCACATTGGGCTCTCTGCATGGAGCCTGCTTTTCCCTCTGCCTATGTGTCTGCCTTTCTCTCTCTCTCTCTCATAAATAAAATCTTCTAAAAACTTAAAAAATAAAGGTGTCCTTAAATAATAATCAAATTTAATCAATTAAATTTTGTTTAATTAAAAGAAAATGACTTATTTTGTAAGTCACCATTGCATAATAAAGTACAATGCAATACAATTGTACAAAAGGAATGAAGATGCTCTCTATTAGCTGGTATAGTAACATCACCAGAAAAATCATGTAAAAACAGAATGAAACAAGATGCAGCACAGTACTCATAGCATGCATGCTTTATTGTAGGAAAGATGAAAGAGTCTACAATATCTATCTATTCTATATATGTCTATGTGTATGTATGTGGGTGTTAAATATATATATATATATATATATATATATATATATATAATTTATATATATACCCACTTGTGTTTTTGAAAAATGATTACTTAAAGGGAGACAGATGGAATAGGGTATTCAGGACATGCATGGAAGCTCTACTTCTCCAAATGCACCTTATTTTATACTTTACTTTAAATCCACATAAATATTTACATAATTAATAAAAGCAAATTACATCCAGAAGGAAAGAATCCCTAAAAGAAAATAAACCAAGTTGTGCTTTTTGCTATTACATGCCAATGATTCTAAACAATATAAGTGATAAACTGTTTCTCCTTGATGAGGTCCCCTAATTCTCTGCCTGCACTGTACCCCCCCCACACACATATACCCTCTGGTATGTAACTAGTTAGAACCCCAGCATAAATCTCCACCCAAAGACACTTCCCTGGTGGGGTGTGTTGGTTACAGAAACAAATGAAGTCACTTTTCTATCTGTTATTTTCAGTTAAATTTCTATCACTTCCCACTAAACTAACTTTAGATGATAAAGTGAACGATAGTGGAGTGTAAATGGGATTAAATATGAATGCTGAAAATAATGCAAAAAATATAGAATCAATTAGGAGAGAGAGAATATGGGTAGAAAGAGAATAGATACAGTTATAGGAAAATGGGGACAGATGCACAACCAGAAAAATTAGTTTTAATCAGAAAAAACATTGAAGAGGAGTTGGATCAGAACTGTTGAAAAACTACCTGATTGTCAAACTTTTAGAAGCAACATAATACAGGGGTGCCTGGGTGGCTCAGTCAGTTACGCGTTGGACTCTTGGGTTTAGCTCAGGTTATGATCTCAGGGTCATGGATCGAACCTTACCATAAGCTCTACGTTCAGCATGGAGTCAGCTTGAGAGTCTCTCTCTCCCCTTCTCTCTGCCTCTCTCCCTTATTCATGCTCTCTCTGTAACACACACATTTTCTCTCAAACACATTTTTTTTTTAAAAAAGAAGCAATATAATGGACAAAGATGTTGCAATGTACAAAACAATATTTAACTCTGTTTTGGCTTGTTAATGTTAATAATGGTGAGTCTTAAGCTAGTTCATAATGCTGAAATTTAGGTGATGAGATAAATTATGTTAAATGTGTAAGTTGCAGATCATAATCAGCCAAAGCTTAAAATGTTGCAAGTCTTGCCAATAAAAATAACAGAAGACCCTTATAGATAGGATGGCAAAGATTGAGCCAAAGGGACAACTAACAAAAGTAGAGAAAATGTTGCAGAAAATAGAGGAGATTTCTCGTGTCTCACCTCTGACTGAGTTAACTTTCTCTGGCTTGTTCTACCTCTGTCTTTCCATATGTAGATGTATATACACACATGTGTGCATGTGTGCACATGCACACACACACACTTGCACATGCAATGATTCTAGAATTAATAGAAATGGCAGTTTAAAATAGAACAGATCATTTCCAAGTAAGGCTGGCAACTACAGGACTGTGCACTCAAACAAAGCACAACATAAAAAAAAAAAAAAACAACAACACAGAATTTCCATAAAAATCAAAGTCATGATACATTCTTTCCCTACTTCACTGCATCCCCAATCCTGGCTTGCATACAGTTGGCTTAAAAATTGCAGTGAATCTCTTTTCTTTAAAATTTATTCATGCGATGTAATCCTGGCATACACTCAATCTCTTGGTACTATCCAATATTAACACGTTTTTAGAAATAAATAGAAGAAACAGTAATGAAAGAGGTACTCAATAGAAAAGTCTCTTGGGATCTAATTTGTATGGTATTGGAGAAAATGCCCAGAAGGTCTGCAAACAAACAATGGGCAATATACACAATGTTCAGAATAATATAGCAGATTTTAAAAAGGAAGAGAGTCTATAAAAAGGCTTTCGTGTTTAGAATGCCAAAATCCTAACATAAAGACTTCAAAAAGTAATTGAAAAGGAAACTCTACATTGATGCTCTACCAAATTTTATTTGATGAGAGAAGACTTAGTACATGAAGATGGGACTTTAGAAAAGTAAAAATATTGTATGAAGGGATATTTAAAATCTTCCTCTTTTCATGTGACCGTCTTCAAATGGCAGGAATATGTATTCAACTGAAAAAAATCATTTCAATGTTCCTGGTTTATTTTAATATGGCATCTTTTCAGTCAAAGACAAACAAGTGCATTACTTTACAACCTTATAGGCAAGAAAGACAAACTAGAAAAATTATTATGGCATCCTTTATTGATATATAGAAATAATATCTTTTGTATTTTACATATAAATATCTTAGTGATTAGTTTTAGAAGCTATATTAGAAGACATTCTATATTGACTTATTATCTTCTAATGCTCATTTCTGCCACACATGCAAAGCTCCAGAAGATTAAAAGTTGGTAGCCACTATAGTTTGGTACCAGCTCTGAGGTTCAAAGAGCAAATAAAATTTTATATTAATAGAAATAGTGTGAAATGGAGAATTTGTTGCATCTGTTACCCTTCAGTATGTACTTACAGCCAGTTTTCATATTTAAAAAACACTAGAAAAGAAAGCAACAGAAAATATTTTTCTAATATATGCATGAAATTATTTATCTTGGTCTTGCCATTCTGATGGTTTTGTTAACACATGGAGGTCTGTTCAGGGCAATTACACATAGAGAAGTATGTATGATCTATAATGTGAGGTATAAGCCAGAATGAAGCTTTTTCTCTACCCGTGAAATGCAAACACAAATAGGTCAGGAGAGCAGAAAGAGTATCAGGATTCCAGTGGACCGCAGGGAAAAGGAATATGCAGGTGTTCAAAGCTGATTTCGTCAAAAGGAACAGTTGTAATAATTTTTACACCTTTAAAAAAAAAGGATTTTCCTAAGCATTTCTTTGGATAAGGTGACTGATTTAAAAGCAGAACAGTCTGACAGCCATGCAGAATTAGGACCTAGAAAGTACCACATTAAATAATTTGAATGTCAAAACATCTTGTGTGAATTCACCAGAACTCACCTTCTCAGAGTCCTTCCTTTTTTTCTTTTTACATATAAATTTTATTATTTTTAATTGGAGTTCAATTTGCCAACATATAGCGTAACACCCAGTGCTCATCCCATCAGGTGCCCCCCTCAGTGCCTGTCGACTCCTCCTGAATACCTGTTAGCAGTGGCGTCATGAAGGGCATTAAGTCAAGGCCAACAAGTTAGAACGCTAGACCTAAGAGCCTGTCAGCATTTCCATCATAAACCTGTATTATCTGGAGTTTATAGGTTGGCTATAAAAGTCAAGCAGGATCTAGGCATTGAAACCTTTTTGGAAAAGTGTTATATTTTTAGTTCTTGTAGACTACAAGGGTGGTAAGAACACAGAGTTTTCAGGCCCAAATATAGCTGTACATTACACACATTTAAACACATCAAAATAAACCAGAAATGTCCTATTTCTAAATTCACAGGACACAAAAAGAACACATAATTTTAGGCTACTGTCCAAACGTTCTAGTCTGATGTTGTTCAAAATCTGCCTTCCATCAGGATTACGCAGAGAGCGTTGAAAGCGTTAGAAAGTTTTAGAAACAAACCTAAAAAAGTTGAGGTTTTATAAACTGCTCATCTTTGAAGTGTGGCTTATGTTCCAAGGCAGTCATGAGAAATAGCTGAGAGGTCTTTGTTTTACCCTTAACTATTTTTTTCTCATATTCTCGGATTTAATAAAAGTGCTATTTTTATAAATACGTTTTCATTGTATAAAGTAATTTAATATGCAGTATTTCATTAAACTCTACAACAAAACTAACTAACTGGTAATATTACCTTCATTTTAGAGAGGAATTAGTTCAGACTCAGCAGGTAACTGTTTTACTCAAGGTATTGAAAAGGAAATCAAAATTCAAACTCAGGTCTTTTGAATACCATGTTCTATTTAATGCTGTTGACAATGTTTTGTCTTAGAAAAACGGAATCAATAGAATAGATAGGATAGATTGATTGGGTGGATGGATGGATGGATGGATGGATAGATGGATGGATGGATAATAGGTAAGTAGGTAGGTAGGTAGGTAGATAGGAATTGGCTCACAGTTACGATCTGCCATCTACTGGCTGGAGGATCAGAAAAGCCAGTGACTTAATTTAGTGCCAATCCAAAGGCTTGAGAAACAGGAGCCAATTATCCAAGGGCAGAAGATGGATGCACCAGGACTCCTGGGTGGTTCAGTGGTTGAGTGTCTGCGTTTGACCCAGGTCATGATCTTGAAGTCCTGAGATTGGGACCCACATCAGGCTCAGTGGGGAGCCTGCTTCTCCCTCTGCCTATGTCTCTGTCTCTCTCATGAATAAATAAATAAAATCTTAAAAATTAAAAAGAAGAAGTTGGGTATATCATCTTAAGCAGAGAGAACAAATTCTCCTTTCTCTAACCTTTTGTTCTGTTTAGGTCCTCAACAGTTTGGATGAGTCCTATCCACGTTGGTAAGAACTATTATTTTTAATTGATTTACTGATTCAAATGCTAATATCTTCTAGAAATGCCCTCCCAAACACACCTAGGTAACAATATTTTACCAGTTATCTCAGCATCTCTAAGCCAATCAGGTTGACATGTAAAATTAATCACACACCCTTATCATTTCAACTCTCCTGCCCTCTCACTCATATACAATCTTCTGCTCACCATCTTTATGGCCTCTTCTGCCTGGATTCCTCTCCATCCCCACATAATTCCAGTTAGCTTCTTCTTTCCTCTACACTGAGTCTCTGTAAGCCATATCCATGATATTTCTTTGGCTCATTGCTTCTCTTTTGGGGTGATTATGTCCTCTAGGCAACTTTTGGCAATATCTGGAGACATTTTTGGTTGTCACCACATAATGGAAGGGAATGCTATTGGCACCTAGTGGTAGAGACCAGAGATGCTGGTAAACATCCTACAATGCACAGGTCAGTCCCTCACACAAAAAATCATCCGACCCCAAATGTCAGTGCCAAAGTTGAGAAAATCTGCTCCAACTAAAACTCAACATTAACAACTCAAGATCTTTCCAGCATCTGCTGTAATCAGCTGTTGAACCCTCGGTGATACCATCTCCATCTTTCGTCAGTGGTTAAAACGGTGCCACTAAATGTCATTCAGTATCTATTTAAATGTTATTTGATGCCTTTTGATGATTCTACAAAACAGATCTCATCTCACATAAAACCTAGAAGGGGAGGTCTCTGAAAGAGTTTCTGCTCCATTTGGTGTCTATTGTTTTGTGCTTCCCTCATAGTAGGTGTTCATTAATATTTGCTGAAGCAAAGGAAAATGGAAATATTATTTCTCTGGGCCGAGGAAATATTTGTTGTATGTGGCTGATCCAAGTCCTTTCCAGTCCTGACGTCTCTATCCTTCTCCTGCAGCCCTTCCCCTCCTATATTCTCTAGACCTTTGCAAAAATTATCTCTAAATTATTACACTCTGTTAGCTTCATCATCATTATCTTCAGATAGGCTCCAAAATCTTGCTTTTACAATAAATCCTGCTATCAATCTTTGAAAAATGCATTTCTTTCATTGTTAAGCTTCTGGAATAATTACTGGCTCCAATTCCTCAACACATATAGTGTGTAACCTTTTGCAATCTCAGTGGATTTCCCAAATCTCTACAAACACTGCTCATCTAAAATTCAATAATGGCTTTCTAATTGCAAACTGAGAGAAAGCCATTGTCTTTTCTGCACCCTTGACCTTGCTGAAGAATTTGATGTAGTTTCTGATATATTTCATGATATTCTTTCCCCAAGCTTCTGGAAGGTTGCATATTCTGTCTTCTAACTTATATCCCCAAAAACCTGTTCTTATCTTAGTGGGAACTCTTCCTCTCTGTGTTCCTCACTTGGATGTTTCCTGAAGTCTTGTTTCTCTCTGAGGCTGTTAGTTTTCTTTCTAGGCTTTCTCACTCGGTCTTCTCATTCACTTCTCTGTGAATACCTAACAAACTTTCACTCCCATGCTTATAATCTACTTTCTTATTTCTGGCTTATCCTGTCTAGTGTTATTCTAAATTCAACATACATAAATAGAAATGACTATTTTCTTCCCCTTCTCTTCCATGATTTGGCTCCTCCCACTCTGTTGCCCCCCAAACCCAGAAGTTCTATCTAGGAGCAGGGCTGACATAAGAAGCCTCCTTTCCCTGAGCCTGCTCTATACTTAAATCTTAAATGGATTCCTACCATTTTGTCATGTTGTTCACCTAAGATCCCAGATTTTATCTCTTCCACAGAAAATGCAGTTCTGCAGAACCAGCAATTTCATGGACTGTTCTTGTAAGACCACACTTCAAACTAATATCTTCTGCTAAAGAAAACAATTGTTTCTTTACGGTAATAGCCAACACTCAAGTGTATGTGCTTAGACATAGTATTGTTATTTAACACAAAAATGTTATGGGTTAATTATTATGCACATCTTACAGATAAGGAAAACAAGATGGAGGGAATTAAGCAACTCATCTAATATTATATTGCTAGTAAAATAGTAGAGCTGGGAACTGAACAGGATTTGAAGGCAGTTTGATTCAAGAGTCTTTGCTTTTAACCTGTATGTCTTGCTCCCTTAAAGCAGACCCATATAACAAGATGGCCAATGACTGGGTATACTATAGAACAAAAAGCCATACAATTTTAAAGATGAGTGTAATACCTTTAAAAAATAATGTCTAAATCCTAATGCCCAGAATCCATAAGATGACATTATTTGGCAAAAGGGCCTTTGAGATGTAATGAAGTTGTTGATCTTGAGATCATTCTAGATTTAGGGTGAACCCAAAATCCAATGGTAAGTGTCTATATAAGAAGAGAAGACACAAACATAGGGTAATATGAGCAGAGAGCCAGAGATCAGAGTAATGCATCTATAAATCAAGTTTGTGGTAACTTGTTAGGGCAC
The DNA here is from genome assembly GCF_011100685.1 of Canis lupus familiaris. NCBI lineage: Eukaryota > Metazoa > Chordata > Mammalia > Carnivora > Canidae > Canis > Canis lupus. The sequence goes on along the minus strand of NC_049237.1, from coordinate 44,467,643 downwards.
CCTAGAAAACTAATAAAATGGGAAAGAATTCTATAAGGTGGAGCAGGACATAGAATAATGGAACTCTGAGGAGCACTGAGAGGTCTTAATAAAATAAATGGATCACACCATCAAAATGCTGCCTGAAGACAAGATTTTCTTATCTTTGTATAGTATATCCTATTAACAAATTTTAGTGATCAATATGTGATGATTGGAAAAAATTAAAGATTAAACTTTTTTATTATATTGCAAATGTGGAGTTGTGTCTTTTAAAATTTTATGTGTCTTAAAATGCTGGGTAAAACATTTTCCTCTGCTTTAAATATCTAAGTTCTTAGGTGTCCCTCTAGTTGCATTTATTTCATCAAAAATCCTGGAATATTTTCATACCTATACAAAATACAGGATCATCCATATATTATGTCATGATTTAAAAATAATTTTAGGTTTTTATAGACAAATACAAAGAACTTGTTTCAAAATCTTAATCACTTAGAATTAAAGTAATTTCTGGCACCTTGGAATTCAAAATTTTATCTTGGAACTTAGATTTATGTGTGTTAAAGAGGGTATAATTATTTTCCCAAATCAAGTTACATAATTAAGAGGTAAAATTGAGTTGAATGTAGTTTTCATAAATACACTTTGCTTCCTATGTGATTATTTTTGTTGGAGTAGCATACTAATATTCTAAAAAAAAACCCATGTTTTTTAAAAAAGAAATCTTCAAAAGAATTAATTACATTAATGAGAAAGATGAGTAAATGCAGTGATTAAATTATTGATCAGTAGAGATCCTGAATTTTAAGACAGTGAAAATATTAAACATAGTTTTCTCAGATAAAACTTTTGGGAACAACTATTTCTATTTATACCCTCCTCCATTATTTCAGGGCCTCTTTGAGGTAGAATAAAAAGGATCTTGAAAATATGAATTGATTGAGAACTTAACTGTTGAAATTCAAATATCCCTTACATCAATCTATCAATCATATCTGAATATATATAGCCTTGATATGTATATGTGCATATACAATGACCTGAAATATAAATAGCTCTGTTTTACATTTATATATGAAATATTTGTATAGTCCTAATATGTTTTTTCAGATGTAGATATATATATATTTTACATATTTTATAATTTATTTTTTTTAATTTAAATTCAATTAACGTATAGTGTATTATTAGTTCCAGAGGTAGAATTATTTAGTGATTCATCAGTCTTTCATAAAACCCAGTGTTCATTACATCATCCTGTTACCTCATCCCCAAACCCCTTCCCCTCCAGCAACCCTCAGTTTGTTACCTATAATTGAGTTTCTTATAGTGTGTCTCCCTCTCTCATTTCACCTTATTTTTCCCTTCCTTTCCCTACGATCCTCTGTTTTGTTTTTTAAATTCCACATGAGTGAGATCATATAATTGTCTTTCTCTGATTGAGTTATTTTGCTTAGCATAATACTCTCTAGTTCCATCCATGTTGTTGCAAATGGCAATATTTCATTTTTTATGGTTGAGTAATATTCTTTATATATATATGTATAAAGTTTATGTATACATAATTTTATAAAATTTATAAAAGTGAAGGGCACCTGGATGGCTCAGTGGTTGAGCTTCTGCTTTTGGCTCAGGTTGTGATGGCTCAGAAACAGGGAGCCTGCTTCTCCCTCTGCCTATTTCTCTGCCTCTCTCTCTGTGTCTCTCATGAATAAATGAATAAAACTTTAAAGACATTAATAAAAGTCAATATAAACAATTAAATAAAACAAGTACATACACAGCAGTCACATAAGGTAATGTACATCTTACTACAGGAAACCACACATATGACAGTCAATGCAGGGTAGTCAATTCAGTAAGGAAGTAATTTGCTCAGAAATGTAAAATACATACATAAATAAATAACAAAATACAAACTTTAAAACCAGCTTTTCTTTTTTATGGGATGTTTTCTGTTACCCTGATCTCCTTTTGCCTCCTCTACGCTTCCTAGTGCAGCAGTTAAAGAGCCCTAAAGAGGAAATGGAAATGCCATTTTTATCAAGAGGCAAACCATTTCCCACCCGCAAGAAACACTGCTCCTAAATTTATGGGCTTGGCATCCTGGGTATTGTGCAGATAATCAACTTTAAGACCTTAAAAAAATGTTATTTTGTGGAATATTTGTATAGAAATTGTCCTGTTCCTTCCTTAAGAGATTGTGATCAGCGGTTAGTTATGTGACTTTGGTTCTCGTCCCCGTGGCTAAATTCTCGGGAACATTGCCAATATTAGCAGACCATACTGTATTTATCCTACCTTGTTTATTTTCCCTTTTCATATCTCTATCATTATCATCTGTTGCCCTTGATCAAAACCTAATTCTTTTCTTCAGCTCTGTCACTACAGAATTATGGGGAATTTTTTTTCTTGACCTTTATGTAGCTGTACTGAGTTTTTCTTTTTTTAGGTATAAAAATATTTCCTTCCACCACTTGAGTATAGTACTCCACTTTTAGGCCTCCTCAATTTAAACTATGTATACATATATATATATATACACATATATATATATACACACACACACATATGTGTGTGTATGAGATATACATGAGATATACATGTGATATATATATTTTTTAATGATAGGATTTCACAGAAAATCAACTGTAAAACCTGAACTAGATCATACTGGTTGATATCTAGCTTGTTTCATATAAGTAAAATAATTTTAACAGCTTATGAAGTGCTAACCGAGTGACCTAAAGACATAACACACTTCCTTTGACATAACACCATAGAAGCCCAATATTTCTAGGCTCAAGTTAAATAGTACATTTTAGAGCAGTATTTAATTAATAAGGACAAAGAAAGACTAAATCATGCACATAGAAGAAATAAAGAATAGCATGTTTGAGAGCCTAAACTGAAATCAGACAGCCAGGGCTGGGATCCCACCTCTATCACTTATCATCTGTTTGAGCTTGGGCAGGTAATTTAAACAGCTTCAGAGCTCAAGATTTCTCATTGAATAGAAGAAAATAAAAATATCCTCCTTAGATGTAGTCATGAAAATTAAATGAGATAATATCCATAAATATTTGACATACAGTAATTACTCAAAAGCTGGGAATTTAATATTTGCTGCGGCATGCTTTTAACAGGACTAGACCTAGGTCTGCAGCCAGCCAAACAACAGGGAAGAGGACCCCTCATGCAGCCTTGGTGGACAGGTTGGGGAGGCGCCACCTGACAGTGTGATCTTTTTAGTGGATCCACTAACAGGTAACACTTAATGCATATATTCTTTCTGCCTGGAATCATATTAAGACCCTAAATGCATTATCTCCTTAAATCATCACATTAACAGTATGATACAAGCATGGAAACACATTTTATTTTAAGATTTTATTTATTCATGAGGGACAGGTTGAGAGAGAGAGAGAGAGAGAGAGAGAGAGGCAGAAACACAGGCAAAGGTAGAAGCAGACTCCATGCAGGAAGCCTGATGTTGGACTCGATCCCAGGACTCCAGGATCACGCCCTGGGCCAAAGGCGACTCTAATCCACTGAGTCACCCAGGCTGCCTTTTTTTTTTTTCATGGTAACACATTTAATAGGGTGGGGGGAATCTCCAAGTTAATAAGGAGAAGCAACTTCTATTACGCACTGCCAATTGGAGGTATAAACAGAATATACAAACCCAGGTTTCTGACCCCAGAAACTGTGTGTTAATATTTCAGACCAAACTATCAGCTTTCTCACAAAGCAACCCCTTCTCCAGACACCTCTGGCCTTTCCAATCATGTGAAATTCTTAGTGATTTCTTTTTTTAGGGTAAATAGAATAAAATATGCATATACCCTGACATAAGCAAATGAGAGTGGCACGTTGTATCTGTAACCTATTGCAGCATAACAAACAACCCCAAAACATATAGCTTAAGCAGCTGCTTTATTAGCTGTTGGTTCTGTGGGGCTGGAGCTCAGTAGGTGCTCCTCCTGCTTCACCCAGAGCTTCTCAGACCCCCAGATAGATGAATGGGGCTCCATGTCTAGCTCCCTCATGCTCCTCTCAGCAGCTTCATGTTTTCTGTCTCCCCAGGAGAGTTTATTTTTTATTTTTTTATTTTTAGATTTTATTTATTTATTCATGAGAGACACAGAGAGACAGAGGCAGAGACACAGGAGGAGGGAGAAGCAGGCTTCCTACAGGGAGTCTGATGGGGGACTCGATCCCAGGACCCTGGGATCATGACCTGAGTCGAAGACAGATGCACAACCAATGAGCCACCGAGGTGCCCCCCACCAGGAGAGTTTACTTTTTTAGAACAGCTTTACATATACAGAAAATTTGAAGAGATAATATAGAAAGTTTCCACACTTAGTCTTCCGTATTACTAATATCTTACATTAGTATGATACTTCGTTAGAACTAATGAATCAATAATGATGCATAATTATTAACTGAAGTTAATATTTTTTTTTCTGATTTCCTTAGTTTCTAGATAATGTTTTTCTCTGTTCCAGTATCTCATCAAGGATGTCACATTACGTGTAGTTGTCATGTCTCTTAGGCTCCTCCTGGCTGAGTGTATTGTGGTCTTGCTTTTTGTTTTGTTTTCGTTTTTGTTTTTGTTTTTTTGCTGGTATCTTGTCTTCCAGGTCCTCTCCAACCCCAAACCTTGCAAGCAAGAGAACTTGAGTTTCATACATAGTGGCTCAAGACTCTAAGACCAAGGAAGTGAAAGTTATCACACTCTAAGGTCTGAATTCAAAAGTCCCAGAGCATTACTTTCTCTGTATCCCCTTGCTCAAAGCATCACAGAATTCAAGTAGAGGAAAAAGTCCCACCTCTCCATGGGCAAAGCAGCATGTGTGTGATCAGAGATCATGGTCAGGATTGTCACATAACATCTTTAGAGGCAAGCTACCACATGTATGCCAGGCGAATGTCCTCAGTTGTTTAGTTGATTTTAAGCAGGTAATGATGAAATCATTATGACAAAGTGAGAACAGAACTGCATATTGATGTTGAATTTAAATTCTTCTCTAAGGTATATATCTCAAGCTGTTGCCCTAGGAATAGCACATCTTAACACAAATATATATTTTTCATGGAATTAAATCATTCATAAAAACGTTTCATGTGCCATGTGTGAATATGGTACTTTTATTCTTTAGTAAATATAAAAATCATATGTACAACGTTAATAAAATCAGTCTTTACTTTTAGCATAGATTTAGGAACTGTGGCTCTCTGTAGAAGTGTAGGTTGTCTCCTAAGGCCTAAGAATGGAAATACTGATACTATGACAACACAGCCTAAATTTTCTGCTTTGCAGATGCCAGATTTATTTTTAAATGGTGTGAATCAAATCTGTGCTGAGAGGCCAACTTCAAAATATAAAAGAAAAATTGGCAATGGAAGGATTTTGCTGGTTTGGCTGAAGTGAAGTGCTCTACAGCATTTCATTCTAGTGGAGCGTCTGACTGTGAAAATCTTTCCAATTGTAATTCTTTTTGGCTCGCCAAAAGGGGATTATAAACTAAAGTCAATGTTGCAGGAAATGTCACCTGTCCTTTAAAGGAAAATAATAAATCAAAATGCTTTGTTCATCATATTTAAAAGAAAAAAAAAAGTATTGATCTACTTTAGGATCTTCTCTCATTCCTTGATAAAGTAGGTAAATAAACAAAACAGAATTTCACTGTAACTTTTCATTTTAATTCTTGCTCCTCTCCAAACAGAGAAGAGGAAATCTTTCAATAAATATTCATAAAAAGAGGAAAAAGAAGAACAGAGACAGAGAGGGGACAAGTGAGATGAAGAGTGTAACATGACCCAGTAAGTAGAAATCCTCAAGTCAGATATTAAATTAAGAAAGATACATTTTTTTAAAGAATTATTTATTTATTTAATAAAGAGAGAGAGAGAGAGCACTGGGAGAGGGGCAGAGGGTGAAAATCTCCCAGCAGACTCCCTGCTGAGTGTGGACTCTGAATGGGGTTCTCAATCCCAGGACCTTGAGATCATGACCTGAACTAAAATCAAGAATCAGACATTTAACTGACTAAGCTACCCAGGTGCCCCAAGAAAGATACATTTAAGTCATGTTTTGTTCCTTTCACAGATACCATGGTACAAATTCAAGAATAAGAAGTGAATAAAAACAGAATCTGGAGACCAATTCTTCGAAAATTTGAAGCGTTTGTTTTAAGCAAATCAAGGCAAACCTAGAAAACAAATACAACAGAACTGGAAACTATGAATATTTTTTTGTGCTTTACTATTTTTTCCAAGGGTTTTTAGCAATTACATGGCCTATGATGAGTACTTGCTACTTTCGAGAAAGAAAGTGACATCTCTGGCTTAGGTCAACATCCTACCTATGAGGATACAACTCCTTCTTTAGAAAGGTAATTGGTAATGCTACTGTTTATATTTTAATCTGAAAATGTACAAGAGCAATTTTAGAATTGACATTACTACACAGACCCCATTTGCTGTGTTGTTCTTAACCATCTAGTACTGATCACATTTGGAATGTTAATGTGGTGAAAAACTTAGATATGACCATAGACTGGAAAGATGGAAGATAATGGATTATGACATTTGCTGTCTAATATTGCAATGATGTGATTTATTTAGTCAAAGAAGCCAATAAGCCATTTACAAAGGGTATATAGAATATTTGTCGAGTGTTACTACTTTGTGCATTTTCTGGTATGGTTTGTTATAGTATAAATAGCTTTTCATTTGTGATTTTTAAATCAAGACATATTGCATTGCTTAATTTTTATTTGTTGGTTTTTTTACTGAATCAAATAAACTGAATCAAATACAACTGTGGAAATTTGCATTTGAAAAATGCACAAAAAAGAAAATAAACATTCTCTATTTTTTTATCAAGCCAATATGATGACTCAGACAAATAGCAACATTTGAGTGTGGTGATGGCACAGGCTTGTAGTCTTGCTCTGTCCCTTCTCTGGCACTGATGATCAATACTGTCTTTATGATTATATTGTTATCATATTGAGATAGATCACAAAACAGCTATCAGGTTAGGAGGAAGTCAACATTTTTTTAAAAGATTTATTTATTTATTTATTTATTTATTTATTTATTTATTTATTCATGAGAGAGAGAGAGAGAGAGAGGCAGAGACACAGGAGGAGGGAGAAGCAGGCTCCATGCCGGGAGGCCGAGGCGGGACTCGATCCCGGGACTCCAGGATCGCGCCCTGGGCCAAAGGCAGGCGCCAAATTGCTGAGCCACCCAGGGATCCCCGGAAGTCAACATTTTACATAAGTTCTGATTTTGAAAGTAAAAGGTAGATAGAAAAACAGACAAAATCCTCAGCAAAAATTTGCATGTCTTTCACATAGTTGCTGTCTTTATTTCTTCCTTGACTCAGATTTCTAGATACCGAGAGCAAATTTTATTTCTCTATTTTTTCCTTTAACTTTTTACTATTCAACCTTATTATCATTGAGTGTTGGATTATCTGTTGAAATTTTTATTAGCTATTGATTCTGGATCAGCTTCTCACCCCTCTGCTATCTCATCTGAATACTCTGTACCGACATCAGAAGGACTTCCTTTTATAGGAGCATTAGTGAACCAGGGAATCCTTCCTAAATCAGATGAGTACATTGCCCAGTTTTCAACACTTCTGCATATAATCTACTCCACTGCGCACAGCACCCAGTGAGAAGCCAATAAATGTTGTTGACTGACTGCTTCCTATCTAGTTAGAAATGGGGATAAAAATTAAACATATTTTTTGGTATACTTCCCAGCTTCAATATTTTAATTTCTCAGAGGAGCTAAATGTGGTTAGAAATGCTGTAAGCCACTTCAATTTTGTTACCAGAAGTGTCGGAGAAAAATAAATTTATTTAGAGATAGACCAGAAAGTATAAAAAAAGAAAAGAAAAAGAGAAACAGCACAGCATTAAAGTCAAATTACCCGGTGTTTCTCTATCAACATTTTGACCAAGTTGAAGGCATTAAATCTAATTTTAAAATGTGATTACATATGGAAAGCACCAAGTATAATCATGTGTAACAATAGCAGGGGTTGGGCTGAAGGACATACCATTCTTTATTCAAAATGAAAGTTAATTTTAAAATGTATGTGAATAAAAGAGAAATATGGCATGAGAAAGTTTTGAAATAGGATATTGTGAAGTGAATACATTACTTTTCTACTCTGTTCAACAAAATGTAATCATTTAAAAACCTCCTTATTATTCAAGTAATAAAAAAATGTGCTTTCTGAACAGTTGTAAAACACTAGTCCTTGCCTATGCTTCTTGAAAATGATAGTATTGATAAATAAAAAAGGACAAAAGAATAGCTCATGAGTATTGATCGTAGATATAAGTATTTTATTCCAATTTTACCCTATATGTTAACATGTTCTTCCTTTATTCAATTTTAAAATTGCAAATACTCGGGAAATATGTTTATATTACACTTTTAAAATTTTATTTCCCCTTTCTTCAGAACTTAAAAGGTTCTCTGTAGTGTCTAATGATTTTCATTCTTCTACTTAAAATCTACTTTAACATGACTGCAATGTACATGTTGTATTTATACAAATGGCTTAAAGATTTGTAATAATTCAGATTAAATGGTCAAATAATGTTTAGATGCAAGTTGCATATTTAGCTATAGCACTGATGGAAACATAACAAAATATGCAGGAATTATATCTCCATGTTGATATGATTTCTATCACCTTCCTTGTTTGAAAGCATCTAAACTTAAAAGTATGTGGCTTTACCAAATGAGATGGAAGACGACTTTAAAAATGAAAGATTGCAATGAGTTAGTGATCTGGCATTAGTCTTGAGGACAATGGTTATATAAGCAAATGAATTATTTTTGAATTCCATGAAACTGGTTTGTGTATGCTGATGCAGGGAATATATGTTTGCTAACAAGTTACTAATCTTGACCCATGAAGAGCTGCTAACATTTCTGTTGATTGGTCAGTGGATTACAGATGTTTTGGGGTCACTTTCTTCCAATTCTCTCTGCTCCCTTGAACTTTATCCTTTTGGTTCCTTTCAGCTCACTTCCCCTATGTGCTCTGGAGTCAAGTGAAATCATAACTCTCAACCAAAATAGCTTTCTAAGAACTGGGTGCCCACCTACAGTTCATTTTCTGACACTAGTTGCCAAAAACATTTTCTTCAGCAACTGAAGTTTAACATTCCAACAGTAACAGACATTACTAAATATTTCACCAACTTTCCCAGAACTGTGTTTGCAATCCTTTGAAGCCACGCAAGAACATTCGCCTCTCTAAAGAAATGAAACTGTTCACCCCCACTGTCCATCGCCAGGTGCAGATGGAGGAACCAGGAAGCACTGATGGAATCCACGGTCCTCAACAATAAAGCAATTGCTGTTCCCAATCCTTAGCTCTCTTTTGAGTGCTTCAAAAGCCCTTGTCTGGCCTTGTGTGAATGATTTCTTGTCCAAATGACCTCTTTCTCATCTTTTCAGTTCCTCTCCTCTGTTCAAACTCCTCCCTTATCTGGGCAGGGCAAAAAGGTACAGTTAACATGTACCCATATACCGTAACTAGGGAGGGACACTCACCACTCATAGTACCATGTGCCCACTGCAGGGTCCACATCACAAGGCTAAAGATAGTTAAGGATTGCTCTAAAGATCTTTAAAAAAAAAAAAAAAAGTCATCTCTTTTTCCATTTTAACCCTCCTCACTTTACACAAAACTAAAGTAGTTAAAATTCATTATTAAGCATTTGTAATATAACATTTTTCCTGCAAATATTACAATTTAACCATTTTCTTTATGTCATCCTTGTGAGAGAGATTACTAGTTTTATAGCTTCATTCTGCCTTATGGATTTAGAGAGGATTTTTTTTTTTTCAGATTTGAAGTGGATTCTAGATATATTTTGAAGGTATCATAAATTAGCTTTTCCAACCTGGAGTTATTTTCCTGTTCTAGAGTCTGCAGGAATTAGAAAGCTTGAGGAAAAGAATCATTGGTAGTTTGGGAAACAATTAAGGTAAAGATCTCATTTCCCACATTTAAGTAGAGAATGAGTTAGTACAAAGCTCAGTTCCTGGAAAGACTCTCTGTTGACTCTGATTTAAAAAAGAAAAAAAGTTGCCAAGAAAAAAATTGCTACTTCTATTCTGTACAAATGTCTTTCATTCAAACTTAAACATAAAAAGCTGGTAATATCCAGAATGATCATTTGGATTATGTAATCAGTGTTAAGTGGATTTTTAAATATGGAAAATTTCACTAACTTTCTTAGCTTTAACTAAAAATAATTTGAACATGGTGAAGATTTTCATATGTATGTATTACTATGCAGTGTGGCTCTGACTCTGATTGCATTCAATATTCCATCTGGTTCAAACCATGTTTACTCATTTCTCCTCTAACTCTGTACCCTTCTTGAAAACTTGGCTCACTTCTCCTCTTAGAAGCCTTGAAAGTGCTCTGGATCTGTCACAGAAATATATGCCCAGGAAAGTTAAATGCAACAAACCTCAAAGTAACCTAAATGGCTATAAATAAGGAAGTGATTAAGTTTAAAAATTATATGCTCCTATCATGGGAATTTTGCAATGGGGAAAATAGGAGGTGAGACATGATTGCTGGTTTGAAAAGATGTCCAGACATGTTCTTAACTTTTAAAATAAAAGAGAAAGTTGCAGAATGGACTGTGTAATAAGTTCATTTACTATGTATTATATATATATATTATACATTGCATATAATATATATATAGTAATCCCATACAGCTATAGAGAAATATAAAGAGATTAATATCTATAGCTATAGATAAATTAAAAGAGAAATAGGTCGATAGGCAGGTAGACATGGAAATAGAGGTGGAGGTTTTAAGAGGGAATCAACAGACACTGATAACGAGTGTTGTGTTTGTTTACCTCCCCCCCAACAGAGTTCAAATGAAATGTGGGAAATCAGACCTTTACTTTCCTCCAAACAGCTTTACAGAGTGTCTGAATTTTTTCACCAATGTGTATCCTACTTTAAAAGATTATGTGTTTCTATAGTATCTAGCATTTACTTTGCATTCCAGATATTTTGTGTATCTCATTTCTGAGATGCTTTTATTTTACTCAGTCATCTGTTTTCCAACTTAGACACATTACTTATACGTACTCATTGTCCTTGGTCTGAAGCAGCTTCCTACTTTGATTCTGTCCTTCTTCCCTTTTTTGAGCTTTAAAGTTTATCTCTCCCAAGAAAGAAACTGATTAAATAGATTTGGGCAATCATTCTCATCTCCTGAGCATGGCTTAAAGCATATTTTCTCTTAAGCCAGAGACCAATTAACTGCATTTTAACTTAGATATTCAAATTAAATGCTTCCAACATGAAGCACATGACTTGAAATAAAGACTGTTTCTCTAACAGCCATGAATACACATTAAAAATTCAACAACTAGAACTGTCCTCAAAGAATCATGTGATAGGAGAGAAAAGAACTAATTAAAAATGTAAATATAATTTAGAATACATTCTCTCAAGAGGATTGATGCCCGACCAGTTATCAGCACAGCATACAACAAAATGAATGTATGCTCCATCTTTCTGGATGCTTCGGGCATGTCATTCAACTTCTAAAATCTTGCTCTTCCAATTAAATCAGTTTTTATGAATTTGCGGAGGACTGGAAGACTCCTTGAAATGTGCACTCCCTACTAGAAACTTGGTCATTAGTCATCACTTCATTACTGGCACGTCACACCAACCCCAACCCTTCTGCCATCTATACCTTCAACAGAGTTGACCACGTCAATGTTACATCTCATACTGTGATTCAATTCCCTGCGCTCAGCATCTACCACTGTTTCACAGAGAAGTGGGCACTTAATAAATGCTGCCAACCATGTAAAAGTAATGAGAACAGTTAAATGAGCAGCTGAACTCCATTTATTCACCAAGTGCTTGTTGCATATTTACTCTGTACAGTATGTTATATGTTAATGGGAGGCTGTAAAGTGATTCCATTTACTTATTGTTACAATGAGGCCATTGCACTGGATGATTTCTAAGGTGAATTGTGAGTCTCATACTCTATGATTCTGAACATAAATTTCTAAATGAGAAAACAAAGCCTCTTTCTTTGATTTAACCTTATGCTTGGGAAATACAATATTTGTATGTAAAAATATTTAAAATATGAGCACATACTTAAGCAATGCAAAGAAGTGCTGATGAAATGTAATTTGAGGTGGATCAGTAAACAGTGCTTTTTATTTTTCATTTATTATTATTTTTAAAGATTTATTTTTATTTATTTTGGGGAGGGGAAGGGAGAGAGTGAGTCTCAAGCAGACTCCACACTGAGCAGGGAGCCCAGGGCCAGACTCTACCTCACAACCCTGAGATTGTGATCTGAGCAGAAACCAAGAGTCAGATGTTTAACTGATTGTGCCACCTAGGGGCCCCAAGAATGCTTTTTGGACCACGTATACTCTAACTGTATCCTGAAGGATGTGATGAATGGAAATAACAGTAAACTTGAATGGATTCCAAGTAGAACTTGGAGGAATACTAGAATGTTCATTTTTGTCCCTTCCACACTCAGAAGTGACACCCCTTCTGGGCAGAATGAGAAAGTAGAATAGTTTTGACTTACAACCAGTGATAGAAGAAGCAACAGTTTACAAAATATAAGGATGGAGGGGTGACTCCACAGATGTTGAGAAATGTGATCGAGCAGCTGGCATGTGGGGGAAGACTGGAATTTCAGAGGAGAAAGTGTGGAGGAGGAAAACAGAGGAGGTCTGCATGACAGCCAGAGAATTTCCAGGAGAACATCTAAGCATCTAGACTTGGACGTCTATGCCTTTGCATGATGCTGGTAGGCAAGAGATTCTTAGACACAGAAACATTAATCTCCCACCCCAACTCAACTCTGTATAGTAAAAGATAACTTGAGTTAAGGGTTGCTTGAAATTCTTTGTCCCTTATGTAGTAAGGTGTTAGATGCAAGCATAGGTAATGCTACCCAGAGAAATAACTGGCTCAGCATGGCTAATAAAGATCTTTCTTGGTCAAAAAGGGGAGGATGAGGACAGCATGCAACCTGATTTCCCTCCCAAAGCATCCTATAGGGGCCCCACACAGGGCTAACTGCAGGAACAGAAACAGAGCCAATGATGTAGTAGACCTCATTTTAAAACATCTGTATGTCTCCCCCAAATGTATTAAATTTGTTGACTCATTCTCAAGTTTTTTTTTCCCAATAATTGCTCATAAAGCTTTAGAAGCTGACACAGTCTAATTGAAATGTGCTCAGTCTAAATAGTCCTATTCCGTATCGCCAGTAACAAAACTTAAGTGACCTCGACTCTCTTTCTTTTACTGAATTAAATGGTATTCTCTCTGCCAATCCAGAAGCAACTCAGAATTGAACATGAAAAAAGTGGGATTTTCAACTGAGTGCAGTTTTCTTGTGGGTTAGACCTGCTAGAAATGTATCCTCCAGCTTCATTTTGTTCACATGTCAGCCTTGGAAGAATGAGTTTTAAGGAGTTCCTCGGCATAGAACTAGTAAAGAAGGAGAACGACCTAGCTGGTGTTATCTGTGTAGTCATTTTCTAAAGATGATGTTATCGAATAACTAACAATTGTGGAAAATGATGACTAGGCTGTCTTGTGGCTGGAGCCAGAGGATGCGATTTGGGCCTCAAAAAGATGTGCAATATTCGACGAATTGTGAATTTGGAGATTTGTTAGCATCGTACCACAACAAAATTGGAAAGAAACATCCAGGCTTCCTGGTTCAAACCCTTGTGTGGCTATGACAGATGTGGATGCAGTTGGGTTGTTCTGTGAGTAAAAACGCCTCACTTTAATATTGATCTTAAGGTTACACTTGATGTATCTGTCCTGCCAAATGAGTAGGAGTTATTATGGCAAAAACATAGAACAGAAAGCCAGAATATTTCTTCTGAATAGCCACAATGGGCATAATCTTTCCATGTCTGCTCACCTAGCAGGCACGTGACATTGTTCTGCACCAAGTGAAGACTTTGGTTATTTATTTTTGGTCTCTGAATTTCTCATGGAAACTCATACAGCAAACATGATTTGAAAATGCTTCTTTCCATGGTGTAATTTAATCAACCTGAACTGTTAAGCCTCTCAAGACCTTACGGACAGGTTGATGTAATTCCCTGCTAGTCAAGCTTTTAAGTTGAAGAACTACTTGATACAGTCCATTTGTAACTGTTCTTTGTGCCTTAATTGTAACAGACTTAGATGAAGTTGGCTTGGCAGATTATAAAATGCAACAAGACAGAGTCCCGTGGGGTTTTTTTGCTGAATAAACCCTGAGAGTACACTTCCTCAGATTCTAATATAGAGATGTTCCTGTGTAAAATGCATATGTGTCATTTATCTATCTACGTATACAGTCACATTTTCCTTCATGCTCTCACCAGGTGATGAAATTTCAGCATTTTAAAATCTTTCCTATGATTAAATAACAATTTTGCATTGTCAAAATAAAATACTATTGTATCTTGTGAATTTGTTCTTCCTCCTACCTTACATGTTAAGTCTAAATAGCTGATCTTCAAACTGTCTACAGTTTCACTAATGCTTTTAAACATGTTCACAGTCCTACCCACATACATTATGATTTATAAAATATTTTTATTGAAATTTTCACTCATTCTTTCAGACATTCATCCAACAAAATGTAGAATATTATCCTGTGCTGAGCACTGATCTCGGCTCTGAGGATCCAGCAGCTGAACAAAGCAGACATTTCACTCAGATGGATAGCAGGCATTGCAACACAATGTAAATGAGTAAAAAAATAAATATGCTGTTGGAAGGTAATGAATATTGTGGAGAAAAGTATAGTAAGTGAGAAAGGGGAACAGGAGATGCTGGGATGTATGATATTAAATGGGATGGGCAAACAAAAGATCTCAATGAAAGCATAACATTTTTGACAAAAATATAAATGTAGCCAGGGAGTGGACATCTGAGAGAAATGGGTTCCAGGAAAAGGACCAAGAAATGTGGAAACTCTGAGGCAGGCACATTCGGAGAAAGCAAAGAGGTTGGTGGCTAGAACAAAGAGTGAGAGGAATGAAATGAGATGAAGTCTGAAAAGTGAGGAGATGAAGACACAAATCCCTTAAGGTCTTGAATCTCCTTAGGGACTTTGGTTTGCATGCTTGGTAAGTAAAGAAGCTACTGGAAGGTCTGTCCGAGCAGAGAACTGATGTGATCTGACTTATGTTTTAGTAGAATCACTCTGGCTACTGAGCTGTGAATAGACTGCTGGGAGTTAAGGTGGAAGCAGGAGAGACCAGTTATGACATTAATGAATATCAGAATATGTACTATTTCTAAGAAAAAAGAAAGAGAGGAGGAAGAATAGAGATGAAAGGACTCTCAGATCCTTAAAAAAGAAAAATGATGAAAATAATGTCATAAGAAGTTCAAATGAGTTTTGATCACTTAAATTTGGAAATTAATATTGACAATAGAGAAGTTAAAGATTAATAACTTTCTTAAAATATTTCTTTATTTAAGAGAGAGAGCACACACACGTGCATGCACAAGCAGAAAGTGGGCAGAGGGAGAGGGAGAGAGAATCTCAAGCAGGCTCTGTGCTGAGCCCAGAGCCCAATGCATGGCTCGATCTCATGACCCTGAGCTCAAATCAAGAGTCAGATGCTTAACCAACAGAGCCATATAGATGCCCCTTAGGTAAAGACTAATAACGAAGCAATCAAGGTTGAGAAACCTCCATAATCCAATCAATGGATCCCCAAAATGTGTTTTTATTAAAATAAATAAAGAAATGGGTCAATATTAAAAGATTGCTTAATGGTTAAATGCTTCAGCTTTATGCTCAGAGGGATACAAATTTCAATCTGCAAACTGTACCTATTACCTGTGAGATCCCTGAGAGATTACTTTATATTTTTGAGTCTCCGTTGTTTTCTCATCTGCTAACGCTGATAACTTTGGCTTCATATTTGCAGGGCTGTTAAAAAGATTAAATAAAAATAATTGATTAAAAATACTGAGCATGGTACCTATTAAATTTTGAGTGCTTCATAATGATTGGTAGTTCTCAGCTTCAGCTTAGTTTATTATGAAATGTGCCAACTACTTAAAGGCAAAAGAAACTGCATTTTGGGAAATTATACAGGATCAAGCTAGCTCATCTGTATTACATGTGGTTGAAATAAGCAACTACTTAGAGATTCAGTAAGAACCCAGGTGTTGACAAAGCAGGGAGGAAAAGCATGTTTAATCAATCCCCTCCTAACTAAGGCAAGAGTTAGCTGATCTCCGTTTCTTACACTGAACCCCTTGCCACAGAGCACCGAGGTCCTACGGCTGGCCAGTTCCAGGCCACTGGCTCCCATGCAATTCTACTGCCATTTGATGAACCCTACTTTTAGCAAGTGCTACTTGTATTTTTCCCCAAACCTGTTTAGGGCAGGCTTACTCTCATTATAATGATATATTTTAATTAGCTGCTTAATAAAGTCATGAAATAGTACAAACAAGAAGAGTTGTCAAACTAATAAAACTTCGTTTGAAGGTTTATCAACACTAACTGTTAAATATGCTATTATCCATGCATGAGCAAGACAACCAAAACAGGCTGATATGGAGGAGAAAGTCTCGATTCTGCACCCATATTGCTGTCTGATTGTCATTAAATTCTAATTCATTCTAAAGAAGCCATAATTCAAGGTGTCTGCCTTGAGCTCTGGTCAAGATCTCAGGGTCCTGGGATGGAGCCCCATGTTGGGCTCCCTGCTCAGTGGGGAGCCTGCTTCTCCCTCTACCTGCTGCTTCCCCTGCTTATGCTCTTTATCTCTCCCTGTGTGTGTGTCAAATAAATAAATAAAATCTTTAAATAAAATAAAGAAGCCATAATTCTAAAATTGCAGAGATGCATTATGAGTGTGATAAATAAATAAATAAATAAATAAATAAATAAATAAATAAATATCACACTCCCAATCTGTAAACCTGTATTTAAAAATGGGTCTCGCCTCCTATGAAAAATTACCAATTAAATAGATAGATGGATAAAATATTGAGGTATGTAAGTATCACATTTTATGACTCCCACTTACTAACTTTTTCAAATTACCAGTTAGCAAAAGACTAAATTGAATCAGGTAAGAGAGCATAGTCTGCCTCTACTTTTACCGGAGTCCTTCTAGGTCTGCCTATGCATTTAAATGGCCACAGAGAAGCACAATGAGAAAGTTGTACAACACCAGCATTTACTTCCAGACCCACAGTGTACGAGACATTCCACCATAACCACTTCCTTAACTCACCTTCCCCTTCTTTTGCTTAAGGGCTATGACTCAGAAGAAAAAAGAAAAAGCCAAAGTGGGACAGGAGAACCATTTCTCTAAGAGAGGCTATGTCTCTTTGGTATGAAGGGGGAGGCTGGGGTACATATCACCTCCTCCTTCCAAGATAGCTGGTCATATAAGAAAAGATACGGACATCTAGGCAGACAAAAAAATTTCAATAGCAATCATCATCTATAAGAGCTGATAATTTTGTGGGGGTTTTGGTTTTGTTTTAAAAAGATTTTATGTATTTATTCATGAGAGAAAGACACACACATAGAGGCAGAGACATAGGCAGAGGGAGAAGCAGGCTCCATGCAGGGAGCCCGATGTGGGACTCGATCTGGAAACTCCAGGGTCACACCCTGAGCTGAAGGCAGGCACCTAACCACTGAGCCACCCAGGCGTTCTGAGCTGATACTTTTGTAAGCTCCACTGTAAATTTGCAAGTTATATTTGCCACGTTGCCGGGATAAATAGAAAATAAGATATTTTATGCGTTAATAATATCAGAACACTGTTTAAGGAGAGGGCCTGTTCAATATAGTCCTTATACTTTCTAGACTTCTGTATAGCCATCGATGAACACCTGTGCCAATTAGAATTTAAGTGATTCACCTCACCCCGTTTTATTTTGTTTGGGCCCCCCACACATACTCCCAAAACTACACGGAGGCAGGGGAAAAATGTTGCAAAGGAACTCACCAACTGAGTGTACGACAGTCAGATTGTGAAGAAAACTCTTTCTTTGAAAGATTTTGTGTATATTTTTTGAGGCTGTATAATTACACCATTGTTTGACCAGACTATCCTATTTCATAGCACAAGCTTCAGTGTGAAATATATTGGAGTTTTGATTGCATATATGGTAATGAGTGAAAATAAAATATCAAACCAAGCCATTCTGCAAATAACACAGACATTTTAATGTATTAGATTGTGTTCTTGGTCGTGTGCACAAAAACACTCCTGTTCTTTAATCTGCTTTCTATAATGCTATTATATTTTTGTCAGGATTACCTTAATCCTTGTCAGCTCAAGTCTATTGGATCTCATTATGGGTCAGCAGAGCATTTTCTCATCTTTTGTCTAAACTTAAACATTATTTATTCACTCAAAGAGCATATTAATGGGTTACCAATGGGCTAAACCAGGTCCTCCAATCAGACACACATTTGTGCGATCCGCGATGTAAGATTAATAAGGGCAATTCCTTACTGGTTGACCTTTCTTCAGTGTCCTCTCCCTGCCCAATCATATGCTGTCACAACCTCTCCAAAATCCTATGGCTCTAATCTAGTCATCTTACTCTTAAAACTTTTAATGTTGGCCCCCAGCCCCATCAGGCTACTGTCAAACACCCTGATCTCATGGCTCCTGGTTATGGAGCTTGTACCTATTAAGAAGTTGTACCCCAGGGCGCCTGGGTGGCTCAGTCTCTGATTCCTGATTCTGGCTCAGGTCCTAATCATGGGTCCTGAGATCGAGTCCCATCTAAGGCTCTGTGCTGGGCATGGAGTCTGCTTAGGATTCTTTCTCTCTCTCTCTCTCTCTCTCTCTGCTCCTTCTGCTCACACATGCTCTCTCTCTCTCTCTCTCTCTCTCTCTCTCTCTCAAATAAATACATACATACAAAATAAGAAAAAAGTTGTACCTCACCTTCCATTTCTTCATTCACATTCACTATACTCTGGCAAAGACTGTTTTGGTTCATGTATTTCATGTTCCCTAAACTTAGACTATCTCTTTTCTCTTTTATTCAGCACTTTCAAATTCTAGGCCCTGCTCAAACCCCACACCTTCTGAGGTATGAATGTCAGTAGCATTTTACTTTAGTGTCTGAGAGAGAAATACTTGCTTCCTGCTTATAATGAATGCTCTGTGCGTGTCCTGCTCTTCCTGCCCAAGTGGCAGGATGAACACTAATGTCTGTCTTTAACTCTTGGAACAGTTGCCATGGCTTTATATGCTTAGGGAGGATTCAACAAATATTTACTCGTGATAAGATAGAGTTCGCTTAAAAGGTTCATTTAAAATGTGAAAGATGTAAGTTTAGAACAGACAAAAACTGAGGCTGATTGGGTCACTGAGTCAAAGATTTATAGACTCACCTTTCTACCACAATCAGGCTCCCTTTGGCTCTCTCCCTTACCTGACCAAACTGATGACCTGCTTGTCTTTTCTCTTTTCTTTTTGTCTGTATGCAGATCTCTAATATGATGATGTGGGAAGGAATATGTGCTTTGTAATCAGGTACAACTGGACTTTATTCCCTGCTCTGTCACTTTCTGGAGACATAATTTGCAGTATGCACATAGGCTCTTTGAGCTTCAGCTTGCTCGTTTGTAGATTTAGGATATTGAAGAGATATTAATAGCTCCTATTATGGAGACCTTGATAAGTATATACTGTTCTAAATGCTTTACATTTATTATCTTAAGTCTCAAAACACCTCTGAGGTAGATACTATTATTATCCTTGCACATATAGATGAGGTCGATACTATAATTATCTCCACATTATAGGTGAAGTAACAGAGACACAGAGAGGTTAATTGATGCCCAGAGTCACTCAATTACTAAGGAGTGGAGCCAGCATTGAAACTCTGCTCTTGTGACTTCAAAGCTCATACACAAAATGGTTATTGTGAGGATTATTTGCAAAGGTCAATACTGCTATTTCAAAAGGGGTGTTTCTCAGGATTCTAGTTGAATTCTGCTAACATAAGTGTGCCATGTGTTAATTTAACCCTGTTACAAAGATTCCCTTCACTGTAGGATTTAAGGGATAAATGTGATGGTCTAGACCATGATTTCTCTCCACCTGTTGACAGTAAGAGTCCTTGGCCAACTTTTAATGTTGTAATTTTTTAAATTCTGGAATTGTCTCAAATTTCATAAAATAGTAATATATTGCCAGCGGATGACTTCTCACTCATGATGCAATAGCAATGGGCACCTTCCTCATCCTCACAGTCCTTACCCCAAACTCTTTTCTAACTGTCCACAAACAGAGGAAGAGTGCCCAACTAGAACCTACTAAGGTAGTTTGATAGATTTTACAAAATGAACTTTGCTGAACTATTTGGTATAAGTATCTACACATCATGATATTTTGCCTTCTCCATTGTTTCTTCAAGGTTTTATAAATATTGTAGTTTAAATAAATGGCATTTCTTAAAATTATTTTTAAAAATGTCTCTTATGGACTATTAAATTACTTGTAAAGGCATAGGCCATGTTTAGAGATCATCCAGGAGAGAGCAAATCTACCAAATGCATTCATTTACTGACAGTTTTCTTCCACAAACATTGGTAGAGCCTCTTCTAAAACAAAAGCTAATAAGGGCACCAACAGATCCAAACACTTTTTTTTTCAAGATCCAAACACTTTTACTGGATCATATGTGCCACAGTTTTATTCTGTGAGCCCTTCAATAATCTGGATATAATATCATCTGTTCTGTGTTGTTGGTACATTGTGAAAAGGTTTTTATAGATTTGATTTTTCTGGGAAGATTACTAGGGCTATAAGATGCTATCTTCAGGCATACTATTTGTCCTTTTGTCTATAAATTGTCTTTCATCCATAAAAGAGGCTTCTGCTTGGAGCCCAGCAGACCTGACAAACATAAAATGTTGTAAATCTATGATCCAGAGAGGTAGATGGATGAGATACATCAGTGAATCACCTAAACAAGATGCAGGCATCTCTGCACATACTGAAAAGTAGCATAAATGAAAGTGATCACTCTCTTCCCTTCTTTTGCCCCCATCCTGTCTACCAAATAACCTCCTGACAACAGGCCACACTCTTCTGGTTGTGCTCCTATCTTCCAGATTTCAGGTGAGGCTTTGCAGCCCCCTGGAATCCACATATGATTGGCTCAAGCTCCCTCCCAAACACTGGACATGACAAAGCCCTCTACCAAAGTTTTCTAAATTTCAGGATGGGAAGGGCAATTTGAGCAAGGAGGCAAGGATGACCTTTTTATGGTCCTTTCTGTCTCGAACTATTCCTTCCTTTGAGTCATTTTATTCTGTGAAGAGTTTCACCCATGGCCTCTTTCTGCCGTACACATGACAAACCAGACATGAAACACAGCTTCTTTTTCGAGTTGTGCAAGAAAATCATCAACCCATATTCCCAAGTCATGCCTAAGCTGAGCCTAAAGAGGTTAACCAAGCAAAGAGGTTGTGGGTTGGGGTGTCCAAGCAGGAGAAACAAGAGAAAGCATGATATATTCTTGATGTTGAAAGAAAAGCCTGGCTTCAGATTTTTACTCATTTGGGTGTTTCTTTACTCCTAATTTTCAACACAACCCAGTGCAGCTGTATATTCCATTAGATAAAACCAAAATGCAAGTATTTGCTGTTGCTATTCTTTTTATTAGTACCAAATAAAAACTACACTTTCACATTGCATAGAGCATTACAGTTTCCAAAGCAATTGTCACGATCTCATTTGAAACTCTCAACGGCCCATCACCACCAAAGATACCAGCAAATCATCTCCATCATAGACCCATTTTGGGATTTCAATAAAAATGGATTATAAAACTTAACTGGAACATCAAATATTTTAAAAATAATTGAAAAAATTACCAAAATCTTCACCCAAAAACGAAAGATTGGTTTATCAAAGGCACACGAATTACTTATATAAATCAGTTCACTCTGTGATCTGGGAGTGAGAGGCAACATTTTTTTCTTTTACAGCCAAGAACGGGAGGAACAGCATTCTAGAATAATTGGTGACATATCTGTAAAAGTTTAAAAAATAGAATTTATAACACTTTGAAAAAGAATAACTGCTATATTTTTATAAAGCATTAAAAACATAATCTCTTGCTTTTCACCTTTATAACACTCATTTTGGTCTGATAATGTGGAGGGACCAGGCAGGGGTTTCTGGGGCTGCCCAAGCTTGCCAGGAAGCAGTTACTCATTTGGCAGCTGATACCTGAAGATGAACAATTGAGCATAAGGCTTTGCTGACTTGCCTGTGAAGTGTCCAGTTAGGGTTGGTCTATTTAAAACAGTTGTGAAGGCATGGGTCAGCGGTCTTGGGCCAGGGGATTTTTGTACACCACAAGAGGCCTCAGGAGTGATGTGTTCTCCCCAGCTGACCCTCCTGATGATCCTGAGCCAAGTGTTTGTCTGGAAAGGCTGGTTTCTCTCAACGCCTCCTTTCTGTCTGTGTTTCTTGGTTACCAGACTTGCTTACTTTGTAATATCCTCAAAGCCCATGATTTCTTCCTCTTCTGTTTTTTCTCCAAACAACCTTCATTTTCTCAAAAGTGTTCACAAACATCTCTATGTTTTAGCTATCACAAGGCTGAGCACATTTCCTGGTGGCTGAATAAGCTTTATTCAACACAAATAAATTAAGGAGGAATAAGCAAATTGCTTTAACATTGTGAATCCTCATTAAAACTTGGAAAAAAATACTCAGGAGCACAGGCTCGTTCCTTTAGAAGTATGATTGCATCAATAGGTTATAGGAATCTTTGAACATTGAGCATCTGCTCTGCGTGGAAGTGTTACATTGGCATTATTACTTTGGATTTCATTTTCTCAGAGTTTGATCATTTTATTTGCATTCGATTAAAAGTATTTACAAATTTTAACACAGAGCTTCTTCCTCGTTCTCTAAAGGGCACCAGATCGAAGTTGATTGTGCAATAGAAAGGAAATGGTAATCAGAGTGCAAAGCAGTGGAAAGATCCCTATAGCTTTGTAGACCAGAAATGGAGTCAGGAGGTTCCCAGAGGTTCTTTCTTTACTCTCTTTATAGACAGCAATACACAAAACATGTTGTATCTTGTTGTAAGAGTAAAATGGCTCTGGAGTCAGTGGCTTGGCTTTGAAGATCATGCTCTTGAACACTTCAGATACAGCGTGATGGTAAAAACCACAGGCTATAGGATCAGAACTGGCTCAGTGACACTTGCCACTAGTTATGGGATCTCAGTGAAATTATTAACCTCTCCTAAGCCTTAGTTTTCTCATTTGTAAAGTGGTTTTTGTAACAACAGCCTTTTTATACATTCTTGTAATGGAGAAAGCAAAAAAAAAATTATCTATGTATCTATCTATCTATCTATCTATCTATCATCTATCTATCATCTATCATCTCTCTCTCTATCACATATATATAAAGAATTCCCCAGGAGGTATATTAAAAAGTTTCTCATTAGATATATCACATAAAGATGCTCAAAAATAAAACAATATTTTTTGTTAGATCTTAATTTACACCCATTTAGGGTATTTTGTACTTTCATAGATACCTTGGTCAATTCCCTGGAACTGAGTTAAGTGGCTAATTCTGGCTGTGATAAGCTGTTAATCAACAAAATGTTCGACAAACCAAAATCCCAGTACTCTCAGAAATATATCCATTACTACAATGTCATTGAAAGCAGGACCTGGGTTGTCTTCATCATGATAATTCTAGCAGCTAAAAATGCTATAAACACATAGGGCTCAATGGATATCTACTAACTTGAAATGATCTGACATGCTTGATAATAAAATTGTTTACGATAGTAGAAAATATGAGGTGCACACAAACATTGTTTTTTATCATGTACCATTAAGATAAATTCTTAATGGAAACTGAAAGCAAGTAACCAAGAATGACAGATTGTCTATATTGCTGTACAGACACATTTAGTTGCTTGCCGAGTAGGTATAAGTTAGCTTTTATAAATCAGAAAAAAATGTTTTTGCTCTGTTTGTTATTAGTGGAAAATAAATTCCTGTTAGTTTTCCCCTAATGCTGTTTATGGCACTCTAGCTGTCTGACATGATTTTTTTGAATATTGTTATTGTATTTAGAAGTGGTACAAACAGGGGCCCCTGGGTGGCTCAGTCGGTTGAGCATTTGCTTTTGGCTCAGGTCATGATCTCAGGGTCCTGGGATTGAGCTCTGCATTGGGTTCCCTGCTGGGTGGGGAGTCTGCTGCTCCCTTTCTCTCTACTGCTCCTCCTGCTTGTAATCTCTCTCTCTCTGTCAAATAAATAATAAATAATCTAAAAAAATAGTACAAACAATTTAGAAAGAGTTCATAGGAATTAGAGGTGGAAGACAACTATCCAGCTTTTCTTGATTTTTCCTTGTGGTCCTTTTTCACAAATAACTGGAATTCTCTTTTTTTTTAAAGCTGTATTGTATAGGTTTCACAAAATTAAATAAATAAATAAATAAATAAATAAATAACACTTATTAAAGAGGAATTGAGACTGACATTTAACAATTTCATAAATTTAATTTGGAAAGTGTTATTAAGTGAATTAAGGTACATTATGTGTAGTTTTTATTCAGAAGTGCTTATATCTATCTATATTCATCTTTAATAACTATGGTTTGATTAGCATTTCAGTGTATCAGGTAGATATGACCTTCAACTTGCTGATCTAGCTTTTGCTTTTCCTATGTCAATTTATGAATAATTTACATTTGGCCCATGGGCATTTTACAATACACAATGACATGGATATCTTGATAAATTGCTAATTAACAATTTTATCAGCAAACTCTCTCCAATGCAGAGTAGATGTGCCTTAGGAACTTTGTGCTTTTAACTATTTTTGCAGAGAGTAGTGAAGAAAAGTAAATTGAGAAATGGTAGGTTTCTATAAACTACATGATGAATGGTTTGAAGGTCAATTCAAATACTTTCCAAGAAAACAAATACCCCCTTTTCTTCTTAAAGACATTAATGCATTGTTTTCTATTCCATACATGTGGGCTGTATAACTTTACTGCTGATGATTTCAAGTGGTCTGAAAAGTTATCAATCTAAAGACAATATTCTTACAATAAAAAAAGGAGTAAAAACATGTACAAACAGAGGAAAATGCAACTGAAGCACAAATGTCTATAGGAAGTACTTGTAATAAATAGAAATTTGTCTTTAAAATAAGTGTGGTATCTATTACCCAGTTAGAAAATATTTTAAAAATTGATCAGGGATGTCCACTCTCACCACTGCTATTCAACATAGTACTGGAAATCCTAGCCTCAGCAATCAGACAACACAAAGACATTAAAGGCATTCAAGTTGACAAAGAAGAAGTCAAACTCTCCCTCTTCGCCGATGACATGATACTCTACATAGAGAACCCAAAGGCCTCCACCCCAAGATTGCTAGAACTCATACAGAAATTTGCAGCGTGGCAGGATACAAAATCAATGCCCAGAAGTCAGTGGCATTTCTATAGACTAACAGTGAGACTGAAGAAAGAGAAATTAAGGAGTCAATCCCATTTACAATTGCACCCAAAAGCATAAGATACCTAGGAATAAACCTAACCAAAGAGGTAAAGGATCTATACCCTCAAAACTATAGAACACTTCTGAAAGAAATTGAGGAAGACACAAAGAGATGGAAAAATATTCCATGCTCATGGATTGGCAGAATTAATATTGTGAAAATGTCAATGTTACCCAGGGCATTTTACACGTTCAATGCAATCCCTATCAAAATACCATGGACTTTCTTCAGAGAGTTAGAACAAATTATTTTAAGATTAGTGTAGAATCAGAAAAGACCCCGACTAGCCAGGGGAATTTTAAAAAAGAAAACCATAGCTGGGGGCATCACAATGCTAGATTTCAGGTTGTACTACAAAGCTGTGGTCATCAAGACAGTGTGGTACTGGCACAAAAACAGACACATAGATCAATGGAACAGAATAGAGAACCCAGAAGTGGACCCTCAACTTTATGGTCAACTAATATTCGATAAAGGAGGAAAGACTATCCACTGGAAGAAAGACAGTCTCTTCAATAAATGGTGCTGGGAAAATTGGACATCCACATGCAGAAGAATGAAACTAGACCACTGTCTTGCACCATACACAAAGATAAACTCAAAATGGATGAAAGATCTCAATGTGAGACAAAATTCCATCAAAATCCTAGAGGAGAACACAGGCAATACCCTTTTTGAACTCAGCCACAGTAACTTCTTGCAAGATACATCCCCGAAGGCAAAACAAACAAAAGCAAAAATGAACTATTGGGACTTCATCAAGATAAGAAGCTTTTGCACAGCAAAGGATACAGTCAACAAAACTAAAAGACAACCTACAGAATGGGAGAAGATATTTGCAAATGACGTATCAGATAAAGGGCTAGTTTCCAAGATCTATAAAGAACTTCTTAAACTCAACACCAAAGAAACAAACAATCCAATCATGAAATGGGCAAAAGACATGAAGAGAAATCTCACAGAGGAAGACATAGACATGGCCAACACGCACATGAGAAAATGCTCTGCATCACTTGCCATCAGGGAAATACAAATCAAAACCACAATGAGATCCCACCTCACACCAGTGAGAATGGGGAAAATTAACAAGGCAGGAAACCACAAATGTTGGAGAGGATGCGGAGACAAGGGAACCCTCTTACACTGTTGGTGGGAATGTGAACTGGTGCAGCCACTCTGGAAAACTGTGGAGGTTCCTCAAAGAGTTAAAAATAGACCTGCCTTAAGATCCAGCAATTGCACTGTTGGGGATTTACCCCAAAGATACAGATGCAATGAAACGCCGGGATACCTGCACCCCGATGTTTCTAGCAGCAATGTCCACAATAGCCAAACTGTGGAAAGAACCTCGGTGTCCATCAAAAGATAAGTGGATAAAGAAGATGTGGTTTATGTATACAATGGAATATTACTCAGCCATTAGAAATGACAAATACCCACCATTTACTTCAATGTGGATGGAACTGGAGGGTATTATGCTGAGTGAAGTAAGTCAATCGGAGAAGGACAAACATTATATGTTCTCATTCATTTGGGGAATATAAATAATAGCGAAAGGGAATAGAGGGAAGGGAGAAGAAATGGGTAGGAAATATCAGAAAGGGAGACAGAACATAAAGACTCCTAACTCTGGGAAATGAACTAGGGGTGGTAGAAGGGGAGGAGGGCGGGGGGTGGGGGTGAATGGGTGACGGGCACTGAGGGGGGCACTTGACGGGATGAGCACTGGGTGTTATTCTGTATTTGGCAAATTGAACACCAATAAAAAATAAATTTATTATTAAAAAAAGAAAATATTTTAAAAATTGAGAAAATCTTAAAGGAAAGTAGGCACTGTCATATTCTGCTAATGAATTGAACAGTAGCATTTTGCATTAGGTAGTACTTTGGCTTTATGTAGTAATAATCATTCTAAAATCATGCATACTTTTTGACCTAATAGAGACACAATTAGGAAATAAGGTCTAAGGAAATAACCCTAAATTCAAAAAATGCTTTATTAAAAAACATGTTTATGAAAGCGTTATTTATAATAGAAAAGAATCAAGTTAATTTTCCATCAAAAGGAAATGATTATTTTTGATGTTTCCATACAGTGGAATATTATAAACTCAAAAAAAACTATAATGTGGAAAAATACTTAAAATTACATTATATGAAAATAAACTGTAAAACTCTACTCAACAATGTTATAATACATTTCTTTTGACAGATTGAAATATGGGTTGCTTTTTTCTCTTTTCTATTTTTGTGTATTCATGGACTATCTTTTAATCACTATTTTTTTAAATTCAAGAAAAATAAATTACAGAGTTCACTACAATAATCTATTTGGAGTTATGCTCTGGACTTTTTCACGGTCCAAGAAATTATGTCATGAAAACCATGATTGCAAAGTCTGCTTTCAAGGACTCTTCAGAGTAAGGGGCTCTATTAAAAGATTCTTTGGCTTGCCTAGTCTAAGGCAGAGGAAACAGCATTTGTAAAAAATCCTTGATACTGGTTAGAACTCTTTAGGTATGAAGGATTGAAAGAAGCCAGTAGCCAGGAGAGCTTAGCTTAGAGAGGGTTGAGCAGGTCCAGTATCAGCAGATGAACTTCTCAATATATGGACAAGCAGCAGATCATACTTGCCCTGTTCATCATCAGGGCCACAGGAAGATTTTGAAAGACTTGGAAAGAAAAATGACATGACTAATTAGAACATTGACTTTAATTCTTTATAAATATGCTCTCATTTTCTTTTTTCTGAATATAATTTCTACATTAAAATATTCTTTTTCTCTAGGGCACCTAGGTGGCTCAGTTGGTTGATTATCTGACTTTTGATGTCAACTCAGGTCATGATCTCAGGGTTGTGAGACGGAGTTCCTCGTGGGGCTTAACACTGAGCATGCAGCCTGTTTAGAATTCTCTATCTTCTTTTCCCTCTGCTTCCCCCACTCATGCATGCTTTCTCTCTCTCTCTCTCTCTCTAAAAAAAAAAAAAAAAAAAAAAGAAAGAAAGAAGAAAGAAAGAAAGAAAGAAAGAAAGAAAGAAAGAAAGAAAGAAAAGAAAAATCCTCTTTTTCTTTCTTGATATTGGTAATGTGTGTTTTCTTTTTTTTTTCCTTTGGTTTGTCTTGATAGCAGTTTATCACTTTTATTAACTTTCCCAATGAACCAAATTGTGGCTTTGTTAATTTTTCTGTATTGCATATTTTATCTTCTATTTTGTTGACCTATGTTCTTATTTACAAGCATTATTCTACATTTTCAAGCTAGATTTCCTTTCCTAGTTTAGCAAGATCAAGTTTAGATCACGGTTTTTGTTTTTTTTTTTAGGCATTTATTTTATAATATATGCAATTAAGTGTTAAATTTCTTTCTAAACTCTGCATTGACTGCAGCTTGCAAGTTTAATGGGTTATGTATTCTATGATATTCATATAAATATTGTTTAATTTCTTCTTTTGACCCTTGGAATTTTTAGAAATATGTGCTCTACCATCCAAGAGTATGGAAAAATTTTAGTTGTACATTTGGCATTTGAGTTTTGTATTATTGTGTTAAATTCATTCATAGGATTCTCAGGGTAAAATTTGGTATAAAATTGTCCATCTTAATATTTCCACTTATTCATTTTATAGAATCCAATTATCTGGCAAATTTTTCAACTTTTAATCTATTTCTCATCTTTTTATTTTTTTCTTGAATATATTAATTAAAGTTATTTTGTCCCAGTCTGATGATTTTTAACACTTCAGTTTCTCCAGGTGCATTTTTATTCTCCTTCAGTATTCAATTATATGATCCTTTATGTTGGCAAATAAACAATATTTTTATAACCGAAATACTATAAATTTTAAAATGTAGACAAATAGAGAAGGGGGCTGATCACCTTAAAACTGAGCTGAATTAAGCTTAGGTTTCCATTTTATTAGGACCTAGTTTGCGTCTGGTTCATTTCTTATGTCGGCTCCTTGCCTCTAAGGCTTTTGACACAGGCCTAGCTCATATTCTTGGATATTAGGCCACATCCAAATTTGCGGATAATTTCAAAAAAATGTACTTGCAGATAATCATCTCACCTTCCAAGATTAAAGACTATCCTGGACCATAGTTCCTCTAGTGTATGTTGCTTCCACAATTTTCCCATGTAATTAAAAATTATCATTTTATTATACATTTTATTTGGCTTTTTCCCCCCACTTGTTCTTAGTAGTAGCTTGATCTGTCACAAACTATTCCAACCAAATGCAGAAGTACAGATTATTTTATTTTCTGACATTTAACCTGCCTGTAAATTCTGATTTTTCTAAATTTAATTTGAGATTTCTTTAGAATAAATATGCAATGGAAACAAGGATGTCTGCTCTCACCATTTCTATTTAATATTTTACTGAAAGTTCTATCCAGGGCATGTAGGCAAGAAAATGAAATAAAAGTCATCCAGATTGGAAAAGAAGAAATAAAATAATCTCCATTTTAGAATATCCTAAGTAACCCACTATAAAGCCATTAGAACTAATATAGGAGTCAATAAGATTACAGTATATACAATATCAATATACAATAATCAATTGCATTTCTGTATACTAGATTAATCACTTGTAAAATGAAGTTAAGCAAGCAATTCAATGCGTAATAGATCAGTAAGAATAAAATACTTAGGTATCAATTTAACAGAAGTGAAAAATTTATACACTGAAAATGACAAAGCACTGTTGAAAGAAATTAAAGACATCTAAATAAATGAAGATCCATCCAATGGTCATGAGTCAGAAGAGTTCGTACTGTTAAAATGGCAATACTCCAAGTGGCAATAATGCCCTGCCTCAAATATGTCCACGTGCTAATCTCTGAAACTGTGAATGTCTCCTTATATAGAAAAAGAGACTTTATAGATATGATTTAATTAAAGATTTTGACGGAAAGAGATTATAGTGGATTATCAAGATATACATAGTATAACTGTATGGACCTTATAAGAAGGGCACAGGAGGAGTCAGAATCAAAAGATAATGAAATTGTTGAAGCAGAGATTGGAGGAATGAACTTTGACAATTGAAGAAGAGGCCACAGACAAGGAATAGAGGCAACTACCAGACAATGAACAGGCAAGGAAACAAACTCTCCCCTCACTGTTTCTAGCAGGAGCCGGCCCTGTGGATATCATGACATTAGCTAAGCGAAACTTATTTTGGATTTCTGACCTCGAGTACTGCAAGGGAATAAACTAGTGCTGTGGTCAACCACTATGTTTGTGGTGATTTGTTAGAGCAGCAATTAGAAACTAATATACTCCTCAAATTCGTCCACAGATTCAATGCAATCAGTATCAAAATTGAAAGCATATTTTTACTCTAAAACAAAAAAGGTAGATTTAATGCAAGAATAGAATGAACCTGAGGATAAATAAATCCACAACATAATTTAAAGTTTGATTTTTTTCCTTTCTTTGTAGAAAGAATGGTATCTGAAAGCATAGGACTGAAGATGTCAAAAAAAAAAAAAAATTGTCCAACATCCAGGATTTGAAATACTGTTGATCCTCCCTTGCCAGTCTTCTAACACTCACTATTGGCCAAAGGTGATGGTTTTACCTTTGTTTAACTTGGGATGCATGTTAGTTTCAAGAGTAACTGGATGGCTTGTTTACTGATTTAACCTTCTGTGATCCTCTTTTGCACAGTTTGGGTACTCACTGCAATCTCTTCGTCCATGGTTTTCAGTCGCTTATCGAGGTCTATGTATTTCAATGTTATGAAGCATGGTTGGACTCTATATTATATTCTGGAGGGGGTCATTATAAAAACTGATCATAGGGGTGCCTGGGTGGCTCAGCGTTGAGCATCTATCTGCCTTTGGCTCAGGGGGTGATCCTGGTCTGGGATCAAGTCCCACATCGGGCTCCCTGCATGGAGCTTGCTTCTCCCTCTGTCTGTGTCTCTGTCTCTCTCTGTATGTCTCTCATGAATAAATAAATAAAATCCTTAAAAAATGGATTATAATATTCTTTTGATTAACACTGGCAAAAATTTCACCATCTTCTATCATGTGTAATGGATATTTTTCCATCTCTTGAGGTCCAGATTGCACACAACTTGCCTTATTACTAAAGTAATGTTTAAATAGTCTTTCTGAGCCTTTCAGTATTCTTTTAAAGGGATGAAACACTTTCCTTCTCCAGTCCTATGATGTTATCCTAAGTAAAAATTTCATTGCAAATGTTGACTAGGTTTCAAAATTCTGAAAGGTTAATTGTTTGAATACATTTGTGCTAACTCATGGCAAGCACTGCTAAGGGACTTAATGAATTTACCCATAATCTGAGATGTATTTTTTGGTAGCTATTGTACTCTGCCAAGTTGTATCAGAAAAGCTAGAATACATTTTTTTACATGACTCCAACATGACGTGACTGATCACCATGGCAGAGGTGAGGTTAGCCTGTTTGGAGAACTAAAATGGTCTTTAGCCTGGTGTAGATTATCCTTTCATACAACAGTATAGTAAAAAGTTCTTTGCATTATATAGGTTCCTGTTCTAGAGTGCACATTGAGATTTTTATTTTTTTCAAATATGGAGAGGCCAATAGATCAGGGGATAATTGCCATTGAAAATATTATTGCTAAATAGCTCCCAAGAGGAGGAGACACATGGAGAAGCACCATGGTTGCTCAAAGCCTTTTTTCTGGTTCTTGGAGGAAGAAACAAGCAAAATAAAGCAGGCAAGCTAAGCAAGCTTAGGAATAGATAGTTTGAATAATTTTGGTAGACTCCGGACTATAGCAGTGATGCCTAGTTGTCCTGTACCTGGATCTGGGGTGATTTAGGTCAGGGTATAGTGTTCCTGACTGCAGGAATCTGAAAATGAGACAGAGGTATAGCTGGAGGGATTGTTTGGTTTGCATATCAGATGCATGTTCACAGGCAAGCTGTTAGCTGCCTCTAGGAATTAGCTAACCCCTCCCCCAGTCCATGGGACCCCTTAAATGGTCAAAACATCATAAAATACAGAAAACAAAATGCAGGACTAGTAGAGCTCTATTCTTTTTACAGATACCCATAATATCTATGTCAAGATATGGAGGGGCACACGAAAGCATTTTGCTTGCAGGCAAAGCTGGCAGAGATAAGTATGTATTGAAGTTAGTTTATATTCATCTGAAGCTTGTCTATTGCAGCCTTACGGATGCCAATTCTTCCCAGGGGCTGTTTGCTTCCACAACTGCATTTATTAACTGGCTTGAAAGCCCAGTGAAATTATTTGTTGCATATTGATATGTTCCCCATTACAAGTACTAATGAAAAGCTATGCCTTTAAGGGACACCTGAGTGTCTCAGTGGTTGAGCTTCTACCTTTGCTCAGGTCATGATCCCAGGGTCCTGGGATCAAGTCCTGCAACGGGCTTCCTGCAGGGGCCCACTTCTCCCTCTCCCTGTGTCTCTGCCTCTCTTGTGTGTGTCTCTCATGAATAAATAAAATCTTCACAAAAATACTTAAAGAAAATAAAAGAAAAGTTATGCCTTTAAGAATCATATTTGGAAACCAGGAACACTGGGCATAGAAAACTTTGCAAACAAAAAGGCAAGGACACCCATGAAAAGTTCTAGGATATCCAGAGTCCCAAATATAGTGCTCAGCTACAATGAGTTACAAAAAATTTCAAAAAAGTTCCTTATTCTTGTTTATCAGTTCATGAGGTTGAATCATTTGCCTTTGAGCTGAGAACTAACACTGTTCACAAATTGAGGGCAGACACTGTGTTTTCCTCAGAGTAGCCCAAGTGGCAGAGGCAGCTTGGCCAAGAAGAGGTGGCCACTCTGGAAGGGCCACAGTGAATCACCAGAGGGCCTCCAGACTTCTTACAGAAATTTATAAGCTAATTCAAACATCTATATGGAAATGCAAGGGACCCAGGATGCCAAAATAACTTTCAAAAACAAGAATAAATCCTGAATTAAAATCTTACTATGAAGCTACAGTAATCTTGGTGTGAAGATAAATTTACAGATCAACAAACAGAACTGAGAATTAAGAAATAACCTATACATATATAGTCAGTTGATTTCTGAGAAGGATGTCAAGACCAATCAGTGGGTAAAGCATAATTTTCAGCAAATGGTCTTAGACAACTGAATATCTGTATGCAAAAGAATAAATTTGGACCCTCTACCTCACATTATTCACAAAAATCCACTCCTAATATATTATAGACTTGAATGTAAGAGCAAAAGTATAAAAGGCTTAGAGGAAAACATAGGTGTAAATGTCTATGCCTTGGTTTAAACAGTGGTTTCTTAGAAATAATACCTAAAGCACAAGCAACAGCAACAACAGTAACAAAAAGATAGACTATATTAAAAATAAAAACTTAATTTGCAAATGATAATGACAAGTAAGTTAAAGGACGACTTGGAAAATAAGAGAAAATATTTGAAAATTACATATCTGATAATGGACTTTGATATATCTATAATATATAAAGATCCTTTACAACTCAATAATAAAAATATAACTGAATTTAAACATGGGCAAAGAACTTGACTAGACATTCCTCTAAAGAAGATACACAAATGGACAATAAACACAAAGAATTGTTTATCATCAGTAACAGTTAGGAAAATGCAACTTAAAACCACATGAGATACTAATTTGTACCCAATAGGGTGGTTATAATCAAAGAGATGGGCAGTAATGGGTATTGACAATGATGTGAAGAAGTTTGAATCCTCCTTATTCACTGCTGGTAAGAATATAAACTGGCACAGTCACTTTGGAAATATTTTGGCAGTTCCTCAAAATGTTTAGTAGTTACCATATGATCTGACATTTCCATTCTAGGTGTATCAGTAAGTAAAGTATAAGTAAAATATATGTCCACACAAAAATGTGCAGGTGAGTATTCATAGTAGCATCATCCAAAATAGAAAAAAAGAATGGAAAGCTCTTAGATGTTCTTTAACTAATGAATGGATAAATAATGTGGTGTACCTATATAGTAGAATGTTATTTTACAATAAAAAGGAATAAGGTACCAATACATGCTACAATATGGATGAAAACATTATGGCAAGTGAAAGGAGCCAGTTATGAAGGGCCACATATTCCATGATTTTCTTTTTTTAAAAGATTTTATTTATTTATTTATTTTTAGAGAGAAAGAGAGAGAGCACAAGCAGGGGGAGGAGCAGAGGGAGAGGGAGAAGCAGACTCTGCACTGAGCAGGGAGCCTGAGGCGGGGCTCAATCCCAGGACCCTGAGATCATGACCTGAGCTGAAACCAAGAGTTGGATGCATAACTGACTGAATCACCCAGGCGCCCTTCCAATATTCCACTTACAAAAAATGATCAGAATAGATGAATCTATAAAGACAGAAAGTATATTAGCCTACTGCCTAGGGCTGGGAGATGTGAGGGAGGAAGGATTATAGAGTGAATGCTATTAGATATGGGTTATTTTTGTGTTGATAAAAATGTTCCAAAGTCAGATTGTGGTGATGACTGTAAAACTCTGTGAATATACTAAAAAACATTGAATTGTAAATTTCAAATGGTTACTCTTACTGTGTGTCAATTATATAACAATGAAGATGATAAAAGAAAAGTTACCCAAAAATGCAGTGGAAATTAAAGTATGAACGCATAGTGTTGTATTAAAATTACATCACAATAAAATACTTGAATTATACATAGTAATATTTATGTGTGTTTTAGATCTACTACTATTTATTTAAATGTACAATCATGAGCGTGGCAATTGCTTACTGATCCAATTTCCATAACTTGCCCAGTGTCATTTAAGTTTTAAAAGAACCTAAAATGAAATCACTGAGTCCTTCCACATTTTTCTGCCAGACATGATGGTAAGCAGAGTTAAAGATGATCTCTTTCACAATAGACAGGAGATTCTGATCTACTTAGAAAAATCACTGATGTTGCAAGAGCATGCTCCCTCAAGCCTAGTGATCTATTGCTGTAGAAGTGTAACCAACCAATCATTCTCATAGCACACCTGCCTGAAAAGTACTTGGTATGACTCATTTCTACTTCTGAGTCCCATTTTTTCCCCCAATAATCTAACCTCTGTTGCATCCAGTGCTAGAAGTATAGAAATAATGATACACAATAGTAGAAATGTATATGATATCATTCCTCTTTTGGTCTTTGGGATTAAAAATGAGAAATGGAGGTAATTATGAATCTTCAAAGTGTGCGGTAACATCTAAAGCCAAGGAATATGAATATAGATAAAATAATTACTTTAGTTATTTATAGTTTTAGGTGCCCACATGTGGCAGAAACTATGTAAAATTACATGTGACTCTCAAAGCAACTGGGCAAAGGTATGAATGAAGAAACCAAAACCCAGAGAGGCTAAGCATGATGCCTAAGTCTCTGCAGTTAACAAGCAATTCATACACCCAAAATAAAATAAATCAACCCAGCTCATGTGCATATATGTAATACATATAAAATACATATATGCATACTATATATATGTATATTATGCATATATCATATATACTATAACTGTTTATAGTTGAGTATCATAATAAACAGCAGTTAACATTTCACATCAGTTTAGACTTTTTGAACTTTGTTCACCAGGGCTCAAAGACGGTAAGTGGCTTGGTCCAAGTTAATAAGGTAGTTTGAGTAGAAACAAGACTACACTCAAATTTAAGGCTTCTGCTGAAAAGGTATTTAAAAATATGTCAGGGGATTCCTATAGTATAACTCCCTACACCTGATGAATACCGAGATTTCTGTTTCAGGTCAAGGAGCTGGAATCCTTTGTTAACTTTCTTCTTTCCCCTCTCGGTCTTTCACTCTAGGTGTTTGAATTGTGAATTGCATTAATAGACATCCACTTTGATTTTCTATCTCTTCCAATTTGCCCCTCTCTTATCCAGAAGCTGATCACTTTAGCTGTGTGTATATATTCAAGTGCACTGGGAAGTTGAATAATTATGCATTGGAATTAGAACCCCGATTCTTTGGGGAGGTCGATAATAATCTAACCTGACCAACCAATTTTTTTTTTCAAAATATCCACTGAGCATTTCTATGCAACTCTCTGCTTCACTTAAGTGATACAGATTTGAAACAAGCTATGACTGCCTACTTTATAAAAGTACTTCCTCTGAACCTACTGCTTCCATAATCTAAAAGGAGCCAACTTTCAGAGAATTTCTACAGTGATGAACTCTACCAATTTAAAAGAGAGTACAGCAGTGTCAATGAGAAAAGGAGGAAAAAAAAAAAAAAAGAAAGTGAGGAACTCTTAGGATTTATGAATTTTATATTCAAGGTTTTTACTGTTCTTGCTATGTTGGCTCACTTTTTTCTCCCTTTCCTGTCCCCAGACTCCCAACCAACATAATGCTGCATTGTTACCTGTTTGATACATACAGTATTTTTACATTCATTATAGTATTACAGACTATGTTATTTTAAATACTTTCTTTAAAAAGCAGCTCTTTTGTGTCCTGTTATTTTGCCTGCTTTAATTTCACTCTTTCTTTTTCTTTTCTTTTTAATGGTTTTAGTAGTTAAGTCTTTCAAGGGAAAGGAAGTGCTAGTAAATATTGCCAATTTCAGTATCTTACCCTCCTGGACACAGTTGGCCAGGGGTGGACATGTGACCCTACCTAGGCCAATTTAAAGTTCTTTTTTGAGACTTTTCTAAATGGAGCTGGAAGAAAAGTGCATTTGCCCCAGGGTTCTAGGGAATTTTGGCTCTCTCTACAAATACTGCTCTCCCTAAAGCCCTTCTGAGGGAGCATTACATTCCAGCCCTCTGTTCAAGGTCATTGCTTCCTCAATTCTCCCCTCTGCACTTTACTGTAGCACCAGCCTCAGCAATTTCCCTCTTTATTGGATCATTCCCATCGCTATGTAGACATACTTTATTCTTCCTCTTAAATATCTCTTAGCCCACCTCACAAGGGGCTCCTCTTTATAGTGAATTGCTTTGAAAATGTTTGTATTCGTTGTATCAGATCCTTCTTCTCCTATTCTCTCCTAAATTCTCTTTAGTCAGTTTGCTTGACCACTCTCATCAGTGCTACCAAAGAGAAGTTATTCTTGACTCCTTTTCTTTTTCTCACAATCCACATCCAAACCATCAGACAATCCAATTTGTTCTACCTTCAATTATTTCTGCAATGCAATTGCTCCTCAAGCTCATTAATCTGGTGCAAGGTACCATCCTCTCAAACTCAGAATATGCTGGATGCAGGCCACCTAGTCTCCCTGCTACTATCTGCCCCAGCACTTACAGAGTTTGGGCTCAACACTGTAGCAAAATGATCTTGTTAAGTAAAAACCATATCCCTCCTCTGCTCAAAACCCTCCGGCAGCTTCCCACCTCCCTGGGAGTAAAAGCGAAAATCCCAGTTGATGGTTTACAAGGCACTACAGTATCTGTGTCTCTCCTAAGCCCTCCATTCTCTGACCTCACCGGGTGCTGCTCCCATCAGCTCCCTCCCTCCAGCCACACCGACCTCCTGCTGCTCTGCCAATAGGCCTAAGGTGCTTCTGGCCTGAGTTCTTTGCTCTCTGCCTGGAACACTGTTCCCTCAAATAGCTTCAGAGCCAACTGTCTCATCACTTTCAAGTCTTCACTCACAAGCTGCCTTCCCAGTGGGACTTTTTGAATTAGTTTGCTAGAGCTGCCGTGACAAAGTATCACAAAACGTATGGCTTAAACAGCAGGAATTTATGGCCTGGCTGTTCTGGAGGCTAGAAGCCCCAAGTCAGCAGTATTGGTTCTTTCTGAGGGCTGTGAGGGTGGATTATATCCCAGGCCCTTCTCCTTGGCTTAGAGATGGCCATCTTCATGTTCATGGAGCATTTCCCTGTATCTTCACATCATCTTCCCTCTGTGTGTATCTCTGTGTGCAAAGTTCCCCTTTCTTTAAATCATATTGGATTAGGATCCACCCTAACAACCTCATTTTAAATCTCTGTAAAGACTCTATATACAAATAAAGTAACATGGGAGGTGCCGAAGGTTAGGACTTTAATATACGCATTTGGGAGGAGACACAGTTCAACTCGTAACACCTTCACTGACCACCTGCTTCAAATTACAACCCCATTCACTCTTTATCATCCTTCTAATGGCACCTATCATTTTACAGTATACTATAAAAGTATATCCTCATCCCCAGGAAGATAGGACCACTATGTCCTCAGAACATAGAATAGTCCATAGTTTATAGTAGGTCCTCGATAATTATTAATTAAATAACTTCACCTATCTGAATCCATTATATCTTCTTCATCCAGAAATGATTTTCTTTGGGACAGTAACTAAGTACCCTTTCAGTCATCAGACTCAAAGGCCAAAAATGTCTGACTTGGCTGCCTAGCTCCTTCTGTGGCTCTACCAAATCTGAAACTACCCAGAAAATTTTTGACTTCGTTCTAGGAACAACCATTGCCAGGAACTTGATAATTCACTCCTAAAATGCCTTGAAAATATAAAATTGATTTTGCATTAAAGTTAACTTTCTGCTAAGTTTGACACTTGGGGTTTATACTTGATAGCCATACAAAAAGAGATCCTTTTCTTTTCATCTCTTTTGTACATAATACATTGCAAACACGCAGGCTTGTTTGTTGATAAAATGGTGACTCTTAGGATGAAGAGAACCAGTCATAATCAACTTTCTTGAAATCAAATTCTGGCTCAACTATACAATCATGGACAACTTTGCCTAAGTCCTGTGCACTTGGTTAAATGAGTAAGAGATTTCAACAAAATGGTAGGAATTCCAGAAGGTCCTTTTCTCATTTGTGTTTCTCTGTTTTTGGATGAATATCAAATCTCTGTGAGAATTATGTGGATATCATTGGTTTTAATTTACCTGCTCAATAGGGAGAACTAGTGGTTCAGATAATCCAAAAGAATATCATGAAAATAACATAGTGTAGCTTTAAAAATATTGAGAACAAACATTCATTGCTACAATAGACGAAACTCATTTGCAAATCCCCAACACCCTCAGCTCTGTCCTATATTTACAATAGACAGGGAAGAGAGGGGAAGGAGCTTATTTACTTAAAAGGAAGAAACAACTACTAACATACATAACAAGTCATTGAAAATAATAGAGTATTATGAGGCAAAGTATAATATCAATAAATCTTTAAATAACTGCTTTTGTGGACAATTTTTTGAAGGATATTTGTGTTTAGAGAGCAATTGTTGCATGGAAATATAAACTACATGTAGTGTTATATAATGTGTACCTATCTTGTCTGTCCAGAATCAAGACTATTTTACAATATGAGCATGAAACTATCATCTCTCTATTTGTGAATGTAACATTCAATGAAGATCTTTTTTTTAAAGATTTATTTATTTATTCATGAGAGACACAGAGAGAGAGAGGCAGAGACATAGGCAGAGGGAGAAGCAGGCTCCACGAGAGGCGCCTGATGCAGGACTACAGCCAGGGACTCCAGGATCGCACCCTGAGCCAAAGGCAGATGCTTAACCGCTGAGCCAACCAGGCGTTCCCATTGAAGATCTTAGAGCACTGGTAAACTCTTTTTTGCCATTGTCTTAATTTTTCTGTCATTTAAGAACATATTTCTAAAGGAGGGCATGAAATTTACAGCTCACATTTTCCTAAACTTTAAAGTTCTAAATGCATAAACAGTTGTACTTCTACACAATGGAATACTATGCTCCTTTAAAAAAAGATGCAAACTTTTTTTATATTACTATGGAAGAAATTTTCAGGATACACTATAAGCAAAAAAAAAAAAAAAGGTGTAGAACCATTTTTGTAGCATGAAATCTTTTACTAAGAAACTGGAGAAATAACATATCTGTATATATGAAGAAACATTGAAGGATACAAAAGAAACTCAAAATCATGGTCATTTTCCATTATATCATTTGTATGTCATTTTGATTTTTAAACCATATGACTGCATTGTCTATACAAAAAACTTCACAAAACTTGAATTATTTTTATCTTATTGGATAAAAGCAGAACAAAACATAAACACTGCAAAAGGGGAGCTATTTTTTTCATCTTTCGTCTCATGAAGTAGATTCAGATAGAAAGGGAGAATCTCAGCTTGTTGCTGTGTATTGTCCAATTATTGTCTTCATTTTTATGAGAATGAGGGAATAAAAAGAGAGCTGCTCTTTTAGCCAGGCTACTGTGTGCTATAAAATGACTGTTTTTAGAAGAGTCTTTTTTGTATTTATTCAGAATTAAAACTTCTTTCCATTGGAAACTTCAGCTATAATTGAAGGGCTGCAGATGCCTATGTCTTCCAGGAGTCCCAGAAACAAAGCAGCAAAGGTACCCTCTGCTTGTTCATGATCATGCTTTACTTGGGCTGCTGTGGTTTTCAGAAGGGGTGACGTTAATGCAGTGAAATAAATCTATTTTGTGTGACACTAAATGTTTTCATTTGCTGTGTAATCATATGCATAATTCCTATTCCTAATGAATCCTGGAGCGAGCTCATAAGAATGTCCACATTTATTGTACAACAGGAAGATATAACAATGCTAATCCTATACAATGCAGGTGAAAAGCAGCAAGCTGGATATTAGTTAACTTTTTACAGTGATCTATATAATTTTCTGAGTTAATTTTTCATATACCTCACTCTTATTTAGGGGAATAATTTATCCATAATACTTATGGCTAATACATGTATCCAAAAAT
This sequence comes from Canis lupus familiaris, assembly GCF_011100685.1. Taxonomy (NCBI): domain Eukaryota; kingdom Metazoa; phylum Chordata; class Mammalia; order Carnivora; family Canidae; genus Canis; species Canis lupus. The sequence goes on along the minus strand of NC_049237.1, from coordinate 44,426,319 downwards.
AAAATATATAATCCATAATCCATACATCAAAAACTATAAAAGCTATTGTTACTGCTATTTTTTAACTTTGTGTTTCATGACTTGTTGACTCTAAATATTCTTAACGGATATTGGTAATGGGGTTAGAGCCTAAGAGTTTCTGTATAATCTGCTCCAGAATTTTTAGGACAAAGTATAAGTATCAAGATAATTTGTTAAAATTTGTTGAATGGATTAAGTAGACAGGAAAAAAATGCTTAGAAGAATGGTTAGGAACTGTCTTCTCTGAAAATGAATGACATTTCAATAGGAAAGATTTCTCACAGAATTACCAACCCATCAAGAGTTATATTAACAAAGACTGAAGTGCAGTTCTTAATGGATGTTTATTCCAGTTGACTTACCACCCTAGTGCTTACTTTGATATCTTTCAGTCACTTATTCTGTGCCAATTAAATAAAATTTTAAAATAACTTGATGAACTTTAGCAAAATGGCCATCTCTCTAATTTTGCATAAATTCCTCATGTCTACACATCTAGTCCTACAGGGTTGTATTCTTGTTTTTAAAGTTTATTTATCTATTTTAGAGAGAGAAAGAGAGACAGAGAGAGACAGAACATGAGCAGGGAGGAAGGGGCAGAGGGAGAGGAGAGAAAAAATCCCAGGCTGACTCCATGCTCAGTTCAGCACAGAGCCCCATGTGGGGCTCAGTCTCAACCCTGTGAGATCGGACCCTTAACCGACAGAGCCACCCAGGTGCCCCAGAGTTGTATTCTTAGATTTGGAGAAGAGGAATGAAAAGAAGGAATAAGGGTATGCTATTATATTATTTATGACAGCCAACAGCCTTTTGAGTATCAACTATGTAGTCCTACATATTGAATGGCAAAATTCTAAATGTTTTAGCAAATGGTTAAAGATATTCCAAACAATGTTCAAATAAACAGTTACTTCATGTAGTAGGAGTTAATGTCACACAGATCTTGAGTCACTGAGGCATACTGAAGTGCCTTCTGAATCATCAAAGATGCAATTATAGTTGATTTAATTTTAGTGATAAGAATATATTAGTATGAATTTTTTGAAATTTTTGCACAGGCCTAATAATCTCTCTATATAGTTGCTTATGTTAACCAGAATTTTAAGTTCATAGATATTCACATTGGTCACATGTTTGGAATTTTCTGTCCTTATAAAATTTGAAAATAAATGATAACAATAAACAGTGTTGATAATGCTTTAGAAATGTTCTTTTTTTAAAACATTTTATTTATTTATTCACGAGAGACTCACAGAGAAAGGCAGATATGTAGGCAGAGGGAGAAGCAGGCTCCCTGTGAGGAGCTTGATGTGGAACTCAATCCCAGGACCCTGGGATCATGACCTGAGCAGAGGGCAAAAGTTAACTAAGTGAGTTACCCAGTGGGATACCCAGAATGCCTTTTTTAGCTCTTTCATATTTAAATAAGTGATCCTCTCCCAATGGCCCATAGCCCCTTGTACTGCATATTATATGGCAATTAGCTGTTTACATATTCATCTCTTCTCAAAGATATTCAGTATCCTGAGGACAAGGACTGTCTTATTACATATGGGGGGAAGTTAGCAAACACGGTTTTTATTAACAAGGTATTGAGATATAATTGACATGTAATATCACATTTCATGGCATCATGTATGCCATAATGATCAAGATATGTATATATTGTAAAATGATCATCACAATAAGCCTAGTTAACATCCATCACTACACATATTACAATTCTTGTGATTTTAAAGATCTACTTGTGATTTTAAAGATCTACTCTTAGTGACTTTCAGAAACACAATACATATTATTAAGGACAGTTGCCATGCTGTTTGAGTTGCATTGAATAATATGAGTTTTATCAAAATATGAAACTTTGAGTTTTGTAGAATGATATATCTGTTGCCCATTTCTATTTCACAAATACCCAGGCTTCTACTCAACAAAACTGCATTGAACTCCTGTGATATGATTGTCAGCATATTAGGCAAGAGCAGGAAAATGAAACAAAAATCCAGAGATGTTTGTGGTTAATCTCCAGTAGTGTCATCTGGGGAAAGACACAAATACATAGATAATTAATTACAATACAAAGAGATCAGTGTAGTCTGGGTCAATGCACTGGGGCAATGGGGATACAGAGAAAGAAAGAACCAAGTGTGGAGATGGAGAAGGGGACACTTGAGTATAGTCCTAAAAAGTGACCCAAGGTTTGTTCTCAGTGAGGAGAGAGCACATACAAGGTGAGGATCCGTAAGGCCCTCAAAGATGTAGACTGGGAGAAGTTCAGTGGGTCCAGTGGTACAGTTTGTGGGTGGCCCTGATGGGAGCTGATACTGGACAGGAGGACTGAGTAGATGTGGAGTTTTGGTGCATCTTTGTTCGGTGGATGGCAAAATGTAGATGGAATGGATGTAGATGTAGATGTAGATGGAAAAGCAGGACGGAGAAATGAACAGTGTGTTGGGCTGATTAGAAGCAAAGGAGAGTTGCAAGCAAAAAACACACTTTGAAGCTACTTATACATCAGTAGCACTAGGCAGTTTACGAGGCTATCTATGGCGCTATTTAATCCCTGTGACAGCCCCATGGGTTAGGTACCATTTTCATTTACAGATGAGAAAGGCTTACTGATGTTAAATCACTTGCCCAAATATGAGACAGGCAAATGGTACCATCAGGATTCAAATCCAGATGCTTCTAACTCCAAAGTACATGCACAGAATCACTAAAATCTATGCCTTATACCTAATTTTTTAAATGGATATTACTGGGAATAACAGAGGATATATATAAAAAATGAAAGGATCAGAGGGGATAAAAAACAAAACCAAAAGGAAACAAGGTATTAGTATCTTGGTCATTCTCATTACACATCTTGCGTTCTCTCCAGAGGCACACTGGGAACTCCTGCCATGGAGCCTGGGGATTCTGGGCCCCAGAGTTTGCCAATGATTGCAATAAGTGCATGACGCTGAGGTGATTACTATTGCACTTGTTCTGCTAATGCAATTTTTAACTGAAGGCATCCAGTAGACGCCTTTCATCAACTGTGCAGGTCGAATTTTACCAGAGCCCTAAAACCACCGGAGGAAAAAACAAAACACTGTAAGAGTAGTACAGTGGCATATGCAAATGGATTTAGGTCACCAGAATATGTAATTTTTGGGCAATTTGCCTGATACCCTTGCTATTTTATGTGCTCTATTGTTTGAATATCCATATTATTAGTTTGCTCTCCCCTGGCCTGTGAAATTGATCTTATGAATTTTCTTTTCAATACATTTCAGTAGGTGTTCTAATTTACATTTAAAATATCTGGGCAGTGAAGTGATAGCCTTGAGAGACTCTATTACACTGATACCAGTAAGTATGAGCATGTGCATGTTGTGTTGGGTAATCTCTCAGGGAGGGGTTGGCAAGGGGGCCCAGAAGAGATGAAACCCTCTCAACCATGACTGTATTTAGCCATGTTTTCCTTCATCTGACTTGCCATTTCAATCCTTAAAAAAGCAAGGCGTCAAGTAAATGTTAAGTGCAGGGATTTACTTATTTATTTAATTTTTGGCAGCTGAAAAACATAGTTGGATTAAGTGTGTAGTCCTGAGCTATAAAGCTACTTACATCTATCATCGCACTGGGATGATTTGGTGGCTGGGAGTCTCAATCCACATTTAATTAAACTCCTTTGCTTTTTCAAATGAAAAGCTCAGGAATACACACACACACACACACACACACACACACACACACACCACTGTTTGCTTTTAGTGCAATGCTTCTGTGGCTACCAGAATTAGATTGATTTCACTGCATCCTGACTGATCTATCACAACAGGAAAAACCTTTTTTTTTTCTTTTTCCATTTTTGCCTGTGGCCTCTGACTTATTTTATTTGAGAAGAATTTGTAGAATTTGAGTTGTTTGAATACTTTTGAAGGCTCAGCACTCAGATTTATAACCTTGCAAAATTCTAGCAATAATAAATAATGTGAGTAAATAAAATTTTGATCAACTTAGAAGACCTAGAACATTTGATTTTATAGAGGATTTTTTTCTAAAGATTTTATTTATTTATTCATGAGAGACACAGAGAGAGAGAGGCAGAGACACAGGCAGAGGGAGAAGCAGGCTCCATGCCGGGAGACCGATGCGGGACTTGATTCCGGGACCCCAGGATCACACCCTGAGCCGAAGGCAGGTGCTCAACCACCGAGCTACCCAAGGATATAGAGGATATTTATAAAATACACAGAAGTTAATGTCAACACTAGGGTCTTTCATGAGGTTCTGAAACATCCAGTAAAGAGCTGAAGAATGTAAGAAAGATTTCAGTAAGTTATGTGCCCCCTCATACCCTCAAGTGAACACAAATACATTATAGCTTGTATTACATGAGAAAGGAAGAAGGGAAGTGTGGTGGGATATGAGTAACTAGAATATGATATATTTTACAGGCAGGACATTATAGATTTTTTTTACTAATTTCCATTTGTATAACAGTATCCTTAAGTTGTCATGAAAATTAATACTTTTGTAAATATCTGTTTTCTGTCACTTCCTTTCATAATACAATTACAAAATAAAATAGCCTATTTCTTTATGACAAAAGATGGCAATTATAAATGCATACCTAAATTTTAAGGCTCAAAACATTGACTAAAATTCAGGAAACAAGAAAAAATAGCGTAATATTGTCTGAATTATTGCCACACACCTGACAATGAAAAAATTAAGTTACCAAAATGTTATGATCCTCATGAGAAGGAATTATGCTTTTAGGTAAATACTTTGTCAGTCTACAAGGCTGTTCTAAATACTGTTTTTTGTTGATATTAATGTAAAAAGTACATGGTTTGTAAGATGAGAACCGATGCAGTCATCCAAATCATTCCTTTGAGTTCAGTTCAGCCCAGGGCTCATTCTAGAATTACATCATAGTTCTAATTACCTAATCAGGTTTAACAACAAAACAAAACAACCAAACAGTTATTGTTCAAGTTGGCCTAGTAATTAAGAGAAATTTTGATTGAATGCTTGAATGATGAAATGAACACACCATATCATCTAAGTCCAATATGTATTTGCAAAACTTTCTCAACTGCATTAATCATGCAAGTATTTTGTCCAGTGTCATCATCATGCATGCAACAAACAAGTGCCAGATTTGGACTGGGGCATATCCTGTAAGGCCAAAGGATCCAAGCCAACATTTGCAGAATCATAAGGAGGCATTGGTTTGGGAACAAGGTCCAATTATACTAAGTTCGTAATCACAGAATGTAAATTAAGATACTGCTTAGTCATGGTTTGTATTTTGGCACTGCATACAGATGACCTGGCTTGGTACAAGGTTGTTGGTCCCAGCAGGGAATATTTAGCCTATTCAAACAGGATATTGTTGGAGAGTTTAATAAAGAATCTATTTACAGAGATGCAGATAGGGCTATGGGGACCCAGGAAAGATATAGAAGCATCTTCGCAGGAGGACAAAGCCATCACTACTCCTCCCACCCTCACCCCCCAGCAAAGGTAGGGGGCTGTAAGCTGCAGGGGATGGAGGCTTGAGCTCTGACCTTTGGTATGGGAGGGAACATAGTCATTGCCACCACCCAGTGGAAAAGGAATCAGGGAATAAATATACTAATCTCATTACTCTTGTGTCCTCTGCTAGTCTGCATAATTTTCCATTGGTTGAGCCTAATCAGAAGGCAGAGAGCAAGAGAGACCTTTGATGCAAACCACTGAGATCTCCCGAGGTGCAAAACAGAAAAACGGGTGTGGGGGAGACTGATGGACAAACAGACAACAGTCACACAGCAGATTAGCTAAAGAAGCAGAATGACCAGTGAGTGCCGTGCTGAGCCAAATATCTGTGATAATGATTCCAGCTTTATTTCAAATCTTTATATTTTGCTCTTCATGTATTTTTGTACTCATTTTGATTTTTTATCAAAATTAATTCTCTTATATTAACTTATCTTGAGTACTGAGTTTTCTGATGACTCCTTACGTTTTGTACCTTAGCTATTGCCTGGATCTCCAGGTGATGGGGGGCAACATTCTGTGTTTTGCTTTTTGGTGATTACCTGGAAGTGTATTGTGGGCTTTGTTATGTTTGTGAGTGATTGTTTTATAACTTAAGTTCTGAAAAAATGTGAGCAGAAGTGACACATTTATGACATAAAATCTAAGGAGTTCCCTTGTTTTGAAATAAGCGAGGTTATATCTACTAGTAAACTTTCTCTGAAAGAAAGCTGCTTATCTTTGATTCTGAGTATGATCTGATTTTCTTTTCTTTTATTTATTTATTTGAGAGAGAGCACAAGCAGAATAGAGGGAGGGGCACTGGGAGGTAGAGGGAAAAGCAGACTTCCCCTGAGAATGGAGCCCAATACAGGGTTCCATCCCAGGATTCCAGGATCCCAGGATCCCAGGATCACTGCCCAGCCCAACTGAGCCACCCAGGCGCCCTGACTATGATCTGATTTCTACAGACACCGTGTATTTGAATGAAAGCTTTTGTAATTGAGTTACCAGCAACAATCGATTCTTTGGCTTGCCCAGTAGATTTATTTGTTTAATTTTAAGACTAATGTCTGCCTGTCCACCCCCTAGATTGCAAAATTCATGAAGGCAAGGACAGGGGGTTTTTGAATTTTTGTTTTCCCTCACAACTGTAGCCCCCCAAACTTGCAGATATTAGGCAATCAATAAATATGGGTTGAATAAAGTAAATGAGTTGGTCAAGAGCCATATAGTATAAGAACCACAGATTTTAGATAACACATCTCTTGCTAACAAGGTTTAAGGAAAATAGGACAACAATCTCACTGGTTGATGCAGAGTTTTCGGCTTTCATGATGTGGTTTGTGATGATTTAGAATCAGAAAATTCAGCTTTAGGGGGAAAAGAAATGGAAGAACTCACTGCAGGTGGCCAAAAAGCTTAGACTAAATATACATCTAGAGCATTTAATTTCTCTTGCTAGGGGAACAGGTTGCTCCTAGCTAATCTCCATTTGTCTGTGCCCACTATATACTAGAAAATCAAAGGAGAAACTGTGTAAGAAATCACTTTATGAGTACCTATAAAGATCCTTAAATAAGTGGCTAAATCAAAGAAGGAATTCTTGATGCTGTTACTAGAGTGGGACCATTTAAAATTTCACTACTTTAAATGCCTAAATACCTAAAGCACTGATGTTTCAAATGTCAAAATCCTTTTATTATTTGGAATATCACATGCCCTTTATTAAATTTGGTAGCAACATTCACACTGAATATGGCATGAAGCTAGATGAGCTTAACTTTGGGGAACTAGAAGTTTCTATGTCAGATGGTAATATTTGAGTGTATACTAAAGAAATTCCTCTATGGTACTGCAGTGGTGAGCAACATTTGCCTAATGATCTAATTAGCTTGCATTAGCATTTCCCAAACGTGTTCTTGTAGGATGTTAATAGGTGGTGTGTGGTCTGTATGTGTGTTTGCCTGTGTGTGTGTGTGTGTGTGTGTGTGTGTGTGTGTGTTGGGGGTGGGGAGGTGGCTATATGGTCAAATACTTTTGCTAAGTGCTGGGTTAAACAGATTCTTTACTTTATGTCTCCTCAGAGCCAAATATGCTGATTGGAGTCTTGAATCTCCAAGAGTGTTGCGCCATGGTGGTCAGTATATTTGATTCCAAAAGCCTTTTCTCCATAGTATTTCTCAGGGAAATGTTGGTGTATCCAGGAGTAATACTTTCAGTTCTATATTAATTTCCTATTGCTGTTGTTAACAAATTTCCACAAAACTAGTGGCTTAAAACAACACGGATTAATGCTCAGTAGTTCCAGAGGCCATAATTCTGAGATGAGTTTTACCAGACTAACATTGAGATGGGGGCAGAGCTGCTTCCCAGAGTCTTCGGGTGAGAATCCTCCTTGCCACCTCTGGTCTCCAGGGGCTGCCTCACGCAACTTCTGTTACTGTTGCCACTTCTCCCTTTTCCCTGAAAAATCATCCAGGACCGTCCTAGAATCACATTTAAATATGTCTCATTAATTTATAATACTTTAACTCAAAATACGTATTGAGCATCTACTCTGTGTGTTACTTTCAGTCATACTCTGTGAAATGCTTCTCTGTTAAACACAGTCCCAGCCCTCAAATCATTTATCACTTAACTATAGGTATACACCAGGTTCCCAGATGTCCACATCTCAAGGAAGATTGTAAGTGGCCTAAAACAAGTCACAGAAATGACTGAGGATTCAGAGAGCACAACTGGGGAATCACAGTGGGGCTCACAAAGTAGGTGGGGAAATGGGTCTTAACTATGCAGACTGTGACTGGTTAAAATGTGAAGAAGAGGCTAGCAGGGGATAGAAAAATCAGTGCAAAATGAACACCACAGAGCCTGATACACAGAGCATGAAAACATTTTGGAGAAATGCATAAACTCAGTGTTTTGAAAGTGCAGCTGAGAGCCAAGTTGGATTGTAATGCACGAGACGTGTAAAAGATTGGAAAAGCAGGTTGAAGACAGATGGTGTATTTTCTTAATGTTTTAGAATGAGGTAATTTTTCTTAACTTGGTAGGTAATTAATTTGGTCATTTATCATTTTTTTCAACAAATGATTATAAGCACCTAATCCATGTCTGATGCTCTCTAGGTGCAGGAGGTAATGTAACCATGTCATCGCTGAGGAAGTGGTAAAAAAAAAAAAAAAAAAAAAAAAAAAAAAAAAACGTGGAGTTTTAAAAAGTAAGTGAATAGAATGAATGGGGTACTACTTTGGTTTCCTAGGGCTGCCCTAACAAAGTGCCATAAACTAAGTGGCTTTATAATGACGGAAATTCACGGTCATAGTTCTGGAGGCTAGAAGTTGAAATCAGGATATACTCCCTCTGAAGGTAGAAGAAGAGGATCTGTTTCAGGCCTCTCTCCTGGCTGCTCGTAGCTCCTTGGGTCATGTAATTCCAGTCTTCTTGTACTATTCTCTCTGTGTGCCTGCCTCTATTTCTATGTCCAAATTCCCTGTTTCTCTAAGGACAAAACCATATATAATTGGGGTTCATCTCGATGGCCTCATCTGAACTTAATTTGCCTTAAATACTCTATTTCCAATAAGGTCACATTCACATGTATGGGCTTAGAACTTCAGCATCTTTGGGGGAGCCACAGTTCACCCCATAACAGACTGGAAGAGGGCAAGTAAGGACGGGAAATACTGAACTGTTGCAAGCTTGAGCAGGACAGGAGAATTTGCAGTACCCCCTCAATAAATAACTGGAGCCTGAGTTAGGGTCCTAGCAGTGGAATGGGAAGAAGTACCGGACGCAGTGTGGAGCTTGCATGCCATAGCATTATTTATAATGAATCTATTTTTAAAAACTTCCAAGTAAGCAACACAACCTCTCATTTAAAGTTCATCTGCAAAGATGCAATAGAACTATAAATTTGCTGAAAACGGCAACTCTCCCATCCATTTCTCATCATGATTCTCTTTCTACTATTGACCGGATAATGGAAATAATCAGCACTATCTACACAGCGTAGATATTTTTATTTATATTAAATTGAATTAACTTTTTGTTTTCCCCTGAAATGATAAACATTTCATTTTTAGGTGATTTTTTTTTCTTTTTCCTATAGACTACATTTCTGACTTTATGTCTTGGCAAGTTGAAGATTTCAACATTGTTTTAAATTTGAATCAAATGCATATACTTTTTTTTAATGTAAGCAGATTGCAATCATCTGGTGGTAAATGTTGTCAAGAATCATGCAGTACTTAAGTCTTTTTCGAGAAGCTTGTCATGCATAAAATCCTTGATGTATGAATTCTTGCAGTCTTGCCTTTCTTAATGAATGTTCTGAGAAGACTTCAAAAAGACAAATTAAAATAAGTTGTGCCTGACATGAATATCTAGGGTACATCAAGAGCTTTTTAATAAATTCATTTAAGGATTCATATAGGCCAAAATATTTTTATTTTCATTCTTAGAACTGATAGATCGTCAATATTCATTAGTGTGGGTGCAAATAACATTATATGGCAAAGATCATCAATGGGAAATAAAAATTAAATTGAGATGTCACATATGTTATGATGAACAATTGTCTCAGTCTTGCATATGAGAATTACACATGAATATCATGCAACCAGTTCTTGGTCACTGAGGAGTGCTCACAATTTCTCCTGAGAAATGTGTTAACTACTTGCCCTCTCTCTTCACATCCTCTTCACCAACTCTTGGCTCCAATCTCTGTTTCTTTGCTTCTGAAATTGCCCAAGGTCACCTCCTAGGCAGCCAGCCAGTCTAAAAGAATCAAAGTAGCTGTTTTACAGGGTTTCGTTCATTGTTATTTTAGCAAACTCTTTCCATGTTCCGTGGTTCCCTCTGACGCACATCTGAGAAGAATGAAATTAGCTCACAGTCGTGCATTTGTATTCTTAGAAATCACTGTTCCTGCATAATTGCCTTATATTCAGAATGATCTGACAAGAATCTTCTCTCTCTTACAATTGAAAGTGGTAAAATGTAGTTTGCCATTCCACTGCCAGGAACAAAACTCCAGTCTCTCAAGATTCTGAGCTGGCAAGTCATGAAGTCTTACTGCAGACGAAAGAGATTTCAGGAGGTTTAGAAAAGAAGTTGTACAGAATTAGTTAGTGTTCCATTATTTCTTGCCAATTCAAATTTTGCTGAGTTATAATTGCTTCAATTAGAAATAGGTCCCATTTTCCTTGAAATATATACAGATTTGTAATCCAAAGGAATGTTGTTTTGTGCCCTTTCTCTTCTCAACCTCTGACTCTTTCCTTCCCTCCCTCCCTCTCTTTCTTTGTCTCTCCCCATTTGCAAATTTGGTAGGAACTAAAAAAAACAATTTCCCTACTTCCGAATTTTGTCTGTGTCTACACCCTGGCCTACAACTGTTAAATACTCTCAGCCTTTTTGAAAAGGTGATAACAAGGCAGTCTTGACATTTAGTGCAAATTCATCCCCACTGCTGGGAAAACCACTAAAGCTGGGGCCCGCTAATGGTGCATCAATAATCTTTGTGTCATAGGTGAAGACTAGTAAAATTAGCACTTAATGTAGGCAATCTTCCTGCCCTTCCTAAGTAAATTTATGGAAGGAAGTGGATTAGTCTTTCTCTACTCTTGGCTCTTCTACTTTTAATGTCTACTTTCTTCCATGAAGACATCATTCATTTTCATGGATTTCATATCAATGTCTTGGAGGCTGACTTAGTGCCCTCATAAGCTGCCAACCAAGCCTCAGTTATCCGACCTCAATCTAATTTTCTGGCCTCATCTGTTTCCTTTCCCTTTCTCCTCCTTCCCTCTTGCCTCCTTGCCTCTGTTCTCCACACTGATGCCCTTTTACCTTGCTGTGTGCTTGTTATTCTAATGATCTTTGTCTATCAAAAAATGCACTCAGCTCAGTAGCTTTCTTCCTGGTGGAGTCTTCACTTCAAATCCTCTTTTCCAGAGGCATAATAAATTTTCTTTTTTTTTTTTTTTAAACTTCTAAAGCACTTAACTCTATTCTAACATTTAGCATATTTCTTCAAAACTATGTAAGAATTGGGGGCGCCTAAGTGGCTCAGTCACCTAACCGTCTGACTCTTGATTTCGACTCAGGTGTGATCTCGGGGTTGTGAGATCAAGCCTCATATTGAGCTCCATGCTCAGTGAGGAGTCTGAGATTCTCTCTCTTGCTCTCCTTCTGTTCTTCCCCCACGCACGTTCTTTTTCTCTCTCTAAAATAAATAAATAAAATCTTTAAACAAAAAACTATGCAGGAATTCATATAGAGTAGATGCTCAATAAATATTTCTTTTTTTCTAGCTTTATTGAGATATAGCTGACACAAAATACTGAATAAGTTTAAGATGTGTTGTTTGATATTTTAGAAAATTACCACCATAGTGTCAGCTAACACCTCCGCCACATCCCATAACTACACTGTTCTCTCTGTAGTGAGAACATTTTAGACTTACTCTTTCAGCAAATTTCAAATATATAATCCAATATGATTAACTATGATCACCATGCTGGATGTGGGATCCCCAGAAAGGATTCATCTTATAACTGGAAGTTTGTATTCTTTGACCAGCATCTCCCATTCCTTCCACTCCCTAGTCCATGGTAACCACTCTACTACTCCCTGTCTCTGAGTCAGGCTTTTTTAAATTCTACATATAAATGATAGTGTAGAGTATTAGTCTTTCTGACATTTCACACGGTCTAACGCCCTCAAAGTTCATCCAAAGTTTTCTCAAATGTCAGGATCTCCTTCTTTCTCATGACTGAGTAGCATTCTGTTGCATATGCATACCATATCTTCTTTATCCATTCATACATCAATGGATAATTACTTTGTTTCCATATCTTGGTTATCATAATAATGCTGCAATGGAAAAGCAGATATCTCTTTGAGATTCTATTTGCACTTCCTTATGCTCCTCAATAGCAAAACAAAGAAACAAAAAAATCTGATTAAAAATGGGCAGAGTACTTGAATACATATTTTTCCAAAGAAGATATAAAGAAGACATACAAACTGTCAACAGATTGTATAAACACTAGAACGTCCACAAAACAGTTATGTGTTCAACCAAATGAAATTGTTGTATATCTATAAAGAAGATATACAAATTGTCAATAGATACATGAAAAGGTGCTGGATATCACTTATCATCAAGGAAATATAAATTGGAACCACAATGAGATATCACCTTACCCTCATTTGAATGGCTGTCATCAAAAAGACAAGGAATAACAAGTGGCAATGATGTGGAGAAAAGGGAGCCCTCATGCACTGTTGGTACAAATGTAAATTGGTATAGCCACCATGGAGAACAGTATGGCATTTCTTCAAAAAATTAAAAATAGAACTACCCTATGATCCAATAATTCCACTTCTGGGCATTTATCCAAGGGCAATATTTCTTTAGTTAATGAATTACTTATCTTTTATTCCCAGCACTTTCTTCACCATATTGCCAATGCATTAGAAGTGCCCCCCTCCCTAATACATGGAAGCAGGACATTTCTCTAGAGTGGCCTTGCTCCCTTTCCAGCACACCTACTCATCTACATTGTTTCTCCTCTGATCTTGACTACATTGCAAACTCCTCGAGGTCCCAGTCTATGCTATATTTTCAGAGTCTAACACCGTGCCTAGCACACAATAGTCACCTAGTGAGTACAGAATGCATGAGTGAAAAATTCAAAAGGCAGCATGTCCAGTTTCAGGATTTGTGACTGCAGTGACTTTTTCTCTCACTGATGTCTGACCTTACTTCTCATTTGTGTCTCAGTTTAACTTGTGGATAGAGTCGTTTTCCTATCTTACTCTTTTTCCCCCCTTTGTTTGAAAATATTGTCTTTCCACTGAGCTGTTAACTCATGGAAGTCTTACAGCTCACATCTTCCTAACCTGCTATGGTGATGCAGGTTCTTAGTGAACAGATTCTTTCCTCTGCAGGAATTACCTCTCAAACAATTGCACTAGAACCTCCACAAAACACAGTTATGTGTTCAGCTAAATGAAATTGTATTATGGGGAATATATGAAAACCCAGGGAAGGTATTGAAGTTCTTATAGAAGGGATCTCAATGGAGTTTCTCATACCACATTAACAACCTCATCAGCAATTAGTCTGATTGGTATTAGATTCAGTTCATAGTCTAAGTTTTCCAGAAGTTTTTGTGTAAAACTATAAATTTGGGAATTTTTACTATGACTCTCATCCAAAACACTGAACATTGGCTAAAGAATCTGAATCTACTATCTATAAAGCCATAATAAAGTTTCTCCAATTTACTGTAGAAAATGAGCAAAAAGTTCAAATCAAAAAATATTTTGTCTCAATTATCTAGTGGTAATGAGAAAACGGATTTTTTTTTTTTAACCTTGAAGTACATTTACAATTGACTTCAAAATACCACTTTTCTCAGTTAGGCAGATAAAACTCAATTTACAATTACCTTTTTATAAAGTTGTTCTAATTAGTGGCAATTTTTGTGATGTGAGTACTCAATTATATTGTTTGATTGTCATAGACATTTAATCCTTTTATCCAGAAGCATCCTATATCATGTTTCCAGCTCGCCTTTGTTTTCTGAATGAATAGTGAATAAAATAATCCCTAGAGAATAAAGGATTAGAAACCATAAATTACCTGAAAGATTTAGGGATTTATGCCATTTGAAATATAAACTTAAATGATGTTTCTGTAAGAGGAAAGCAAGTCTAGAAGGTATTCCAGTTAAGTAGAGCTGGTCTGAAAATGCTGAAAAGCTGTGAATTGTCATTTTTGTTTGTTTGTTTCAGGCCTCTATACCTAGAATAATTACCAACACAATGTATGACCAAGCTCAGGAGCCAGAGCAAAAAAATGCAATCAGTTCTATGACAGATTCTTTAAGAAATTATCGAGTTATAGTTCCAGAATTATACAACTTAAACTTATTCTCTGTCTAGGTTACATTTAGATTTGTCCAGGTTCTGTGTTTTTACGACAATTTTAGTGTTTCATTTCTGGGGAAGAAAACAAGGTTGCTGGTCAACTATATTAAATTTTAAACTAGTACATTAGTTAATATAGCTGCATTCCATGTGGCTTATCACATGGTGTGATAGATGGACAGAACAGCATCACTGGCATCACGGGGACATCTATCACTTACTATGTGACAATCAACCGCTTTAAACTTTCTCCTTTATAAAGAAGATATCAATGCATTCCTCATATAATCGTTGTGATGATTACATAAGGCAACATACTTAAAGGGCGCAGAATAATTGCTTAGCATATTTAGGCCATTTTAGAAAGTAGTTACACTTTTATGTACTGAAAAGATTCATTTGCAGCAAAGTCACTGCAAAAGTGCTTAGTCAAATAATATGACTGACTTAATAACTAATGGATTAGACAAGTAAGGGATTTATAGTTCTCATTTAGAAGTTTGGAGTTGATTCAGGACAGAGTCAGCTTCTCATGAATGTTATCAAGGACCTGGATTCCTTCTCTCACGCTGTTCTTAATCCTTGGTTGTGGCTTTTCATCCTTGTGATCACAAGATTGCTCCTGTACTCCCGGTATCACATCTGAATTCCAGACACGAAAAGGGCAAAGAGATAAAGATCCAAAAACCTTCTCCAGGCAGAGATTTTGTTCTTTTTTACTTGTAAAGGTAGTTGCTTCCTAGCAGACTTTCAATTATATCTTTCTTTAAAAAAAAAAAAAAGTCTCACCACTTTTAATGCTTTTTAAAAATTATAAATGAGAAAAAAGAGCTTTCAGAAATAAATGTATTCTACACATCACCCCAATTAGTTGTTTTTATCAAAATTTAGTATCATGAGATGACGTTTCGTCTTCCTCACAAATGTTAGAAAGTCATCAGGGTTCAATTCCGTGGTTGTAGTGTTGGTCATTGGAGGAAAGTACACCTTTTCACATCCACCTTCCAAAAAAGCAGAATCGGGAACAAATTTCGATCCCATCAACACAGAAGAATGCCAAAGGTGTGGCACAGCCTTAGCCAGCTTTTAGTTTTCCTAGCATGGCTGTTTCATCAGCAAACTGAAGATTTCCCTCTCAACACCTAACTGATTGGCAAGATCATTTGAATTAATTTGTCTATCATGAAGAATGGTCACCAGCCAATAACCTGTTTTCCTTCTTGTCTTTAAGAAATAAGTCCTTACTTTGTGCTCCTTTCAAATGTTGGATATGAAACATCATTTCTTCAACTGTAAACACTTCCAGGTGCTATACAACCTCTGTGAGATGGTCAGGGTGCCAAGGCACTGCTCCCCCTGCCACCCACACCTTGGTACCAGCCATTCAGCTGTCCTGGCCAGAAGAGAGAAACTGCTCAACTAGATCTTATTGATGAGAAAAAAAAAAAAAATACCATATGGTGATTCAACACAAGAGCACTGAGAGCTTTTAGATTTTAAGTGGACACATACCCACGCCTCTCTGTTGCATGTGTTTCTGTGTGGACGTGTTAAAATAATAATAAAGGAAGAACGGGAATTGGACAGTCAGCCAACAGTGTCAGCCACACTCATATTCAAACTATGTATTTTGTGGCTTGTTAGAAGTGGTGCCTAACTATGATCTCAAAAGACAAGCATAGGTAAAATATTTTCAGCCAATTTTGCCTTTCTTCAAGGTACTACATACCATTGTCCAGCCTAGCGAAAAACATTAGAATGCAGCTAGAGTCCTGAGTTGTGGCCTTGGAACTGTCACTAGTTTACTGCTTAGCTTTGTGCAAATTACCTAATTATTCTACATAGCCTTTCTTCTTCCATCAATTGTGGAGTTTGAAATAGATGATGTCTAACACCACTCTCAGGTCTTAAATTCTGGGGTTTTATGATTGTAATATTTATCTCTTCCCCCTTCAAAAATTTATAATCCCCAAAGCTTAATAAGTTTTTTGAAAAAAATGAGCTCTGATTAAAACAATCATCCAAAAGTCGTTTACTGCTCTTAGAACTATGCTAGGCTGCATATAAGACACAAAATAAAATAAATACCTGCCCAAAGCAAAAACCAAACCAAAATAAAACAAAAACAAAAATAAGACAAGAAAACAAGTTAAAGACACGACCCCACTTATGACACTAAGCACATGTGACGTGGCCAACTATTCACTATTAGTGCAGAAGTTCTGAGAAGAGACAGGTCAGTATGAAGAAGCTTTAGATGACATCATGAATGAAATGGAACTATTTCAGCAGCATTTGAAATAAAATCCAAAGTAGAATGAAAGGATTTGGCTAGAAGATATGAAGTAATATCTCAAACCAAGGGTTACAGCATTAACAGAGACTAGAGGGGAAACACTCTTTTAGGGACCAAGGAAAAAGCCTATCCCAATCAAGTGAGCAAGCATATGTTGGTGACTAATAGGCCATGGTTAATTATAAAGTTTGCACGCCTTCTTCCTGCAATTCTTATTTTTGGGGCACCTGGGTGGCTCTGTCATTTAAGTCTTGGATTCTTAATTTCAGCTCAGGCCCTGATCTCAGGGTGGTGAGATCGAGCCCTGCATAGGGCTCCATACTGGGGATGAATCTGCTTAGGATTGTTTCTCTCTCCCCTGGCCCCTCCCACCTCCTATGCCTGTGCTCTCTCTCTCAAAAAATTCTTATTCTTATGTAAATATCTACTAAGACCAAGGTGCTTCTTCCCCTCCAAGTCTCTCTACAATTTGCATGTGCATGTGCACACACACACACACACACCCACACACATATTTAGATACAGAACCACCTGGACACAAATTCCTGTGACCCAGAAAGTATAATACGTCACTTCATTTCCATGCCATGCCAGATTCAGACTCACAATATGTACATTTTGCTAATACTATATCTTGACATAGCTGACTCCTGGATCTTGGATCTTAAGCTAGGGGGAAAAATAAACTTGTCTTATATTCTTTTGTTGGATCTTTAATTATGAACTAATCAATCATGATTTGCAACCTTATTCTCACTCACCCTTATCTAACTGGTCATATCACGTATGCGTTGGTATGAGAGATAGGAGAGGCATGCATAGTATTGCTTCACTGAGCAATGAGAAGAAGCCATTATTGGTACTTGAAGAGAAAGTGGACTGTTGTACAGAGTTTTGTCCCAGCAGCATTTGAAAGAAAAAATAAAATAGTTTAGCATCAGGAAGATGAAGTAAAGGTATTACCTTGGAGTAAAATCATGAGGATCTAGAGTAAGGGAGTGGACTGTGAGCAAAAAAGAAAAACATAGGATTTGAGCTATGGATTGGGAACAAGGACTGAATCAGAATATATATTATGTGTGTTTATGTAAGATGTATGTTTGTACCATATTTATGCATTTCCCACTTGGGCTATATGATCCAGAAGGCTCTAGAATCTGAGATTCCAGCTCAGAAGGTGAGGGCACCAGATCGATGTGATGGAGAAGTGAAGGATGATCCCATGCAGTGATTGTTCATTTCACATAATGCAGGCATTGAGTAGGGAATCTGCCTGGGGATGAGAAGACTTTAACTCTCTAGGCTGCTTAAACTGGGATCATAACAAGAAACCTACAGTGATGCTCTTTAGGTAATTAACAGTTAAAACTAAGGAAATGAACAAAACTTTTAAAAAGTCCTTTGCATTGTAATATTCATGAACCATTTTAAAACTACACTATCTTATCTACAGACTTTATATTTCTGGATGGAATCTACCTAATAGCTTTATAGCCTCAATTTATAAGCCACTCAATTTTTAAAATACTTGACCATCTAAATCCCCATATATTGGTCTGTTGTTAAAAGTTTGACCACCATAAACTTAAAAAAAAAAAAAAAAAAAACCTTACTTTTAGTAAGTAATGTAAAAAGGAGGAAAGAAAAGTATGTGAAAGTATTTTCAAATAATGGAGTTATAATTTTAGTTCAAGTTCAATTGTTAAAAATACTTAGAAGATTTTTTAAAGAAAAACGAAAATACCACATTATTATCAGAGGCTTTTAAGCGCTAATTGGGAAACATACCTTTTTATAGTCTAAGTCTCCTCAAATACTTTTTTTTTTTCTTTTTAAGTGACTTTTTGACATAATGCTATGGCTTCTCTTTGTAGGTAGAGTAACTTTAGCCGTAAATCCCTGTGGGTTCACATAACACAGACCAAATCAAACTTCATAGCTCCTGGGAAATCATTAAACATTATTGCATCAATTTGCTTGCTACATATGTGGCCTTAGTTAATGTTAGAAGTACTTTTTTTTTTTCTATTTCAGGTGATTTTTTTTTCTCCATAGTATTTGAAGGACAGCTTTCATATTTAAAAGCTGAAGTCCAAATATAGTTTATTCTGACAGTGCTTTGTAATATTTTTTGGGTCAAATCGCCCTTTGAGCCAATGATGAAACATTTGTCCACACAATTTTGGAGGGATTCGTGAACCCCAAAGCCAGTCTATATTATTGAGATGAAGACTCCTTTATTTTATTATTATTATTATTATTATTATTATTTTGAGATGAAGACTCCTTTAAACCACACGATTCATTGGTACCTGGTCCATGCAATTGGAGGAGAGCTTCCGGTTGGAATAAACATAAATGTATTCACTAGGACTCTGGAGCACGTGTCCTGAAGACGCTGCTGCGATTTCTCCCCAGAAGTGAAAGCCACAGCCTTATGGAGCTACTGTTGCTGGTGGAAAGTGCTGTAACCTTCATATATGTGGAAGGAATCATTAACCTGTGGTCTCTTGACATTCTTCCCTATTTTTCTGGAGGACCACGGCCCTGAGCATTTCATTCCCTCATTATCCACTTTTCTGTCTACAGTCTGCCACCATTCATGTGACAAATATTAAGTGTCTACTACTTATCAGACCCTTGGGACAAAACAGACAAAACTCCCCGCTCTATGTGACTTACA
Organism: Canis lupus familiaris; assembly: GCF_011100685.1. Lineage (NCBI taxonomy): Eukaryota > Metazoa > Chordata > Mammalia > Carnivora > Canidae > Canis > Canis lupus. The sequence continues at coordinate 44,406,859 of NC_049237.1, read as the reverse complement.
TTCCAGTGGAGATGACAGCAGAAAATAAACGTTAGAGAATGATTAATGCTGTGGAGAGGTAAAAGGTAGCCCAAAGTGCTTTGACACTCCTTCCAACAACAAGTAGGGTGCAAGACCTCCCCCTCAAACTTCTCCTCCCCAGAGACAGATCTCTGTTCACTTTGACCAAGAAACAATTGTGGGAGTGGCTCTGTGCTGGTTTCCAGTCCAAACCTGCAGAGACTTGCTACTTCCTGTCCTGAGCCACTGTGTTAGAAGTCTGGATAATCAGATGGGATTATGTGTAAGATACATCAAGAGTGCATGGAGAGGGACGCAGGTGTGCAAGATCCCAGGCATCCCTGCCAAAGTGCCAGACACGAGAGTGAAGTCTGCTTGGGCCTGGCAGATCCCCCCAGCCACCAGCTGAATAAACTGAGCGACCCCAGTCAATGCCATGTGGAACAGGAGATCTACCCAAGCACGTGGTGCCATAATTTACCACCCAGAGATCATGAACATAATATACTGACTATTGTCTTCAGCCACTGCACGTGAGACGGTTTGTCAGTCAGCAGTACGTGACTGGACCCATGGTGGTCCTCAGAAAGGGAACAAAAATCATGCTTTGTCATTTCAGGCAAGAACTCAGTGCTGCTGCCCATTCTTTACTGAACACTAATTGACTCCTCTTATTTCCAACACCATTGTTCTGGACCTTTCCTATTCTATTCAAACTCAAAACACATCCTTCACTCCCCTTACAATCATCGTAAGACCCGCCTTTCCCTAAATGAAAATATAAACGGTGTCTTTGTCTGATATTGAATTATCCGTATTAACCTTTTCTACCCTGCTTTACCTCAGAGTCCGGTGTCTTCACTCATGTTCTCCTCTTACTCTCCTGTCTTAGAGGAAACAATCTACACCAATTTCCAAAGTTCATTCTTCCACTTTGCCTGCAATCTCTATCTCCCTGGTCTCCCTAGTTTCGCCTGGTGGTAGCTTCTTCTTCTTCTCCACCCCTGACTGGTCCTAAGTCTACAAGTGGTCTTTACTCAGTTCTCATCCGGTTTCATAGAGGCAACATTCCTCTTGAAATATGTGCTCTCCTGGATTTTTTTAGATCCTGAATTTTAAACCATCTTTCCCAAATCAAATATTATACCATGTGATTCTCTTTCTCATGAACCATCAGTGGCTCCCAGTTACCCTCTATTTTTTTTCTTTTTTTCTTTTTTTAAGTTTTATTTATTTATGATAGTCACAGAGAGAGAAAGAGAGGCAGAGACACAGGCAGAGGGAGAAGCAGGCTCCATGCCCCGGGAGCCCGATGTGGGATTCGATCCTGGGTCTCCAGGATCGCGCCCTGGGCCAAAGGCAGGCGCCAAACCGCTGCGCCACCCAGGGATCCCTACCCTCTAAATGATACCATATGCTTAACTCTCCACAAACAACCGTACTTTGTTTCTCTTGTCTTGTTTTAGAGGCTTTTATTCAGCTGAATGTTTCAGACATCTCTGCTTCCTTTCATGTTGAATCTTCATTTTAAAAATTTTCCTCCCTTCCTGAATGCTACTTGTTCTTCAAGGCATTATTGAAATCCACCTCTCGAACCCAAGCCTCACTAATCACCAGCACATTATGGACTCTCCTTTTTCCCACCTACTTTGAACACCAACTTTGCTCTTCTCTTATAGTATTTTTTTTCTGCTTTGTTAAATAATCTGCATCATCTTTACTTTTTTCACTATTAATCTATTCAACATTTTTAAAGGCTATGTGGTAGTTGACACTGGGATTTGTGCTAGAGAAACAAAGGCAATAGACACTGCTCATTCTCAAGAAGCAAACATTCTAAGGATGCCTGGGTGGCTCAATGGTTGAGCGTTGACCTTTGGCTCAGGGCGTGATCCCAGGATCCGGGATCGAGTCCCACATCGGGCTCCCTGTGGGGAGCCTATTTCTCCCCCTGTCTATGTCTCTGCTACTCTCTCTCATGAATAAATAAATAAATCTTTAAAAAAAAGAAGCAAACATTCTAGTACAAAAACAGTGACTTGCAATAAGTTTCTTGCAAACTGATAGAAGTAATGGCTCATAGGATATGTTCAAGTCTATGCAAGGAATGTAGAAAAGACTTCTAGAAGGAGGCTAAAATCGAGTCTTTAAAAAAACGTGAGGGTATTCAAGATTAATGAGGGAAAGGCAAATTAGGTGGGGGATGAGGCAACAGGCATGAAAAACTTTGAAAAATTGAGGAAAGTGCAGGCAGATTATTGATGCTGGAATAGAGGATGCCAAGTAGGATGAAGAGAAAGATGAGGCTGGAGAAGTAGACAGGACTAGAAAGGATGATCTTGTTTGCCAAGACAAAGAATTTGACTTGTCACAGAGGAAATTGTGGATGCAGGGACAACTTTCACAGATATAGATGGGAAATGACATGACAACAGAAAACTTCGCAATTCTGGTTTCAATGTCTGCCTTCCATGCACCACCACCACCTGTAACCACCCCCCCCCCACCACCACCAAATTCAAGATTTCCAAGAAGATGGCGGTACTGTGTTTACTTTGTATTTATATCACTCCAGAAATGTATGCAATGTCCCATACATTGGAGATACTTAATATTGCTTTGCTTTATGAATAGAGTTTTTAAGTTATTATGTTTAAATAATTTGTTCACTAGATCTGTTGTTATTATTATTACTTTTAATCTTCCAATGAAGAAAGGAAAGGAGTGTTTAGTAAAGGTGACTATGAATAGCTCTCCCACCAACCTTGCAAGAGAGAAATCCAGTGTTCTGAAATGACCCTGCCTGGTGATCAAAGCTCTGGAGTCCTGATGCATGATTGTGATCTACTGCTCAGCTGTCAAGAGACAATGTCTGTTTAGGAAATAGAGTTTCTTGGTCCCTTTCTCTATACTTCTGGCTAGATTAGGAAAACTGGGTCTATGATTGGTCTACATTTCCTTGAAAGGGCTACTTCCAAACCAGACTGAGATCTGAGGATGACATCTTATAAGGGACTCGGTCTTGTTCTTGTTTCTGCTCTACCATATAGGTAATGGTAATAGGGAATAGGCTAATAAGCTCACCATCTTTTGTTATATACTCTTCTAATGCACTAGCTCAAACTAGGAATCTTGTTGGAAGGTAGCTTATATCTATTCCCTGTCATAATTAAGACCAAGACCTCAGGTGCCTGTTGGAATAAAACCCAACACTTCTTAAATAAGATAGTTTTAAGTGGGCTGAAAGAGATGAGGAAGGCATAGCAGCTGCTCTGAGAATCCACTCATCCATCCCAGAACTGTGGATAGAGAAGAGACCTCCAAAGCAGTGCTGAAGAAATTGTGTTAGGAATTGCACCTTGGTATAGTCTTTGCTGAGTGTCAATGTTTCCCTTCTTCCTTCTCATCTATTTTAATTATCTGTATAAGTGATGCTGACAGGAAACACATGACACCTGGACATGTGAGGAAAGAGGGAGTTTTCCAAATGGGAAAGATGTGACCTCAATATAAGTGCAGACTACATACATTTCAACAAAGTGTAGGAGAGTGGGATCAATAATTATGCCATGCTCCAGAGGTGCAAAATCTGGAGGATCTCCCTTTAATGGTTTCCAGAAGCTCAGATATCCAAGGTCATTGCTGATATTAGGCAATTTGGCATGGGTGAAGCTGAAAGAATAGCTCTGCAAAGGGCCCATGTCACACCACTCTCCTGTATTCTGTCCCTTCCTGGTAATATTTCTCTGGTTTATGAGCAACCCTTTTACCTCCTTCTGGTAACCCCTGGGTGAAAATTGCTTCTCTGAGAGTTTCAAAATTCAGATAGGGCCTGAAGAGCAAACTTTGTAGTTTATCTTACCTAACAAAATTGCCAGCAAGAGAGAAGTGCGAACTTTTCTTCACATAGCTCTCCCATTTGGATTATAAAATCTTTGTTGAGGGGGTGATGAATGTGATAGAAAACACATAACTTGTTTCAGATGTAAAGAATGCTGACAGCCTCAAAAACATTACTTTACCTGATTTTCTTGGCAAATTCAATTTGTAAGAAAAGCTGGGAGTAGAAAATATCCAGGTGTCATTTTGGTGGTCACTTTCCCAAGCATAGCCATCTTGATTATGCGGTTATACTCATTGCAGAACTCTGATCAGCTGTATCACAAAGACCTCACCTGCATATAAAGCCCCCAGTTCCTGCCGCAGCTGTAATAAGAAGTTTCATAAAAGAAAGTGACTTTGTTTCTTTGCTTAATACTTGTGAGTAAATGTTGCAAGGAAGGGGAAGTGTTAACAGACACAGTTTGGATCCCTGACACTTTGAAAAGTGGGTCATTGATAAGTGACGAAGTTTCTTGGAGCCTCCATTTCTGTGTAAACAAAATGCACAATAAACGCACTTTATGAGAATATCTTGATATTTAATCACAAAATGAATGTTGCTTGGTATTTGGTAAATGAGTATCTATTATTACTATTTCATAAACCCTTTTGTACATATCACTAAATCACTGCTTCTGACACTAAAAGTATATATGAAGATCTTTTATATAGAGAAGCTCAAAATTCTTTGTGTAATTCATCTTTTCTTTCCAAGGATCAAGTAAACTTGACCTTCTCATGTTTCTATCAGTCATTATTTTTTTTTATTATTTTACCAGACAAATACATGAACAATTTACAGCCATAGTCATTCATTTCTTCAACAAATATTTATTGAGCATATACCAGGGGCCATGTGCTAGTGCCAGGAACTGTTCAAAGCAGTGAAGACACTGCAATAAGTAAACCATAGAATATTTATTCATAGAATTTATATTCTAGTGCATACAAGCAAGGGAGAATGAAAAGAACCAGGTAAGACACAAGAAAGACATACGTAGTATGCCAGATAGTGCTAAGAGACATGGGAAACAATGAAGCAGGACAGGGGACAAGGAGTGCAGAAGCAGAAACCTTACAATTTATATAGCATCATCATGAGAGGACTCCCTAGCAAGATGTCATTCCAATGGAGATGTAAAGAAAGTTTGATTATTATAAGCACATTGTAAGCTACATTGAGGCTGGAATTGAGGTGATCATTCAACTTGCATTTTGGTCAGAAATTGGTGTGAAAAACAATCAACCACAGCCATTCTTTTGTCTGCTTCTCAGGCCCTGACTTCACTGTATGCCAACAGCCAACACCATGCAACAGTCAGAGGACGAGAAACCTCTGTGCTTTCAATGAGTCATGGCAGATAGAATTCCAAGTGTCTATATTTGTCTAGGGTGAATAAACTGCCTTTTCTAAATATATGCCTTACCACTTCCCATTAACCAAATTCCCAAACACATATTTCTGCTGGGAAAATAGAACACCAACCATTCTGTTCATGTAAAAAGCAGCCAATTTCTCTGTTGCTATCAGACTTAGAGGTGACACAAATTTTAAAAAGAAAAACTAATGTACTTGTTGACAGGATAAAGATTCAAAAGACCTTGACATGCTGGAATTCTAACAAAATCAACAAGATAAAATTAGGAAAGATATGTATAAAGTCTAACATTTAGATTTTTTTGAAAAATATTTTTTTTTTGTTTATTTCAGAGAGAGAAAGAGAGTGAGAGACAGCACAGCAGGCCCAGAGAGACAGCAAGAGAGAGAATTTCAAGTGAACTCCATGCTGAGTACAGTGCCCTACTTGGGCCTTGATCCCTGGACACTGATTTCATGACAGGAGCTGAAACTGAGAGTAGGACACTTAACCAACTGCACCTCTCAGGCACCCCTGACATCTAGATTTTTTAAAAAATCATCAGCACAAGTTTGGAATTAGAGTGATCTTGAAGATTATCAAGTCATCTGAAACAAACAAAGACAGATATTCAATGTCTAAAAACCTAATATATGAGTTCACTTGACAATCATATTGTCACTTGCTAATACCTCAATCATAGTTCTTAGATAATATCAGAATTTATTTAGAGGGTATTTTTAGTTTGTGTCAGCCTGAGGCCCTCTCAAAGCAAAGATACTATTGACTCACCTTTTTAATCCAGCTCCAATAACAGTTCTTGGCAAATAGTATTTTGATCTATTTATTCATTGAATCTAACACATTATTTGATTACCATAAAGTTGTATATTACATACAGGAAATGAAGAATGTCTCCTTACAGGTTGCAGTGCTTAGGCTATGTCTGTAGTCTGTAGTTCCGTCTTCATATTTGAGCACCCACTGCTGTTTGCCTACTGGAGAATAACCAAAGAGAACTAAAAGTCTTTAAACTAATACCATATAAAAAATTATCACATAAAATGGAGTGTTTCTAATCTTGGAGAAAGGAAACTTTGGAAGAAATAATAGCTGTGTTCAAATAAGTGTAAAGTTTTCATATGGAAAAATAATTAGATATAGCTTCAAGGAAAAGAACCAAAATCAGGGATCCCTGGGTGGCAGGCGGTTTGGCACCTGCCTTTGGCCCAGGGCACAATCCTGGAGACCCGGGATCGAGTCCCACATCGGGCTCCTGGTGCATGGAGCCTGCTTCTCCCTCTGCCTATGTCTCTGCCTCTCTCTCTCTCTCTCTCTGTGTGACTATCATAAATAAATTTAAAAAAAAATTAAAAAAAAAAAACAAAATCAGTGGAAGACATTATAAAAGGACAAAATAACACAAATAATGCAAAATTCAACAGTTGCCTCCAAAACAATGAGATTCCCATCACAGTGGAAGTACTCCAATTGAATCTGGATCAGGATCTTTCCAGAAATAGGAATTTGGTATCAATGGGTACAAATGTTTTTACCCAACTATGATCTGTTGATTCTGAAATTATTCAACTTGCCAATAATAAGAAATATCCTTCCGAATCAATTATATTTTAGAGAGGAGCACTTTAACTTCTCAGGCCATTATTTTTAGACTTTTTCCATGTGAACTCTGTTTTCTTGACCTAACCATGCCATTCCACTGAGCAATACTCTTGCTCGAAGACTGATGTTGATTTTAGACAATGCAGTGGTAATCCGTGTGGATTTCTAGGTAGTGTACAAGGTCAAAATGTCATCCTGCTCAAAATTTCCCAAGATACTTGGTGTCATACTGTTATTCCCAGCATTCCAAGAGACTCAGAGTTCTGTGAATTCATGCTCTGTCTATAGATATGTTTCTTTGTCAGAGATTATTAACTCTAATAAGGAAAATCATGTCCTTATGGCACATGTTAATGTCTTATTACTCAAGCACAGAATTATCTATCCATTTGGTCAATGAAAACTCATTAAATAACGTTTATTTAATACAAGTGCATGTGTCCTAAGGATATAGTGGAAAATGAGAGGTTCTTGACTCCAAGAATTTCCAGTTTGGTTGAAGAAACAAACATAGGCCAAATCATTGCAACACAGTATAATATCGGCTGTAACAGTGTTTGCACAAGACCCGAGCAAACAAAAAGAATAGAGCTGCTAGTTTTGGGTAGATTCAAAAGAATCCCATAGAGGAAACTTTAGAATGAGCCTTGAAGAATAAGTCAGGTTTTTTCAGGTAGACAAGGCCATCCAGCAAAGAGAAAAAGGAGTATTGTTATGGAGGAATATTGTCATAAGATTTGCAGTGGATGTTTGGAAAACAATAAATAGCTTCGTGAGCCCATTGTAGAGTGTGTATGGTAATCTGAGGAGGTACTAGGCAAATAGGCAGAGCCTGAATCATATGGAAGATTGACTGAAGATAAAAAACAAGAGACAAGCAAACTACTTCAGAGTTTATTGCAATTGTCCGCATGAAGGAATGATCTAATGTGTCATAATTCAGGTATGAAAGGAGCTGAGGGAATAGTAAGGAAATATGGTTAAAAGAATTTACAGGATTTATTGAATACTTACAGGTACTGTGCTAACATGAACTAGTAAAGTCAAGTACACACAATCCTTTGCTTTCAAGAAACTAAAAGGTACTCAGTAGGAATATAGGCTTCAGTAGCAGAGAGTCCTCCATTTAAATCTCTACTTTCCTACTTGAAAACTCTGTATTTCACTTTCTTAATCTGCTGCTTGAGAACATTTGTTCACTTACCCCATCTGGCAAATAAAGGAATACTGCCATGGTTACCTGCCCAGGGGAACCTTCGTCTCAAGACCCTCTGACTTCAGAGAAGTAATTCCTAGAGGTTGGTATAAAACTATAAAATGTAACTGAGTCAATTGGAAGAAGTACGTGTAGCAGAGATATGACACAAAGTAAGTGCTCAGGAAAACATCCACAAAGGATTAGTATCCTTCATCTTTAAAAATGAGCATGGGTATATCTGAATTCATAATGGTGTCTGTTTGTTTCTTTTAATATATTGGTCCCATCAAAATAATTATTTCTTTAAATTTAAGGGTATATCCCAGAACACTGAGTTTTGGACATTTCAAGTTTTTTTAAAAGACTAATTTACCAGTATTCTCTAGGAAAAAAAAATGATAAAGAACAAAACTTATAGAAAGAAAAATAAGAAGGATAAATACTGTTAAAATCAATGTATATTTGATTTCTAAAACATAGGATTACTATACTTATATTTCAATAAAGTGTTTCTCATAAGCTTCTCTTCCTATTTTGATATTCCCTCTTTTCTTTTAGAGTCATAAAGTCTTGTTTCTTTCAGTATTCTTACCAAAATGACTACATTAATTAGTTGAAAATTTGCGTAAATTTTCCTCAAACCAATCCCTTGGTCAAAGAATTTACAGTTGTTTGGAAGAAACATTGGTTAAAACTAATCTCACAGAAAAATCTTACTTCATTATATAAGTAGAGATAAAATTATTTTTAAAATATAATTTTAAAATATTCCATTGATATCACCCAGATATGATCTATTTTTGGCCACCATGTTCATCCACATTTGCTCCTGGGATACTTTGGAATAAACAGCATCACATCACCTGATTTAGCATCCATGAACACATCTGTATTTAAGTACAGAAGGAATAGAAAAGGAGACATATACACTTGCCAAGCTCTTGATATTTGGTCCTTTTGATTTTAAGCTGCTGTATTGGTAGAAGAATCTAAGTACGTGTTCAAAATACTCATTCATATTGAAGGTGAGGAAAATATCTATATTATCAATTTTCATTCTTTTGTTTAGTTCCAAATAAACAGAGTCTAATTAAAAAAAAACTAGTTTCTCTAGTGCCATCTTTTGTTCATATGGCAGAGATATTGGAGTAAATTCCCTTAAAAAAAAGTCAGAAGCAACAACAGAAAGGAAGAAATATTATTTTTGTTGTTTTCAAATGAAAGAGCTCAGAATGTTTACCCATGCTGGATAAAATACACCCAAACGTTACCTTCACTAATTAGAAGCTTAAGTCTGCATATAAAGATCCCTGCAACTGCAAATTTATCCCAGGAGCTGAAGCGGAGAGATTTAAAAATCTACTTATTTTTTTAAATGATTTTCACCAGATGCTTTATACCTCTGTTTGGTGCCTGGTGCCTGGGAACCCCATATGAAGGCAGGTTAGCTGTCTCACATATACTGCTTTCCTTGGGTTAGCAGCATAATCCAACTTCTGATTAATGGAAAAGCAAAACATTTGCAGTGTGTAATCTGATACACTGATGTTCACAGCAACGACCACTGCATATTGAGAACTCAGCCCTAATAAAGTCAACTACCCCTCTCTTAATTGCTTTCTCCTTAGTGAAATTATTCTTTCTATATTGAAATAAGAACAATTATACTTCCCAGCGATAACCGAATTTGAACATAATGCGATTGGCTCTGTCCTCTGCCTGGACGATTCTTTAACCTGGAAGATACAAATTCTTATCTTGTGATGGTGGAGGAATGTAGGAGGGCCAAGTGGACGGACTGTGACATGGCCAGTAACTTTATCAGGGAAGCATGTAGGAGGAGTCGGTCCCTGCCTGTCCAGCTGAATTGTCCTGGGATAAGACCTACAGACTGATGGACTAGGGCCACCAGCTAATGTCACTATTGCTGCCCTGGGAATCCCAGTGAGCCACAAACCCAGAATATCTAGCTGTATTCAAATACAAGTAGATAAATCCATCAGGTGAAATCAGCAACCGCTGATTTGGAATGGATTTGAAGGGGAGAATGGACCATGCCTTAGGTGACCCACAGTTTACCTGAATCAATTAAATTTTTGGATTCCCTTCATTGGGTATGGGAGAGATTAGAGAGGTCACTAATTGGTGATCATAGCTTTGGTTTTTGGAAACGCAACAATAATAAATACCTGGATCATATAATCCGAACTGCTTCCAAAGACACTCTCCTATGATTTTTTTTCAACTCTCCTAGAATTACTTGACATTATTCCATTAAGTTATAATGAAAAATGTTGTACTATCTTATAAATATTTAAGTACATTTATTGTAGGGGTGCTCTTGAAATATTTAGCACATCACAAAGAGTTTTATTTATAGATGCTTCTCAGATTTTAATGTCCAAAAAATCACCTGGGGACATTGTAAAGGTGCACATTCTGATTTAGTAAGTCTGTGTGGGATCTGTGATTCTAGATTTATAGCAAATTCCTATGGATAACAATGTTTCTGGTCTTTGGACCACACTTTGTACAGCAAGCTGTATCTATGTCCCATGGTGGAAATTTACTTTCAGAAAAGCTGCAATTGCTGGCAAATATTGTTTTTTTTTTTTTTCATTATGTAGTACTGTGAATTGTACTGGGTTGGACCATATGAAATTACCAATGTTTAATCTTTTTTTTTTTTGACATATATGGGACAATTTCTTGTAATAATATAGTATAGAAATGGTATTCTATAATAGATTTTTCTCTTTTTTTAAAAAAGGTTTCATTTATTTATTTGAGAGAGAGATAACAAGCACAAATAGGGGCAAAAGGGGGGGGGAGCACACTCCCCATTGAGCTGGGAGCCCGATATGGGGCTTGATCCCAGGAGCCTGAGATCATGAGCTGAGCTGAAGGCAAACATCTAACTGACTCAGTCATCCAGGTGCCCCTTCAGATTTTTCTTTTTGAGTCGAGAGCCAGGAAGCCTGTATGCAAAATTGTGCCCCACTCCCATAACAAAGTATATAGAACAATTTGCAAGGAGCATAGTTTAGGCACTAACTTCCCCTCCTTCCTTTGTAAGTAAGGAATCTTTAAGTCACAAGAAACAAAAACCTAAATTGACTGGCTTAAGAAAAAATAGACTTACATAATTAGTAATTCCAGATTTAGACCTTGTCCTATGGTGTGGGTGGATATAGGAACTCAAACACTGACATCAGGCCTCAGTTTATCCATTCTCTCAGTTTTGTTTGCCTCTGTAATTTTATTCTTAGGTAGATTCTCTCTCCACTTAGATGATTCCTTGTAGCTCTAGGATTACAGGCTATCTTCTTAGCAACTCCAACACAAAAAGAATGTCTCCATCCAGGAACTGAATTTCATTGGATTTGCTTTGGCCAGAAGAATGGAAAGCTCTGGTTAGCTAACCCAAGTTCTCATGCTCTCTCTGGACCAGGGTCAACTGTGTCGAACCCACATTGGCTGAGAGTTAGGGATTATTCTTCATGAGAAAATTGGGTGACTATTACCAGAAACAGGAAAAATATTGAGAATCCTTCCTTATAATGCCTTTTCTCTTGAGAAGATTATCCGTCCCTACCTCATTGTGGTCAGCATTAGCTTGTGACTTGCTTTGGCAAATGACCTGTGAGCAGTAGTGATATGTGTCATTTCTAAGTGGAAGTTTTAAGAACCTGAGTGTGCTCTGTCATGTTCTCTCATCCCACTGCAGTGTTCCAAATAAGAGCAGCTCCATCAGTTTGGGTCTCGGTGTAAGAACATGCAATGTAAGAAGCCTTTATTGTTTTAAGCCACTGATAACTGGGTTGAACAAAAAGTAATTCTTAGCCTAAACTGACTGATGAAATAGGCAAAACAACAGATGTTCACAATAACTACTCATCTCATTCCAAAATGCACGTCAATTCTTCTTTTCAAATATAAATTTAAAAAAAAAATACCCACACCAAATTTAATGCACATATTAAATATTCATCTGAAATCCACTCAATCTTCCCCAGGGAAAGAGATCATAAAATCTTGTCCTCCAGACAAGGATCTGCCTCCAGATTCAAGATCAGGATTTTTGAGTGATGGGAATGTCTCTAGGTCAGATCCAGATGAACTTTTACTGGTGGAGGAATCTATAGTTAAATGATAAATTAAATGTATTTAAATGATATATTTAGCCATCCCCAATACACATAATATACAGTGGTGGAAGTAAAAAGAATAATTATAAAACAAAACAAATTCCTCTTCCTCTTTTGAAAAGAAGCCAATGGAAAACAGCAGAATGGTAATGGATCCATAGCAAATAAGAACTAGAGCTCTCCAAGCAGAATGAGTTTCCTGGTTCACCAACCTGTCTTTTCCAATTCTTCCTTCTGTGAGGATGTTCTTTATTTATTTCTATTGGCACATCTGCGATGGCCTGAATAGAATTCTCCATTGCGGCTACTGTATGAGCTAGTATGGAGCTCATCTGGGCCTCCAGCAGAATGTTAAAGCAGAAGCCTCAGAAAAGGAGTAAAAAGTGATGTGTCCTTTGCCCTCAGGCTTCATTTTTAGTCTTGGCTTCTTACAAGGAAGACCTTTGCTAGGAGGTGCTTGGGTGGGCCTGCCATATTTATCTTCCTATCTATCCTCCACCCTATTTATTATCTTACTCCTTTTTGGGCACTGACCTAGTTTAGCTCATCAGGCCGAGCTTTGTATCTTCCAAGACTCTAATCTCTTAGCTCTCACAGATTTCCAGGCACTAACCAGAAAGAGATCATTAATAGACAAAATAAAACAAAACAAAAATATTTTTACTTTTTCTTTTCACTTTTCTGCAATCAGGTTGTAGCTAAAGTAAAGGTGGTCTCATTAATAGAATCTTTGAAAATTAGTCAACGCATGCCAGACTCTGTTCTTTTCCTACCACATCACTAATCTCCTGCCTAGGAAGTGTATGGGCCAATTGCCAAGGTACAAGACATGGTAGTTAACCAACCACTTGGCTATGTCACAGAATTTCCAGCTTTCCAGTACAGGAGAGGAATTCTCATTGCACTTCATGTTACTTCAGCTCTCTTCTAGGAACTTTTTAAAAAATATATATATTTTTTTAAGATTTTATTTATTTATTCATGAAAGACAGAGAGGGAGAGAGGCAGAGAAATAGACAGAGGGAGAAAGAGGCTCCATGCAGGGAGCCCCATGCAGAACTCGATCCCAGGACCCTGGGATCATGACATGAGCCAAAGGCAGCTGTTCAACCACTGAGCCACCCAGCTGCCCCTCTAGGAACTTTTTAAACATCAGGTTAGGGTTCCTTGGTTGAAAACCAGAAAAACCCTCTCTGGCTGGCTGAAGGGGACAAAAATCAAAAAAGATCTAGACTACCTCACAGAACTGAAGGAAAAGTTAAACAACCAAACTCTGGATAGGATGAGATCTAGGAAGCTCCAGATATTGAAACAGCAAAAACTAAAGATTTTTATTTTGTCAGGGGGATTTATTTTATAGAAGTATCCACCACAGCCCTGATGCTCTCATTTCCATGTTATCCTACTTTATTCTATGTGGCTTGTTAAGCTACTAAAAATCCCTGGGAAGCAAGATCTAGAATAAACAAACAAATAAACCTAACATGTGTATTTGGTGAAATAGTTCTGGTCTTTCTTGAGATAAGAGTAGCTTGTAGTCTCTTGTTGAGTGTAAAAGGACATGATGGGTACATTGTCTCAAATTCAGTCATGCTCAATGCTTTCTTTATTCTCCACTATTGTTACTCTTTTCTCCCCCCTTCCCCCAAAACCTACCCTTCACCTGCTCCTCATCCTCCTTCTAACTTGGTTTAACAATCTCAGCAATTCTCCCAAACATCTTTGGTAGAAACCATGAAATAATTTCAATTCCTCCCCCGACTAAACACTCATACTTCCTCCGTTCCCCAGAATTCATCCCATGCTGATTCTACCTCCAAACTATCTCCGCAGACTCATCTCCCCTTTTCTGATCCCACTGCTATTCTCCTAGTCTGGAGAACCTGCCCTTCTTCCTTAGAATGATTTCTACTTTACTTTGGAATTTTCCATGATCCCTTAAACAGCACTTAGAACATGATACATACTAGTTAAATAGGTTGAGTAAATAAATATATGTCTGAATCTGTAAAACCCCCAAGAGCTGTAATTATATCTTTCTTGCTCTGTGTTAGGTCTACAATACCTAACACAATATCTGATACACAGCATGTGGGCAATAAATATTCGAGAATATTTGTGAACGAATTAATATGAAAATGAATTGCTTTTACGGGTTTTCACAGCATCTCCAAAATTACAGTGTGTCTACCTAGAACAACTCTTCAGTCTAACTATGAACTTAGGTGGCAGAAGGAAGCTTTCAAAGACTCATCAAAATGGAAGTTTCTTTTCAGGTCAACAGAGTGACATTTGTGTACACACATTTGAGAGAGAAAGATATACTGAGAGTTTGCACCAAAGTAAAAGCAGAGATTGGAAGTCTCATTTGTTGCTGTTCACCTGTGTTTGGCAGAGCTTTTTCCTGGCCCGCAAGGAGGCTTTCTGCAAGAGGAGTTCTGCAGTAAGGCGCATGGAGCCGGAGGTGAGAACATAATGTAGGCACCAAGGGAGAGCAGTGGTGACAGTCACTTCCTACCCTGGGCTTTACTTCTAGGTGGGGTTTTTATTCCACAAACTCCTGGCAATTAGTAGTCCAACAAATCCATCATAAAGTTTTAGGAAAGATGTAGGAACATTCAATACTAAGTATACTCAATTGCTATCCTTTAGGCTGAATCTCCTCTGAGTTAATTAAATTCAAATAAGTATCTTTCCATTCCCTGGGACTTGGAAGGAGGAGCCCAACGCACTTGAGAAGTCACAAAACAGCCATTAGATGTTAATAACTAAGAACTGTTCCAACCTCTGCTGGTTTCAAATGAGAGGACCAGAGGCATAAAGCTCCATAGGGCATTACTAACTTCCTGAGGCACTCAGCTGCTGAAAATGAATTCCTCAAATAATAGTTTCCTTTTCCAAAATTTAGCTGGATCAGATATTTTTAGTTTAAAGGTCTTAATGAGACTTTGCAGGAACATGCACAGCAAGGGGGATTCCTGCACAATAAATCACTGGAGGTGTGCCACCCCACTGCTGGCAATTTGAATAAATAACTTTGTTGATTTATAGCAGATGTTTTTTCACTTAGCTGTCGCCCACCGAAGCCCACATTAGGCAGTAAAGTCCATGAGACTCAGAACCATTTCTGTTTTGTTCACTGCTGTCTTAAATAGCACCTATCAGTGCCCAGCAGAGAGTAGATGCTCAACAAAAATTTTCGAGTGTAAAAGTGAAAGTCTTATCTAAATATAATGCAGGAACACCTGGGTGGCTCAGTTGGTTAAACAGCCAACTTTTGGATTTGGGCTCAGGTGGAGGGATGAGCCCTGTGTAAGGCTTCTGGCTCAGTGTAGAGTCTGCTGGAGATTCTCTCTCTATTCCTCTCCCTCTCGTTCTGCTCCTCCCCTGCCCCCCCCCCAATCCCTCCCCTGGACACACAGGTGCACATGCTTGTACTCTCTCTCAAATAAATAAAATAAACTCTTTAAAATTAATAAGTAAATAAATACAGTGCAACATTCTCTGGTCAATTCTATTAAAGGGCAGGCAATAATTTTGCTCTTCAGACACAAAGGAGTACAAGGAACCTATTTTGAAGTAAAAATGCTTTTGCTTGGTACATTCTTTGGTGGGGCTAGAAAGAATAGACTAAAAGCTTAGCAAATGGCATGGTCCTGAAAGTTTTATGCATAAAATCTTACTCCTGAAAAGAGATTGCTTTCCATATATAAGATGTCTTCACATATATTTCTCAATTTTTATTTATATCACATCTATTCTCAGCTCCCAGCTCCATGCCTATAAGTTTGAGCTTAACACATTTACACTGAATGAATGTTTTTTTTTCAAAAATTTTTATAATCAAATTGATTAAAAATATTCATATTCCATTGGGCATTTGCTTAAAATTTACTTCTAACTGTAGAGATGTGTTTCTTCTGCATCATTTTGTCCTCACTTTTAGCCCTATTCACAAACAGAGGCTTTCTTGAAAAGAAGACTGGATGAACATAATGGCAAAATCAATAGATGCGATGTTTGGCAGTTTCCCCATCTCTAAAATGATACTTACAATAGCATCTAATTCATAAGGTAATTTTATGGGCTAAGTGATTTCATATATGTGAAATAAGCAGAACATCCCCCCACAGCACTGAAGCTTCTAACAAATGTTATATATTATTATATTTGTTGTAGCTGTTGTTATGGGTCACAGCCTCAATTTCTCATACCTCTGAAGATTATAGATAGCTAAAAAAGAAATCAGTCTTTACTAACAAATTTCTGTAGAACACTAAACAGAATATGTGGTCTGATTTTTGTTTGTTTGTTTTTTTCCTGTAATGGATATTTTTTTTCAGAGAATTTCTGGACAACATACATGTTTTCCAACAGAAGGTAGAAAATAGATACAGAGAACTATCAGGTCCGAAATTTATGGCAAGTCTTCATCTTTACCAATAAACACAGACTCACTGCTAATTATTGTTAAGTTTTCTCACTGTAGTGACAAATAAAAAGCTTGGCCACTGCCCTGAAAGGCTTAACAACTCAAAGTAAGGTAGTCACTTACCCAGGAGGGCCTATGCCCTAAGTGGTGGAATAGAGGCATTTTTTAAAGTGCAATGGGACAGAAGGAAGGTAACACAAATTTCTTCTTTAAAAAAGTTGGAAAACGCTTTGGATAGAAGTTGGCATTTGAGTTGGGCCTTGAAGGATATAGGGATATTTACGAGGCATAGAAGAGGGTGGGGTGGAATGAAAAAGAAGAGAACATTCTAACAAAGGGAACAGTAGAGAAACAGAGAAAAGAAAGGATCTGTGTGTTTGGGAACTAAGAGATGTTAGCATTGTCAGAATTTCAGTTCAATGAACAAAGGGCAAGGACTACAATGGAAAACTTACACTGAGATTGATTTTGAAAGATCTCCCAAGCTATGTTAAGCAATTTGATCTTTATCTTATTGTCATTAGAAAGCAGACAGAAGTTTTAAAGTAGGCTAGGACAGGATAAATATTTTTCCAGGAGTCTATTGATTGTGTGGAAGATGAGAAGGGAAGAGAAACCAGTTGGTTATAAGGTTGTGATAATAGTCCAAACGGTGCCAAAACCAATGAGAATCTTTGATTCAGATCTTATGACAGTGTTGGAACAGACAGAAATGGAAGAGTAATTATAAGTGGTGGAAAAATGAAGGAGGATGCTGCAGATCTAGGCACAGCCTGGGTAGAAATTGGTGGGGATGGGTTAAAGGATGATTGCAAAAAGAAATGAGATTCAACAAAGAAAACTGTTTTGAGCCCCTGATAGGATATGGTGGGGAAGAAATGATGGGGTTTATTTTGGAAATGTCGAGTCTGAATTGCTTTGATTCATTGTGAAAGATCCTACTTTCCTCTTCAGCTATGATCCTCTCCTCACATCTCATTCACTCTTGTCAACCTTAATAAAACTGCCAGTTATTAAACCAGCAAAATGGGTTTATTCAGGAATAGTGGAGAACTGCAATTCTGTGTATGAAAGTTAAGGCAAAACCATAGGAAAGTCCAGAGAATAAAGGAGAGGAACAATGTTTTATAGAGGAAGGTTGGGGAGTAGGGGGTTGGGAGGGGCTGTTGCAAACAAACAAAAAGAGTAAACTGGGAGTTCAAAGTGTAGTCACTTCTCATTGGCTGAGTTGTGATGGGCTCATTGGCTGGACTGTTACAGGAAAAGAGAAGAGATTTCTTCCCCCTACTGTGGTAGTAAAGGATAGGCTCCTTCCTATTGTTCTGCCCAGGGCTGCCGGAGTGGTGGTGCAGGAGACCGCCTCCTTTGGGCTTCCCATCTCCATTTAAAATGAGATTTCCTTTATTCAGTTTCACACTCTTTAATTTCAAGCCCCACAAATCCCCAGATAAATAAATGGCTTTTTCAAAAATGGACAAAATTATTCCAGTCACTAAACCAATGTTCTCTTTTCAGGCCTCAACCCACTTGCTCTTTTGCAAAAGTTGAAGATAAGTATACATCCATAGCTAAGGCAGCTATATAAATTATCTTCTAAATGGGCACACTTCGGAAAGTGGAAGGGGCAGTATTAATAGTTATGTTGGAACAGTCCTGGACAAACCAAGATGTTTGGTCTCCAGAGAGTTAGGAATGGGCCATAAAATTATCCCTCTAAAAGGTAAGTATATAATGAGAAATAGTAGGGCACTCAATGTTTATCTTGAATAATAGTGGAATAAAGAGCCTCCTATTTCCCGGACAGTACAGTTTTCCCACTCTCCATCAGCACTGGCATGGTGGGAGGCAGTCTTCCCTAGAAAGATCAGAATAACAGGTAGAGGTGGTGGGCAACATGATGGTCTCTAGGCATCCAGACTGAAGCTACTTAGAGGAGGAAACCATAATACAAAAGACAACTCCCGATTTTGCCATCACAAAAAGATTGGTCATATGAAAGAAAAGATTGGTCATAAGAAGGCATATCATGTGTCCTGCATTCATAAATTGCTGAAACTGTTGGAGTTCTAAAGGGTTGAGGGAAGACATTCTGGACTCAGGTGATTTCACTTTTTAAAAAACAATGATGCAGCTAATGAGAAAAAACAAACAACAAGGATATTGTACTATTAAATATCTCTTGACTGTTGAGACCAAGTGATGGGTTTAGTTCAGTGCTAGACTGAATTCATGAATATTTTCTTTCTTATTTCCACAATATCTCCCTGTGGGAAAGATAAATATCTGCCTAAGAACTTTATTTCTAATCGAAATAATATATCTTTTAGCCTTTAAAAAGAGTTGTAT
The DNA here is from genome assembly GCF_011100685.1 of Canis lupus familiaris. NCBI lineage: Eukaryota > Metazoa > Chordata > Mammalia > Carnivora > Canidae > Canis > Canis lupus. The sequence goes on along the minus strand of NC_049237.1, from coordinate 44,387,872 downwards.
ATATGGAATATAAGGATTAAAAACATCACTGTTGGATTAGTACTACGATATACTTACCTTAAGATTTTCATTTTTAAGACCCCACCAAAAAGGAGAATTACAGACCAATATCCCTGATGAACATGGATGCAAAAATTCTCAACAAGATACTAGCCAATAGGATCCAACAGTACATTAAGAAAATTATTCACCATGACCAAGTAGGATTTATCCCCGGGACACAAGGCTGGTTCAACACTCGTAAAACAATCAATGTGATTCATCATATCAGCAAGAGAAAAACCAAGAACCATATGATCCTCTCATTAGATGCAAAGAAAGCATTTGACAAAATACAGCATCCATTTCTGATCAAAACTCTTCAGAGTGTAGGGATAGAGGGAACTTTCCTCGACATCTTAAAAGCCATCTACGAAAAGCCCACAGCAAATATCATTCTCAATGGGGAAGCACTGGGAGCCTTTCCCCTAAGATCAGGAACACGACAGGGATGTCCACTCTCACCACAGCTATTCAACATAGTACTGGAAGTCCTAGCCTCAGCAATCAGACAACAAAAAGACATTAAAGGCATTCAAATTGGCAAAGAAGAAGTCAAACTCTCCCTCTTCGCCGATGACATGATACTCTACATAGAAAACCCAAAAGCCTCCTCCCCAAGATTGCTAGAACTCATACAGCAATTTGGTAGCGTGGCAGGATACAAAATCAATGCCCAGAAATCAATGGCATTTCTATACACTAACAATGAGACTGAAAAAAGAGAAATTAAGGAGCCAATCCCATTTACAATTGCACCCCAAAAGCATATGATACCTAGGAATAAACCTAACCAAAGAGGTAAAGGATCTATATACACTAAAAACTATAGAACACTTCTGAAAGAAATTGAGGAAGACACAAAGAGATGGAAAAATATTCCATGCTCATGGATTGGCAGAATTAATATTGTGAAAATGTCAATGTTACCCAGGGCATTTTACACGTTTAATGCAATCCCTATCAAAATACCATGGACTTTCTTCAGAGAGTTAGAACAAATTATTTTAAGATTTGTGTAGAATCAGAAAGGACCCCGACTAGCCAGGGGAATTTTAAAAAAGAAAACCATATCTGGGGGCATCACAATGCCAGATTTCAGGTTGTACTACAAAGCTGTGGTCATCAAGACAGTGTGGTACTGGCACAAAAACAGACACATAGATCAATGGAACAGAATAGAGAACCCAGAAGTGGACCCTCAACTTTATGGTCAACTAATATTCGATAAAGGAGGAAAGACTATCCACTGGAAGAAAGACAGTCTCTTCAATAAATGGTGCTGGGAAAATTGGACATCCACATGCAGAAGAAGGAAACTAGACCACTCTCTTGCACCATACACAAAGATAAACTCAAAATGGATGAAAGATCTCAATGTGAGACAAGATTCCATCAAAATCCTAGAGGAGAACACAGGCAACACCCTTTTTGAACTCAGCCACAGTAACTTCTTGCAGGATACATCCCCGAAGGCAAAAGAAACAAAAGCAAAAATGAACTATTTGGGACTTCATCAAGATAAGAAGCTTTTGCACAGCAAAGGATACAGTCAACAAAACTAAAAGACAACCTACAGAATGGGAGAAGATATTTGCAAATGATGTATCAGATAAAGGGCTAGTTTCCAAGATCTATAAAGAACTTCTTAAACTCAACACCAAAGAAACAAACAATCCAATCATGAAATGGGCAAAAGACATGAAGAGAAATCTCACAGAGGAAGACATAGACGCGGCCAACATACACATGAGAAAATGCTCTGCATCACTTGCCATCAGGGAAATACAAATCAAAACCACAATGAGATCCCACCTCACACCAGTGAGAATGGGGAAAATTAACAAGGCAGGAAACCACAAATGCAGAGAAAAAGGGAACCCTCTTACACTGTTAGTGGGAATGTGACCTGGTGCAGCCACTCTGGAAAACTGTGTGGAGGTTCCTCAAAGAGTTAAAAATAGATCTGCCCTCTGACCCAGCAATTGCACTGTTGGGGATTTACCCCAAAGATTCAGATGCAATGAAACGCCGGGACACCTGCACCCCAATGTTTGTAGCAGCAATGTCCACAATAGCCACACTGTGGAAGGAGCCTCGGTGTCCATCAAAAGATGAGTGGATAAAGAAGATGTGGTTTATGTGTACAATGGAATATTCCTCAGCCATTAGAAACGACAAATACCCACCATTTGCTTCAACGTGGATGGAACTGGAGGGTATTATGCTGAGTGAAGTGAGTCAATCGGAGAAGGACAAACAGTGTATGTTCTCATTCATTTGGGGAATATAAATAATAGTGAAAGGGAATATAAGGGAAGGGATGAGAAATGTGTGGGAAATATCAGAAAGGGAGACAGAACATAAAGACTCCTAACTCTGGGAAATGAACTAGGGGTGGTGGAAGCGGAGGAGGGCGGGGGGTGGGGGTGACTGGGTGACGGGCCCTGAGGGGGGCACTTGACGGGATGAGCACTGGGTGTTATTCTGTATGTTGGTAAATTGAACACCATTAAAAAATAAATTTATTATTAAAAAAAAAAGATTTTCATGTTTCCTAAAGTTTGACCATCACATTTGTATGCCTTTCCAATTTTCAGTTTTCAAAGATCAGATTTCTGCAGAGAATACTGATGTTTTAAAGCATTTCTAAAGATATAGACCATTTAAAGAGAGTTTCTTACAAGGCCTAAGAGCCACTTCATTATCATTAAAATAAAAAAAGCAACATAAACATTAGATTTTGAAATGTGTATTTTGCTAAAATAGAGATAGTGCTTCCATATGTTGTATTTGTGCTGTTGATTTGTCGTAGACAAATGTTTTCTTAAGAAGTAATAGTGGTTCATGTATAATTGTTTTTCTACAACTAAAGCCAAAAACTATTTTGTTCTATTTTAGCAATTGACATAATGTTAAAGCCAAAGTCCTTTCTCGAAATAATCTGCTCAGTTACATCACAAACACCTATCTGTAATTTATAATTCTGTGTGGCTATCATTTAACCTGTAAAAAGCACAATTAATATTTTCTGGCCTACACAGAAGTTAGCTATTTTTTCTATCCAATTTTGACCAAAATTAGGTATATCAAGTGAGGTCCTAAAGCATAGTGAGAAAGCAGAGGAAACTTTCCGAGTATAACATTTACAAATACTTCTGTTTGATTGAATTTTACAATGGCCAGAGAGAGAAAAATGCAGAGCTCTGTTAAGAATGAAGCTTAAAGATATGTTATGAATCTCTTAGACTGGTTGTTTCATAATCTTAATTATTGAAGTGGAGCATATGAAAGTCCTAAGCCAAAAAAAAAAAAAAAAAAAGAAAAGAAAAGAAAGAAAGAAAGAAAGTCCTAAGCCCTTAATTAGAGTAAGTAATAAGGTACTTTGGGTGTCAGGAATAAAAGTCTCCTGATTGTGATGAAAAAAAAATTAATAAAGGTCTATGATTTAGGAATATGCTTGAACAGTTGGGATTTTATGGGTTTTTTTTTGGTGTGTGTTTGCTTTGTTTTTGTTTTTATTTTCCTAGTTTTGTTCTGAGATGAAAGGAAGCAGCCAAATAATGCAATAAGCATGAAAAGAGGAAAGGGTAGGTTTTGGTCTTTTTGCTGAAATGGAGTAAACAGAACATGCCAGAGCTAAATGGGAATATCACTTGAGCAAATCAAAATCATCTTTCAGATAAATCTAACAAGGCCATGAAATACCATTAAACTGCTGTGAAATCTCACTTATTTGAAGAAGGCAAAATTCATGAGCACTCAAGAAGTTTTATTATATCCCAAATCTCTGGTATTGTTGTTGCCTGAAGAGTGAGAAAAAGTTAAATAGTGTTCTTTAACTTTTTAAAGATTTTATTTATTCATGAGAGACACACAGAGAGAGAAGCAGAGACACAGGCAGAGGGAGAAGCAGGCTCCTTGTGGGGAGCCCAATGTGGAACTTGACCCCAGGACCCCAGGATCATGACCTGAGCCAAAGGCAGACACTCAACCACTGAGCCACCCAGGCATCCTGTTTTCTTTAATTTTTAAGGAATGTTAGAGTTGGATGAAGTAGTGAAAGAAATCATTTCGTATTCACTGCAAAAGATGTCATTAACTTAAATTTATCCTATGTTCTGTGCACTTGTTTATAGCATATAATTTAAGAATGATAAGCATTTCATATTTACTACCTTAGTAAATAATGATATTTCATAGAAAAAGCTGAATTAAATACAAGATAAAAGTTCTCAGGTCTAGCAATTCTAGCCACAGATACATAGTGGAATCATAGAGTCATAATCCAAGGTTTATGCTTGTTGGATAGATTGTAGCTATAAAATCAGAAGGAAAAAATGAGCTTCCATAAATCAAATTCTGGAAATCCAAATTCGAAGCTGATGAAGACAGTCAAGAGGTAAAGAAAACATAATGTAAGAAATAAAACTCTCTCCATTTCTTTATAACTCTATGTTTTTCAATGGTTTTTCTGAAAATTCTGAATTGGTTTCCTACAGAAATAAAATTTTGGAGGTTGGCTATTATTCAACAAATATTTGTTGTGCCTCTACTTTGCACAAGTAAGCGAGTTTTCCTCTAGCTACTACACCCATGTACTACAATTCCATGGGCAGTGTTTCCTCTTAAAGATTTTATTTATTCATGAGAGGCACACACAGAGAGAGGCAGAGACCTCCACCACTGTGGATCTCCAGTCCTGAGATCTCTTTAAAATATCCTACATCTAGAAGCATAAATGTTTCAAGTAAGTGCATGAGTAATTTTCTTAGTTTCTTCTAATGCCTGAGGCAATTTCTATATAAGAACATACAAAGAAAAAAAAAAAAAACCATACAAAGCATCTCCTGAGTTCAGTTAGCATTTGAAACTGGTCATGGATTTGACATCGGTGCCAAGAATGGGGTCACCTTATACTCAAGGTATTGACTCAGGTGATGGTGGTCTCTCCGATAATTGGTGTGCCTCCAGTCATAGAAGCACCAGGACTCTGAATTTGCTGGATGAAACCATGCTGCAACCTCTGAACCACCCCCTTCGGTGAAAGCACTTAGTATTCCATGACAGACAGAATATCCTATACCCTTTACACCACAGAGATATACTTGTGTCCACCTCAGTTCCATTTGCTTTGTTAATTTTTATTTTTTAATTTTTCCCATAGCCTTATCCTGTCTGTAAATTTCATGTATACTAAATTGGAGAACAATCAGAACTAGACCCTCATATCTACCCTTGCTCTTTTAGAATGGTGATGCTAAATATATAGTTTTTGTTTGCCATAACCTCACTTTCATTAGGATGCGTTAGTCCATAGACTTGCATGTGGACTTCTGTGCAGGGGGCCCTTTGAGGTCAATATGACTTTTGACCATGGTTCTTCACAAGATACTGCAGTGGTTTATGTGCAGGGGAAGAAACACGTATGAGGCATGAACCACATCCTTAGAGAATGTTCACTCTACTAGAGCAGATAAGACACGTAACGATGATTACAATGCAAACTGAAAGTCATGGCTGCTGCACAAGTAGCCATGAGAAGGACTGACACAAATATAAACTAGCAAATGTTGTCATACCCTCTGGGTATGGCAGGTAATTTCAGATCAGCTCAAGGAAGAAAGACTTAGTTTAACCTAGATGCAGGGTTCCTGAGCAGGTGGTTTTGAGGCCAAGAACTTCAGCCCTGTTTTCACTCCCTCCCCTTATTTTCTCTTCCCCTCAGAGCACCAGAGTTGTTCTGGACTCCATTTCAGTAAGAGGAGTGGTAACTTTCCCCTCAAGATAAGCTTGAAGTCCTTCTACTCTTTCTCTTTCCATTCCCAAGCAATCATACTGGGGGCTGACTTTTATTTTCTGCCCGTCTGATGTATAAGAGAGCTCAGGTTTTGTCCACCGTGTGAGGGAAGGTCCAATTCTCTTCCCAACTGCATTGTCCTTCCCTGCATTCACCTGGGCAGGGACCCCTTCAGGGCAATCAACTCCGCCACACAGCCCACACCCCTGTGTCTACTCATCATCCTTACTGAACAGGGAACCTGGTGGACATACTCCGAGGTCAGCCAACCACAGCCCCCCAGGCTGGAAGAACTGCTCTCTATCCATGGGAGGGAATAGGTAGTTTCATTTATGTAAATATATGAATAATAAAAATAAGAACTTTGAGTCAGTTCTGAACTTGTATGTGAATTTTGGGTCTCACATCTCAAGAAGAAAATAAAATGAGCGGACAAGTAGGAAGACTGTGTTTGCAAAACAAAGGTACACCAGCAAAGGTTTTATAGGAAGCGCATATAAAAAATTCTTACAAATAAATTAAAAAATAACAAATTACATACCAATTGGCAAAAGATATGAGTAGGAATTTATCAGTGAATGAAGCACAACTGATGCATAACATATGAAAACATGCTGCACCTCTACAGCAATCACAAGAATGCCGGGTGGAAGTGGAGTAAGCCAGTATTTCACATCGACCTGAGGGGTCTGCCTTACTGAATAGTAGAATGTGTAACCGATTTAACTCTCTGTGCCTTAGTTTTTCCATTCCGAGGATGAGAATTCTCTTCACCCATGTTTGCCACAGTCTGGTCTGCTGTTCTACATTCTTTTAAATTCTAATGCCTTACCTGTTCCATTACATCCTTTCTTCTCACCCTTGTATCAGTTTCTAATGGATTTAGCAGGAAGCAGACATTTCGGTTCAACATGTACAAACCTGTGAAAACATTAAAGGAATGGAAGTGGAAATGGAAATTTCAGGCCACCAGGTGTCTTTATGCATAAACATAAATAATGCTGCCATAAAACTGACCCCAGCTTACCTTTTAAGTAGGAAAACATTCTCCTTTAATCCAACACGGGTAATTATGGATGATTCATTTGCTACTAATTTGCTGGAAACTCAATTCAGAAAATGCTCACAATATATATATTTTAAGGCTTTCGTTAACACATGACACTCGACAGGAATCTGTTCACTCATACACTTCTTCTGAGGAAGTCTTTAGATGTGTCTCCTAATCAGTATAATGAGCTTTCTGGAATTTATGAAATCTAAAGTTCCTTTCAGCTTTCAAGTTTCAGCTCTGTGTTTTCACTGTGAAGGACTGTTTACTTCTATAAAAACAGATTGAAGAGCTATTACGGATCTCCGTCCCTCTTCCCATCCTCTCTGCTTCTGGGTCTAAGTCAAGTTAGTCTTTTCCCTCTCCCCTTCTTCCGCTGCCTCTCTCTCTAGCTGTCATCCCTCATATTCTATTGCTCTCTCGCTCTCTCTCACTCCATGATTACAAATAAAATTAAATAAAATAAACCAAATCAGAAACTTGTACTAACTGTCTAAAACGTCATCCTTCACAAAATTAAAAGCACTGCTCCCGGGCTTTGATATACAATACACAGTTATGAACTTAACAAAGTTAGAATAACCCATATTCTCTTTGGAATCATGGTCTTTTACAATGAGATATATTCGCTAGTAACGAACAGATGATCCATCTTCCTGTTATCAAAAGTTAGCTTCCTCAAGTCTTCCAGGAATTTTTAGGAGGTCTCAAAGCAATTGCTCACAACCTGGTCTGTCAGCAGGAGACCCCAAGCCTCCCAGTCACTTCACTTGCACTTTGGCTCTGGCTCCCCGGGAAGCCATCTGGTCAGCTTTGCCTCTCATCTGCCCTTCTAGAGAAGGTCGCTGACCCTGCAAGACGCTGACTCCAGATGCTGGTGAAATCCCAGCCTTGTGGTGAAAAAGGATCTCTAGATTCCCAGTAAAGGTAGGGACAATGGCTATTTCTCTAACAAATGCTCTACTTCATTATCAGGGCAATGGGGTGGTTTTGCATCTATGCTTATCTCAATTCTTCATGAAAAAGGGCATTGCCATGTTCTGGTCCCCTCTGGGGTAGCCTAAGTCTCACTCATGGTTCAAGGGGCATGTGTGGAACGGATGCCTTTCCATGAGAGAGGGATAGAGCCTCCTGTTGTCCCCCTAAATTGTGCTCTCATGTAGAATGTCAATTCTCTTCTCCCATGCTGTCTTCCCAATAATCCATTTCTCATGCTATTCATCTTCCTTAACTATATTACCAATTTGGAATTTAAAATTCTTTCTTTCTCCCAGTTACCAAAACTGCTTCTCCCTCCTCCAATCATTCTAGTTAAAAAAAAAAAAAAAAAATGGTTTCCACTGTTGATAAAGATATAAGCATATCTTAGAAGAAGATAGGGATCCCACCCAACTATTCCTAGGGGCCATATTAAATAATCAGATTGACCCGCCAGACCCAGAACTTGAACCTGATGCATGAACTTGGTGGGAGATACTGATTACGTCTTTATCACCCTGAATGAGAGCAAAACCTGCATTTGCTTAGCTAGAAGGGAAGTTAAGTGTGGACTAGACCTTGTTTTTATCATTTGTCTGCAGTGCCGTATATTTTTCTGACTGCGTGCAAGCACTCTGTAAAACATTTGAAAATTGCACATGTATAAATCACTCTGAAATCTTATCACACTGAGACAACCACTGTTAAGATGTTGTCATCCCTATTTCATGTCCCTCTTTTGAACATATATGCAAATGCAGACTATATTTACACAAATGGGATCATATCACACTTCCTGTTTGCATCTTGGAAATTTTTAATGTTGACTTTTTTTATCATGCTCCTTGTAAGTCCTCTTATTTTTTTTATCGTTCATATTGTTTGGCTAGAGCTGCTTATTGAATTTCTTTCTCTTTCTCTGACTGCAGAATTGTCTTAAGAAGGAGACCACAAACATCCATGTACCCAACATCTCACTAAAACTAAAATATCACCACACATCTTATATCTCCTCCTCTCCTTCTCCCATGTGTTAACCACCATCATGATTTGGTATTTGTCCCTCTCATGAATATCTTCAACCGTGGGTCATATACATCTTTGTCCCTCAACAATATGTAACCTGGGATCCCTGGGTGGCGCAGCGGTTTAGCGCCTGCCTTTGGCCCAGGGCGCGATCCTGGATACCCGGGATCGAATCCCACGTCGGGCTCCCGGTGCATGGAGCCTGCTTCTCCCTCTGCCTATGTCTCTGCCTCTCTCTCTCTCTCTCTGTATGACTATCATAAATAAATAAAAATTATAAAAAAAAAAAAACAAAAAAACAATATGTAACCATTTCATATGTTTTTTCACCTTCATACAAATGATCATACTTTATATATATTTTTCTGGAACTTCTCTTTTTGTCACTCAATTAGATAGGAGTAACTCTAGCTTATTTATGTTTGCCATTTTGTAGCATTCTAGTCTATAAATGTGCCTGTTGTTTATCTATTCCCCTGTTAATGACATTGGTATTATTTTCAGCCTTTTTTTTTTTTTTTTTTTTTTTTTTTGCTATCCTGAGACACGTTGCCCTGAATATTCTTTTCAAGTCAAGAGGCAGTATAGCACAGCAGTTTGAACATGGACTCCGGCTGCATGAATTTGACACATGACAGTCCATTTAATAGCTAAAAAGCCTTGAAAAAGTTATTTAATCTTTTCATGTCTCAGTTTCCCATTTTATTTTATTTTTTATTTTTTTTATAAAGTTTTTATTTATTTATTCATGAGCGACACAGAGAGGCAGAGACAGGCAGAGGCAGAAGCAGACTTCCTGCAAGGAGCCTGATATGGGACTTGATCTCAGATCCTGGGATCACACCCTGAGCCGAAGGCACACGCCCAACTGCTGAGCCACCCAGGTGTCCCAGTTTCCCATTTTAAAATAGAGATAAAATCTACTTCATAAGAATATTGAGATGAACATTAGATTGAAGCATAAGTAATTGTGATTGCTATAGGCCAAAGACAGTCAGCTATCAGCATTTTCATATGGTACAAACTAATAAATGAGTTAATACACATGTTTTATATTGTAACTATACAATAAATACTCAGTAATGTTAACTGTGCTGATAGTAATGATGATGATTATACTGAGGGTATCTCTTTGTGTAGATGTATATAAGAGTTTCTCTGACCTGTATAACTAGAAACGGAATTGGTGCGTCACAGGATTTGTATAAATTCAACTTTTCTTTTCAAAATATTCACCAGAGTTTTCCTATCCAAGATATATTTTAGCTTACCATCTATTTGGGTCTTCTTTAATCTATTTTAATAAAGTTTTAAGATAAATTTGTTATAAATTTCTGTGTGTGTGTACATACTTAGTACTGTTTCAACAAAGCAACTTGTACACTTTACATGTTTAAAAGTGAACATCATCTTTCCTTTCCAGGGAAACAAAAAGAAAATTTGAAAATAAACAGAAACGAAATTACAATAAGGAATGTCAATTCCAAATAAGATCCTACAAGTTTTATGGATTCTTCCATTGAGTGGTGGGGTTTAATTCATCATTAAGAATGGAATTAAGTTTTTCCCCTATTCCCTCCCACATCCTTTCTCTCCTTCCTCCTCCCATTGCTCTTCTCTTGCTTCTGCTTTAGCCAATGGGATATTTTAAGTTATATATTATTCATATTCATTGCTGTTACCTAAAAATTCAATTGATTTTTTTTCTTTTTTGCTTTAATATTTCAGATTCAAAGGTGAACATCCTGAACATCTTCTGATGTTCTGATGTCAAGGGTAGACAGGACTCTGATTATCTCTTCTGATCCTGTGACTTCTTCATGTTTCTGGAAGATTAACATGACCTTCCTCAAATGAGCAGACACCATCTTTGCTTCCCATGGATCAGAAAAGCTCCTTGTTGAGCTCTCGCTAGGACTGTCACCCAGAGCTCTTAGACACTGTTTCTTTGGTTTGCTTTAGCTCAAAGGGAAAAGCTTGTTACAACTGTACCCAGAGGAGCCCTTGGCCTTTTCTGCTCCTTGCTCCCTCCCGAGTTTCTCTGTGGCCCCGCTAGCCACACCTGGTGATTGGCCTGACCTGCCATATCTTCCTTCCCTCTGCCTCTACTCTTTCTTTTTCCTCTCTATTCAGAGTATCAAGAGATGCATGCATACTGTGTATCCTTCAGTCCCAAGAACAAGGTTCCAGCTGAGAATAGATAGATACCTACTATTCAAAGTTGTCAATGAAGTCAAAATTGTATTGGTCATACGAGCTGATATGACTTAAATTTATTAGTAATAGGAGAATGTTAATTTAATATAAGAGATTACTAGTAAAAAGTATAATGAATAGTTTCAGGACAAAGCATAGTAAATAATTCAATGACAAATGATTAAATATTAAAATGAATTTAATTAATTTAAGAGAGATAACTACAAAAAGATTTTCCATGGGCTAGCACAGAGTAGACTACTTTCCCCAGATTGATATATATATAGTATTGTACAGAAACAACTATTCAAAATCTCATGGTTCCCGTATTTCCTTATGCCAGTGACTATCCTCTCTTGTCTATCTCCATTTTTCTCCCCTGTCTACTGGACCTTTTCCAACATCATGTAAGTCAAATTTACTATCTGTCATTTTAAAAAATAAAAACAAAACTACTCCCTGCAACTGTTGTTTTATCTCTGCTTTTCAAAGCCAAGTTTTTTCAAAAGCCTCAATTATAGTTTGCATCTCCTCTTCTCTACCTCCCGTTCACCAACAATCCATTTCATTTTGGCTCACCACGTTCATCCACCTGCACCAAAACTGCATCTGCAGATGGCACATGCCATTTTCCACATGGCATCTCTGAGTCCTTCCCCCCTGAGCCTCTCAGAAGCATTTTCTCCGTGCTCCACCATAGCACATTAGGCTTCTTTCCTTCCTCCCCAGGTCTGCTATCTCCTCAATTTCTGTTGCCAGCCTCGGCCTCCCTCTCCAGCCTCACAATGTACACTTTCTCTTTCATTCTAGGCACATGTCCTTTCAGTTCCTAGAATATTCGAGACTCTTTTTCGCATGCTGTTCCTTCTCTTTGGAATGCTCTTCCCTAGTCTTTCATACAGATATATCTACTCAGCTTAAACACTACTTGCTCAGGAGGCCCCGTCTGACCCCTCAACTAGTTAGATCCACCTTTATTTATTTATTTTTATTTAGATCCACCTTTAAATAATCTCCTGGCAGCCAGTAATCTTTCCTCATTTAAAAATATATATATGTATAAAATATAAATATATATTGTATATAGTAGGCTATATCATATATAGTATATTGTAGGATATATTATATATTTCATCTTTATATTCACAACTAAATTCTAAGCTCTATAGAATGAGAAACTATGATTTTTATTCACTACCACAGAATTAGCATATAGTCAGCATGCCAAAATATTTGTTAATTGAAAGACAAAAAAAATTCTAGGGGCATCAGTAGGTTAAGCATTCAACTCTTGATTTCAGCTCATCTTATGCTGTCAGGGTTGTGAGATCCAGCACATGTCAGGCTCCACGCTCAGTGTGGAGCTTGCTTAAGATTCTTTCTCTCCCTCTGCCCCTCATCCCCTACACACACATATGCTATAAATAAATAAATAAATAAATAAATAAATAAATAAATAAATAATAAATAAATAAAGTAACATACAAGTCATATAGAAAAAAAGAAAAAAACTTGTGTTTTTTGGAAACTAAAATAAATTTTGCCTACTTACAGAAAGAGATCAGTTGGAAGTTTTCCTTGGTGAGAGCATCCTTTCCTATGAAGGGAAATTGATCTTGAGTCTGGATAGTAGCCCATTAATATTGGTGTAAGTTGCTTTGTGGGTCATATTGTTGACTTTTGAAAATATTTCAGTATACTGACCTATCTAAATGGAAAATGTCTTTCTTAAATTGGCTATAGTTTCATGTGAGTGCCACCATTCCTGAAGAAAAGGTAAGATGCTTTCCTGTTCGAATGACTTAACACTTTGAATTAAAATAAAAAAAAAAATTATAAGTTCAGGGCAAAAAGTAAATATAGATCTAGTGGAATATTTAATAAAAGCTTTTTAAATGTGTTTTGCTTGTAGGTAGTTCATGTTCCTTTTTTATTGCATAATGGGAAAACCCCACTCGAATTCCCAGGATTCTATGGTGACTTGAGCTTGGATTCTAGATACTATGGCTTCCCCAGGAAAGAAGCAGCCATCCCAACATATGGGCCATTCAAAACAGGGCTGACAATAAACCACTGAGACTATTCTTTGGAGAGCGATTCATTCATATATAAAATTTTCATTTTACATATTTCTAAGAAATAAAAAAAATCCTGCATGTAGTCATTAGACAAGGATCATAATCTTCATTGGTAATATGTGATACTTAATGACAGATGCATATTAGCTCTGGTAAATGGCTTGTAAGATGTTAATTCTATGGATGATATAATAATGTGAATTTAAAACAAGTAGAAAATGATAGGAAGATGGGTGCAATGGGAATGTAGTATACAATCTTCAAGGAAACATTATAAATATGGATTTAAACCACAGATATACAGACGTTTTTATCATCTTTGCATCCCTATGCCACTAATATAAATGTCAGAGGCTCCATGTCCTAAATTATTATTACTGCTGTTTTTGTCTCTTTTTTGCCTTAAGAATTTGAAAGCTGCTATGTTTTGCTCTGCTTCAAAGCACCTACCTCATGGTGGGTATACTGAATTAATTGAAGTGAAGGGGGTGCCTGTAATAAGTCATGGGTCCTCTGCACTGTGTATTGAGGATTTGATTCACAGTTTATAAGGCTTAGAAAAGTGTTGTCGAGCCAACTTCCTCCACAATTACCTGGCAGCAGAACATATCTAGAATACTTCAGAATCTCAGCTTGTTATCTCTCTTGCCTTTGTCATGTTCCTCCTTTCCTTCCCTCTTTTCTTCCTTCTCTCCCTTTCTTTCTTTCACCCTCCCTCCTTCCCTCCATCTTTATCTGCCATCTATCTAATCTGTCAACCATCTCCCTCTATGTTTATCTCTCTCTAATCTTTCCCTAACATATTGTTGCCATCTTTAGTACTCATCTGTACCAGCACTGTCCATGTCCAATAGAACTTTCTTCAAGGCTGGCAGTGTTCCATATCTGCCCTATCCAGTCCAATAACCTCTAGCCACACTGGAGCTGTTGAGCTCTGGCAAGCTATGGAATACTTCAAATGTGGCTTGTGTCACTAATAAAATGAATTTTAACTATTCGATTTTAATTAACTTAAGCTTATATTTAAATAGCCAAATTGGCTAAGTGGCTAGGATACAAATAGCAACAAAATGCAACCTTGACCCTCTGAACTATCACATTCCAGGGCATTGGTATTGACACTTTGTCCTGGATATCTGGAGGTTTGTGGAGTTGGCAAGTATAATGTTCCTTATCGCATATGAGTTTGGGTATGGTAAATATGGTAGAAAGGATAAGATGGATATGGTAGGTATGGATATAGTAGAAGGTCAGGATATATAAAGTAAATTACACATGCATCAATTGATTAGGAGACTCAAGATGGGACGCCACCCCCCCCAAAAAAAAGTGCATAGCCAGTAAATGATTAAACAACAAAATAGAATAAGTAGGTTTTTGATCAAGACATTTGTTTTCCCAGTGTTTTAAGATGTTCCTAAAATAATTTTGACAGAGCTCAGACTTTGTATTCTAAGCTGGGCTTTTCTATCATCTAGCTTTCTATCATTCACTTTGAATGACTCAAAGTGAATCTTCTCTATGAACCTTGAATTCTCCACCTTTTATAAAACAAAGAGTGGGGTCAAATATACTATAGGACTGTGGAAGTCAGGCCATTGGAGAATTTTTCTATGACATATTTAATACATAACTTACTTGTCTTTTAAATATTAATCTGTAGATATGAAAGAAATACTTAAACCACCTCCATATCTTAGTCCTTGCTGTATTTTTAACACAGATGTCAAATATAATCTTAGACACCCACAGAGAGAGAGAAGGCTAACCAGAAACTATAGTTAATTTTTAATTTTATTCAAATCTTCCCCCCCACCCCCAGAGGAGTTGTCTTCAAGTACAACCATGTGTGTTGTAGAGATTGGATTACTATGCCTTTACTGGTCATGGAAACTTTATAGGTCCTAATAAAAAGATGATCTTTCGAGAATATGCTACGAGGGTTTTCTAGAGTAGAATTTTTGTAAAGAATTTGTTTGGGGTGGACTACATTTATCTTACTCTCTTATAAAATTTTATAAATATTTAAAAGTTAAGTTTACTATGGTTTGGAAACTCTAACCTATGGTTTACTTAGTAAAGCAAACCTGTAGTTCTCCTAGTTTGGGTAGACCACATTTTTTTTTCTTATAATTTTGAGCAATAATGGTATTTCATTTCCCTTTTTCCCAGCTATTAAATTCCTCAAAGAGTTATTATTTATTCTTTACCTACTTTCAGGAAGGATTTTTGGTGGGCAATATGCACATTCAGTAATTGTGATAGTCACCTTTGTAGATGGAAGGCCTAGTAAGACTGTTCTTGCATAGAGATGTTTGATCCATTCTGTCTTATCCACACTAATGGATGGAAGCAATTGAGCAGATAATTAAGTTACCAAATGGACTAAAATGCATTTTACATTTCACTTGGGAATACACTTTAATATTTACATTTGAATGTAAGCATGGTTGATGTTTAGCTATTCTATGTAAATGACAAAAGCAAACTGTGAAAGATTTATTGGGAAGAGCTGAAAGGATGCCTCTTCCATCAGACCTGTCTCCTTCTCTTCAGTATTCCATCCTTTCTCAGGATTCACCCCTGAAAATAGGATGCATCACTTAACATACTGATGAGAAACAGGAGCCTGGAGCAGAATTTCCTTATCTCTTTACTTTTCTGGCTCAGACCTTTCCTGGGACCAATCAGCAATTAAAGTGTTCTGCTTTAGACCGTTTCTCTTCCAGTTACTGCTGGAAGAGAAAGGTTTAATTACTCGGGGCAGATGATAATGCCCAGGAAGATTCTGCATGGACACCACTTTGAAAGCCATTTGAAGAATCCCCCTATGCCACAGTTAGTTTCCACTTGTTAAATATTTCTGTACTGATGTTTTGCAATGCAGAGGCTTATTTTCTTCCTTTCTCAGTCTGTTGTAATAGGGTGACAACTGTTGGAAGAATGTCACAAATTCTACAGAGGGTGATGCTGGTGCACTAAAACAATTCACACACACATACATATATAACTACTTTGTTAATGATAAACTTGGGATTTTTTTTGCCTATAACAATCAAGCTTTAGTAGCAATAATAATTATATATTTAAATAAGGCAAAAATTAGTACTTTCTCTCTTTTTTTTTTATCATTTTGGAGGAGTGTGAATTACAGAAGCACCAACAGGTCTCTGCAAGTCTATTAAAAAGGAAACTGTTATTATGATGATGTAGATGTACCCACATGTAACTTTCTTAAAAGATTATCTTAGGCCTAGAAAACATTGCATAGGCCTTTGCATTGAAAGTAGCTCAACACTGACTATTTGTCTCTACCTTTGTGAAGAAAAGAAAAATATTTGCCTATTTCTGTCTCTCCCTAATATTGATTTGGATATTGCAAATATTGTAGATTAGCCTGCAAATCTTCTCCTTGAACAAATCAATAATCAATATATTCTAATAACCTAGAACTTAATATATGAATTTCACTTAAAAGCTGGTGACAAAGGATTAAGGTCTGTGTTTAAGTAATCC
This sequence comes from Canis lupus familiaris, assembly GCF_011100685.1. Taxonomy (NCBI): domain Eukaryota; kingdom Metazoa; phylum Chordata; class Mammalia; order Carnivora; family Canidae; genus Canis; species Canis lupus. The sequence goes on along the minus strand of NC_049237.1, from coordinate 44,371,188 downwards.
ATAAATTCATTAATCAGATTTCCATTTACTGTTCCGCAAAATAGTTGATTTCAATACATTTTCCACTGGACTTCACTTAAGATGATGCTTCTTGACCACATTTCTTTTATCATGGAACAAATTCCAGAGGAAATGTGCGACACTGTCAGTCGTGTCCCTTCATGTAAATTCCAATTTTGTTTCTAATATCTCCAGTGTCTTTATCTGCTTATCTGAACTGCATCATTTAATAGTTACATTGTCATTTTTAATTATTAAAGAAAATAAAGAGAGTTGCATGGAAACTTGCACGAAAGGAAGATTTAGTGGCCACTCATTTTCTACTATTAGAGCAGAACCAGACTGGGAGTGTAATGAGTTAAGGTAGTCTATTTTTATTTTTATTTTTTATTTATTTTTTTTTGGTAGTATATTTTTAAAAGGATTTTTTAAAAGCTATATTAAATGAAGACAGTGCATTATTTACATAGTAAACATTTTAAAGTAACTACATCAGGCAAGCATGACCAAGGAACTAATGGACCCTTCATTATCAATAGCTACTAACAGTCATTCTATATTCATTATGACTTTGGGAGTGATGAACATGAAAGAGATGTATTTTGCGTTTACAAAAAGCACAAGTATAAATGAATAATCATATAGTAGAGAATCTACTTTTGAAGAATGGATAGAATGTGCATTAATCTGTTGCATTTGACTTAAAGGGGATAATATTGAGATTCAGGCTGGAATGAGGAGGGGGTTGACTTCAAACTAATTAAAAGAATTTTAAAAGATTCTCAAAGTCTGTTAGGGCAAATGAAAGACTCTGCTAGAATACAATGCGTGCAGTATAATACTGGTTTCAATTTTGAATTTGAGAATTCATTCTATATGAACAGAGAGGAAGAGTAACAGAATAATTAATTGCATCTGAAAAGAACAGAATAAGGTTGATAATCATCTGATGTGTTTTTGAGCATTTTACTTTTGACCTTGGTAAGATTAAGTTCTAAGACTGAAAATTTGGCCTCAATTCTATACAACTGCTAGACAGCCAACAAATCTGATTCAGAAGGAAATTTAATCATAAGTACTATTGTCTATAACATTAAATTTTTTTAAATTGTGAAATATAAAGGGAAAATTGCATATCAAAGTCTTACACATAAAAGTGTGTAGTAAAGGTAAGGTGGTAAATGATAAAGAAGGACTAAAATACATGCAGCTTCATTGTAAATATCATATTCTAGAATGGTTAGACTTGTCTCTCCCCTGTTTTATTTACCTCTGTATTCCTAGCCTCATTGTTTGTCTTTGCATGTGTTAATTAAATTAAAATATTATCACATATGGCTGAAGACAAACTGAGTGGGAAATCAAGGAAATCTTGGCCAGGTAGATGAGGGCTTCTTTGTGGGAAATGATGTACTTGAGTTGGGTGTTGAAGGGCAAATAGGTAATGACAAGGAAAGACAATATATTATAACATCTGGTTTTCAAAACTTTGCTTTTTTACTTCTAGAAAGCTATTTAAATACATTTCCACAGGAATATAAATCCAAACCACTCTTTTCCACTAGATAAATCTATATTCTTCAAATAAATACACATTTGAATTTAAAAAGAATAGTAATAGAAATTTGATCAATGGAGATTCACTGAAGAGAGGAGAACTCATTTCTGACACATCCTCAAGGAAGTAAAGAAATATAGCTTTCACCTAAATATAAACTAATTCCTGTTCAGAATATTATGAGGTCAGTTCTTACCTCTAAGTCAATCAATTCACTCAAAATTCAGAAGAGAAGAATTGATACTTAAATATCATCTCACCCATGATCTCATTTGATCCTAACAATAGCAATATTATAGATAATTTTGTATGGATTTAAAGGTTCAGAAATGTTGAATGATTTGACCCAGATGACATGAGTGGAAATCTGAACCTGGAAAGAGGAATTCAAAGTCAAGGCCTTTTTTTGCTACAATATTTAGTGTTAGGGGAAATAGTAGTGCTCAATAATTTTTGAAAATGTTTTATTGGGATCCCTGGGTGGCTCAGTGGTTTAGCATCTGCCTTCAGCCCAGGGCATGATCCTGGAGACCCGCGATCGAGTCTCACATCAGGCTTCTTGTGTGGAGCCTGCTTCTCCCTCTGCCTGTGTCTCTGCCTCTCCGTTTCTCTCTGTGTCTCTCATGAATAAATAAATTAATTAATTTTTAAAAAAGAAAATGTTTTATTTATATTTTCTAAAAAACTAATTAAAATTTGCTAATCTTTAATAAACAGTTTCAAAGATAAATTAACTACGTGAAATAAATTAGCTCAAACTCAGGGAAAAATGGAAAGTTGAGAGAACTTATAAATATTAAGTTTTAAGTGTAATTAAGACTTTAATTACATTTAAATTTCTATTTAAAGTGTAATTCTTTTTATTAATATATTTGCTCACTAAATATTTCCTGTATGTACCCAACGTGCCACACACTGTGTTAAGGACTGGCTATGCAATTATGAAGGACATGATTTTTTGCCCTTGAGAAGTTCATAAATTAAGACTTTTCATATTTTCAAAGTTCGCTTAATGGGAAATTCGTTGCTATGGGGATCAGCAGGAGACAAATGTGAGCAGATTTAAGAGCATGGTGTGATTCTGAAGGAAGAAGACATTTCCATAAGCCACGCAGGAACATTTATCTCATTTCTTTACAATCACACTGGGTGCCTAATGATTTATTTTAATTTGTTTCTGCTAATAGGCTCTCTCCCAAACTCTTCCCTGTTTTCACCTTACTTACTTTCCCCATTTTCTCATCATTCAATCTCTACCCTTCAATTGCTCTTTGGACTCCTATTTGGTTTAGTGAAACATTTTTCAGTGGCCTCCCAAGGTCAGCTCGGCTGTCCCTGTCAAACACTAATGCATTCTTTTGCAAAGACTTGCCAGCATTAAGAATTCCTCCCAAATATGCAGGAAGTTTTACGACTGGCAATAAATAGAAGATCAACCAGGATTGGGTGCATACACACGAACGGAAAAGGGCATTTATCACAAGCATATTTTAATTAAGAAATATTTTGACTTGATTGAAAAAGTACTGTTCTTTTTTCAAAAGTCTGCTAGTATATGAGGGGTTGTGTGATTTTATAATAATATATCTTACTCTTATTAAAAAGAACTCCTATCTGTCGTGGCTAATCTCTTTATTTTAATTGCAAAATCCAGAAATTGAAGAAAGAAAAGAGAGCAAGGGGACCCAATACCCTATATTGGAAAAGAATAATGCCTTCCCAGAAGACATTTCTTTTCTGGAGAATGTCTCACTGTATTTGCATGCATTTTTCTATACCTGCATCCAAAAGAGGTGCCCATGTGTTTCATTTACTTCAGCTCACCAAGGTAATTCTGTTGGTCTTTGGGTCACTTGTTTCTAGAGCCTTCTTCCATCCTGACCATCTACTTGAAATATGTGTAATGTATCAGTCAGGGACCAAGAGGTGAGAAACTACAGTTGTTTAACACAAATCCATCCATATGACTGCAAAAGCACTTAGTCTATATTTTCTATTGAATTTAGACTTTTTCCATCTACAATAGATGGCTCTTCATTATTATTGCTAAAATGTCTGATGCTCTGCATAAAGTATACCTAAAAAAATTTGAGAATATATCTCATCTTTTAATATTTTTCCATGTACCAGGAAACTTAATAATGAGAAAAAGTCATAAATATAGACCTAAAGCAAATATTTTCTTTTATTTCCTCAGGTATTTAAGACCTTCTTATGAGGGACCCCTGGGTGGCTCAGCCTTTGAGCTTCTGGCTCAGGGCCTGATCCTAGAGTCCTGGGGTTAAGTCCCTTATGGGGCTCCTTGCATGGAGCCTGCTTTTCCTCCCTCTGCCTGTGTCTCTGCCTCTGTGTGTGTGTGTCTCTCATGAATAAATAAATAAAATCTTAAAAAAAAAGACCTTCTAAAAAAAAAAAAAAAAGACCTTCTTATGCATTTAAAAAATTATCCCTTTCTCTAAACGAAGCTATACTTAAACTCATACTCACAAACACATAAACACCGAATCATAGAAGCATGCTGCTGCCTCCTTAATTTTGTTCTCACTTTGCATTTATTTGGACAGGCATTAGCTGTCTCTAATACAAAGGATCTTCAACTTTCTCCAACTAGTGTTATATTTTATTCCAACAGATGAATCTGTAGACCACCTATTTCCACTTAGCTCTGATTCTATTGAGAAAAGAAAAAATCTGAATTAGATGAAGAGTAGGGATACTTTCGATAAGGAATAAAATTACCTTTGATGAAATATAGATAAAGATGCTTGTTTTCATAATATCACAAAGTAAATATTCACAATAGAAATGTAAGGGATAAACTGCTATAAAGTAATAAATTAAGTGATCAGTTTCTAAAACCAAGAAGACTCTCATGAGTCCCTATGAATTCATGAATCATTGCCTTATGGAAGCTATTACTAGTAGTTTTGTTTCCTATTAATTTGTCATTGTTTATTCCTCTGCCTAATGCCAAAGGTTTTAGTCTAGCTTTTTAATCACAACTTTTTCAAAACATATTTTTAATGAAAATGCACAAAACCAGCAAGTTTTGTATTCCAATTGTATACCCCAATTTTAGATAATGAAAATCTAAGATATTAAGAAAGACTTGAAAAGGTTTGGAGAAAAAGTCCAAAAATAATTATTCTTTAGTAACCAAAAGGGAGTAAGTAGTACCTCCAATCTCTATGATAAATGTCATTAAAGTGATTATTTTTATTTTCTACTTAAGAGAACTCCTTAATGTTAATTTTCTAATATTAATTTCCTCCATCATGTATACTTACTTTCACTAGACATTAGGTCACTCATCCTTTTAAGATAAATGGTATCTTTGGTAAGCTCTCTGATTCCCTCTGGTATTTGAGATTGTAACATTGATGAATGAAGAGTATGCAAGGGAAAATCCATATGTACTAAGATAATTGGAGAAGGAATGACCAATGTTGACTCAGAAATATCTGGTTATATAAGGGAAATATGAAAAACAAAGAAGGCAATTTAAATTAAAAAATAGACATATGGGATCCAGTTCAAATAACTGAAATTACATTATCTGGTGAGAAAATGGCTGAGTAGACAGAGCTATGATTTCAAATTATGGTGTTTTTTTTTTTTTAATGTTAGACAAAAGGGAATAAGAATTCTCTGTAGATAAATATTTTCAGGTAGAGAATGACTAGAAGTTGTCATTCTACGGGAGTGTATTATTTAGGAACCTTTTGTATGCAGTGATAAATGAAACTCAAATTATCATTGAATCACTGGCTCAGAAGACTTGGTCAAGTGGCACAATGATATTACCAAAGACAAACTTCTTCAATCTCTTCTTTCTCTGTCTTCAGTGGTATTATTTCAATTCAAAATTGGCTCTAACTTTAATCTAAACCTCTCCTTCTGGTCAAAAGATGGAGACCAGCTGCTAACAGGAGAGACATGCTTACTTAATTATACTCAGTAGGAAAAAAGATAGTTTCTTCCAGTATATTTCTTAGAAAAACAATCCAACTTCTTTCCAAGAAATCTGCACAAAATGTCATAATTTGCATTTGCCCAAATTGTGTTCTGATTCCAATGGAGGAAGGCAAGGCAGTCAGTTTCCACAAAGTACTTGTGCTTCATGGACAAGGGGATACAAACAATTGGGATATAGTGAACAAGATGAAAGATGAAAGGATCCTGAGAAATCCATTGTGGCAAATATTTGCCTGTGGGAGGTTTTTTTACTTTTGCAAAAGACAATGGGATTTATCCTGGTTTTTGCCATTGTCACTGGGAGCTCACTTAGAACAGGGCAAATTCTGTGACTGAGGTCTTTCAGAGAAAGCTGTCTACCTGAACTTGAGAGGGAATGGTGAGCTTTATCTACTAATGATAAAGGAATCTGATATCTTTAAAGCTAAGTTCATGTTCCTCTCCCTCTCTGTTCCTTTCCCACTCAATCCTCACTTTCAGTACATACACACCTTCAAATAATAGAATCACAAACCAAAAGTATAGAAATAACTAATATGGTTCCTCTGAATCTACTCAATTGTTTTGATTATTCTTTTTCATATTTTCTTCCTTGTCTGCTATCTCTAGTGTCTGATCATGTCTTTGTTCTTCTGTATCTTCCACTAATTTGCAGTATTTTGAAAAATTGAGTATCTTAGGATTCTTTCAAAATAGCTTTTAAACATTTTGGGGTTGAGAAGATTAATGGATAAATACATGCATTAATGTGATATATATTTAATGAGAAAAGTGCTTTGAATTACATGAATTCTAAAAAAATCTTATTCATTTAGTAAACATTAACATGATTATTTGTTCTATGAGGGACATTTTTGTTTATAAAGCATAAGAACTCTGCTTTGTGTTAAAAAAAAACACAGACACATACATGCACACATATCATTTTTAAAAGGAATTTGCAAGACATACAAAAGATAGATTGGTAGATTATGGCAAAATGCCTTTGAGGTTTTTTTATTATACATGTTACTGTATTCTATACATGTTTCATTATATTTTTATGGCTAGATCATAAACTATGCTAAATAGAACCTTCATAGGCACCTTCATTGATTTTACCTTTCCATGGTTCAATGTCCAAACCCCTGACTCAATGTACTAGAGGATATTTTTTTAATTTTCTGCTACTCAACATCTCAAGCCCTTTCTTTCTCAAGAGATTTCCTGATTACGAGGTTAAAAGCACTAGCTATCCTACCCTCTTAGCATCAAAGGAACCAGCGGAACACATAAACTAGAGTCTGCCAATTGCATGGTTCTATTCTAGACTTTTGAGTCTTAAGGGAGTGATTCAAAAATAATAAGATAGCTAATATTCACATACTTTTTATGTTTCAGACCATGTTTTAAAAGTTTTACTCATTTAATCTTTACAACTTTATGAAGTAGAGACTTATTTTCCACATTTTGCAGACTACAGAAATGGAAGCCCAAAGACAAAAGCCCAGTTGGTTTAGTATTAATGGCAGTCAACTTTTTTTTTTTTTACATTTTATTATTTATTCATGAGAGATACAGAGAAAGAGGCAGAGACACAGGCAGAGGGAGAAGCAGGCTCCATGCAGGGAGCCCGACGTGGGACTCCATCCCAGACCCAAGGATCACAACTTGAGCCAAAAGCTGATGCTCCCCCACTGAGTCACCCAGGTGCCCTTGGCAATCAACTTTGAAAGTCCACTGACAAGCTAGGCACTAAGATTTGAGCATCAGTTCATTCCTGCTGCCAGCCATGCTAAAGTAACGGTCTCTATGAACAATTCTAAAAGTGGATAGAATACACAATAAAATGGTTTCCACGCATTGGATAACAGGAGCAAAAGAAAGTGATCCCTGAGACAAGGGGATGTCCAGGAGATGAAACCTGGTTACCACCTCTTGCCCCAGCTTTCAGCCGGGAACAATTTTCTGACCAAAACACAAGTAGCTAGAGTCCATGCAAGGAGTGCATCTCATTGAACTGAGAAGTGCAGATCAGAGTCTGAGACTGCTGAAGCATCTGGTATCTGCAGGGCAAAGTACTGGAGAGACTTAATATTAACAAGATGCCCATTCTTTCATGTCTAGAAATTCAATGCAATGTCAATCAAAAATCAGCCAGGCTCTTATTAATTTATTTTTTAAATTGGTAAACTGATTTTAAATTTCAGATAAAATCAAAGAATCTAGTAAACCCAAATTTCCTATTAAAATGAAAAAAAGGAAGATGAAGAATAAGAACAATAAAATTAAGATTTAGCCTACCTGATTTCAGGACTCATTAGATGGCTACAGTAAGCAAGAGAATTTTGTGTTGGCATAACGATCACTGAAATACACCATGGAGTCCAACATGGGCCTATACACATGAGCAACTGATTTTTTTTAAATAAAGATATCAAAGTAATTTAGTAAGAACAAAAAATAAGCTATTTTCAGCAATAGTGGAAAAATGAAATATCCAAATAAGAAACAAAAATAAAAACAAAAATAAAACCCTGACACTATCTCATACCAATACAAACATCAATTCAAAATGGATCATAGACCTAAGTGTGAATCCTAAACAACAAAATTTTAAAAAGGAAATAGAAAAAAAAATGTCGTGACCTTGACATAGGCAACAGTTTCTTGTAGAGACTACACAAAAAACACTAAACATTTTTTTAATGATAAAATGGACTTCAAATTAACTCCACTCTTTAAAAATCACCATAAAGAGAATAAAAATTCTAGCCAGACTAGGAGAAATATCTACAATCATATATCTGACAAAGTGTTAGTGTCCAGAATACTAAGAAAACTCTTACAACCCAATCATGAAACCAACCAACCCAAATAGAAGATAACCAAGAGGCTTAAACAGACACACCAAAAAAGATGGACAAAGGCCAATGAACACGAGCACATGAAACATGTGAAAATATGTTCCATCTCAGTTATCAATGAAATACAAACTAAAACCCTAATAATATATTACTTAGCAGTCATTAGGATGGATAAAATTTAAAAAGAGTGATGGTATGAAATGCTGGTGAAAATGGAATTTGAAACATTGCCAGCAAAACTGTGAAATGATACAGTGGCCTTTGAGAACACTTTGTCAATTTCATGTAAAGCACACATTTACAATATGATGCAGAAATTCTACTTTTACATATTTGTTCAAGAGAAATGAAAACATATCTATACAAAGGCTTTTACAAGAATGTTGATAGCAGCATAGTTAATAATATTTCAACCCAAATCCCATCAACTGAAGAATGCATACGTTAATAGTGATATATTTATTTATTTTATTTTTATATGAGATTAACTTTTATGTATTATTATTATTTACAAGGACTACAACTAAGCCCTAAAATGAAACAATTGACAATAATAAACACAACAATATGGACAAATCCCAAAACACTATGCCAAGTGAAAAAGAGCCACATGCAAAAGACGGCATAGTGTATTCCTTGCATTTAAATGACCTTCTAGAACAGGCAAAATTAATCAAAAATGATAAAAATAAATCAATTTTTGATTCAGATGTGAGAATGGAGGTTGACTATGAAGGGAACGTTCTGGGACATGAAAATGTTCTGTCTTGATCAAGATGGTAATTTCAGAGGTATACACAGTCATCAAAACTTATCTAAAATTGCATGCATTAGACGATAAAGTAGATTAAAAAAAAATTTCAGCACTAGCCCTGGAGTCCTGAGTCTACTGGCAAGCAAGAGCATCAAGTGTCCTAGACAGCCGTCTTAACCACAGTGTTCTCATGTGTTGACCTTTGCTGAGTTTGCTAATCCTTTGGTTTTTCTCTGGTTATAGAGCCTGAATTTCCAGACTGCACCTTGATTCTGTGAACTCTCCAATAGTCTGCCACTTTCTTATTTTCTGCTTAATGTAATCAGAGTCAGTATCTGTTGCCTGCCTACTAATAGAGCTACCTCCAGATATATGGGAATAGTGTGAGCAGGACCTAAATAACTCTTTGGAAATTTAAGGTCTGCTCTTTATAATCCTAGATCTTATAATAATATGTTATTTGATTTTTAGTCAGTCTATTTCTTCCTACCATGTGACTGAGTCTCCTTTTTATTCAAGTCTTCATGAACACTGCTGTATTGTTTGAGAATTTTTTTTTTTATTGGTGTTCAATTTACTAACATACAGAATACCCAGTGCCCGTCACCCATTCACTTCCACCCCCCGCCCTCCTCCCCTTCTACCACCCCTAGTTCGTTTCCCAGAGTTAGCAGTCTTTACGTTCTGTCTCCCTTTCTGATATTTCCCACACATTTCTTCTCCCTTCCCTTATTTTCCCTTTCACTATTATTTATATTCCCCAAATGAATGAGAACATATAATGTTTGTCCTTATCTGACTGACTTACTTCACTCAGCATAATACCCTCCAGTTCCATCCACGTTGAAGCAAATGGTGGGTATTTGTCATTTCTAATAGCTGAGTAATATTCCATTGTATACATAAACCACATCTTCTTTATCCATTCATCTTTCGTTGGACACCGAGGCTCCTTCCACAGTTTGGCTATAGTGGCCATTGCTGCTATAAACATCGGGGTGCAGGTGTCCCGGCGTTTCATTGCATTTGTATCTTTGGGGTAAATACCCAACAGTGCAATTGCTGGGTCGTAGGGCAGGTATATTTTTAACTGTTTGAGGAACCTCCACACAGTTTTCCAGAGTGGCTGCACCAGTTCACATTCCCACCAACAGTGTAAGAGGGTTCCCTTTTCTCCGCATCCTCTCCAACATTTGTTGTTTCCTGCCTTGTTAATTTTCCCCATTCTCACTGGTGTGAGGTGGTATCTCATTGTAGTTTTGATTTGTATTTCCCTGATGGCAAGTGATGCAGAGCATTTTCTCATGTGCATGTTGGCCATGTCTATGTCTTCCTCTGTGAGATTTCTGTTCATGTCTTTTGCCCATTTCATGATTGGATTGTTTGTTTCTTTGGTGTTGAGTTTAATAAGTTCTTTATAGATCTTGGAAACTAGCCCTTTATCTGATATGTCATTTGCAAATATCTTCTCCCATTCTGTAGGTTGTCTTTGAGTTTTGTTGACTGTATCCTTTGCTGTGCAAAAGCTTCTTATCTTGATGAAGTCCCAATAGTTCATTTTTGCTTTTGTTTCTTTTGCCTTCGTGGATGTATCTTGCAAGAAGTTACTATGGCCGAGTTCAAAAAGGGTGTTGCCTGTGTTCTTCTCTAGGATTTTGATGGAATCTTGTCTCACATTTAGATCTTTCATCCATTTTGAGTTTATCTTTGTGTATGGTGAAAGAGAGTGGTCTAGTTTCATTCTTCTGCATGTGGATGTCCAATTTTCCCAGCACCATTTATTGAAGAGACTGTCTTTCTTCCAATGGATAGTCTTTCCTCCTTTATCGAATATTAGTTGCCCATAAAGTTGAGGGTCCACTTCTGGATTCTCTATTCTGTTCCATTGATCTATGTGTCTGTTTTTGTGCCAGTACCACACTGTCTTGATGACCACAGCTTTGTAGTACAACCTGAAATCTGGCATTGTGATGCCCCCAGATATGGTTTTCTTTTTTAAAATTCCCCTGGCTATTCGGGGTCTTTTCTGATTCCACACAAATCTTAAAATAATTTGTTCTAACTCTCTGAAGAAAGTCCATGGTATTTTGATAGGGATTGCATTAAACGTGTATATTGCCCTGGGTAACATTGACATTTTCACAATATTAATTTTGCCAATCCATGAGCATGGAATATTTTTCCATCTCTTTGTGTCTTCCTCAATTTCTTTCAGAAGTGTTCTATAGTTTTGAGGGTATAGATCCTTTACATCTTTGGTGAGGTTTATTCCTAGGTATCTTATGCTTTTGGGTGCAATTGTAAATGGGATTGACTCCTTAATTTCTCTTTCTTCAGTCTCATTGTTAGTGTATAGAAATGCCACTGACTTCTGGGCATTGATTTTGTATCCTGCCACGCTACCGAATTGCTGTATGAGTTCTAGCAATCTTGGGGTGGAGACTTTTGGGTTTTCTATGTAGAGTATCATGTCATCAGCGAAGAGGGAGAGTTTGACTTCTTCTTTGCCAATTTGAATGCCTTTAATGTCTTTTTGTTGTCTGATTGCTGAGGCTAGGACTTCCAGTACTATGTTGAATAGCAGTGGTGAGAGTGGACATCCCTGTCTTGTTCCTGATCTTAGGGGAAAGGCTCCCAGTGCTTCCCCATTGAGAATGATATTTGCTGTGGGCTTTTCATAGATGGCTTTTAAGATGTCGAGGAATGTTCCCTCTATCCCTACACTCTGAAGAGTTTTCATCAGGAATGGATGCTGTATTTTGTCAAATGCTTTCTCTGCATCCAATGAGAGGATCATATGGTTCTTGGTTTTTTGTTCCTTATAAAAGGCCCAACTCAGAAATCTCTGGGTGGCTCAGCGGTTGAGCGCCTGCCTTCAGCCCAGGGTGTGAACCTGGAGTCCTGGGGTCAAGTCCCACATCAGCATGGAGCCTGCTTGGAGCCTGCTTCTCCCCTGCCTTTGTCTCTGTCTCTCTCTCTCTTTGTGTCTTCATGAATAAATAAATAAAATCTTTAAAAAAAAGAAAGGTCCAACTATATTTATAAGTGGTGTGTGAAAAAATAAGTTGGTAATGTAGAGCATTTTACATCCTGTTTTATCTTGTATAATTCTTTCAGGCTATTTATACTTACATATAAATATAAGTATCTAAAAAATTTAAAAATAAAAATAAATAAATAAATATAAGTATCTTACATATACTTACTTACATGTAAATTCCCAAACAACCTTACATGTAAATTCCCAAACAACTTTGTTTTGTTCAACATAAACATTATAGGAAGTCACATTTTAGACTTTGGAAATGTAATGAAAATACTGGTTTTCAAAGTAAAATTATGTCAGAAATATTGCATATTAGGTATCTCCCTAATTTCAAATTAAGCTAAAATCTAATTAAACAAGAGTTCTTTATTAATAGTTTTCTTTTTAATATCTTTGGGGATAAATTTCTGACCTACTAAGGATTTATTGTTTTTAAGCTCTCATTGAAAAATATATGACTTGTGTAATTTTGCACTAGTGGAATTTTAAGATTATGTTGCATCATGAGCTTATTATTTTTATATTTTATTTGATTTTATACATTACAAAATGAAAATATTCATTCAACTTAAAGAGTTCACAAATGTTGAAAATTGTATTGATTTTACTTTCTTTTTTAGTTGTCTAGATAAATTTTGTAATGAAACCAAACAAATTACATATTTAAAATGAAAGCATTTCTGTAATTCTTGACTGCTATATACTTATAGTCATCATGTGGCTCCTAAAAATTTGACAATCTGTCAAAAATAAATAAAACTAGTCATTAGAACATTTCCTTTCCTTTAAAACTTAGATTACAACAATTTTAATACCATGAAAGTAAGTCATTCAGTCCCAGATAACATTATACATATGTAATTTCAAATAATCATCCATAGTATTGTGGTTTAGTTCAATAAGAGTAGTAAGTTGTATACAATAATAGCTGGATTCACAAGTATAGTTTTAAGTGATTATAGAGATTGTAAGGCATCATGGAAATGATTAAACAGAAAATGGATAAGAATGTAAAAAGATGCTCCATATCTCTAACTATTAGGAAATGCAAATCAAAAACACAAGGAGATACCACCTCACACAATGGGATGATTACTATAAAAAAACAAACAAACAAAAACCCAGAAAACAAATGTTTGTGAAAATGTGAAGAAATTGGAACCTTGGGGCATTGTTAGTTGGAATGTAAAATGGTGTAGCTGCTGTGGAAAACAATATTGCAGTTCCTCAAAACATTAAAATTAGAATTACCATATGACCCAGCAATTCCATTTTTGAGGACACACCCAAAAGAACTGAAGCAGACTATTGAAGAAATATATTATACTCCTGTTCATAGCAGCATTATTCACAATAGCGAAAACCTGTTAGCAACCCAAGGGTCTATGAACAGGTGAATGGATAAAAAAAAAATGTGGTTTACACCTATAATGGAAAATTATTCAACCTTAAAAAGATAGAAAACTCTGACACATGCTGCAATATGGATAAATTTTGAGGACATTATGTTAAGTAAAATAAACCAGTCACGAAAAGACAAATACTGTATGATTCCACTTATATTAGGTACCTAGAATAATCAAATTCAAATAAACGGAAACTATACGGGTTGTTGCCAGGGGCTAAGACGAGCTGAGGGGTGGACAGTTCTTGCCTTATGGGTATAATATTTGATTTTTGCAAGATGAAAAGAGTTCTGGAGAATGATTGTGCTACCATGTGAATGTATTTAATACAAATTAACTGAATACTTAAATAAGGTTACAAGGATAAATTTTATGCATATTTTCTCACATTTTGTAAAAGAAATCTTGAATTCTGATGCACATTTGTTTCCAAGGATTTTACAAAAGGGATTGTGGTCCTGTCTTCTTGAGCTATCAATTCTAAGCTAAGTAAGAAGGGAAGTGAGAATGTGAGAAGAACAATGAACCATAAAAAGGGGACATGGATTTGAGGTCCTGGTGAGGTGGGCTTGAAGCATTAATGGAGTAACTTGGAAAGATGCCAGGTGGTCATCAGAGACTTTGAAGCTTGATGTTTTAATTTGGAAACGTTATGGTCTAGATTAGGATCATGGGAGTGGAGAGGAGGATGCAATTATTGGGGAAAAAAATCTAAATAATGGAACTGAGAAGCTAAGATTAATGGATACTGAAATCTCCAAGAATGATAACAGGGGTTGGAGAAAAAGACCAGGAGTTACTTCTCTGTCCTCATCTCCTACTACCCTCCCAGTGAGAATATGGCAATAAGAAAGGAGAAGGATAACAACCACCCCCAACAGGGACCAATATAATTGGGTTGTGGAAAAAATGCCTGAAAGGACTTCAGGGGAAGAAGTTCTCAGGAGAGAAGGAGATTTCAGTAAAATTAAAGGTAAAGGTGATACTTGGAGAAGTATGACCCCAAGAGAGGTGATTAGAAAGAAAATAAGATTCCAGGGAATGGAGAATCTATCTGTTTCACAACCAAGTCTTGAATAGATGGCTGTAGCATATTTAGTTAAATCTGTAAACCTTTACTTTATCTTCCTCATGCAAAGCATTCCATTAAACAATATGAAAAATATATTTCTTTTCTTTTTAGAAGCTCACAAGTTTAAGAAAATTAAAATTCTCAAAGAGAATTTTCACAAAGCAAACCAACCAAACAAACCAACACAAATTAGAACTTTTTGGAAATTCCAAATTCCAATGTATTTGGTACATAGTAGGCATTGTGTTGAATGAATGAGGGTATTGAGAATTTATCTTACACAGATCTTTTAAATAAAAAAAAAAGAGAGAAGCTGAAGGTTTTGGAATTGGGACAGATGCTAGAGATATAGAAGAACATGGGAAATAGATACCATAAGAGTGTCAGGTTCATATATGAAATGAGAAGCATAAAATGCATTTTTGTTGAGTTGTATATCCATCCATGCTTTTTCATACCAAAAGTCATTTGGTTACATATGTTTACTAACACAGTAAGTATTTAAGGCCTCAACTGAAATTCTAATCATTTTAAATGTGAAGAAATAAAAACAAATACAATGAATGGTTTATTCAACTTACTCTTTTTAACTTCATTTTAGATGATATACATATTGCCTTAAAAATATTGTTCCTTTCCAATGTTTGTTTTATTAAATACAATTTTTGATAGTATGACTTGGAATCTATAATATTTTGTTCATAAAAATTAATCATTTCTAACAGATTCTCACTATCTGCCATGTGAAGTAAAGTAATTTCAGCTGCCTTAATCAGGTCAGTCATTAGACCTTTATGGATGTTAGTTTTATCCAATATTATTATTAACACAATATTAATATAATTATTCACATATTTTATTTGTAATCTGATTAACCATTTTGTTCTTTCAATATAATATTTGGTGAGTAAGATTAAGTCAATGACTAAAATAGTTTTAGAAGAAACCAGCAAATATTGCTGAAGTAGCCTGAGAATAAGGGTTATGCAGACTGAGAATAAGGGTTATAAAATTGTTATTAAATGCCTTCTTAGGATCAAAATCATGACTGATGTTAAAAACTTGCATGCTGGTAGAAATTGTTAGATTAATTTCAAAAGACTAAGTAAACCCCGTATACTTGAAATCATTATTGACCTTTTGTCTGTCATTGCCAACATTCCTAAATTGGCATGGTTTTCTTCTGAGCAATGAATGCTTAAATGCACATTGGCTTGCATGAACAAGTGAAATCCTTGCCAAGCTGGAACTTAGGGAAGTATTTCTAAATATTTTATAAATGGAGGAAATAAAAGGTGGTCCATAGAGTCCTAATGGTCTCAGTCCAACCTCTCCCCCTATGAAAATAGCCAGGGAAGTGTAGGCAGGGAACTCCACAGGTTTTAGAATGTGCACAGTAAGTCTAGAGTTGTCTTTCTTTTTGTGTTAAGAAGTGACATTTTGTATTAAGGGTTGAGGTTACAGAGTCTCTTGGTAGATTTAAAGCATCCCATCTAGAATAACCAGTATCCTTATTCTGTTATTATGTAAAGTTGATCAGTAGAGCCCAAATATTTCATTGCATCTGAACATGTTGGTCTATAAACTATCTATATAGAAGGTTAGTCTGTCTAAATGGTCATTATATTTTAGGCAATTAGGATATTTATTATAGTTTTGTATTTTCTATGTACCTTCTTCTTTCTGGAATACATCCAAATGAAGACCACTGTCTAGGTGAAGTGTGAGAGTGAGGAATTTCTTTATTTCCACTGTCTCAGAAATGCCCTCTGACTTGTGGGTGCTTTAAAGGAGCTTTCACTTTGTTATCTCTCCATGTCCCATATAGCCTCTACTCCAGCTCCAAAATCCTATCTATGATGTGCCATTGGCCAGGAAGAAGGTAGAAGGCACTGTAGGAGACATCACATATCCAGGCTGCAAGGACACCACACATTTGTGGTAAAATAGGATTATGAAAGAGAAACACCACCATAAACAATGAGGATAACTGATCCTGGGGGCAACAAAAATGATACTGCAAAAAATAAGGAAAGAACTTCAAACAATTCTAATTTCTTAGGGGGTTCGAGAACATGTATAGACATAAAATAAGAAGAGGTTGCTATGAGAAAAGAACATAAGAAAATAAGACATAGATATTAGAAATTAAAGCTCAGATTGTCAGGTAATTATGCACTGAGCTAAAGATCATGAGTCAGATGGAAAAAAAAAAAAAGTACGGGAAATTTTCCAGAATATAAAATAAAAAGGCAAAGATAGAGCATGAGGGAAAAAGCCAAAGAAATTAAGGCTAGATGAAAATAGTCCAGTAAACATCGAATGGGAATTTTTGAAGGAAAGGAGTGGGACTATTGAAAAGTATCTCTTGTACAATAGTTAAAACAAAAATCCTTTAATTATTGGAATAACTTGCATTTTAAGCCAATCTTGGAAGCAATTACCAAACTGAGGATATGGAGGAAAAAAAAATACAAGGCCATGTATTTATTTTCAAATATTAAGACTGGCTTAAAAAAAAAAAAAAAAGATCTAATACTTGCAGATCTGAAAGCAAATGTTACCAGTTTTGCCTATATGAAAGCACAGCTAATAGAAGATGAGAAAAAAAATTGGGGAAGGGGGTATGCAGCAAGAGATAGGGGCCTTAATACATTGGGGCATCAAGAGAGGTTTAAAACTTGTTGGGGGAGAAAATGAAACATTTATGTAAATTATTTAAAAGTCTAGTGATATCAGTGGAAGAACTAAAATATTAGCTTTCCTTAGTCTACAAGAAGAGGGAAAGCAGAAGTCATATTAAATAAGCTGAATCCTTCCTCCTCCATGGAAGGGAGTTAAGAAGTAATATCTAAAACTAGAAATTGTAAAGAAGCATATTATTTATAATTATAGTACTAACCATTCAGCAGAATTTTTAAAAAGAAATGGTTCAAAGCTTTATCTAGAGAGCTAGATTGAGTTTGGAAAGAAATCAAAGTGAATCTTCTGGCTTTCATTTGATATCCTTCCCTATTTTTAAAAAAAATAAGTTTCATGCATTACTTTATGATACAAATGTATATATAAATACACAAAAATAAAATGCCTAATTAAAAAGTTACACATTTATAAAACTTAATTTGAATTTGTTTATAATTGTATCTGTATGTATTTGAATTATATCACATGCAGATATATATAAAATATTTACTGTTTGAGCTTAAAGAACATGCACATTTTTGCATTTGCAAGAATGCTTATGAGTTGAAACCTGTCTCTATCTCAGTGGTTGACAAAGTTTTTCCTTAAAAGACCAGGTTGTAAAATATTTTAGGCTTTGTGGGTCAATATGAAAAAATTCAAGGACACCAAGTAGGTACATATATAATAAGGGAGAAAACAAATTTCCACAAATTTTTATTGTTGAAATTCAGAATATAATAAAAATTGAGTACACATTTTTATAATATAAATCCACTCATGGAAAAAAAAGAAAACCTACTATGAGAAGAATGGAATTTTTTTTTTTTTTGAAGAGCTGGTAATATTTTGCCCAGTTGAGGTTCAAAGTTAGTACTCCCTATCATCAGATCAATTGCAAACTTTCATACATGAAGGCAGGTTTGTTTTTGGGGCAATTAAATACAAAACAAACCAAAACAAAATCCAGAACAGGCAGTGGACAGGCTCAGGAGTGCACATTGTAGTTTTTCTATTTGGCTCTTTCATTTAGCTACAATCCAAACCTGGATTTCTCAACTATCTACGGTAAAGAATCAGGGTTTTTTTTTTGTTTGTTTGTTTGTTTGTTTGTTTCCAGTTTGTTGCAGAATCAATATTTCGTTAAATAGAATAAAAACTGGATCACTAGAAAACTGAAATTTAAAAAACACGCAAAACACAACCCCTAATTTCTGTATTATTATAATCAATAAACATAAAATTATCCTGTTAAATCAAGGAAATTTTCTCAAGACTACTTTTAGTTTTTATGTTTATCTAGTGGTAAAACATACTAAAGAGTTTTGGGGGCTGGTACTAAGTAGTTTAGGCGTTATTCTGGATTTTTTTTTAATATGTTCCAAATGGATTGTAATATAATTACTAACAGACATGGCACTTAGCAAACATGTGGAATGTGCTCTTCTTTGCCACCAATGCTTTCTCGCTCCTCCAATTGGACCACACATGTGTTTGTTTCCTTCAGGCCTAATTGGCAAGACTTTTACAGATTTTCTAGAGGGAGTGAGAAAAAAAGTAGATAAATCAACCAATGGTTCTGTTCTGGCCTCTTTGGTGCTTCCTTTGTGAGTTTTTCATATGGTGGACACCCTTAGAAAAAGCAGTAAGAACCAGATTGAGTCCATCAATTCTTTTCATGGAGCCCAACCACCATTTCCTGAATTCATTACTCATTATTTTGTAGTAATTGTCTTGTAGTATTTTGTTGCTGTAAATGGCATTTTTTACTGATGACATATACCTACTAAGGGTCCTCAGGTTCATTTTTATCATAATGCTCCATTTCGATTTAACCAACTCAGAGTCCAATCAAATAGAAATATTATGCTTCAACCCTCTATTTTTTTCAACACTCTATCTAAATGATTCGCTTAATGTATTCAGAAATTTCCACAAATGCTGCAGGTACTAACAGAAAATTATTTAAGTTCATATTCTCTAGCCACGCTCCTCTGGCTATGCAAGTTTAAAATGTGAGAGCTAAAATTTTCATTCATTTTGCTGTGATCTTATCCCCAAATGTATTATGTTCATTTCTTTGAGAAGCATCTATTACATTTTTTAAACACAGTTTCCATCATTTTCTTTCTTTGTAAGAATAAAACAGTTTAAAGATACACCAGACCTTTAATTACCTTAAGAAAGGAAGAAAAACCATGTTTCTTTTCTCTTTCTCTGCCAGCTACAAGAGGAGCACATTCATAAGCTGGAAATTAAAGACTTTCAACTGTTTAAGACCATTTTTTTAATGAGATGTGCATTCTGTTTCTTTCTTTCTTTCTTTCTTTCTTTCTTTCTTTCTTTCTTTCTTTCTTTTATTTATTTATTCATGAGAGACACAGAGAGGGAGAGAGGCAGAGACACAGGCAGAGGGAGAAGCAGGCTCCATGCAGGGAGCCTGATACCGGGACTCGACCCGGGGACTCCAGTATCACACCCTGGGCCGAAGGCAGGCACCAAACCGCTGAGCCACCCAGGGATCCCCTGCATTCTGTTTCTGACTTAAATCTTACCTCTCCTCACCTCAGGCTTTTGGAAGCAACAGGAAAAGCATTCTGTCTGCATCTCTTCCAAGTTCTCACCTGATAAGTCCTTGTGGAGTGTTTTTCATTTTAGGGATTCTTGGTCTTTGTTATTGTTTTCCTCATTAAATATAACTCGCATGGCATATGTGTTTTGTCCACCATATGGAAGATGAAATAACTAACGCCTATTCATGGCAACTGTTTACCTAAATATCTGGAATGTTTTATCCAAATTACTCTGTAAACTTCTACTTTTGAAATAAATTATAGGTTAATTATAAAATAGTATACTGGGTCCTAACTTAAAAGATCCTAATTTCTTTCATATACATGGTTACTAATGACCTGACACAAAAAGAACCACTTCCTTATACTATTTACCCTGGTAGCATTAGATCTAGCCTATGTAAAATCATCGTCTTGGGATACAGAGTTGGAGCTCAATTGTATTTGAGTGTTCTCATGTCACTGTTGGGAAAAAAAAAATCTTTTTAAGATCGAAGAAAAGTCAACCCCATGGTAAACAGTCATGGTTTGAATGCATATCGTAGAAATACGAATTCTGACCTTAAAAGACCAGTGAAGGAAAGAGTTTGTGTACTGGATTCTACGACAAACAAGTTCATATATATTTTTAATGTGTATGAATAAGTGTTTCCTTTGTGTGAGATGCTGAATATAATCATATTAGCCCAATGAATGAACATCAAGTTGTGTCAAAAATACAGCCTCCTGCCCTGGTTAACTGTCTCATAAGGCTGTTTTCAATCTTCCTCTCAGGGAGAAATGTATCTGATGTCAGCAAAGTTGATGTTTCTACAACTAATGTAATTTTAAACTATGTAACCTAACATAGAACAACCTTGATGTTTTAAGACATTTTTCTTACAGAACATCAGGACTTGCAAATGCATTTCTAAACCTACTTTGTAATACCTTGAGTCCTTATCAACCCTGACACTAAGTTATCCCAGGTACCAAATTATGAATAAAGAAATAAAAATAATATCATATTCCCTGCAATAAAAGGATGCTATATAGTTTATGCTTCATAGCATTTTCCAAAATAGAAAATTCTGGTCTCACAGCCTTCATTTTAAGCATCTTCCAAATATGTGCCATTTCTACAATCAGAGAGATGGTGACAGGCCAACAATCTGAGGCTGCTAATAGAGATGTTCGGGGACAAATCCAACAGTCCAGTTTGGGTCAGGGACCTTGTTGGTTCCAGTGCATTCCATGGTGAAAGGAGAAAATTGAGTAATCAGAGTCTCACGCATTGGTCATTGGCACTGAAAGCTTGTACACACTCTACAATGATAATGTGATAATATCACCTAAAATGTTTATTTTTAAAATATTTAATAATAATAATAACTAATATAAATTGATTGCTTACTATGTACTAGTCACTATTTTAAACAGATTTACATATGTCGGTTCATTTGATTTTCATAGCAATTTTATAATACAAGTTTATTGTTATTCCATAGTAAGATGGGTAATGCAAGCACAAAGAAATTAGTAGCTTGCTCACAATCATAGGATGTAACCAGGATTCTAATCCTGGCAGTTTAGAGCCAAGGCTCTTAACCACCAGGTGTTATGACAAAGAAACATGCCATGAAAAATTAGTCCTTGTCTAATGCTATAGAAGTTAATCCTCACACCATCAAATCTACTATCATTTAAATTCTAGGTAATTTGGGCTCAAATCATAGTTCTGCTACTTATGAGCTCAGTCACCATTCCCAAATTTCTTCACCTTGTTGGGCCTTGTAGTATTTTAATCTGTAAAATGGTACATCTATTTTGCAAGATTATTATGAGATTGTCAGTATATGTTAGTTACAAAGAAAACCCACCAACATAGTTTCCCAGCCCACAGAAGATACTCTACAAAGCATATCCATATTATAAGCATGACAGTGAGACCAATAAACACATGCTAATATACACTAAATTAAATATCCACCAAGTGGTTAAGCAGGTACAGTCTGACCACAAACAAACGATGTAAATGCAAAGTAATAAATATCTCAACGAAATATTCCAAACAACTTGTTAGGTCATTTTAAAAAACTGCCCATTAGGTGAAGGGCTTTGCTATTGTAGAGCACATGGGATTAAGTGAACAGCAACTGATGTGCTAAGAGAGGCCTGGGTTCCAACTTCATATCCTGAATATGACAATAGGGGGAGTCCAAGAAAGATGTTCAATATGTGCTTGGTGCTGACATTTACGCTGAACTGCAGTGACCATTCTTCTACATTGAAGAGTTTGGCTGAAAATATCAATATACAAGTAGCACATGTGTGCAGAAACTCAAAATGATGCTTATATGATGCAAATAACCTGTGTAAGATGGAGACTTTGATGCTAGAATCACAAAAGCTCCAAATTTTGCCACTTCACCAGAAGGCAGTGGTACCTAACCTGCCAGTCCCCAACAACCTTCAAGACGTCCCTCATTCGACACTGCACCAGGTACTCTTTTTCAAAAGAATCGCAAGCTGCTATTCTGAATAATAGACTGTAAAGTAACTTATAGCTTATAGCTTATGTGTGTGTGTGCATGTTGTGTACATAAGTTTTTATTTCTCTGGGATAAATGCCCAAGGATGTATTTGCTAGATCAAACAGTAACTGTATTTTGTAATGATTTAATTTTTAATAGACTTTTTTTTTTTTTGGAGCAGTTTTTGGTTCACAACAAGTATGGAGAGTTCCCATTTCCCCTCTACTCCCACACATGCACAGTTTTCTTCACTATCAATATCCTGAACCAGAGTTCCAAACAATGAATGTACACTGACATAGCATTACCCCCTAAAGTCTATAATTTACATTAGGGTTCACTCTTGCTTTGGTACAGTCTTTGAGCTTTGATCGATGTATAATGATATGTACCCACCATTTGTAGTATCATACAGAGTAGTTTTACTGCCCTAAAAATCCTCCGTGCTCTGTCTATGCATCTCTGCCTCCCCCTGAACACCTGACAACCACTGACCTTTTCACTGATTCCATAGATTTGCCTTTTCTAGCATGTCATATAGCTGGAATCATACAGTAGTATGTAGCCTTTACAGATTGCCTTCTTTAATTTAGGACTATGTGCCAAGGTTTCATAGCTTGACAGTCTCTTTCTTTTTATTGCTGAATAATACCCCATTGTCTGCCTTCACCACAGTTTATGTATCCATTCACCTAAAGCAGTCAAGATGCCTTCAAAGTTTTGGCAATTATGAATAAAGCTACTATAGCCATTAGTGTGCAGGTCTTTGTGTGGATATGTTTTAAGTTTGTTCGGGTAAGTATCAAGGAGGGTGACAACTGGGTCATATGGTAAGAGTCTGTTTAATTTTGTAAGAAATTGTTTAATTTTGTAAGTACTTCCAGAGTGGCTATACCATTTTGCATTCCCACCAGCAATGAGAAAGTTCTGGTTGTTCTATATCCCTACTGGCATTTGGCGTCATCAGTGTTCTGGATTTTAACTTTCTTATAGCTGAATAGGTTTATCTTGCTTTATCTTAGTAGCTCTTAATATTATATATTTTCTGAATCATAGAACCAAAGCATAATAACTTAATCATGTGGGAAAACTCAAGATTTTGACATGAAAGAAGGGTCCTGATATTCACAAAGGTTGAGTTGAGAACCACTTAAAAGAGGATCCTGATGGGAAAATTGGATATTTTGAAGTACATGTGTAAAAACGTGCCATTTTACCTTCTGGCTATACCCTGTTCCTTTGCCTGAAATTCAAGTGCAGCCCAACAGGCTGCTGTCTTCTCCCTGGTTCACATTCCTCACCAGCACACAATGGAAAATCAACACCATCTTTCCTGAGAGTAAGTTTCTAAAACTGCTCCACAGGACACTAATGCACTATGAGATGTCATTAAGGGTTCCATGGGGGGAAAAAATAATCATGTGTTTGGCCAAGTAGATTATTATAGTTCTCACTTCCTCATCCATGGAAAAATACAGAATCCAACAGGCCATTAAAGGTTTGAAAAGTTTTAGAATCAAACAAATAATAAACTAGCATTCTAAACTTTTTATATGAAATATGTATTAACATGGCAGAGGTCCCATAGGTAACCAGGGTAGGCAAGGAGAAATATTCATCTGACACAGTTTTCTAGAAAACATGTCATGACAAAAGGAAATTGTGTATCCCTGAATTGTGAATTGTGTATCTACTGAAACAGGGCAATTTCTGAAACAGGGCAGTTTCTACTTTACAGACTTAAAAAGGTGAGAGACAACAGTGGAGAGGTGGGTAAAGAAGTCAATGAATGCATGTCACATGCCTTTCCCTGGTATCTTCAAATATTCAGTAAAAGTCTTTAAAATCAGGAAAATGTCGAAGATAGTGGGTTTCCTAGAAAAACAGCAAAGGACAGACCAACACACAAGTGGCCATGGAGACAACCTGTATGGACAAGGCACAGAAGAATCTGTGCTGGGAGCCTCTGATTCACAGGCTGCCAAATTCATTTAGTTGTCCAAGGGGCAGCAAGAAGGGTTGTGCTGACATGCAGTAAACTCAAGGAGCTCCACTCCAGATGTCTTAAAGTACTTTGGAATGTAATGTGATAAAATGTAAACAAAATAACCCAGCTCTTTTTTTTTTTTTATGGCTTAAAATAACCATGCATTCAATTCATCAGCCGTCTTAATTTATACCTGGCCAAGCTACATGGAATCCTAGATCTTGAACCATATTTTTCTCCACACAAAGACTGAGAAATGATTTTCTTGTAGTTAGAATGAAGTTTTTATCTTTGTCTCAATATCCTCTCCCTTTTATATCCCTTTATAAAAAGCTATTTAAAGAAAAAGAGACATCTTAATACAGCAAAGTTCTATAAAAATTGGCTTTCTTGATATTAAGTAGTAAGCTTTGTGTGCTTATAATAGATGATGATCAGCATGATGTTAGCTGGTGTTCACACAGCCTGCAATTGAATGGTTTGGTATTAAATAAAACTGATAAATAAGCTACCAAACTATTTTTCTTTTCATAAGGAAGGGTCCACAAGATATATGCTGCAGAACTGACATAGGTATTCTCTCAACACACTAATTCTTAAGCCCACCCTAGATCTATTAAACCTAAGCACTAGGGAGAGAAGCAAGAAATTTGAATGTTAACACCACTTGTGCTCCTTTGTTGGCTATAATTTGGTCCAAGAACCACTGGCTTAGATCCTCCTGTACTGCAAATGTAGGCATGGGAAGTTACTCAGAATGCAATGAGAATACGTGAAAATGAAGAAAAACTAGTTAGAATTACGGAATTTCGGGGTTGCCAGGGTCTGAAAAGATCATCTAGTTCAATCCCATACCTTTATATAAGAGGAAAAAATGTGTCATTTCATAAGGGTCACAAAGTTCAGTCTGTTGAGCATCCTTTTCCTTCTAAAATGACATTTAGCTGAGGCATTTCGAGGAAATGAAGACAATCTGAAAGTAGGAAGCACAAAGAAACATCTCTGAAGAAAGTCAACTGACCCATTTCAGAGAAAAGTCCTACTCTTTCCAGTTGCACTCAGATTGGACTTCTGACCTTGTAAAAAGATTTTTAACCCATGAATTAGCCAGCAAGTCTTGTTTTACATATTGGCACTGCTTTAGAAAACACAAGGTCCTGTGGACAGTAAACTGAATGGTGAATATGTACTCTTTTTGACCAGCAAATTACAGAATAAGTAATCACTACTTAATTTCAAGGTTCCTCTTCTTTCACTCATTGAGAACTCAGACTTCAAGCTAGTCGGTGAATGCCAGGTTTCTGTTCATTACAAACAATTTATCTTAATTAGCTTGAAAAACTGTTCTAACAAGAAATAAATCACTGAGCACAAAAAGCAAGTTTGCGAAATGTTTAATGTTCCTTTAAAATCCCTTTCAAAACAAATGGCAGTTGAGAATGCGGAAGGTTGGAAAGAGAACTCTTGTTGCTGGACTGATATCAAGCCTTCCTCCGGTTGCGTGCAGGTGTAGTAGTATTTACTTAAAAATTTATTGTAACAGATCACATCATTATAATCAAGATGGTAATCAATATTTATTAAGGCCACAACAAACATTCTGTGATTAAAGGCCATTTGTTTCATCACAATGCGATCATTTATTTATTACTGGGTAAATTATTACAAATTGCTCACTTTGGGGCAAGAAGAACATGGATATATGAACTTGGAGATTAAGGCTGAATCTCCTTTACTGGGTGAAATTCTAGCAACTTAAGGAGAAGGTTGAGTGAGGCACAGGCACAAACCGAAGGCAGTGCTTTTACTCATCACACAGTCCAATGTTGTGATCTGATGGTACCAGTTCTGGACATTATATCACCCAAATCTACCCAGTTCCTAATTTTTCTAAATTATGTGCCTTTGGGCTCTTGCATAAACTGTTCCAAACAACATAGAAACTGAGCTGTTCCCTTTCTGTAATCCCATAAGGCACTCCTGGCTACTGTGCTGATGTGATAGGAGGAGAGTGGGAGATGTGATAGTGGCTTCCTCTCTGCATTTGTTTTTGTTTTTGTTTAAACCCAAACAAGAGTGTCAAATCCATTCTAACTGCGAGAGTGGGAGAGTCACACAGAGATTGGATGCAGGGACATTTCACAGAGAAAGGAGTTCTTCCCTTGAATAGATACTCCCTTTTTAGCCATCTAATTCGAATAAACACTGTCACACTTCGCAGCCACCAGCTGGATCCTCCCACTCCCCATTCAAATTCCAAACAGTCAGTGCAAACAAATATTTTTTCGAGACACATTCAACTGCTCTAGTGTAAAACTGCTTTGGGCTCATCTCCAGGCCAAACACAGTGGCTCAGGGAAATCTCTTTGCTGTCAGACAAAGGCTGTTACTGTAATTCTCATTCAGAGTTGCTCTCAGAGGATTGTCTCAGCTGATCAGACAGGGTGAGTCAGATAATCTCAAGGAAAAGAGAAAGGAAATACCACCCACTGACTCCTAGAAAGTCTCATATGAAAGGTTGCTCTCTCTGGCCCTTGAATCAGGGTGGGGGCCACAGCAGATCTTTGTCTTTACATTTACTGGGCAGGAAATATTACTCCTGTTTCCTCAGTCCAGACTGCATGTCCTCCCAGATTTTCCTTTTTAGAAGACAAGGTGTCCAGGAGTACCAAATATGGCCAGCAGTTGCTCCTGTCCCCCCCAAAACCTGAGTGATCCCTGAGATTAAGCAGGACTCTGATGGCAGTTTGGAGTTGAGTCAGGTGGAAAAGTAGTAAAACCTGTCGCGAGGAAACATGCCAAAGCCTTTTGCTTGTTCTGACTTTCGATCCCTCGCATCTGAGCTCATGTTGCCAACTGTCCAGACTCGTAAGTGAAAAATTCAGACATGAAAATTCTTTTCATACAAAATCAAAATCTAGAAGGAGCATACCTTTCCTTTCTTTTCAGACACTTAATCTGTAAAGTCTCAAGTATATCTCCCAATCCCCAGTTCCCATTTTTTGAGGTAGACAGTGTATTGGTTAAGAGGTTATGCTCTGAAGGGAAATGGTCAGGATTAGGATTTCACTCAATGCTACACTTAATACTCTTACTTTACCTCACTTAACACGATTAATTCTATAAGCTAGAATTTCCCACTCAATGATATGAAGACTAGTGTCTATACTATGAAATAGTAATCAAAATAAATAATATGATATATAGAAGCCTCTGATACAGCCCAGGATTAGCAGTCAATAGATTTTACTTACACTAAAAAAAAAAAAAAAAAAAAAGGGAAGATTTATTATTTAACTAAAAGCTTAATGAGTAATTTCGTTGTCATTTTTTTCTTATCCTGGATATAACACAAGCACGTACAGAAACAAAAATAAAACAAAGTATGCTTAACATAGGAGCCTGATTTTATTAAAAATTTTTTCAGCAGAATATTTTTCCTCCATGCATTTTAAAAAATAAATGAATACATACATCAAAATGCATGTAAGATTTTGTATCAGTTTTATGTACAGCTTTATCATGAGCATCTTCTCGTGTGCTACAAAGTTGTCATCACCAATATTATTAATGGCTACTTTATAAGCCACTAAATGGGTCATTTTAGAAATACCTAATCACTCCCAATTGTTTATATAAGTTGTTTCCAGGGTCTAAAAACAGAAAGTAGAGCCAGTGATTAATATTTTTCTGCAGATAGCTTTTTCGAAATATTTTCATATTTCCTACATTTATCTTTAAATTCATATGGTAAATTTCAAGAAGAGGGATTACTTAGTCACAGGCAAGCATTTTTAAGGCTTTTGATGGTTGCTGTCAATTGTTTTCTGAGTCAGTTCTGAGGCAGTGTATGAAAATATCAGTCATGTACTGTCTTACCACCATCAGATTTATTCTAGCTTTAATCCCAAAATAAGTTAATGGCATTAATCAGCATCTTTGCTTTAAATATTTATCTGCTTTTGTCTGTCTTCATTCAAAGTCAATTAGAGAAAGAAATAGAGAAAATTATTAAGTATTTATTAAGTTAAAGCTCCTTAATATAATAAATAAATAAATATTGGAGAAGCTCTTTCGACCTAAGCCTAAATCTTAACTGGCATGAGAACTGCTGTCTTTATCTAGATACTATTTTGTTTCGGTTAATAGAACACACACAGGTAGGGATAAGCCTTTTTTCCCTTCAATAAAAGCTTGCTATACCCTAAATTCCACATCACTGGGCCATCTTTATCATTGTTTTTTCTATGAGACCAAGTACACGTGATATGCACAACTAGAGTATCCCCAAAGTCTTAGCTTGACCTTGGAAGGAAATTCGTAATAGCAAATTTTAAACTCAGAGATGAAGCCACCTTGCTGAAATGGCTTTAGTATAAGGAATGATAACCTATAAGTCCTGTGATTTGGATGCCCCTCATTGTTGCTTCTATTTGCTGTGTGCTCACTGTGGTAGAACTCTAATACCTCTGAGAATATTTCTGGAAAGTATATATTTATTTGTTGCCACATTTGATCAATGAAGGATGCATTGTGTCTCTAGTATGATGTAGTCATCAAGGATAAACCAATAAATAGAACTAGTCTCTGCCCTGAAAGAATTCACCCACTTATGTATGGGTTGGCATGAAGTAAGTGTGAGTTACAGTCCGCATGGGACAGTGTCAATCATGGGATACTTCTTAGGTATCAGTGTGATTTTTCATCTTCAAACATACACTCTTTCATTTCTTGCTTAAATGGACCATCTATTAAAGAAATGCATTTCATTCAATTCTTCCTGCATTTCATTCAATTCATCCATACATGATTTCAGATTCTTCATAAATTACCTAGCCTCCTAATATCAACAAATATTGATACTTCCCTGTCCTCTCTTAGACTGTGTGAGCTAATTTCTCTTGATGTATTAGGTGTGATGTATTAGGTGTGCCTGTTAAATTCTGGGCTACTACTATTGGAGCAATTGAATAGATAAACATAGTGAAAGCATTCAAGATAGGTATGAAAATATTAATATTGGTGCCTACCCATGGAATTTTTGTGAGGACTGAAAGAATGAATATATATCCATAGATTATCTGATTATCTATATATCTATATCTATGTAATTTAACATGATTTTGACCCACTGGTGAAACAAATATCACGTAGAAGTAGTAATAGCAGATATGGTCTTCATCGTCAACATCAAGATAACAGGATCACTACAGCCACTTTGAAAAGCAGTTGGGCTTTTTTTTTTTTTTTTCAAAATATTAAACATAAAACTATCATATTACACACTAATTCCACTTCTAGGTATCTACCCAAGAAAAATGAAACATATATCCGCACAAAGACTTACACATAAAGGTTCATAGTAGCATTATTCATAATTGCCAAAACCTGGAAACAACCTAACTATCCATCAATTGGTGAGTGGATAAGCAAAATGTGGAATGTCCACACGATGGAATATTACTGAATAATAAAAAAAAGAATGAGCTACAGATGCATGCTACCCCATACATGAACCTCAAAAACATGCTATGTGAAAGAACTCAGAGACAAGAGATTAAAAGACTTATGATTCCACTTATATGAAAAGTCCAGAAATGGCAAATTTATAAAAATAGATAGTATATTAGTGATTACCTGGGGTTGAGGGTGGGAAGAAGGATTAACTGTAAATTAGCAGGAGGGATTTTAGGTGGGATAAAGAAATGTCCTAAAACTGACTTTGGTGATGTTAATGCTACTTGTCAGTGACCAAAAATCATCAAATTGTATATCTGAAATGGGTAAAGTTTATAATATACAAAATATACCACAATAAAGTTCTTTAAAAAATTATAGAGTAGCAGAACTAGGGCCAATGTATGCCAAATTTATCATTGTCTCTTTTATATATTTAGAGAAGTTATGTCCACTATAATCGCATTTACACTGTCAAATTTAGGACTACAAAATTATGTAATCCAGTAGACTACCTCAACCTAACCAAAATGCATAATTTAGGCTTTACGTGATTTTCGGATTCTGAATGACATATTTACTTGTTAACTGTTTCCTAGATCACAGAAAGCTATATTCCACCCACAAATATGGTGGTAATCACATAATCTGTAGCACAAATGATCCAGTCCTTCTTCAACACATATACATACAGGCACATAAGACAGCCAGAAAAAAAATTAGGTATAACCTTTCTCTAATCACATAGCATCTCCACCATGGGATTCTCCTGCCCCATAAAGGAGCCAGCCCAAGCCAAGCTCCTCAAATCTGGTGTCCAATAAAACTCACTCAGCATTGGTGGTTCTTCTCTTTGGCATCAACCTTTACTTGTTCCAAAATCATTCTCGTTCTAATCCTCTCTCAGTCCTGAGTCTGATGTGCTCAGCTCTGAACTCCCAACTCAGAGACCTCCCCTCCCCCAATCTTGAATCCTGACCGTGCACTTATGGCTTAAGATCACCCTCCCTCACTTTGAATTGCTTGTCTCCTGTATGTCTGTCTCTGGTAGAAATCCGCAGCTCTGGTCACTTCATAGGCCATCCTGACCCAGGTCTTCTGGCTCTGCCCCCGCTCCTGTCCCACCACCTCTTAGCCCCTTCAAAGAAGAAATCACCTCTTCTTTTCCACACACAAGGTATTTCATCTGCACATTTACTATTAAGCATGATGTTTTCTACCATGTATTAGATCTTGTTATTTGTGTAATGTCTTAATTCCAACTGCTTCATCCTTACTGGATGTTCCCCCAGCATTCAATACTGAGCTTAGCTCACAGGAAAAAAAAAATGTATTTTCAGATGTGCGTTGATTGATAGAATTATCTGTTATGATTATTTGAATGGGTTGGCTCTGTGGGTCATTCTTTTTTTTTTTTTTTTTTTTTAAATATGTTGGGAGAAGCATGGTGATTGCTGACAATCATTTTATCAATTTTTTTTTTCTTTTTTTATTTATGATAGGCACAGAGAGAGAGAGAGGCAGAGACACAGGCAAAGGAAGAAGCAGGCTCCATGCACCGGGAGCCCGACGTGGGATTCGATCCCGGGTCTCCAGGATCACGCCCTGGGCCAAAGGCAGGCGCCAAACCGCTGCACCACCCAGGGATCCCTCTGTGGGTCATTCTTGTTGCCACCAGTACGGTGTGCATGGCTGCTTCATCTACTGCTGGAAAAAGTTGCTTTCTTGTCTCTTTAAGGCATTTCAAAAGTGTGAAAAGACTGAATTGATCCCCAAGTTTTAAACAAATGAGAGAAAAGTTAAGCACTTTAGTGGCTTTATTAATGTTAATTTTTTTAAAAATCAAGCTATTTTTTAGGTTGTTAAGAAATGGATCTTTAGGGTTTTTGCAAAAGGATTGCCTGGTTAGAAAAAGATTAGAAAGTCAGTCTCAGGCAGCAGTGTATAGAGATACAGAACACTTCACCTAGAGGAAAGAAAAAGCCAGCATCCCCCCTTCATCTCCATTGTGTTATTCCTTAATGCTTCACTTGGCAGGACAAAGGAAGTCTGATGTCTCAGAGGTGAGTTGCAAAGTGGCCAAACCACTCTTCAATGCACTATAGCTTGACATAATATTTGCTGCCAGCTTTTTGTTTAAAAATGCCATCAGTTTAACATTAACTGAAAAAGTAATTATTCTCCAGTTTCACTGAGCTATTAAGGGGAAAAAAAAGTTCATTGAAACGCTAGGAGATGAAATACAGTGCTTTCAGGACCTGTTGGAAGCCTTTCAACATTTGAGCAGAAAAAAAGCATAAATTTATTTTTTAAGAAGGAGATTTAGGAACTTTACTGAATGGAAAGTGAGAAAATTAATCTAAATCTCGGGAAAGATAGTTCGGATCAACAAAATTCTTCAAGCCCTGCTTTAATCATTTTCTTTCTATATATTCCAGACACTCCATGTCATTTATTACTAAGGAATCCTTGGTTTAGGGACATGCACACATGTACTTAAATCAAAGAAACTTCAGATTAGTTTCAACTATGAAATGTTATAAATTACATTAATGACTAAACATCTCTTTATACCCAGTCACCAAATGTTATCGAGCATATAAGCCCGGAGAGGGTAAGAGTGTGTGGGCACAGAAGGGAGAAATGAAAGAAATAGCACAAGAGATCTCTACTTGGAATACTATTCTCAGTTTAGTTATGAAGAACAAACATATCATCCAAATAACAATTGAGGAAAGTCTTGCCAATGTATGTGTAAAAGCTGAGTTTATATAAATTTGAGAAAAGAAGGATAAGGAGTAGAGAGATATCGCAAGGTTATGGAGATTGCAGACTGCCTTCAGAGACATGAAATTTAAAAACGAGAAAATATGGGGGCGATTGGATGGCTCAGTGGGTTAAGCATCTGCCTTCAACTCAGGTCATGATCCTGGGGTCCTAGGATCTAGCCCCACCTCTGGCATCCTGCTCAGCGGGGAGCCTGCTTCTCCTCTCCCTCTGCCTGCCCCTCTGCCTACTTGTGCTCTCTTTCTCTGTTAAATAAATAAATAAATAAATAATCTTTACCAAAAATAAATAGATAGATAGATAGATGATAGATGATAGATAGATAGATAGATAGATAGATAGAGCCGGGGACTCTGCATCTTATTTGTTAGGCAACTTTAAACAATTCTTTTCTCTGAACTACAGCTAAGTAGAGCTAAAAGTGCTTTACAAAATGTAAAAGATAGCTCAAATGTTAGTGATTATTTAGAGATTACCTCCTGCAGCTTTAAGCAGAAAAGAATTCTGTTTGAGTGAATTATAAGAGTGTAACTATACATTTAATGCTAACATCTTCCTGACATTTTTTATGAAACATTTTAATTCATGTTTCACTTCTGTGTGTTACTCAGTAATTTTAAGATGTATGATGAAAAAGAAAAGAAAAAGGTCCAACTGAAAGAATGTTGCTAAATGAATTGATCGTGATACTGCCTCATTTTTATAATTGAAGAAAAAAGGAAAAAAGTAAAACAATCTTAACACTCATCCTTGGCTGCTTGAAAGCTAATTAAATATAAAACTGTTTAGCTACCATAGAAGATAATATTTTAATCTATTGAAAACTATTACAGTAGAGAAGTTTTAATTTAAAAGTCCAGAAAGTAGTAGTCAGCATCATAGTATTGTTTTTTTCTGCAGTTTTAGATTTCATTTGCTGAAAAAATGAAGAAAATAAGGTATACAGTAAAAAAGAGAATATATTTCATAAGATGATTTATCTTAAAATATTTTATTGGCATAATTAGAGCAGAGAGTTTGTGAATAAGAGAGCCAGCATAAACTGATGGTTTTTCAGTTAGACTATTTTTAACAACTGCTATTTATTCTGGGAACACATAAAAGTAACAGATCTGAACAACACAAAGAACTTTGAAACCTTATGTGTTACAAGATAAATATGGGAAAGGAACTAAAATATAAATGAAAATGTAATTCTTGGGGGAACCTCCCTTCCTTTGCCCAACTTTGTCCTTACATTTCACCAACCTCTTAAGGAAAAACATTTCTTTATTGCTTTCTAATCTCAACATCTTGACTTCTTGTCTTGATATTGTTTCCTAGAAGAATTAGAGGGAAAGGTAAGGATAACCATAAAATAAACTTTTCTTTAGATGTAATTATTTTCATATTTTCCATTTATAACAGAATTAATAGAAAGGCAATAAAATATAGTCATGAAACTAGCACAAACACCAGCATACAAGAAGCATGGGTCAGTATACAGTAGCAAAATGCAATGTACAAATAATACCATATATATTACAATCCCATACAGTTTAGTGGTCATTCCGCTCACAGGGCATGGCACTATTTCCAAAGGCAACTTGAAAATAATAGACAAAAAGCAAAGACATGCCCTGTGAAGGCCTTAAATGTGAGGATCCAGTTACAGAGTTTTGAGAAGTAGATCCTCTTGATATCAATGGACTATTCAGGGTTGACACACTCTCAAATGCGTCTTCCAGGTCTTTCCATTTGTAGCATAGCCAAGATAGATTTCACTAATTACTTCAATTATTCACCCTTCTGCATTTCCACCTTCCCTGCACTGTGACTTTGCAATTCCTTACACAGTAGATGATTCAATTCAACAATAGAATCAGCTCTAGCTGCTAGAATGAGATGGAACTGACACTGTGCCTGCATGTTTCTCCTTGCTCTTTTGTGTTTCCACTTCAGCCAGTCCTTGGGTCCCAAGAGGAGGATTAACAGACTCATAGAAAAGATCCCCACTCAGGTATTCCAACCCAACCAAGCTGGCCAACCTTGGGACCGTTTGCATATATGTGAGCTAAACTAGAACCTTCCTTCCTGGTCTCATCTGGATCCACCAATCCTGCAAACTAGTAAGAAAAAAAAAATGTTTAAACCCATTGAGTTTGAGTGCTTGTCACATAGCATTTTGTGTATGTGTGACAACATGCAACTAGTATGAGGTAGCTGATCTCAAAATAGTGGTCTTTCCTATTTCTAGGGCCTCTTTAGAAAAATTCATGCTATTAGCACATGTAAGATGACATGGAAGGGAGGGGTACCTGGGTGGCTCAGTGAGTTAAGTGTCTGCCTTTGGCTCAAGTCATGATATCAGAATCCTGGGATGGAGCCCTGCATCAAGCTCCCTGCTCAGTGGGGAGTCTGCTTCATCCCCTCCCTCTGCCCTTCCTTCCACCCCATGCTTGCTTGCTCTCTCTCTCTCTCTCTCCCCCATATTAAATAAAATCTTAAGAAAAAAAAAAAAAAGAGTATCTGCTGGACTTTTGCTTTAAAAAAAATGAGCATGAGTCATGCTTAATCTCAAGATACAGTACAAATGTGATTGAATGAATTGATCAAATGCAGAATAGAAAAGAATTAATTCTCTGTTTTGCATCAATAAAAATATAAGAAAGTCTCCAATTTCCATATTCTCTGAAACAATATATTTTTTGTTGTTATGACTTTGCAAATGATATATTTATATTTATTCTGCTCATTGAATTATCTCCTCTAGGGGGGGCCTGGCTGACTCAGTCAGTGGTTGAGCTTCTACCTTCAGCTCAGGGTGTGATCCCAGGGTCCGGGATTGAGTTCCACATCGGGCTCCCTGCGTGAAGCTTGCTTATCCCTCTGCCTGTGTCTCTGCCTTTCTCTGTGTGTCTCTCATGAATAAATAAATAAAATTTAAAGAAAAAGAATTATCTCCTCTCTGAAAATATATTTGGAATAAAATCCATGTCTCTGTTCAACGTCTTCAGCACATCTCCATGTGTGTAAATGGATGTACAGTTTTTATTTCATAGTGGAAATATCAACCACAACCATCTGAAAATTATAAAGAGCTTTAAGATGATATAGTGATTAATTTTTCTCTTAAGAAAACTTAATGTAAACTTGTCCTTAATTTGATGGGTGGGAAAGAACAAATTATGTTTCTCTCTTTTGTTCCTGCCTCCTTCAATGTCCTTTCCTTTCTTTTCATCTGTCTCTCTCTAACCAAATTTTGTGAGCCAAAATTGGCAAGCACACTCAGCAATTGTTAAGATGTCAATGTACATTTAACCCTCAAAGGAAATATCAAAAGGTTATACTAAATTTGTTACAATGACTCAATCCATATTCCTTTGGTTTAATTAGCTAAGCCCCAAGTCAGAAAGTGTAAAAAAAGTAAAAGTATTGTTCAATTACTTTGGCAATTACTTTGCACTTATCTCTCTCTCTAACACTGTCTCAAGTCTCTCCCTCTCATTCCAATCATACTCCATCTTTTTTTACCTTGAATATTCTTTCTCAAATATACTTCCATACAAATTCTAATAAACATATGTAGATATGAGCCTATAGTGCATGAAGGTGCCCCTTACAGCACTTAGCACAAATGAGACTTTTAATAAGTGCTTGTTCTACTATGAATGAATGTTGTCTTGGTAGATGATTGGCCTAGAATTCATTTTGAAAGTCTTTGTGTTGCCAAGGTTAATACTCTCCTATTCACAAACTTCTTCAAAACATGATAAATAGCATCAAATACATCAAAGTTTTAAGGTGCTTGCATCTAAAAGTGTAGTCTGTATTTGTTAAAGTCTTAGTAAAATTTCAAAACAAAAAATACTAAGAATAATAGAATCACTACTATATTTCAAAAAGGAATCTCAATGTATAGCTATGCATTCCTCAACTTTGTAAGAGCAACAGAATTCCATAGACATTCTACAAAACTTTTTCTTTTGTAATATCAGCCAAATAATTTGTAATATTGATATTTTTACTTGTTTCCGCTATTTGAGAACACACATCTCATCTTTCTGATCTTAAGTTCTTAAAAACATAGAAGCTCTCCAACCCTGTGAAAATGTGCCAGATAGAAGACAAAATTCTATTGTGTGCTGTATGCTTAACACTGAAACTTGAAATTAATAACACCTCTACTTGAATAAAATGAAGCCTATCCAACGAAGAACACTTGAATATTATACCAACAGCGTCATGGAAACACCAAAGACCTTAGAAAAGCTAATAGGGCTAGTGCTGACAACATAGTATCACACAGTAGCTATGAGAATCCCAAGGTTCTCATGTCATTGAAGAAGCACCTCCATGAATACAGCTGAAATGGTCAAGTGACCAGCATTCCTTCAAGAGGTGGAGGTAAACTACCTGAAGGGTATTGAAGTTTCTCCAATTTTTACCTATATATTTCTTATAGTTTTTCTTTCCAAATAGAAATATTCAAGTTATAGAAGAAGCAAGAATTAAGCAAGTTATTGAATGAAACCTAAGCAGATGTATTTTAGCAAACAATGGATTTGTTGTTGAGATACTACTTGTAGAATCATAAAGGTTTTAAATTTTTGTTATTGTTTATTAGCTATAATCCTGTTTTTTTTCTCTCTTTTTAGTGGTTGCTGTAAGATTTACAATATGCATTTTTATCTTCTCACAGCATAACTTTAAATAAAATTCTAACACTTTGCATAGAACATAAGAATCTCATGGAATTTGACCATTCCAGCCCTCTAACTTCATCACTTGGGCTATGTTTTCATACTTTTCTTTGTATTTTAGAAAGCCCCAAATATGTTGTTACTATCGTTATTTTTAAATCCACTTTATAAAGACATTTTAAAAACAAAAGAGTATTTTATATTTCTGTCATTCTTCATTCACCTGTACAGAATTAATTTTTCATCCAGTATGATTTTCCTTTAGCCTGAAGAACTTCCTGTAACATTTCTTACAGGGCTGGTCAACTGGTCGCTGGTTCTCTCAGTTCTTTTTTGAAAATGTCTTTAGTTCACCTTCAGTTTATTTTTTTTTTACCTTCAGTTTTGAAGAATATTTTTGATATAGAATTCTAGATTGAGAGGGTCTTTTGCTCTTGTTGTTTTTCAGTACTTTAAAAATGTATTGTTTTCTAGCTTTCATTGTTTCTGACCAAAATTTAGCAACATTTCTTATCTTTGTTTTTCTTTGATCTCTGTTTCAAGAATTTCTCGTTATAGTCGGTTTTCCATAGTTTGGTTAAAATACACATGGATGTATTTTCCTTCGTGTTTATCTTGCTTGGTGTTTACAGAGTTCCTTGGAACTACAGACTATATTTCTTCTTCAGAAAATAATATCATGAGGAGCTGAGGTATTAACAATAGTGGGAAGCTGTTATGACTCCTATGGCTGTAGAGATAGTAGGAAAGAAGTAGTATTTCTAGAAGCAGAATCAGAGTGGGGTTTCCTGGAAGGAACAGGGCTCATCAAAGAAGAATAACTGTGAGAGAAATACTTTGGTTTATCCACACCTCCTACTCTCTACTCTGCCAGTACCTCCTATATGCTGAACTTACCCAGAAGTCAGACAGCAAGAGAGCCTGAGGAAGTGTTTAGCCCTACCATGCAGAATATGAGAAAATTGGAAACAGAGCTGAGAGCAAATTAGTAGTTGACCCTCACAGAAGGGTTTTGTTCTCTTCCTCACTCTGGAATTCATATCACTTAGAAGAAAACTTGGGCATGTCGCTGATGAATTAATGAATGAATGAGTAAGTGTATAGATGAATGAATAAAAGATAATGTCACAACTCATGTTTTATTATTGAGGAAATTGAAGCAGATGCTTCACAATACTCAAGAAGTTAGTGGAAGAATTAGGACTTAAAATTAGGTTCTCTGACTAATATTTCAACATAGCAACTGCCTCTAATTTCTGTAAATTGAATTGTACTCTGAATGTCTATGAGAACACTTCTTGTAAAGACACTCTGTATGGACTCTTTCTGTAAAACTGAAAATCCTTCACTTAGGTAGATTTTTTTTTTCTAGATCTTTGTTAGGTAGATTTTTCAAGTTTCAGTTTCTCTCCAAGCTTCCTGGATTATTCCTATCACTATGAGGTTTTATATAACAACGCTATTTTAAAAGTACAGAGCATTCCAAAAGAGTAGCTGTATTTCATTTTGGTAAAAGAATCAGCACAATGTGAAGTAAAGAACTTGGCTTTTGATATCAGGTAGGATTAAATTCTGATCCAGGATTTGCAACTTAATAGCTGTCGACCTTACACAAAACATTTAACTTCGTTGGTCCCTGGTATCTTCTCTGTAAATTGAGGACAATATCTACTCCAATCACAGAACTATAAGAGCAAAATTCAGCGATGCATACGCTGTGGAAATACATGTGCTACCATGGTCAGCTGTGAATCAGCCTTTCTGCAGATCAGTGTTTATTGCTCAGATAAAATCCAGTTCCATGGTTGTGATAGGTGGGAGTGACTACAGATAGTACTATGGGTTGGAAAGTAAGAGGCCGAGACAATAAAGACTTCATTGTCATATGAGAGTGAGTGAAAACAATAATGCTAATAGCAGATAAAAGCCCTGCAAAAGGTTGATAGGAGTCAGTAAGAAAGCACCTGAGATCAATTTATCCCTATCTTGTATTTCCTACACTAATCATTTTCTTTGGTGAGGACAATCAGATAATTTTTAACCAGACTAGCATCACGGTAAGAGAACTATCGAGATACTTCCAATGTGTATTCTTGGTACCACTAAAGCTACATGGCTTTTTAAACAGTTTTCTTGAGATATAATTAACCTGTTGCACAATTCACCCATTTAAATTCCCAATTCCATGGCTGGCTTTTAGTGGACACACTAAGTTGTGCATCTGTCACCACAATCAGTTTTAGAATAGTCTCATTACCTCAAAAAGAAATCTTCTACGTTCTTTAGCCATGACTCTGGGCAAACCCTCCTCCACTTTATGTCTCTATAGATTTCCCTATTCAGAACATTGCACATAAATGGAATTGTACAGCCTTGTAGTGTTTTGCGTCTGCTACCTTTCACTTAGCATGACGCATTTGAGGTGCCCCATGCTGTAGCACATGCCAGT
Source organism: Canis lupus familiaris (assembly GCF_011100685.1). Lineage (NCBI taxonomy): Eukaryota > Metazoa > Chordata > Mammalia > Carnivora > Canidae > Canis > Canis lupus. Next base: position 44,331,401 of record NC_049237.1, on the reverse strand, counting down.
ACTTCATTTACTTTCATAGTTGAATTGGCTATATATTTTTTAAGCATTCCACCTCAGTGCTGCTTGAATTGCCACTGGATTTACCTATACTGACATCTGAGTATTAAAGATGAAAAGAATCTTGAAGATCATTAATTCTACCACCTTTTAAATTTGAAGAAAGGGAAGTTTGGATTGTTTGAGTGTCTAGCGTTACACTTTTACCTGTGTCCAGCTTCTGCCCCATTATTCAACAAGGCTGGCATCCTATAGGATCTACTCCAAAATAATAGTAATATTTTGGATAGTATCATTTTCAGATAGCACATAGTCTATGAGATGCTTTTATATACATGAACTCATAGTCTGAACACAAAATGTGTTCTGGTAAATAGTAAGAGCGCTGGATACTTGAAGCATACATTACTGATCAAAATCATCAGATGAAAATTGGACATATCCTAAAAGGGCTCCCCAAATAGCCTTTGGAAATGACAAATGTAAAATGCTGGCAGAGTCTCACTGACTAGGTAGTGAATTCCAAATACTGTGACTTTCTGTTCTTACGCATAAAAACAACAGATGTAAAAACCTAAGACCATCTTGATGGCAATGAAGAAGCATGTCTATGTTGACAAAGTGGTTCTGCTTCAGAGCTGTTAGAACGTAGATGCTCTGAGCTAAAACATGTCTTCTCCTTTCCTTCCCAAAACGTATCATAAATATTCTGGGACCTTTTATACCAAAGCAACCCAGAATGTATGTTTATACACAATTTCAGAAGATTGAAATGTAGTAATTTAATATCAGTACTAATGGAATATAGTTTAAATCAAATGCTATTGGTTCTGTTATTTAGTTCAAAATGAGTAACCTTAGTTTGAATAATAGTGAAGACCTTTCAAACCCAAAGCTTAAAATCTTATTTCCTTCCTTAAACTTCATGTTTTCTTCAGTGCAATATTTGCATGACTTATTATGCCATCACTGAGCTGCGCCCTGACCTCATTAACATTCTTATCTTTCTGAAAAAAATGTTGTAAGAGATCTGTCTGGTTATTATCTCTGCCACCTACGATTTAAAGTTTGGCTATTTTTTCCAAAGATATCTGCCTTAAAATATCTAAGGCTTATACACCTCAGCTACTTCCCCAAATGTGCTGGGTTCTGATGTGTGAGATCCACTCAATGTTTTCTTTTTCATACTTCATGATTCTTCACACAGGAAATGGCCCAAAGCAATAACTGTGTTTAAAAAACAAAACAAAACCAAAAACCCAAAAAAATAACCCATAAAATTGTAGAACCATAACAGTAGGATATACAATAGGATATAGCAGAGAAGAGGTCCTGGTTTATTCCTCTGTTTTGATATGTGTGAAATTGATTTTTGCAAAGAGAAAATTGTCAGATTATTATACTATTGATGGAATGTTTGGTATACTAATTATGGATTTGAAAATTAAATGGTTGCATTTTCAAATAATAGAGCAGCATGGAAACTGTGAAATGATGAAAAGCCATATACTAAACAATTTTTAAGATATATCAGGAAACATAATTTCTTAAGTAATAATTTATGATTGAAATATTACTTCTAATTATATGTTTTATGAGCTCTTCAAGTGTATAGTAATGATCCAGCAGCTCTGTTCTCTCCCAAATAGCTCCATTTCTACTCTAACTTATAAGAAATAATGTGAAGTCTTTTTTTAATAACGTTTAATTTTTTTTATTTAAATTCAACTTGCCAATGTATAGTATAATGCCCAGTGCTCATCACATCACATGCCCTCCTTAATGCCCATCACCCAGTTATCCCATCCCTTCACCCCTCTCCCCTCCAGAGACCCAGTTTATTTCCCAGAGTTAACAGACTCTCATGTTTTGCCTTCCCCTCTAATTTTTCCCCATTCAGTTTCCCCTCCTTCCCTTATCGTCTCTTGCACTATTTCTTATATTCCACATATGGTGAAACCATATGATAATTGTCTTTTTCTGACTTAACTTATTTCACTCAGCATAATACCCTCCAGTTCCATCCACATCAATGTAAATAGTAGATATTCATCCTTTCTGATGCTTGATTAATATTCCATTAATAACATGAAAACTTAATGAGGATTTAAAACACCATTTGGTTTGAAAATTTGTCTTGCTCATGGAGTACTTATAACTCAACCAAAATGTTTAGTTCCCTTTACAACATTGCATATCAATGTGATAAGCCAACATGTAGGTAGGTTGTAGAATGGTTTGCACAGACATTGTTGTATCAAATGCACACACCTCTGCACACACACGCTTGTGTATCTGTGTAAATGTGTATGCATCAGTATCCATATCCGTATCTGCATCTTCAATTTATCTTCTATCTATTGGGCTGACAAAACAGAGGAAAACATCCATGTTTCATTTCATTATTCTACTTTTGGGTGGCTGGGGATGGAGACAACCTAGCCTGGGAGTAAAACAACTAGGAGTTGTTTTCAATATCTGTTCTCTCCTTTTTCCTCATTAATAAACCCTGACTTTCCTATAGGCATATGTCTACTCAGCATAAAGACTGTATCTGTTTTTTTTTTTCCCTTGAAATCAATAGCAGTAATGTTTACAACTGCCAAAACCTGTGTTCTGAAAAAAGAAATATGCTCTTTCTTTCCTTTTTTCTTTCCTGTTGGCAGGAACACATATGCAATGGAAGAGACGGAGTGGCTCCTTCCTATTGCAGCATGGACACTATGTCTGAAGAGGTAAAGCAACAAAAGTTGAGGTTCCTGATGACTATGGAGCTCCCACAGCTATGTTGGACCAACTATAGTTGTGAGTAAACAAATATTGCCCCTTCACATCTAGTTGTTCAAATTTGGGGAGTCTTCCATAAATGCTTATTGGGTTCATCTCCTCTTTCACCTTTATGACTTAATTCCAGTACATTTAATTTCTCACCCAGGCTTTTATAATGATCTCAAAATTGCTCTTTCTATATCCAGTTCCTTCCTTCTGCTAGTGTCTTCTATATGTTGTCTTCAAAATAAACTATGTAAATTATGCACCTGGTCATAGAAAATAAGTAACAGGGTCAGGATTCTAACTCACTCTGTCTTGATACAGAGTTAGATACCTTAGAAACATGGTGGATAGCCAGGAAAAGAAATAGTAGATCCACTTAGAAGAGGTACATGCTAAGATCAAGTGGCAGATTAGAGGTAAAATAAATAAAATCTTTAGGGAAAAAATGGATGCTTAACCAACGGAGCCACCAGTTATTTATTTATTTGAGTGAGAAAGTGAGCAAGAGAGGAGAGAGCACACACCAGGGGAGGGGCAGAGGAAGAGGGAGGAGCAAACTCCCCACTGAGCAGGGAACCCGATGAGGTACTCAATCTCCCTGGGATCATGACCTGAGCTGAAGGCAGATGCTTAACCAACTAAGCCACCCACATGCCCAAGCATCCAAATCTTGATTTAGGCTCAGGTCATGATCTTAATATTGTGGGATTGAGCCCCACTTTGGGCTCCACACTCAGCAGGGAGTCTGCTTGAGATTCTCTCTCTCCCTCTCTGCTTACCCCTGCTTGTGCACACACATTCTCTCTCTCTCTCTCTCTCTCTCTCTAAAAAATAAGTAAAATCTTAAAAGAAAAAGAATATAAGATATAAAAAGTAAATAATATTTCCAGCACCCCAAAACACTTCCTGTATAAAGCTATCTCTGACTAACATGCACCTATGCAAAATACTCCTGCTATAGAAGCTCTATGATGAGCAATAATTTTTGCTCAATTATTACCATGGTTTGCTCACATGTGCTGATCTTGTCTATTTTACTTACTTGAAAATTCTGTACCTCTCTGTAACAACCCACAATGTAGCAGTATATTAAAGAAAACACTAAATGAATATCCTTAATTGAATTTATTATCTTATAATTGATGTGGAGTTAAATTTATTTATTTATTTATTTATTTATTTATTTATTTATTTATTTTTTTTATGGGGATGCCTGGATGGCTCAGCTGTTGAGCATCTGCCTTGGGCTCAGGGTGTGATTCCGTGGTCTGGGTTCAAGTCACACATCAGGCTCCTTGCTGGAAGCCTGCTTCTCCCTCTGTCTGTGTCTCTTCCTCTCTCTTTCTGTCTGTGTCTCTCATGAATAAATAAATAAATAATCTTTTAAAAAATGACATATTTTTTTCTGAAGAGAAAGCTCTTGATTAAAGATATTAAATAACTCAAATCCAGTTCAGTGATAGGAATAGATAACAGAATTTTGATTCTTACATCTGTTTTTTGTTTGTTTGTTTTTTGTTTTGTTTTGTACAGATCCTAAAGGTAACTCTAAATAAATAACTTTATTAACTGAACTTGACTTTCAGCCTAGATTACATAGGAATACTCTATAATCACAAATGAGAAATCACCCTAGAGCTTTTCGTACTCTTACAATCAAAACTCAAGTGAAGCCAAATCAGATAAAGCAAAATGGTTGCCTTCAGAGTGAAGAAAGACAAAGCACACTTTTATATAAATGAAACACCATCTGTATTAAAACATATAATACACAGGAAGATAGTAGTAAATTAGAAAAGCTGTGCACTTCAAAATGCTTAGTCTAGTTATAAATATGCTAAAACAGAATTTGATGATCAAAACATTTTCTTACCAAGAATATCTTTACAAGCCATTGTCTGAAAATACTTTATTTAACTAGTTTGTGGGCTTTTATTCTAGAGGTGTATAACATTAATTCTTATCCACTTGCTTTTAATTTACCCCAACGATCTGACTGCCTAATACCTCTGAACTATGACAGTGGCGTCCTCTTTGAAAAGACCAAGCCACCATTAGAAATGGGTCATGAAGCAAAAGTCATTAACTCATTTTAAAAAGGGCAGAGCCCAACAAAGCATTACTGACAAACTTCCTTCCCTGTGTCCATTTGTCTTTATTAAATATCACATTTAATATCTTCCTCCATGCATGAGATAGCCTTTGAAACATCTTCCCTGAAAAAATTAAAAACCATTAGAAATTAAATTTACTTTCAGGTTTTTACTTTGAAAGAACAACATAATTCTCTTATGCAATATTAAATAGAAAAATAAGTATTAACAATTCCCAGTAATAAATGTAATGATTCCAAATTTGCTAGCTTGAAAACATCCATGGACTCTTAAAAGAGAAAAATTCAATTAATAGAGGCAATGATGAAAAACAGACAGATCAAGGTAGGGTCTTTTATTTTTTACCTTGATGTTGGATGCAAAAAGACAACATGGGATAGATTTTCTCCACACACCAAATGAAAGGCTTGTGAAAAATTAATATTAGCATAATAACAAAAATTATACAGAATGATATTGCTATCTCTTCGTGGGTAGACTTCCTGTACTAACCTTTCAAGATTCATTTTAGAATGAGCTTCAGTCTTCAATATTCAAGGGGAAATTTCTTATAATGAGGAAGGATGATATATGCTCTATAAATTACCTTCTTGGAGGAACACTGCTAGAGTCAATCTTTGCATCTGTTTTCCTCTGTTCTATCCCAGAAAATACAAATTTTATGAATTTTCTCTCCTCTGGGATGTCAGTTATAGATGCATTACAAAATGAGGCTGGTGTCATTTCTGGTGACAGCAATGTCCAGTCACACAAAACAGCTACTTTGGAACTTTTAGAACAGGCAGGGAGAAAGGTTATACGAACTAAAAGTCTGCATTTCTGTCCCACGGCTGACCCCAGGGAAAGAAACCAAGTACTGGCACCTTTGGTTATCTAATTTAAAAAAAAAAATCTGTTTTGTTTTACTTATAATGAAATCCTATAACCTCAGATGTATTTATAAACAAAATAAGAAAAATGCAAACATTCAAATATTTAGGAGTACATGCAAAGCAATCTGTTTTCATCTAAAGCAGATATAATGCTGTTTTATAGGCAAAGCAAAGCACATAATTCTACCAGTTTAAAAAAAAACTGAGTTTTTGCCTTTTATTCGTGCCATATTTTATTCTTGATTATAACCTATCTTTACTTCTTCTTCCTCCTCCCTTTCTTCTTTTGCTTACTTACTATCTTCATTTTTTATCTCTTTTTCTTCCGTTTCTTTTTTTTTTTTTTAAGATTTTATTTATTTATTCATGAGAGACAGAGAGAGGCAGAGACAAGGCTGAGGGAGAAGCAGGCTCCATGCAGGGAGCCTGATGTGGGACTCGATCCCGGGACTCCAGGTTCACGCCCTGAGCCAAAGGCAGACGCTCAACCCCTGAGCCACCCAGACAGCCCTCCTTTCTTTTTCAGTTAGGACGATAGCTGCCCTTGAACAACACAGGAGTTAGAGATGCTGTTCCCTCGTCCCCACCCCCATGCAGTAAAAAACCTGCATATAACTTTTGACTCTCCCCAAACTTAACTACTAATAGACTACTGTTGACTGGAAGCCTTACTGATCAATAAAGTCGATTAACACGTGTCTTGTATGCTCTGTGTATTATATACTGTATTCTTACAATAACAGTAAGCTAGTGAAAAGAAAATGTTAAGAAACTTTAAGAAAGAGAAAACATGTTCACAGTAGTATACTGTACTAATGGGGAAAAAATACCCATATAAGTCAACCTGTAGTTCAAACTAACGTTGTTCAAGGATCAACAAGCATAGTCACATTATTATTATTATATTATTATTATTATTATTATTATTATTATTATTATTATTATTTTGGGAGAGAGAAAAAGAGAGGCAGGGGAGCAGCAGAGGGAACGGGTGAGAGTCTTTCTTAAGCAGACTCCAAACCCAGCACAGAGCCTTACATGGGGCTTGATCTTATGACCCTGAGATCATAACCCAAGCTGAAATCAAGAGTCACATGCTTAACCAACCGAACAACCCAGATTCTCCCAAAGTCACATATTTTTTAATTCTTACTTTCCAGTTACAATAGGTATTAGATATTCTGTAGCAAATCAGCTCAGAGCCTCTATACTTCTCATAATAATCACTCCACACATGGATCTCAAGGTTTACTTTCCAGAGCAGCTGCATCACATCCACCTGCTTCCTACCCTACAGCTGCCTTCTCCAGTCCAGTGACTCTCACATCAAGTATAGTCCTGCCCCTGCTGATGCTCCTGGGTCCTTATCTGGACTCACGTGTGCCTCCATTGGTTGTTGCTAAATTCTTTTTGTCTCTATGGTGTCTGACTCTCTTGATGTAGTTCCATTGCAGTGTTGACTCCTGTCAGCTCTCTCTGAATTGTAAGAAAATGCCCAGCTTTCTTTGATACAAATTTGCCTGGTGTATATTTTCCAACTGTCTTTTTTCAGTGAGTATTTTTGGTTTTTGTTTGTCTTTTCCAGACAACATAATTCTTCATCCAATTATGGACTCTTGGTCTTTTAATTAGTAAGTTTACTCTGTGTTTTAATGGATGTAGTTATTACAAAATTAGATCCTATTTCTGCTATCTTAAACTACATTTTCAATTTAAATGTAAATTGTAATTATCGTTCAATTAAGACTTCTTTCTGCCATCTTGTGTTTTCATTCATTCTTCCCCTTCTATACCTTCCCCCCATCTTTTCTCTTTTCAATAGAATAAAATTTTCTCCTTCCTGGGTAAAAGTCATATATTCTGTATTTATAATTTTGACTGTTATCTTTATCCTAAGACTTATTCTCTTTTTTATTGATTTCCTAAATTATAAATATTGATATCTTCTTCCTAACACAATAAAAACTGGATGATTTCTAATATTTTTTGTCTTGCCTCTCACTATTCTGTTATTATTACTTAGAATTTCAGTTTTAGATTGTCAGTATACTCTTCCTTTTTTAATTTACTTTTATTTACCTAACATAAAAATAATCTTAACCAAGATAATTCTTCCTGCTTACTTTCCATTTCTTTCAGCATCTCATAGTTTTGTTCTTCAAAAGGTATTTTATTGTATTATTTTTAAAAGATTTTATTAATTTATTCATGAGAGACACACACAGAGAGAGAGAGAGAGAGAGAGAGGCAGAGATACAGGCAGAGGGAGAAGCAGGCTCCATGCAGGGAGCCCAATGGGGGACTAGATCCCGGGTCTCCAGGATCACGCCCTGGGCCGAAGGCAGATGCTTAACCACTGAGACACCCAGGCGTCCCTTTTGAATACTTTAAAAATAATATTATGTTGTCTTACTATTTTGTTTGCTATTGAAAAGTCTATTGCTAATCTTATTTTTGTTTCTTTGCAGATAACCTTTTTTTTTTTTAAAGATTTTATTTTTTTAAGTAATCTCTACACCCTATGTAGGTTCGAGCTCACAATCCTGAGATCAAAAGTCATATGTTCCACTGACTGAGCAAGTCAGGCACCCTACCAGTAATCTATTCTGCTGAAATTCTTTCCATTCTCTTTTGCTTTTGAATTCTTCATTTTCATAATATCTAGGTTTGACTTTTTCCTTATTCTCCGTTTGGCTTCTTATCAGCCCTATCAATTTAAAATCTTTCAACTTTATTTTTTTTAAGTTATGTATTTTTTAAAGACTTCATTTATTTACTCATGAGAGACAGAGAGAGAGAGAGAGAGAGAGAGAGAGAGGCAGACACAGGCAGAGGGAGAAGCAGGCTCCATGCAGGGAGCCCGATGTGAGACTCCATCCCTGGTCTCCAGGATCAGGCCCTGGGCTGAAGGTGGCGCAAAACCTCTGAGCCACCCGGGCTGCCCTCAACTTTAAATTTGAAAAATATCTTGACATGTTTTCTTTTGTCATTTCTCTCTCCTTTGGGAACTCATCCAAAATTTCACTTATTCTCTACAACTTTAATTTTTCTTTTATATTTTCTCTTTATTCTTACCTGTAGTTTACCTTCAAGAGTTTCTAATATGATCTTTAAGCTCACTTATTTGTTCTGCTATACTCATCAAAGTTATTTGTCCCATGTATTGTGTTCTTTATAACAGTTATTATGTTTTCTTACCTTAATATTTCCCCTGAATTCTATTTTATGGTTTCTTGTTCTTGTTTCATATTGATAATAGCTTATTGTCTTAATTATATTATCAGTTAAAAAACTCTTGGTTTACCTACTCTAATAATTCTCATTTATGGAGTAGAGTGTCTATTTCTTTATTTTTTTTTTATTTGAGCTTATAAATGCATGCAATGTGTAAGGCCAGGCCATATTCTGTGCTAGTCTTAAGTAAGAGTGAGATCAGACAACCTAATACCATCGAATCAGTAACATCAGTGACTGTTTACTAGACAGTCCTTCAGATCAGGTTTATGCTTTAAAGCTTGAGATGCAACCCCACAGGGAGATGGTAGTCTCCCTAGGATCTAGTCTGCCAGGCCTGAGGGTAGTTAGCAGGAAGTGAGAGGAGGGAATGTCTTGGGGACACAGTTATTGTAAACTTAACAAGGTTTAAAAATCCTCCATCTCAGCAGAAGTTTTGATCTGCCTTGATATAACTTCAGGATATATGTGTAGGAATGTGGGTTGTTGCTAACTTCTGCCACTACATGAGAAAAAAAAAAGGAAGTTTTTCTTTTACAACTCATTCCTTTGTTCTCTTGCTAAAACTTTCAGCTAGAATCCCCTAGCCCAGGATTCTACTACTCACTTTTCCAACTCATATCAATTTGATTTTGTATCCTGCCACACTGCCACATTGCTGTATGAGTTCTAGCAATCTTGGGGTGGAGGCTTTTGGGTTTTCTATGTAGAGTATCATGTCATCGGCGAAGAGGGAGAGTTTGACTTCTTCTTTGCCAATTTGAATGCCTTTAATGTCTTTTTGTTGTCTGATTGCTGAGGCTAGGGCTTCCAGTACTATGTTGAACAGCAGTGGTGAGAGTCTTTAGTCTTCTGATGTATTCCATGTTTTTTTCTTTGTCCTCTCTCTTTTTCTTCCTTCCTTCCTTTCTCCTCCTTTTCTTTCTTTCTTTCTTCTTTCTTTCTTTCTTTTCTTGGGATGGCAGGGAGGGCGGGAGGGAGGATGAGGGGATGGTTTCTTCGTTATTCTCTTCGTCGTCTGCTGCGTGAGGAGTTCGTTCGTTCTTTCTTTCGGTGCTTTAGTTCGTGTATTTTCTGGCTGTCTTTCTTCGTCTCATATTTCTTTACTTTCACTTTCTTCTTTCTTTTCTCTCTCACTTTCTTTTTTATTTTGATATCTTGTATCTTGTTTTTTTCCTCTGCATCTATAGTTCTCATGGATTGGTTTTGGGAAAGATACCAGACCCTGCATACCTGTAGAACCCACAGCTGCTGGGCCCAGGAGACATTTTTACTCAGTTGGTTGGCATTAGAATGAAATTATAATCAGAACGCATTCAAACTATCATATTCCTAGAATCCTCTTGATTTTAATATTCAGTGCAATGATTTTGGTCTAGAAATTATATCACTAGAGCAAGTTTCATGGTTATGCAGGAAGCCAAATCATAGAACTTTTCTAGGCTTCCAGCATCTAATTTTGGTGAGTACTAGCATGGGTCTTGTTGAAAGCAACTGGAGAGCTTAAAGCATATAGAAGACTAAGTTAAGTTTTGGTTCATATTATCTTCAAATGCAAGCTGAAATATGTATTTTCTTTGTCCAGAAATCCTAATTGAGATCAGATAATACTGGTACCTTTCTTCTTTGTTTTTTCTAAACTACAAGATAAATAATCCATAAAATAACTTTTGGTTTGGAGCCTTCCCTGGTCCCTACTTATGTGTTCTGTTTTGTCTTTCACTACTTGGAGTCTCTAACTATATCCTCCAGGTATAATCCCTAAATGATTTCCCTGAACAATTGATTTTCTTACTTCTAAGCGCTTGCAGATTCTCCTTCTGCATGGAATACTACCGTTTTCTCAGTGTTACTTCATTTTTCTGCCTATCATCTGATCATGCTGAAGAGACTCTTTGCTTACTTTTTTATGTGACCTTCAGGATACATACCCTCATTCATCTTTCCCAGTTGGGTTTTACAGTAGGGTCTCCCTGTATGTTACCATCCTATTCTATATGATTTCCTAAAGTGTTTTTTTTTTTTTTTTTTTTTTTTTTTTACTTTTCTTCCATAAGAAGGCAGAGTCTTTGAAATTAGGGGCTGTGTGATTTTTACACTTTCACACCCATCCTTAGCCACAGATAGTTCCTGGGCAATTACTGAAAGGTAGTAACCATTTTTTGGGTTTCACTGGAAGTCTGTTCTAAAATGCAGTTGAGTTTAATGACTAAGAGGTTAGGCTCTAGTGTCAAGTAGGGGTTCAAATCACTCCTCCATTGCTTAGTAGTTAAATAACTCTATGGTTATGTTACTTAATCTTAGTCAACTCTCTGAGTTTGCATTTTCTCAAAAGCAAAATGAGGCTAATAGATTTACTATAACCAAACTATAAGGATTAAAAGATAATCCATGTAAAGTGCTAAGCATTTCGATCTGTAACATAGTAAGTTATCAATAAAGATTAGCTATTATCATTTGATTCACTCAAGGTCCTTCCATGAAAAAAAAAAGCGAAATTGATTAGATTAAATTTTGGTATTCTCAAAACCCCTTTCCCATCTTTCCAGCAACTTCTCTGTGTTTTTGTGGGACTCTAGACACTTTTTCTCAGAGGAGAAAATAATCTGATAAAAAAGATTAAATTTATATAAAGGTGTATATGAAAATGACTTAATAAATTGTCTTTGTTTATATAGTCAGTGCTAATCCAAAGGAGAAAATACCTAACACAGGAATTTCAAGCATCAATTTCAAATGAGCTACTGGAAATAGTTTTGGGCAAGATGGCCTGTTGGGACTCACACAAGAAATTTTACCACTTAAGGTATCTGCTTATGCTTTATTCATTTAGTTGAAAATATGTACTGAATTCCTGCTGTATCAAATATCCTATCAGAGGTGTGGAAATATAAAGATTTGTATTACTTATTCCTGTCCTCAAACATGCTTATAATGTAATAGAGCAGATAATAACACATTGTACTGCTTTAACATATATTATATTGTTTACTTATAACACTTACTTGTGATGAAGGTTGCAAATTTTATTAACAATTTGCATATTTGGAGAAATTATGGAGCTTACCTCAGGTCACACAGTTAGGAAGAAGTAAAGTCTGGACTCGAAAGTTGCTTTCCCGAATAAAAGTTCTTTTTATTTTCTCTCTCTTTGTATACCACAATCCCTCTACAACTAGAATCTAAATAAGTATCATAAATAACAAAGTAGTAAAGACATTTAGATGAGGGCAAAATTAGTTTTTGTAATTAATTAGCAATGGTTTCATATGTATTTTTCAGTATTCGGGCACTCAAAGGATGAATTGGATGTTGATAGTGGAAGGGGTAGGAAGGACATTCCAGACTGGGACTTGACAGCAGAGATGGGAAAGAACAGATCGTATCTGGAAAGCCAAAGGTCCTGACTAACTGAAACACAGGACATACGAAAGAGTCGATTTTGATAAGATTTCAAAGATAGATTGGAGCCAGATTACAGAGAATTGAAAGTGTGCACTTTTCTCTACAAGCCAATAGTTCTCAGCCCTGGCTGAATATCAGAATCAATTTTATAGCTTTTTTGAAATGCCCATGCCCTGGCAAATCTCCCAGAGATTCTATTCATTAGTTCTCAGGGGCATAGACATCTGCATATTTTAGAACTCGCCTATTGACTCTGCTCTATTGGCGTAGCGGAGATCGGTGACATGGGCACTGCAGAGGGGTACACTCTACGTGCTGTCTGTGGATGGTGCTCGTTTTCAAACTTACCATCCATGCTGAGCTCTGAGAATGGGAGTGTAAAAACTGTAGGACAATTTAATAGAGTTATTTCTGTTACAGCCTATAACTTAAAAAGTGGTGCTGTACTTTGTCCTTTTCTTATTCTTGTATAATTCACCTTGTTGTATTTTATAAAGTTATTTCTTCTTACAAATTGGAAATTAAAAACAGAAACAAAACCAGCCTTCAATGCAGACAATTTAAGATGTGTTGCTCTGAGCCATAGTGTCTGCTGTGAATATGAAACAGTGTTTTGAAAGTGGTGCTTTCCCGTTAATGAGGCTTGCCATATTGGACAGAGGAGAGTGAGGGCAAGTAAGGCCAAGTGATAGGATGTACTTGGACTCGGTTAGGCCAATGGTAATAGGAAGAAGAGGGAAAGGAGTCAGAAATATACAAAGAAGAAAAATTCAAAATAGCATAATTTAGGATAAAATAAATGATCAAATATAAACTGTTTCTGATATTTCATGCTTGAGAGACAGAAAAATTAAGTGCTACTATTAAGAGATGTGGATATTAGTAAGAAAATTTGGGGAGAGGAGTGCAGGGTGTGTGTGTGTATGTGTGTGTGGCATGGGGATAATGATTTTCGTTGTAGAGCATGTTGATTTTAAAATGTTTGAAATAAATCAAATGACGATGTCCCAAAGCCAGTTGAAAATACAGGCCTGGAACTTGTTAGAGAGCTAGAAGTTGGGGATAAATCATCATCATCATCATCATCATCATCATCATCATCATCATCACTGTATCTAACAACCAGTGGAGCATTGTTCCAAGAAGCCTGAATATACAAGGGCATAAACATATGTTACTGTCAGTGCCCACCAGCAGGTTTTTAGACCATGTGTAGGGGTTGGAGATGGGTGGGGACAGTGGGATCTCTGGGGGAGAGATGACAGAAAGAAAAGAAGGAGTTTAAGAAAAAAACTCTTTTGAACCACCCATATTTTGCAGATTTCAAGTGAAGAACAGCAACAGGGGATATTGAAAAGATAGGAATGTGTTAAGAAATTGATTTTTTCTTAAAGTCAAGAAGAGAAGAAATTTTAAGAGGGACGAAAAGGATGACAAATATTGCTGAATTCTACAGGGAAACTGAAGACAATGAGAAGCACGGCAAGGCATTTGGATTTAGTGAACATGAATAAACAAAAAGCATGAAGAAATCAGTTTTGTTATGATAGAGTAAATTTAAGATATAGAGCAATAAATAATTATATTTGGAAAGCAAGTGGAGGCAGTGAATATAAATTCTTCTTTCATAAATATTATCAAAGGAATAAAGGGGAAAGATAGAATTAAAGCTTAAGAGGGTAGAGGGAGAAAAGGGCAATATTTGAAGAGTGAATGCTGAGAATTTTCCGGGATTGTTGAAAGACATCAACTAATAGATGAGAGAATCACAAGATGAGAATCACAAGAAATTACAAACAATTTAAAAAATCCACACTTTACTGAAACTGTGTAGTATCAAATACATGGAACTCTTAAAAGCAGACAGAGATAAAAGATCACAGGTAAATGCTGTGTAAACCAAAAACAAATTTCTCAGTAGAAATTCTAGGAGCTGGAAAATAATGGATTGTATTCTCAAATTGTTAAAACTCAGAAATCCATATCCAGCAAAAATCCTTTAATAGGAATGAAGGTACAATAAAGATTTTCAGATAGTGTGGAGAGAGCTCGCCACTAAAGAAAGTGTTCCTGGTAGAAGGAAAATGATTCCGATTGGAAAGCTGTAGTTACAGAAAGGAATAAAAAACGTAAGACTGGTATATGTGTAGAATATTTATATAAGCATCAACTATATAAAACTATAATTATGTCAGTTGGAGTTTAAAATATAGAGAGAGCAATTAACATACAGCACATCAGTCACAAAGGGGGAAAAGTAGTTGACATGTTTTATGGTCCTTGCAAAAAAAAAAAAAAAAAGACTGTGGAGGGGCCAGGGCTCTTAATGTTCTAGAAAGGCCATCATTACCATGGTGGAGTCAAGGCGTAGGTAAAGCCAGTAGGAAACTAATGCTTGGAAGAAGAAATGTTAACATCACCTTGAAAGTGAACAGAGGATGGGATCCCTGGATGGCTCAGCGGCGTAACGCCTGCCTTTGGCCCAGGGTGTGATCCTGGAGTCTGGGGATCGAGTCCCACATCAAGTACTCTGCATGAAGCCTGCTTCTCCCTCTGCCTTTCTCTCTCTGTGTGTCTCTCATGAGCAAATAAATTTTTTAAAAAAATCTTTAAAAAAGAAAGTGAGCAGAGGAACTTGTTAGTAAAAGAAGTAACAAGTCCTGAGGAAGATCTATCATGGCCAAAGGGATTTATATCTATTATCTTAAAAATATTTATTTATTTCTGCCTACTATAGGGCTTTTATTATTACCTCCATTTCACCTCACTGTGTGATGTGAGCTAACTTGTCCTGAGGAAGAGTAAGTTGCAAAGTAGGAATTGGTACATCCTGATGCACCATCATCCCTTCTAGAAAGGAGGCTGCGTTGGGGATGCGGAAAGAGATCCATGTTCACCATTCCTTGGGTATTGGGAGGCTTGGGCTTGCAGAGTGTGGCTGCCTCTGTTTCTTCTGGGCCTCAGGAATATGAAAGCCAAATGTATGAGGACAGAACACTTCTGAGGCTTTGATAAGTTGTGAGAAAGCCCCGTTCTCTGTAATCCATTGATCATCTTGATTAATCATTTTTCCTCCCAGATAAAATCCACGTCTATCACATACTCTTATATAGACTGCATTGCCCAAAATTTCTCCCCTCATTTGATTTCAAAAGTGGCCACAATCTTATATACTCCCTTCCTTTGTTGTTTTTTATTAGAAACTAAGTATTCCTGGGGGTTTTTTTTGTGTGTGTGTTTAACCTTATAGTCACTTGCTTCATGTTTATTCTCTTTTTCCCTCTCTCTTTGTCTTCTTTCTCCAAGCAAGTAAGACTTTGCTGTTGTTTACAAAAATTGCTATTTAACCAAAAGTCTAAGGTATTACTCTACAACATCTACAAGTTCTCAGGAATTTATTAGAAATATGCCAACAATTAAATGACACTTTATTTCTTGGCATAAGTAGAGGCTCCTGCTGCCCAAGCTCAGTCTGGCAGACAGAGGCAGGATTTTTAAATGACCACTGCCAGCCTCTCTCTCTGATGGATACAACTCAGCCAATATACCAGGAATATGATCATCCCAATTAAAGACCACGGCTTATTATAGTATCAGCCCATCAATGACAATCCTCCACACAATTCTTTCACAAGAAAGAAAAAAAAAAGTAAAAATTATACGTCCATTAAAAGAGGTGAGACATGGAGATTTAGCTACCAAAATATATTCAGAGTGTATGTTTTAGGAAATATGCTTAATTACCCAGTGTTTTAATTACCATGAGTTTGGACCTTCAAACCAAAAACTCATAATCTAATTAAGGAAGTCCATCATATAGACAGAGCATAAAGCAACATGCAATTAACATTTCCTAAAAATGAAGCCAATGCAAGAACATTTTGATTTACTCTAATTATACTGTTAATCCTGTACCTAATGCCTTTGCATTAAAAAGAAAAAAAAGTCTTTTAAAGGTCTTCCTCCAAATTGCAATAGGCTTATATTTCTCCCACTGTAGCTGCTTGTAATGTACTTAAAAGGGAGAATAACAAAGAATTATCAATCCATGGATATTATAAAGTATAGATGACAGAAATCTGGCTCTCAGTGTTCCCCCAAGAACAGTTTGCAAAAATCATACTACAAAGAGTTTTAAGGATAGCACTTTGATCAATCTGCTTCATTCATCAGCATGTACTTTAAAGAAATGTCTTAGAAAGAGCCAGGAGGCAATATTCCTGAATTCCTAAATATAGGCTTGCTCTTGGCACCTGATGTTGAGTCTTACTACAACGCTATGAGCTCACTAACCCTTCACGCAGCATTTCTTTCTAAGCACGGTAGTGAGTACTTTCCCGAACAGTATATACTCTAGTATATAAGTGACAGTGTGGAGAGTTGATGAGTTGTGTGTGACTCCTGGTGTTCAAAGATTCTAAAAGCAAAGGCATTACTTTCTAAATTCTGAAGATTCAAAATGAATAAAGTGGAAGAGAACTTGAGGATATCACTTAACTGGGTTATTTTTATGAATGAGGAATCTAACACCCAGGGAGCCTAAATGGTTTTGCCTATTCCTATAACAAATCCTGCACTACATGGGAGGAAAATCAGCTCTAGTGACCTCTAAATGTTTCAAGTCAGAAAGATCTGCTTTATTTTTTTTTTAAAGATTTATTCATTTATTTATTTGAGAGAGAGAGAGAGAGCATGTGTGCGTGAGCAGTGGGGCCCGTAGTTTGGCAGAAGGAGAGGAAGGAGGAGTGAAGCAGACTCCCTGCTGAGCACAGAGCCCAACACTGCTGGGCTGGTACTCAGGATCCTGAGATTATGACCTGAACAGAAATCAAGAGTCAGATGCTTAATCGACTGAGCCACCCAGGTTCCCCAGAAAGATCTAGTTTTAAAACTGACTTTTGCATTTAACATGTGAACATGAGCAAGTTACTTCCTTGACCCTTGTTTTTTTTTTTTTCATCTTTAAAATGGAAATGGTAAAGGCACATCCATCAGATGTGAAGATCAAATAAAATAATACATGGGGAACATTTGATGTTCCCACTGTTCCAAGCTGCACCCTGCAT
This sequence comes from Canis lupus familiaris, assembly GCF_011100685.1. Lineage (NCBI taxonomy): Eukaryota > Metazoa > Chordata > Mammalia > Carnivora > Canidae > Canis > Canis lupus. The sequence continues at coordinate 44,313,938 of NC_049237.1, read as the reverse complement.
GTCATGTTTTTCCTTCCAATGTCATACTCTGAGATGGTTACTGAGGAGCAAAATGTGAGGTAAAAACTTGTCAGATACTTGATCAAGAAGCAAACTAGAGGAGGAGAATTTCATAAACTTAAAATCATTGGTTGACATTTTCTAATGCATTCAAACTGGCTTTTCATATGAGCTGTACAGTTGGTGCTTCATACTACACTTTACTTTTTTAGTGAAATAAGAGGAAAACTTATATTCCCAAATACAAATGTCTTATCAGTTCATGAGATGAGAATAGGATAACTAGTTTCTTTGGACATTAACCAAGAACTATACTAAATAAGTAAAGAGAAGTTTGGACCCTAAGTTAGAAGAAAAACAAAATATTTTTTTAGTTACTGATTATCCTACATCTGTCTGATACCTTAAGGAATATATATAAACATATATAGGATATTTTAACATCATAAGTTAATTAGATCTTCTGTGTATTACATAGTCTGAAAAAAGACCATATAAAAGATAATAAAAATAGAAATCTAACAATGGGACACAAGATAAATATCTAATTGATTATTAATTCATTTATTATTTTTTAATATGTATTTATGGAGTCCCTTCTTTGTGCCATAATTGTCCAAGTTTGGGGACTATAAAAATGAATAAAATATAATGTTTTAATAAAATGTAGATATTTTCCTGGTGAGCCTTCTGTGCTATGGTCTTTCTGCCAATATTGCAGTGCCAATTTGCAAATTGTCAAAGGTCATACAAATCAGAACGTATTTTAAAAAGAAAATAAATACTCATATTTTCACACTCAAACTCCAACAAATATCATTTCTTTAGTAAGCATAGGGGTTTTCAGATGTCTTGAGTTAATAGTCTTTCACAATAAATTATACACAAAAATTATTAACGTAAAAATTTCTTTTGTAACTAAAATATTATTTCAGAGTCTCAGTTTTGGTACATATATTTTCCATAATTATAGTCATAGAGTGCATGTAATTTTGTGTCACTTGTTATACACCTAGTGTTTTATTCCAAATATGTCTCCAAGTGATAAATTACTGTTCTTTTTTTATTAAAGTCTGCACTATAATCAATTTGAATAGTTATTTACTTAAGATCTCCTTATTATTGAATATTTAGAATTCTGCTTTTTAATTATAATGAACAGTGTAACTGTACAGAGTTTTAAAATGAGACTATTTTAGACGTAATTTCACTGAGATCCCCAAATAATAGTCATCATATTCCAAAATGAGGTGCAAGAAACCACAAATGACTTACAAGCAAAGTGCCAAAGGGATTGGAAGGTGAATTTTTGGAAGTGGAAAGAGCTGCCATGAGCTGTCATCTCCCCGCACTGCATGAATGAGGGTGAAAGCGTTTTCTCCTCACCTTAAGCCATGGAAAGGGCCTGAAGAGCTTGCTCTGCGGTCCCTGGTGTTTGGGATCCAGTGGCCTGATCCGACTCAGATGTGAACAATCAAAAATACAGGAGACTATGACTGGCAAGGAAAGGTTCTTGCATTGCTGGGTAAAGGATATGTGAGAATTAAGTGCTCTCTAGAGAATGTCAAAAAGAGAAAGACTGCTGGATGCTTCAAAGGTTAAGAAAATAATCAGCAATCTGTCATTTAAAAAAATAAAGATGCTTCACTAATATCAAGAGAAATATAAATAAGAAACCTTTAGATGTAAGGGGGTCTTCCAAGAAGCCACATGAATACTCACCATGGGATGTGCCAATTGAATGCCTGCCAAGGCCAAGGAGCATCTATGTATTCTCATAACATTACCAGTCAAGGAAGACATTTTGTTCCCCCCTTCTTTTTTTAAGATTTTATTTATTTATTCATGAGAGGCACAGAAAAAGAGGCAGAGACAGAGGCAGAGGGAGAAGCAGGAGCCCTGTAGGAAGCCTGAGGCAGGACTCAATCCCAGGACCCTGGGATCATGACCTAAGCAAAAGGTAGACGCCCAACCACTGAGCCATCCAGGTACCCCTTACTCCCCTTTTTAAGTGAAAGGTAATGTGTGGACAGGAGAGGAAAACTAGATGTGAAAAAGAGGGAAAGAAAGAAGAAATCTGACATGCTCTTTACTTTCCATACTCAGGACTGAGATCGGGGAGAAAAGGAATAATAGTTTTGAATAAATATAAAGTTGTAATTTTATAAAATAAAATGTGAGAATTTTTTAAAATGTAACTTTGAAATTATTTTTATTTGTTTTTGTAAAGTCAGTAGGACTTCATTATCTTCATTATCTAAGAATGTCTGGGAAATCGAGGGACCTGAGCTAATTGCCCTCTAAGAAGATGGCAAAAATTAGTCTCACAGAATGGATTCAATAATTTGATATCTGATTATAACCCATGAACCTTGCTCCTCGAAAATAACAGACTATAATAAAAAATTGTTTTGCAATTAAATTTTACTTTCTTTTTGTATGTATCATTTGGATAAATTTTCACAAATAATACTGCTGAAGATTTCATGTAAGTGCCATAACTTGCTTAATCAAACCCTATTTGTGACCACTCTGGGTGTTTTATTTATTTTTATAATCATGATCAATGACATTGAAATAACCATAATTTTATAAGATAGATATTTCATAATTTTGAATTATAAACTTAAAATAAATACCAATTATGAGGTATATGGGCCAGTGGCTGTGAATTATTTTTGCTTTTGAGATGTATCACCAAACTGCTTTCTAAAGAGATTGCACAACGCTTATTCACTATCGGTGGCATAAGAGCATGTCTTTTTACGAAAAATTAGATGTTATTTGTTAAAATGCAAGATTAAATGCAGGATTAATAAATATAAAATAATATCTATCTTTTAAAGTTGAATCTTTTTAATTTTGACAAAATATTCTCCCATACATTTACCACTTATAATTTCTTCTCTGTGGAATGGTTTATAGTTTTGCCAATTCATCCCAATGGCATTTTCTGATGACAGGATGCTCATGTGTCACATCAGTCTCTCCAGTTGCATTTCTGCCAGCAGAAAGGAAAGGGCATTCTGTGACCCAGCAATTGCACTACTGGGTATTTACCCCAGAGATACAGATGCAGTGAAATGACAGGACACCTGCACCCCAATGTTCATAGCAGCAATGTTCACAATAGCCAAACTGTGGAAGGAGCCATGATGTCCTTCTACAGATGAATGGATAAAGGAGATGTGGGATATATATACACAATGGAATAGTACTCAGACATCAGAAAGGGTGAATACCTACCATTTATATTGACAAAGATGGAACGAGGGTATTATGCTGAATGACATAAGCCAATCAGAGAAAGACAATTATCATGTGGTTTCACTCATATGTGGAATATAAGTAATAGTGATAGGGACTATAAGGGAAGGGGGAGAAACTGAGTGAGGAACAATTAGAGAGGAAGACAAACCATGAGAGGCTCCTAACTCTGGGAAACAAAGGGTTGCAGAAGGAGAGGTGGGTGAGGGATGGAGTAACTGGGTGACGGACATTAAGGAGGACTGATGATGAGATGAGCACGGGTGTTATACTATATGTTGGTAAATTGAATATAAATTTTAAAAAAATTAAAAAAGAAGGAAAGATATTGTAGGGGGTAAGATAATAATATATATTTGTAGAAATGCCACTGTCCTAGCACTACTACTTAGTGCTTAGTGAAAGGCAACAGAATTTTTAGAAAGATTCTCTTCTTGGTAATAAAAACCAAACAAACCTTAATTTCTTTTTTCTTTCTTTTTTTTTTCTTTTGTAAAATGTAAGTACTTACAGGCATGATTTAGATCAAAGATGGAAAAAGAAAAGAGGATTTTTTTCACCTTTCCTGTAATGTGCTTCTGATACATTTTATCAATCTTAGGATTATTGGCTTCTTTTCAGAGAGGGTCGAAGTAGGACTTTGAACTAAGTAAAACTAAAGTAAAAATTTATTGTGAAAAACACTAGAACAGAACAAGAGAACTCTTTTAGAGCCATTAGAAATTCTGCTTTCTTAAGGATAATTTTGGTTTTGATTATCAAACATAACTTTGCATTTTTCTAAAAGTGAAGATATGTTTTTCATCTAAAAAAGAAGCACTTTTATGGAAACATTTAAATATTGAATCATTGCAAATATTAAAAACAATTCTCACAGAAAAATAGAAAAAATTCAGAGAAAATGGATAATGATGGCCACACATACACACACACACACACGCACACACACACACAAATGGTTAGAAGGATATTTCACAACAATAATGAACAACATAAATATTTAGTTGTAGGGATCCCTGGGTGGCGCAGCGGTTTGGAGCCTGCCTTTGGCCCAGGGCGTGATCTTGGAGACATGGGATCGAATCCCACATCGGGCTCCCGGTGCATGGAGCCTGCTTCTCCCTCTGCCTGTGTCTCTGCTTCTCTTTCTCTCTCTGTGTGACTATCATAAATAAATAAAAAAATTTAAAAAATATATATATTTAGTTGTATGAATCATAAAAAAGAGGTATATTATCAAAATTGGTGATATTTACCAAACATGTGCATGTATAAAACATATGAGGATTGGTTAATTCTGGGGAACAAGCATATTGATGTGGGTTGTAGGAAAAGTATTTATCGAGATTGACTTCTATTTTATATGTATTAACAGAATAATTTACAATGTGAATAAATTCACTTCTTGATTGTGAAGTTTTAAAAATTAATAAAAATAAGATCTGTCATTTAGGAAGCACTCAATAAATACTTGTAGATAGGAATCTAACAGTTGAAATTGTATACTAGTCTCTTGCTCTCAAGGCACCAAGAGCCTACTTTTCTAACCTCCAGAATGCCACTCACAGCTCCAAATACATTTTTTTAAGCAGTATTGGATCACTAAAGCAAAGTAGAAGCTTGCATAGTTTCCAAGTGACCAGGAATAGCTGTCTAGATTGATTTAAGAGGAGAGAAAAAATCTCAGTCCTCCTATTTCCTTCAGTAGACTTGGCCCAACTAACAAAGAGCTTGCTACTTGCAGAGAGAAGTACACCTTGAGATACAAAGAGCAAGAAGAAACTTAACATTTTGAAGGCTGTGCCTTTTTTTTTTTTGTCTTATTTACTTTCATTTTATCTTCATTTGAAAAAAGGAATCCCATTATGATGTTCTATCTGTGTAGCTGACAGAGATGTAATATATCTGAGAAAGGCAAAAACAAATTGCCATAGTGTTCTAATTTTGATTGTTAAAAATACAATATGGTTAATGCTGATTTGAAACCTCAGAAAACAGGATCTGCAAAATTCAAATGATATTCAGATAAAATGTTAAATTCCCTTTGACAAGTTTATATCACAGAAGCATCAGTAACTGTGGGTCTGCCCTTCAGCTCACCTCATAGAAATCTCCATCTTTTCTTGGTCTGTCCTTCAGTAATAGATATAAGGTCAACAGTTTGGTATATTATACTTAATGTAATGGTTGTATCCAATTTATCCCTTTCTCATCTAATGCTAATTCTTATTAATGTAAGTTATGTGGAATAGATGGAGTCAGGCCATTCCTGAACTCCCTTGACTGTAGTTATGAAATATGCTCAACTTCATAATGATGGAAAGTCGTATCTGGAAATTCCGAGGGTATCTTCAACTTGCAAGTTAACTTCTTTGAGTAAATGAGGATTGTCCTTGGCAAATGGTGAAGGACCTCACTAAATGAAATGCATAATTAGATTTGCGCTGACATAAATGTATTTCTCTATTCCTCAATTTATGCAATTGTAAAACGAGATGGATTAGATGATCTAATCCTATCTTCCAGTTACAAAAAAATATCTAATTCTAAATATGTGATTTCCTATTGAAATCATTCTATATAAAATCACAACTATGTGATTGTAAATAAATGTTAAAGAAGTAAATAGAAAATAGATATATCCTTGATGAAATTCTAATACAGATTATCAAAGATGTGGCCCATTAATACTTTATAAAAGGTAAAATAATAATAGTAATGATTTAGCAAGAGTTGCATAAGAAACTTTGTCAAACAATAGTTTCCTTTTGAAGCAGGGTAACTGGATTAATCTATGAAGAAAATGCTGGACTTATTACCTGTCTTCAGGTTGTTATGAAGATACTCAAAGATTGAAAAATGCAGCCACTGAGGTCTTCTTGTGGTTTAGGAGACAAAAAGATAGTTAGTTCTTTATCAAATTGAAGTTCATTTTCCTTTTCAAGGGTTAGTAATTGGTCCATTACCTTTTTTCTTCTGAAATTCTTGCCCATGGTCCTGACCAAGTTCATATTTTTATAAATCTTAAGCTTGTAGATACACAGAGTATCAAATTTATAAATCATTTAAATCAAAGAAGCATGACTAACTATGTGTACATCCAGTGACAAAACTGTGACTCTAAAAGTTTAATGGACTAAAATGATGAGATTAAAACAATGAGATGAAATGTAGCAAATATAAAAATCTTGCCTAGCAGGGGAAAAAAAATCTAGGGGATAAATATTCCCTAGGAATAAGACTTAGTTTTTTGTTTGTTTGTTTTGGGGCTTTTTTTTTTTTTTAAGATTTTACTTACTTACTTGACAGAGAGAGAGAGAGCACAATCAAAGGGAGTGGGAGAGAGAGTGAGAAGCAGGCTCCCCACTGAAAGGGAGCCTAATACAAAGCTCTATCCCAGGACTCTGAGATCACAACCTGAGCTAAAGGCAGACATTTAACTACATGAGCCGCCCAGGCACCCCAAGATGTAGTTCTTTATATGTAGAAAACAATCTCAGTATGAGTCAGTATATGTGATTGGCTGCCCTTCCTTCTCTTCCAAAATGACTGCAATTTAAATTCAGCTACTAGGGTTGAAAACATAAGTATACAGAGGCACTTGTTTGGTTAGTCTACATTGGAAATCTTTGTTTAGTTCTGGTTACCATATTTAAAAGGTAATGGTTACCTTTTTAGTTCTGGGTACCAAATTTAAAAGCATATTAGAAACACTTTTAGACAAAAGGTAAGTTTAAATATAGTAACTATTGGGAACTGTGTCACATGAAAGAATTAAAGATGGTTTTAACTCAGAAATGTAAGGTGTTTGCATGCCTTTGGAAGAGAAGTAAAGGGAGCCTATTTCAATATTTATAGGACTCTTAGAAAACAAATTTGTTTTATATTAACTTCTTTTTCTCCTTTTTTTAAAGTAGAAACACTTAACAAAGAAATAAAGAAATATTAGGATTATTCTCCACAGCCTCCCCATTTTTACAATCATGAAGAGAGAAGTGACAAGAAGAAATATATAGGCTTAATAAAAATCAAAACAAAACATTCTAATAGTGTTCATGTTTCTTCAGGCTTATTCATCTTTATGTATTCAGTGTCACGTATATTGACAGGCAAATGGTAGATAGACAGTGAATACTGGTTAAATGAATCAATAATGAAATAATGAATATGTAATTATTGGAGTGAATGACTTGTGAGGTCCAGTCACTAGAAATGTCCCAAGCAAAGCTGGGTAGCTATCTATCAGGGATCTCATAGAACAAGTTCTTAAAAAAAAAAAAAAAAAAAAAAGATAGGCCTAGATGACCCTTAGGATGCCTTTTACATGTAAAATTATTTAAGAGATCAAATAAGTAATTATTTTCTACAGTTCTGATTATTACTACAGCTTAAGCATTAGAACTTCTTCAGAGAAACTTGGAAAACAAACTCTTATCTATCAAGGGGAGAGTGATATAAAAATGTAAAACATATTAAGATTTCTGGAAAGTAAAAGCTTGGTAGAACCTTAGGTTATGTAAGTGGATTATGTTGATTTAATTCTATTTGCAAAATTAGAATGTCTTACCGAAAACTATTTAATTTGAATGGCAATGTACTATTCCACTTTTTTCATGAACTGCTGAATCCTTTCTAAGTTTTGCAATGTACATAGCAATTAAATTACAATATTTTAAAACAATATATCTGTATTTCATTTGGGATCTTAAGTTACCATGTAGCTTTAATACATTTTAAACGTATTTAAATATGTTGTGTTTTATTTTGTTTCTGTCCTAGAGAAGTAACTGCTATGAATAATAGCTACTTCTATTTCATACTTATTTAAGTTTTTTCATTACACTTTTTTCATTACATTTTAATGCTATAACTCAAATGTTATGCACTATTAGTTTTAATTTTTTAATAAAGAAAATTATTGTTCAAGTATTAAAAACAAAACATTACAGACATTATTAGCTGAACAAGGGAGATATAACTTAGATAAACAAAGGTCTAACCATATTCTATGGGATATTGAAAATATTTTTTTAAGTACATTATTGGGATGTCACATAGGTTTGGATATACAAAAGATAGTAACTTGAATTTGTATTAAACAAAAATCAGTAATCTCAGGAGCCTTAGAAGAGAATAATTATGTAAAAAAAAGATTGACATGACACATATACAGTTTAATGGTGTTTCTTTTGTTGGTGGGACCATGGGTGATTTTTTTCTCATTCTTTCTACATTTCTACGATAAGCGTCAACTATTTTAACAAACGGTAAAAATGGTTTATTTTACTTTTTCTTATAGAAAACCTTTATAGATAAGAGTAAAATAACACAGCAGTAATCTTTTTTTTAAAAAGATTTTATTTATTTAATCACAAGAGACATAGAGAGACACACAGGCAGAGGAAGAAGCAGGCTCCATGCAGAGAGCCCCACGTGGGGCTCGATCCTGGGTCCCCAGGATCAGGCCCTGGGCTGAGGACAGCGCTAAACCGCTGAGTCACCGGGGTTGCCCACACAGCAATAATCTATCCAAAAAAGTGAAATATTGATTTTTATACTATCTACAAAATTGTTATTTGACTTGAATCTTTTTATGTGAAATGGATAAAAATTTCTCCAAGTACACATCTTAAAAGGACCTGGGCAGAGTGACACTCAGCATCAATAGGAAATTAATTATCTCACTAAACTGGATTCTCCAAATTAGTAAAGTCATTTCTTTAAGAAGTAAAATCATGGAATTAATGAATTTATAAAGTTTTTTTTTAATAAATCATTTTAAGCTTCCTTCCTGCTTTCTTGATGTGATCAATGTCTTTCAACTTCCTCTTAAAGATTCAGAGAGAGCTATGTGACTTTCAGTGACTCTGCACTGAGGCACTTGGTGCCTGCTATGGTGTAGGGGGGGCATTAATTATCAAGACTTTAGTTTTTTGGTTAAAGGTGTTTTTTCTTTACAGTTTCTGTATTACATATGACTATTTATTAGATAATATTAATTCTTATTAAATATTACTACTATTACCATATCTTTCTCTAGCCTTCTCCTCTTTCTCCTTCATCTTCCCATGATTATGATTTCTAATACTTTATGGTGTGAAAAATAAGTTAATATTGTTTATGGTTGTGTTTAATAATAGCATGATTAATGTAGTCATCAATAAATGTCTTCTAGGGCCAGTCAGACTTGAAGGTCATTGATCAGCTGTGAATAGGAACAGACTATGCTTGAGAAAGTCTAAGTGGCCAGAGAAAAGTACAGACAGGATGGTGGTGTAGTAGATGATCAGAGATTAAATAAATCCCACATTATGTGGTGCATCACAAGTCCATGTAAGGATTTTGGCTTTAACTCCGAATGGGGAGGTACTGAACAGTCTTAGATCAGGAAGTGGTATGTCTGATGTACGTTTCTAAATACCACTGTGACTGTTCTACAGTAAATATATTTTAATGAAATGAGAGCGGTAGACATGAAACAGGGATGAAAATAATGGTCATTACTACCATTACTACGATGATAAGTACTACCATATATCTTATATTTTAAAAATCATACCCATAAGACTCCACTGGATTAGCCATTAGATAGGATAGAAAAAAAGGAAAAAAAGATGCTGCCCAGGTCTTTCATCAGATTAATAGTGGTGCCACTTACTGAAGGGGATGCAGTGAGGAAGTGAATTTGAATGGGAAGAAGCTAATAGGAAATTGAGGGTTCAGATTTTGATATGTTAAATGTCAGGTGCCTGCCAGACATATGGGCAGAGTTGAAGGCACAATTCTGCAGGCCAACCAAAAGTGAAGACGGGAGGTATCAGTTGAGGAATTATCACATTAGTAATAGAATTAAAACCTGTAAGATTGGATGCTATCAGCTAGAGGTAAGTAAAGAGAGAAAATCAAAGTATAGGGAAAAAAAACAACACAAAACTTGAACAGTCTATTATTTAGATGTCATAAGGAGAAGAAACATCCATCAAAGGAGATGGAGAAGATTCTAATGAGATAGGAAAAAATCCAACAGAATGTGAGGTCCTTTAAGCAAAGTGAAGAAATCTGTTAGAGAAGGGGAAACCAGATGTGTGTCATCTACTGCTAAGAGAATGAATAAGATGAGCCTATGAAAATGACCATTGCTCTGTGTTACAGAATCTGAGTCTGAAGAGTTCACACATAAGACTTAATATTTAAAATGTGTAATATTTATTACACATAATGTGAACTTTCTTCCAAACCCACTGTTCATTCAGTTTTTCTGTCTCAGTGAAGAGCTCTTACTGACCCATTTGCCCATATTCAGTACACTACAAATCATGGGTTCTACGTTCCAAAATATGTTTCAAGTCTATTCCCTTCTCCCCATCTTTATTGTCCACCATCCTGTGTGTACCATATCCTCTTCTTCAGGAACTACTGTATTTGCTTCTTAATTAATCTCCCAGTATCCATTCTTTCCACTCTTGGCCTGTAGATCTGTCTTGTAGAGCTCTCAAGATTTGTTGATGGGTCAATCATGAAGTATAAAAAAATAAAGAAAGAAGAAAGGAAGAAAGGAAGAAAGGAAGAAAGAAAAGAAAGAAAAAAGAAGAAAGAAAGAAAGAAAGAAAGAAAGAAAGAAAGAAAGAAAGAAAGAAAGAAAAAAGAAAGAAAGAAAGAAAGAAAGAAAGAAAGAAAGAAAGAAAGAAAGAAAGAAAAAGAAAGAAAGAAAAGAAATGTTTTGGTGTGAAAATTGTATAACTAATGAGTCATTAGTAAAGACAGGGAGCTCTGAGGAAGATAAATCTGGTGTGGCCAAAAGTCAACATAATTTTGAAAAGTAAGAATAAAGCTAAAGAATTTACACTCCTGAATTCAATACTTCCAAAAAGGTATAGTAACTAGTAAAGTGTAATACTTGTGTAAATAAGAAATAAAAATCAATGAAATAGATTTGAGAATCTGGAAATAAACTCTTACATATAAGATCAATTATTTTTTGCCACTGTTATTCATGGGGAAAGGATGGTTTCTCTATAAATGTGTTGGAACAGCTGGGTAACTTCATGTAAGAAAAGGAATTTAGACATTCTACTCACATAAAAAAAACTAATTGAAAATGAAATAGATCTAAATGTAAAAACAAAGATCATAAAATTTCTAGAAGAAAATTTTTGTAAACATGGGTTGGGCAGAGTTCTGGGATGTGACACTAAAAGCACAACCCATATAAAAGAAAAAAATGACAAATTGATCTTCATCAAAATTAAAAACTTTTATGCTTTCAAAATTCACTACTAGGGGACGCCTGGGTGGCTCAGTCAGTAAGTGTCTGCCTTCAGCTCAGGTCATGATCTCAGGTCCTGGGATCAATCCCCAAGTCAAGCTCTCTGCTCAGCGAGGAGCCTACTTCTCCCTTTCCCTCTGCCTGCCACTCTGTCTGCTTGTGCTCTCTATCTCTCTGTCATATACATACATACATACATAATAAATAGATAAATAAATAAATAAAATCTTAAAAAAAAACCCTCACTATTAGAAAATGAAAGGCAAGCTACAGGCAGGAAAAAAAATATTTGCAAATCATATATCTGATAAAGAACTTTTTTCCAGGGTATATAAAAGACCTTTAACAAATCTATAAGAACATAAGTAATGCAGCTAAAAGTGAGCAAAGTTTGAATAGACATTCATTAAAGGAATATGAATAGTAAATAACTTTTCACAGAAGTTAACTCAAAAGGAATCTTCAACCTAATATAAAACAAAATGATATAAAACTTCTAGAAATAAACTATCAAGCCATGAAAATACATGAGGAACCTTAAATGCATATGAAATAAGTGAAAATAATTGAATCTGAAAAGGCTACATATTTTACAGGAGTCCAACTAAATGACATTCTTGAAAGACAAAACTATGGAGACAGTAAAAAGATCAGTGGTTGCCAGCTAGTTGGGAAGGGAGGGATGAATAAGTGCAGCACAGAGAATTTTAAGAGCAGTGAAACTACTCTGTATGACCCCATAATGATGGACAGATATTATACATGCACCCAAATCCATAGAATATACAACACCAAGAGTGAACCATAATGTAAACTATGGACTCTGGGTAATTCTTATGTAGGTTTATCAGCTATAACAAATATACCACGCTGGGGGATGAGGATGATGATAATAAGGCAGTCTATGATGTGTAGGGGCAGGGTGTATCTGACAAATATCTGTGTCTCCACTTCAACATTGCTGTGAGCCTAAAAATGCTGTACAAAATAAAGTTCACTAAAAAAAAAAAAAAAGTCCATGTTACTTGAGTTTTTAGATACAGGACCAAAGCATAATCAATGCAAGAAAAAAATAAATTGGATTTTGTTAAGTTTAAAACTTTTCTGCTCTCTGATGATAGTAAGAGAATGAAAAAACATGCCACAGACTAAGAGAAAATAGATGCAAAGCAGGTATCATAACAAAGATCTGTATCTAAAATCTGCAGAGAAAAAATAAAATAAAATAAAATCTGCAGAACACTCTTAACAGTCAACAATAGGGGGGAAAAAGTGAAAAATAGAAACAATACCTAAATAGATACCTCCCCCAAAAGAGATGGCAATTGAAACTAAATATGTGAAAAAGACACTCAAATCATGTCATTAGGGAATTGTGCTTTAAAATAGCAAAGGGATGCCTACTAGGGTGGCTAATATCTAAAAATGGAAAACCAAAAACTTCACATTACCCAACGTTCATTAGAATGCAGAGCAACAGGAACTCCTATTCATTTCTGGTGTGAATGAAAAAAATGCATAGACACTTTAGAAGACAATCCGGCAACTGCTTACAAAGGGAACACCATACAATCCAGTAATGATGCCCCATTTTAGTTCAAAATTTATATCCACACAAAAACCTAAGTGTTAATGTTTATGACTGCTTTATTTGCAATTACCAAAAAACCAGAAGCAAATAGGTCTTTCCTATAGGTGAATGGATAAACAAAATGTGCTAGATCCATGCAATCAAATGATATTCAGGGATAAAAAGAAACAAATTATCAAAGCACCAAAAAACACAGAAGAAATTTAAATGGTACTGTAAGGGAAAGAAGCCAGTCTGAAAGGCTACACACTGTATGATTCCAATTATATGACATCTATAAAAGGCAAAACTAGAGAGGCAGCAAAAAGATCAGTGGTTGCCAGGGGGAGGAAGAGAGGTGAATCAACAAAGCACAGTGGATTTTTTAGGATGGTGAAACTATTCCGGACGATACTGTAATTGTGGGTGGATAACACTGCATTGTTACAACTCAAAATTTTATAGCATCACACATTATAAAATGTGTGCACATTTTAGAAAATAGGAGGCCAGGGATCCCAGAAATTAATGCAGAAGATGAGAAGAAAATCTAATAGTGTTATAAACACATGACATTACCTCACTGAAGTGTAGGGGTGAGGGGAAGGTGGCTGACCTAAGTGTCTTTGAAATTAAGTAGATTCCATAAGACTAAGGAAAAGGAACTGCACATAAGTACTTTACTTGATAAAGTTGTTTCCCATGAGGGTACAGTTGTACGATTCCTATACAGTTACACGCGTTTACTTGAACTGAACATCCATGTAAAAGGATTGTGGGAGGGGAAAGTCAGGGTTTTTTTTAAAGATATATTTATTTATTAGAGAGAGGGAGAGAGCATGAGTGCACAAGGGCTCAAATAGTGAGAGAGGCAAAGGGAAAGAATCTCAAGCAGACTCTACACTGAGGGCTGAGCCTGATCCAGGCTCCATCTCACAACCCTGAGCTCATGACCTGAGCAGAAATTGAGAGTCCGATGCTTAACCTACCGAGCCACCCAGGCACCTCAAGGAGTCAGGCTTCTTATAGCTGAGGTGGGAATTTACAGATCAGCAAGAGGACATTAGAATGATGTATGTGCTGATGGATCAGAGCTGGCAACAGCAGGTTAAGGTCATGTTTAGCTGAATGTAGGTACATATATACATGTGTGAGGATATACATGTATATTTCTGTGCTCTGTCAGCTAAGAAAAGCTAAAAGAACTAGCACTCCAGTAACAATGAACACATCTAGCACCCAGATCTTGGCTTTTGGGTACTTTCTCTAATAAAAGGAACCAGGGATTTTGGGGGAAATGGCTTATTCTAGCATCATGGTAGGAAATATATGGGATGAGCCTGAAATATTTCATACTGACAGAAACAAAAGAATCACCCCCCTCTGCCTAAAATGAAAGCCCACATTGTGAGCACATGTTAAAGGGGTACAGAAGTCAGCCCAGTACCCACAGCTGAAACAATTTGAGCAACACAATAAGTAAGGTAGTATTGGATTATAACCCAATGTATAAAATAAGTATCCATGAGTCCTCATTGGTAGAAATAAGTGGTTGAATAAATTAATAAATGGGGGAGTAGAGACAAATCTATGCAGAATAACTCCAAATAATATATGCACCCACTCTGCTTTTAAGAAGGTAAAGTATAACATCCCCTCCTGAGTCTGAGCTACCACATATCGACTACCTTCCAAAGAGTGGATTATGGGAATCAGGGGCAAGAGAAGAGTAACTTTACAGAGGAAAAATAAAAATTGACAAAACCACCTCAGTCAGGTGATCAAAGTCACAATCAACAATCATAAATCATATTGAGAGTAAATGCCTATGATAAAATGTGATCAAAATTTAGCACTCTACTTGTATGAATTGCCCCCCCCCCAAATATAACCCCAATCTAGTTGTGAGAAAAACACTGGAAACATTCCAGAAGGCATCCTATACAATACCTGAATAGCCCACCTTAAAACTATTAAGGTTATCTAAAACAAGGGAGTCTGAGAAACTATTACATCTGAGAGGAGCCTAAGGCAATAAGACAAAGAAATATAATGTGGTATCCTGGTTAGGATTCTGGAACACAAAATGGACATTAGGCAAAAACAAAGGAAGTCTTAATAAACTATGAAATTTAGTAAGAATTGACGGGGTGCCTGGGTGGCTCAGTTGGTTAAGTATCCAACTCTTGATCTCAGCTCAGGTCTTGATCTCAGCGTCATGAATTCAAGCCCAGCATTGGGTTCCATGCTGGGCATGAAGCTTGCTTAAAAACAAAACAAAACAAAACAAAACAAAAAACTGAATGTTAATCAAATGTACCATACTAATGTAGGATTTTTATAACGGTGGGATCAGTTTGGAGTATATGAAAATGATCTGCAATATTTCTCAGTTTTAATTAACATATAACTGGTTTAAATATCTACATATATACAGGTATATGTACATATATCTCAGTCTTGCCTACTCTAAACTCTCATCTTTGTACTTCTTTCTCTCAAGACTTTGAATAATTACTCTTCAGCCAGGAATACTCTTTCCCTTGCTATTTGTCTGACTTACCTCTAATTACTTTTTGGATCCCACTTTAAATTACATATTTGCATGATCTCCATGTTATCAGTTGGTTAAAATAGATAATTTCCATAGACTATGAGCTCCATGAAAGCAAGGGCCATATTTACTCCCAGTAACTAGCCTGAGAACAATAATCAGTATTCAACAATTTTAATGAAAAAATGAAAGAATAAATGAATCCTGACCTCTCAAAGATTATTTACTTATTTTTGCTTCCCTTTGGGCAGTGCACAGGCTTATTTATATTTTAAATTATTGATAGTAACTTCTATAATGTGATGTTATAAAAGACATTCTAATTAATCCTATATGACTCATACCTGGATATATAGGCATAAATGTCTAGTTGTTTAACTTCTGTGAATACACACTATTTTGGTCCTTAATTTG
The DNA here is from genome assembly GCF_011100685.1 of Canis lupus familiaris. Lineage (NCBI taxonomy): Eukaryota > Metazoa > Chordata > Mammalia > Carnivora > Canidae > Canis > Canis lupus. Next base: position 44,297,867 of record NC_049237.1, on the reverse strand, counting down.
TAACGTCAGTGTGTAAGTACTTTATTGAAGCAATGTAAAATCTCTCAATTAAAAAAAAAAATCCACCAGGACACCTGGGTGGCTCAGTGGTTGAGCATCTGCCTTTGGCTCAGGGCTTGATCCCAGTGTCCTGGAATCGAATCCTGCATTGGGATCCCCACAGAGAGGCTGCTTCTCCTTCCGCCTTTGTCTCTGCCTCTCTCTGTGTGTCTCTCATGAATTAAAAAAAAAAAAATTAAAAAAACCTGCCAAAAGCTTTGAAACTAAAAAACAAGGGAAATGGACTATCCAAGCAGCATACTGGTTAGTGATTTGTTATTTGAAAAACAAACAACAAAACATCCAAATCAAAGTGGACAATATTTACTTCTTAGTTGACAATGACATGTGCATCGACACAGTTGAGTAGTATCTTAATCAACATTACAGCTACATAATAACAAGAAAACCTGATTGGGCATTACTACAGTTGGCAGTAGGCAGTTATTAAAGGCAGGTGACAATAATAAATAAAACTGTGCCAAATGCAAAGAATCTTCCATTATGAAACTATCATGAAATTCCTAATGCCTGTATAAAGAAAAAACAGATGTATCCTCTTTTGAAAGAAGAAAGTAGTTTTTTTTTGTTGTTGTTGTTTATTTTTAGATTTTATTTATTTATTTGTCAGAGAGAGAGAAAGACAGAGAGAGAGAGAGAGCACAAGCAGGGGGGAACATCAGGAAGAAGGAGAAACAGGCTTCCTGCTGAGCAAGGAGCCAGATGCTGGACTCCATCCTAGGATGCTTGAATCATGACCTGAGCTGAAGGCAGACAATTAACCAACTGAGTCACCTAGGCATCCCAAGAAGTTTAAACTTCAAAATATCTTTGTTTAAAATTGAGCCAATTTAAATAAATGGACTGCGATACAAAACTATTACTTTAGGTACTCAAGAGTTATTTCTTAAGCTCTCAAACCAGGATTCGTTAAAACTGTCTAACACCACGAACTAGTTTTAAGGCCTTGAACTATGTGTCCTATTATCGCAAGAATAAGATATGGAGTGGAAGGAGGGGAAAGCTGTTGAACTTCACAGAAAATGTATTGTGGAAAATAATTTTATGATCACCTAAGCAAGGTTGTAAACACTATTAAACTCCAGAAAGATTTTTATGTAGTTGTGTATACACTACTGCCACTCGGCAGACCTTACATCTGAATGTCAATGATGGTTATATTTGGGTAAAATAGGGCAGGAAGCAAGGCTTAACACAGTTCAAACTACCATCGTGCCTACTTTTTTCTTAGACTTGATAAATCTTCATTTAAAATCAGTTATGACCAGAATGAGGAAAAATAAATAAATAAAGCATCCCCCTTCACTGATTTGTTTGGCAAATGACCTGTTACTTGAGGTTTGCTTGTGGGATCAAAGAAGAAGAAATAGCACCACATCAAAAAAAAAAAAATTATACTGATTAATGTGAGCAAAATGAACACCAAAGGAAGTGGTAATCATTTGCTACTTGTCGATGTCACCTAGTTTTCCAGTGTGAACACATCACTATTTGCTTCTGCAGCATCAGAATTTCTGACAAAAGAGGAAATGAGATGCAGGATGTTGTTCCTCTTTTCCAGAGAATGCTGTGCATCTGTGATGAACACACTGAGGCCAGTGCATGTGTTTCTCTCCCACCTCACTCCTTCACCTCGTCTCTAACTTGTTGAGAACTTGACTCCCTATCAATTCTGAAGCTGCATGCCTGGGGTGTCCTGCTCTTACCTACTACCCTTTGGGCTAAATAACCTCTCTGCTCTCATATCATAAGTTCTTTCCACAAAATACCATCCTGTTGTCATCGGTGTGTTTGCCAGCTTACCATGCTTAAAGCTTCTGTTGTGCCTGCAGCAAGACTTCGTAAAATACTTGGGGAGAAAATAGAGACTTTGAAGCATTTGACGCTACACTCAGCATTGAACAATTTTGGCAAAACGATGATTTGAAATTTGTCTACTCTTCAATTTAGGAGCAACTGCGATGATCTATTATTTTGAGGAGTTGGAAGTTCAAAGGTAGAAAAGAACTTGTTTTCCCTAGATAATTCTGGCAAAAAAGGAGCATTAGCTGTTCCTTGATTCTTCCTGCCAATTAAGCCTTATTTGAATTGTTCCTGTTTCATGTAATGTGAGTGTCTAAAAATGCTAACAGAGTCATCCGTTTATTTCCAGTATTTGCAAAAGCCACAAATGTTGCTGCTGAAAGGTGGGCTCCCACAGGAATTCACAAAATTCTGTGGTACACCACTGACTTTAAATGGCCCCAAATACTTTCTTAAAATGCCCTGATGTGATCTATATTTGTGGTAAGCTTCTACATAAAGTGCTGGTACAGTGAGAAATATAAATATATACTTAATAGTAAGTTGCTAGCTTGAAAATGAATGCCTTGCATATATGACATTGGATATATCAAGGAGATCTCTTGCTTGGGGAGAAAACAAATTTTAAAAGTGAATGCATTATTTCAGGTAGCCAGATAATGCCAGTTTTTAGTAACATAAATTTCAGCTTAGAGATATGAAATAAATCAAATCGCAGAATTTTGTAGGTTATTATTTGGGCTATGGAGAAAAGGTTTTGATTGAAGGATCAAAGTGTGTCCACGGGCCACAGTGTAAGAGAGTTCCCCCAGGAAATGATTTCAGTGGCCATTAGTAATGACATTGCACTTGTGATTCATAAAGTATGAAAGGGTCTACAGCAAGAACTGCTCATTCTATATTATAAGTTTTCTCTAGTCTGGAACCCCAGAGCCTGCTATTTTTAAGTTATTTCTCATAGTATGACATTCAAATACTTCCCCCACAGGATTAATTTTCAATATATATGATGCATGACCTTCCTTCTTGTAGAACCATATAATATACAATTTAAAGTTTTTGGCTAAAGACATTAGTATGGCTGACATGTTGCCTTCAAGAGAAAAAAGCAGTACAACCATCAAAAAATATTTTATTTTTTTCTCTCTTTTTTCATTATGATAAACATAATGACTCTTTTTACTTTAAAAAATAAATTCCACTTTTCTGAGATTATGATAGCTTTGCTTACTATATTATTCCTTTACTCTCAAATTTTTACTTGCTATTTTGGAAATCATGTTTTATGTCTTTAAATAGCAATGCCTGGGCAAAGTGCCTTGAATGTCTGTGCTTTCCTGTTTGTTTGTTTGCATTTTATACAGTAACATTTACCATAACCTTGGCCTTCATGGCAGATGATTGCCGGTTCTCCAGCTGTCTCTTCTATGTATTTAAATAAATGCTGCCATCTGATATTCAAATCAAGCAGTGTGATGTTTTTTAAAGAACAATTTGCTGGATTTTAATTAGTATAAAGAAATAAATTCAGTTTTTCATGATTTGTAAAATTTTTCTTATGTTCTGCCATTTGTTACCCAGCAACAGTAACAAAAACGTCAGCTATCTATTTTGGGATCTTTTTTTCACCAAATTAGAGGAGTTTCTAAATTTGAGTTGTCACTTCACCTTATTAATGGACATCACCCACAAATATTTTCATCATTTTTAGTCCTAGTGTCTATTCAATTTTCACTTGAGAAATATAAATTAACTTAGTTATTCCAGACAACAATTAAGCTACTCTCCTTTTGTTTTTATGTTATCTGGGGCGTATTTTAATACTACTTTGTCAGCTGACCCAAGTAATTTCCTTTCTATTATGTTTCAATTTTAGAGTATGTGCTGTCATTATAGCTTACTGTCAGGTATATAACAATGACTTAGGGCATTGCAATTCAAGGTCATTTTTCAAAAATACAACTCTTTGTTTCAAAAATATGTTTCCAAACATCTATCGCTAGATAGATCTACCTATCATTGAACATGTTGCTTTAAAATATCACCATAATAACCTGTGCTCATTTTTTAAAAAGATTGATTGATTGATTGATTGAGAGAGAGAGAGAGAGAACAGTTGTGCTCAAGTTAGGGGAGGGGCAGAGGGAAAGGGAGAGAAATCCTCAACTCTCTGCTGACAGTGGAGTCGCAGAGGCTGGACTAGATCCCAGGACCCAGAGATCTGACTTGAGCCAAAATCAAGAGCCAGAAGCTCCACTGACTGAGCCACCCACGTGCCCCAAGAATATCACTAACTTGAAAGAATATTATTAACTCCTTGGAAGCGGGTAACAAAGATTAGGTATTTGTAGAGATTTTGAAATAATCAGTTTCAGGTGAGATGGGCCTTTTCATTGCAGAGGCTTTATTAGAGGCGAGTAGAGTTCACCATATCATCATTTAAAAGAGTGGAGACAGGGAAATGATGCCTGGCTTAGGGTTTCACCTGTCTTGGAAAATGAACAATCTTATGGGGCTGTGTATGGAGTGAAGGTTGAGAAGTCTATTTTTCTTAGATTTTGAGGAAATTCCCCAATTAAACCATGTAGGTATTTATAATGTTTAAATTTTGGACAAGACTTTCTTGAAAAAGTAAAATCATGCTGAGGAAAACAGTTTGAATCCTTTGAGGCTAGAATTCAAATATATAACTGAACCTTTAAAATGAAATGCTATTTCTTTTCTATGGTTACTCTGGATGTGAATTTATCCAACAATATATCTGCCTAAAATACAGTTTGTTTTCTAAAATTATAGATTACTAAAGATAGGATAAAAATATTTTTAAAGTCTTTATACATCATAGAGTTTAATGCTCTGAAAATAAAACTATTTTTTAAAAAAATTAAGTGAATAGACATACATTCTGATTCTGGGCAAGGGGAGCACAGTTACTTTTTAAATCATGTGTATCCTTCACTCTGGGTATCAGCAGTAGAGTATTGAATCGATGACTGACAACTCTCAAAGTTCTTGTTCATTCTGCAATGGTTTGGTGTATTTATTTATTTAAAAAAATATATTTTATGTATTTATTCATGAGAGACACAGAGAGAGGGAGGCAGAGACACAGGCAGAGGAAGAAGCAGGCTCCATGCAGGGAACCCGATGTGGGACCCGATCCCAGATCCCGGGGTCAGGCTCTGAGCCACAGGCAGATGCTCAACCGCCCAGCCACCCAGGCGTCCTTATATTTTTTATTTAGATTTGATTTGCCAACATATAGTATAACACCCAATGCTCATCCCACCAAGTGAATGGTCTGGTTTTGTAATCCTAGAGTCTATGCTAAACTGAACTGCAATTTGGGATAAATACCAGTAGGTGGCAGTGCTTTTCACGTGGAGCCTCATTTCTGCAAAATCTTTCTCTTGGAGGTTGGGCTATTGATGACAGAGGACTCAGGAACAGGGCTGGACAAATAGCCTAGCCTAGGAAATAGATTAATAAAGCAATCAGGTAAAGAAAACAATACTTGGAAACCGAAAGTCAATATTAAAAGAGAAAAATCCTAAAGTTCTGTTTTCTCCTCACAATGAGTTTGATTAGGTACCTCATTTTATGGACTCTGCATTTGCCTTGAAGCCCCAAGTTTAGGCTCGGTAGCATCCCACAGGAGACACCTAAGGTTCCACTGGTATCAAAATTTAGGATTACTCTTAAATTTAGTCATGAAATCACTGAATTTATAGATCTTACCAAAGACAGTTTCACTAAAGGCAAAATAAATTCAGATTTAATTGAATCAGAGAGGCTCAATCGTCTTTACTCTCTACCTCAGTAGTCTCCCCTCTTACATCAAAACCCTAGAGTTTTCCCTTCCCATACCCCAACCCAGAATCTGCACAGTAAACAGAAAAATAGGTTCTCAGGATCTCAGATGGCCCCAGGAGTTCCTTATCCTTCAAGGAGGCATGCTGTCACTCTAGTTTGGTGACATTCTCTTTATCTGATACAGTCACACTGATAAAAGATAAGTGATAATTCAGGGACTATTTGCTTTTCCATTAATGGCTTTATGAACTCCATCCAACATTCTGAAACAATGGAGTTAATTGTTTAACTTAAGTTTTTTTCTTTCTTTCTCTTTCTTTCTTTCTTTCTTTCTTTCTTTCTTTCTTTCTTTCTTTCTTCTTTCTTTCTTTCTTTCTTTTTTCTTTCTTTCTTTCTTCTTTCTTTCTTCTTCTTTTTCCTTTTTTCTTTCTTTCTTTCCTTTCCTTTCTTTCTTTCTTTCTCCTTCCTTCCTTCCTTCCTTCCTTCCTTCCTTCCTTCCTTCCTTCCTTCCTTCCTTCCTTCCTTTCTACAACTATAGCCCCAAGGTCTTTGCCTGTCTATAATTTCTGCTCTTATTAAGAGCCTGTGGCTGCATACACTTAATCAAGATTACATCAGGATCCTTGCTCCTGGAGATTTGGCATTATGTCACATGCTATTATTTCTGCTCTAAATTAGCGTGTTTTCTAATGGAACTGACCCCCTTCCTTCCCTATTTGAATAAATGTGAATATTTTTAAGTGAACATAAAATGACCAGAGGATATTTTAAATGATTAAATAGTGACTGCTCCATGGAGTAGGAGGAAATTTATTCAAGTTAGGAAGTCTATGGAAATTTCATAAAATGGAGAGAAGTTCTAAAATTAAGAGGCAGAAATCCCTAGCACAGGTTATGTTCCAAGAATGATGAATTAAGTTAGATCTTAAAGAGAAGTTTCTGTTATAATGACCATGATTCAAGTCTCATTTGTATTTTATATTTTTGATGGGGCATCTAATAGTCCTATGTTTTAAGTTTATATTTTATAGTATCCCCACTTTTTAGTTGGAAGAATCTTGAGGAGAATGTTTAAGTATCTCCCCCAAGGACACACAGTTGGTTCTTTGGCAAAGCTAGGAAAATTGCAACAAAGCTGCATTTCTGCAGTGTATTAACCAGAATCATACTTTCTTGGAAGACTAACTCAATATCGTAATATTTCTACTCTAATAGCTCACAGCAGGAGGAAAAAAAAAGCAGTGAAAATCTGATGTTATACACACATCTTGGAATCCTTTAAAGTGCATGAAATATTTATAATGATTCAGACTGAGTCCAAATGAAGGTAACTGTTCTGTTAGCAGTTGGCATATTAGTCACAGGAAAGGAGTGATGGCCAAGACAGCCAATGGCCACACAAGATGATGAAAGCTAAGTTAGAGTGGGAAGGATTTTTACTGGGGCTGGCAGTCAGAAGCACCTGGTGCAGAAGAGCAGAGGCATGAGTGGTGGGAGGGTGACAGAAAAATGCTTGCTTTATATTTTAACACTCCCATTGGCTGCAGCACTGGGTTCTGCTGCAAAGGCGGCAGCTCGCCTTCCCTCTTGACTGAAAAGAAGTTTATAGCAAACAACTGGAGGTGCCACGAGGAGGAAATGCCAAGAGTTAGAGACTAGACAATAGATTTCATCTGGAAAACAAGAAGGGGAGGAAAGTTTCTCTTGAAAATAAGTATGTGGGGATCCCTGGGTGGCGCAGCGGTTTGGCGCCTGCCTTTGGCCCAGGGCGCGATCCTGGAGACCCGGGATCAAATCCCACGTCGGGTTCCCGGTGCATGGAGCCTGCTTCTCCCTCTGCCTATGTCTCTGCCTCTCTCTCTCTCTCTCTCTGTGTGACTATCATAAATAAATAAAAATTAAAAAAATAAAATCTTTAAAAAAAAAAGAAAATAAGTATGTGAATATAAGTATGCTTTTAAATGTGTGTACATTTGTATTTTGTCTTAAGTATTCTTTTCTTTACAAAGCTATTCGATAAATACCATATCTTTGACACTTAAGTCTTAACTCTCCTTTAAAAGAGAACATCTTGTCTGAACATTTTATTTTTCTGAAATTTTCATATTTTCCTCTAACTTTTGATGATCAAATATTAGTCTTCCTCAAATATAAAATTGTTCTTAACAAGTCATTCAAAGTTATTATCAAATATTATCATCATACAGTGATGATCATATTGAATTTTAAGACCATAAGACATAAAAACCTGAACACTACATAACTATATATATGTACATATATATGTATAGATACACACATACACACATATATATTATTTTTGTTGCAAACTCATAATAGGTCAAACTCTATAAAATCTACAAAATTTAGATTTGTAATTTCTTTGCTCTTTAATTTGCAAAATCTCATAAAAATGCATCCTACAACTTTATTTCAAGTTTTACTTCATAACACCTTTTTTTTTTTTTTTTTTTACTGATTTTATATTAGCAGATCAGCAAAAATGATGTGGTATTTGAGCAGGAAACAGTGATTATTTTTTGTGCCCTGGAACAAGTGGAAACTTACTGATAGCTACATTAAAAAGCCACTTTTGCAAATAAAATACTTCTTTCACGCCCCATCAAAAATATTATTGCTTTCTTTTATTTTATAGAAAAGTTTTCTTTGAGTATTTTATTGTTTTTGGTGGGATGATCAGTTACTTCTCTTAAAATCTCTAGGTTTGCTTGTTAAAAAAATAAAAAAAGATTGCTGTATAGATAATGGTTGAATTGTTTGCTCATTTTTCTATTGAAAGTAACCCTAGGGAAGAATTTCTAAAGGGCTGGAGGAAGCAAAGAATAGTTGTTCTAACAAAGTGCTTGTATTCGTAATTGGGAACTCTGTTAAAACTGCTTGTCAAATGTCTTAATTGATATGAAAATTTGATTAGATCCTGGGGGGAGTCATTTTCTCTGTACAATTTCTTAAAGAAATTCTTAAGTAAAGAATAGTACAAAATCAGAAGTTGAAGGGAAGCATGTAGAAGTAATCAGGTTGTGCCTTTGATGCAGAGCATATCAAATAGCTAAGACTTTTATTGATAAAAGAAAATCAACACAGGTGGATTGAGAGAAAAAAATCTACTGAAAGCAAATTCTGCTACTTATAGTAGTTGAACTTAAACAACAACATATAGCTGAGCATAAATTGGAGGGAGAAAATAATGAAGCAAAATTGTAGCTGAGGCGATCTTGTCTTCCAAATTTCTTCCCCACTTTGCTGTGTAAACATGAGTTTACATGACTGCTGGTGATTCTCTGCCAGAAAATTGGTGTCTTCATTTCTTGGTCATTCATTTGGGTGTTCATTCTCCAGAGCCGTGATTTGCCTCAGGCACTGTGTCTGGACTCTCTCTACGCACATTTGCTCAGCCAAAAGTTGAACCAATGAAAGAAGATATATTTATGATAGTTTCACAATACACCTCAACCCTGTAGGTTGATTCAGCCTATTTCCTTATGGGGGAACATTGACGATCTAGAATCTTAGGGAATGGGTCATTTAGGGGTGTGTTAAGGAAAAGAGGGTAAGGAGAGGCAAGGAAAAAGATTAATTGGTGAAAACAGAAGAGGCCATTTTAAGTAGATTCTTTCTTTCTTTCTTTCTTTCTTTCTTTCTTTCTTTCTTTCTTTCTTTCTTTCTTTCTTCTTTCTTTCTTTCTTTCTTTCTTTCTTTCTTTCTTTCTTTCCTTTTTCTTTCTTTTTTTTTCTAAAAGAAATTCATAGGCAGGTAACTGTAGCAGAATCACAAAGTAATGTGATTTAAAATTAGTTTACACAGTGTGTCCTGGAAGAAACAGAGTGACAAACTGCAGGGATCAGGCCCACACTCTACATGCTTTCAAAACTCATAGGTCTTCTCTTGTGGGCCTCCTGGCTCCTATACGAGATGTCAGAAGAGAGTGGCAGCAATATTATCTTTGAGCAAATTTAGGTATAGTGACAGGATAGATAAACATCGCATAACAGGGACTTGTTCATCTTTGTAACCACGGTGTTGAAGAAGGATTCAGTATCAGTGGTTGACTTATTTATTCTCTACTAGAAAAGGTGCTTTGGCTGCAGACTTCACATTTAGAAGAAACATGATCTTTTGGAAAATTTGCCACCAATTACTTAGTCTCCAGTTTCAATCTATCAATCGAATGATCTGTCCAGGCTTGTAATAATGTACTGCTGCGCTAGTCAGCCACTTGGCGGTTTTGCTATCTTCTGACCTTTTTAAACCCCGAAAATAAATAAAGTTGTAACACTCTTGCTTTGATAGCTCTCCAGTCTCCAAAATTCTACATACCAAATTGTTCTGGCTGACAAACAGCAAAGAATATGGTATAGGGAGAAATTAGTATTTGATTTTTTTTTTCTTTTCAGTATGGCATTTAGTTTTTTTTTTTTTTTTTTTTTTTTTTTTAATTACAAGAAAGGTGGGCCTTTTCACCACAGCTACAGTGAGATCAGGAAATCCTCTCCAAAAAAATCAACTTGAAAGCTGAACAGAATTGACAAAAACCTCCATTTCTGTCATCTAGAAACTGACTAAAGGCTTGCAAATTTTAAGAGGCATTGGTGTTTAAAATACTGCTGAACTAGTAAGAACAGTGGGAAGCTATGTCATTTCGGCCTGGGACTGCTCTCATGTCCCCCAGTGTGGGCACACTGTAAAGGCTGGCAGAGTTTCTGCTATGGTTGAAAGGGGTTCCCTACATTTGGAGCACTGGGTGGCACCCACATCCAGTAGTGTTATTGATCCATAACAGCTCTACCACAGGGGTAGGCAATCTTTTTCTCAAAGAGCCAGATGGTAGATATATTCTGTGTTTTGTGAGCCACATACAGTCTTTTCTCCCCATTTCCTTTTCCTCCTCCTCTTCTCTCTCTCTCTCTTTTTTTTTTTTTTTGAAAGATTTATTTATTTATTTGCAAAAACAAGAAAGAGAGAGATCAAGAGAGCACAGGTGGAGGGGCAGAGGGAAAAGGAGAATCTTGAGCAGACTCTGCACTGAGCACAGAGTCCGTTACAGGGCTCAATCTCACGACCCTGAGATCATGACCTGAGCCAAAATTAAAAATCTGATGCTTAGAGAACTGAGCCACCCAGGTGCCCCTTCCCCTTCCCTCTTACTAGTCTTTCCTCTTCTCCTTCTCCTTCTTATTTCTTTTTCTCATCACTTTAAAAATGTGAAAACAGTTTTTAGTGCACAGGTCATAAAAAAACAAGCCACTGGCTGGATTTGGCCCATGGGCCATAATTTACCTACTGCTACTCTTTTGGCCTGAGGTTGGCACAATCAATGTGCAAAGTTGCCTGCAGGCACAGCGGACACCAGAGAGGAGTCAAATTAGCCAAAGACTCATTGCTGATCCCCAGGATGAGCAAGCATAACAGAGATGTGAAAAGGTATTAAAAACAGTGAAAGCCAAAGTAGGCTTAAAAATTATTTGAACTCGAGTGTGTTTCTTTACCAACTCACAGATACAATGGCAAGGCAGAAAGCCTTCCTAAAACAGAAATACCATGAGATGTTGTGAACGACCTTACGGTAATGAATTCAACTACTTAGATAAAATGTATACATTTCTAAAAAGATAAAAATTACCAAAATTGAGTCAAGAAAAAATGGAAAATCCGAATACAAGCATGGGAAATACAGAAATTGAATTAGAAATTAAAAATCTTCCCACAAAGGAAAGCCTAAACCCAATAGCTTCAATGGTAAATTGTCAAATATTTACAGAATTTTTAACTCCATCACTTAGCATGATGTTTCAGAATATAGTAGAGGGAAGAACAATTCCCAAATCATTTTATGAGGCTAGTATTAACCTAGCAAAGCCAGAGACATCACTAGAAAAGAAAACCACATTATTAACATAGATATTAAAATCCCTAACAAGGGGTGCCTACATGGCTCAGTCAGTTGGGTGTCTACCTTTGGCTCAGGTCATGATCCCAGGGTCTGAGACTCCCTGCTCATCAGGGAGTCTACTTTCTTTCTGTCTGCCTGCCACTCCCCCTGCTTGTGTGTGTGCTCTCTCTCTGTCAAATAAATAAATAAAGTCTTAAAAAAAAAAAAACCTAGCAAAATGTTTATGAAGTGAACCCAGCAAAATATAAAAAGGTTATATACCATGACCAAATGAGGTTTTCTCCAGAAATGCAAGGTTAGTCCAACATCCCAAGACTAATTTAATGTAATATATCAATCATATTGAAGTCATAAAGGACAAAAAATGCATAATTTTTTCAATAGATACAGGAAAAGAATCTGACACAATTTAAGACATATTCATGATTTAAGGAAAAAAGAACACTTATAAAGCTAGAAGTAGAAGGAAATTTCACCAAAATTGACAAAAAAAAATTATGAAAACACTACAGACATCATACTTAATGGTGGAGGACTGAAAGTTGGCCCCTAACATTGCTATCAAGGCAAGGACGTCATGTTCACTATTTCCATTCACAGTTTTACTGGCTTTTCTAGCCAGTTCAAGAAGGCAAAAAAAAAAAAAAAAAAAGAGAGAGAAAGAAAGAAATTATCAACCAATTAATTAATTAGCTACTTAAATGCATCTATATTGGAAATAAAGAAGTAAGCTCTCCTTAAATGCATAAAAAAATTTACTAAGGAGTAATCAATGAGTTTGGAAAGGTCTTGGGATACAAAATCAATGCATAAGAATCAATTGTATTTCTATATACTAGCAATGAAAAGTACAAAAATTAATTTAAGAAAACAATCCCATTTGCACTTGTATAAAAGTATTACATATTTAAAAAACATTAACAGTAGAAATTTAATATTTATTTACTGAAAACTATAACACATTGCAGAAAGATATTAAAGGAGATCTAGGTAAATAGAGACATTCCATGTTAGTGAGCCAGAAGGCTAATATTGTCAAGATGGCAATATTCCCCAAATGAATTTAGAAATTTAACACAATCTATTTTAGTTTTAAAGATTTTTTTATTTATTTGAGAGACAGAGAGTGTGTGTGTATGTACATGAGCAGAGATGGGCAGAGGGAGAGGGAGAGAGTCAGGACAACTCCCCACTGAAGATGGAGCCAGACATGGGCCTTGCTTTCATGACCCTGAGATCATGTCCTGAGTCAAAATCAGGAGTGGGATGCTTAACCAACTGAGCCATCCAAAGCCCTTAGAAACTCAATAGAATTTCTATTAAAATACATCAGGCTTTTTGTTTTGTTTTGGGTTTTTTGGGGGGGCAGTAATTGACAAGCTGGTCCTAAAATTTATTGGCATATTTCCAGATCCCAGGTTATCCAAAAGTTTTGAAAACATAGAACTACCTGACTTTGAAAGTTTACTTTAAAACCACAATAAGTAAGTAAATAAATAAGGAAATAAATAAATAAATCCACAGTAATCTAGCCAATGTGATATCGGCACAGGCATAGTCATATAGATCAAAGAAAAAAATGGAATCTAGAAATAAATTTATGTATTTATGGAAAATTGACTTAACCTCAAAAGTTATGAAACAATTCAATGGGGAAAGCATAGTCTTTTCAACAAAAAACACTGGAACCACTGGATGTCCACCAAAAAAAAAAAAAAAAAAAAGGTATTTCCATACCTCACACAGTGAGCAAAAATTAACTCCGAATGGGTCTTACCTAAACCTCAGACCTAAAACTACAAATCCTCTAGTGGAAAACATAGGGGAAAATCCCTGTGACTTCAGGTGGAGCAAAGAGTTCTTTGATATGACCAAAAAACACAGTTAATAACAAGAAAACATTGATACATTGCACTTTATCAAAATTAAAAGTTTTGTGCTTTAGATACATGCACAAAAGAAAAGGAAAATAATATATATATAATATATATTATATATTATATATATATATATATATATCTGACAAGCACATGAAAACATGCTTAACATTGCAAGTCATTAGGCAAATATAAACTAAAACTATACTACTTTATACCCACCAGATGGGCAATAATCAAAAGGCAGACAACAACAAGTAGAAAAACTGGATCCCTTATACATTGCTAAAGGGAGTCTAGGATAACTCTCCATCTCAAGGTCTGTCCCTTTAATCATATCTACAAAATTCTTTTTGCCATATTAGGTAACATATTCATAGATTCAGGGGATTAGAAAGTAGACATCTTTGAGGAGTCTACCTATCACACATTTAAAAGTGCACAACTCAATGATTATTAATATTAATAAATTTATAAAGTTGTGCAACCATCACCCAAATTATAGAATATATTTCATCTCTCCCCCAAATTTTCCTTGTGCCAGTTTCTAGATATGCTCTGGACCCAGCTCTAGGCAGCCATTGATTTGCTTTCTGGCTTTAAAATTTGCCTTCTCAGGACATTTCTTATAAGTAAAAACAAAATATTTAGTCTTTTACATCGGGCTGTTTTCATTTGACATAATATTTTTGAGGTTCATCCATGCTTATCCTGTAGTTCTAGTTGTTCTCTTTATTATTGATTATATTCCCCTTGTTGTACATATTGTTTTATTTATCCATTTACCAGTGAATAGACATTTGGATTGTATACAGTTGTTGACTATTATACATAAGCCTACAATAAATATTTCCATACATGTCTTTGTATAAAAGTATATTTTCATTTTTCTTACATAAATTCCTAGGAGTGGGTCATAAGATAATTTCATGTTTAATTTGCAAGAAATGGTCTTTTATCCCCCCCAAATGGCTATATTATCTTAAATTCCCATCTTCTGGATGGGTCCATCTAACTGTTCAAGTCCTCAAAAGTTGAAAAAGGAAAGCAGTACAGTGAGTCAGAGATGCAACATATTTGATCCTTGATCCTCCATTTCTGGAGGATCATTTAAAGATGAAAAGACATGGGCACCTGGCTGGCTCAGTCAGTTAAGTCAGCTCAGGTCATGATCTGTGGGTCCTAGAATTGAGCCCCACATTGGTCTTCATCCTCACTGTGGAGTCTACTTCAGATTCTTTTCCCTCTCCTTTGCCTCTCCCTGCTTACACTTGCAGTCTCTCTCTCTCAAATAAATAAGTAGATGAATGAATGAATGAATGAATGAATGAATAGAATCTTTAAAAAACAGATGAAGAGAGGGACCCACATACCAGAACTGTGACAACCTTGAGAAACTGAGAATTCTTCTCAGCTGACAATAAGAAAATGGAGGCTCTATTCCTATAACCATAATGAATTCATTTCTGACACTAAACTCAATGAGATTGTCCCCTAAAACCTCCAGAAAGGAATATAGCTTGGGGACATTGCAATTTTAGTTTGATGAGACCCATATCAGACTTTTCATTTACGGAAATGTAAGATAATAAATTTGTGTTATTTAAAACCCCTAAATTTGTGGTAGATTTGTTAAGGCATCATAGACAAATACTGTACAAATAGGAGAAAAGTTTAAAAATAATTATATAAGGACTTAGGTGAACCATATAAAACTAGAGAAAGGGCAAAAAAGATGGACATGTTCTTTCAATGTTATACTGGATCATTCTAGAAGACTGCACCCATTTTGAGTCTGCTAATTTTATTATGAATTCAGATTCTGTGACATAACATACTAACTTGGTAGATTTTTGTTGTTGTTAGAAAATATATCACCAAAGGTTGTGGTTTCACTGCCCCATAACTGGTTTTGTACTAACCTAGCAACCTATGTCAAACTTTTTAAAAATGTCTGTAAATACCTTGTCCTTCAGATGCTTTTAGAAACACTTTATATTCTACTAGTTTGCTCATTCTTGAGTTAACAAATTATTGACATATATTCATTTTATATTTGGATGAATCATATTTTTAACTTTTTTAAAGCATTGTTATAATTGGACAAGCTTAACATATTACTTTTAGGGATGAAAATTGGAAGATGTGCCAAATTAGACTTATTAGTGAAAAACAAATAATAAATGTAACAAAAAGTTATTCCAACTTCTGAATAAACAGGTACAGGATAAATAAGAACTATATAAAGGTTGACAGGAAAAGGCCTTGATGATTTTGAAATGTCACCTGATATAGAAATCAACTTTTGGGACGCCTGGGTGGCTCAGCAGTTGAGCGTCTGCCTTTCGCCCAGGGCATGATCCTGGAATCTGGGATCAAGTCCCACATCGGGCTCCTTGCAGGGAGCCTGCTTCTCCCTCAGCCTGTGTCTCTGCCTCTCTCTCTGTGTGTCTCTCATGAATAAATAAATAAAATCTTTTTAAAAAAATGAATCAACTTTTGTTTTCATTTTTAATATCTTTATTGTTATCAATGTATGGTTTTTATTAGCATAAATATAATATATAATGGGAATTTGAGCACTGTTCTAAGGGAAGTTGGGAAATTTAACAAGAAGATAAGGAAAACACATGTTATAAGCTTTCCACATAACAGTATTTCTAAGAAAGGAAAAATAAGGACGCATAGTGACAGCTAATGTTACCAATGACAATGTTGACGGAACTTGTGTGGAAATTGATCAGTAAATTTTTTCTAAATGTCTTAGGACCCTAATGTAGTTGATAATTTGAACACATATGTAATAGTTTTTAAACATATTTTTATTGACTTATATTTGGCATGTAACATTGTGTAAATTTAAGGTATTCATATGTTGATTTGATACATTTATATATTATAATATAATTCCCATTGTAGTGATAGTACTTCTATCACATCACATAATTATTTCTTTTTTTGTAGTGGAAACAATATTCTGTCTCTTAACAGGTTTAATGATTGTAATACAATATTGATTATGTTATAATACAATGATTATAATGATTCTAAGACAATATTGTTGTTTCTACTATATTATGCACTTGATCTCCAGGACTTGTATGTATAATAGTTACAAGTTTGTATAGTTAAACAACAGTTCTCCTGTTTTGATGAGTTTGGCTTCTTTAGATTTCATATATAAGTAATATCACACAGTATCTGACTTTCTTTGGTCTGTCATATTTCAGCATAATGTCCTCAAGGGATTTTCTTTTCCCTCAAAGCTGAATAATAATTCCATTGTATGTGTGTGTGGGTATCTATGTATACACACACACACACACACACACACACACACATCACTTCATCATCTTTACCCATTCTTCTTAGGTTGTTTCCGTATTTTTGGCTATTGTGAACAACGCTGCAATAAACATGAGAGTGGTGATATGCCTTGAATATCTGATTTTCATTTCCTTTGGGTATCTACCCAGGAGTGGAATTGCTGGATCATATGCTCTTTCTGTTTGTAATTTTTTTGAGGAACCTCTACATTGTTTTCCACAGTGGTTGAACCAATTTACATTCTCACCAACAGTATATAGTTTCCTTTTCTCCACATTTTTCACCAAATGTTTTAGCTCTTGTCTTCTTGTTACTAGCTATTCTAATGGCGTGAGGTGATATGTCATTGTGCTTTTGCTTTCCATTTCCCCGATAATGAATAATGTTGAGCATTTTTTGGAAAAATATCTATTTAGTTTCTCTGCTCATTTTTTAAATCAGATGTTTTTTGTTATTGAGCTATGTGAATTATTTATATATTTTGGATATATTTCGGATATTAATCCTTTATTTGATAAATGGTTTACAAAATTTTCTTCCATTATGCAGGTTTCCTTTTCACTTTGTTGGTCTTTTTTTTTTTTTTTTTTTTTTGCTGTATAGTGGAATTGTTCATTATGACATTCTCAAAGCTAATTCTTGCCTTAAAGTTCTCCCAGGTAGCATTTTGAAATTTAGCACCTTTCTATAGCCAAGACTCAATTCTTCTTCCTCAGACTATATAGATTCTTGTGCCTGTTCATAACCAGAACATCTTATGTTTCATATTAATTCTATATTAGTAAAATGTCCCTCAAGTGGTGGACAATGGATTTTCCTGTTAAATTTGAAATTCTCCTCAATTCTGTAGCTGAGACTCATGTGCTATTTACATCACAATGATGGCTGAGAGAAATATAATAGCATAATTGTGAGGGCCTGGGGATTGGTTCATTCTTCTACCAATTTAAAAGAGTTTGAGGGCACTTTTGAGTCTAAAATGTTTCATCCCATTGTCTATTTTCTTTGACTCGGTCTTTTGAAATGCCCTTTAGTCTCTGACAAAAATTATCCAGGCTAAATCAATATCATGGGGAAAATATGAGGAAGCGAATTATAATTTTAGTTATTCAGTATGCCTATTTGTCCAGTAAGCCTGGAAAATGGCCAGCCTTAATTAATGGTTTTAAAATAAGTAGCTGGGCAGCCCCGGTGGCGCAGCGGTTTAGCGCCGCCTGCAGCCCAGGGCATGATCCTGGAGTCCTGGGATCGAGTCCCACGTCAGGCTCTCTGCATGGAGCCTGCTTCTCCCTCTGCCTGTGTCTCTGCCTCTCTCTATCTCTCTCTCTGCACCTCTATGAATAAGTAAATAAAATCTTAAAAAAAAAAAAAAAGATAAAATAAGTAGCTAAGGGCTGGATGTTTATGCAAAGAAAACAAAAACACTCATCTGAAAAGATACCTGCACTCCCGTGTATTGAGGCATATTTTATGGCAAAATAGTAAAATGACATTTTGCCATTTGCAACAACATGGATGGACCTGCTGGGTATTATGCTAAGTGAAATAAGTCAGAAAGAGACATATATTGTATGATCTCACTTATATGTGGAATTGAAAAACAAAAACTAATGAACAAACTAAAGCAGAAATGGACCCATAAATACAGAGAACAAACTGATGGTTGTCAGAGGGAAGGGAAGTAGGGGGTAGGCAAAGAGGATGAAGGGGAATGGGAGGTACAGGCTTCCCATTATGACATGAGCAAGTCACATGAATAAAAAGCACAGCTCAGCGAATAGAGTCAATGGCGCTGTAATGGTGTTATATGGTGACAGATGGGAGCTACACCTGTGGCGAGCATAGCATGGACTGGTTGAATCACTATATTGTATACCTGAAACTAATATAAACTTGTGTGTCAAATATAATTCAATTAAAAATAATAATAAATAAAATCAATAGCTAAGAAAAAAGGCTAATTCATATGCAAGCTTTTCTCTTCCTCTAACCAAGTTTACATCATGCTGTCACAGGTACTGCTTCTGGGGCACGTGACATGCACTGGGCCTGTTTTAGATGTTTTACGTACATTTCTAATCTTTGCAGAAAACCTAAAATACAGGAACTACTATCTCTATTTTTTTTTTTTTTTTTTTATCACTGATGAGGAAAGATTGGTCCAGAGAAGTTAGGCAAGTTGTGTCTGAGGTCACACAGCCAACATCCAAATCTACCTCTGTCTGAATCCTCAGGCTCTGTTCTTTTCATCAAAGGCAGAGATTGGGACACCTGAGTTCTAGGACTGGTTTGTGACCTGGAGTTAATCATTTTATTTCTTTAGTCCCTTTGTTTCTTTAACAATAAGAGAATGTGGTCAGGCTAAATCATGCCAAACATCTCTTCTAATTTGAAATGCAGATTCAATGCTTATTGCTTTGTTTACAATGTACTTGTCTTGTGCTCCTCACTAGATCCTTGAAGGAAAAGAGGAAAAAGGAAAAAAAGTGGGATGCACATTTCCTCTTAACTGTTTGCCTGGGCAGCCTGCTATCCTCTCTAGAGAGTATGCTATATCACAGAGCCATTTTCTTCTGCACTGTTATCATATTAAAATTATCCTAGGATTGTACTATTAGGGCAGACTCACATTATGTTGCATGAATGGATAATGTTAAACACAACATTGTGATTAAAATAAGTGGTATTAATAATCACTTTAAAATCCATATCCGTGAAACATCTATAAGTCATTTGAATGAAATGGAATCCATTTTCAAATATTTTCTCGTGTAATTTGAGAGTTGATGTGTTTAATACATGAAGAATACTTCTTATTTCCTTAAGAAATGTTCATGAAGCATGTTAGGTAACTGGCAAACTCCAAGAAAAAGAAATTAAAGCACTAAGAAATAGATTGTGGTAAAAAATAAAGAATTCATTCTGAGGGGGGGAAAGAAGTTAAGATTGGACTTAAAATAATTTACATGTACCCACTTGGAGCTGAGTTTAACAAAATATGATTTATGTGCAAAGCATTTTTTGTTGCATAATTTATGAAGCAAAAAAGTGGAATATAGTCAGCATATGGTGACTTGGTTTGGAAAAGAGGATTTAAGCATAATAATTCAGCTTCTAGTTTATGCCATATTTCAATAAAATATCTGTCTTCCTTTGCTCCCTCCCATCGCCAGCACTCAACCCCCTACAGACACACATACCATCACATCTTATACATTTTCTCTATTGCTTTCTGTATTCATTTTTATTTCAGCCTTAGAAAAGTAATGGCTCCTTATTATGCACTTTTCTTTCACACAACTCAAGTGGTGTGTGGTATGCTTCACCTAAAATAAATAACTAGTGGGGCTGATTTGTTTTTATTTATTTATTTTCAACTCCCAGATTTCTTGGAGTCTTTTTTGAAGTAAAGAGAAGGAATAAAGAAAATAGAAGATCTTGCAACTCTGTTTCATTATTTCAGACATGCATGGCCTTCTATACAATTTGCCTATTGATCTCAATAATGAAGATCAGAAAATTGTATCCTCTCTTATGTGCGGAGCTATGAATCACACCACCGTCAAATTAAACAATTTGCCTGTGCCTGATAAAGGATTCACATAGAAACTGAAACAATCATCAGCCTTCTGTTTAACCCAGTGCATCACTTATGTTAAATATAGTTAACATCACGCTAGACAGCTGTGTCCCCTCCTTCAAGTCAATTCAAGAAACTATCTTCCTCCTCAACTACCAGTGTTTCCTTAAGGTTTGAACTTTGTCTTTCTTGAAGAAAATTATGCCAGATAGCTCTTTTTACTGGTCAACTGATGCTCAAAAACAAACAACTAAAATAAAAATCAAGCCATCCAAAGAACACTGAAAGACCACAGTTTATGTTGTGTGAAAGCTTCCAACTGGCACCAGAAATAAGGTTTTCTAACAGTAATTTTTGAATATCCAAGGTCATTCAGATATATGTTCCACCAATCCCTAAGATTAAATTCAGACTTAGGTTCATTTTCAGATGTAGGCTTTCATTCTAAATCATACAATTGTATCAAGAAGCTGAATGATTATTTATTTTTTAAAGAGTTTATATATTTATTTGAAAGAGAGAGAGAACACAAGCAGAAGCAGGAGCAGAGGGAGAGGAAGAAGCAGACTCCCTGCTGAGTAGGGAGCCCAACAGGGGGCTTGATCCCAGGACCCAGGATTCATGACCTGAGCCAAAGGCAGACGTTTAACCTACAGAGCCACCCAGGTGCCCCAAGAAGCTGAATGTTTAAAGGGAAAGAGCTGGCAATGGCATTTGGACTCCCAGTATAACAGTACCTGGAAATGTATTACCCATTCAAAATCCAATAAAGGAGAGTATATTTTATGAAACTGACTTTGCAGACTCAGAGCTACAAATTTATCTGGTCCACTCTTTACATGTGGAATAATGATAGAAAATGCAATGTGCAATTTTAACGTGAATCTTACTTAAAACCAGATAAATCATTTGGGACGAGTTTCTGAGACTTCTGAACTTCACATTCCTTATCTAAACCTGAGGAGTTTGTAATGTCTTAGATGATTTTTGTAGTTTTAAATTTCTATATTTTAGTGCCTAGATAATCTCTGGAACCCATCATTTATACTGAAATTTAAAAATACGTATCTTTTAAAGATTTCAATCAACTTAAATAAGTTTCAAATTTACACTTACATTTCAATATGTAACTATTCACACAAATTTAAATGTGCCAGCTCTCCCCATGAGATTCTAAATTGGGATACTCATCTAAGCTAGGTAAATACCTAACTATTAACATACATCTGCTGAGATCCAAATGAAACTCAATATCAAACTTCTTTTGGTCAGGATGTTCTCCAACTTTGTTAATTTCAATTTTCTTTTTTCTTTTAAGATTTTATTTATTTATTCATGGGAGACACACACGCAGAGAGAGAGGCAAAGACACAGGCAGAGAGAGAAGCAGGCTCCATGCAGGGAGCCCAATATAGGACTCGATCCCGGGACTCCAGGATCATGCCCTGGGTGAAAGGCAGGCGTTAAACCTCTGAGCCACCCAGGCATCCCAATCTCAATTTTCTAAGTTTCTGTTTAAACATTCTTTACTTAAGAATATTAGTCACCATCCTCTTTACAATCATTAAAACGTAAAGTTCAACAAGTAATTTCCATAACCTTGCTTCATCAAAATAACAGAGCACAATTTACTTAAATATAAAGTCATTTGAATTATTTTTCATGTCTTTTAAAAGGCAGAAGCTACAATAGATAATATAGATGTCATGATATGTATAAAGAACAATGTATACAAATTGGATTGACTCTTCATATAAATTATCACCTGACTGTACAAAGGGAAGTTGGCATATTAAGAAGAAAAAGAATTAAAAAGGCTTTTTCTGTGGGTCTGTCAGTAAATTCCCAATTTTAAATACAACAGTGATATTTTTTAAAACTATTCAAAATGTTAATACCCACAAGTGAAATTATTCAAAGCATACACAACAACTTTTGTTTTCTTTATCAAATAGCATCTTCTGTCTGCAGGTTAAAATGAAATTAAATGTATTTTCAAAAGAATGTTTATTCTTTGAAGCTTAATTTTTTAGTTGCCTAGTGACATGATTGCTGTTCATATTTAAAAAGAAAGCAAACCTCAAGTGTTATGTCATGGTGAGATATGTCATTAAATTACTATTAGAGATGGCTTATATGCAGTTTAAAGCCAGTTTTCACTAAAGACTCTTGTGGAGAACATGAAACCAGCAAGGCCTCCTTGTAGTAATGAATTTTCCTTAATTCTTAGATCGCTGTAAAACCAACGGGATGCTCTGTACATTGGCTTCTGGAAGATTTTGATAAGACTTATGTTTTTCATGTTAGTATAATGTTGTACATGCCTGTAGAAAGCTAAAGCTCCCAAATCTCCCATGAAGGACTTATTATTTCATGTGTCTTTGTCTATATGGTGCCCAAGATACCCAATCAAGACTTCCTACTTTAACTAACATAAAACCTCTTCTTCCACTTCTTTCCTTTATTTTGGCATTAGCCTGGAAGAACTATGCCTTCCTTCTTATCGCTTAAGCCACCAGTTAGGAGGTAACCTCTAAAACTTAGAATAACTTATTTTTATATTTTTAATCCCAGGTTAGGAGAAAACCTGACTCCTTGGTGTCTTGTTTTGTTTTTAAGATTTATTTATTTATTTATTTATTTATTTATTTATTTATTTATGAGACAGAGAGAGACTGCACCTACATGCACTTGTGAGCATGGGGGGTGGGGGCAGGGGCGCAGGGTGGTTAGAGGGGTAGGTGAAGAAAGAGGGAAAGAGGAAAAGAATCCCAACCAGGCTGTTTGTGCTGGATGTGGAGCCTGAAGCAGGGCTCAATCTTATGACCCAGAGATCCTGAACTGAGCCAAAAACAATATCAGGACATTTAACTGACTGAGCCACCAGGTGCCCAGACCCTTGGTCTTTTGATCTGTTTAGCTGATTACCTTCAAGTTTGGCTTCCTGGTTTAGGACTATTATTATTCTAGTCTACCTTTTGCTTTGTATAACCATTGAAAAACTCTGCCTGTCAAACCTTGGTAAAAACAATATACCCGATAGTGTGATTCTGGCTCATTTCTTCAAGGTGATTAATACTTACAGTCTTGATAAAATGTAGACTTTACATGTGAAATGTCTGAGGGTTTTCCCTCCTGCCCTTGCTTGTTATTCAGGGTGTCCTTGAATATTTTCCATTTGCTATGCTCTTTCTTCAACATGGGACATGACAATCAGGACCTGTCCTTCTGGGCACCAAGGGACAAAACCATGAAATACGAAAAGACAGACTCTTCCTCAGTGATGCTTTCAGGGAACAATTTTTATCTAAAAAGGGAAAATGTGGAAATGAGTAAAGAAAACCTCATTCAACATAGAGTCAGGAAGACATGAAGAGGGAGGCCTCACCTACTATCACTTGTCAGCACTTACACAGTCAAGGAGGAAGAAGGAAGATTTTCTATCTGCCTGGCAACAACAAGCTGCCCTCCCTGGCAGCCAATGAGAAGCTAAATAAAATTCTGATTTCACTTCCAGTTGATAGCAACAACTGTCCAAGGTCCAATCAGGTGGAAAGCCTGATTGCTAACGGACCTAAAAGCATGTACTTGATTAGACAAGGACCCTGGATTCTAGATGGACAGTTCCTTTCCCCATTTTATCTTCAGTGTTGGGCACACCACCACTTTGAATTTTCATTTTTCTCACATGAACTTTTGTTTAAAATTACTTCTTCCAGCTTCTTTCTTTCCTCTATAAAAGGATGTGCCCTTCTTTTGTTCTCCAGACTTGCCTGTGGTTTGCCACAATTTACATGTACTGAATTACAATTTCTTTACTATTCTTAGATAAACTTGTTTCCAGCTTGATAACCATTGTTGTTCAATTTTTAAGGTTGACAGCACTCTTAGTGTAAAATATTTTTGATTTTTAGCACAGTACACAAAACCAAAAAAACAAAAAGTGAAGAAACAAACCACCAAAAGCTTTAACAGGCTTACAACTTTTTTTTTCTAATTTCATTTTGTTTTAAAGCTCATTTTAAATGTTTTCTCCTGACTAGTAAGCATTATCCAATTTATGTAAAATATTAGTAAAATAAAAAGAAATAGGAAAAAGAATTAGAAGGAAGAGACAAAATAGACTCTAATTAACATTCAATTTAATTTTTGAAATAGATAATCCAAGAGAATATAAAGGTAAAATACTAAAGTTTATAAGAAGTTTTGACATGGTTGCTGGGTTATTATATAACTATATGAAATGATATTATATAGCAATAGTCTTTTTATGTGTCTGTATAATTGAAAAAGGACTTATACTTTCACAACAGTGGAAAATGCTAGAACTAGATTAACCCTCTACCTAAAATCACTAGAAGGCATAAAAAATACGTTTTTAAAAACAGTTTGACTTTTTTTTTAAACAGTTTCAGACTTTAAACAGCAGGTAGCAAGGACAGTCAACCTTAAGAAAAGAAAAACAGAGGTGGATACTGTAATGAGAGCCCCAGATCAATGCCTGGAGAGTGTCAAAGCTAGAATGCAAAGAGTAAAGACAAAATGGAGTCTAGTGGTTTCGCTGACTTGAGGAGTAGGTTTTGTCATTCAGGGAAGACTTGAAAGAAGAACGTGCTGCAAAGGAAGAGAATTCTGGAGAGCTGTAGAAGGGTCTCCTCAGACTCCTACTTAGTATAGGTCTGCACATGGCATGCACAGAAATTATACTAGGTTACAGAAACAACCACCAAAAGAGAGTAGTATAGCAATTCTGAGAACTCACAAAACCAGAGTGTAAAAGCTTGCTAATTGAGAGGGCAGACCCCTCAGAGGGAATTCCCTCAGTAATGGGGATAAATTAGCCATAAACCAAAGACTTTTCTGTCTGATTCTGCCTTAACAAAGCTTAGAAGTAGCCCTGAAGAGTCTAAACTGATTATGAGAATTAATTGTATCCCAGTAAACAGATCACTATATTTAGAGAAATATAATATTTTGTATAGTATATAATATATAGACTACGGTATCATATCAAGTTAGACTATGAAGGTAAAGATGTTTATTAAAAACTCCAGAGTAACCATTAATACTATTAAAAAAAACCTATAGCTAATAAGCAATTGGAGATAAGTTAGGATAATAAAATGTAATCAATCCAAGGGAAAGAAAATAAGCAAAACACCAGCAATAAAAACATGTGAGACAAATTGAAACAGACTCTGAAATGACAGGTTTCAATCTAATTCTATCGTAATGACATTACATGTAATAGTTTAAATACTCCTCCAATTACAAAGCAGAGATTGTCAGGTGGGATAAAAAAAAAAAAGACAAGAAATCCATTTTAGATATAAAGACCATATATGCAGTAACACAAATTATGGAAAAAGATATACCATATGTTAAAACTGAATGTCGGGAAAAAAATATAGCATGCTAAAATTAGTCAAAAAAGAGCTGGAACAGCTATATTAATATCAGAAAAGGTTAAAAAAATCAGAAAATGTGGATTTCAGAGCAAAGTTTATTATCAAAGATAAAGAGGTTGAATTCATAAGGAGTTAAATCATTGAGGAAAACAAAACAAAACAAAACAAAAAAAACAGTCGGGCGCCTTAGTGGCTCAGTCAGTTGAGTCAGTTGACTCAAGAGTCAAGAGTCAGTTGACTCTTAATTTTGGCTTAGGTCATGATCTTAGAGCCCAGAGATTGAGCTCTGCCCAGAATCAGGCTCCATGTTCCGCAGGGAGTCTGCTTAGGATTTTCTGTCTTTCTTTCTCCCTCTCCTCCACACCTCCTGCTTGAGAGAGAGAAAAAAACAAGATAGAAAACCTGAATAGCTACATTTCTATTAAATGAATTAAATTTGTGGTTAAAAATCTTTCCAAAAATAAAATTCCAGGCCAGGGTGGATTCAGTGGTGAATACATTTTTAAAAGAAATAAAAAGTGAATATATTTTAAAAAGAAATAAAATTAGTTGTACATGAACTATTCCACAAAATAGAAAAAGAAAATATACTTCTCAATGCATTCTTTAAGTTGAAAAATGTAAAAATTTTGTAAGAATATTAAAGACCCACCATATCTTTCAGAAACATAGACACAAAGTCCTCAATAAACTATGAGGAAATTGACACAAGCAAACATAAAAATGGTAATATACCACATTCAAAGGAAGCTTATTCCGAGAAGGAA
Source organism: Canis lupus familiaris (assembly GCF_011100685.1). Lineage (NCBI taxonomy): Eukaryota > Metazoa > Chordata > Mammalia > Carnivora > Canidae > Canis > Canis lupus. Next base: position 44,271,321 of record NC_049237.1, on the reverse strand, counting down.
AGACTATCTCAATATTTGAAAATCAATCAATGTAATTCACCACATTAACAGACTGTGTAAGAAAAAACATATAATTATCTCAAGAGCTGCAAGAAAGGGGCATTTGACAAAATTTAACACCCATTCCTGATTTTAAAAAACAACCCCAAAAATCTCTCAGCAAACTAGTGAGAAATATCTATAAAAACAAAACAAAACAAAACTTCAGCTAGCATCACACTTAATGTTGAAAAATTATGTGATTTCTCCCTTAAATTAGAAACCAAAGACAGATGCTCTTACCATTCCTACTCAGCATGTTGCTAATGTTGTGCACTAGGCCAGAAAGAGAAATTAAGAATGCTAGATGGGAAAAAAAAATGTATAAAATGGCCCTTTCTCTCAGACAATATGACTATTTATATAGGGAACTACAAAGTATCTACAAAAAAGCCATTAGAATTAATAGGTGAATGGTAAGAATTAATATGCGAATTAGCAAGATCACAGGATAGAAGAATTCAAATATCAATTTTATCTTTATGTGGTAACAATGAACAACATAAATTCATTACTTAAAATGAATTTTAAATAAGTACCATTTACAATAACATAAAATAAATGTCAACCATGTAGGGATAAATCTAACAACATATGTGTAAGATTTTTACACCAAAAACTATTAAAAAAAAAAAAGATGAAAGATTTCAAAGAGCTTATAAATGAAGAGATACTGGACCAGAGACTCAATATTGTTTTGAAGTCAATTCAGATCAAATAGATCTACTGAGTCAGTTCAATGCCAATAAAAATCCTGGAAGGTTTTTTGGTTTTATTTTTTTTTAAGAAACTGACGAATCAATTCTAAAATTCATGGAGAAATAACAAACCTAAGATATCCAAAACAATTCTGATAAAGATCGAAGTTATATGAGACAATGTAAAATGTTGTAGGAAGAGAGAAACAGCAAACCAAAAGTCCTAACAGAATACACTACATATGGCTTAGGTTGAGCAAAGTCAAATTTAAACACAGGTTTGTGAGTTGAAACACAAGATCTCCCATATATTAATGAGCTACCATTTAGCACATACATGACAAAGTTATTGAATTATTTGTTCAACTTATGCTCTGGTGTAGAAGATTCTGTGTCATAAAGAAAATATTTATTTTGCTGACTTGGAAATGTGGCCAAGGCTAACACACACCTGTTGCCACACCATTAGTTTAGTCACTGTTCTCAGGTTTACTTAAAAATTATGATGGGAAAAAATTGATGACTTCTCAGAAGGGGAAAAATAAACACAAATAGAAGAGAAAACATAAGTAGGACTTTTAAAGGTTTGGCATGGCACTTATGCTGCTGAAGAAAACGAACATGTAGATTCTTGGGGTAGATTTTCCTTATAGACAAAGAAACAGTGACTAAAGCACTGCTGAATTATCTTTTTGTGCCAATGATCTTCAGTCAATGTGTAGAGAAGAGAAAACCTTTCTATACCTCTTTTTTTTTTTTAAGATTTTATTTATTTATTCATGAGAGACACAGAGAGAGAGAGTCTAAGACAGAGGGAGAAGCAGGGTCCAGGCAGGGAGCCCAACATGGGATTCGATCCCAGGTCTCCAGGATCATGCCCTGGGCCGAAGGTGGCACTAAATCACTGAGCCACCTGCGCTGCCCTATACCTCTGTTTTTAAAGCAGTAAAGGACAGCACACCCAAAGTTGATCATTACTGACACCTGTCTTTTTCTTTCTTTCTTTCTTTCTTTCTTTCTTTCTTTCTTTCTTTCTTTCTTTCTTTCTTTCTTTCTTTCTTCTTTCTTTCTCTTTCTTCTTTTTCTTTCTTTCTTTCTTTCTTTTTCTTTCTTTCTTTCTTTCTTTCTTTCTTTCTTTCTTTCTTTCTTCTTTCTTTCTTTCTCTCTCTCTCTCTTCTTTCTTTCTTTCTTTCTTTCTCTCTCTCTCCTTTCTTTCTTTCTTTCTTTCTTTCTTTCTTTCTTTCTTTCTTTCTCTTTCTTTCTTTCTTTCTTTCTTTCTTTCTTTCTTTCTTTCTTTTTTAAAGCAGTAAAGGACAGCACACCCAAAGTTGATCATTATTGACACCTGTCTTTTTCTTTCTTTCTTTCTTTCTTTCTTTCTTTCTTTCTTTCTTTCTTTCTTTCTTTCTTTCTTTTCTTTCTTTCTTTTTTAAAGCAGTAAAGGACAGCACACCCAAAGTTAATCATTAATAATGACACCTGTCTTTTTCTTTTTCTTTCTTTCTTTCTTTCTTTCTTTCTTTCTTTCTTTCTTTCTTTCGTCTTTCTTTCTTTCTTTCTTTCTTTCTTTCTCTCTCTCTCTTTCTCTTTCTTTCTTTCTTTCTTTCTTTCTTTCTTTCTTTCTTCTTTCTTTTTTGAAAGGCAGAACATATCTTCTTTGTACTGCATTATTCACAAAGAATGATAACTTCAGCCTCATATAACTTTAATTATTATAAGTCCTCACTTCATCTCCAGCATTGTTCAGGAGATTTATTAACCATTTAATAAGTAAATTAATCAATCGCTCTTGTTTTTCTAGTTTTGGAGCTCTGCTGTCACGGTTGGGCATGGCTGGCAGGTTACAGCTCCATCAGCAATCCATGACTGCATCTACCCTGGGGTGGGGAGCTGACTGCCAGCCTGTCTGAGGCCCCTTTCCCACAAGAACTTGCTCTCTGCTATGTAGTTTATATTTTAAGTCAAATGATTCCAAACACATCCTTTAACATTTATATAAAATCTGTGTAGTACTTTTTTGTGTGTGACAGAAATACCAAGCAAAAAATGTTGTGTTTGTGCAAGTAGAGAATCTTTACTCTGAGGCTTTTCTTAAATTCACAGTCACCCATATGCCAAGTTGATTTACTGTTCCTGATTCAGGGACTCTACTGTTTATGACTCAGATCATTTTTACCCGCGTGGAATTTGCTTACTGAACATTCAAGTGACTCATTTGAACCCAATTACCTACTTCTCACTAGTTTATATATTCCCCTTTTCACCGAGTATGTCAAAGATTATAAATGTTTCATAAATTGCTCTTGATTTTATTAGTTCGAGGATATTCTTCATACTGTAAAAGAGTTCATCATAGTTAAGAAATGAGGATTTTGTATCCTAAGTTTTAACTGTTCAAAAGACTAACTTCAAAAATACATTTATGGAGATTTCTGATCTTATCTGTAAGCTTTATCAAATGGGTATGATAATCTTCCTGCCTTGATTTATCTGACCTGCACTCTTCTTATTTTTTTTTTCTGGTTGCTCCATTTCATATTTCTTTGCTGTAATCTTCTACCTTTTATATGTTGGTATCTTTGGGAGTTCTAATCTAAACTGTATTATTTTCCCAGTCTTTACATTCTCCCTAGGTGTTTTCCACTTAATTGGTTTTGATGACTGTGTATATTATTAATGGCAACATCCCAATCTTTATCTTTACCTATTCCTTTTTTTTTTTTTTTCTTCTAAGCTTCAGATGCATCTGCTTGCTCAGGCAAGCATGGGATTATCCTGCATGTATTTCAATCTCAATCTGTCCAAGCTAAATGCAATACCTTCTGCCTCCCTCTCTACACTTGCTTCTCTGAAAGGGTTCCCTGTCTCAGGGAGGAGTATCTTACCTGCTTAAATCAGATTTCTGGGGCCTGTTCTTTGCTCTTTCTCATCCCACACTCTATGTTCCAGCAATCACATCTTATCATCAGTAGATAAACCAGCCTGAGTCCTTCTTCCCCACTGGCATCACCACATGTCATGCTGCCGTCATTTCTTGTAGCCACACTGTTATTTTCCCTCCTGCTTCTAACTTGACCCTGCTCCAATCCACCTACCATAATGTAGTTCAAGAGATCCTTGTAAATTTCAAATCTGATTGTGCCATTCCCTTGCTTCATACCCATCAATGATTTCTCATGGCTCTAAGTAAAATGTACTTGAGATGGTTTACAATTCCTACAGTCTGCCCAGTCTTACCTTTCTAACCCCACCTCCTTTTTCTTTTCTCTCTTTCTTTCTGTATAGTTGACACACAATGTTACATTAATTTCAGGTGTACAACTTACTGACTTCACAAGTTTGTACCTTATGCTATGTTCACCACAAGTATAGCTACCATCTATCTCATTACATCACTATTATGATATCATTGAACTGTATTCCTCATGCTGTGACTTTTATTCTCATGATTTATTCATTCCATAGCTAGAAGCCTGTATCTCCTTCTCCTCATCATTCATTTTCCCCAACTTCCAACCCCCCTTCCTTCAGGCAACCATCAGTTTATTCTCTATAATTATAGGTATGATTCTGCCTTTTGTTTATTTTTTTAGACTCCCCTTATGAGTAGAATCATATGGTATTTCTTTGTCAGTCTGACATACCACACTCAGCATTATACTCTTTAGATCCATCCATGTTGTCTCAAGTGGTACAATCTCATCCTTTTTATAGCTGTGTGGTATTTCATTATATATATATTTTATATATATGTGTGTGTATGTATGTATATGCTCACACAAACACCCCACATTTTCCTTATCCAACTCTCTATTGATGGACACAAGTAGGTTGCTTCCATATCTTGGCCATTATGAATAATGTTGCAATAAACATAGAAGAGCAAATATCTTTTCAAATTAAGGTTTTTATTTTCTTTGGGTAAATATCCAACAGTGAAATTATGGGTCATATGGTATATCTATTTTTAATTTTTTGAGGGACTGCCAGTGTTTTCTACAGTGGTTGTACCATTTTGCATTCCCACCAGTAGGGCCCTAGGTTTCCTTTTTCTCCACATCCTCACCGACACTTATTATTTCTTGTCATTTTGATACTAGCCATTCTAACTCCTATAGGATGATGTCTCATTGTGATTTCAATTTTCATTTCCCTGACAATTAGTATTGTTGAACATATTTTCATGTCTGTTGGCCATCTGGATGTCTTCTTTGGAAAAATGTCTATTTAGGTCCTCTGTCCATTTTTTAAATCAGATTGTTTCTTGTCAGTAAATGAAATTTCAGGTGCACTCTAAGGGAAGCAAAACAACCCCAAAGATGTCAGGTGTGTGTCCACATAATTTCTGCTCTTATTCCAGGAATGTGACCCAAATTTAGTAGAACTGTGCTTAAGAACAGTAAGACCTTAAAAACTATCACAAAGCCTTCAAATATGCATACTGTAATTCTAATTCTGGGAATTGATGCTGGTGTAATAATTAAGAACTAACATCAAAATTTAATTACACAGGATTTTTATAATGGTGAAAATTGTGAACAGTTTAAGTGATCAATAATACAGGATTTATTAATGTATGCTACATTCATATAATAAACTAAACTAAACAATAAAAACATTTTAGAAATGGATTTATTGGTATGAAACACTATGAAATTTTAATTGGTATGAAATAATTGGTATGAAATAATATGAAATTTTAATGATGTATATATAACAGCCAAAAAATATTGCCAAATAGTATGCATATGATTTCATATGTTAAATTATACTTATGTATTTCCTATATCATTATTAAAAAAAAGAGTATTCACTAACATTCAATCTGATTCACAGGTTTCATTGCCCTGGGAAAAATAATTTTTAAAATATTCTCTTCATGGTTTTTGTCTTTGGTTATTTTCTTTTTTACTCTGAGAGTGTATTTCAAGTATCATAAAATGTTCCAAAATATTAAGGAATGTGGGAGCCACAGAGAAGTCTAGCACAAATGTTTACTGAGATCTTCATTCATCACTTTTCTATTAACTCAGACTTTTCCCAAGAGGACCAGCCAATTGCCTCTTATCAGCAGAAGGTCCTTCTAAGAAAACTGAAGGGAACAGTTATATGCTGTGTTGCAGCAGTTTCAGACTTTCTGTAGTTTGATGTAAGCTGTGGATTTTTCCTAGAGGATAGTGTCTTGTTAACGGAAGTCCATTCTTGTTTGATCAGGTGATAACCAAGGGTATGGTGTCAATGAGATTAAAAACACAATCTGTGGCTGTGCTGCTACCATAGGAAATACTTAAAGCTTGAATCATTTTTGTAAGCAGAATTTGCATGACAGGGTTTTTTAGTAATATATCAAAAAATTGTACTTTTTACCACTTTTTAAATACTTGTCTTATTTTTTATGAATGTTACCATCAGTGTTACTAAAATTTAAGTGATCATCATAAGAATTCTTATAGAAAAATCCTTAATTTTAATTGTGTTGTTTAGACCCATTGCCTTTAAACTTTAATTAAATCCCATCTGAGACTTCTATTGCAAATACACCAGTAAGGGGCACCTGGGTGGCCCAGTTGGGTAAGTGTCTGCCTTGGGCTCAGGTCATGATCTCAGGGTTCTGGGATTGAGTCCCCATTGAGTTCTGCATCCAGCTCCCTGCTCAGTGGGGAGTCTGCTTCTCCCTCTACCTTTCCCCTTGCTCATGATCTCTCACTCTATCTCAAAGAAATAAATAAAATCTTTCAAAAAAATAAAAATACACTAGTAAGTGTTACATACCTTACCCAAACTTTTGCTTTAGGGTAATATAGATATTGAATAGTTTAAACTAAAGGAATTCTAAGGAATCATTAGTGTGATTCATTCAAAGAACTTACTGAATTAAGGATTCCTGAAAGGACAGTGGTACCATTTGAGCTCATTGTGGTAGCAAAAGAAATTTAATGGCTCTACTAAAATAATATTCAGCTTCAGTAAATTTGTCTGCCAAGCTATTTTGCTAAAAGACGTTGTAATAATAATACTCTTCTTTAAAATGAGCAGCAAATGAAATTAATATAAATGCATGTAAAATAATGTCAGTTTCTCAAACTCCAGAGTGCTTGATTTGTTAAACAATAGTTATGATTTCTATTTTGATTGAGATTCTGATCAAATCCAGCCGGATTCATTCACTGCATGAGCTCCTCTCAGGGAGTTGATAGAAGTATTTCGGCAGCTGCAAGAACTCATCCGGACTAAATATCACACTGTATGCAGATCTTACTAGCTGGTAATGCAGGAACCTGAGAGACTTCATGGATCTACATGTAGTCTGTGCATTGTCCTGGAGTCTGTACACAGATGATCCAAAGACATGTGATGATGTCCATCTGAATGTAATGACTCAGTCATGATGATCCATCTAGTCTGTAGCCCCCAAACATGCCACAGATGTCCTTTCTGCCACTTATGTGCTAGACCAGCCCACTTTATCTTCCACCTGCTTTTAGCCATAACTCTGTATGCTTCTTTCAACAATTCAGAGTTAGGTAGCTACCCATATCTGGCATATCCAGAAAGTCAAAAATATATTCAAATGCAATGAAAGAAAAATGATGGGGAAATGAGTAGGGTTGCAAATAGCTTACAGGATACTAAATATTCTTTCATTTCCCAATTTTCCACTACAGTTGATTTCCATGTTCATCTTCAACTTGAACTTTTAAGATAATAATTCAATGCTGATTCATAGCTTACATTATTCAAAGATAAAAATAACTTATAGTGGATGCTATACTCGGCCCAGGTCCCTTCCCAGCACTGAGGGATAATCCCTCAGCCACTTACAGTACTGCTGAGGACAGCCCTCAATTATCAGCTGTCTTGGAATTGGCTTTTGGTGAGGCAATCAACACCCACCAGTGCCACAATCCCTCTTAAGGACAGTTTTTCTGCAATTATTGGTTGATGGAGCTTGGCTTCTTCTCCCACTCAGGTGTGGCTTTCAGAAACAACTATTAGGGGAAATTGTCTCAATGGGCAGAGCTTCAGCCAGAGTTCCTGGCTATCTAGTTTGTACAGAAGATGTAGCTTCAGGTTAGAAAATATACAGATTTGTGGGTGGTGGTAAATAACCTGGAGAAATAGTTAGAGGGAGAGAGAGAGAGAGAGAGAGAGAGAGATTAGATCGCAGACAGGGATACCTAAAGTAGTAACATGTAGATGGAACTACAGGAGTGTATACAATAAATGAAAATCTTTGAACTGCATTTTAACATCCACCTGAAAGCATCTATCCTGAAAGAGACAACAAAACCAAATGTCTCAGCCAGCTTCTGTCATTGGCAATGTGAGTATAGTATAAAGGATACATAAAGGGAGTCTTTGGTGTAAGGATGTAGACTATACATGGAATTAACAGCAAGTGTATTCCTTTCTTCCTGGAAGAGACAGTGATTTATCTTGACAGCAATTGACATATATTCTGAATATGGATTTGCTTTCCTACCCACAGGATCTCTGCTAACATCACTTTCCGAGAGCTTACAGAATTAGATTCAAAGATAGTCATTTCATTTATTATGTCAGTCCAAGGGACCCACTTTAAAGCAAATTAGGACCATTGGTGGGGTACATGATGATAGGATCTACTGGTCCTATCACATTCCACATCACTCCAAAGATGCCAGTTTTTGTTGTAACAAAACAGCCTGTTTAAACACAATGGAGGACAAACTCAGGTATGTTTCCCTGTGAGGTATAATAATGTCTTCCAGGACACAGCATATACCCTAAATCAATGAGCATTATATGGCTACAGGTCCTTAATAAGTAGAATACACAGGTGAGAACCCAGAAGCAAGAGTAGAAGTGCTGTGTTTATCAACATTTCTAAATACTTCTTTGAGAAATGTGTTCTTCTTTTTCCTAAAACTCTAGGGTCTGTGGTTTTAAAGATCTTGGTTCCCAAAGGGATAATGTTTCTATCATAAGCATGTCATCATCCCATTGAAATTTAACATATGGTAGCTGCCTGGGCACTTTGAATTCCTTATGGCAAGGGACCAGCAGATAATAAAAGAAGTCACCCTTCTGATAGACATAATTAACCCTGATTGTCCAGGATCCTCCATGACAGGAGGTAGAGCTTCCATTACAGGGAGGGTGCAATGGACTGGATGTCCGTGTACACCCCAAATTCACGTGTTGAAATCCTAACCCCCAATGTGATAGTATTTGGACATAGGGCCTTTAAAAGGTAACTAGATCATGAGGGTGGGGCCCTCATAAATGGGATTAGTGTCCTTACAAAGAAGACCTTAGAGAGATCCCTCATCCCTTCCACCATAATGGGGACTTGGGGAAGACAGTGTCCATGGATGAACTAGGAGGCAGAGCCTCACCAGAAACGAAATCTGTCGCCACCTTGATCTGGGATTTCCCAGTCTCCAGAACTAAGAAATATGTTTCTTGTTTAAGGCACAATACCAGACCACAGTACTTTTGCTGTAGCACTCTGAACAGACTAAGAGGCATACGTTGGGCACTCAGTTAATCCACTTTTAGAATACCTTTAACAATTTGTGTTAGTAAATGAACATGTTTGACAGCCACAGCCTGAGGAAAGTATAGTGTCCAGAGTTTATATCATCAGATGATCCATCTAGAAGAGTAGAAGTTATATTTAAGGGTTAGGGGAATCTGGGATGGATAGCAGAAGATAAAAACTGGGTATCAGGTGTGACCTTGAGACCAGCTACAGTGATAAGGCCTATAATTTTCCCCCAGGATGACTACTGGAATCCTTGAAGTTCCTACTCCAAACTTATATAAAGAAGTAGAATATGAAGGGACCATACTTGATGCTGTTGTGATTCCTAGACTCTATTTCAGACAGAAGGACCTATGTTTTCCCTTCCCACTGACTGCACTTGTGCCTCACCAAGATTGCCCTTGACTGAAGAGAGCCTCTCACTCAAGATCACACTGCCTCAGGGACAACCTGTATCAAATCACTGACCGATGTAAGTGTGTATATTTACACTGCCTTTGCTTGAACTTGAACTGTAAAGGTCCATCCCAACTTCAGAGGTCCTCATGGGGTTAGCTGAAGAAGCTGAGTTTTTCACTCTTCCTAATATTTTTCTTTCCTTATCCCACAGGTGTTAATTTTAAGAGTATTCACCAATAAGCTTCCTGCCTGCTCATCTCTCCCTCAGAGTCTATTTCCCAACAACTGACATGCATCAGTGGTTTTGGCTATTAGACTTCTATGCAGTTGAGTAATGGAACATCATAATCTTGGAGCACTCTCCAGTTAACTCAAATTCCCTGACTACACAAATAGTAAGCTTTCCTTTTTTATGGGGTCAAAGGCTCTTCTGAAATCACACACCTACTCCAAAGGGCTCTTTCTTCTCAGTCTAAGTTTTGACTCTATTTCTCTAACTGGGAGTATACTTTCTAGACCACTAACTTGAAGACTTCAGCTCTCTGTCTTCCAAAAAAATAAAAATAAAAAATCAGAAATCTCTCTATCAGCTTTCTTAGAACAGCACTGACCAATAGAAATCCAGGGCAAATCACATGCATAATTTATAATTTTCTAGTATCTACATTCATAATTAAACATGTGAGACTAATTTTAATAATATAGTTTATTTAACCAAATATATCCAAAATGTCATCATTTTAACATGTACTTATTACAAAAAAATATTAATGAAATATTTCACATTCTTTTTTTTTTTGAGGGGGTACTAAGTTTACTGTATCTGGTGTGTATTTTATTCTTATACCATATGTTATTTCCAGCTAGCCATATTTTCAATGCTCAGTTGACACACATGGTTAGTGGCTTCTCTTTTAAACAGTGGATTTTTTAGGACCTTTGCTGAATCAATCACCTGTCTCTGAGGAAGAAAGGACTCAATATTCATATGCGGATGATTACAGAGTTAGAGCCCTAGCTCAGAGTCAGAGTATTGTTTTAAAATGCCAATCTTTCTTATACCAGGAGACTTCCTCTGAACATGAGTATAGAATTTGATTTGGAGTGCACTTTGGGGCCTACATTTTAGGGTGTGGGCTTGACCTGCAGTGTTGTGGTGATTAATACACTTAAGCAGTGGCTAAAGACCTTGTGATTGAGTCATTACAAACACCTTTAATTATAACACAGTAGTGTGTTACCTCTTCCTGGCTTTTAGATGATGTATTTGTTAGAGTCATGAAGTTACCTGTCTCTGAAATCACTGAGAGTGAAGTCGAAGATAATTCATTTCACTCGAATACTACAATAATCATGTTATGTGACCTATGGGAATAGATATCAAATACTCTATTAAAACAATGAATTATGTCATTTCATGAAGTCATCTTATTAAGGATGACTACAAAAGCCATGAAATGATCTTGTTTTCTAAATTTATATGTCCTGGATTTATTATTCTTTCCAAACTAATTTTTAAGAAAGTAATTTTAGTTTTTGGTATAAAAATAATAATAGACATTAAAATATACTCAGTTTGTGTTATGACTTTAAAGTTATATTAGTTTGAACATATTTGGGTAGTAATTGTATGATGTTTCAAACTGCTGCCTGGGTTCATATCCTAGGCTCACTAATTTAGTAGCTCTGTGACCTTAGACAAGTCACTGAAACTTTCTGTGTTGAGTTTCTATCTCATATTTGTAGAAATTAAAAAAAAAATACTATGCCTTCCTTTTAGGGTTGATGTGAAGATTATATGAATCAATAGATATAAGACATTTAAAAAGTGCTTGGCACAGGGGCTCCAGGGTGGCTCAGTTGGTTAAGATTCCGACTCTTGATCTCAGCTCAGGTCATGATATCAGGGCCCTGGGATCGAGCCCCACATCAGGCTCTGCACTTAGCAGACAGTCTGCTTGAGCTTCTGTCTCTTCCTCTCCCTCTGACCCCAACCCCACCACTTGTTTGCATACATACTATCTCTCAAATAAATTAATGAATCTTTAAAAAAAAATTTTTTAAGTGCTTGGCACAGAGTTAAGTGCTCAAACCATTATTGTTTTTGAATGCCTATTATATGTAGGACAATGAAAAGTTGTACTTGAATAACTGCTTAAACATTATCCCATGTAATTCACACAATGACCCTGAGATGTAGCTGCCTCTTCCTTACATAGGAGGAAAACAAAGGCCAGAGAAATGGAGCAATTTGTTCAAGGTCACAATGCTACACAGGGCCAGGTTAAAGTGGTCAAGTTCAAAGCTAGTGAACAATCTGGCAGCTATTTTAGTATTGCTTCACAGCCTTTTTCCCCTCTCAGATTTATTATGAATCTTTCGATCTAGCCATGTCATCTGTTTGGTCCATTTTCCAGAAGTCAGGAGATTAGATCTGAATCTCAGTCAATCTTGTCTTTGATGCAACAGGCAACTGAAATCCTTTCTTAGAATATATATCAATATAAAGCTTGGTTCTTTCAGAGGCCCCGTGAGCTGTCTCAGAATTTGTTGATGAAATACCTGTTCTAGCTCACACCATAGATACTGCTGTCTGAATTTTTTTTTTATTCAAACGAGTTTGCACACTTTTATTCATTTGAGAACAAGATTTTCTGCAAATCCATCTGAGACTACAATATATGCATGTGGATTTGTATTAAAAACAAATTCACCACTTTGCCCTTCAGCCTTTCCTCAAAGTCTAAGGATATCAAACTTTGTTACCTCACTGGTTGAATTCCATTTCTGTGTTATAAAATAAAGCTGCACATCTATACATATATAGTTTCAAGGTATTATCACAGAGTCATTTCCTCCAGAGCAAGATTTGACTTTTAAGATCCAATTAGACGGTTCATCCCATTGTATTTAACATTGCACTGGTATTACTTTGTGTCAGAATCAGACATCCTCCTTTGAGCTGAGTCAATTACAGTAAAAATCCATCTTTTAATAAAAAATTTTAAAACACACAAAGTTAAAAATCTATTTTTTTATGTTTTAAAATATTTTATTTATTTATTCATGAGAGACACAGAAAGAGAGAGAGAGAGAGAGAGAGGCAGAGACACAGGCAGAGGGAGAAGCAGGCTCCATGCAGGGAGACTGACATGAGACTTGATCCTGGGTCTTCAGGATCAGGCCCTGGGCTGAAGGCGGCACTAAACCACTGAGCCACCCGGGCTGCCCCAAAATTAAAAATCTATTAAATATAACCTCTGATTTGCGAAAATCTGTTTTTCAAAGGAGTATTTCATCAAGTTTCCAATCAGAGAATATAGCATTCTGAACTGAGGAATATCTAGTTCCTCTTCATTAACAGAAAATTACTAAACTTAGTCATAATGCTTGATAAAACTATAAATGATAAATTCTTAGAAACCACAGACAGATAATGATGAATGTCAGCACTTATAAGAAAGGAGAATAATTCTTAGCTATATAATAATCTATTAAAAATATGTGACATCTTTTAAAGTCACAACTATAGATTCATGGATTATTTTATTTTAAAAACAAATTTAAAAGGAAAATCAATTTAATTATCAACAAAATATTGTGAAATGGAGTTAATATCATTTTTAATGTGTCTGGATTTTTTAAGGGCTAATATTTTTTTTAAAAATAGAGAAACTGCAGTAGCCACCAGGATATTCAAATAAAAACCACTGTAAGATGCTACTAGGATGGTTATAATATAAAAGACAGATATCATGTATCATGTATTGACAAGGATGTAGAAAAATATACTGCTGGTGGAAATGTAAAATGGTACAACTGATTTGAAAAACAGAATCTGGCAGTTCCTCACATGTTTAAACATAAAGTTACCATATGGTCAAGCAATTTCACTCCTACATGTATACCCAAGAGTAATGAAAACATGTCTACACAAACATTTGTACACAAATGTTCACAGAAACATTATTCATAATAGCCCAAAGTGGGAACAACCCTAATGCCCATCTGATTAATGGACAAATCAATGAGACATATCCATATAGTGATATATTACTCAGCAATAAAAAGGAACTAATAATTACTGTTACATTATAAATGAACCTTAAAAACATCATGCTAAGTAAAAGAAATCAATCACAAAGGACCAGATATGTGATTTCATTTATATCATGTTGAGAATAAGCAAATATATAGTCAGAAAGTATATAAGTGGTAGTCTAGGATTGGGGAAGAGAGGGTTTGGGGTGGAGGCTAAGGAAAGGAATACAGTGCTTGCTTTTGGGATAATGAAAATTTTCTAAAATTGATCCTGGTGATGGTTGTACTCTGAATATACTAAAAGAAATTAAATTGCACTCCTTGGGGATCCCTGGGTGGCTCAGTGGTTTAGAGCCTGCCTTCCTCCCAGGGTGTGGTCCTGGGGTCCCGGAATTGAGTCCCACATCAGGCTCCCTGCATGGAGCCTGCTTCTCCCCCCGCCTCCTCTCTTTCTCTCTCTCTCTCTTTCTCTCTCTTGCTCCCTCACCCTGTGTCTCTCATGAATAAATAAATAAAATCTTTTTTAAAAAATAAATAAAAATAAATTATACTCTTTAAGGGGTGACTAGGTAGCTCAGGCATCTGCCTTTGGCTCAGGTCATGATCTCAGGGTCCTGGAATTGAGCTCCGTGCTCAGTGGGGAGTCAGGCTCCGTGCTCAGTGGGGAGTCTGCTTCTCCCTCTGACCCTCCCTCTTGCTTGTGCTCACTCTCTCTCTCTCCTTCTCTCTCGGTCTCAAATAAATCAATAATATCTTAAATAAATAAGTAAATAAATAAATAAATAAATTGTACTTGTTAAATTGGTAAATTGTATGGTATGTGAATTATACCACAACTATGCTGGTTTTGTTTTTCCTTCTCTCTCTCTCTCTCTCTTTAAGAAACAGCAAAGTAAATCCCTATTAAATTGAAAAAACTCTTCTTTTCCCTCTGGATTTTTATGAAGATCTTTCCAAAGTCTATTGCATGTAACACATTGAATTAATATAAAGGACCTAAACAATACTGGGTTATAATTATATTTTACTAATTCTTAATCACAATATGTGCTAGATATATGCTGTTTAGTATATAATTATTCATTGCATGGGTTTTTAAATAGTATTCAAATACTATAGTTATGTAAAGCCTCTGAAATGAATATTACAGTTATAGAAGTATATCCTTTAAAATAATTAAGCATATGTATAATTATTTCAAGTTTGTTCACTAACATCATTTCTAATAGTAAAAATTTAAGACAACCAAAATGTCCAACAATAAGTATTAGGTAAGACAATATCACAATGTTCAATGACACAATAATCACCCATTTTTAAAAAGTTATGGAGATAATGATTGAAATGGAGATGTTTGCAATACAGGATATAGTGAATAAAACAGGTTTTAAATAAGCATGTGTAGTATGATCCTTTTTCATTAAAGATATACCCAAAACAGTGATCTGTTAATAGCAGTGATTATCTCTGAAGAGTAGGATGATTATGGATGTGTGCCTTCACTTTCATTTGTCTATATTTACAAGTCTTTTGCAAATGGATATCTACTGGCTTGGTAATCTGGATGATATTTTTAATTGTTTTTTAAGTAAAAAAATAGCATTTTAGTGTTTACAGCAAAAGCACTGTATCACTCCCCCAATATTTCACCTGAGGGGTTAGCTCACATTACCCTGAAAAAGAGACAATAAAAAATGGTGAACCTGAGAGAATATATAAAAAAGGCAGAGGAGCTGTCCTTTCTACCTGTTTTTCCATGAGGATAGTAGATGGTACTTAACATTATTCAGGCTGTTTTCACCTATCACTGTGTAATCACTAAAAACTCCCTACTATTCTCATCCTGTGGAATAAATGACAGACTGTGTTTCAAACATGGTTCCTAGTTGTAAACAACAACAACAACAAGAAATGAGTTTGGCTATTCTAAGTCAAAGGAATGGACTGGAAGTATGTAGACTGCTCAGAGAATGAATATGTGGTTAGAGGACCTGCTTAGAAAACCAGCAAGAACCAAAGGGGATCTAGAAGTCAAGAAGTAACAAATTCCTGGATGGGATATCACCACCCAGCACCTCTCTATGTCCAGGCAAGAAGAGACCTTGTCCTAGCTCTCGTTTTAAAAGACACACCGTGGCCCTCTTCTGAATATGACCTTCTCTAAGAAGCAAAAGTCTATGAAACAGAAGAAACACCAAGTTCTGCCTTCTTGACCATGCTCTGGATACATAAGACCCCAGAATTCCTTGCATAAATCATTCTGAACCCACCTCCAGAACTATTCAGGCCTCTTCACCAGCTCTATCCACTCAAGAAAGGACCATATATGGGGGTGGCCAAGGTACGACTTTCTGTTGAGGGATATAAATGGAACTTGGATCTGCACTCCAGGGTGTGCACATGCATAGGTACAAAATCCCTAACAGAATAGGACACAGCCAGCAATACAAAGAGAAAGAGTGAGGGTCAGCAGACTAAGGCCAAGCAAGCCCCAGAGGTCCACTTTCCCCAAGCTTCCAGGATACAGCATGCCGCTCCAAGGGATCTGAGAATTCTAAATTCAAACCTGGTTACCCTGTTTTTATGAAAATAACATTTGTCAAGGTATAAGAATAAAAGTATCATGCATATTATTCAACAATTCATTCGATTGATTTATAACTTTTAAATATTTAGTTTTATGGCATGTGGGACTTCATGAGTATTGTTGGGCCTTGCAAATATTACCATTGTCAGACACATCTATCAAAAATATATTCTTATCATTCCTTTATCTTTCCTTTTGTTTTTCCCCCTCAAGATTCCATCTTGGAAATTAAATTAACCGAGCCCAGCTAGCAAGCCAACTCTTGCTGCCAGGCATTGAGAAGAGGATCTGGCCCTTGACAGTTTCTATAGTGGGAAGCAGAACCCTGTTGACCCACAGGACCATACAAGGTGATAGCTTACTTCTCCCTCCACTGATTAGGGAAGGGAAGTACATGCTAGACTTCCAAACAATACCAAACACAAATATACATGCATTTTTGAGGAAGAAGAAACTTGTTCTTACTTAACTATCTTGGGTCAATTGAATCAAGGCCCTTTTCCTCATACATGACATAATCATAATAATGCCTGCTTCTTGGGATTATTGAGAACATTAAAAAGACAATAGATGTAAAAAAAGTAAAAAAAAATGTTCTGCAAATTGCAAAGTGCTATCTGAATTATCACATTAGTGTTGTCACACTTTAGGGACAGGTCTGGAGGCTGCTAATCAAGAATTAAGAGAATTGTACAAAATAGGACAATGAGGAAGAGTGATAACAGGCATAACTATATTTGTCTAAACACTAAACCTATTCCAATCTTTACATTTTGCATGCTCCTGCTCAGCCCTAAACGAGAATGAATATCTCTCAAATAAACTGCATAATTTCCTTACAGTAAATTTTCAGGCTTCATTTGGTCATCCCCATACACTCAATATACTCTAAGCAGATTGTTAAGTATACTCAAGGATTTCGCAATGAACAGCAGATATCCAGTTACCATTAAAATGAAGTGCTGACATTGGAATAAGGCCACAAGGAAATGTTTACTGCTACTGCTCTGGAATTATAATTATTTCTTTGTTTGGCCTTTAGAGGACTGACCCATCTGATATAAATCTATCTTGTGTACTAATAAGATATTTGAAATCAAAGTGTTGAAATGCCCATGTATATATGTTTATCAGCACTAGAGATTATCTCAGCATCGAGTCTACAAAAAGATAGCTTCTTTGTTAATTGCCTACATTCATTATCTACGCTTGATGCATAAAATTTTATGAGATAGTCATTTTCCAATTTAACAGAGGATAAGCTAAAATGTATTGGAGAGTTTGAGAAGAAACTTGAAATCGAGTAGGAGGTAAGAGATTAAAAAAAAAAAAAAATGAAGGCTTTTGTTTTAAGAGAAGATGTACTTCCAAAAAGAATGCTGTCTTAGGAGATGAGGGAATTTTGCTAAAGATCTCACCTCGATGTAAAAGAGATGGCAAATATTCCAGGCAATTGAAGAATATACATTTGAAAGAGAATGAATCGTGATGGATTTAAGAGTCCTAACAGACATTAATTACTGTTTGTAACAACCCATGAAGTTACTCCTCCAAACAAAACGCTGTAATCGAAAGTTCTAGTAAAGCCACCACCTCAAACTCATTCCTTGCAGATGTGTGAATGGTGCTTTCTTATCTTTTATTCAGACCCTACTCCGAAGTCACCACATTGGTGAGGTCTTCTGTGTAAGCCCTGTATAAAATATCCACTCCTGCCCTCACAGAAGGGCTTTTTCTATTTCTCACCCCAGATCATTTTTTTCTCTATAATACTCTGCCCATCTGATGAAGTATGTGTTCATTTGTTTCCATATTAGGTATCCCTCTCTCATGATAGCCTTGCGTGACAGCACCACTGGCCCCAGCAGTACAAGTGGGAGTGGGACTTCCTCAACACTCAGTGATGGCTCTCAGATGAAAGTGAAGGTGGATGAGTCCAGTGTGTCCTGGGATTTGCAGTGTGTGTGCCACTTCACTGGATAGCCCAGCAGAATGAAGCTTTACAGGAGCTGTGGCTCCGCTGGGACAGTTAAAACAAAATCACAATAGTCAATCACAAATCTTGTTACTTCCCTTTCCTTTTTTTCCCTGTGATTCAAAATAAAGTTCTTTTTTGAAACAAATAAAAGTCAAATGACTTAAAATCTCACAAATTAAATTTAAAAATAAGTCAAACGACTTAAAAATCTCACAAACTAAATTTAAAAATACATTTAAAAATACATTTAAAGATTTAATACATCTAAGATCCAGCAGCTGATCCTTCATTGTTCATGAAATAATTCATTGTCAGAGTCTTGGATTAAATTCCCACTTTTTGCCTCTAGTTTCACACATCTGCAGTTTGGAGGAGTAACTTCATGGGTTGTTAAGTGCCACTTTGTAGGGACAAAAAAAAAAAAAGGTTTTCTGACAATGTCATAATTCTCAAAAGAGCAAGAGCCTAAGCAATGTACAATGTTGTGATTGCCTAGTTGGCAGATAGTTACAGGGCAACTTGATCAAATCTCTGTACCTTACTTGCTGTGGAGCATTTTATGATTTTGACCAACCACTCCAACCTTCTTCTCTCTCATGTCTTATTATTTCCCCCACCCCTTCACCCTTCCCAGAGAGCACAAAGTCAGCATATTTAGAGAAGAACCTTTAGACTTTCCAGCTACAGGAGCAACGTGATATATGTTCTTTATTGGAGAAAACAAAACTCCACTGACTGAGCCTGAATTATAAAGTATGACTAAATCTCTTCAGTTGAGAAGAAATCCTTACACAGATATTCAGGATTCTCCTAATATGGCCTGTGTCTTTCATTTATATATCATTGTTTCCTAACCTGGATGCTCTTGGTCCATCTGTGAAGACAGTTTTTCATTTATCACGACTACTTAATTTTATTCTTGCGTTTTCTTACCTTAAATGCCCGGCCCTTCCCAGAGCACACACACCACACACCACTCAACACCTCTATTCACATTGTAATATTCTTTAAAATATTTTTCCAGTCTGGTATGGATAGGTCATCTGCTTCAGAATCACCCGGAGTTCTTGTTAACAGGCCAGAGTCAAATCCAACCTATTCAATCAGATCAACTGAGGGCAGGGCACATAAATCTGAATTTTAAACAAGATGGCTTGTTGAAGCAGTTCCATTTGAAATCAGTTGTTTCATGATTTCCATAAAGCTCTTCTTCTTAACCCTGTTCACTAAGCAATTTCTTCATCCTCCTAACTTAGAGGTCTTACTCCTGTAAACCACTTGTAAGAGATTTCCGGTACTCTTCTTGGTGACATTTCTTACTTTGCTTAGTGGTTTTGTAAATATTTGTATTAATTCTAACCTTTTGTTTATGTGTATGCATGCAGTTTTCTTCCCAATGTTCCTAGGGGGGAAATTCTGATGTTTTGCTACTTTCTTGCAATAGCTCTGGGGCCCAACACATTACCTTGTGTACATGAAATGCATAATTCATACTGATGGATTGACTTCACCCTGGACTCATCCTGGATACTCTTGTAACTCCACTCAGGGACTTCTGCTCTTCTTTGTATTTTCCCTGTGTTTTGCCTTGACCCCACTATTCTTTTTACCTTCGACTTCTCTCTGGGTGAATAGCAATTTATGTGGCTTTCTGTGACTGCACCATGGATGAGTCTCCAGCCAAGTATCTTTTAAACTCTAGCTAAGTATATAATTACTCAGTGGAAGCTCTCCTTAGATGTCCAATTGGCAGTTCAAATATCCACAATATAGCTTGTTATGTTTCCCCCACCAAAAACAAAAACGAAAACAAAAATAAAAACAAGAAAACCTCTGTGTCTACATCTGAATTCTTTTTGATGAATGATAGAATTGCCTATTAAGTGATTCCTATACCATTGACCTTGGGAGTATTGCCTGATGCACCCTAGTGCATGTATTCTGAAGTCAAACAGTCCTGGATCCAAATTCTGGCTTATCCATTAGCTATGGAATCTCAACCAAGGTATCTAAATTCTCTGAATCTCGGTCCTTTGTCTTTAAAATGGGTACTTACTACCTACTCTATAGGTTTGAAGAGTACATGAGATGTTTATAAAATACTTAGCCTACTACTGGCTTATGACACATATTCAGTTAAGGGCAATGCTTATTACTCAGGGGCTGATCATTTCTTGCCTTGATTCTGTTTTCTGAAATGTTCTCCAGCTCTGGTCTTGGTTCCCCCAAATGTACCTTCCACACAGCTGGCAGAGGCTGTGCGGTACATATTCAAATCACATATGTCATCAAGCCCTTCAATGACTTCCCAGGGCTTTCTTGATAAACAACAAAATCCTTACTTAGCCCACTGTTCCTCTAAACATCATCTCTGATACGACATTTGTAACTTCGGCTACAGGCAGATCCAACTGCTTTGAGTTCCTTCAGTGAGTCATGCAGATCAAGCCTCCCTACCTTCCACCTGGATGTATAAGGTAAGATATGTTGTTCCCATTTATCAAGTTAATGCCTACTCAGATCTTAAGGAAACTTCCTTGATAATTTAGATCCTCCTGAATTATCTCTTAGCATCATGGCTTATGTTCCTTGTAGATTCTATGTTGATGTTGATGTGATTTGCTTATTTATTTCTACTGAGTAATCAAATCATGTCCAATTCATCATTTGATTCCACAATTTTAGTCACTGGCACATAGTAGGTGCACAATGGCTTTCTGTTAAGTGAGGAAATATGTTTAAATGAACCCTTTGTTACAGGGATAATAAACTTGTCTTTCCCAGGTCACTGAAATACTCTTCTCCTTACTTATTTTGGTCCATTCCCATAGGATCCAACCTCAAATTTTAAGATTGGTTGGGAAGGAGGGAAAGTAGTCCACTGTTTCTCAGAAATAAGAATCTTCCCTACTACCTGGCCCCAGTTCCCTCCATTTCAGAAATGAGTGTAAAGGAAAATATCTTAGGAAAGATTATTGGTACTCCTGTCTTTTATCAGCAAGAATAAATCCACTGTGCTTCATTTAGAACCACATGGTAAGTGTCTGCTTCTAGGTGAACAATTCAGCTACTATTTTTCACATGTGGTGCTGGTAAAAGTCACAAAATGGGTCACAAGGCAGAGTATCATGACAACGACAACAGATTTTAGGAGGTCCAAGTACTCCTATCTCTGCAGAATTATTTATTAGATATAAATCAGGCTTAGCACGTGTTCACCTTTTTTCTTTTCTTTTATCAGCATGGGTCAGAAGGATTTGGGGAGTGGATCAATAGATTGCCCCCCTCCTCCTACTACATCAGTGTACCTTGCAGTGGAAAACAGACAACTTACTTAAGCTCTGCATATCCTGAAGTTCTTTTGGATCAATAATTCATTATCTGTTATATTTTCCAATATGCAAAATGTTCAGGATAGTTGCTATAACTAAATGAAAAATCTACTGTTTGCAGACTGTTATATGATTTGAGATTCAGAAGGTTTTCTTCTGCTTGTACTTTCACGGTATTAGCTTTGACCCTGTTCTGCTTGTCAGTTTTTCTTTAAGGAATCTGCAATTCCAAGTGCTTCTCACTTAGATAGTAGTCTTGACATATACTACAAGTGGACCACTCACCTTTTCCAAAATAGTTAGACTACTTATCAGATTTCCTGGCTTCTCAAACTACTGTCTTCTGTCAGGTGGGAAGAAATAATCTCTTGGGAGATCAGGAACCATTAGATATAATTAACTTTTTCTATTCCTTTTCTTAGGAGATGGATTTTCAACAACTGCTCCACATCCCACCATGGTTTGTGATTACATTCTATTAGACGTGATGAAGCATCCTCAGAGAAGAGAGCCATCATAATGAAGTGAGTTTAAAAACAAATTCCCACGAGATCTGACAATTATCTCATGGAGTAGAGATTATCTGCCTACAGTAAGAGGATTTATTTCATTCATTACTGTTCTTATAATAATAGCTTGCAGCATGGTATAAAAAGGAGGGGGAAGCACACAGTCTCAGGAGAACAGAGACACCACTTCAGTTCTGTGTAGGAAATCAGCCACAAGAAGTCGAAGCAATCATACTCTGGAAAAGAACTTGATCAACTTTCAGTTATCTTTCACAGTTCACACTTATACAATTAAACAGAATAAGCTAATTGTTAATATTGTTTAGCAACTCTGGATTTCATTCCCACATGCAGTTTACACATCAGCAGGATGTGTTTAAACCCAAGTACTTCATTACCCTCCCCAAATGAGGAACATAGTGATGAGGAAACCCACTGAGAAATGAGAGCAAGAGAGTGAGAGAGAAAGAGAGAATGGGGGAAAAGTTCCATTCTCTCACACTAGTCATGAGGAAGAAATAGGTGTGATTTAGCTGTTCCACATGGGGTAGGAAGCCAGGGACAACTTTCAGCAGAAGGCAGGAGGACAAGTCTGGGAGTGGGACCTCATCATTTTGTTGAAATGGCGTTTCTAAGATCTCATATTTGTATGTAAAAGTGCAACACAGCACTCCCAAGCCAACCGTAACTGTATCTTGTACGCTGTAGCACTTCAAATACACCGATACGGAGAATGGATAATTGAGACCTGTGAGCTCTATACAAACATTCTCGTAAAGGAATCAGGATCTGAACATCACAGAAGTGTACATGTGATCAGGTTCAGCATTTGGTCCCACCCTCTCCCTTTGCAGAGGAAGACGATAGCCAGAAAGGAGAATCTTAACACGATTAGACCCAAACTGATTATTCTTTCCCCATTAAGTTATGTCAAGGCTATGTTAGTAGCACAGGTCTGTGGATATGTGTGCATGTGCTTTCTTGAACTTTTTAAGATTACAGTGTTTCTAGGGGCCTCATGCAAGTATCCTGTGTTTCAGAACATGAAAAACAGTTTAGAATTCTAGTGGATGGAAATAGTGTAACAGTGTTTATTGCATACCAGGTAGGTATGCAACTAGGTATTTTTCTATATTATAACATTTAATCTTCAGTCTTGTGAGAAACACCCTATTTCCCCAGGTGAGGCATTGAGACACAGGGCAATTAGGTGCCTTTTGCTACGTGGACGAGGAAATGACAGTAACTGAGTTTAAACCTGGGTCATTCAGATCCCACAGTCTTTCTTACCTCATCGGCTGCCTTCAGTGCACCTGTCAGCTTAGCCTCAGGAAATTCTATTTGTGAAGTTCCTGCATGTGTTTCAGCAAGTGAGGAAGTAGTTGAAAATAACAGTACCATGACTCCAACTTGTGATTTCTCGTGAGATGACCTGTTGGCAACATTCAACAAGATAGATAATCCTGAGGGTTGTCTACAGAGTGCAAGTGCAGGCTTGGTTGCAACTTCAAACACCAGTATTCTTTAGTGTCTCTCTAGACATCATTCACACTTAGAGCATAGCCTGATTTTTCCCAAGAGAAGCTATCGTGTCCCTTGAGGCTTTCTAGGCTGTGATCGTAAAAGGACAGTAAAGTTGGAAGCTGTCTTTGAAGCTTGTTCACATGCGCCTGATGCTGAATTTAGGTTTAGAGAGTGTTAGGACTCTCATTATAGCAGTCTTAATAAGGCAGCTGATGAGGTCTCACTTGTGAATAATGAAAGAGGCAAGTCGGTCTTTGTTTGTTGTTTTTCTGAGGAAGAAAATAGATTGGCCTGCCAGTCTGACTCTGGAAAGAATAATTTATCAGGTGATCTCATGTTTGAACACAAAGATAAGAGTTAAGAACTCTGAAACTTGGTCAGCATTAATTTTCTACTGGCAAACTACTACCCGTGTCTTCAAAAATGCCAGCCGAGACATTTAATGGGATTCGACCATGAAAAAACAGGTACCAGACATAAGCTCAGTCATTGTCTTTTGTCTTGTACTTATGGATACTGGAAAAAGTGGCCTTTCCAAATCACTTACTTTTATGTTAAGTTTTTTCAACATAAAAAGAATGATCCAATCTAAAATCAGCTAATTTATCTAGAACATGGATTGACAAACTGTTTCTGTAAAGATCCAAATAGTATTGTAGGCCAAATTTGATAAATCTTCTCTATTTTTTCATAGTTATTGCCAGCAATATCTTGAACAATTGAAGAGCTTATTCATTTATACTCAAGAACAAAGTGGAAAGGGAATTTAAGCAAGATTATTTGCTTAGGCAAAATTGTGGAAGTCATGGTAGACTGTTCTAGTATGAATGTCTAGAATGTTCTAGAATGTCGCCTTTCTGTGGGGGATTTGCCTTCATGCTCTCTGCCTGAGAAGAGATATTTAATGCATCTCAAGGTCAGACACACGGCACAGGTGATTTGTTAAAGATTCCTCAAGGGTGAATTAAGGGGGAGCCAAAAGGCGAGGGGCGCAGAGTTATTCTACCCTGGTAACCTCTGCCTGTTCAAGACTCCTCAGATCTATCTCTGTGTAGTGCTTTTCTGGAGACATCAATACCATTTTCAATATTTGAATTATCTCAAAGTGCATTTTTTGAATTATCTCAAAGTGCATTTTTTGAATTATCTCAAAGTGCAATTAAAAACATTGTTTAATCCACTTGTTATGTAAACTATTTTCTACTTAACTTGCTTACTTGGCTTTGAATATTGTCACACCGTACCTTAGCCTGTCGTCAAATGGCAGTATCCTACAATAGAATGAGGCATCAAGAAACAGAGGGAAAGATCATGGTCTTTAGGGTCCAGGCAATTCCACGTGCACAGCTCCTCTCTGAAGCCCAGTGGCCTCACATAGGAAATGGGTCAATCATTTCTAACGTCTAAAATGATTGTGAAAATTAGTGCCAACAGAAGTCAAGTGCTTGGCATAGTGTCTAGCCCATCAAAGACACACAGGGGTAGCTGGTATTATTCTAATATAGCAAGGTGCTACTTTTATTTTTTTATTTTTTAAAGATTTATTCATCTATTTTAGAGAAAGAAAGAGAGAGCAGCGGGAGGCACAGAGAGGGAGAGAGAGGGAGACAAGAATCTCAAGCAGACTCCCTGCTGAGTGTAGAAACGGACAAGGGGTTCTATCTCACAACGTTGAGGACATGACCTGAGCCAAAACCAAAAGTCGGGCACCTCACCGACTGAGCCACCCAGACGCCCCCCAAGCTACTACTTTTAAAACTATGTCAGGTTTATTTCTATCACTTTGTAAGCAGTTGAGAATAATGGCTACTATATGTGTGTTCTAGTTTTTTCTTGGAAGTAATACAACTCTAAAAAATATATATATGAATCTTTGGGGGTAGGACTTCATGCAGTTCATAATTCGCACTACTCTTTAACTTTACATTTCCTTCTTTTCCCATTATGTTTGATAAACCAAGTTTCTAGTGAAAGTTCAGGAGGCAGGGAACTTTTTTCATGCATAGACAGTGGTGCTGTGGTGACCAGACATCAAAAGCCTTAATTTTATGTCACCATACTTGATTTTTTCTAGACTCTATTTCTGACATGTTGATGGTGATGACACAGAGTTTCCTCTGTGTTTATATATGTAATCTATTTATTTATGAAAATTAGAACTAAGAATAAACTTTGCTTCCTTTCAAACACAAATAGGAATCCTTTACCCTTAAAGTGTAGTCTCCCACGTAATCAAAACTGACTGCCTTACTAGGTTAAAAACTTTTTCATTTTATAATTGGACTAGTAGACCAATGTCACTCATTTGCCTCTCGTCAAATGTATTTTGGAAAAATAAATAAACAAACAAATAAATAAGTTATCCCCTTTATAAGATTCATACATTCAAAATGCTAGAAATAATTGTATCCATTGAAAAGACCAAGCATTGGGACGCCTGAGTGGCTCAGCGGTTGAGCATCTGCCTTCAGCCCAGGGCGTGATCCTGAAGACCCGGGATCAAGTCCCACGTCGGGCTTCCTGCATGGAGCCTGCTTCTCCCTCTGCCTGTGTCTCTGCCTCTCTCTGTGTCTCTCTCTCTCTCTGTCTCTGTCTCTCATGAATAAATAAATAAAATCTTTTTTAAAAATTTAAAAAAAAAAGAAAGAAAAGACCAAGCATGACTAGCTATGTGTTAGCCCCTGTTTGGCTGTTTACAATTTCTCCAAAAAGGAGACTTTTTATCTTGTGAAAGTGAGCATTCGGGATCCCTGGGTGGCACAGCGGTTTGGCGCCTGCCTTTGGCCCAGGGCGCGATCCTGGAGACCCGGGATCGAATCCCACGTCGGGCTCCTGGTGCATGGAGCCTGCTTCTCCCTCTGCCTATGTCTCCGCCTCTCTCTCTCTCTCTCTGTGTGTGACTATCATAAATAAATAAATAAAAAAAATTAAAAAAAAAAAAAAAAAAAAAGAAAGTGAGCATTCTTTTCCCTTGCACTGTGACTTATGAGCACAGCTGGGTTCTATAGCTATAGGTGGGCTGGGTGCATCCTTGGCAGTTTAAGTCCTAAGACAGTCCTCAGTGTGTGCTTCCCACCTTCTTCTCCCAAGAATGTTGTTTACATGCAGAACCAGGATAAATATAATTATCATGAAAGGTCATACTGGAGGGGAAAATAGTGTAAGATACATGCAAAAGTAAGAAGATAGAGTCCCCGTGGTATTTTGAGGAAAGAGATGGAAAAGTTATAAGCAAATTATATGCATGGGAGCCTTAAACATCTCTTTTATGTTTTAGGACAACACGATTCACTTACCTGACATGTGACAGTGCTCAATTTGTAGCTCTGTGTGATCCACTGAAACCAAATGCCCAGGGAAAAATAGCCCTAAATTTGAATACCCTAGTAAAGAACCCACCTGTTATTAACAATATACATTTTTCACCAAAGAAGACAGACTCAGAGGCATCTGGATGCTACCCAAAAACTGGCTTTCCAGAGGAGAGGAGTAAAGTGCTTCTCCAAAGTCCACCGTGCTTCTGGAGCTCACAGCAACATGGATGGAGGCACCTTGCTATCCATTCACCCACCCAAAGTTTTCCTTCCCTCTGCCTGTGTCTCTTCCTCTCTCTCTCTCTCTCTTTCTCTCTCCCTCTCTCTGTGTGTCTATCATAAATAAATAAATAAAAATCAAAAAAAAAAAATAAAGGCAAGGCTAAGATCTGCCTCAAAAGCATCTCTGGGTGTGCCCTAATATATGGTTAAGCTGGTGACCAAGGCCTCTATGGAGTGGACAAGGCCTCCAATAGTCACTGATGAGCAGACATGAGTCACAGATATTGAGATAATGAGAACACCTAAATGAACGAGCTGCTTGATAGGAAAATACTGCTACAATCCTGCTCTTTACAGGGTTAGAACCAAATCATAGATTTCAGCCATAAGTAATTTTTTGCTTGATTTCTTCTTTGAAAGGATCATTTGGGGAAATGGTTAATGCCACTAATATTTCTTGCAGATTAACTCTGCGTTCAAAGTGTTCATACATGTCAGGATTAAGACTATTACACCTATTGGTTATATTATACAGAAGAGTATTTGTCCTATACTCATTTGCCCCTAATTAGAATTATGCACTGTTCTTTTCTTGGAGGATATAGAACTCTAGAACTTAGAATTTATCTTCACGAGCATTCATTCTAATCCCTTACAAAGGAATTGCAGAGTGAAATTTCGAGATACAGTCTTTATCCTAAAAATATTGTAGGTCCCCTGAAGATTTTATCTAATACTCAACTTTAGTGCAAGAACTTTAGGTTTTTAAAATAGAAATATATTATATGGAAGATATTGGTCAGCCCTACTAGAATACCATGAGAAGATCCCCTCCTGCTAACTTGTGCTGATCTGTCTCTCCTCTTCACCTTCATCTGCAGCACATACATTTTATTATCAGAATAGAATCCTTCACCTGAGTTCTAGCAATTCTTTAACTGTCAGAAACACTTCTATTTTTGAACTTCTTTTCAGTGATAGACCCATTCAGAAAAGAAAGGAATCCTGAAATTTCAAAATAACTGCTTAATCAAATTCGTTTCATCCTCTTTTCCCTATCCCCTACCTCAAACACACACACACACACACACACACACACACACACACACATACTGAGTAACACTTTATATCTCTTTTCTTTCTTGTCTCTCTGGTGTGTGTGTGTGTGTGTGTGTGTGTGTGTGTGTGTTTATATCACCTCTGCTGCAGATTCACCCAGAATCCAGCCTCTTTCTCAGTGGCCCTCGAAATGTGCATCAGAAATTGTAATCAGTATGTTTTCTACCCATCCTCTATGCAGGTCACCTTCATTTCCATGGATTCCATTTCTAATTCTTGGCTCATTGTTATACTTTTCTATGTAACTTTCAATCCTTTAGAGCTTCTTACATGCTTAGCATATTTCCATACATATCTCTCTTTAATTCCCAAATGCAATGAAAACAAAAGCTGACAGTGTTTTCTATCTTTGATCATGTATCCCTCTGTTCTTGCATCAGGAAGATTTTTAAATTCAAATGATAAATGAAAGGTAATGAAAAATATTTTAAACAAATTTTTGTTTAAAAGAGTTTCTGAGGTGCTCTATTAAATGTTTTGGGGGCCATGAGGAATTTGATGGATACATAATTTATATGTATTTAGAAATTGGTTATATGGGACACACAGCTTTTCCTAGGAGATGAATCCTGATCTGACAAACCCAAGAATTGCTATCCATAGAATAGGAGGTGAGAAGGGAGATAAACATTGTAGTACATTTGTGCTAATAATATAAATTAGTAGGCATTTCTTAAGGACAGTTGGGCAATCTGCGTTGAAAGCCTTAAGACTGGCAATGATGGAGCATGTGGAAAAGGTAATTCATAAGTAACTGAACAGAAAAAAAAAAAAAGCATTTTATGGACCCAGGATACAAATGAGCCATGAATTAAGAAGTATTAATTTTAAATTTTTATAGAGAAGGAAAAAAAAAAGTACCTGCTTTCACAGGAAACAATTCAAATCAAAGATAAAGGAGGAGAGCGTCTGGTGTGAGTGAACAAACAGAAGCAACAGTAGCTGGCATCCGGCTTAACTGCAAGCATTGGCTTAAAGATTCTGCATAAAAAAATTCAATTAATTCAGTGGACTCTATGTAGGGAGGAACAGAAGTAGAATCTTCTCTTTAAAAATTAAGACACAGTTGCCATTAGGCAGAGAGTTACCATATAAGTAATTTTCTTTTCCTTTCATCTTCCTCTTCAATTCATGTTATTATTGCAAATATATCTTTTTAAATAGCGTTGTTGAGGTGTCATCACTATACAAATAACTGTACATAGTTAATATGTACAATTTGATGAATCTGGACATATGCAAATACTAGCAATACTCTCAGCACAAAGAAATATACATATCCAACACCTTCTAGAATTTCCTTATATCCTTTTGGTTGTTGGGGGAGTGGGTGTGGTATGTGCAGGATGGTAAGAACACCTGAGATCTACCTTCACAACAAATTTGGAAGTGCACAATACTGTATTACTAAATATAGTCCATATATTGTACCACAGGCCTCTGGAACATATGCATCTAGCAATATACCTTATCACTTAATACTTTCCATTCATGTTTTAAAATTCCTCATGTTCCTTCCACACTGAAACATCTTAATTCAGTTCACATAACACTCACAGGAAATCTGGAGAATGAGCCAGTAACCTTTTGAACATTGGAATTTCAGCAAGTAGAAAAGCACTAGAGAAGCAGTGAGCAGGTGAGCACTTCAGCCTTGCTAGGTGCTAGCATGAGTGTGCA
Organism: Canis lupus familiaris; assembly: GCF_011100685.1. Lineage (NCBI taxonomy): Eukaryota > Metazoa > Chordata > Mammalia > Carnivora > Canidae > Canis > Canis lupus. Next base: position 44,241,352 of record NC_049237.1, on the reverse strand, counting down.
GGTGTGTGAACTCCATGTTTGCTCATGCCTGTTTGAAATATTCAATATAGAATAACTCAAATAGGACAAAATCAACACTCATTTTCATTAAAGATAATCACACTTCCCCGGAACTCCAGGGCCAGGACCAGCCCCAGACAAAGAGCTCCCTTCACTACTTCTCTTTTGATCATCCTACTATCCCCAGTTGTTCTTTCATTCACTCATTTATTCCTTCATCATGTTGTACTCTCAACACCAAGCCACGCATCTTGTAAGTTTGGGAGGGGACATAGAATATAGATAAAGAAGCTGTGACTGCTTCTTGTCCAAGTACACAGACATCTCTGTGAACAGAAAATCACAAATCAATATAAAAGAGTCAAAGCAAAGGGATAAAATAGAATAATGATCGAGTCTAGGCTTGGTGGGCTAAGTAGAGTTTCAGAAGTACCCTTTGAGATTTATGTCACTTGGGTAAGTTATTTGGCTTCCATATGCCTCAGTTCTTTATCCCTAAAATGTGGGTAAAATGCCTACATTAGAAATTTTTTGTGAAAGTTAAATGAAATGAAATAGTATCGATAAAACAGCTCACATAATATTCAGGACCCTGCAGCTACCAAATTATTGCTTCACTATTACATATGTGTAAAGTATAAAATATGTCTCTTGCTCACCCTTCTTAGTGGAAAAACTTGAAGTGGTTCCAGTCGCCTTGGTGGAGAGGAGATGGTTGGGGACAGGTTTCCTCTCACACCTGTGCCACCGGCACAGGATAGAGAGGTCCCATATATTCTGCTATAGGGATTTCTTTTCTCTCCAGTATGCCTTCTCTTAACCTTGTCCACAGATACACACTTACCAAGCATGGGGAGCAGAAGATGTCATCCCTCAAGTTATCATACAAGTCCTTCTCTCTCTCACTTAGACTAGCCTCTTCCCTTGTTTCAGCGAATAAGCAGATGTGGAGAATATGTGGAAAGCACACAGAGACTAAGTTTGTCAGTTTGGTTGAGCACAGAGAGAACAGGAGCCCCTAAATCTGCCATGGGGGCAGGAGGGGTGAGGCAGAAAGAGTTCCTAGAGAAATCTTTTAAACTGAGTACTGTCAGAAAATCAGGAATTTTGAGAATATCTCATGCAAGAGAAATAAATCACAAAGTGCTGAATTACTAAGTATATATTTGTGTATAATATTCATTTGTCTGCAGCTGGTGAATGCAAATGACATTTTCATAGCCAAACCACTAAGGCCCTTACCAGCTCCAACGAAGAGCATCAGCCAGCCCTTGCCTCAGATGTCCTCAGTTGCCTGCCCTGGATCTGGGAATCTCCAGGAAAATTTCAAAGATGGAAAAAAAAAAAAAAAATTAAGTGCTCAGAAAGGAAACCACTCATATCTCGTTGTTTCAACTTCCCCGTGGACATGCACTGCCCACTCAAGCCACACTAGTCACCCAGCCCACAGTCAGTCCTGCTGTAGACTCAACCGGGCATGGAGACTTCAGGCACTCCACTGTGGCAGCGTGCTCCCTTGAAACAAGCAGCCACATCATTTAGGTGCAGAAAGAGCAACCAGATTTACACATCAGAAACATCATTCCAGCTTCTGGGTGGGGATGAATTTAGGGAGAACAATCAGGAACTTGTTTCCGTAATCCAGGCACAGAATTATAGTGCCCAAATTGTATAGCGGCACTTGTGATGGAGAGAAGTGGAGCGATCTGAGAGATATTTAAGAGGAGAATCAATAGCATTTGTGATCGATTAGAGACCCAGAGCTAGAGGAGGGCATAGTCACGGATAATTTACCAGTTTCTGGACTGAAAATTGGATGCACAGTGGTGCTGCACAGTTATATCAGGAGAGCTGAGTGTGTGTGTGTGTGTGTGTGTGTGTGTGTGTGTGTGTGAAGATGGTGGGGGTGGGTACTTGGGACAGGGAGGCTGAGGCTGAGACAATAACTTATGATTTACAGTCAGAGTTAGAAGCACCTGCAAGACATTTAAGTAGAGGCGTTCCTCCAAATATTACAAAACTTGATCCATTTCTTTGTGCATTTCCAAATACCTAGAATGAGGCCCTACCCTTTATGAGCACAGGCCAGCTCTTTGCCTGTTTCTTGCATGCCACCTTTCCCAGCTGCCACAGACCACACTGGCCTCCTGAGCACCCGAACCCTTGAGGCTCCATGTGTGCACAGCTCATCTGCCGTCTAGAATATGCCACCTTGTATTACATATACTTGTATTGCATATACTACCTTGAATTACCGATGCTACCTTAATTATATACACTTGTATTGCTCGTACTACCTTGGGTTACATGTAACACCTGTGTTACATATACTTGTATTACACGTACTGCCTTGTGTCACAACATTGAAATATCCCCCCTTCTAACCCTTAAGAAGGATGAAAGCATAGAATTGGGTTTTTTCTTCCTTTTTCATTATTTGCTATGCTGTTGGAAAAAAAAAATCAGAACACACAAATGTTCCAAATGATCAAAGACTCAGCAAACACATTGTAGATTCTTCAAGGTCAGGGAGAAGAATGAAGAGTGATATTTCAGGATGACACATTAAAAGAGACAAAAAGAGTGAACTTTACACATTGTGGGGACCACTGATGACAGTGGAGAAGATAGAGTTCCTCTGTAAAAAAAAAAAGAAAAAAAAAAGATCTCTTGTAAAAATGCAAAATATGAGAAGGGCGGTGGGAAAGAAGCAATTAAGGAGAATAAGGTGAGGATGATCTTTATAAAGAAAGGATAAAAAAAAAGAAAGGATGAGACAAATTATAAAAATACTGTATGTTAATGCTATTAATAGCCAACCAGTCTATGTTTGCTACATGTCCAGCATTACTCTACACACTTCATCTATCTCATTACTTTACCCATCGTATTACTGTGATCATTGCAATAATCCTATGAGGCAGGAGCTACTCTTATCCTCACTTTAAAAAGAATAAAACTGAAGCATGGGGAGATTAAGTCAGTCTGTTCTGTCCACTCAGGCTGTGATAGCAAAATGCCATAGCCTGGATGCCTCATCGAGGACGGAAGCTCATTTTTCACAGTTGTGGACGATGAGACGTTCAGGATCAAGTCACCGGCACATTTGATGTCTATGGAGAGCCTTGTCCACAGATGAGTGGCTCTCTTCCCACTGTGTCCTCACTGGGTGGAAGGGGTGAAGGAGCTCTCTGGGGCCTCTTTTATTATCCCATCCTGAATAGGAATTCAGGACCTAATCCTCTCCCAAGGGCTCCACTTCTGGATACCATCACCTTGGGGGTTCAGATTTCAATACAGGAATTTGGGGATACACACTCAGCACATTGCGGTCAGTTCTCCAAAACCACACAGCCAGGAAGTCTAACCAAAGGCAGGATTCTAATGTAAGCAATCCAGGCTTTGAACCCAAATAAGCTTAGTTGTTAAAGGAATAAGCAAGTGTAAAGGAAAACGCAATTCTCAATTTAAAGAAGAGGGTCGCAATTAGAAATATAAGCACGTTGAGTATTTTAATGTGTGTATTAAAATAATATTAATTTTAATTTAAAATTTTAATCACCTTCCGTGTGATCTGTTCCCAAAAGAAGTAAGTGTTCTACTATATGAAATCTGGCATAAAATTCTTAAAAGATTGGGACGCCTGGGTGGCTCAGTGGTTGAGCATCTGCCTTTGGCTCAGGGCGTGATCCTGGAGGCCCAGGATCGAGTCCCACACTGGGCTCCTTCCAAGGAGCTTGCTTCTCCCTCTGCCTATGCCTCTGCCTCTGTCTCTGTGTCCCTCATGAATAAATAAAATCTTTAAAAAATTAAATAAAATGATTAAATTGTTTACACACAGCAAGTGGAAGGCCAGGGCTAGGACTCAAATCTATGCCAGAGCAATCTCAAAATCCAACCTATTTCCACCACCTCTTCTGTTACAGAGTAGATGTGTGTGTCCCACCAAAATTCATATGTTGAAACCTTGCCCCAACATGTGATGGTGTTAGCGGGTGGGGCCTTCAGGAGGTAATCGGGATTAGATGAGGTCATGAGGAAGAGTCCCTGTGAATGGGATTGGTGCCCTCATAAGAGACACAGGAGAGCTTCCCTCCTCACTCTCTGAGCATTTGAAGATACGGTGGGAGGTTGGCAGTCTGCCACCTGGGAGAGAGCTTCACCAGAACTAGATCCTGTGGGCCTCCTGATTATTGCAGCCTCCAAAACTGTAATAATAAATGTTTGTGTCGTTGGTAAACCACCCCATCTGGGGTACTTTGTTATGGAAACCCAACTGACTAAGACACCTTGAAACAATCTTCTACAACTATGGATTTACGAAGCTGGCAATCCTTTGGGGAAACAGCCAGTGGTCATTGTAAACTCCTGCAGCTCCTTGAATCCCATCTGTGTTTCAATAGGTAAAGAAGATTTCTTTCTCCACATGTTGTCAGAAAGAATTCAGTGTTTGGGGCAAATGTGGCTGCAACACTGAATACAGACCATGAACAACATTCCTCCTGAAAATAATAAAGTCCAACACGTAGACGTGAGAGATAGTGTTAGATAGCAGATAGAAAAGTGTAGTGTGCTAACGAATGTTAATATTCTGGATGTGTTTTTAAAACAGGTGATTTTTTTTATTATTAGGGTTATTCTGTACCTTATGTCAGCACAGAGGAGACAAAAGAGTCTAAGACTTTAAAAAAGAAAAAAAGAGTATAAGACTTTTAAAATGGAATGTCATCCACATTTTTAGCTAGGATAAATGGGAGAAAATTGCCGCATGAATCATGTGAATAGATGGAAAGGTAAAGTGAATAAAATGGAGTGAGTCCCAAAATTTTTTTTTTTTTTTTTTTATTTATTCATGATAGTCACACAGAGAGAGACAGAGAGGCAGAAACACAGGCAGAGGGAGGAGCAGGCTCCATGCAGGGAGCCCGACGTGGGATTCGATCCCGGGTCTCCAGGATCACGCCCTGGGCCAAAGGCAGGCGCCAAACCGCTGCGCCACCCAGGGATCCCGAGTCCCAAAATTTGCAATAAGAAGATTGAGTCTGTTCCCCGAGTTCAGCAAAGAGCTGTGTGATACTTGGAGGAGATTCCTAACTTCTTAGCACCCTAGTTTATTTGGCTATAAACTGTAGATAACAGTACCTATTTTACAGGGAAAGCAGACAAATAATACACATGCAAGGCTTATGTGAAAACAGAAAACGTTCACTCTACAGTTATCATCCTTAACTCGCATTTCCCCAGTGTTACACCTGACATGCTTTTATATGCATTACTTCATATGGCCGCACAGTATTATAAAATATTGAAGGATGTGGTCCCAGGATATAAAGTTTCCAATTTTAACATCTGAAAACAAGACCCATAATTTAAAGCCAGCGTCTTAAAAGAACAATAACGCTTCTTTGAGACTGAGCCAAGTTTATTTTCAAGCACATTTTTACTGTTAGCTTCTAATTCGCTACACTGTATTCTGAAAGAACAACTTTAATAATCTTTCTGACTGTCAGCAGTTCTTTTATTCATTCATTTGTAGAAGATGGATGCTGTTATGTTCTTAACTGTTCATTTTTTCTACACATAATTATCTTATTGTGAAAGACTGTGTTTTGCAAGAAACAGTAAAGTAACTTTATCTCACTGCTTACCACAAATTCTGCCAATCAGACAGTAAAATGAGACCCACCTAACATGATTAAAGAGTTAGAAAATGTGGCCTAAGTAGAAAGGTTAACACAATTATACTGGATGATTTTAATGCTTTTTTTTTTTTTTTTTTAAATCTAGGTTGATTTCATCCTACCAGTAACATTCTCTATCTTCATTTTTTACAATTTTTACAATTTTACAATTAAAGAAAAATGGAATTTTCACTATTGCATGAGAAATCTAGTTTCGGAACAAAAACTAGTTTCTGACAGCATTTACACAGAGTCAACATAATTTGGCTGAAATAACTAGGTATTGGAAATCCTATATTAATGACCCAACTCCATGCCTTGATCAGCAACTTGATCTTGGCCATGTTTTCCAACGAGCTTTCCCTCGCTTATCGGTAACTGGAATAAATTGCATGTGCTTCCTGCCTTCTAGAGTTGGGAAAATCCAAATGAGAAAATGTATGAAAACACTTTGTAAACTATAAGGGCTAAACAAATAAAACTATTATTGATTGTGGGAATTGGTGGCAGAAATTCTTTAAAAAAATGATAATAATCTTCGGGAGAAGGTGAGAGTTCTTATCACCCTGGGTGGTTATATCCAGTCTTCTGCAAAAGCAGCAAGGGTCCTTCTAATTATCCATGAATGACTGTGGCAATTTTTGTTTGGAGGAGAAAAATGACCCTATATTCTTAACCAGGCGTAAACCTTTATCTTTTCATCTGCCTCTTAAATAACTTTTCCATTAAGCTTTGGCAGAGGATTTCACTAACCACACCCTTAAGCCACACACGCAGACACACAATGTGGGCATCCCTGGCACCACTACTTCCTACCTGTGTGATCTTTGTCCCAGTTTTCTCATTTACAAGTTGGAACTTAATAACAGTACCTGATATTTAGGGTTGTTACACAGATTATATTCCATAGTATAATTAAACTTCTTAGTTTCCTGGCACAGTAACTGTTAAATATTATAATAATAATTATCGTTTTTAGAATTTATGCTGCAATGTTTTATAATATCTCAGTAGAAATATATTTTTTCTTTTACTTGAAGTGATCTAGATTGTTCTATTATAATGTTCATTTACTGCTCCATTCTCTCTGTAATCATCCTTTCCCCAAAGAATGATCCTTCCTCACTTGAGGTCTCTGACAGAAAGACTTGGAATGGGATTTGAAATCACAGCCAACAAATCCCCAGAGACATAGGTTAAAAACTTATCGACCCCATCAAGTTAACAAAAGAGATACTACTCAAGTTGAAGAGAAATGCAAAGGTCAAATTAACATAAAGAAGTGTTTGCTAAGATAAGGAATAAATATCAGCCAAAATAAAAACAACTTTGAAAAATGCAAAATAGAAATTCAGAAGGGAACGAAGCGCTAACATATAAACTAGAAATATGCTTCAAAAAATCCAGAGAGGATGGGAATACGAAATGAGCTTGCCATAAAGCAAAAAAGTTCTTTGGAACTGCACTGAAGGAGCTGTGAAAACTTTATCTTACGATCTTCTCAAAGGCATTGCATTTGGTGGGTCTTTAATACTTTTCTCACTGTTATATACATTTTTCTGAACTACCTGGCTGAGGCATAACAGTAAGAATAAATTTTATAGCCATGAATCTGTCTTTACTTCTGTTTCCTGGTACTGTGCCTCTGTGTGCCGGTCAGTGAATGATTGACTGTTATGTTCATCATATCACTTCATCCTAAAGATTTTGATCCAGTTGAGAAGTAGCTGGGGAATCCTGCAACACTTAAAAACATCAGCTTTATGACTTGTAAATTGAATGAAGAGAACTTGATGTTGGTCTTCAGGCTCCTGACTCCTCTTTTAAACTAGATACACGCTCCCAGTCCACAGGCACAATTGTCCCTGTCCTGTCTCCAAATGTGGCTCGGATGGAAGGATCTGGTCCTGCTGCCCTAATCCTGGATTACAGCAAAGTGCAGCAGGTGGATCACGGATCCTTCAAGTCTGTCGGACTGGGGCATGTGCATCTTGGCTCTGGCTTTTACCCCTTCGACGATCTTAAGTAAGTTCTCTAAATTCTCTCAACCTCAGGTTATTCCTTTTCTATTGTGGAGATAAAATACTTGTCCCAGATGAGAATCACCGACTTCAAAATCTGCTGTGTAAGGTTATAAATTTGTTTATTATGTAACTGTGTACAGATTTCTGATGTTAAACTGTTGTGTCGGCCCACTGAACTCCTAGCCTCCTTCACATTGGGGGTTTCTGTCCATTCTTGTGTGAGGCCACAATGTGGGGGTCTTACAGTTGTTGAGAGGGTGGAGGGTGAGAAGAGAAGCTGCTCCCGAGTCATCAGCATCCACGTTAACAGCAGAGGTTGCTGTGGGCTCACTCCACACAGCCCCATCCCAGGCCTCAGTTTCAGCCAATTCCCTGCCATCTGGTGAGGAGATCTTTCTGGGACTGCTGCTACTTCCCTCTGCCTGGCTGCTTCCTGTAGCCACTCTTCTGTGCAGGCTCAGAGCCAGAGCTCTCCTGACCAGAGGACTTCAGAAAGCATGTCTGTCTTCCCCTTTTCCCTCAACCACAGCACACTTTTTTTTTCCCCTAATTTGTGGTGGAGGAGCAGCCCTTTCTGCTACTTGCTGCTCCAAGCTGCTTTAACCCATGAATTCTCTTGCAATTCTTCTATTTTATCGAGACACTAATTTCTCTTCAGAACTTAGGCTTTGTGACTGACGTGCTCTCTCCTGAAACATTGTGGTATCTTTGTGACTGAAAGGTGAATGGATGGGTATAGAGGGGGGACAGAGCAAAACTCACACATACACATGACACACACACACACACGCGCGTACGAGTATATGAATACATGAACCATCCATTGCACCACTGGGCTTTTGGCTGGAGATAAAGTAGGAGAATGTGCCTTGCCTATAGGACATGAATAGCATAAGGTGTATTTTATTGGAAATGATGCATATAAGTGATAGATCATTTACACTGAATGTGATGAAAGTCACCAGAGTCAAAAGAGAAGACTTCAGATCTGAAAGTGTGCTTCTGTACATGTGCACTATTGGTGTCTGAATATATATTTAGAATATTTTAAAGAAATTCAATTTATAATGGCTTACAGATACCATGCACTGTTTGCTATATCCCTCATACTGTGGTAGTATGATGATAGAAATAAATTTAACAAATATGAAATAAATTTAACATATATCAAATAGGAAAATATTATTTGGCTATTATAAGGAACAGATATTGAGTTATTTGTCAGAGCAGCTTTGATTTCAGTCTTCAAAAAACTATCTCTGAAACCTTGACACTTTTGTCAAATAGATTCACACATCATACCAACATGTAAGGGTGATCCTGCACTGATAAGGAGTCCAAAATAAGAAAGTTATTCTAAATGACTCTGAGCCTCCAGTCAAATCTCCTTCAGATGACTGGCTGCTCCAAAAGAACTTCGAAGAACTGACAACTCCAAGAATAGCAAGGACATTCACACAGAAAAGGCACAAGTTTTCTGAAAGGGATATTTCTTTTTCTAATGTGACTCAACATTCTATTGAGAAAGCCATGACTAGAGTGAATATTTATCAATTATTTGTGTCATTGTTCTTCTCACTACTTTTCCCTTCACTAAGATTATATCATTATTCATATAAATATTAAGTATTATATAAATATATTTATGATTATATAAGTAAATAAATATATATATAAATATATTTGCATATGTAAATAGCAGGCAACCCTTTTATGTCAATTAAACACAAAAGAAAATAAAAATCCAGCATCTACAGAACGAATCATCAAGGAATATTTGGCTAATACAAGTTCAAAGACAAGTTGACAATCTAGAAATAAGTCATTTTTCTCTAAAGATATAGTTGCAAGGGGAAACAAATGATGACTACCTATCTAGCAGGTTTCATGGAAACAGTGGCATATCGATGTCACATAAAAACTCTTACATTATGGCAAGTTGCTTGCTCGCAAAAATCAAAGGGAAATTTCATTTTTATAAACTCCAGCCATGTTATCTAAATTCTTTTGTGTTTCTGGATTCTATAGTGGATTTTTAAAAATTGTTTAATGATTTAGGGCTGTAACTTGGGGTTAGTCATCTTATTATATAGAGCTTCTCTTATTAGATACTTTGTGAATGAATATTCTTTCAAACTTTTTTGTGTCATATTTCAGAAATTTTGAATACAGATAGCAAACATCGCTCACCTCTTTCTCAAATGTTCAGTCAAAATCAATAGCTATTTTGTGTTGCTAGTTGTTTTCAGACTTTGTACTTGTTCAAGAAACTCCAAGAGGAGAGTCAGAGATTTTAGTTTAGAGTCCCCTTAGAGAGGCATGCATGTCTTACATAATCCAGACCTTGCTTGCAACCAGATGTGGAAGGAGCAAATTGCAAAAATTCAAAAAGCATTATAATCATAATGCTCAAGGGCATTTTATCCCCATTCAGGGGACAGAGGCTTACTCCCTCTTCACCATAAAAACACCTGCAGATGATTTCCTGGTGTAGATTTACCAGAGCTCAGTTTCTAACCCGTAGGGTAGAGAATAAGGTACTTTGTTACAAACCTTAAGTGCAGTGTCAACATGCTGAGACCATGCCCCTGAGCTCTTGTCCCCTACAGCACGGAAGAAAATGACCCTTTAATGTGTACTCAGTCGAAAAAATATTTGTATTAAGATATTTCTCTGAGACTTCTGTGCTGGGAATTAAAGCTATATCTATACACATAAAATAAACAAACTGCCCCATGGCTGATCTGCTCATTTCAGCTGTCTCAATGATCAATGTGGATTGTTGCACAATCGATTCAACTGCAGTAATCAGTATTATTCACAAACTCCAGGAAATTTGGTGCAAATGAAATGGCTGGGATGTTGGAAAGTGGTCTCACTTATCAGATATTTGACTTAAGGAAATTTGAGATACTAAAAACTATCAAATTTTACTTATTTTGGGGGGCACCTGAGTGTCTCAGTCAGCCACCTGAGTGGCTCACTCAAGTCAAAAGTGATTGCCTTTGGCTCAGGTCCTGATCCTAGGATCTTGGGATGGAGTTCTGAGTTGGGCTCCCTGCTCTTCAGGGAGCCTGCTTCTCCCTTTGCCTGTGCCTCTCTCTCTCTCTCTCTTTTTCTCTCTCATAAATGAAATTTAAAAAAATCACTTATTTTATGTACAATTTGTAATTTAATCTTTTTTGAGTCAAAATTTTGGGTCTTTACATAATTTTAAATTCAAGATGATCTCTTTGAAATGTAATCATTGATAACTTCTCTGAAATATTACCAATAATTTGTCACATAAAATATGTATTTGATTTAAGGAACTTTGACATACTAAAAATGATGAACTTCTACTTAGTTAATTTTTTTTTTTATAATTTGCAATTTAATCTTTTTTGAATCCAAAGAGTCAAAGTTTGACAGAGTTTTTAGTCAAGTATTGGGTCTCTATATTTAATTTGAAATTCAAAATAAACTCTTCAAAATATGATCACTGATAATTTCCCTAAAATATTATCAGTAACTTATTATGATTCATATCATGTGAAACACATACATAAAACTCAGAGGAAGAATTCTACCATAATTTCCAAGAGAGTAAAGCCTAAATGTCTAAAAACACATTATGTGGTTCACAGAAACTTAGATCAAAGCCCGGTATCTTGGGGAAAAGAAGAAATCTCTTTGGAAAATTTTCTGTAGTATGTATCACATGCAAACATGTCAAATTTGGCAGCTTTCTCTAGATAGTTTTCCAATAATCAGCATCAGACAGCAACCTAAAAGCTTTAAAAAATTCTTATATCTAGGTTTTTCAAAGACTGCCTTGTAAGAAACTTTGATTTTGTTCTATATTATGAATATCAAAGAGATTAACTCCGATAGAAGCCACTTTGTTTGGTTAAAGTATACTGCACACAAAAGGCCTCCAAGAAAGGTATGTAGTACAAGGATCATTACTGGCCACACAGTGAAGTTGTAACAATATCAAGTATCTCAAATTCAATTGAATTCCAGGTGGATTTCTGTGATAATACTGAATACAAAAGAGAAAAGAAATAGCTATAGGTCTTCATGAAAAACTGTTTACTAATGAAGGTAAATATAATTGGGGCTCTTCTGCTGGATACATAAAGACTATCCTCCAGGAAAGTTGGATTTCTCTATTAAAATAGAGGAGAATCTGCTATCCAAAATGTCAGACAGCCACAGTATGCCAAGGTCACAGAATACCTGTATCACCAATTTATTTCTACTAAAAATGAGTTGTATTCCTTGTGGAATACAAGAAACATGTTCCTTTAAGGCGTGGTTGTCAAACTTTTTGGTCTCAGGATCCATTATACTTTTGAAAATTACTGAGGAAGTCTAAGGAGTTTTTGTATATGTGGGCTATAGCTTCTGATATTTACCCTATTAAAAACTAAAACTAAGGTTTTAAAATAGAAGAGGCACACATTCCATTACCTGTCAGAGTGATACAAAATCACTTAGGCAAACTTAGGAAACTCCACCGTACAAGTGTGGGAGAAGGAAAATGACAAACAAACGTCTCATTATTAAGATAGTTGACCTTAATGGTGCCTGGGTGACTCAGTCAGTTAAGCACCTACCTTCAGTTCAGGTCATGATCCTGCAGTCCTGGGATTGAGCGCCACCTTGGCCTCAGGCTCCCTGTTTAGTGGAGAGTCTGCTTCTCCCTCTGGTCTTCTCCCTACTCATGTTCTCTTTCCCACTACTATCTCAAATCAATCAATCAATTTTTTAAAAAAAGATAGTTTGACCTCAAGAACACCCTGAAAAGATCTTGAGGACCCCCAGGATTCTATAGACCATACTCATTCTGAGAAACATTTTTCTAAGTTCTCTTTTGCTCACTTGTCAAAGAAAAATAATCATCATCACAAAGATTTGTTGGGAGAATCAAAATAAAATGATGTCACTTAAGGTGAAAGAGTTTTTATTAATTTTGTGTTACATAAATACAAGTTTCTACAAGCTTTAGGTTTATCAGTTGAAAAAAAAATGGATATAGCAATACCTCCCTTGCAAGGTTGTTGTAAAAATTAGTATTGGCATTGGTCTAACTCAAAGTAGGAATTAAAGAATTGTAAGACTTGTCTTGATTATTTGGCTTACTTCTATTTTTTAATTGATTATGAAGCAAAGTTTTTTTTTTTTTTAATTTTTATTTATTTATGATAGTCACAGAGACAGAGAGAGAGAGAGGCAGAGACACAGGCAGAGGGAGAAGCAGGCTCCATGCACCGGGAGCCCGACGTGGGATTCGATCCCGGGTCTCCAGGATCGCGCCCTGGGCCAAAGGCAGGCGCCAAACCGCTGCGCCACCCAGGGATCCCTGAAGCAAAGTTTTGAAAAATACAAAATTACTGGGAAAGATTTTTTCTTCCTATACTATAATGATCATATACATAGGAAATGTATAAGTAACCATCACCAGATTATTGTATTTGCTACCCAAAATGTTCTGAATGATTTGTACTATATACAGAAAGAAATATGAAGAAGTTTTTAGGTTCAATTCTGAAAAGAAATGACATTTTTTGGACATAATTAAGCATGAATATAACCTTTCACACAAAGTGCAGTAAACAGTAATATCTGATTGAGGCAATCAACGAAGGCCTCATGGAGAGTATAACATTTGTGGTGGATTGATGGAAGAAGATATTTGGACATGTGACACTGGCAGGAGTTAAGCAAAGGACATTTCAGTAGGAGGAAACCACCTGAGCTGGAATGCTATGAATAAATAGGTCAGGGTTGCAGGCATTCCCTGCTCCCCACAAATCCTAAATGAGCTGATACTAATAGGATTGGATTGGAGGCTTGTGTTAGAAGCAGTTAAGCCTCCTCAAACCCATATAGTTTAGGAGACTGCTTCTCTTTACCCCAGAGGATGTCAGTTTTCTTTCTGGGGATGCTTTGTCAGAGAAGCTGTGTGTGGGTACAAGGTACAAAGTGCTACTCTGAAAATACTGGGATCCAGTTCATGACTGCATTCTGAAAATTGATAGCCCCACTCTCACACCTGTACCTGTACCCTGAGAGTAGATTCCTAGACAATATCTCTCAGGCTCAAAAGGAATTATGGATACTGAATTTGAATAACTATCAACTAAATGACTGACCAACACATGATAAGACCCATCAATCCAGAAGCCCACCTAACTAGAGAGAGTATTTGAAAAGGTTTTAGCATCTCACTCTTAAATTTGATTAATGATCTGAAAAACAATGATTACTAGACATTTGAGAACAGCCTCTACTATGTAAGATGAAAAGTACACCTCCTTATACTTTGATAGCTAGGTAGATAATGATATGACAGGGGATGGATGGATGGATAGATACATAGATAAGCAGATGGTCATAGAATTCTGGAGTCAGACTATTTCAGCTGGAACACTGGCTCTGCTCTTTGCTGAGTGATCCTTGAAAAGTCACTCAGATCTTTAAGTCCTAACTTTCCTCAACTGTGAAATGGGGCCAACAACAGTTTCAACCTAATAAAGGTGATGATCACATGAAAGTAAGTGTTTCAGGAGGACTAAGCACCCTATATATTTTCATTATAATTGAGTAAAACATGGCAGGTATATGCTTGAAAAACAGAATTTTTCAGCTTGGTTGAATTACTGAGAACATAGAGTAGAAAGAGAATATGGAGCCAGATGGTCAAATATATTGACTAGTACACCTACTATAGTGTTAGGATACATGAAAGCTCTTTATAGACAAAAGAATGTTTACTTTCCCCACTCAGCAAAGTTTCCAAGGGTCACTTCCTCATACTCTTTGCCCCCAACAAAAAACACCACTTGATTCTTGAATGCACAGTGTATGAAAAGACCGTAATGGCCTAATATGTCTCTCTAAGTACATTTTGTTGTTCACATTATGTTGTGAACACTCAATAAAGGCAAAATTAATATGTGATTAATTAACAACGGCAAAAAGCCTCTTCTCCCTCTTGCACAAATAGGGATTCATAGCTCTTTCAATCTACTCAGGGTCCCTTTCCAAGCCTCAGAAGGTTGGATATTGTGGCAATTAATTGTTTAAACACATTATGAAGGATTACGATGAGAGGAAAACATAAAATGTAATAAACACTTGGTAACCAATTTATTTTAATAGCAGTTTCTCTGCCAAGCCAGCAGATTTTTCTAGGACATCACTCCCTTATTCAGCTAAGAGAGATCAGGGGAATTGCCTTTAAATGGACCCACTCATCATTCCCTACACAACTCATGCAAACCCCACTACTGGACCATTTATATGGCCTGGCTAAAAAATAAAAATAAATTTAAAAAAAAAAAAGAAAGAAAAGAAAAGTTAAGCTTCTTCAACTCATTGAAGCATAAAGGAACTAGCTTCCTAGAACAATATAATTAGGCATTTCATTAAAAATATCAGCAAGGGACAAAGAAAGTAGGAACTAACACCAAGGAAGATTAGAGAACACTGCCTAATAGGAGAGTTTTTATTCTTGAATGATTGAAGGTTTTAGATTTGTGTCTCTTTCCTTAGCAGAATGTCATCTTTAGAACAAAAATAGTAGCAGGAGCAAGTATAGCCTTCAATCAATCTCAAATTCTTCCTCAAAAAGATGTCATCATGAATTGATTTTCCACCAATAACTTAAGTCTTTGCAGATACTTAGGCTCCTAGGTCTCAGGTTTTCCTGCCCCAGTACATTTATTTTTCCCCAGAGAACTTTTGAAGGGGAAGGGAGTTGACTTACAATTGGAGCAGACGATGCTTAATGGATGATCAGTTACCACTACTGAAGGCCTAAAAACGCATTGTATTTAATTTCATTCAGAAAATTGTGTGGAAGGGGCACCTGGGTGGCTCAGTAATTGAGCGTCTGCATTCAGCTTAGGTGGTGAATCTGGGGTCCTGTGATGGAGTCCCACACTGGGCTCCCTGCAGGGAGCCTGCTGCTCCCTCTGCCTATGTTTCTGCCTCTCTCTGTGTGTCTCTCATGAATAAATAAATAAAATCCTAAAAAAAAAAAAAAAAAGAAGAAGATTGTGTGGAAAAGCAACTACTGGAAGATTTCTGCCTTGGGTGGGCTAATGCTATATCTATGTGTATGTACCAGTGTGTGTGTGCCTACCCCTGTAGTCTCCAAGTCTTCAAACATTGGTTTTCTATAATTGTATACATTTCTCCCATGACCAAAAATTTAATAACACACGTGCACAGATAATTGGAAAACTTGGTGAGCATTTTTCCTATACAAAATTCTCTATACCCATATGGAGAGACTCGACAAATACTGTCTTGCTGTGAATCAGATTAGAGCTGAACATTGGTAAGTTATTATAGAGGAATAGTCTTCATTTCACTACATGAGTTTTATGGAAAATGTTGTATTCTACAAAAATTAACACATTGCATTGAATAAGAAAGTCCATTTCAAGAAACTCCCTCTTTGACTCCTAACTCTGGGAAACGAACTAGGGGTGTTGGAAGGGGAGGTGGGCAGGGGGTGGGGGTGACTGGGTGACAGGCACTGAGGGGGGCACTTGATGGGATGAGCACTGGGTGTTATTCTGTCTCTTGGCAAATTGAACAACAATAAAAAATAAATTTGTAAAAAAAAAAAAAAAAGAAAGAAACTCCCTCTTTTCCCCAACCTCAATAATCTTTGCCTGCTGAAAACACCACAAAAACAATGACATGTTAATAAAATAGTGAAGTAGCAACAAAATGGAACCAGGTAGGTTAAGTATGAGCTGGTGAGATGAAAAACTTGGAGCAACATAGTTGCAAACTTTGTTTCTTAGCTGAACCTCAGTTTACTAATATCTTGTTCTATTTGCATACTCCTTTTGCTGGTAATTTTTAGCATTTAGAGTAATAATCAGTCTGAATATCATATGTTTATCTTTCTTCATAATGATTTTTTGACAATGTGGGAAACAGAAAGTGGTTCCCTGTAATTTGTGATTGTTGAAATCTGACAGAAACAGTGGACCAGACTCTGCAATCAGGCCTTTGGGATCCCCGGGTTCCAAGTAAAGCCTTCATCCTTGGTGGTTAACTGCCCAAAGCTGACAGGACTTCTATGCAGAATGAATGGCTTGTTTTGAAACAGAGCTGCATAGGTATACACACACACACACAATCTCCTTATGTAATTGAATGTTTTAGAAAGTCTAGAATTTTCCAAGACAGTTCTGATTTGAAATATCTTTTCCATTGTTACATAATATCTGACCATGAGTCCCAGTCTGACTACTCCATAATTTGTGTTCTAATTATTGAGATAGAGACCGCTGTACACCTAAATCCAATAGTCACAGATTGATGAATTGTTTGAAAATCTTTTATAATATTTCTAAATAAATATAATGAATAGTAATCATTTAAAGGTCAAAACTCTTAGCCACTCTTATATTTTGTAACATTCCTCTGCAAGTCAATATTCATTAAACAATGGCTAAATATAAATAGCATGTTTTAGAAGATGATTTCGAAATAAGAAGCATTTGGGGTTTGCAGAAAATCTTCCTGTGTCACATTATGTTTTAAAAAATGCTTGAATGCAAATATGAGTTGACCTATACTTGATGATCCGTTTTGATTTCATTACCCAATGTCTTAACGTGGAAGACATTGACAGTCCAACAATTCATTTTCTGTTCTCTTTTCAGATTTCTCTTATTTTTAATTTGGAGAAAGAAAATGGCATTTTATTTCCTGCTTTCTATGGACTCAAAAGTCATAAAATTGTAGAGGAGAAAAATTGTCAATTTTTTAAAGGTTAAATGCCTGAAAATTAGAGTGTCTGAAAGGGCAGACTCTGAATGGATTCAGTGCTGAAAAGTAGATAACACTGGAGAGCAAACTCAGAGATGAGTATTGAACAAAAAGATTGGGCAAAGGTAAGTATGTAAGGACCGACTCAGTGACACCCTTCCAGTGATTTCTTTTGGCATTATGGTTGCATTGAGCTGCACTGAGTATACACATCTATTTGACCACATAATAGAGAAATGCAATCATGATTTGAAGTGAACCATTAACTCTAATGGGGAAATCTTCTGTAAGGAAAAAATGTCCCTTTCCTTCCGCCCCAAATCTTTCCTTTTGAGGTACAGGAGGGGAGCTTCACAGGGGAAAGGAAAACCTCAGGACATCGGACAACCAGCTGCTAATTGCCGAGGGGAACACACTTAGTGCACAGTTTGGATTTCACACAGAATTATCTAAAGCAAGTTCTGCAGATATGTTTCAGTATAGGAAATGCATGACATTGTGGCAGACAAGTTGGATATTTTCTGTTCTTGCCATTGCTGATAACGGTGGGGAGCATGGGGAAGAAGAAAGGAAGATTACTCCTTGTGGGACCCTTCAAGCGTGAATTTTTTCCTCTTCCTCCATGAAAATACAGGCTCAGGGAGATGTCTCTAGAGCAAATTTCCACCTCCAGCTTTCTCTGTAAAACAGTTATTGGGATGCTTAGGAACTTAGTCTAGTCTTGCAATGTCTGCACATTTGTTTGGGTCCACCTGTACTCTGCAGTTGGTCCTATTCCTTTCCTCATAACACTACTGAAATCCCCCTTTGTGCGTATTTTAAAACTATCAAAAAAAAAAAAAAGAGTGATTTTTTTCCCCTAGTGTTAAAGATGCTGGAAGCCACTGAAGTATAATTTGGCACAAAGCTGTCACCCTATGAATCTTTAAGCAAATTCATGCAGAAAATGTGTAAATACCCATTTAATGAGCCAGATGTTTCTGGTGTCTAAATTATTCCTTGGGAATAAAAGGAATCTTTAGGACACTTTGAATTCCTTTTGCATATTCCAAAGCACCTACCTCACTCCCTAGGAATAACAGAAATATTCATGCAATCTGAATTAATTAATACTGACAAGTTGAAAGAAGTCTTTTGAAGGCATTTATCAACATTATCAACAGAAGCAAGATTTAGAAAATCTCCCCTGTATAGGAGATCTTGCTCCACAGTACCCTGGAGAAAATAAAATAACATATGACATGGTGCCTGGCTTCAAGGAACTTGTTATCTTGGCAAAGATACAATAAACATCCAAAAATATGAAGAGCAACAACAAAAGGACTATAAGTTACGTGTAAAAAGAAGGGTACAATGATATTGTGATTTATGGTAATAAATATATATTTGGCCTGTGTCCCCGTTTCTACACAGAGCTCCTAGGACCATTGGGATTTCTTAAGTGATGAGAGAGATTAAAAAGTATCTTTTGGGGATGCCTGGGTGGCTCAGTGGTTGAGCCTCTGCCTTTGGCTCAAATCGTAATCCCAGGGTCCTGGGATCGAGTTCCCGCATCTGGCTTCCCCCAAGGAGCCCGCTTCCCCCTCTGCCTGTGTCTCTGCCTCTTTCTTTCTGTGTGTGTCTCTCATGAATAAATAATAAAATCTTTTAAAAAATCATTTGTTTTGTTAATAAGGTGACTTTTGGGAAACACCTAAGGATGGTTGCTGATTGCCAGGGGAACCTACCACGTGGTTGGGATTACTTTTAATCCCACTCCATGATTTTCAAAGAGGAGAGGGAGTATTAAGTCAACTGCCAGTGGCTGATGACTTAACCAATCATGCCTATGTAATGAAGTCTTTTTTAAAAAACCTAAAAGGATGAAGTTCAGAGAGCTTCCAGGATAGGAAACCAGAACATGCACATGCCACCATGCCCCAAACCTCACGAAGATAGGCTCCTTTGTTCCAACCTCACCCTATGTATCTCTTCATCTGACTATTGTTTTACTTTAGTATCTTTTGTCATAAACCAGTAATCCAGTGAGTAAACTAGTTTCTTGAGTTCTGTGAGCCATTCTAGCAAATTAACCAAACCCGAGGAGAGTCTTTGGAACCTTTGATTTATAGCCAATGGATCAGAAGCATAGATAACAACCTAGCTTTTTGATTGGCATCTGAAATAGGGGGCAATCTCCTGGGACTGAGCCCTTAACCTGTCAAATCTGGTACTGTCCCCAGGTAGAAAGCATCAGAATTTAGTTGAATTGTAGGACCCCCAGGTGGTGTTAGAGAATTGCTTGGTGGTGTGGGCAAAACCCCTATGCATTGCAATCGAGGGCAGAATTTCAAGTACAGTAATTTAAGAAATAAGAAGAGTATGCAATACTGCGATTGGAAAGGACCTAAAAATCTTATGGCCAAATAACTTAACTAATGCTTTAACCCACTTTAAAGATAAGAGTTCACATTTTAAGAGTTCACATTTACTAAATGTGTGTTATTGTGCCAGGCACTGTGCAAAGTATTTTGAATATATGTGTTGGAAAGATTATATTCACTGTTCACATAATTTCATGAGGCAAGATTTTTTTTTTCAAAATGAGGAAATTAAAAATCAGAAAAATTAAATAACTTGTCCAAGATCCCACTGTTAGCAAGTGACAGAGCAGTGATCCAAACTCAGGGCTTTCTTATCTAAGGTCTATGCCATCTATCAAGGGTAAGAGACTCCCCAACATAAGTGATAACCAACTTGGCTCCTTCCCATAACTGAGTCTATGAAGACTGGACACCTTCTCAGCAGCTAGTTATATCACTGGTCCTGGGGAGCCTAGTAAATGTTTCACAGAGCTGAATGTTCCAGAAAGAAGAAATTCAAGAAGTTCATCAAAAAGATACTAATTAAATTTAAAAGAACAAATTCTGAGCCACCCATGCAATCTGTGGAATGCAGACTTGTACTCTGGTTGCAATGACTTTAGAAGGAATTCAAATTTGAAATCTCAGAATCAGCCCTGGTTGCTAAGAATTGCTGATTAAGTATACTATCATTATTTTTTTTTTAAAAGAACTTTGCTTCTGTGACTTTATAACAAATAATTGAAATATGGAGGAACCATCAGGAGGTGAGCAGTATAATCCAAAGAGCTACAAATGTAAATTTAGAGGATTTAAATTCACGATTTAGATATACAGTGATAATTATTGACCATTTGGCAGAAGTCCTTTAGTTTGGGGTTTATTTATTTTTTTAATCAACAATTTATCCTATATCCATAGTTCTCCTTGGAGTTTTATCTTTTTCTCTTATTTATTGGTTTATTAAATTTCAAAGACAACTAGATAAGCCAAAGTAATGATTCTACAGATGTATAAGTGTATCCTGAGATGAGGGAATTATTGACATTTCAATAAAGCAGCAAATGGAAGGGAAGTACTTGGTTGCTTGTATACAGATGGGTTATTGGTTGGAATAAATTTCATTTTCTCTCTGTCTCTTTTTTTAACTAAGCAATATGGCCTCTTTTGTTGCTTTGTGAATATTTAGCCAAAGAGCATAATTGTTCATGTATTGGTCTTTGATAGCCATCACTAAATCTCTTGGTTCAAGGTGTTTTTTTTTTTTTTTTCAACAGACTAGCTATGTGGCATGAGTCTCTATGTGAGTCCTATATGTAAGGAAGTCTGAGAAAAACATGCTTCACAGCCTCGTGAAAAAAGGTGTACATTGAAGATATGAACTCTAATTCTGTGGGGTGCTTTTCTAAAAATGTGAATGAAAGACAATGTTTTCTAATACAATCTGTCCCTCATTTTGTCAGGCTCTTCTTCATAAGACCAAATTCAGTCTGGCTATGTAAATCAATAGGGCATGCAGTGGTGGAGTGTTTGAAGAATATTTGTATCAATAAGAAAGATAGGATTGTTGAGTTAAATATCTTTTAAAAAAAATCACACCACTTCATTGTTCCAAGTAGCAATGGATTCACCATTCTCTACACAGAGAATGTAGAAATTTCCACATGCTGCATTACAGGTCTTGCGTCATCTGATCACCCCACATGGATTTGGGTTAGTTATGGAGGATCTTAACCGGTATAACATATACAAAGATTATTTAAGGGGAAACAGAACAATATAGGTTAAGAGCTAAAAGGCCTGGAGTCCATTAGATCTTGGTTAAATTGTAGCCTAGCATTTGCTAGTTTAGTAACCTTAAGCCCATTAAACTGTCAAAGCCTGGTTTTCCTCACTAAATGGGGATAATGTTTCTACCTTTTCTATAAGGTCATAAAGAAGATTAAATAAGATAATGAACTTAAGTACTGAGCTCAGTGCTTGGTTTTATGTTCAGTACGTGTTCTGCTTTGCTTTCGGAGGCTGTACTATTGTTGTTGGGATTTTTATTGTCTGATTTCTCATTTATTTGTCCTCAAAGTTCCATCTGACTAGAGAGTTATTTTGTCATCTTCCTGGATGGTCAAATTCAATAAATCTCCCAAGACTCAGCTCATTTACCATCTAGACCACTACATTTACCAGTCTACTGTAACTAGAAGTTAATTCTCCTTCCTCAAAGGCATGCCGATTGTTGCGGTCTGGGACAGACCTTTGCACCTCATTCTTACAGGTTTACTTAGGTATTTATCCTTTCATGCATTTCTCAGCTGTGTAGCAAGCTTCTTGAAGGCAGGTACTGTAACTATTTCCAGATACCTAATTCGGTTTCTTGCAGAGTTGAAAACCATGAATATTTGTTGTCTAATCAACATACAGTAAATCCAAAGTGCTTTCATTGTTGCATGAAATGGCTATAAAATGTGATTAGCTAGCATTTACTATATGTTTCTATTAATGCTCATTATGTCTCAGGCAATTGTTCTAAACACTTTAATGTTTTATTTCCTCCCATCCTCACATGGACTCTATGAGGTAAGTATTTTTTAAATCACTTTAGATCTAAGATATTGAGGCACAAAAAGTTTTAAAAAGCTTTTGCTAGTGTGAAATAATAAAGTGCATATATACATATTCATCTCTGCCCCAGTTCCTGGCACAGAACCCATAAAACCCTTGGGATTTCCTAAGTGATAAGAGCGCCAGAAGCATCTTTGTTCTAATATCTCCTCCTTGATTCCAGTTCCTACCACACAGCTCCTAAATCCCTTGGGATTTCTTGGGTGATAGAAGTCCTTTTGTTCTAATGAGGTAATTTCTGGTGGGCTTCTGGGAAGCATCAAGATGGGGGCTATTTACCAGGAAAACCAAGCCATGATTAGAACCTTGGAAATTTCAGGGGCACCTGGGAAGCTCAGTTAGTTAATCATCTGCCTTTGGCTCAAGTCATGATCCCAGGATTCTGGGATTGAGCCCCACATCAGGCTCCCTCCTCAGTGGGGAGCCTGCTTCTCTCTCTCCCTCTGCTACTCCCCCTGCTTGCTCTCTCTCTCTCTCTCTCTCTGTCAATTAAATAAATAAAATCTTGAAAAAAATAAGAAGCTTGGAAATATCAGCCTCATCCCCATTTCACTGGAAGGGGAGAGCACTAGAAATGGAGTTAATGACAGATTGTGCCTACGTGACAAAACTTCTATAAAAATCCCAAAAGTAGGGATCTCTGGGTGGCTCAGCAGTTTAGCACTTGCCTTTGGCCCAAGGCATGATCCTGGAGACCCGGGATTGAGTCCCACATCAGGATCCCTGCATGGAGCCTGATTCTTCCTCTGCCTGTGTCTCTGTCCCCCCCGCCGCCCAAGAATAGATAAATAAAATCTTAAAAGAAGTACGGGGGTTTAGAGAGTTTTGGGTTGTTGAACAAGTGCAGGTGCTGGGAGAGTGGTGCAGCCAGAGAGAACATGGAAGCTCCAGACCCCTTCCCTCATACCCCCATCATCTACCCTATTCCCTACATGTTTCCTCCATTTGGATGTTCATCTGTATCTTCTATCGTATCCTTTATAGTAAACTGATAAATGTAAGTCAATGTTTTCCCAAGTTCTGTGAGCCATTCTAGCAAATTACTGGGGCCAAGGAAGGTTCATGGGAACCCAATTTATAACTGGTCAGTCAGAAGTACAGGTGACTAGGGACTTGCTGTTGGCATCTGAAGTGGAGGTGGAGAACTCCAGGTAGTATGAGAATAGAATTAAACTTTAAGACACCCAGCTGGTGTCAGAGAATCGTTTGATATGTAGACAACCTACATATCTGGTGTCAAAAATATGAAGTGTGTAATTAAGGAGAAACACAGGGATGTGGGGTTTTTATTTACACCGCGGTTATATAGTCAGTACAGGATTAAGGCAGGATTCAAACCCAGGCAGACTACATCTAGACAGACACACCATTCGGCTAACTTCTACTCAATACTGTCTAATAATATGGCCAGAGATTATCCATAATATTTAAGTTGAGAATTTGAAAGCACCATAGGACCTCCTAATATTATCATCTTTTCAGCTACTTCTAAATTGGGCTAGAGAAGCAGAATCAGAGAACTAATACATCATATTATTATTATAACAATATAATATAATATATAGATAGAGATATCATGGATGGCATAGTCCTACTCGAACGCTTCTTTAAGATGCAGGGATTGTGACCCTAGTTTCCTAATGAGAAATCAAATGTAATGTAAACATAACATAAAATAGGACCGTCTTGCCAAAAAACCTTTGGGCTACAGGATGAAAATAACAATACATAACATATTTTGAGGTTAAGAGACACCATCCTTATGCCATTTAAGTGGATTTTCTTTTTAAATCAAACACACTATGGTTATTCCTACTGAGAAAGAGAAAGCAGCCCCTGGCAGCTGGCAGTTGGCCTGGTACCATGAGCCAAGCCTTGATCTTCTCCTGAGAAACGTAAACCATTTCACAGAGAATCATCCACTAGTAGCCCAGATGGGTCAGCACAAAAATATCACCACTCCATAATCAAGTCTGAACCCAGACAGAAACAAGAA
This sequence comes from Canis lupus familiaris, assembly GCF_011100685.1. Taxonomy (NCBI): domain Eukaryota; kingdom Metazoa; phylum Chordata; class Mammalia; order Carnivora; family Canidae; genus Canis; species Canis lupus. The sequence goes on along the minus strand of NC_049237.1, from coordinate 44,216,907 downwards.
TGTTTCCAAACCACACAAGTAACCAAGCATCCTCTTAGCCTCACTAAACTGAGTAGCTGCTGCCTCTTTATATAGATTATGACTTTAGCCTCCCCACCAGGCCTTCTGTCCTCCAGATGAGAATTACTAAGATATGCATCGTAGGGTTACCCCTGCTTCCCCAAAGCATCCAATCCAGAGCAAACTTTTCTTCTTTGAGCCCTCACCAAAATCAGTAGACAGAAGCTGGAATCCTATAATACTTCTTTCTTTCCACTATTCTCTTCCTGGAGTGCTCCATGGTTGGCTATGGCGTGCATTCTCTTCATCATAATGTGTCAGTAAACCAGCTTTGCCTCACTGCTGGTTTCCTGATGCACTTGAGCTGGATGAGCACTGACAACTGTGGCTACCATGATCTTTTTTTTTTTTTTTTTTTTTTTTTTGGCTACCATGATCTGATTGGTGAAGAGACTGTGCCTCAGAAAAACGAAATGACTCCAGAGGCAAAACTACTCTAGATTTAAGTCTAAGTCCAATTTGCTTCTCTTGTTATTTTTGTTTCTGTTTTGGTGTGTTTTGTTTAACAGACTCCCAGAGCCTGCCCTCCTAACCACTACACGACAGAGCGTCCCTTAGGGTTACTGTAAATACAGATGAGGGATAGGGCAGTCTGGGAAATATCTACTGCATCCTGACTATGTGCTGGCTACTTTAGATATATTTGTTACTTAAGTCTCTTATTTAATGATCTTATTTAGATTTTAAAGTGACATAATCCTTTTGAAGAAGTTCAGCTCAATGATTAAAGATGTTTATCCTTATTAATATTGAGTAGTTTCTCTTAAGTGAAATGACTGGAAAGTTTTAAGTTTTGACTTAGGTATATCACATGGCTACACCACATGAGGATAGTCCTTACCCTGGAATGGCAGTGAGGCAAACATCCTCTAGAAGCAGCTTGTGGTCTAGCCTCCCTCCTTATTTCTGGATAAGTTTCAGCAAGAGACACATGCTCTGAATGCACTGTCTATATATTTTCAGTTGTTGATTCACCTTTCTCACAAGTTTTAGAACTCAGGACTCCCCTTTTCTGCTTCTATTATATACACTATTAAAATCAAACTGATTCTGAGAGCATCTTGATTATTATGGCAAAATTTTTACTCTCACGTGTATAATAGCACTGGCTTAAAAATTTCTAGGCAAAATGAAAATTGGGAAATAAAATGTGCTACTTCAGGAAATGATGTATATACATCCTATAGTGTCAGTGAATATTATATTGAATTATTCTTGTCCTAAAGAAATGCTGTCATTCCCCTGAATTATAATTGGAGTATCTTGTGTCCCTGGGATGTTCCTGCCCCAAGAGTAAATTAAGTCCTGGTTTCATTTGCCTTATTGTTTTTCTTTGCCAAAACCATTTTCTGAAAGAAATGTAAAAAAGAAAAAAGCAGAAACAGAGCATATCTCCTATGCCTCATCTTCCCATGATATCAATTTTCAAAAATTATTTGGTGCAAAGCTACTCAAGCCTGCATTTGAACAGGAATTCATTGTGACAGCCAGGAAAGCTAGACATTAAGTTCCTCCTGATTTCTTAGACTCTCTGATAATCTGCTCATCAGCATGTCTAAAGTAAATGCTGAAGTTTCAACTGGAACTATTTGATTTTTATACTGTCGTTGAAGATGAAATAGTAGTAAATCACTTTCGGAATTTAATTAAAATTCAGGTTATACACCCCTTAAAGGAGATGACATCATTAGCAATACCAGAATTTCTAAACTGATATTTCAAATTCACTGTTGTAGATAATAGGTATCAATATGTACTACCAAGATTTTGTTTCCTGAAAATATGAACATTAAATAAATTATAAGTGATAACAAATCTTCATCTCATATATGCAGCCATTTACACTTCTTATCCATGAACATTCATACATAGATTCAATAACATAATTTTCAATAAACTACTAATTGATTTATAAGTGCCATTTATCATAAAACTGGAGTCATGATTTCACTTTAAATTGGACAGTACATGCAAAAGAACTACCAAGGCTGAAGGATCTCATACCTTAGAGGCATTCCAGGCAGCTATGTGATATTTCTTCCAAGAATGAGAGCTCAAGATCCAGGCCCTGCAACAAAAATTTTACACACTTAATAAAGGCATAGGATTATAAAATATTCAAGTTTTATTTGTATTTTTATTAATATACTGCTCACTTTTGTCCATTAGTGAACAAAAAATCTACATGGAAAAATTCAGTATAAATGTAGAGATTGTTTAGAGATTTGGCAAAGTTTACTGCATCAGAGCCTCCAGTGCTAATGTTAAGTAGATGGCTCACTGGGAATTTGCAGATCAATATAATTCTTTTTTAAAGATTATATTTATTTAAGAGAGAGAGAGAGTGCACAAAGGGAAGAATAGAGAGAGGGGGCAAGCAGAATCCGTGCTGAGCACCCGGGGCTAAATCTCAGGACCTGAGATAAAACCAAGAGATGGACACTTAACCGACTGAGCCACCCAGGTGTCCCTAGATTGATAGAATTTAATGTTCAAGCTCAAGTCTGGGATTTTAGCTCCACAGACTCAGAGTGAGACTCAGGTTTGCCTTATTTCTTCAAAACAATAAAGGATAAAAAAAAAAATAGGAAAAGACTAGATCAAAAGGCCAATTGAATTTAGCATAAGAACCCTATATATAGAAATTAGAAATCTTGATGAATGACCTCTTTGGCCATTAGAAAGCATGGTAAATGAGGTCCCACATGATTATGATATGCACTTTTTTATAATGACCTAATATTTTGGGATACAGTTTTTTTTCATAAATAGAATAAGAATACATATTTGGAACTGTGTTCCTATTTCCAAATTTGGCCCTTATTTTCAGATGTCAAAGAACTCATGAGAAACTTTTCATTCTAGACATAATGTTCATTTTCTGAAGTCATCTTCAGAATTCCTGGCTAGACTTTCTTTTTTTCCAGCTTTACTCAGATATAACTGACCTATAACAGGGTATATGGTTAAGGTATATAGCATGACTGGATACATGTATACATTGTGAAATGATTATTACAATAAAATTAGTTAACACATCTACCACCTTACAAATTACAATTTTTTTGAAATTTTGTGGAGAAAATATTTAAGACCTACTCTCCCAGCAAATTCAAATACACAATACAGTATTGTTTAACCAAAGTCACCACGCTATACATTAGATCTCCAGAATGTATTCATCTTAATACTGGGCATTTGACAAACATCTCCTCATATTCCCCATCCCCATAGCCCCTGGCAACCACCATTTCACTCTTTGTTTCTATGAGTTTGTCATCTTTTTTTTAAAGATTCCACATATAATTGAGATCACATAATATTTGCCTTTCTCTACGTTATTTCACTTAGCATAACGTCCTCAAGATCCATCTGTGTTGTTTCAAATGTCAGGGTTCATTCTTTTTTAAGGTTGACTAATATTCCATATACTACATTTTCTTTTCCACTCATCTGTCAATGAACACATGAATGCTTAGGTTGTTTCCATGTCTTGACTATTGTGAATAATGCTGTAATAAACATGGGAGTGCAGATATCTTTTCCAGGTAGAGATTTCATTCCATCAGATATACCCAGAAGTGAGATTACTGGACCATATTGTATTTCTATTTTTAATTCTATTCCATTGGTCTGTGTGTCTGCTTTTTGGTAGTCTCATACTGTTTTGATTATTCTAGCATTGCTGAATAGTGTGAAATCAGAAACTATGATCCTTCTAGTTTTGTTCTTTCTTAAAATTGGTTTGGCTTATTGGGGTCTTTTGTAGTTCCAAACAAATTATAGGATTTTTTTTCTATTTCTGTGAAAAAGCCATTGAGATTTTGATGGGGAAAGCACTGAATCTCTAGATGGCTTTCGGTAGTGTGGACATTTTAACAATATTAACTCTTCCAATCCATGAACACAAAATGTATTCCATTAATTGATTTCTTCTTCAATTTTTTTCATCAATGTCTTACAGTTTTCATTGTATACAGATCTTTCACTCCTCTCATTAAATTTATTCATATGTGTTTCATTCTTTTTGATGTAACTGCAAATGGGATTGTGTTCTTCATTTCTTTTTGAGATATCTCTGTTAATATATAGAAATGAAATTGATTTTTGTATGTTAACTTTGTATCCTGCAACTTCACTGAATTCATTTATTAGTTCTAACAGTATTTTGGTGGAATCTTTAGGGTTTTTCATATATAAGATCACATCATATGTGAGCAGAGACAATTTTACTTCTTTCTTTCTGACTTGGATGCTTCTTATTTCTTTCCCTTGCCTAATTGCTCTGACTGGAGTTTCATGTTAGATAGGAGTAGTAATCACCCTGGTCTTAATCATGATTTTAGAGAAAAAGCTTTTCGTTTTTGAGGATGATGTTAGTTATGGGTTTGTCATATGTGGCTTTTATTAGGTTGAGATATATTTCTTCTATACTGAGTTTGTTGAGACCTTTTACCATGTAAGGGTAATGACTTTGTCAAAAACTTTATCTGACTCCGTTGAAAGGATAGTATGATTCTTTTTTTTAAAGATTTTCTTTATTTATTTATGAGAGACACACACACACACAGAGAAAGAGGCAGTCAGAGAGAGAAACAGGCTCCATGCAGGGAGCCCGACGTGGGACTTGATCCTAGATCTCCAGGATCACACCCTGGGCCGAAGGCAGGCACCAAACTGCTGAGCCACCCAGGCTGCCTGGATAGTATGATTTTTGTCCTCTATTCCATTAATGTGGTATATCACATTTCTTGATTTGCATAAGTTGATTCTCCTTGCATCCCAGAAATAAATCCCATTTTATTATAGTGTAATCCTTTAGATGTGGTGTTGAATTTGCTTTGCTAGATTCTTGTTGGGAATTTTTGCATCTATTTCATTAGGTTTATTAATATGCATGTTTTTATTCCTATCTGTCCATCCTTGACTTTGGAATCAATGTAATGCTGGCCTCATAAAATGATTTGAGACCATTCTCTTCTCTTCAATTTTTTGGGAGACTCTGAGAAGGATTTGTATTCATTCTTCTTTAAATGTTTGATGGAATTCACCAGTGAAACCATCTGGTCCTAGGATTTACTTTGTTTAAAGGTTTTGACTACTGCTTCAATCTCCTTAAATGTTATTGATCTGTTCAGATTTTCCATTTCTTTCTGATTCAGTCTTGGTAGGTTGTACACATCTAGGAACTTATCCATCTATTCTCAGGTGTTCAATTTGTTGGTATATATTGTTCATAGTAGTCTTTTATGATTCTTCATATTTCTGTGGTCAATTTAAATGTCTCCTCTTTCATTTATAATTTTGTTTATTTGAGGTCTTTTTCTTGGTTAGTCTAGCTAAAGATTTGTCAATTTGTGTTTTCAAAAAAACAACTTGTACTTTCATTGATTTTTTTCTATTGTATTTCTAGTCTCTATTTAGTTTGGTTCTGATATTTATTATTTCCTTCCTTCTGCCAACTTTGGACTTAGTTTGTTCTTCTTTTTCTAATTTCTTGAGGTGTAAAGCTACATAGATCCTTCTTTTTTCATAATGTGGGCGTTTATCACTATAAAAGTCCCTCTTAGATCTGCTCTTGCTGAATCCCATACATGTTGGTATGCTGTGTTTTAATTTTCTTTTGTCTCAAGATACTTTCTAATTTCCCTTTTGGTTTCTTTTTAGCCCATTGGTTGTTCAAGAGTGTGTTGTTTAATTTCCATGTATCTGTGATTTTTTTTAGTTTCGTCCTCAAATTTTATTAGTTTCCTTTGGTGGCATCATATTTGCTTGATTCTTCATGACTGTGTAGCCTTGCATTCATGTCTATGAACCTGAACTATTAAATACCTCTTCCAGTCTTTATAGACTGGTTTCAGCAATTAAAGACTTTTTATGCCTATTCTCTGAGTTGATTAGTCTACCTCTAGAATTTCAGTCATTCTGGGTTGGAACCAGTTATAAGGCTGCTGCTAGATCTGTCCTGGGGCCCATAGTCAGTGGGCTTATGGTACCAGGGGCTCAGGCAGACATGGATCTTTATCCTGTTCCTGGGCCAATGAGACTGCCTCCAGCAACTTGTTCAGTAGGGTAGCACTGGGACAAGTGTCCACTTCAAGGTTCACATTTGAGTCCTCAGATAGTGGGCCTATTACTGGATTCTCCACTGTGTGACTCCTGCCAGGTTCCCAGGAGGGCTGGACTCTTCCCTTACCATGAATGGAAGGGCTGGACCTGAGTATAGAGTCTTTCCAAGGTCTCCTGAGACACAGGTGTGTGTTTCCTGCCTAGTCCTAGTGGTGGAAGGACTACTGTTGAGAAGGCCTAGAACTGTAGGGCCCTTTCAGGATTTCAGGGCAAAAACAGGAGTATCTCCCACTGGGTTCCTGGGCTGATAGGCCTGTCAGTGGACTGCAGCTGTGATACGGTTGGAGCCAAGTTATAGGGCCTTTGGGAGATAGGAAAACTGAAGGACTCTGTAAAAATCTGCTTTTTGCTCCTTTTCTTGCTTCTGTCTTGCTAGTACCTGCACCCTCATAGTAAAAATAATGTATTCCCTCCATGTAAGGGACAGGAGTTTATTTCTTCAGAGTCTTCCAGCATAATAGGTGACATCTCAGGAAGGACTGGGTGAGAATTACCAGACAAAGTCATTCTGTGTGTATTCCAGACTACTGGCACTAGACATCTCAACATCAAGGTCCTCTGAATCCAAGCTATAAGTGACTTATGAAAGACACCTGGACCTTTCTTTGTTCTGACCAGTTCCTCAATGCCTGAAAGGATGCATGCATCAGACTACAATACACAATAAAAACTCCAGACACTGAATGAAAATGAAACTCTCCTTTTCCTTTCTGAGTCTTCCAGATGCTCTATCTGTATCTTTACTCTCTTTTTATCTTCAATAGATTTGCTCTCATTCCCTCCCAGCTTGCATTTGATTTCTATCCTGTGCATAGCCAAGGACCCTCTTGGCTGGCCCTGTGGGATCCTCTTTCGATACCTTGGAACCAGCCTGCCTACATCACTTGATAGACAGTGCTGGTAACAGATTCAAAGCCAAACAAGGTTATAACTGAATCCCCAGGGGTACAGAGCTGTTACCATTTCTGTCACCTGGACCAAGATGCAAGCTTGCCCTTTCAAAGTGGCTCTCCTCAGGCTTGGACTGCCCTATGATTTCACAATACCCTACCTGGTTCCCAAACCTCCCACAGAAGCACTTTTATCCATGGATAGATACCAATTTATTGTTGTGTGTGTATAGGGCAGGGGGTACATGCAAGGAATCTCTTAGCCATTTTGCTGACATCACTTAAAATATATTTCTGAAAAATATGGAAAAGACTTAAGAGACTCATTTTAGAGCTATATATACATGTATTGATAAAAACAGAATTGTGGCTGTAAAATAATAAAACTGTTTTTATATTAAATTTATAATAAAACATAACTCATCAGAAAGAAAAGAAGTGGGATTCATTCATTCACAAATATGTATTGATCACACTATCTTACTCTCAGGAGGAAAAATGAATAATATACATAACAAAACATGCTTAATGGTGATAAATATTATAAGAAATAATGGGAAATGAGTCAAATAAGGGAAGTTGGGAGTGGTGGGGGCAAAGAATGGATGGTGTGATTGAAGTTCAACAATATGGGTGGGATGGGTTTTATTGAAATACAGACATATGCATGTGCACACACAAATACACACAAAGAATTGAGAAATTTTCCACGAGGATAGGAAGAGATAATTGTAAGGAGAGGCAACAGCCAGTGCAAAACCCTTACAGAGGAAATGTGACTGTTCATGGAACAAAAGGGAGCCTGTGCTGAAGTGACGGGATGAGGAAGAGAAGAGAAACTAACTTGGAAATATGAGGCAGAGTGGATCATTAGACATCTTGCAAACCACTGTATTTCTTGGACTTTTAGTTGAAGAGAAATGGGGTCCCACTGAGAGTTTAAGCTGAGGAATGACATGATTTGTGCTACACTTTTCAAGGATGATTGTGGCTGTTGTGTTGAAACTTCAGGAAAGGCAAGACTAGAAGTACTGGAAAACTAAGAAGCTACTGAAATAATCAAGGCAAACCAGGAGAATGGTAGCTCGGGACTGTGACAGTGGCAGTGCTAAGAAATATGTGGTTCCTAAATGTATTTGGAAAGTAGAAGGATATATAATTTCCTTTTAAAAAATGGATGTGGAGGGGGGAAAAGAAAAGAGGGAGTCCATTGTTTTGGCTTGAGGAACAGGAAAAATGGATTTGCAATCATCTGAGAAGAGTAAAACTCATATGGAATAGGTTTGGGGGGAAAAGATCAGAAGTTTAGTTTGAGACATATTGATAAATATTATAGAAAAAAAGGGAAACAAGTAATATAAGGGGAATTGTGTGTGCTAAGGGCAAGGAAGAGACCGTGTGATTGAAGCTTAAAAATGTGGGGGGTGGGCAGCCCGGGTGGCTCAGCGGTTTAGCCCCACCTTCGGCCCAGGGCGTGATCCTGGAGACCTGGGATTGAGTCCCACTCAGGCTCCCTGCATGGAGCCTGCTTCTCCCTCTGCCTGTTTCTCTGCCTTTCTCTCTTTCTCTGTGTGTCTCTCATGAATAAATAAATAAAATCTTTTAAAAAATAATAACAATGTGGGGGGGGGTTGTTGAAAGTTGGAAGATTCTCTCAGAAACCTGAGTGAAAAAGTTGCACAGACTGTGAAATATATGTCTATATATCTGGAGTGTGATTTGAGCTCAAAATATAATCCAAGCTTGTACCACAAATTTTGTAGCTTAAATCAACACAAATTTGTTTTAGAGGTCAAAAATCTAAAATGAGCCTTATGGGGCTAAAATCAAGTGTTGGTAGGATGTTCTATCTGGAGAATCCAGGAAGAGTTGTTTCTTTACTTCTAGGTGATGGCCCTCTCTTCCATCTGCAAAGTGTTTCATTCCAGTCTCTGCTCCTGTAATTCCATCAACTTCTGCCTGTGACTCTATTGCCTCCCTCTCATAAGGATCCCTATGATTACATTTGGGTTGACATGGATAATCCAAGATACTCTTCTCATCTCAAGATTTTTAATTTAATCATATCAACAAAATCCTATTTGCCAAAGAGGGGAACACAGTCAAATATTTGGGGATTAAGATTGGCCATCTTTAAGAAGCCATTATTCAGCTTGATATGATAGACCATAAGTGGCCTAGCAAGCCATGGACTGGGTGAGTTCACCCAAGGAATGAGTGTAAGGAGAAAAAAGGAAGATCACCTTCTGAACCTGGGTACGTTCCAACATGAAAAGCTAGAGCAAAGAGGAACAACTGTCAAAGACAGAAAGGGTAAAACAGAAAAACTGCCCCCCAATGACAAGAAACTGTAGAGTATTCTCAAGAGAGAGTTGAAGGAAAAAGGGGTAATCCATTGTGTCACAATGATGCAGTCTAATGAACTCATCCTGGTACAAGACATTGGTCTAACACTGAGGATACAGGATTGAAAAAGGCTTCTGAAATTCATTCCATAGCAATAGTCATATAGCAAACAAACAACACTCCAAACAATTCAGAGAGCATAATGGCAAACAGTATGAGGAAAACAGAAACAAGTGCTGAGACAGGGAATGATGGGGAATGATTGTGACGGGTATTACTTTAGGTTGAGTGGCCAGGAAAAGCCCCCACATGATCATATTGAGCTGAGACAAAGTGAAAAAAAAGAAAAAAAGAGCAAGCCACAGAAATTCTGGGGGGGGGGGGGGGATAAAGAATTCTGTCCAGAGAAAAATAGCCTCAGCCATGGACATAAAGAGGGAAGAATCTCAGCATATTTGAGAAGAAGAGCCCAGAGGAACCCAGAGGAGCCCCAGTGTGGAGAATGGGGGAGATGATCCAGGGAAGCAAGGAAGTGCCCTGTCACGCAGTGTAGGTCCAGGTTCAATTCTACTGTGGCTCAAACTTGGGATTTGGGATATATTATAAGTGTAAAGGGAAATCAATGAGGGGTTTTTCCCAGGCTGTGACAGGACCTCATTTATGTGTCTGATAGAATTGGGGTAGGGAAAGAGTCACATTAGGGAGAGCAGAGAAGAGGGATTGCAGTAGTGGAGGAAGGATGCACCTAAGCAAGTAGTGGAAGTGTGGAGTCCAATAGACTTAGAATGTGTTCTCCAAGTGGAGTTGATAAGCTCTGCTGATAACCGACACCAGGGGCATTTATTCTTTTTATTACTTCTGTGCCTCATAGGAATTAATTCGCAGCTTTTGTGATTTGGTAAAAACAATGCTACGCTCCGATGGTTTCAAATCTGTTTGTAAATTGGTTAATCCTACTGTATACCTATGGCCAAGCCACAAATTATACTCAGTGAATATTTTAAACATCTATAAACTTACCAATTAAATGTGATTACTTAAGGAAAAGTTACTTTGTTTTTGTTTAAATATTTTATTTATTTATTTGACAGAGAGGGAGAAGGAGCACAAGCAGGAGGGGCTGCAGAGGGAGAGGGAGAAACAGACTCCCCGCTGAGCAGGGAGCCCAACGTGGGGCTCCATCCCATGACCCTGAGATCATAACCTGAGCCAAAGGTAGATGCTTAATGGACTGAGCCACCAGGACCCCAACAAAAGTTACTTTGATAAAATTTTATCTGCATTGTTTTTTGTTAAAGAAGGAGCATTGTGGTGATTAGTTTGGGAATAAATATTATGAAGGAAGTATGTTAGAAAAAATATTAATAAATTTTCCTCTGTCAAAACAATATATATCGACAATAAATTTTTGGAAGATTCATAAAGAATAACTAGTCTGAAAACCTGTAAAGATAAATCCTCAATATGTGGAGATGAGAAGGTTTTTCTTTTGTTCTGTTTCATTTTGTTTTTAGACAACAGAGGGGAAAAAAAATGAATGGACAGTAAAACTGCCAAAACAATCTGGTTTTATTTTAAGTTACAAAGAAAAAAGTAACTTTCTTTTTTCTTTTTTGAGCCTACGTATCCATAAACACTAAAAATAGCAATGAGTTTGATAGCATGCTATTCCCATTTAACATAAATTTAAGGCATTTGATAATAGTAATCATTTACCTGGCACCCATCAGAATAATCCCCGTCACTGCTCATTTTATTAGTTCAGTCGAAGAGCAACAATAGCAGACTTGCATTTGAAAAAGTTAAGGATGGGTTTATTTTCTTTTTAACAAGGAAGAAAAAAAGAAAAGGAAGTTCAAACACGCACAGTTGCTGGAGTCTAAACAAAGAAAATTCATCAAAGCATACACACAGGCCACCCTGGAAACAAAGAATTCACACTCTAGGGAAGACAATAGATACTGGTCACAGTAGGGCTGCCTTCGAATTCTTGGGGCCAAGTCACTGGCAGCAGTTGGCTGATGGCTCAGTGCTCCAAGGATGTGGAGAACACATTTCTGACCTGAATCCTGATTGGTGAAATTTAATTCAGACTTTGAGATAGACGGCAAAATATATTCTTTCCCCAAGTTCCCAGGCCCGGTCACATTAACTTATTTGATCTCAGATATAAATTACTCCTGCAATACTCAATTTGATTTCCCTTTTAGTATAGCTGCTGCTCTTTAATGCAGCAAAAGTATCCTTCTGCTGTGTTTTGATAGGACAATAATAAGGAATTGGACTCATGACTTTAAACAGAGGCCTGCTCTTGACTGGAGTCTATCATTTCATCTTTAGAAATCTTGGAAAGGTCCTTAACTCTTTGGGTAGTAGAACCAGTCATGTGTATTTTAGAGTATGGACAGTCTACCAGTTGCAATTAGGAGGCGATGCAACAATGCACCTGGAAAATAGGGTAAAATGTATCTATTTTACACTTTGTAGTGTTCGATGGCAGGTGTATTGGAAATCACAGGCAAGAAGAGACTAATGTCTCAAGTGGAACTTGGCGAGGAGGGAAAAAATGGAATCTCAGAATAGAGCTGTAAGAAATTTGGTGGGTTTCTTTTTTTCCCTTAAGTATTTAATTTACACTAAATTATTTTTTTAAATATTTATTTATTTATTAGAGAGGGAGTAAGCAAGAGACAGAGAGAGAGCACAAGCTAGGGGAGGAACAGGAGAGGGAGAAGCAGACTCCTGGCTGAGCAGGGAACCCAATGTGGGGCTCCATCCCAGTCCCCCGGGATCATGACCTGAGCTAAAGGCAGTTGCTTAACCCACTAGGCTACCCAGGTACCCCTACACTAATAATTCTAATAAGCAATGAACACGAGCACCGAGGTCAGGGTGCAATATTCGTATGGCTCTTGAATATGTCGGTGCTATACATACTCATTCTAAATAATCAAATCAATAGCCTACAGTTGAAACTACTAAGAATTATAGGCAAATGTGAACAATTTAGCAAGTTCCAGGCAGTTTTCCTTCACAGATGGACATTAAAGAGATATACCTTGGACATTTTAGGTGACATCAATATAATCACATTCAAAATTAATGATGAAAAGACTAACTGTTCTTTTTTACCTACCTCACCAATTTCCTGCAACATCAGTCCCTTTCAGAGTGTTTCTGTTCGTTATTTCTCAAGTGTAGAAAACATTGGCTTTCAGCATCATTGTGACTTAAGACAGAAGGACTCTCATTTCCTTGACCCTAGATTGATTATATTTGTTTATTCCTAAAATACGCATTTTGCTTAGAAATAGACACAGGTTGTTGACTTGCGTGATTACAGTTTCCTTGCGTTACCACTGCACAATTTGTTCTAGGAATGCTAATTCTCATGATGTTCTGCTAGAGAAATTAAAAGACAGTGTAATTTTTAGACATGTCAATCATACCAAGTATATCCTATCCTTGTCAGATGCAGCACATCTCAGCACTATTTCTCATAAGATGTAGGGGTCCTCTTTCTGTACAGTTTAGTAACAAGAATAGTTGCAAAGAACGACAGCCGTCTATGAGAATTAGCAGGAGTAAAATTAAATTAGGTTAAAAGTTATCAACTGTAAATGGCAAGTAGACCACTCTGTGCAGACACTATGAAGAAAAAAAAATGGTCTCAGCCGACTGGCAAACTTACAGAGGCAAGCCAGTGGCTTAAGGATCAGAAGTCAGCCTCTTGGAACGCTACCCTCTGGGAAACTTCCCCCAAAAGAAAGCTTGCGTGGCCAGTGGCTAGGAAAGAAACTAGCATCCGAAAAGATAAACTGAGGACAGCACCAGTAGATGCACACCATAAGCCATCCTTAGAGATTTGGCATTTGTACCCATGTATTAAAGGCTCTGAAAAGTCCTGCAGAGAAATTTGCCTAACTTTAGTTAGCCCAATGTTTTCCATCTTACTTGAATAAGGAAATGCTCTAGTGTTGATTGAAACACAGTTTGGAAAAGGCTGTTGGGTTGATAAATCAAAGTTTTGCCCAAAGTCCCACTTGGTTCTTTCTGGAATTAATCTATGTCCTCACATAATGTCTGTTGCCTGTCAGACCATATAAAAATCCAAGTGGACCTACCAATTTGATCACACAAGTAGTGCAAATAATGTAAATTATTTTTGATCTCACTTTCTGATACTAAATATTCTTTATGTGTTACCTTGGGAGAAAGGGAATCAAAGAGTGTGAAAAATCATTGTCAACTGTTATCTTTCAGAAATGTTTAAGCTTCTCTTAAAGTTGTGTCCCCAATAACATGTACGAATCTAGCAAGGGATTGATCAGTGAATGCCATCGTGAGTTTTTAGTTTAATTTAGCAGACAAAAACATTGGCTGTGGAAAAAGCCTAAGCGGTTTTTATCTGCAGTCCCAAGCATGCTGGTTGCCATAACCACTTTCCCTATCATTCCCGCCAGCATTTGCTAATTGCACCCTGTGCAGAGCACTGCCTTATATCAAAAACATATTAAATCCTACTGTTTAGTAAGAGAAGGACTGAATAATTTTATGCATATACCGAACTCCCCATGTTTGACAAAGTATTCAAGGTGAAACTAAACATTATTTACTTTAGATTATAAAAGATTCTCTTGCCATTCTGCAAAACTGGTTAGACCTGGGGAGGGAGGGGTTCCTGGTTTAAATTTGAACAACCACAAAGATATCATCAAATGCCAGCCAGTTCAACCTGGCTCAGAACCGGTTTTTGCCAGGAAACTGTTTTAGTTATTCAAGCCCTGTGAAAGCAAACTTGGGAGTTGGAAAATCTTAAAGATTTATTTATTTATTCATGAGAGACACACAGAGAGAGGCAGAGACACAGGCAGAGGGAGAAGCAGGCTCCTCGCAGGGAGCCCAATGCGGGACTCAGTCCCGGATCCCAGGATCACAACCTGAGCCTAAGGCAGGTGCCCAATCGCTGAGCCACCCAGGTGTCCCAGTTGGAAAATTTTGATAGTATTTTTAACAATGGCAACTCTTCTCTTTCACTAGTTTGGATGAAAGCAGATGGCAAGATGGATAATTTGCCTGCCACAAACTTTTATTCTCAAAACAAGTGTGTGTTGCAGGACATTGGTACTAAAAAGTTTGTAAGATACCTGGCTCTAAAAATTATATGCCTCATCAGACTGTATCAATGGGATACAATGCTACTAGCTATTTTCAAACAATAAGAACAATGATTCACTAAAAAGCAAATTTATCCTGAGGACAGAAAGCAACCGCATTAAAAAAAAAATTAATAAAACAAACAAAAAAGTATCCCTGGTCAAATAAGCTGAAATATTTCCTTTAAACTTATAATTTTAAAAAAATAAAATATGCTAAAAATATATATACACTGAAGTTAATCACTATGGATAGCTAAATTCTGGAGAGAGCCACTGTACAATATTGGGCCCATAATTGACAATGTTGTACCGTGCACTTAAAAATTTGAGAGTAGACCTCATGTTAAATGTTCTTACCACAATATAAATATATTATATATAACTTTTAAGACTTAGCTTCTGCAAAATGTGACTAGGTTTTTAAGACAGATTTTTAAATAAACTGATTACATATTTAGTCATCTTGTCTGGTGTATCACATAGGTGATATTAGATTATTTGCTTAATGTCTCACAACTAAAGATCTTGGTTACTTCATTCATTGAGCTTTATATTTTTAAAGCAATATCTGCAAAGGAAATAATTTCTAAAAAATGTCAGTGCTATCTCTGGACGGTTACATAAAGCATCTTGGAGCTGACATGCACACCAACAGATGTATAAACTAGTATGATGCTTAATTTAGTCATTGGACAAGAGAAATAAATATCATCCTATAGCTATTGTACAAATGTTTATCCGTTTCAGATTATCTCCCTGTCCTAAATAAACACACACGTGCACACACACACACACACACTAGCAGAGTAAAACTCCAAATATATTTTAATTCAAACATGTGGAATGAAACAGCAAGATTCTAACACTGTTTTGTTGGATTGGTCATGTTTGGCATCTAAAAAATGTTTGAATCCCCCCATATTGCTTCGGTATCATCTCTATAATACCAATGCCTGATTGGATTCCATAAGTATACCAGTAAATTATTTATTGGCTACTGACTATGCGCCTTTGTTGCACTGAGATTTGTGGACAATAAGGAAGTGTTCTTAGGGATCCCTGGGTGGTGCAGCAGTTTGGGGCCTGCCTTTGGCCCAGGGCGCGATCCTGGAGACCCGGGATCGAATCTCACGTCAGGCTCCTGGTGCATGGAGCCTGCTTCTCCCTCTGCCTATGTCTCTGCTTCTCTCTCTCTCTCTCTGTGACTATCATAAAAAAAAAAAAAGGAAGTGTTCTTAGAGGACCCATTAACTGTTAAAAATATTTCCTAATACTAATTTCTAAAGCATATCAGCGCTGTCCACAGTCATATAAATGCTGGTAAAAAAAAAAAAAAAAAAACATCATGCCACAGAAGATGCCACACCATATTCCAGGTTAGAAAAATTAATGAAAAAAAAAAAAAAAGAAAAATTAATGATGAAATTAATGTAATAAATTTCCACTGTGTCTCCTATAATCAGCTTCAAGGATCTGGGGGTTTGTTATTGGCACACTGAAATAACAGAACATGATATTGTTTGTTTAATGACTCGAATATTCTGAACATATTTTAGTAAAAAAAAAAAAATACTGTACTAACATGGTTTTAAAAATAAATTCCATTCAGGCTTTGTGACTTTCCAGGTTTATCAAGAACAAATTTTAATATGTTTCTTTCAATAAGGTGCATGAACTTCTTCTGGTTTTTAAATGTAGCTTATGCAGACCTGCATATTAAGATAAGACTATCTTTCCAAGATTAAAAGGTATTTCCTTCCAGCAGAATTTTTGCTCAATTTGAATAATGAGTTAAATTCCGAATTACAGCAACTTCATTTAATGCTCCTGATTTTAATGAGTGCATGTATATATCTTTAAAATATATTCGAAATGGTCTAGGGAACTTTTCATTGCTGAACAGCAAAGCAGAAAAGGAGGACTATTTGTGTCATGTACCACTTCCTCCCTAACATAATTTTGAAATATAAACTTTACAAGGCTGTTTTTTGTTGCGTGGGAAACCAGTGTTTCTGTGAGATAAAAACACGGAACTAATTGTTTATATTAGAGCCTTTAGGACTGGTACTATTTTATATGCAAATTTACTAGAGCAATTTGTTTTACATGTGTATTAAGTCAAATGGATCAAATGATCTGAGTGGGTTGAACTAAGATGATAGACTGGTTCATTCTATTTGAAAAGAATTTGCGAATCAGCATTTTTTACAGATCTAATTGAAATGTATTCATGCCTCTGTAGAGCAGTGATAAACTTAATAAATGAGGACAGTTATTATGCGCCAATAAAATATCAAAACCCAGCAAATTATAAAATAGTTATCGGTGTGACTGCTTAAAATAACATAACTAGCTCTAAAGCTGGGTCACACATGATTATTCCAGCTGTCAGAAGAACAATCTAGCAGAATGAACTTCATTTTTTCTGCCCAAAGATGAAGTAATAGATTCTCTCCCGAGTTGGACTGTGCGCATCACAGATGAAGAGTCTGGGAGGGTCATTACCACCTGGGCCAGGGACCATGTCAGTTTTCAGGTCCACACTCAGGACCAACGGTAGGTTTACAGCCTGCAACACACAGGCCGGTGGTCCTTCATGAAGTGAGTCTTTCCCTATCATTACAGTAAGGTAGGTAAAATGGCCTTTTAGGATGATGAAGCCATTTAATACTGCGTGGCTAGTAATTTTCAGTTGTTTTTCTTTTCCTTCTCTCCCTCTTTTTGGTCAGTGCCGAAGTGTGCTCTTTCTTCCTAAACACGCCTCCAGGGCAAGAGTGGCCATGGCTACGACTTAAGATTATTATCTTTGACAATTTCCTTGCCAGGAGAATAAGAGGATTTAACAACAAAAAAAGAAGATTCTAACACCCTACATGGTATCTTGTGTCATTATGTAATGGTATTTTTAAAGAGCTTCCTAATACTCTTTTGGTTTTTTACAATAATCTTCCTTTGGAAAAAAATATGACATCTATCTCAGTAGCTCTACAAGAAATTTTGACTTGCAAACAAAAGAACAACTAAAGAATGGCTCAAAGTGCAGAGCTTTTCATTCAACATGGTATAGTTCGCCAATGTTTGCCTTTTCAGGGAGCTCTGAAAGATTTTCAAGTTTAATGGCTCTTAGTAACAGGTTTAAATGTGGTGGCAAATATTAAAGCCTATTTACCAGAATGTCCTGTTTGTGCCTTTATGTCCAAAATTCTAACACCAGGTTGGTGACCATCCACCTAGAACACCAATCAACCCCACTTGAAGTCTAGATGCCTGCCTTCATACAAGGGTAGACTACTTGTTTTAAGTGAATGATGTGCTAAAATTCTCATAATCGTCAACTTTTGGGATGCGTCCAACTCAAAATGTTGGAAGAACATTTGAGAAGAATCTATTTGCTAGAATGTTCTATTTTCATTCTTTTTCTTTTCCTGTTTCTTCCTTTCTTTTCTTTTCTTTCCATGTTATCCTGGGACAAGAAATGAAAACTGCAAAGCATAAACATTTATGAGTCTCAAAACTAAACACTAAATGCAAATAAAAGTGGCTCAGATTGTTACTCTCACAGTGCTCCAGGCAACATCTTCTATTTACAAAGGTTTTTGTTTTTGTTTTTTTCATATTTTTTCGGTTTTTCTTTTCAGGCATATCAATAAACTTTTGGCCAGATGGGAAAAACCCATGAAATAAGTCCTTAATTCTTACATGCAATAGAAGGAATTTTTTTGTTCCTATACATATGTCTGCAAAAGACAAAAGTGACCTCCAAGGTGCATTCTAGCCATGTTTTGATGAACCTATAAGTTTTGATTAATGAAAATGGGCAGGAATCCCTGTCACAAGAGAGGTATCCAAGTGACCTCAGTGGAAGTTAACAATTTATAGTCATATCAAGGCAAGGCCATAGTTACAGGACTGTGAGGTGCCACTACCATCTAGGGAAGGGCAGCAATAACAGGTAACAGAACCCAAACCTTTGTGATGTCAACACTGTTTAAACAAATTCATGCTTAATTATGTGCAAAAAACACTAACATTTTTGGATGATAAAAACTCTTGAAAAATATAAAACTGAGATTTTCCCTTATAATTTCTTTTCATGGCAATGCCTCAATTAATGCACTATTCTGCACTTGCTCATTTGTCCTCAGATAAATGTGTTTCTCTAGCATTTTCCCTCGTGTGTCCTCCTTACCTTTAATAGGGAGCAACATCTAGGATATTTTGATAAATTTTGCTTATAGACAAATACCAGCAAAGCAGCAAACTGACGGAAGCTGACACTGCTTTTTACCAGTTTGTAAAAAATAAGACTTGCTGTTAGCGGTCATATCAATAAGAGCAAATTTGTCTTATAATCCAAACATGTCAGGATTAGACTAAAACTCCAAACAGGACATCCAATGTGGCAATGCAAAGGTAAATGTTGGTTATGGATTAGAGTAGAGAAGTTTAAGAAATATTTTAAACATAGATTTGCAAAACCAGGAGAATCACTTAATGAAGCAAATGCTCTAGTAAATAAAAACCTTATCTGTATACATGTTTGAAACTGAGAACAAAAGCCAGTGGAAAGAGAAAGGTTAGAGATGATACAAAGAAATCTGATTATTAAGATGATAATGCCTTAAATGAGGCAAGGAATCAAAGACCCACCAACAGGGTCTCTTCTCTAGGATGTTGGTTTCCTTCTTGCCTTCCCAGTCCATACCTGCCAGGTGGAGAAAGTCAGGGTTATTAGTTACAAAGGTGACATTCTCTAAACTAAAATTTATCTCCGAGCTCTCACACAGTAAGTAGCCCACAGGAAACCCTAAAGATCCCTCTGACCTAGCGATAGATATAAATCCTTTTACTAGAAAATATTTATCCATGTGAGAACAAAATTAATAATTGTGGGGTATTTTTAATTGCCAGATAATATAAAATTCAGCATGTGCTTTTTTTTTTTTTTTTTTGGTAGGGTGTGGAAGTTATGTTGTGCAACCATGTGAAATATTAACTGCACCTTTAGCTAGTCATCTCCTGGCTTGGTCATGACTTTTATTTTAAATGCTAATTTTCGGAATCCTTTTAGAGGGTGTTGTTTTGTTATCTCAACACAAAGTCCTATGAGATTTGTACAGTGTCTGTAAAATTGTGAAGTGTGCATAGGTTTTTGTTTAAGGATCACATATAATTAAGATTAAATATTCACATTATTATGAGCCTGTTCTTGCAGACATAAAACAAAGCAAATTCCCAGTGGATAATACTTCGGGAAATATTTGCATCCTCAACTTTTGCAGCATTAATTCTGTCTCGCTGAGTTAAAGCTAAAATTGCTTTAGTGACCAACTTTGAATGCAAAAGGGTAAATAAATAAATCCAAAACATGACCTAAAAGATAATGAATTGTTCAAAAGAAATAGGTATGCGACATAAATTATTGATTGTATTTTCATATTTTAACTAGCTGTTTGCCAACAGTAAGTGTAATATGTGTGTGTGTGTGTGTGTTTCTCTATATATGTATATTGCCACTGTTTAAATACAGGTGTTAAGGTAATTTAAATACATCATGAACTGAATATGATGAAATCTTTATCCTAGAAAAACTAGAAAACAGAAGTAGGTAAACTTTTTCTCTTTTCTAACGGTGTAATTCTGTATTCTCTTGGTGACTCTTTAGTCTTTATGTTTTCTTCGACGTTTTGTAATTGCTGGAGACAACAGTAAACAGAACTCAATCTGTGATTTACGTATCGCTAGAAAAAGCCACTGGGAATAGGTGATCAATCTCTCGGTTGTGGAAACACTTGAAGAAGAGGCACTGATCTAACAGAACAAATGAAAATGTAAATCTATAGTTGAGGTTCATTACCTTGAGAGCAATTCAACAAATACATTCTTCCTGGACATCTTCTATGGCCATACACAGTACTAGATCCTTTGAAGATGCAGCTCAAATGGAATCCAGGCCCTCAAGGAGCTTAGGGTATATGTGCACTTGAGAAAGGAGAAGCCTATGTTTCCATTAAAGTTGTTTTGCCTCAGACAATTTTATAAAGGAGTGCTTAAGACTCTATGTAAACCTCATAAATGCAATGCTTTTCTTTTAAAAATGGTGAAAACTAAAGATATTTATAGGGAAGAAACTGTATTTATATTTAAAGATAATTGAAATTAGTTGGTAGTGAAGTCACATAAAATGCTATTACATGAAATTTTACTACTAGAGCCTCAAATAAGGAGATATGCCCACATTGTTAAGTGCAATTCAGGAGGGACATGGCACTTTTACTTTTAACAAGCACTTTTTTTCAGTTAAAAATATTTTTAGTAACTTTTGAATATTTCTTTTAAATATAAAGTTAATAAAATATCTATCAATCTAAATATTTTCTGGGGTCCTTAATTTTGAAAAATTCTGCTGGCTTAATTTGAGAAATGTAATTAAATACATCCCATCCTCATTATACTTCAAATTTCTTAAAGGAACAACTCTACCGTATTCATCTTTATGTCCTCGATGTCTAGCAAAGAGACATGCACACAATAGGAAAGGAACAAAGTTGCTAAACATTAGAGTTATTTCTAATATAGTCTATTTGGTTAACTGCAGAAATAATTTTCACATTCTCATTGTTCCTTCTACTATCCACCATCCCTACCAGTAATCCTTCTCAGTTGCCATGAATACACAGAAAGATGAAGGAGCAGTAGGGTAAACTTTGGAAACATGAACAAAAAATGGCTGTGGCAGGTTTTATAAAAGATCAACAATGATGGCAAGCTTCCGGCAGCCACATGTCATGTGGGTGGGAGGTATTCATCACCATTTCTAACTATTTTCATGATTATGCTACACAATGAACTGCCTAAATTTAAATAATCATATACAAACGAAAGATAGAAGTCCCTCGTCCAGCATAGCCAACACATGGGCATAATATGTATACATTTTTAATAAATATTTTTAAATCAGTAGATGAGTAAATGAGAGGGCAGATAAAAATGAAATAAAACAAGGCATAAAATGAGTATGGAGTAGGGAAGGGAAAGAAGTCAAGTAGTAGAGAATCAGAGGTGAGAGACAGGCCATCAAAATTCCTATGGGTACAACTGTATCAGTCATACTGGACCAGGTGACTTTGTTCAGGGCACTGCCTATAATAGAGTAGGAAGTAGCCTTTACATGCATACTGCTTCTGGAAAGAACTAACCATTTTTATTTACATAGCCTTAGGTGTTTACCTCAAGCATTAACTTCTGGAAATGTTCTGTGGTCACCCTACTTTGTGTCTTTAACTCTGGCATAGCATGTATCACACAGTATTATATTTACTTATCTCTTTCCCAGTCATTGAGAATTCTTACTCTTTATTGTATCCCTATCCATTTTTCAATGCTGTATTTATTGAGTATCCTCTATATCATTTCCACTAGGCACTGAGAATTAGAAGAGTGAATAAAGAATTTATAATCCAATATAGTAATACACTGTAATGGCTTTGTCTCCTACATTAAATTTTCATCTCATAAGAATATTATTTTTTTTAGTTTTTTTAATTTATGTGATGGGGGGGCGAGTTGGGGAGAGGGAGAATCAGGCTCTCTGCTGAGTAGGGAGCCCAATATGGGGCTCGATCTCAGGACCTTAGGATCATGACCTGAACTGAAGGCAGATGCTCAATTGACTGAACCACCCAGGTACCACTCATAAGAATATTCTTGACAATTGTTTTTGCAAGTATTAGTAACCATTTAATAAGGACATTTTTGAAGTGTAGTCATGTGAAAGAGATTAGAAGTGGTTAGTAATTCCTAAAATGTACTATCTATACATAGAACATTTGGAGAAATTTTGGTATTCTTTTTTTCTAATGAAAGAAATAAAGAATGGACTGGTTATATCATTATATATTAAATGTGAGGGACATAAGATGCAAAGGCTGGATTGTAATTCCTCACTGTATCTCCTAACATTACATAGGAGCTCAAGTCAAGTTTGCTGAAGGAATTAACCAAATAAATGAAATTAATAATCTGAAGAAATTTAATGTAATTTCTGTACACAACTACCTTTTTTTTTTTTTTAATTTTTTATTTATTTATGATAGTCACAGACACAGAGAGAGAGAGGCAGAGAGAGAAGCAGGCTCCATGCACCGGGAGCCCGACGTGGGATTCGATCCCGGGTCTCCAGGATCGCGCCCTGGGCCAAAGGCAGGCGCCAAACCGCTGCGCCACCCAGGGATCCCATGTACACAACTACCTTATAAAATCCAAAGGCCATTTTTAATCACCGCTCCTTTTTTTAAGATTTTATTTATTTATTTGTGAGAGACACAGAGAGAGAGAGGAAGATACATAGGCAGAGGGAGAAGCAGGCTCCCTGTGAGGAGCCCGACATGGGACTCCATCCCAAGACCTGGGGATCAGGACCTGAGCCAAAGGCAGATGCTCAACCACTGAGCCACCCAGGCACCTCTTTAATCACCACTTTAAATGAAATTCTACTTTCTGAGAAAACTAGTTAACATGAGCTTCTAATTTAAAAAATAAATAAAACTAACACTTTTTTTTTTTTTTTTTTTGAAAAATATACCTGATTTAGTGTTTTGCCTCTGTGGCACAAAAAGACAAATATCTAGAAAATATCTAGAATATTTTAACAATCTCAATAAAAACCTAATAGCAAAAACATATCCTATTTCTCTGAATTGTAAAGTCCTCTTGATAAACATGAGAAGTCTTGCAGCCAGTCTAAGCAATTCCTTAGAACATGTATTTCCAGCTCACCAAGTGTATTTTCAACATGCTTTATTTCATATGATGGGTTTTCTGCCTTCAAATTAAGAAATAAGTAATAGTGGTTCATTAAACTGGGTTTAGAATCCAACACCTGAGTTTGAATCCCATTTCCTTACTGACCAGGCAGGGTACTTGGGCACCTCACTTGACTTCAGAGAGCCCAGATGTCCTGTCTGTTGTTTGTAAAGAGGGTGCAACAGTGAACCAAGCATTGTGTTCAGTCCCTAACAGAATGAGGGCTGAATAAATGATACACATCATTGCTATGTGTTTACTCAACTGAGAGTATTCCCACTGAGTGATGTCAATGTTTGAGAAGTATTATAGGATAGTTCACTCTAGATGGCTTCTAAAATCTCCCAGCTGATTGAATAATATTAAAAATTCATTTCTCATTAATAATTTCAGTCTCAAATGTAAGGTTTTTTTTTTTTCTTGGCCCCTCACTTAAAGAAGTATCACTCAAGCTTAACATATAAGGAACTCTTTGAGGAGGCATCAGCAGAACTTTACCCCCATGTCTGAAAAAATAACCTTTTTAGTAAGACACTTGTACTTGTTTGCCTGATTTCATTTATTTTTAATAATCTTAAATAATACAAGAAAATTAACTAGGGAAAGAATCGTGAAACTCTGAGCAGGGGGGTAGATGAGCACAAATAGGCTTGCAGTGCATGGAAATATAAAAATGAATTCCTTAACCCGTGAAATAAAGCCAAATTGCAGATATTGAGAAGTTATATTTTGGAGTACTCTGCAGGAAGACCTGGTTCCTACCACCACAGCAACACGTGCGACGAGAGTCGGTTCTCATGTGCCTTTGTCTCTCTGCCCCAATACTTCCGGCTGACTTCTTGAAACATTCTTCTCCTTGAATAACCTAATTCTCATTCAATTCCATTCTTATTCCTTCAGTCTCTGTCTTGACATGTATTTTCTGATTCATTTTTCGTTTCTATATTTTCCCATCCTATGTAGGTCTATTTTCAGCCTCTTCTTCTGTCCCTCTATATTTTCCCTATTATGGTTACTTTTACGTTTAGAACTTGCATTTCTTTCAGAAATGCTTCAGCCACCCCATCACTTCTGTCTGTTTCCAGTTAGGCATAGAGTGACACCTAGATTCGAGGAATGCTATGAAATGTCCTTGCTGAAAGCCCAGGAGCCCAGGGAGGACATAGGGGATTGTTTTTTTTTTTTTTAAGAGGAGCCAATGCAATGGCTAGTCTTTATTGAAAAGAAGAAACTTTATTTTCACTAGCACATTTTAAGTAAGTTAGCTCAGGGGCTCAGGGGCCCAACGGGTGGGCGCAACTGGTGGAGCACCCTCTGTAATGTGTTACACAAGTCAGAGCATCACTGGGTGTCACTTTCATGCCAGCAGAATCAGATGGCAGACTGTGGTCCTCCCCACAGAGGCAGCCAACTGTTTGCTTGTTGGTGATGGAGGGGACTAAATTAGGGTCTTCTGTGGCGCCTGAAGCTACCTTTGGGACTGGCATATTGAAAGGGTCCAATTCATTCTATGTAGCCATGATGATCTCCTCCAGGCCAGGGGAGGGACAGTGACATACTGCAGCAAGTCACCTGGGACTTTGGGCCCTCCAGGCCTAATCAACCAGCATCTCAGCTCAGCAAAGAAATTTTGAGTGGTTTTGTTTCTTTGTGTGTGTGTGTGTGTGTGTGTGTGTGTGTGTGTTTAAAGATTTTATTTATTTATTTGAGAGAGAGCAAGCGAGCATGAGAGAGATCACAAGCAGGGGAGAAGGGTAAAGGGATAAGCAGATTCTCCACTTAGCAGGAGCCTGATGCAGGACTTGATCCCAGGACCCCAGGATCATGACTTGAGCTGAAGGCAGACACACAACCAACTGAGCCACCCAGGTGTCCCTTGAATGGTTTTGTTTTTAAAGGAAGACAGAGTGAACACAGTCTGCTGACAACTAGCTCCCCTTAACACAGCAGAAAAGAAGGTAAGATCCAAGTCCATTGGCTCAACATCAGGGCAGCCGTGTAAAGTCCTACTTTGGCCTAGTACCAAAGTCTCCATGAACAGGGCTTTTGTTTTCGTTCTAGGCCTCACGACTCACCCTGGTTCTTAGCACCCCGTCTGCTGAGGCTGAAACCCTACCAGGCCTTCTCTTTTCTTCCAGACTGGATTAGTCTGCAGGCCCCTTGATTGGGTCCCTGTGACCTGCTATTAGTCTCTTTCCTTGTTCCCTCCCAACCTGTAGGAAGCTTACTGTTTACCAGATGTCAGACGCCCTAAATCTGTGCTCCCCTTTCTTGCTAATACATCTATCACATCAAATGCCCACTTCCTGGACTTCTTTTTTTAAATGCACTTATAAAGTACATTCAAGTTTCTTTTTAACTTTCTTTCTTTCTTTCTTTCTTTCTTTCTTTCTTTCTTTCTTTCTTTCTTTCTTTTATTTTATTTTATTTTTTTGGTATACAGTTCTATAAGCTAGAAGTCCCTAGGAATTATTTCACAGTGCTCCTCATACTCTTCCTTACCTTAACCCCCGGCAAGCTGATCTGTTCTCAGTCCCTATAGCTCCACCTTTTCTAGAATTTCATATAAGTGGAATCATATGGTACATAAACTTTTGAGTCTGCTCCCTTCACTTAGCATAATGCATTTGAGGTTCGTCCGTGTTGTTGCATGTATCAGTATTTGGCTCCCATTTATTGCTAAATGCATTGCATTGTATGACTGTACCACAGATTGTTTATCTGTTCACCAGTTAAATGACATTTGGGTTTCCAGGCTTTGGTGATTACAAATAAAGCTGCTATAAACATTCATGCATACATTTTTGTGGTAACACACATTTTTATCTCACTAGGGTAAAACCCAGGAGTGGGATTTCTGGGTAACACAGTGAGTGAGTATTTAACTTTCTTGTAAACTGCTAAACTGTTTTCCGATGTGATGGCATCATTTTGCGGTTCTACCAATAATATATGAAGTTCCCATTGTTCCACATTCTTACCAGTATTGTCAGATTTTGTTTTGTTTTAGTTTTGGCCAGTCTAATAGGTGTGGCTGGAGTATCTTTGTGGCTTTTCTTATTCTCTCTCAACTGTCTCTACTGTCCTGCGAGCTTAGTTGCTCCAGCAACTATGCAGCCATATCTCACATTCTGGAACTTTATATCTATTTAATTCATTAAGTTAACAAAAATTTATTGAGGGCCAACTATGTGTTAGGTACTGTTCCTGATGTTCTGATTCAGTGATGAACCTGACAGATTTAAATTCCCATACCTTGAGACACCTGGGTGGCTCAATGGTTGAGCATCTGCCTTTGGCTCAGGTCGTGGTCCTCCAGGTCCTGGGATCGAGTCCCACATTGGGCTCCCCACAGAGAGCCTATATCTCCCTCTGCCTATGTCTCTGCCTCTCTCAGTCTATGTCTTTGCTTCTCTCTGTGTCTCTCATGAATAAATAAATAAAATCTTTAAAATAAATAAATAAATATCTTGACCTTATAAATCAAAATTGTATTCACAAATATACACATAATGAAATGAAGAGAAAGACAGATATATAAATTAAAAACTGAAATTATTCTAGAATTTGCACCAGCCAACATAGTAGCCATTGCTACTATGTAGCCAGTTGCAGGTGGCTTTTGGAACATGCGATATGACCAACCATAAACATAAAATACTCACCAATTTCTAAAGAGTTAAAGTGACAAAAAGTATAAAATATCTCACTTACATTTTTATATTAATTACACCTTTAAGTGATAATAGTTTGATACATGGAGTTAAATAATATTAAAATTAAGAGTTCCTGTTTGTTTTATTTTTTTTAATGTGACTAGTAGAAAATTTAGACTACATATTATACAGTTCACAGTATATTTATTTTGGATAACACCATTCTGGAGAGTTAGATGTAATACTGAGAACACAGGTTAATATTACAGAGTGACTGAAGTGGGATTTAGAGAATACTTGAAATAAAATAGTCAGGAAAACTTTTCATGGAAATGGGATTTGAAGTCCGACCTGGATAATGTGAAGGAAGCAGGCATGTGACAGTCTGGGGGAGTGTTCGAAGCAGAAGAAGCAGTACAAGCAAGTCCTGGAAAGAGCAATTACTCTAGGTGTTTGAAGAAGGGAAAGAAGCCAATGTGTCTGGAAGGGAGTGAGAGAGGTCAGTGTGGTCGGAGTGGTCTGCAGATCCTGGGTCTCAGAATGTGGTGAAAAACATGAATTGGCAGTGACCTAGTACTACACTCAGGAAATTACTGAAAAAAAAAATCTCATAATTGAAGTCTCTAAACTTTATTCTTTACTGCCTCCAAATATTAATCATGACTACCACTCACTGGGCTCCTACTATGTGCCAGGTACTGACTACTTGAGGCACTGGGTGGTCTTGCTTCCCCCAGAACTCAGGGTTCTCCCCTGGGCTTCTTTTTCCATTGATGGAGGTTTCCACTGACAGAGGTTCCCCTTAGTTAGTATTCCTTCCCTCTTTGGTCTCTGAGAGTCTACGTTCCTGGGCCTGGTGTTATATAATATCCCTTTCTCTATTAAACAGAACCAAGCTATGAAAATCATAACCTATCATCTTAATGGGTTTCTGCTTTTGCCTTTATCGGGCTTAATATATGGGATGGGTACAACTTTGATATTATCTGCCTATTTATTTTAGAAATGTAGGAAGACCCAAGTTTCATAGGATAAGAGAGATATTTTTCACAGTCTCTCATCTTTGCAGTCAGGATCCTCCTTCCAATCATCATCAGTCAAATGATGGTTGTGAAATGGTTGTCTGTGTCAGTACATGAACACACTTGATCACACTGGTTCATTTGTCATGATTTTAACTGAGTAGTGTATTGTCACTATACACATGATGACTTTAGATAGCACTTAAAATAGATTCAGAAAGATTCAGCACTATTATTTATCTTTGAAATAAGAAGTCATTTTGTTCCCAGAAAAACAAGAGAATAAGGCAATGGGGATAAATTTGATAGGAGTAGAATAAAACGGACATTAGAGGAATAACCAAAATTACGTATTTTCTTACCATCCAACAGAGAACTTTAAAGAAGATATGCACAGGTAAATGAAGCTGGTGCTACATTTTAGCATGTACAGATTAGCAAAACTAAGACAAGCAAAAAAAATAATAATGAGCAATGTCACATAGAAAAACACGGACACCAAGTGAAAAATCTTTTTAGAAAAGTCACACTCATGTAAAGACATTAGGAATACTTTTTTATTTTATTTTGTTTATAGCATCTGCTTTCAATCCACAAGAATAACATATAAGGGCAGCCCGGTGGTTCAGCGGTTTAGCGCCGCCTGCAGCCCAGGGTGTGATCCTGGAGACCCGGGATCGAGTCTCATGTCAGGCTCTCTGCATGGAGCCTGCTTCTCCCTCTGCATGTGTCTCTGCCTCTCCCTCTCTCTCTCTGTCTCCCATGAATAAATAAATAAATAAATAAATAAATAAATCTTAAAAAAAAGAATAACATATAATAAAAAATCTTGTCTAAGTCAAAAGGAACTCTTTCATAAACATAAAAATGACAAAAGTCTGTTATATGAAGATTTTATTTCATACATTAATTGGCAGTATTTTATTTTTTTTAAAGTACAAGAAATAAAGGTATATCTTTCAATTAGTGATACATGTTAATATAATTAATTCCACAGTATCAAAGGAGTATGGAGCCATTTGGATATTTTCCAGTGATCAATTATGGATACTTAGCCATGGCAATGGCAGAGAATTGAGTCACAATGACTTGGGGCTACTGAAGATATTGATAGATAAAAGCTAACAAATGCTGCACATTTTTAAATATCCAGGACAGTCCTGCATAATGAAGTGCTGTCCCACCCCAAACACCAATAACATTCCCGTTGAGTTCTAATTTGTTGGCAGAGCTCACTGTATAAACTCAATCCTTTTATCTATCCAGAAATATTCCAAATGCTTGTCATGAGATCAACACAGCTGAACTGTTGATTTAGGCTTAGAGAGGACAGACCTGATGACACCCTATGGAGCTAGGCTTCAGTGTTCCCCCAGCTCACCCATGCCACTCAGAGATTTCCTAAGATTTTGTCAGTTAGACTCATCTGTATCTCCAAAGAGCTACAACTACCAAAGGCAGAAGAATATAAGCAGAGATGTAGTACACTGAGTATTCTTTATGCTAGTATTTCCAATCTCTACTGCTACGCTGGAAGAAAGGTTTTTTGGAACATTAAGGTAGGTAGGTCCCAAGCCTACAAAAGTGGTCAGCTGAGTGAGAGGATGCTTCACAAAGTGCTATATGTGTTTTGTGAGAGTCAGATGCTCAGATCTCTGATTTCATTAGCACATTAAAAATCATTTGGTCTCTCAAGAATGGACTCACATAAATGATGCTCATTGAGGCTTGTTTTCTCTAAATGTCAAATTGCTCTGGTCAACAGAGAACTGCATTTTCTTCATGGAGGCAACCTAGGCACAAAGCCGCCTAATATGATGACTTGACATTCATTCAAGATCAATGTTGTTTCATAGGATAATCCCACTATCAAGAATGTATTTCTATTTCACCTCTCAAAAATCCCATCTAATCCTTCAAGACAAAATTCAAATACCTCTCTTGAGGCTTATTACTTGTTTTGCTCACCCTGAATACCTAGTGTATACTATTATCCACTTCTTTATCATTTTGCACAGACTATGGTGCATTCTAATCATTTAAGAGTATCTTATTTCCTCTACTAAATTGCAAGCTCATTGAGTATGACAGCTGTAACCATACATTCAAAGAACCTAGGGTAACAGGTATTCAAAAACACCCTTCAAATAGTTTGGATCCTGACTCTTTAAATGAAAAATACTTGGGGAGATGTAATGGTAAGTTTGAATCAAATTAACTAGTTATTAAATGGTGGCATTAAAGGTGAAGTCTGACCTGGACTTCCAGTTATAACTGTAGATCAGTAGGTTCTGAATGATTTTAGTACACAGGGGACATCTGATAACATCTGGAGACATCTCTGATTGTCAAAAATTAGAATGGAGTCAATAGAAGGATACTACTGACATCTGATGGTAGAGGCCAGGCATGCTCTAAACAATGAAGAAGACAGCCTACAATGAAGAGGACATCCCCACCCCTAATGTCAAAGAACTATCCAGCTCAAAATATCAGTAATGCCAAGACTGATGAATCCTGCTCTAAATCTATCAAATTAGTTGCTATTTCCCTGTTTCCCATGCACTGGCTAAGCTTTGGGACTTATGGAATTCATTGAAAGTATAACCTTTTTAGATAATCTCAGAGTTTCTGAAAAGCCATCATCATCTTTACCATCATCATCAACATCATCATCATCTTCAATAGCAGCAACATTTTAACAAGATTAAATATTAAGGCTGTTTGAGGGATTTGTGGGAAACCGGATCAGGGTCTTCACCATTCTGAAGTCCAGGGATGAGAACTACATGTCTGCTAACACCAAAACTATTAAGTACTAGAAATTTTCAGAGCATTGCCATTTTCTCAGTCACTTTGAATCTTTCCATCATAAGCACCTCTTATACACTGACTTTAAAGATGAGACTGGAGATAAACTATTTTAAAGAATCAAAATTTTTTTCTTATAGGCACATATTTTTGGAGAATCAAATTCTCTGCCTTGCTTATATCATAACTTATGTATATTAAAATTAAGAAATTTCTATTTAATCAAGTTTTATTTCACCTTGTTATAGGCTTGCCATGTTCTGCTTGTTTGGTCCTTTATAGAGCTTTACATTGACTTTTCTGTAGATTTAGATTTTAAAATCTAGATTTAGAAATAAGTGGGTAAGAATTTCTGTGTCCTTTTTCTGAGGGGAAACAATCAAGCTTCCTTATCATAGCCCCCATTATCCATCCCTTTTTAGTTATTTCCAGTTTATTCATTTGTCCTCTCTAATAATTCCTTATGGTAAGGTTTACTTACCTTTTGTTTTGTTTTGTTTTGTTTTGTTTCTTTACCTTCTAAAGCCCATGGTCTATAACACACACACACACTCACACAAACACTCGCTCACGCATGCACACCATATATACTCCTCTCTTCAGGGCTAGTATACACAAATAAAAAATGAAAGAAATGGACAATAAAGTATTTTATCCAATGAAGA
Organism: Canis lupus familiaris; assembly: GCF_011100685.1. Taxonomy (NCBI): domain Eukaryota; kingdom Metazoa; phylum Chordata; class Mammalia; order Carnivora; family Canidae; genus Canis; species Canis lupus. The sequence goes on along the minus strand of NC_049237.1, from coordinate 44,185,364 downwards.
AAATTGAGCTGCATCCTAGAAAAATGAATAAGGATCTGTGGATTCAGATTTTTTTAATTGTCTTAGCTCAGTGGTGGTGAGTGTAAGAAACTGAATGGTGCATGGCCCAGATGATTGCACTAGTGAATTTTATCAAACATTTAAGAAAGAAATAATACCAGTTCTCTACAATCTGGTCCAGAAAATAGAAGCAGAGGGAATACTTCCTAACTCATTCTACAAGGCCAGCATTGTTCCAATAAAACCAGACAGACATTATAAGAAAGAAAAACTAGGGACCAATATTTCTCATGAATATACATGGAAAAATCCTTAATAACATATTAGAAACTGAGTCCAACAATGTATAAAAAGAATAATCATACAATGATCATACCTAGAATCTATTCAGTATCCAAGATTGGTTAGGCATTTGAAAATCAGTTAATGAAATCCATTATATCAACAGCCTAAAAAAGTTATAGATACATAACTACATACATACATCATACATACATGATGATGATGATGATGATTTTGGATTTTTCAGGAACTCTGAGACGATCTGAAAAGCACACCCCCCAGTGAACTCTATAGATCACTGAATTCGATCAGTTCATGGGAAACAAGAAAAAAAATTCATTGATTTAATATACGTAAGCTAAGAGGCCAAACTCCTTTTAATACCACAATATATATCCCACATACTTTGACTTAACTTTACTTTGCAAGGGTAAATAGATAAATATAACAGTCAAGTCTATTCTACAGAATTGTATAAGAAGAATGATTGAACTTCATGAAATCATCTTGAAAGTCAAAATCAAGACAATGTTTTTGTTTAACATATTGCAGAAATGACTCATATTTTTGATTTAAGAAATATAATATGAACAATCAAGAGGCTCTTTTATTAAAAATGTGAGAATATAATCTATAAGCAAAGCTATATTTGAAGTAGGTAGGGCTGAATTTTAAAAAGTCAACTTTTATAAAATAAAATAAAATTTGAAATTCACTGAGGTGAAATACATTAAATATCATATGTCTTGATAGGGAGAGAACAAAAATGGCCATATGAAATTTTACATATATTGTTCTCATTTTGAGAATAATTCCATTAGAAAAAAAATAAAGCATAATGTTTTAAGTGTAAACCTAAGTCCCAAATACCAGCATTGAACTTAAATGAAAGCTCTATCTATGTCAGTGGGTAGAGTTTCTGCCTGAAGGTTCACCTTTTTCATCTTGTACTAAAGCAAATTTTTCCTCCCCCTCTTCTTTCTAGAAAGAGAGAGACAATGCAGGCATGCCTGCAGGGAACGCACAGAAGAAGAAGGGAATCTCAAGTAGAGCTTGGATGCAGGACTCAATCTCACAACTCTGACACTATGAGCTAGGCTGAAATCAAGAGTCAGACACTTAACTGATCAAGCCATCTAGGTGCCTCTAGTTAAGCAGGCCTTTTATAAACTACTGTACATTTTCCATAGTCTTCTACTTTTCTGCATTTACCTCCTTTTTTGAGTGCATAATGCATTTCCATATACTTCCATCTACTAAAATATTGTCTGACATACTACTGCTTGAGCTAAATTTGGCTTTTTACAAAGCCACATGGGAAAAGGATACTAATATAGTAATTAACACTGTAAAAACTACAGCCATTTGTCATTTGCCAAGCTATGTTTACACACTGGCAAAGAACTAGAAAGTAACTTTTTCTTATTACCTGCTGTGGGTTTATCATTACTAGCATAAGGAATTTTCTCCAGATTCTTAATAAGTTAAATATAAATTGAAATTTTCTTTTTTTCCCAAAACTTAGCCCTGCTGTATATTCCTATTTATATAAGTACTGGACCCCTTTACAATTAGAAGCAAAAGCCAAGGAAACAAGCAGTATTTTGTCAATTTACTACAAAAAAATTATATATCTGTCAAGTCTGCAGGTTCTAAGATAGCATCACTTCGGAAGCACAAGAGTTTTCAACTTTTTTAACTCTTCTCCCATTTGAATTATAAAATATATATTAAAAGTAATTATTTTCCCATCTGATGAATCATTTTTTTATTTCTTAAAAATATAAAATTCAGAAACCATATATTGATTCAAAACAAAAGTATACACCCTCTAAATGTATCATAGTAATAATAAGTTTTTTCATTGAAGTGACTCTTAAAAACATTAGTTTCTTCAACAGTAGTGTTGGGAAAATTGGACAGCCACATGCAGAAGAATAAAAATGGACCATTTTCTAATACCATACACAAAAATAAACTCAAAATGGATGAAAGACCTAAATATGAAACAAGAATCCATCAAAATCCTACAGGAGAACACAGGCAGCAACCTCTTTGACCTCGTCCACAGCAACATTTTTCTAGACACATCTTCAAAGGCAAGGGAAACAAAAGCAAAAATGAACTATTGGGACTTCGTCAAGATAAAAAGCTTTTGCACAGCAGAGGAAACAGTCAACAAAACTAAAAGACAATCCACAGAATAGGAGAAGATATTTGCAAAGGTCTTATCAGATAAAAGGTAGCATCCAAAATTCATAAAAAACTTATCAAACTCTACACCCAAAAAACAAATAGTCCAGTCAAAAAATGGGCAGAAGACATGAACAGACATTTCTCCAAAGAACACATACAAATGGCCACCAGACACATGAAAAAGTGCACAACATCACTTGGCATGAGGGAAATACAAATCAAAACTACCATGAGATACCACCTCACACCAGTCAGAATGGAGAAAATGAGCAAATCAGGAATCAACAGATCAGTTGGTGAGGATGTAGAGAAAAGGGAACTTTCTTACACCATTGGTAGGAATGCAAACTAGTGCAGCCACTCTAGAAAATAGAGCTAAAAATAGAGCTATCCTATGACCCAGCAATTGCCCTACTAGGTATTCATCCAAAGGATACAAATAGTGATTTGAAGGGGCACCTGCACCCCAATGTTTATAGCAACAATGTTCATAATAGCCAAAATATGGAGGGAACCCAGATATCCATCGACAGATGAATGGATAAAGAAGATGTAGTATATACACACAATGGAACATTACTCAGCCATTAAAAAGAATGAAATGTTGCCATTTGCAAAGATGTGGATAGAACTAGAGGGTATTATGCTAAGCAAAATAAGTCAGTCAGAAAAAGACAAATATCATATCATTTCACTCATATGTGGGATTTAAGAAACAAAACAGATGAACATAGGGGAAGGGAAGGAAAAATAAAATAAGATGAAATCAGAGAGGGAGACAAACCATCAGAAACTCTTAAGCATAGGAAACACTCTGAGGATTCCAGGAGGGGAGATGGATAGGGCGATGGGATAACTAGGTTCTGGGCATTAAGGAGGGCACTGGATGTAATGAGTACTGGGTGTTATATGCAACTGATGAATCATTAAACTTTACTTCCAAAACTAATAATACACTATACATTAATTAAATTTAATTTTAAATAAAAAATTTAAAAATAAATTAATACAAACAATTTCTAAGATATTAATCAAAGATCCACTGAGTGTTAGAAACTGAGCATAGAAATACATATCAAACCTCTATTCAGGTCTCTGGGAGCTTATCATCCAGTTAAGGTGAGAAGTTATATAGTAATAATAATAAAAATAATAATGACAGTAACAAAACTAATCATATGCATTATAATGCTATATGTAATATAACCTAGTACATAACTATATAATGATTACTATACTTCAAACATAAGTTGAATCACTTTTCATATATTAACTCATTTAATACCCAAAACAACCCTACAGGATTGGTATAATTATTACAATTATTTTCATTTTACAGATAAGGAAAATAAGGACAAACAAGGAAGAAATGGTAGAGATGGAATATGAACCCTGGGTCTATGCCCTTATTACACTCTACTGCCTCTTCTCTTATAACATGACATATTGGCAAAGGTTACAAATGTTAGGCACCAAATAAGCTGTACACATAGCAAATACAAAAGAAGTATGGGAAGAAGTCATTGTGGGTTGAAGTAGTCTGAAAGGATTTCAAGGATTCAAAATGAATGAGGTTAGATTTTAAGTGAACAGGAAAACGCTACAATAAGCAGGAAAAAAATGTATGAACAGAAAGAGGAAAATGGGAATCAATTTGTAAAATTTGGTGTATATTATCCATTAAATATCCTATGGGTTCCTCAAACTCAACATGCCACCCTGAGATTTTATAAAATCTTTTTCAACTATTAACTTGTTTTCTCTGTCTCTCTGGTCAGAATATAAGCTCCATGGGAACAAAAATGTGCCTGCAATTTTATGCTTATAACCTTAGGGACTTTCATGGTGCCTGGCATAAAATAGACATTCATTTATTTGCTAAATACCTGAATAATTAAATATACAAAGGAATGAAAGTCTAAGTTTGGTTCAGCTTCCCTCCCCCTCCAAACAAACAAACATCAACAAAAACAAACAATTTAATTGCTTTTATGTATTCCCTATTTAATGAGTAGCACCCACATGTTCAGGCAAAAGACCAAAAAATCATCTTTGATTAGTCCCTCCTTTCCATTATTGCTCTACATATATTCAACCATAAATTTTATTTTCTTCCTTGTAACTCTTCCATTTCTGTTCTCACTGCTATTGTTGTATTTCTATCATATATTTTGCTTGGAGTGAAGCCTTTTTATGCATCTCTCTGTCCTTGATTTTTTTCCCACTCCATTCCCCACATTATAGTGAGAGTACTGTGCCTGTAATATAAATCTGATTATATCATTCTCTTGTTAAAAAACCAGTCAATATTAGCCATGGCTTACTTAGTTGGTTGAAAGTCTGACTTTTGATTTTGGCTCACGTCATTTTGGCTCACAGTGATCAAGCCCCGCATGGGGCTCCACACTCAGTATGAAAGTGTGCTTGAGATTCTCCATCTGCCACTCTCCCTGCTCACAATCTCTCTCTCTCTCCCTCTCTCTCTCAAATAGATAAATAAATTCAGAAAGAAAGAAAGAAGAAAGAAAGAAAGAAAGAAAGAAAGAAAGAAAGAAAGAAAGAAGAAAGAGAAAGAAAGAAAGAAAGAAAGAAAGAAAGAAAGAAAGAAAGAAAGAAAGAAAGAAAGAGAAAGAAAGAAAGGAAGAGAAAGAAAGGAAGGAAGAAAGAAAACAGTCAGTAGGGTTCCATTGTCCTCAGGTAAAACACAATCTCCTTAACATGGCTTAATATGTCCTTCATAGTCTAGCCATTGTATACCTATTCTCTCAGCTTGAGAACATGCCCCATAACTAACACTATGTCTTTTTGAAGCCTACATTTTACAATTAATGAATCTCTTTATCAAGTGACTTTCTTCTCTACTTCCCTTGAATTTTTCCAAATTACCAACATAATCTGAATCTCTCCTTTCTCTTTGCCCCCTTTAATTTTGCTTCATAAAATTTATCATTACATCTTGCCTTTAATCTTTATTCTTTTAGAAAATTTTCCATAACTTGTACAAATACTAATTGTCTTTTAGACTGAAAGTCTATATGACTATAGAGACCAGCAATCAGAATTTTATTATTCGCTATTTTGTGAGCAGTGCCTAACTAAAGCTTAGGATTATTAACATAATGTTCAACTGAGTCATATACAAGGAATATATGAAATTGAATGTTAAGAGATTTTTTTTTTATTGATCTCAAATTTACCACCAGTATCCAAAGTTGAAATAAGAGGATATAACACCTTCATTTTCTAAATAGAGCTGGAGAAAACTGAAACAAATACCTCTCCCAAGTATATAAAGAGGTGCCAGACACTTTGAAAGTAAAGGTAGGTGAACTTTAGTTCACTTTAGAACATAGCAGCAGAAATTATCCAAATTGAAATACAAAGGGAGGGGGGAGATTTCTAAAAAAAAGAGTGAAGCCTTGGACTTAGAGAAAAATATTAAGTGGATTAACGTAATTAGAATCCCTGAGGAAAGAGGGGGTCAGAAAAAAATATTTTAAAAATAATGGCTTATCATTTTTAAACCATTTGGGGAAAATTATTGACCCCATTTCCAAAAATCTCTAAACAAGTAAGGTAAACAAAATGAAAATCACACCAACGGGATCCCAGGGTGGCTCAGTGTGGTTTAGTGCCTGCCATAGGCCCAGGGCCTCATCCTGGACTCCCAGGATCAAGTCCCACATCAGGCTCCCTGTATGGAGCCTGCTTTTCCCTCAGTCTGTGTCTCTGCCTCTCTCTCTCTCTCTCTCTCTCTCTGTCTCTCATGAATAAATAAATAAAAATCTTAAAAAAAAAGAAAACCACACCAAAACATATCATAATCACAATTCTGAAAAATCAATGGTAAAGAGAACATTTTAAAAGAAATCAGATAATAAAATACGTATATATATATATATATATATATATATATATATATATATATATATATCAGGAACAAAGATAGCAATGGTCTCTGGCTTCTCATCAAAAAATAATGGAACGATATCTTGAAAGTAAGTCCCGATAGGAAAAAGAATAACAAATAACTGTTAAAATAGAATTATATTAATGACAAGAATTTTTTTCAAAAATGATGGCAAAATAAAGACCAATACCAATAAAAACTGGAAGAGCTTATTGTCAGCAGATGTGCACTATGAGAAATGTTAAAGGAACTTCTTCAAGAGGAAGGGAAAAAATATCAGATAAAACTCAAATCTCAGAAATAAAGAATGTTAGGAATAAAAGTGAGTAAACATAAAGCATACTTTATTTTAAAGATAAGTGATTATTTAAAGCAAAAATAATTATAGTGAATTGAAGCATTAGTAAAATGTGCAAAAGTAAAGTAGTTGTATTAGAGTGCTCCAGAAAAACAGGAGCAGTAAGATATATATGCACATGTCCTGAGAACTAGAAAAGTCAATGGCACAGTTCTAGTCCAAAGGCCAGGAGGTTCAAAACCCCCAAGGAGCTGATGTTTCAGTTCAATGGCAATCAGGCAAGAAAAATTCTCTACTACTCAAGGGAGGGTCAACTTTTTGTTCTATTCAGGTCTTCAACTGTTAGGGAAGTAAATCTGCTTTGCTCAGATAAGCTTAATTTAGTCTGTTAATTTAAATGTTAACCTCATCCAAAAATATCCTCATAGACATGACCAGGCTAATGTCTGGCCAAATATCTGGGCTTCCTGTGACCCAGCCAAGTTGACACATAAAGTTAACCATCACAATAGTAATATGATATTTATAGAAATAGAAATTAAGTTTATTCCAAGTAGGAAAAGCAAAAGGAAGTGTCTGGTAGTAAGCATCTAAAATATACATGAAATTGAATATTCTTTTCTTTAAAGTAAACTGTGAGAAGTTAAATATGCATATTGTAAGAGCTCTCTCACACACACAAAGATAAGAAAGCTAAAAATCCAATTGTAGAAATAAAACAGAATACTAGGAGATAAAAAATTAATACAAAAGAAGGCAAGTAAAGGAGGGGGAACAAAAAACAAGTGTCACAAATAAAGAATGAAAAGTGAGTAACAGACTAAAACATAACCTTATTGGTTATTGAATTCATGTAAATGGTCTACATCTAGTAAAAAGGCATAGATTCTCATACTGGAGAAAAATAAATGCCAAATAACTGTCTATAAAAAATAAGCTTTAAATATAAAGAAACAGGTCCATTGAAAGGATTGGAGAATGTATACCATGCTAACATTAATGAGAAGAAAGATGAATTAACTCCGTGGATACAGTATATGTCAGGACAAGAGATAGTACCAGGAATAAAGGGGGGCATTTCCTAAGGCTCTTCAATTCATCAAGAACATATTAAAATCCTAAATACATATATAACTAATAACCCCATTTAAAATAGAAGCAGAACAGACTAACTAAAGTGACAAATTTAGAAATTCACAATTTTAGCTAGAGATTTTAGCCCTCATTGCTTAATAATTGATAGGACAGATAGAGATATATTCAGTAGCAGTACAGAAATTTCAATCACATTATTACAAGTATCATTTTCACAAAATCACTACTTGAAGTTATCTTGTTCATGTATTTGGTTCCTTGTCCACTGCCCATCACCCCATTGCCATGTAAATGTTACAGTAGTAGGGACTTGTATGTCTTTCTCACTGTTCTATTCCTAGCTTTTACAACACTACCTGGTATATAGTAAGTGAACATCATATAGTTGAATGAAGAAAATGATAAATTAATAGATTCAATTGGTATTTTGAAAACATTATGCTCTCTTTTCAGGGAGGTTCTTAGCATGCAAATTAGGACATACAGAGGAGGAATTATATCTGTGAGAACGTATTTGAATCAACAAATCAATACTCATAGAATTCTAATCAAATATTTCTGTTTTAGACCAGGTACTTAATTTTCATGTCAATTATGAAAGATAGGATTAATAATGTAAAAAGATACTTATATTCAAATTTAGTTACAAAGAAACAGCATCTTTTAAAAATCAAAAAAAATGAGAAACTAAATGATGTCTTTGTTTGAAAGAATCTCAGCTAAAGATTTATGTCTCTATTAGTAGGAGGCAGGCCATTTTCACTGGTTTCATACCTTGCTAACGAAGAAGGTAAATAGGAAGGACTCTAGCTTATCTACTGTCCTAAACTGAAATCAAAGTGTTCTGGCTTGTGTCCAGAAACTTGACCAGGATTCTACTTATTGCAATATTTATAAGGATCTACATAGTGGATGATGAGTTCAACTCAAAATCACAGAAAATACTGTTTGGCCTCTAACCATGATTTCTACCTGAAATGAATGCTGAGACACAGAACCACTTGTAAAGAATCTTCCAGAAATCTTTGTCTTGCTATGTCTCATTCCACACCTGTCTGCCCCTTATCCACCACTGTATCTATTTTAACTGAACGGTTCTTAAAATGATGAAGTAGAACATCAGCTAATAATAAGAAGGTCTTACACCATGGATACTTCTGTTTGCAAACAATGGAAGTCATACTGTGCTGATCAATATTATAGTCTCAAGTGTGTTAGACCTGGACAATATAATGCTGCTAACTGGCATCATTCTAAGTGCAAAGTAATAGGAAGAATGTGTGTTGGTCATGAATTATGAATTGGATTTCACAGTGTGCAGGACTTCATCCTCATGCAACTGTAAATTATGATTTTATTTTAGAACAGGGACTCTGTTTTTTGACTAACTTTATTTTTTTTTTTGTTTTTTGTTTTTTGTTTTTTGACTAACTTTAAAAAGAACGTGACACAATGTGAAAATGGACATTTAATAAATACTCCTTTCTACACTGTGCACAGGGAACAGGTAATAAATGCTGTTGTCTGACTTGATAATGATGATGCCAGGCACAGTAGAGAGACAATTAATGATGTTCTTTGATTGATGATGAGAGAAGCAGTACAAACATGGATTTTTCTTTGTCAGTTTTCCCCAAATAGTCCTGAACAAAAGTAAAATGTGCTCCAGCCAAGAAGGAACCTAAAACACTAAGATATTTGAATCTTTCTTTTTTCTGTGTTTCATCTTAATAGTAGATATTTATTTATGATTTATTGTATATTAGGAACTGTTGCTCTAAGTACTATATACATATTAATTTGTTTAGTTCACAAAGCCACCCTAATGATGATGATGATGATGATAATAATAATAATATAATAATAATGATTCATTATTGTGTTTCCTGCTTTTATAGATGAAGAACAGAAAACACAGAGAGGTATCTTGCCCTGGGTTACAGTAGTTTTTACTTTTGGCTCTATTACATATAGTACTGCAGTGAACATTCATTTATATATACACACATACATGTTGAGTGAACATTTTTTCTGTTGAGTAAATTTTAGATATGAAATTGCTGGGTTATGGGACTTATATATGGCTATTTTTAATAGATATTTATAGACGGTTTTCCCAAGTAATACTGTGTAAGAATTTTAGTTGTTCCACATTCTTACCAACACTTTATGTTTGTCTTTTTCATTTCAGACATTCTGGTCAGTATGCAGTGAAATCTCATGTGATTTTAATTTGAATTTCTCTGATGAGTAGTGAAGTGTTGATACATTTATTGGTCATTTGAATACGCTCTTTCATTAAGTGCCAGTTAAGTCTTTCACCCCATTTTGTCAATTCTTTCCTAACTGATCTATAAATTCCACATAATCCCAATTTACATCTTAGCAGGATGTATGTGTGTAAATTAACAATTACTGTCCTTCTAATTGTAGAAATTATATGGAAATGCAAGCAGTCAAACATAGTCAAGGATATTTTAATTTTTTAAAAATATTTAGTTATTTATTTGAGACAGAAAGAGTACAGGGAGGGGGGAAAGGGAGAGATAGAGAGTCTTAAGCAGATTCCTTGCTCAGCACAGAGCCCAATGTCGGGCTCCATCTCATGACCCTTGCAATCATGACCTGAACCGAAACCAAGAGTAGCATTTAACCCACTATCACTCAGATGCCCCACTCAAGGACACTTTAAATAGAAGGAATATAGCTGGAGAATTTACATTACTAGATGTAATTATAAAGTTATAGTAATTAGCACTTTGTGGAATAGGCTCCTGGATAGATAGACCAATAGAAAAGAATAGAGAATGTGGACTTATGATGAAAGTGACAGTAGGAAAAAGATAGTCCTTTCAATAAATAATTCTGGGTCAGCTGGTCAAAATGGAGGAGATGAGGGAGGAAATTTCCTTTAAAAAAGGAAATTTTTTAAAAAATATTTTATTTATTTGTTCACGAGAGACACACACACACACACAGAGAGAGAGAGACACACAGGCAGAGGGAGAAGCAGGCTCCATGCAGGGAGCCCAATACAGGTCTTGATTCCGGAGCACCGGGATCATGCCCTGAGCCAAAGGCAGACACTGCTGAGCTACCCAGACGTCCCTAAAAAGGCAATTTTTTAATGGAAAAATCTTTACCAACAGTAGAAGCTGGGTACAATGAGATTTTATTTATTTATTTTTTGAAATAATGTAAATAAACTTAGTAAACAATGAAGCACTGGATAGGTAATATTATTATTCAAAAGAGGAGGGGACTATTGCAATACAATTTAGCATCAGACAGAAATCTACTAGATTCTATCATTGTCCTGTCTCTTTGTCCCTTAAAACTATATTTTCAAAAAAATGTTCTAGTACAGATGTGAATTGACTTCTACAGCAAATCTTAAAAGAAAAGACATATCACTCTGCTGTTCCAACTGATGTAGACTCATCACTGAATTTTAAAATTCCCTTGGAAAGTTCCAGAATACCTCTCTGCCTGTAATGGAGACCAAACATACTTTAAATACCATTCTTGATTTCTCATATGAAGGGTGTTTGGAATATCAGAAATTTCCTTATCTTCTCATTGATATTTACTTAAAATGATGGCTCTCTTTCAAAATCAGAGTTGTTATTTGTTAATAGTCCATTACTCATTAGGTCACCCAGATAATTCAGCCCAGCCTGACTCAAATTTAGCACTGAAAACATTTGCAAATTGTATTCAGCAGGTTGAGGGTTCTCCAATGACCCAATCAGGGCCAAGTTAGCCAAAATGGCCAAGTTAGCCAAAATGACATCACTTATTCCAGGGATTTGAAACCAATATGCTATCTCACATCTCATTCTTGTTTCTTTTAAGGTAATTTTTTTATATAAATTTTTATTTATTTATGATAGTCACAGAGAGAGAGAGAGAGAGAGAGGAGAGAGAGGCAGAGACACAGGCAGAGGGAGAAGCAGGCTCCATGCACCGGGAGCCTGACGTGGGATCCAATCCCGGGTCTACCAGGATTGCGCCCTGGGCCAAAGGCAGGCGCCAAACCGCTGCGCCACCCAGGGATCCCGGTAATGTGTTTTTAAGTAAGAATTCTTACATTGCTCTTATTGAAATTTAAGATTCTACAAAATAAAAAGATTCATGAATGAGAAACACCTACAGAAAAAGCTTTTCTTTCAGACATGAAAACTTGTAGGTCATGTGACCCACAAGCTATGAGGCTTGCATCAATTCTGACAATAGTGCTACCCTCAATTAATTAACTACTGATCCCCGAGGCAATGCTTCATGGTTCATTCCTTTTAATCTTTTTTTTAAATGAATTTTAAAGATATAGTATTCACATCAGCTTTGTGGTAAAATAGTTTCCCAGGTGTATATGGGGGAAACAATATAGAGAGTGATGGAATCAGAGCTGGGAGGGGATATTCACCGCAGAATTGGAGGAAAAAAATCCAGACTGGATTCCGGAGGTGCAGAGAGGTAAATTCTTTGGACATTTTTTTTTTTTTTATTTACCACTTTGGATTGGATAACATTTCATCTATTTTCTAAGGTCTTTTTCTTTTTTTTAATGTTGAGAAATATTAACTTGGAAAATAACTTTGCCATCTTTATAGAAAAATGATTTTCTGAAATATATACAAGTATTTGTAAGTCATTGAATGAGACATTTTATTTTGTATTTATAGCAAGCACTCTACTTCCCTATGTGACTGTTGAATCTGCGTTCCATATAAATATGTATTAGATAATTTGAACCATAGCCTACTTTTTTTATAATATTAAGAAGGCAAATTGGGGATTCCTGGGTGTCTCAGCGGTTTAGTGCCTACCTTCGGCGGGGGTGGGGGGTGATCCTGGAGACCCGGGATTGAGTCCCCCATCCGGCTCCCTGCATGGAGCCTGCTTCTCCCTCTGCCTGTGTCTCTGCCTCTCTCTCTCTCTCTCTCTCTCTGTGTCTATCATTAATAAATAAATAAAATTAAAAAAAAAAGAAGGCAAATTTATTTATTTATTTATTTATTTATTTATTTATTTATTTATATCCTTTTGACCCCATTCATCCATTTCTCCTGTAACTTGGCTACTGTAAATAACGCTGCAATGAACGTGGGAAGGCAGATATGTTTTCAAGTTAGTGTTTTTGCTTTCTTTAAATAACTAACCTGGAAGTCAAATGGCTGGATCCAATGAACATTCTATTTTTAATGTTTTGAGGCACTGTTTCCCATAGCTGCACCGATTTACATTCCCAACTGCAATGCACAGTGATTGCCTTTTCTCCATATCCTCACCTGCCATTCATTCCTCTTGTGTTTTTGATAATAGCAATGTTAACAGGTGTGAGGTGCGATACCTAGTTTGGCTTTTTGTTTTTGTTTTTGTTTTTGTTTTTGTTTTTGGAAAAGTGTCTAGATCCTCTGCTTATTTCTTAATTGAGTTGTTTGCTTTTTTTTTTTTTTTTTTTTGGCCATTGAGTTGTAGGAGTTCTTTCTATATTTTAGATATTAGTCTCTTATCAGATATCTCGTTTGCAAATATTTTCTTCTTGCCTTTTAATTATATTGATGTTTTATTTTCCTGTGCAGAAACTTTTTGGTATGATGTTTTTATTTTTGCTTTTGTTGCTTTTGCTTTCGGTGTCAGATTCAAAAAGAAAAAAAAAATCTCTAAGACCTATGACAAAGAGCTTACCACCTATATTTTCTTCCAGGATTTTTATGATTTCAGGCCTTATATTTAAGTCTTTGATCCATTCTGAGTGAATTTATGTGTATGGTGTAGGAAAGTGGTCAAATGACTTAATTTAAAAATATTTTTCCTTAGAGCTAATTAAGATGTCCCTGGATTTATAGTGTAATGCCAGTTACATGTTGAACATGCTAGAAAAATACAATAGTATAATGAGACTACTTTTGTTCAAATTCTCGATCTGATACTTTACTGAAGATTTTAACAATCTGAACAAAATTAAAAGATTTTAACAATCTGAACAATATCTGAAAAATTAAAATGAGGTACCTGGGTGGCTCAGCTGGTTAAGCAGCTTACCGTAAATTTCTGTTCAGGTCATAATCTCCAGGTTGTGAGATGGAGGGCTGTGTTGGGCCCTGCACTAGGTGTGGAGTCTGCTTAAGATTCTCTCTCTCTCTCTCTCTCTCTCCCTCTGCCACTCCCCCAACCACTAATTCTCTCTCCTCCTCTCGAAAGAAAGAAAGAAAGAAAGAAAGAAAGAAAGAAAGAAAGAAAGAAAAAACATAAATCCAATGTGTATTTCTTTTGTATGATTATAAATGATGTAAGTGGCTGGCACAATGTACAGCATAGTAAGCAGGATAATGATTTAATGATGATGATGGTGATGATGACAGTAATGAAGATGATGCCATATTAAGCCAAGCCAATCTATTTTATAGATCTTCTATACGGGGTACTTTGCTGGATGCTAATGGTATAGGACTATATAAAATAGATAGTGTTCCAACACTGATAGAATTTACTATTAACTTGAGCAAAGCTTCATAAGGTTAGGTAATGAAAGCTAGTGATTTTTGACTTGGACTTTAATAGAAAAAGAACATTTGGAGAAAAGATTTTGAAGATGAAAACAGGAATGAGTTTCAATATCTTTTTTTTTTTTTTCATACTTTCTGCATGGCTTGTGCAAATATTTGTGAGCCTTGGAGAAAATTTAAACTAATCTTAAGGATTACTTATCTCTTCAGAATTTTAATGCACCTTTATTTGTGCATTTACCCAATTAATATGAGAATAAAATATATTTAATAAATACTAAATATAATTTAGGGAAATCATTCATTTTACAAAGCTAAGTAGTTATTTGTATATTAAGGCAGAAAATGCAGAAGTACAATTTAATGCTAACTTTAGTTGATGTAGTGCATCCTGTAATTATATCATGTTTTCCTATCTATTTTGGATTAAGATTAGTTTTATCAATGAATTTTTTATACTCTGAAGCAACAATAATCATAAATATCATTCTTTTAGACCAGAGAATTCCAGTACTTTCTGCTATATGAAATCACTCTGCTATATGAAATCACTGATTACTAGATTGTCTTGGGTACTTTTTTATCTTTTGTTTACAAAGCTCACAAAATAACATAAATAAAAAAGATAAGCAGAGTGAAAAGCTTGAAGAGCTCACAGAGGAGCTATGACTCTTCATCTATTAAATCTATATTCTGTATCTAAAACTATAATTTATGACAATTTCTTTGTATGGAAGAAAAATTTTATAATAGTTAGATCCATTAAGAGAAAGAATGATTTCCTAGGGTTTGAAGCTATAAGAATAATGCAAAAGAATATATCATTCTTCTATCTTCTATCATGTGTAAAGTCAATTTTAAAAATTGCAAGATTTTCAATCTAAAACCATTAAAGGTATTTCCAAAATCTTATACTAGCCTTGGATATATTATCTATTATCTACTGAGTTTACAAAAAAATATATATATATATGAAGGGAGATTTATGTTTTTACCAGATCAGGTAGTTGAATAACTGTCTTCACTGGTGACTGCAGTATAATCTTGCCTGAGTAGATAGAGGAACTAAATCTGCTCTTGGGGTGTTTTTTAGTAATATGATTCTATAACAACTTGCAATGCTTAGAAAATAAGTACATTCTTAATGCAATAATCAGCATTTATACTTGAAAGGAGTTTTAGAAATCATCTAGTTCAGGGGTCAACAAGTTGACGCCCACTGCCTGGTTTGGTAATACAATTTCATTATAATACAGCCACTCCCTTGCTCATTCGCTCGTTCATTTAAATATACTCTATGGCCGCTTTCACACTCCAATGGCCCCGTTGAGTAGTTACAACGGAGACTGTAGGGCCTGCAGAGCAAAAATAAACTTGCCCTTGTGGAAAGGGCTGCTGCCCCTGATCTAGCTCAACCAACTCATTTTATAATGAAGTAGCCAAGCCTCTGAAAAATAAATACAAAGGTACTTGCCCTTGGTCACATAGGCAGTAAAAATGACTTAGAGGTAGGTCTTCTGTTCCCAGATTCCATAAGTTCTCTTTACATCATCCTGCCACTTATGATAAAAAAACGAAACAAAACTGTGTCTCATATTCTCCAATATTATGATGAAACAGCCCCTTCTAAGTAGAATTTTGTATATAAGTAGTTGTACTTCTTCTTTTCCCTGTAATTACAGTAAAATTTTTAAAAATAGGTAACTAACACAATACCTATCCCTTTTGTTCCCTAAGCTGTCAGTGTTTCTACAGAAGGAAAACAAAGTGATAAGAACAGATGGCACATATTATTGGGTTCCCACCATCAATCATGTTTTAATTTTTCCTCATTGACTCCAAATTTTTTTTTACCACTTCTAACTAAGTTGCATATCATGTAAAGACACCATTAAGTAGAATGCCCTTCAGGGAATTCCTCAGAAAATGGAGAGATGACCTGTGCCTCAAAGAGTTGAGGTAGAGATGAGTGTGGGTTTAAGGATGAGAGGGTGGCAAGCAGTTTACCTTGGATGAAATTTACAATTATGCTCTACCCTATACCACGTCATTTATAATGTACCATACTCTCTGCAACAGCTAAAGTACTATATGAATTGTTACACATCTTTTCATTTCAAAAATGTGAAACTGTTATGTTTACTGCCTTGACTGTGATGACTGTGTGTAAACTGTACCTTGATTTAAAAGAAAAAAAGAAAAAAATGATGAGATGAATATTCTTTTAGCAAGAGAGGTAAAGAAAATGTAAACCAGCCATTTAAGTCACGTTTTTGTGCTAAGATCAAGCTTGAATGTGACAAGTCACAATAAGCAATAAGCACCATGAAGAAAATTCCTGTCAGATTAAATCTTTGGTTATTATTGCTGCTTAACTCAAAGTAAAGTGGCCCTTATTTCTTATTTTGCAGCGATAAACATTTTGATGCATATGCTTTAAGTCAGATGTAGGACAAGTTACCAAAACAAATGCTGTTGACATCCGGCATTTTGTAGTCATCTGAAACAGTTACACTAATGATTCTAGTTTAGCACAAAAAAATTCAGTTTCAAAAGGCACTTATTAAGACATATTCTGAGCACTGCTGCAAAAATGTAGAAACATGAAAAGTACAGCGCAATAAATAAAGCATAACAAGATGGAATGGGCCCAGAGTATATTTTTTTCCCAGTTTGGAGTTAAATGAAATTATTTTCTTTCAAGAATCTAAACTCCGCTTTAATTAGAATATCAAGGAAATCAGACTTACCAATAATTTTTAGCCTCACAAAAATCCTAGAATTGCTCTTCTGTTCCTAAAATAACGCGGGGTCTTCTGGGGAAGGAAATAACATTTGCTTAGTTAGGCTGCATGTTGTATTCCTAGTGAAGACACTGAGGCTTTATCTATAATTTCCTAATTTGCTAGCTCCTTTCCTTCCATATGTACTCTCAAGAGATTAGCGTCGATTTCTGAGGAGGAGCTCAAGCTGCTCTTGGAACCATCTTCTTTATCTCACAATCACTGTTGGTAAACTCTTAAGATACCAAGGGATTTCATGACATGTAATTCTTCAATGTGCACAAGAAATTAAAAGAATAATTTATGTTTCATACATCTCTAATCATAGTAGGGTAAAAGGAAAAAGAAGATCATATCACTGAAGTTACAAATTATGTATAAGATCCATCCAAAGGCAGCACTTTCATTCAGGGTAAGTTTAAGGCTCATTGACTCTGTTGTGTGTTAACATTCCTTTTATGATCTTACTGCTCATATATTTTAAGTTAGAGATAACTGATTATAGATACTTTTAAATAACTATTTCTTTTTATAATTATGACACAAATGACCCAATGTATCTTGAGATAAATATATTGACTGCAATTAGTTTTTTCTCAGCCTTATGGAGAGATATAAATAAAACAATTCTTTTAAAAACGTTTATTTATTCATGAGAGACACAGACAGAGAGAGAGAGGCAGAGACATAGGCAGAGGGAGAAGCAGGCTCCATGCAGGGAGCCTGAGGTGGGACTTGATCCTGGGTCTCCAGGATCACACCCTGGGCTGAAGGTGGCGCTAAACCGCTGAGCCACCCGGGCTGCCCAAGAAAACAATTCTTAAACAGAAGTTACTCAAATTATAAAAATCAAAGTTATCTTTTAAATATTTAAGAGTCACAGCAACTGGAAATCTATAAACATTTAATTTTTATCTTTTTGTCTTAAAGCCTGGAATAATATTTTTATGTGCACATTCAAAGAATTTTAAACTCTTCTCATGACAGTTATTCCTTAGAATTTGACATGATGAAACTTTTTAATTAATCAAAAAGGAAGACAGCATGATTCTATAATTCTCCACTCTTGAAACATTCCCTTGAATCAACATTAGATTGGTTTAAGGTATAATCAAGTCTTTAAACAAGTATGACTGGGTTGTGACAGGGGATGAAGAGTTTCACTTACTTTGATCTTATTGTAAAATAAATAGCATAATATTGTAAATAGTGGAAGATCATGAATCAAAAAGTTCAAGTTTCCTTCTGTGCCCTCCCATCCAACTGTCGTGTCCAGAAATAACCACAGTTAACATTTTTTTGTATATTGTTTGAGTTGTTTTCTATGTGGATATGCATGGGTTTTGACATTTCAAGACCTGGAAAGGAGAATTTGTAAAAGCTAATGCTCAAAGTAGAATATTTTAGATAAATGAACACAATATTCAATTCAATAAAGCACATTCACTGGACACCTCCTATGTGCAAACTGCTATAATACTTTTTACAGAAGGCATCTGAGGGTATAAAGATGGAGAGATCACGTGGGTTCTGCCTTCAATTAGTGTATCACAAACAACACTTTGGTAAAAACAACTCTGAGTGTTACTCAGGATTAGAGAATGTGCTATGCGAAAATAAAAGAAAGATTAATTCTACCTTGATGAGTTTATTTGAACTAGTGATATAGTTATGGAAACTGACACAGCATAACATATTTAGAGAAGGTAAACAACCTGGAATGGATCAAGTTTAGAAGGCATGAATGCATGTGACAATTAACAAGGTTGAAAAAGTAGGTGGAGGCCACATCTTGGATTTTGTACAGTAGGCAAAGTGCCAACACGAATCAATATCAGACGTTTGTTTTAGAGAAATATATCCAGTAGGAAGGAGAATGGATCACAGATGAAACAGATAAAGATGAGTAAAATAGAAACTAGTCCTCCTCTAGGCAAGACTTTAAAAGGGTCATCAAAATGGAAGCCACCATAAGACTGAATTGAGAGACATTTCAAAAAGTAACACTTGCTTGAATATGGATTATGAACATTTAAATTTAAGTTATGAAGCAGAAGGGAATTGGGAAAGCTACAATGCTTCTTGCTTGAGTGACTGTATCGTTGTTGAAGTTATTAATTAAGACAGGGAATATTGAAGACGTAGCTGGTGAAGAATGGTGAAGAATAATGAACTTGGCTTTGAAAATACTCAATCTGGTTTGTCGGCAGGGCCCTCACAAAAATTATCTTGGAAGCAATGTGTGGGACATTTAAGATAATTGAAAGGCAGAACTCAAAGCCATAAATTTGAAGATCATTTGCATATAAGCTGATATCACCGAGCAAAATATATTAAATTGAAAAGAGGTTCAAGAAGTAAA
Source organism: Canis lupus familiaris (assembly GCF_011100685.1). NCBI lineage: Eukaryota > Metazoa > Chordata > Mammalia > Carnivora > Canidae > Canis > Canis lupus. The sequence goes on along the minus strand of NC_049237.1, from coordinate 44,165,926 downwards.
CACACCCACCAGGCAGGATGTGCTGGAGAAGAAAGAAGGGAAAGAAGAACACAGAAGGGAGAGCAGGCATAGAGGAAGGGAAATGACCAACAGATCCTCCTCAGACAGCCTGCCTCCCACCAGCCCACATCTCCTCCACATCACTTCCGCCCTGGGATGGCCCCAAAATTTTCTCTTGGTATTTTCCACCGAGCTTCGGTGATAGGTCGTCTGGCCCACTTTGTTACCAGCACTCAGACTTTCAACCTTTCAGACACACTAAGAATGGATTTTAGCGAGTTTCTCTTTTCCTTCCTGTCCCTAGGAGAGTTTACGTATTTTGAGTATAAAACAGTTTTTACTGCTAAATACTACATGAAAAGGAAGACATTTTTTAAAATACAAGAAAGTTGTAAAACTAAAATAGAATCTTAAGTTGCTTTACCTCACTATTCATGTTCTTTGCCAGACAAAGACACTAAAACTCATGGTTCTTAGCAACCTCCCTGATTTCAATTTTTATGTTTTCCTCCTTGGCTTCAGCCTTTTCTAAAACTACAATTATCTTTTTTTTGTTGTCCCAGAGGCTATTCCTCCGAGTCTTTTCCAAATCCTCTGATCACACTCCTTCCTAGCCATCACACACTGAAATCCCAGTCAGTCTCAATGTTCAGCAACTGGACCGACTTGTGAGATGCACTTAGCCCCGAGGGTACCACATACCCAATGTCTTGTTGTCTAAGGTAGGAAATACCTTATGTTACTGCTGACTCAAGTCAGGGTAGCAGACATGGAGCGGCAAATGGAGTATTAGAGATATTTCTCTTCTCCACATTTTATTTCAGTGTCAACAACAATAAACATTTACCGACTGCCTCCTGTGCAGAACACTGGAAAATAAAAGGAAGTGCCACTTATGTTTTCTCAGTGAAGAATAGCTATGTCAACCATTGGAAGAGAGGACTTAACCTAAGAAGAGAGAATTACCTACTTAACAATTTAGCACGTGCTAAAAGAGACATTGTGGAGCTATGCGGAATAGAAGGTGTATTTCATTAATATTATTTGAGTTAAGTGCTTTGCAGTTTGGGGGGAAACTCAAATTAGATTCATACCTCCCACCACAAAGCAAAATAGCTCTGTTTAAAGTATTTTAGAGATATATATAAGTAGCCTATAATTTCTTCCCCCAGATCTCCACCTGAGGTTGTCTTTCACAGATGAATAAAAGCATCATAAGGTTTCAGATAATGGCAAAGGTTTTTTTTTGATGTTTAAAAAATCAGGAAATTTAGAAAAATAACTAAAAAAATCAGTAGTTAAATGGTAAAATGATGTGAACACGTAATTCACAAAAGGTAGCATATTTTAAAGTAAATAATGACTTAAAAATGTGAGAAAGTAAAAAAAAAATGTGAGAAAGTGTTGAAACTCCATAACTATGAAAAATTTTACATTAAAACAGCAGTGAAGTAGCATTACTTTCATATACTCCTTGTGACACTTTCAATTTTTACAACCATTTTGGAAAGCAAGTTGGCAACATGAGCTAAAAGTCTATATTCTTTTAATCAATAATTCTAGTTCAGAACAAGCATAGAACATATTCTCAGGAAATAATCATATTGTAAATTATGATTAATTCACTTAATGTAGCATCCATTAAAAACTAAGGTTATAAGATCTATGAAAATAGGGTAAGACTTTATAATAACAAATGGGAACTCAAGATATAAAATTACATATGCAAATAATTACTGTTAAGTAAATTTATGAGTTCATTTGGAATATGATGTATAAAATGCACAAGTGTGTATTAACAGTATTTCAAAATAGTGGTTATTCCTGTTTTTCAATTATTCAAACCTTAATATAGTTACATGTGGTTTTTACAATGAAAAAAAAGTACTTCTGATTTTAGCTTAACAGACCTTGGGTTGTTGGTTTTGTTTACCTCTTGCTTCCTTATTTGATAACTTCAGTTTTCTAGCTTACATTTTGGCATCTGTTCAGTATTAACATTCACTTATCTAAAATAAACTAATTAATCAAGGATAAGGTATTATTAAGTTATTGCAGCAATAACGTTGCTGAACAAATCACCCCAAACTCAATGGCCTACAGCAACATTGATTTTTCTGATTCCGAAGTCTGCAGGCCAAGCAGGGCAGCTTTGCTCCAGGCTGGAGGTCTGGGTCAGAGCTGAAGGGAAGTAGCTATTATGGCATGCCCTTCTCCATGTTCTGCTAAAACTGCACTTACTGAATGAAGTTATAGGGTCAAACCCAACATCGGTGGGAAAGAGAAATATACTTTGCCCCCATTATGGTTCTGCAAAGTCACATGGCAGAGGGAAGGAGCGCAGAATTAACAACAATCCAGTCTGCCACAGAGAGATTGATTCTCATCTCTTAGTTTCTGAGTCTTTATCCATAATTTAAGAATATTGAGTTATATAATCTCTCATCAACTATTTAATCTGTCTAAGCCTCAGTTTCCACATTATTATGGATGATAATAGTACCTGTTTCATGGAATGTTATGGGATTTAAGTGGACAGTGCTTATAAAATATTTATAATGCTCAATAAATGTTATTTGTTATTATTTTTAAAGTCCTGTCCAGCTATGTGATATCTATGACATTTCATGGTCTGAAAGAAGTCTTGGGAGGACTCTTAGGGAAGATGGCAGACGGAGTAGGAGGACTCTAAGCTCACCGCTCCCACAGATTGAATCCACATCAATGTAAAACAACCCAAAGACTGGAAGAACAGACTCCACTGCTAAATGTAGAGAAGAGGCCACATTAAAGAGAGTAGGAAAGATGAAGACATGGTCAGGAGCTAAAGGGACAGACGGAATTGTGCATGGGAGGGAGGAACACCATGTGTCCAGAGAGGGGAAAGATACAGACTTTCACCCCAGGCATCCCATATAATTATAAATTGTTCAATTACCCATAACATTTGGCTTTAAAAATCAAAGGGGCATAATTTTACAATTTTATGAGTTCTTAGAATCAGTGGGGCTTAACACATGAACTTTAAAATAAACCATAGTATATAAAAAGAAGGGTAGGAATCAGAAACCATCTCTTTCCATTTTGTTTCAAATTCTCAATCTGGCCTCCAAAGCTCGGTGCAGATTCCATTTTGGGGCACCCTGGCAGTCTACACTTTGAGAACCTATTTATAAATCCTGAAGGTCATCCAGGTCTACCTTTGTTTCCAGAACTCTGAAAATTTTGAAATGTATTCAAGACAACTTGAGTAATGAGTTTGCTTTGTGAGGAATTGAGAGTTTGGTTCAGGTTAAGTAAAACTTAAAATCCTTTTTTTTAGGTTCAAATTAGGCCTATTTTTAAGAAGTTGTAGTCTCAAAAAGATTCAGAGTAGAAAATCTATGAGAGTTGAGCACAGCTGGGCCAACTTGTTTTGACTGTCCTGGAAACAGGATAATTAGACCCATCAAACTGCCAATGCACCAGGCCTTTGGGTGGTTACTTCTTAATTATGTTCAGATTTTTTTAAGACTTTATTTATTTATTCATGAGAGACAGAGAGAGAGAAAGAGAGAGAGAGAGAGGCAGAGGGAGAAGCAGGCTTCATGCAGGGAGCCTGACGTTGGACTTGATCCCAGGTCTCCAGGATCAGGCTCTGGGCTGAAGGTGGCGCTAAACCGCTGAGCCACCTGGGCTGCCCCCAGATTTTTTTCTTATTATTTGTCTTGTTTGGTATAAAAACAGTATAGTGATCAAAATATAAATCCAATTAGTATTAATATTGGAAAAAAATTAAGATTTTATTAACTTTAAATTTCTAAAATATTATTGATATCATTATTTGAGCAAGGATATAGAGATCATGTCTCTTTTCTACGTACCTTCTTCTGGAGATCCTGTACAGATAAATTGATTAAAAATATTTTTTATGGGATATCATGTGCTATTTTTGCTTTAAAGAGATCAGTATTAATTTCTGATTTCCCGTGAAACCAGTTTTGTAATCGTCATATATTAGGTAGGACTAATACTTGTACTTACAACATTTATAGAAACAAATATAAATAAATAAATCTTAAAAACATAAAAAGGAAGAAAAGTGAGACAAACAAGAAACGGAAACAAAGTGCCAAAAGGAAGAGTATTCGAAACTCACATAGCAAGATTTTACATTATTTTGAACTTAGTATTGCCATTTCTAGTTTTCCATATTATTAAAAATTGTTCAATTATAAATCAATCCATCAATTTATATTTCCCTAAATCTTTTCCTTTTTTTAAGATTTTATTTATTTATTCATGAGACACACACACAGAGAGAGAGGCAGAGACACAGGCAGAGGGAGAAGCAGGTTCCATGCAGGATCCGGACGTGGGACTCGATCCCGGGTCTCCAGGATCATGCCCTGGGCTGGAGGCGGCGCTAAACTGCTGAACTACCCGGGCTGCCCTGTTTCTCTATATCTTAAAAGAATTGGGAAAGACTTTATCATGGAGCTAGCTCTAGTTTTTTTTTTTTTTTTTTTTTTTTTTTTTTTTTTTTAGTTAAAGCTCTGAGACAAAATTCACACAAGAGTCTTTGAAAATGTGAAAGAAGGGACCCCTGGGTGGCTCAGTGGTTGAGCCACTGCCTTCGGCCCAGGGCGTGATCCTGGAGACCCGGGATCGAGTCTCACGTTGGGCTCCTGCATGGAGCCTGCTTCTTCCTCTGCCTGTGTCTCTGCCTCTCTCTCTGTCTGTGTCTCTCATGAATAAATAAATAAAATCTTAAAAAAAATGTGAAAGAAGATCTTTATTCATCACATATAGACTAAGAAATTCATCACATATTACCATTTTCCCAATTGAAAAGAATAATGTCTTGATCAGTAAGTCATTTATTTTTTGTATATTTTTTTATTGGAGTTCGATTTGCCAACATATAGCATAACACCCAGTGCTCATCCCATCAAGTGCCCCTCTCAGTGCCCGTCACCCAGTCACCCCAAACCCCCCACCTCCCCTTCCACTACCCCTCGTTCATTTCCCAGATTTAGAAGTCTCTCATGTTCTGTCTCCCTCACTGATATTTCCTACTCATTTTCTCTCCTTTCCCCTATAATCCCTTTCACTATTTTTTATATTCCCTGTATGAGTGAAACCATATAATATTTGTCATTACTCTTTAACTGTTTTTCATGTAATATGTGCAGAGTTGAAGAAATAAATTCTGGATTTTTAAAAAGATTCATTTATATGAACAAACTTAAAAACTAAACTAAAATAAAAGATTCATTTATTTCTCTGAGACAGAGAGCAACCGAGGGGAGGGGCAGAGGAAGAAGGAGAAAATCTCAGGCAGATTCCCTGCTGAGCGAGGAGCCCTTGCCAGGCTCAATCTCATGACCCTGAGATCATGACCTGAGCTGAAATCAATAGTCGGATGCTCAACCAACTGAGCTATCCAAAATAAATTCTATTTTGGAAGCGGGTATTTAACTCTGTTATTCAAGCACAGGCTTAAGAATCCACACATCTTTCCTCATGGCACAGAAGTCACCCCTACCCCTGGGTACCTTCCATTTTCTCCTCTGGTCCATTGTGTAGACCACCATTCTGCCTTCTATCAGGTTAGGTTCTATCTGGTTAAAAATACTGGCCTGCATGAATACTGGGAAAGGGATAACTCTCTGAGTAATACCTTCATTTTTTCTGATCAATTCCTCCACGTTGCTATGGGTGACCACCTTACTTCTTGAAGGAAACGATCCATCAAAAGCCAGGTCCTTTGTTTGCTACCTTGCACCATAGTTTGTCTCTCATCTTGACCTCTGACCAGCTTTATCTTCCCCCACACCTTTATCTTTTCTCTAGTCTTTAACATTTTATATTCTCTGAGTCCTTCCCTTGTGCGCGTCTGTGGGATACACACACACATAAATCTGGCTCCCCTCATTTGCAAAAAATGAACAAATGCAAACCCTATTTAGTATGGACACCAGCTATTTCTCACTGTAAGGAAATGTCTAAATTCCATGAGGTATAACCTTCTCTTGAACCCTCTGATTTCTTTCATGTCATTACTTGCCTCTTCTAAAAATCTCCATAATTTTGAAACTATGAGTCCCCACACAAACTTCCAAAGAATCTGTCTTAAACAAACTCAAGGCTTTTCTCCTTTTAAAAAAAAATCTTTATCAGTTATGTGATTTTCAGGTAATTAACCTAACTTTCCTATGTTGTGGTTAATTTGCTACTTGAAAATGATACAGCCCTCATAAAGCTGTAGTGAGGATTAAGATAATGCATGAAAAGTGCCCAGTCCTTTAAAAGAAGATAAAGAAAAGATGGCTGGGGTTTTTGTTTTTGTTTTCATTGTTTGCTCTTCCTCATGAACACCTTTTGAAGTCATGGGCATCAAAGCAATGCTATCTTCAATCCCTGAGTCATTTGATTATCTCCTCCTTTGTCCAGCTCACCTTCACTTGACAGTTAACTCTGCGGAGTCCTAGGAACTTATCTGTTAGCTGACTTTTAGGTGGAGTCCCTACAGAGTACGCGGTAAAACGGTTGGGGCTCAATAAATATTCAGTGAATGAATGTCCCTCCTTCAGAATGCCCTCCTTGTGCCTGCACTACATTTCTTGAGATGTCACTTCCTCCCCGGCTTCCCCTGTACATCTCTGGGCAGCACACTGGGGAGCAGGTGCGTAAGACTTTCACAGTGAAGACTTTTCATCTCTGAAGACCTCTGCTGGGAAAATGTACTCCTTTCTAAATTCAGAAAGTACAAGAGAGAACTGAAGCTAACGGATCCAGATGCAAAGAGAGATGGTAAGAATCCTGACAAGTTAATCATTTTCGTTTCTCACGCAAATATTAAAGCAAAATGTAATGCCAGCAAAAGGCCTTTGCTAATTATCCTTCAGGAAACCATATAACAAAGAAATGTACTTGCAAAAAAACAAAAACCAAAGCAACAATAACAACAACAATAGCCCACAAAACTCCTAGACTTCTGATTAGAACACCAGGCAGGTTTATGTTTTTAAATTTAGAAACCAGACTTAGATTTTCGTTCTAAATTCCATCAAGACTTAGTTATAGAGGCTGTGCTCCATATCTCTTGGTCAGAGAGGCCACTATTCCTACAAGGATTGTTTATCGGGGCCAGGGAGAAAATATTTTAAAGGCAATGCAATTCTCATTCTTCCTTAAACAGAAATTTTATTATTCCGTATTACATTTTCATATAACATGTTATTTGGTGCCCCTGGGCCCTTTTGTAAAACAGAAGCCTATGTTGGTAAATGTCATGATAAAATGAAATCAAGGATTATTAAAGTGGTAAAACTTTCATTAAATATGAAATCCTATATTTACTACCTTAGACTCAGTGACTTCAATACTTGCTTTTCAAAATTTGGTGTCAGTATCAGCTATGTCCCCAAAATAACAAACTGTATTGAACATTTAAGGCATTGACTTTTAATTAAATAAACACAGTTTATATGTGTGCCCAAGTATAAAATAACCTCAAATGTAATTCACCATTTTATCCCAAAATGTTTTGAACACTTGAACTTGAAATATAGGCAAATAAATGAAATAATCAATGTCTATCTACAATATTAATTATTTTAATGGCCCAGATATTTACAATTATACTCTGGTATGTGTCATCCATCAGCACTTTCTGCAGTGTTGGAAATGCTCTATATCTGCTCTAATATGATAGACACTGGCCACCTCTGGCCATTGGGCATATGAAATATGACTAGTGCAACTAGGGAGTTCAAAGTTTACATTTCATTTTAATTAATTTAAATTTAAATTGGCTCATGAGGCTAGCAGCTACCGAATTGGACAACATGGCTTTAGAAAACTGAAGATTCTTTTAGAAACATTGTTCCTTTCCACTCTCATTCAAAGTTTTCACATAAGTCTTAGTATTATCATCACCACCATTACAGTGATGTTAGATCTATTATTAATCTTTTCCACTGCCACATAGTTTTCTCTTCTAAGTGTTTAAGATACAAGGAAGATTTAGAGAAAATGGTGTGTGCGGAGATAGGAGCATAGAACAAGTGTCCTGATACTTATTGTAGAATGAGATTGAAGAGAGGAGACATGCATACAAGCACCATTCTTTGAAGATTAGTCCTTAAACCTAGCTGGGATTTAGCACTTTGTTCTTTGAATTCTAAAGAACTGAAGGATCCACGTCGAAATTACAAAGCCTTTCATTCTGCAAATTATTTTCAAGTGGACTGTCAAAAGACTCAATTACAACCATATCCAACCACTTGCAATTGTGAGACCTTACCCCCAGAATAATTATAAAATCTGTTTCCACAATTCTTTCCTTTTTTTTTTTTTTTTTTCTAACCCTAAGAATAGTTTTTTTGTTTTATTTTTTTAAAACATCAAAATCTAGCACAGTTTGAAATCATTTCAGGCAACCTGAACTTTTTTTTTTTTTTTTTCAAAACAAAATGATTGAGCCATTATATTGAGACACTTCTTAAGGACACATCCTCTCTTCTGACGGATAATTTTGAGGGACAACCATTGCCTTAATTTGGACAGGAACTTAAAAAAATTACAGAAGTGAAAAACGAATATTACATCTTTAAAAGTTGTGTGTTTTCTTTACAATAACATGAAATCTTCCTATCACCAAGCCCTCTTTAGATGTTTTTCTTTCCTAATCCTCAACATAGCATAGCAGCCTACGGAGACTGATTTGAGTTTAGTTAGGAGTGATTGGTCCTTCTAAACACCACCAAGTGGCAACAACACAGAGGCCTAGAGGCTCCTTACAAGCTGATACAGGGGCACAGGTATCACTCCCAGGATTTTCTAAATCATAAGCATCTAAATAACAATGAGTAACTACGTGATCATTTTGTATCTCTAGATATGTACAAGTAACATATATAGCTATGTATTTACTGACAAATCAAAGAAAATACCCCCGCTGTCACTCCTACAATTAGATTAATAAGCCATTCTCAACCGACTCTCCAAACTTTCCTTCGAACTGTCTTTACCTCAAGATTAAATGAATGATGCTTAATATGTGCCATTTAGTTCTGCTTTATTACTAAGAATTCCTTGAATGGGGTGAATGAAAAGGAATGTTAATCTACCTCAATCCAGAAAAAAAATCCTCCTATCCATAAAACGAAATTAATGATCTCCAGAAGCAAATAATTTTAGTGTGATGATGATCTTTGAAGAAGAATTAAGGTGCTTTCAGGTGCTCTGCCTGGATCTTTAGCTTAATGAGGCAGATCAATCAAGAGGATAATGGCTAGATGGATATTTTTGTTGTTCTATTTTTAATGAATAAGAGACACTTGTATTCATTAAAATTATAAAAAAGATAAATAATGAATCACCTCAAATTACAGAATTTCCATATTTCTTTTAAAAAGTGACACTGTGTCTGCCAATAAGAGCCTCATATAATATTTATGAAAGACTGGCTTTCTGTAATGAGAAATTCAACAATTATCATGGTAATAACTTGAGAGGCAAGGATGAAAAATATGGTAGTAAAAGCAAGTCTCAAGTGGAGATGGTGTGTGTGTGTAGTTTTAAACCGCCTGGAGTCAGGAGGGCTTCCAAGGTCTTCAGGGTGAAGCACATGTTCCTCCACGACTGTCCACGTGAATATGAAACTTACTTATATAAAGCAATTTTCATTTTTCTTCCTTATAAATTTCTCATCATATTATATTAATGATTTCTCCGACCCAAAGTTTACATTCTTCCCTGAACATC